>NC_079189.1:223331834-224726494 GCF_029499605.1 Hyla sarda
ATATAATATAATATAATATAATATAATATAATATAATATAATATAATATAATATAATATAATATAATATAATATAATATAATATAATATAATATAATATAATATAATATAATATAATATAATATAATATAATATAATATAATATAATATAATATAATATAATATAATATAATATAATATAATATAATATAATATAATATAATATAATATAATATAATATAATATAATATAATATAATATAATATAATATAATATAATATAATATAATATAATATAATATAATATAATATAATATAATATAATATAATATAATATAATATAATATAATATAATATAATATAATATAATATATAATATATAATATATAATATATAAAATATAAAATATAAAATATAAAATATAATATAATATATAATATAATATATAATATAATATATAATATAATATATAATATAATATATAATATAATATATAATATAATATATAATATAATATATAATATAATATATAATATAATATATAATATAATATAATATAATATATAATATAATATAATATATAATATAATATATAATATAATATAATATAATATAATATAATATAATATAATATAATATAATATAATATAATATAATATAATATAATATAATATAATATAATATAATATAATATAATATAATATAATATAATATAATATAATATAATATAATATAATATAATATAATATAATATAATATAATATAATATAATATAATATAATATAATATAATATAATATAATATAATATAATATAATATAATATAATATAATATAATATAATATAATATAATATAATATAATATAATATAATATAATATAATATAATATAATATAATATAATATAATATAATATAATATAATATAATATAATATAATATAATATAATATAATATAATATAATATAATATAATATAATATAATATAATATAATATAATATAATATAATATAATATAATATAATATAATATAATATAATATAATATAATATAATATAATATAATATAATATAATATAATATAATATAATATAATATAATATAATATAATATAATATAATATAATATAATATAATATAATATAATATAATATAATATAATATAATATAATATAATATAATATAATATAATATAATATAATATAATATAATATAATATAATATAATATAATATAATATAATATAATATAATATAATATAATATAATATAATATAATATAATATAATATAATATAATATAATATAATATAATATAATATAATATAATATAATATAATATAATATAATATAATATAATATAATATAATATAATATAATATAATATAATATAATATAATATAATATAATATAATATAATATAATATAATATAATATAATATAATATAATATAATATAATATAATATAATATAATATAATATAATATAATATAATATAATATAATATAATATAATATAATATAATATAATATAATATAATATAATATAATATAATATAATATAATATAATATAATATAATATAATATAATATAATATAATATAATATAATATAATATAATATAATATAATATAATATAATATAATATAATATAATATAATATAATATAATATAATATAATATAATATAATATAATATAATATAATATAATATAATATAATATAATATAATATAATATAATATAATATAATATAATATAATATAATATAATATAATATAATATAATATAATATAATATAATATAATATAATATAATATAATATAATATAATATAATATAATATAATATAATATAATATAATATAATATAATATAATATAATATAATATAATATAATATAATATAATATAATATAATATAATATAATATAATATAATATAATATAATATAATATAATATAATATAATATAATATAATATAATATAATATAATATAATATAATATAATATAATATAATATAATATAATATAATATAATATAATATAATATAATATAATATAATATAATATAATATAATATAATATAATATAATATAATATAATATAATATAATATAATATAATATAATATAATATAATATAATATAATATAATATAATATAATATAATATAATATAATATAATATAATATAATATAATATAATATAATATAATATAATATAATATAATATAATATAATATAATATAATATAATATAATATAATATAATATAATATAATATAATATAATATAATATAATATAATATAATATAATATAATATAATATAATATAATATAATATAATATAATATAATATAATATAATATAATATAATATAATATAATATAATATAATATAATATAATATAATATAATATAATATAATATAATATAATATAATATAATATAATATAATATAATATAATATAATATAATATAATATAATATAATATAATATAATATAATATAATATAATATAATATAATATAATATAATTTTTGTAAATGACAAGTATGCTTTTAATGATTAAGGTATATAATCCAGCAAGTGTATAGTCACTTTGTGAAGATATGTTGGAATCAGGGATATTGGGCAAGTGTAAGGGCTTGACCCTTCCAGTACTTTTCAGCTTCTATATACTACAGTGTAATTTTGTGTAGTTCTTTTCAGTCTGACCACAGTGCTCTCTGCTCTCTGCTGACACCTCTGTCCGTGTCAGGAACTGTCGAGAGCAGGAGAGGTTTGCTATGGGGATATGCTTCTAATCTGAACAGTTCCTGACATGGACAGAGGTGTCAGCAGTGAGCACTGTTGTAAGACTGGAAGGAACTGCACAGCTTTCTCTGTAGTATACAGTAGTTGATAAGTACTGGAAGGATTAAGATTTTAAAATAGAAATAATTTACAAATCTGTTTAACTTTCTGGCACCAGTTGATTTGAAAAAAAATAATTTCCACTAGTTCCCACCAGAGTTCCCCTTTAAGCACTGTCCATCAGACATATACATTTGGGGAAGCCTCCGACATATACATCCGATGTATAACTATGACGGATGCCACATTGTGGTATTTTGTTAAAACATGGAACAAAGAATGTTTTTGTTGTACTATTCCATCCAGCAATCTCTGACTCGTGTCCCTAATGTAGCCCAAAGTGACACACCATCATCCTCTGTTTGATAAATAGGGGTTTAGGAATCTATTTAATGCATGTGTCAGAACCTATCCTGGCGATAACATTAAATGGACCCTGCTTGTCACTGCTTATGTCAAACTGCAAAGATTGTACAGAAATAGTTTGAGGAACATGACAAAGAGTAAAGGTATTGACCTGGCCTCCAAATTACCACAGGGCACTTTAAGATGCCTTGACAGATCTGAGCTGTTTTAGCAACATGAGGTGGACCTACAGAATGGTAAACAGGTGGTTCACGCAATTGTAGTGTAAGTAAGATACACAAAAATAAATGAATATACGGTACTTGTTTGTCCTTCAATATTTATTTATTTTTTAGTATTTGGAGGAAAAACTACAATTGTATTATTATTATTATTATTATTATTATTATTATTTATTATAATTTATTTTCTTTTTTTTTATGTAAAGGGCACAGGAACATCTGAAAACATACTAATAGAAATCCTGGCATCCCGAACCAGCAAGCAAATAAAAGAAGTGGGGGATGCTTTCTACTCAGGTACTTCACTGGTGAAAGTGTATCGTAACATAATAATGTGAGGTATTAGACATGGTTTGACTATATTATAGGTGTATATTGTGTACGGGCGCCTACATAAATGTTTGTTGTAAAGGTCCTATGATAAGTTAAAAATATGGCCTAGCTGTCTTTTATAAGATCTCACAGCTGACAATGCGCATCAGAACAAAAACCAAGCCATTAGTTGGAAAGAACTTCCTGTAGAACTCAGGATTGCATGGAGGCACAGATCTAAGGAAGGGTACAAAAATTTCTCCTGCACTGAATATTCTTAAGAGTATAGTGAGCTCCAGTATTCATAATTGAAGAGCCGTGGTTGTTCCAAACTTCTTCTGAGAGCTTGCCACCGCACCAAAGTATATAATCTGGGAAGAATTTTCTTGGATATATAGATTACTAAGAAGAATTAAGAACCCAGTGGTAAACGTGGCTGACTTGAACCAAATCGAGCATCTCTAGGGAAACGTAAAAAATGACTGTCCATCGACTGTCCTCACCCAACCTGACAGAGCTTGAAAGGATGTGCAGAGGAGAATGGCAGAAAATCTCCAAATCCAGGAGTGGAAACCTTGTGGCATTATACCCAAGAAGACTGGAGGCTGTAATCTCTGCCAAGGGGGCTTAAAATGTAATACTTATGACCAGCTTTATTCTACTTTGTTTCTTTGAAACCATTTGAGTTTCCTTAGCTGTGTGCCTGGGATCATTGTTTTGCTGAAACGCCCACCCTCGTTTCATCTTTTTATCAAGAATGTCTTGGTAAATTTGCCTATTCATCCCTCCTCCTATTACGTGAAGTTTGCCAGTAACGTTTGCTGAAAAGCAGCCCCACCGCAGTTCTCATTAGAGATGAGCGAACTTACAGTGATTCGATTCGTTACGAACTTCTTGGCTCGGTGGTTGCTGACTTAAGCCTGCATAAATTAGTTAAGCTTTCAGGTGCTCCGGTGGGCTGGAAAAGGTGGATACAGTCCTACGACTGTCATTGTTGGTATGGTGTTTTTTTAATGGTCAAACCATGAAGATTTTATTATCTAATAATAAAAAAAGCATACAATACAATGCAAAAATTATCGGAACAAAGCCCTGTTCAGCCTCAATATATGGTATGGTGTTTTTAAGGGTGATGTGCAGTGCCATTTCTCCTCCAAACATGGAGGAAGATTTATCAAAACCTGTGTAAAGGAAGAGTGGTGCAGTTGCCTATGACAACCTATCATATCGCTTCTTGTGTTTTTTTTTTTTTTTTTTTTTTTTTGAGAGGTCTTGGTAAAAATGAGAGACATAATCTAGTCGCTATGAGCAACTGGTCAATTTTTCCTTTGCACAGGTTTTAATAAATCTCCCCATGGTATTTATTATGGCTTCCAAACAGTTCTATTGTGCTTTTATCTCACCATGCATTTTATTCAGCAATGGAGTTTTTTTTGCATGGTCAGTTGTACTTTGTAATGACATCACTCATTATACCCTAAAATATATGGTAGACCCAAATTTGGGGGGTTCGTTTTCACACTGTACACTTTACGGTAATAAATACATGTTTTTTCTTTATTCTCTGGGTCTATATGATCAAAATGATACCCATAGTTACATACATTTCTATTATTGTACTGATTTTAGAAAATCTCACAATTTTTTTTACATAATCCGTACATTTAAAATTGCCCTATTTTTGACCACCTCTAACGTTCTTATTTTTCCGTATTCAGGGATGTATAAAGGATAATTTTTTGCGCCATGGTCTGTAGCTTGTTTTAGTGCCATGTTTGCATATATGTGACACTTTGATCGCTTTTTTTATTGAAAAAAATTGCGGTTACATGTGTCAAAGCAGAAATTTTGGAAAACTTTTTTTTATTTTTGTTTTATAAACGTTTATGCCATTTGCCATAGGGGATCATTAGCATTATATTTTTATAGCTCAGACATTTACGCATGCGACAATACCAAATATGTTTATCCTTTTTTTTTATACGCTTTTTTGTAAAAATATGGGGAAAAGGGGTGATTTAAAACTTTATTGGGGGGAGGGGCTTTTTCATTTTTTATTTTCTGTCGGCTAGCTCAGGGGGCTGTTCGAGATGTCCGCAGGCTGTTCGAGATGTCCGCAGCGAAATTGCGGCATCCCGAACAGCTGTGGGACACGAGGAGGGTCTTCTACTTTGCCTCCTGGTGTCCGATCGCCGAATGACTTCTTCTCAGTGCCTGAGATCCAGGCTTGAGCAGTCAAGCGGCAGAATCATCGATCACTGATTTCCTATGAGAAACCAGTGATCAATGTAAAAGATCAGTGTGTGCAGTGTTATATCTCGCTATGGGCGCTATAACATTGCAAAAAAAAAGTGAATAAAGATCACCCCTAATAAAAGTTTGAATCACCCCCCTTTTCCCATTTAAAAAAAAGTGTAAATAAAAATAAACATATGATGTGATATCGCCATGTGCGGAAATGTCCGAATTATAAAACTATATCATTAATTAAACGCACAAAAAAATTTCAAAGTCCAAAATAGTGTATATTTTGGGCACTTTTTATATCATGAAAAAATGAATAAAAAGCGATCAACAAGTCAGATCAATATAAAAATGGTACCGTTAAAAACTTTAGATTTTTGTGCAAAAAATGAGCCCTCATACTGCCCCATATGCGGAAAAATAAAAGTCAAGGGGTCAGAAGATGACTATTTTAAACATTACTTCTCCTACATGTAGTTATGATTTTTTTCAGAAGTACGACAAAATCAAACCTATAAAAGTAGGGTGTCAATTTAATCGAATGGGCCTACAGAAAAAGTGTCATTATTACAGAAAAATGTACTGCGTAGAAACAGAAGCTCCCAAAAGTTACATAATGGCGTTTTGTTTGTTTTTTTTCAATTTTGTCTCACAATGATTTTTTTTTTTCCGTTTCGTCATAGATTTTTGGGTAAAATGACTGGTGTAATTACAAAGTAGAATTGGTAGCGCAAAAAATAAGCCATCATATGGATTTTTAGGTGCAAAATTGAAAGAGTTATGCTTTTTTTAAAGTAAGGAGGAAAAAATGAAAGTGCAAAAAAACAGAAAAACCCCGGGTCCTTAACCCCTTCAGGACGGAGCCCATTTTGGCCTTAAGGACCGGAGCGTTTTTTTGCACATCTGACCACTGTCACTTTAAACATTAATAACTCTGAAATGCTTTTAGTTATCATTCTGATTCCGAGAATGTTTTTTCGTGACATATTCTACTTTAACATAGTGGTAAATTTTTGTGGTAACTTGCATCCTTTCTTGGCGAAAAATCCGTAAATTTGATGAAAAATGTGAAAATTTTGCATTTTTCTAACTTTGAAGCTCTCTGCTTGTAAGGAAAATGGATATTAGGAATACATTTTTTTGGGTTCACATATACAATATGTCTACTTTATGTTTGCATCATAAAATTGACGTGTTTTTACTTTTGGAAGACACCAGAGGGCTTCAAAGTTCAGCAGCAATTTTCCGATTTTTCACAAAATTTTCAAACTCAGTATTTTTCAGGGACCAGTTCAGGTTTGAAGTGGATTTGAAGGGTCTTCATATTAGAAATACCCCATTATAAAAACTACACCCCCCAAAGTATTCAAAATGGCATTCAGTCAGCGTTTTAACCCTTTAGGTGTTTCACAGGAATAGCAGCAAAGTGAAGGAGAAAATTCACAATCTTCTTTTTATACACTCACATGTTCTTGTAGACCCAATTTTAGAATTTTTACAAGGGGTAAAAGGACAACATTTTTACTTGTATTTGTAGCCCAATTTCTCTCGAGTAAGCACATACCTCATATGTCTATGTAAAGTGTTCGGCGGGCACAGTAGAGGGCTCAGAAGGGAAGGAGTGACAAGGGGATTTTGGAGAGTACGTTTTTCTGAAATGGTTTTTGGGGGGCATGTTGCATTTAGGAAGCCCTTATGGTGCCAGAACAGCAAAAAAAAAAAACACATGGCACACCATTTTGGAAACTAGACCCCTCGGGGAATGTAACATGGGATAAAGTGAACCTTAATACCCCACAGGTGTTTCACGACTTTTGCAAATGTAAAAAAAAAAAAAAAATTTTTACCTAAAATGCTTGTTTTCCCCAAATTTTTTTTTTTAAAAGGATAATAGCAGAAAATACCCCTAAAAATTTGAAGCCCAATTTCTCCCGATTCAGAAAACACCCCATATGGGGGTGAAAAGTGCTCTGCTGGTGCACTACAGGTCTCGGAAGAGAAGGAGTCACATTTGGCTTTTTGAAAGCGAATTTTGCTCTGGGGGCATGCCGCATTTAGGAAGCCCCTATGGTGCCAGGACAGCAAAAAAAAACCCACATGGCATACCATTTTGGAAACTAGACCCCTCGGGGAACGTAACAAGGGGTTAAGTGAACCTTTATACCCCACAGGTGTTTCACGACTTTTGCATATGTAAAAAAAAATTATTTTTTTTTTACCTAAAATGCTTGTTTTCCCAAAAATTTTACATTTTTAAAAAGGGTAAAAGCAGAAAATACCCCCCAAAATTTGTAACACAATTTCTCCCAAGTACGGCGATACCCCATATGTGACCCTAAACTGCTGCCTTGAAATACGACAGGGCTCCAAAGTGAGAGCGCCATGCGCATTTGAGGCCTAAATTAGGGACTTGCATAGAGGTGGACATAGGGGTATTCTACGCCAGTGATTCCCAAACAGGGTGCCTCCAGCTGTTGCAAAACTCCCAGCATGCCTGGACAGTCAACGGCTGTCCGACAATACTGGGAGTTGTTTTGCAACAGCTGGAGGCTCCGTTCTGGAAACAGTGGCGTATCAGACGTTTTTCATTTTTATTGGGGAGGGGAGGGGGGCTGTGTAGGGGTATATGTAGTGTTTTTTACTTTTTATTTTATTTTTTGTTAGTGTAGTGTTTTTAGGGTACAGTCACATGGGCGGGGTTTCACAGTAGTTTCTCGCTGGCAATTTGAGCTGCAGCAGAAAGTTTGCGGCAGCTCAAATTTGCAGCCAGATACTTACTGTAATCCTCCGCCCATGTGAGTGTACCCTGTACGTTCACATTGGGGGGGACATCCAGCTGTTGCATAACTACAACTCCCAGCATGCCCGTTGGCTGTCGGTGACTGCTGAGAGTTGCAGTTTTGCAACAACTGTAGGCACACTGGTTATGTATCACTGAGTTTGTGACCTAACTCAGTGTTTCACAACCAGTGTGCCTTCAGCTGTTGCAAAACTACAACTCTCAGCAGTCACCGACAGCCAACGGGCATGCTGGGAGTTGTAGTTATGCAACCAGCAGATGCACCACTACAACTCCCAGCATGCACTTTAGCTGTTTGTGCAAGCTGGGAGTTGTAGTTATACAACAGCTGAAGGTACACTTTTCCATAGAAAGAATGTGCCTCCAGCTGTTGCAAAACCATAAGTCCCAGCATGCCCATAAGGGAATGCTGGAAGTTGTGGTGGTCTGCCTCCTGCTGTTGCATAACTACAGCTCCCAGCATGCCCTTTTTGCATGCTGGGAGCTGTTGCTAAGCAACAGCAGGAGGCTGTCACTCACCTCCAACGATCCAGACGCTGCAGGTCAGTCCCACCGCCGCCGCTGCTCCTGGGGCCCCGATCCCAACATTAACGCCGGGGATCGGGGTCCCCAGCACCCGCGGTGCACGTCCCGCACCCGCTCACGTCCTCCAGAAGAGGGGCGGAGCGGGTGCGGGAGTGACACCCGCAGCAGGCGCCCTGATTGGTCGGCCGGTAATCCGGCCGACGAATCAGGGCGATCGTGAGGTGGCACCAGTGCCACCTCACCCCTGCAGGCTCTGGCTGTTCGGGGCCGTCAGAGACGGCCCCGAACAGCCAGTAATTCCGGGTCATCGGGTCACTGGAGACCCGATTGACCCGGAATCGCCGCAGATCGCTGGACTGAATTGTCCAGCGATCTGCGGCAATCGCCGACATGGGGGGACATAATGACCCCCCTGGGCGATATGCCGGGATGCCTGCTGAACGATTTCAGCAGGCATCCGGCCCCGACTCCCCTCCGGCTAGCGGTGGGGGCCGGAATTCCCACGGGCGTATGGATACGCCCTCGGTCCTTTAGGACTCGGGATGCAGGGCGTATCCATACGCCCTATGTCCTGAAGAGGTTAAGGGGTTAAAGTGCCTGTAACCAATGTTATTTTTATATTTTGTAACAACTAGGTTGATGGTCTTGAGACAGTTCTTTGCTTTTACCAATTATGAGATAGGTCTTGTGTGACACCTTGGGAAATACTTTTTTTGTAGGTCATCAGCTGGGACTAAACCAGCTGATATTAATTTGCACTGACTAGGAGCTGGATTGCTTTTTAATTACTGATTTCAGCTGTTGTCTTGGCTTTCCATAACTTTTTGCACCACCCTTTCTTCTTGTGTTCAACACTTTTTTTTTTTTTCCTTGTGTCTTTTCACATGATTACACCTAACTTAATTTATGAACTTATTTGTTTTTGTATTGGATTACTTGGGTTATTTCCAACATCTGGTGAACATTTCATGTCAATAACACCTTTCGAAATATTTAGTAAAAAAAAAAAAATGGAGATGTGTTCAATACTTAAAGGAGTAGTCCAGTGGTGACCCAGTGGTGAACAACTTATCCCCTATCCTAAGGATAGGGGATAAGTTTGAGATCGCGGTGGGTCCGACCGCTGGGGCCCCCTGCGATCTCCTGTACGGAGCCACGGGAAGGGGGCGTGTCGACCTCCGCACGAAGCAGCGGCCTACACGCCCCCTCAATTCAACTCTCTGGCAGACCCGAAGCTTCCTTCGGCAATCTCCGGCTCTGCCGTAGAGATGTATTGAGGGGGCGTGTCTGCCGCCGCTTCGTGCGGAGGTCGACACCCGCTATCTGGTCAGAGCCTGGCCCCCGTACAGAGAGATCGCAGGGGGCCCCAGCAGTCGGACCCCCCCGCGATCTCAAACGTATCCCCTATCCTTAGGATAGGGGATACGTTTTTCACCACTGGACTACCCCTTTAATTCAACCACCATATGTATTTTAAAGATAGACAGACAGATGTTGTAAAGCAGTAATAGCATATCACTAGGTTATAAAGATTGAGGGTCTGATCTGTAACCTCCACTGATCCAGAGAATAAAGTAGCTGCAGCTCAAATTTTTACTTTCATAGCGGCAACAGCAGTATTCTTTGTGCAAGAAAAATGCAGTAAGGGGAATGTTGTTCTAAACCAGTGCTGTGGCCCTTTAATTCACAAAATCAGTGGGTTCCCAGTGTTTATACCCCAACTGATCATAAAGTAATGGAATACCTGTTGTTAACTCCGTTGAGGTGACTAGTGTTTTTTTGTTCTTATATTCTGTTCTCCTACTGTAGATTTTTCACGTGCATGTCTTCCTTGCAATGTCTGAGCCTGTATGACATGTTCTTGTTCAATAAAGCATTTGAAAAAGGAAAAAAAAACTGCAAATAATAATGTTTTATATGGTGCCAAAAAAAAAAAAAAAAAAAAAGTATGGAATACCCTAGCAATATGCCATCACTTTAAAAGAGCATGTCAGTTCAGGCATATTTATATCTTATAAAGTGGGTTATCTGGAGATAACAAAAACCTTTTCAAATAGTTGGGGTATGTTGTAAAAATGGAAATCAAAGTGCGGGTGGAAGAGTGTATGACTAACAGCTGCCAGTCCCCCCTTCTTCCTGGTTTTTGTGAAACAACATCCCGATAGGAGTGATGGCACCTTAGTGGGTAGCACCTATGGGAATGACTCCAGAAACTAAAAAGTGGGTACCAGACCCAACCAAATGGCAGTTGTGGAGGACCAGGGGAGGAAAGTATGACATGGAGGTAGAGAGATCCTTTTTAATTATTTGTATTAGTTCTGGTTCATCCATATATGCAATCAAATTATTATTTTTTTTTATCTTCCGCAGCATATAGTAAAAGCCTTGGAGATGACATCAGTTCGGAGACATCAGGTGACTTCCGAAAGGCATTGCTGTTTTTGGCCAATGTAAGATATTTACTGAACACTGTTTTGGTTTTTACTTTATTATTAATAATTTTTATAGTTTTTTTTTTTTTTTTTTTTTAGAATGAGTTGAAATAGAAATGCCCTGGTTAATTCATTAATTGCCCTGCTGTAAACAGTAGGATGACTTAAAGTGGACCTGTCAGCATGTTCTTACACTGTAAACCAGGGATATCTTTTAAAAGAAAGGCTCACCCTTAATACGGTTTGATACTGTTATATAAATTGACCCCTCTAGTTCTTGATTATTTTAACCCCTTCACGACGAGCGACGTACATGTACGGCGCCGCGAAGTGTCACTTGGCGCGCGGCGACGTACATGTACGTCGCGGGGTTCCGGGAGCGCCGCGTCACCGGTAGCGGTGATCGGGCCGGGATGACTGCTGTTATCTAACAGCAGGCATCCCGGCACATCGCCGAGGGGAGTCCTGAGACCCCCCCCCATGACCGCGATGCGCGCAAATCGCAGGTCAATTCAGACCTGCGATTCCGGGTCATACGGGTCACTGGTGACCCGGAAAATAAGAGGGATCGTAGGTGTCCGAGACACCCTCGATCCCCCTAAAGGTATAGGAGTTTGGTGGCAGGGGTGCCACCCCTCCTATCCCTGCTATTGGTCGGCCGAGCGACCGACCAACAGCAGACCGGGGGAGGGGGGGTTAAAGTTCGGTTCCCCCGCTTTGCCCACCTATCGGTGTCCGGGCAAAACGGGGGAACCGTCCAGGGAAGGTCGTCCAGGGAAGGTCGGCGCTGAAGGTCCCTACCTGGATCCCGGAGCGCGATCCTCCATGCGGGGATCCCCCACGTGCGGCGGCGGCGGCTTCCGGGTCCTGCTAGGTGAGTTGTTGCCTAGCAACATCCGGAGGGCCACAGTTTACAGTGGTCTCTAAACCGTGGCCCTCCAGATGTTGCAAGACTACAACTCCCAGCATGCCCAGACAGCTGTTTGCTGTGTGGGCATGCTGGGACTTGTAGTTTTGCAATATTTAGAGGGGTTCAGGTTGTAGATCACTAAGTGGTCTCAAACTGTAGCCCTCCAGATGTTGCAAAACTACAACTCTCAGCATGCTCAGACAGCAGTTTGCTGTCTGGGCATGCTGCGAGTTGTAGTTTAGCAACATCTGGAGGGCCACAGTTTTGAGACCACTGGACAGTGATTTACAACTTTAACCCCTCTAAATCTTGCAAAACTACAACTCCCAGCATTCAGGAACAGCATAAGGCTGTCTTGGCATGCTGGGAGTTGTACTTGCGTGCCTCCAGCCATTGCATAACTACATCTCCCAGCATGCCCTTCCGCAATCAGTACATGCTGGGAGTTGCAGTTTTGCAACAGCTGGAGGCACACTGGTTGGAAAATACTGAGTTAGGTCATAGAACCTAACTCAAGGTTTTCCAGCCAGTGTGCCTCCAGCTGTTGCAAAACTACAACTCCCAGCATGCATGGTCTGTCAGTGCATGCTGGGAGTTGTAGTTTTGACCCCCCTCCCGTGTGAATGTACAGGCTACATTCACACTGGCGGCAGATTACAGTGAGTTCCCCGCTACAAATTTGAGCTGCGGCAAATTTTCCGCCGCAGCTCAAACTCCTAGCGGGAGACTCAGTGTAATCTGCCACCAGTGTGAATGTAACCTAAAAACACTACACTACACCAACATAAAATAAAGAGCAAAACACTACATATACACCCGTACACTGCCCCCCCACCACCACCACCCCCCATAAAAAGGAAAAACGTATTGTATGGCAGTGTTTCTAAGATGGAGCCTCCAGCTGTTGCAAAACAAAAACTCCCAGCATTTCTGGACAGCAATTGACTGTCCAAGCATGCTGGGAGTTTAGCAACAGCTGGAGGCACCCTGTTTGGGAATCACTGGCATAGAATACCCCTATGTCCACCCCTATGCAAGTCCCTAATTCAGGTCTCAAATGCGCATGGCGCTCTCACTTTGGAGCCCTGTCGTATTTCAAGGCAACAGAATAGGGTCACATATGGGGTATCTCCGTACTCGGGAGAAATTGCCTAACAAATTTTGGGGGGCTTTTTCTCCTTTTACCCCTTATGAAAAGGATCAGTTGGGGTCTACACCAACATGTTAGTGTAAAAAAAATAAAAAAATTTACACTAACATGCTGGTATTGCCCTATACTTTTCATTTTCACAAGAGGTAAAAGGGAAAAACGCCCCCCAAAATTTGTAACTCAATTTCTCCCGAGTACGGAGATACCCCATATGTGGGCGCAAAGTGCTCTGGGGGCGCACAACAAGGCCCAGAAGGGAGAGTGCGCCATGTACATTTGAGGTGATTTGCACAGAGGTGGCTGATTGTTACAGCGGTTCTAACAAACGCAAAAAAAAAACACACCCACATGTGACCCCATTTTGAAAACTACACCCCTCACGGAATGTAATAAGGGGTGCAGCGAGAATTTACACCCCACAGATGTCTGACGGATCTTTGGAACAGTGGTCCGTGAAAATGAAAAATTTTGCACAGCCCACTGTTCCAAAGATCTGTCAGACACCAGTGGGGGGTAAATGCTCACTGTACCCCTCATTACATTCTGTGAGGGGTCTAGTTTCCAAAATGGTATGCCATGTGGGGGTTATTTTGCTGTTCTGGCACCATAGGGGCTTTCTAAATGTGACATGCCCCCCAAGCAAAATGTGCTCTCAAAAAGCCAAATATGACGCCTTCCCTTCTGAGCATTGTAGTTCGCCCGCAGTGCACTTCAGGTCCACTTATGGGGTACCCCCATACTCAGAAGAGATGGTGTTACAAATTTTGGGGGGTCTTTTCTGCTATTAACCATTAAAAAAAATGTGAAATTTGGGGGAAAACCAACATTTTAGTGAAAATTTTTTTTTTTTTTTACATATGCAAAAGTCGTGAAACACCTGTGGGGTATTAAGGCTCACTTTATTCCTTTTTATGTTCCTCAAGGGGTCTAGTTTCCAAAATGGTATGCCATGTGTTTTTTTTTTTTTTGCTGTTCTGGCACCATAGGGGCTTCCTAAATGCGACATGCCCCCAAAAACCATTTCAGAAAAACGTACTCTCTAAAATCCCCTTGTCGCTCCTTCGCTTCTGAGCCCTCTACTGCGCCCGCCGAACACTTTACATAGACATATGAGGTATGTGCTTACTCGAGAGAAACTGGGCTACAAATATAAGTATACATTTTCTCCTTTTACCCCTTGTAAAAATTCAAAAATTGGGTCTACAAGAACATGCGAGTTTAAAAAATGAAGATTGTGAATTTTCTCCTTCACTTTGCTGCTATTCCTGTGAAACACCTAAATGACTGACTGTCATTTTGAATACTTTGTGGGGTGCAGTTTTTATAATGGGGTCTTTTATGGGGTATTTCTAATATGAAGACCCTTCAAATCCACTTCAAACCTGAACTGGTCCCTGAAAAATACTGAGTTTGAAAATTGCTGCTGAACTTTGAAGCCCTCTGGTGTCTTCCAAAAGTAAAAACTCGTCAATTTTATGATGCAATCATAAAGTAGACATATTGTATATGTGAATCCAAAAATAAAATTATTTGGAATATCCATTTTCCTTACAAGCAGAGAGCTTCAAAGTTAGAAAAATGCAAAATTTTTTATTTTTTCATCAAATTTTGTGATTTTTCACCAAGAAAGGATGCAAGTTACCACAAAAATTTACCACTATGTTAAAGTAGAATATGTCACGAAAAAACATTCTCAGAATCAGAATGATAACTAAAAGCATTCCAGAGTTATTAATGTTTAAAGTGACAGTGGTCAAATTTGCAAAAAAGGGCTTCGTCCTAGAGGTGAAAATGGGCTCCGTCCTTAAGGGGTTAATTTTATATGATATGTAAATTTAGGTCATAAATCCCCAAGGAATTTCTCTGGGCCTCCACAGTATGAATGTCCCTGTGAACACATACACTACTTTGATTGACGACATGTGGTGGGCATCTTTTGTAAAGCATGTGCACTGGAGGTAGGAGTGCAGCAGAAATGACAGCCAAAGGCTGTCAGTCAAAGTAGTGAAGGGATTCACAAGCGGGTAAAGGGGTATTCTTATACAATTAAGAGGTAGGGCCATGCTGGGCTTTTGCGGCCCAGGGAACATTCTTGGTCTTCATGACCTAATTTAATTATCCAATATAAGAGAGCTTTATACTGGAGATGTCGCTTTCCATAGAAAAATAGAATATTATGGCCCATCTAGTCTGCCTAATAGTCTGAATACTATTAACACCTTGGGGACCAAGCCCATTTTCACCTTAAAGGGGTACTCCACCCCTGGCATCTTATCCCCTATCCAAAGGTTAGGGGATAAGATGTTAGATCGCCACGGTCCCGCTGCTGGGGACCCTGGGGATCGCCGCTGCGGCACCCCGCCATCATTACTGCACAGAGCGAGTTCGCTCTGTGTGTAATGACGGGTGATACAGGGGCCGGAGCAGCGTGACATCATGGCTCCGCCCCCTCATGACATTACGGCCCGTCCCCTTAATGCAAGTCTATGGCAGGGGGCGTGACGACCGCCACGCCCCATTCCCATAGACTTGTATTGACGGGGGCGGGCCGTGACGTCACGAGGGGCGGAGCCGTGACGTAACGATGCTCCGGCCCCTGTATTGCCCGTCATTACGTACAGAGCGATCTCGCTCTGCGCAGTATTGATAGCGGGGTGCTGCAGCAGCGATCCCCGGGGTCTCCAGCAGCAGGACCCCGGCGATCTGACATCTTATCCCCTATCTTTGGATAGGGGATAAGATGTCTAGGGGCGGAGCACCCCTTTAAGGACCAGTGCATTTTTTTTCACATCTGACCACTGTCACTTCAAGCATTAATAACTCTGGGATTCTTTTATTTAAGAAATTGATTCAGAGATTTTGTTTCGTGATGTATTCTACTTTAACATAATGGTCAATTTTCGTCGATACTTGCATAATTTCTTGGTGAAAAATGTGAAAATTGAAGTTGACATGTTTTTTACTTTTTTAAGACCTCAGTGGGCTTCAAAGTTCAGCAGCAATTTTCCAATTTTTCACAAAATTTTCAACATTGGAATTTTTCAGGGACCAGTTCAGTTTTGAAGTGGATTTGAGGAGCCTTCATATTAGAAATACCCCATAAATGACCCAATTATAAAAACTGCACCCCTCAAAGTATTCCAAATGACATTCAGAAATGTTGTTAACCCTTTAGGTGTTTCACAGGAATAGCAGCAAAATGAAGGAGAAAATTCAAAATCTCCATTTGTTCTTGTAGACCCGGTTTTTGAATTTTTACAAGGTGTAAAAGGAGACAAAGCCCCCAAAATGTGTAACCCAATTTCTCTCGAGTAAGGAAATACCTCATATGTGCACGTACAGTGCTCTGTTGGTGCACTAGAGGGCTCAGAATGGAAGGAGTGAAAATGGCATATTGGAAAGTGAATTTTGCTGAAATGGTTTTGGGGGGGGCATGTCTCATTTAGGAAGCCAATATGGTGCCATAACAGCAAAAAAAAACACCCACATGGCATACTATTTTGGAAACTACACCCCTCATGGCACGTAACAAGGGGGGGGGGGGGGGGCGTACAGTGAACCTTAACACCTCATAGGTGCTTGATGACTTTTTGATAAAATTGATGTGTAAATGAAAATTATTTTTTTTTTACTAAAATGCATTCCCCCTTCCCCTTCCCCTTCCCCCCCAAATTTAAAATTTTTACAAGAGTTAAAGGGGTACTCCGGTGAAAACCTTTTTTCTTTTAAATCAACTGGTGGCAGAAAGTTAAACATATTTGTAAATTTACTTCTATTAAAAAATCTTAATCCTTCCTGTACTTATTAGCTGCTGAATACTACAGAGGAAATTATTTTCTTTTTGGAATGCTCTCTGATGACATCACAAGCACAGTTCTCTCTGCTGACGTTATAATAATAATAACGCTTTATTTATTGTTGTTCTTAGTGGGATTTGAACCCAAGTCCCCAGCACTGCTTGTGCTAACCACTGAGCCACCATGCTGCCCTTAGCCTACATCTGCTATGCATCTGCTATGCATGGTTGCTAAAATGGACAGAGATGTCAGCAGAGAGCACTGTGCTCGTGATGTCATCAGTGTTCCAAAAAGAAAGGAATTTCCTCTGTAGCATTCAGCAGCTAATAAGTACTGGAAGGATTAAGAATTTTTAATAGAAGTAATTTACAAATATGTTTAACTTTCTGCCACCAGTTGATTTAAAAGAAAAAAGGTTTTCACTGGAGTATCCCTTTAATAGGAGAAAATACCCCCTAAAATTTGTAACCCCATTTCTTCAGAGTATGGAAATACCCCATGTGTGGACGTCAGGTGCACTCCGGGCACACTACAATGCTCAGAAGAGAAGGAGCCACATTTGACCTTTGGAAAGCAAATTTTGCTGAAGTGGTTTTTGGGGGGCATGTCACATGTAGGAAGTCCCAATGGTGCCTGAACAGCAAAAAAAAATATCCCACATAACACACTATGTGGGGAACACCCCTCACGGCATGTAACAAGGGGTACAGTGAGCTTTTACACCCCACAGGTGTTTGACAAATTTCTGCTAAAGTTGGACGTGAAATTGGAAAATTCTATTTATATTTTTTTCACTAAAATGCTGGTGTTACCCCACATTTTTCATTTTCACAAGGGGTAATAGGAGAAAAAGCCTCCCAAAATTTTACCCTGTTTCTTGAGTATGGAAATACCTCATATGTGGATGTTACGTGCTCTGCGGGTGAACTACAATGCTCAGAAGAGGAGGAGTGCCATTGGGCTTTTGGAGAGAGAATTTGTTTGGAATGGAAGTTGGGGCCATGTGCGTTTACAAAGCCTCCATGGTGCCAGAACAGTGGACCCCCCTCCTACCCACACATGTGACCCCATTTTGGAAACTAGACCCCTCACGGAATGTAATAAGGGATGCAGTGAGCATTTACACTCCACTGGCTTTTGACAGATCTTTGGAACAGTGGGCTGTGCTAACAAAAAATAAAAATTTTTCATTTTTACGGATTATTGCTCAAAAAATCTGTCAGACATCTGTGGGGTGTAAACGCTCAGTGCACCCCTTATTGCATTTCATGAGGGGTGTCGTTTCCAAAATGGGGTCACGTGGGGGGGGGGGGTCCACTGTTCTGGCACCAGCATTTTAGTGAAAAAAAAAAAAAATTCATTTTCCAACTTTAACAAAAATTCTTCAAACACCTTTGGAGTGTTCAGGCTCACTATACCCCTTATTTTCCGTGAGGGGTGTAGTTTCCAAAAGGGGGTCACATTTTTTTTTTTTTTTTTGTCAGAACTGCTGTAACGATCAGCCACCCCTGTGCAGATCACCTCACATGTACATGGCGTTCTCACTCCTGAGCCGCCTTGTGCGCCCGCAGAGCATTTTACGTCCACATATTTCCGTACTCAGAAGAAATTGCGTTACAAATTTTGGGGTTCTTTTTTCCTTTTACCTCTTGTGAAAATGAAAAGTATGGTGCAACACCAGCATGTTAGAGTAAAAAATTTTTTTTTTTTTTTTTTTTTTTTTTTTTACAATAACATGGCTGGAGTAGACCACAACTTTACTTTTTCATAAGGGGTAAAAGGAGAAAAAGCCCCCAAAATTTGTTAGACAATTTCTCCCGAGTACAGATATACCCCATACGTGGCCCTAAACTGTTGCCTTGAAATACGACAGGGTTCTGAAGTGAGAGAGTGCCATGCGCATTTGAGGCCTAAATAAGGTATTTGCATAGGGACGGACCCGTATGCAAGAATTAGACTTGCCTCCGATACCAAAATTACCCTACGGCAGTGCTTCCCAAACAGGGTGCCTCCAGCTGTTGCAAAACTCCCAGCATGCCTGGACAGTTAATGGATGTCCGGCAATACTGGGAGTTGTTTTGTAACAGCTGGAGGCTCCGTTTTGGAAACAGTCGTACAAGACATTTTTGTGTAGGGCTAGGTGTATATGTAGTGTTTCACTTTTTTTATCTTGTGTAGTGTAGTGTTTTTAGGGTACATTCACCCGGACGGGGGTTTACAGTGAGTTCCCGCTGGGAGTTCGTACATTCACATGGGGGGGGGGGGGGGGGGAGCAAACCTCCAGCCGATGAAAAACTACAATAATAAGCATGCCCTTTGGCTGTCCGTGCATGCTTGGGGTTGAAGTTATGCAACAGCTGGAGGCACACTGGTTGTGAAACACTGAGTTAGGTGTAAGACTCTGTTTTGCAACCAATGTGCCTTCAGCTGTTGCAATAACTACAACTCTCAGCATGCAGTGACCGCTGAAGAGTATGCTGGGACTTAGTAGTATGCCTCCAGCTGTTGCATAACTACAACACTCCCAGCATGCCCTTTGGCTGTCCGTGCATGCTGGGGGTTGTAGTTATGCAACAGCTGGAGACCCACTGGTTGCAAAACGCTGTGAGTTGTAGTTTGGCAACTCCTGGAAGGCAGCAGTGAAGATCACTTACCACTGATCTTCAGGGGGTTTCACAGGATGCCTGCTGATTGATTTTAGCTGGCATCCCGGTCGCCGCCTGGCACGCGGTGGGGACCCGAACTACCTGTACGCCCTTGGTCCCCAACAGGTTAATAGTCCCTTGCCCTATCTTATATAAAGAATAGCTTTTATGTCTATCCCATGCATGCTTAAACTCCTTCACTATATTTACAGCAACCAACACTTTTTGAAGGTAGGCTATTGCATTCCTTTCAAACACTATCCTTTAAATACACTTGACATGTTACACTGACATGTGGATAGTGGAAAAAAGTACTAGTAACTGAAGGATCAAATAATTGTGCAGGTCTCCCAACTGAAATGGCCAAAAGGTTTTATTCTGGGAACCTTTTTAAACAAAACAATAAAATTTCACTTTTATTATACTTCTTTTAAAATGGCTCATGCATGTATTTCACATAGAACACACATTAATAAAAATGGACCGCCACCACTTATACGAAGTATAATAAAAGTGATGTTTTATGGTTTCATTTAAAAAGGTTCCCAGAGTAAAACTTTTTTGGATAGTGGAAAAGTATTTATTTTGGCAATACCCCTGTAAGTTACACCATGTTTGCAATCTAGATGTTGGCAAGATTTGCTGCTTTCACTTTTTTTCAAATTTTTATTTTTATTTTATACATTTGGATATGGATTTAGGATTGTGGCATGGAACACATTCTAAATATCTAGATGTGTTGTGATAAAGACTTGTTGTGATAGACTGAGAAGTCCTGAGCAGATGTTGTTCTAAATTTGACATGGTAGATGAATTGAGGTCTTTAGCTTTGCTTACAAAAACAAAATCAATCTCCATATACTTAATCTATAAAATTGATTCTCTTTCTCTTTCTCTTTTTTTTTTTTTTTTTTTTTTTTTTTAATCTCAAGGCTAGACGTGATGAAAGTTCAAAAGTGGATGAACATCTTGCTAAAAAGGATGCAGAGGTAAATTAAGTTAGGCATGCCTCCCCTGCAGCTCTGAGCTCCTGACACGTGATGATGATATATACAGCTTACTGACCTGGCTTAGCATGCTAATGACTTGTTTTTAAAACAGTCCAATTGATCAGCCATTTTTCACTCTATCGTTTAAAGAGAAAAAAAAAGTAATCTGTTAGTGCAAAGAATGGCAGATGTTTGACACTGAATTCTTTGTTTAGAGTAGGGGATCATAAAGTGTTAGCACCATAGGAATTAAGAAATCTATTTAAAAAAAAAACTTTCTGTGGATAACACAGGGACAACACAGTTAAAGGGAACCAATCATCAGATTTTACCCTATATAACGCTTGGCACAATCTTTATCCTCTTTATCCTCACCATCCCCGGGGGATGTTCCTGCCCCCAGGGATGGTGAGGATATGAACTTTATAAACTAGTCGCCGCCGGCCCGCAAGTAGTCCCCTGGGTGGGGAGTGTCTTTCACATAGTCCCGTTACTTCAGCCGGCAGCGACACCCCCTCGACTTGATTGACGGGCTGCGTCATTGCTCTGCTCACTGAACAGACGAGGGGCCTCAATCAAACCCAAGGGGGTATTTCTACTGGCTGAAGTAACAGGACTAGGTGAGAGGAGCTCCCCTCCCAGGGGACTACTTGCGTGGCCGGTGGGGACTAGTTTATAGGTTTATATCCTTGCCATCCTTGGGGGCAGGAACATCCCCAGGGGATGATGAGGATAAAGATTTTACCTTATATAACGCTTTGCCAAGCATTTATATAGGGTAACATCTGATTTATTTTTCTTTTAACATTGTTGAAGAAAAATCATTTGGGGGTATGTTTTTTAGGGATCGACCGATATCGTTTTTTTAGGGCCGATACCGATAATCGGTGGAGGTTAGGGCCGATAGCCAATAACTGATACCGATATGTTATCGGCTATTTATCCCCCCGCGACACCGCTGCAGATCATTGATTTAAAGCGGGGGGGGGGGGGAGATTATCGGCTTATCGATAATGCCCAAAATCGTGATTATCGGCCGATAATATCGGCCATACCGATAATCGATCGATCCCTAATGTTTTTATATTTGATCATTATCAATGTTATATATTACATGATAAGCAGCCTGTAAGGGGGTTTTCTTGCTCTTAGGGTATTGGTTTTTAACGCTAGTCAGCACACACACAGAGCAGGTATTTTATTTGGTCATCCCATCCTTTGGTCGAAGTAGTCATGATTACTAGATTGCTTTACTTTACCCAGGACCAGAGCTAGTATATGATTGGCTTAAAATTCACCCTTGTGATTCAGAGCCCAATTTTGTTTCTGAGATGTCTAGTTGACAATAATCTAAAAAGTTTTTTTTATTTTTTTTAATTACAAAACTCCAATTCCCGGTTTCCTTACATAGCCATAAATTTTATAGAATGCTCCAGGCAGAATGAATGCAGTGTTATGTACAGGGTCAAAGAGTCAATTCAGAACACAAATGATTCTTTGACTCCTTGTGTAATGCCTTGTCCCCTTACATATAGCAGTATATAAGGTTTATCTGGTGTTTTTCTGTAAAGGATAAAATTCCTGCATCCTGTAGCCGCCTGTCACGATCACACCCTATCGGTCCAGCCAAGACGCTAGAGAGAGTGTGATGGTGCAAGGGTTAAAGCCGTCAGACCTCTGGGTATCCACTACTAGTCCCAGCAAGTCACTAAATTAACCTTAAGATAAACGTGTTTCACCCGAGCTGCCTTCAGAAAGGTGAGCTCATATATTTAGAGATCAAAGACCAGAGCTGATTAATTAAACATTTAATCTTATAAAAGGTATCGCAGTGCTGACTATATAAAAATACAGGAACAAATGACCTACAGTTACAAAAATATGAGTTTAGCAAGTTCAGAAAGCAAAAATGAAGTTCTTACAGCATGATATTATAGCAGTCCATGAGAGTGGGTCTCCAGCTGTTCTTAGGATGGTCTTGTCAGCTTGGGGCACAGATCTTAACAACCAACTTTGAGTCTAGCATTGTTTAAATATCATATCTGCTTGTTTTTTGGAGGGAAGCTCCACTCCCCCCTCCCCTCTGATCCCACCAAGGGGCATCTGTTATCTCCCATCCTGCCGCTTCAAAGAAACTCCTGACTTCAAACAACCAGCCAGGCCCCCTAATAAACTGCAATACACAAACAGGGACACACCGTCTGAATGACCCCTCACCCATGTCCTGGATAATACAGTACAATTATAATACACATATATGATTTAATACTCAGGCCTGGGCGCCACTATGTGTAGTTAGTGAAGACACCTTGATTACGTAGTAACAAAAGTAAAATGATACTATTTATTTATTTTTGTACCATTGTAGATTCTGTACAATGCTGGCGAGAAAAAATGGGGTACAGATGAAGATAAATTTATTGAAATACTGTGTTTGAGAAGCTTTTCACAGCTTAGGCTAAGTATGACATTTCCCTTTTATTTTGCCTAATGTTATACTTTAACACAGTCTGCATGTTCATAGTTAACATTTACATCCTGTTTTTTTTTTTCTATAACTTGTAGCTTATAATGGGGTTCATTGGGTTGTATAATGGGGTTCATTGGGTTGGGCACAGCATACAATCCTATTATTAAAATGGATGGGGTTTGCAACAGTGCCTCTAATGCAAATGCAGGTACAGCTTATCCAGTAAATTGTCTATTAGGACTTAAAAAAATATCATGAAAGATAACTATAGTAAAAATGGAAAATATATTTATATTCAAAGCTTTTTATACACTTCAATAAAAAGGTCACATATGAAAAAAAAAATCTTATGTATTAAATGCAGACTTGTATGTCCTCTGGAGTTGTAGATGTTTAGTAATTATTTCAAACACAATAGGCGAGATTTATTAAAACCTGTGTAGAGGATGAGTGGTGCAGTTGACCAGAACAACCAATCAGATCGCTTATTTTACTATTTAGAGGCCATTTTAAAAACGAAAGAAGCAATCCAGCTATGTGGAGGCGGGCCACAAATGGGAGGAGCCAAATGTTAATCATAGTTGGATAAATAGTGTATTTTTCCGTTATGTACATTATTTGACTGTAGCTTAATGTTTATATAGTATATTTCAGGCGTATTTCATTGTCAATTAATGCATCCACTAAATTGCACAAAGATTGTGTATTTTTCACATTAACACCTTCAGGACCAAGCCCATTTTGGCCTTAAGGACCAGAGCGTTTTTTGCACATCTGACCACTGTCACTTTAAACATTAATAACTCTGGAATGCTTTTAGTTATCATTCTGATTCCGAGATTGTTTTTCGTGACATATTCTACTTTAACATGGTGGAAAATTTTTGTGGTAACTTGCATCCTTTCCTTGTGAAAAATCCTAAAATTTGATGAAAAATTTGAAAATTTAGCATTTTTCTAACTTTGAAGCTCTCTGCTTGTAAGGAAAATGCATATTACAAATAAAAAAAATGTTTTATTCACATATACAATATGTCTACTTTATGTTTGCATCATAAAAGTGACGAGTTTTTACTTTTGGAAGATACCAGAGGGCTTCAAAGTTCAGCAGCAATTTTCCACAAAATTTTCAAACTCACTATTTTTCAGGGACCAGTTCAGGTTTGAAGTGGATTTGAAGGGTCTTCATATTAGAAATACCCCACAAAAGACCCCATTATAAAAACTGCACCCCCCAAAGTATTCAAAATGACATTCAGTCATCATTTTAACCCTTTAGGTGTTTCACAGGAATAGCAGCAAAGTGAAGGAGAAAATTCACAATCTTCATTTTTTACACTCGCATGTTCTTGTAGACCCAATTTTTAATTTTTACAAGGGGTAAAAGGAGAAACTGTATACTGATATTTGTAGCCCAATTTCTCTTGAGTAAGCACATACCTCATATGTCTATGTAAAGTGTTCGATGGGCGCAGTAGAGGGCTCAGAAGGGAAAGAGTGATAAGGGGTTTTTGGAGAGTACGTTTTTCTGAAATGGTTTTTGGGGGGCATGTTGCATTTAGGAAGCCCCTATGGTGCCAGAACAGCAAAAAAACCTCACATGGCATACCATTTTGGAAACTAGACCCCTTGAGGAACATAACAAGGAATAAAGTGAGCCTTAATACCCCACAGGTGTTTCACGACTTTTGCATATGTAAAAAAAAAAAAAAAAAAAAGTTTCCACTAAAATGTTTCCCCCCAAATTTCACATTTTTGCAAGGGTTAATAGCAGAAAATACCCCCCAATATTTGTAACCCCTTCTCTTCTGAGTATGGAGGTACCCCATAAGTTGACCTGAAGTGCACTATGGGCGAACTACAATGCTCAGAAGAGAAGGAGTCATATTTGGCTTTTTGAGAGCAAATTTTGCTCGGGGAGCATGTCGCATTTAGGAAGCCCCTAAGGTGCCAGAACAGCAAAAAAAAAAACACATGGCATACCATTTTGGAAAGTAGACCCCTTGAGGAACGTAACAAGGGGTACAGTGAGCATTTGCCCCCCCCACTGGTGTCTGACAGATCTTTGGAACAGTGTGCTGTACAAGTTTTCATTTTCACGGACCACTGTTCCAAAGATCCGTCAGACACCTGTGGGGGGTAAATTCTCACTGCACCCCTCATTACATTCCGTGAGGGGTGTCGTTTCCGAAATGGGGTCACATGTGGGGTTTTGTTTTTTTTGCGTTTGTCAAAACCGCTGTAACAATCAGCCACCCCTGTGCAAATCACCTCAAATGTACATGGTGCGCTCTCTCTTCTGGGCCTTGTTGTGCGCCCCCAGAGCACTTTGCGCTCACATATGGGGTATCTCCGTAGTCGGGAGAAATTGCGTTACAAATTTTGGGGGGCTTTTTTCCCTTTTTATCTCTTGTGAAAATGTAAAGTATAGGGCAACACCAGCATGTTAGTGTAAAAAATTTAATTTTTTTACACTAACATTCTGGTGTAGACCCCAACATTTCCTTTTCATGAAGGGTTAAAGAAGAAAAAGCCCCCCAAACCTTGTAACGCAATTTCTCCCGAGTACGGCGATACCCCATATGTGACCCTAAACTGTTGCCTTGAAATACGACAGGGCTCCAAAGTGAGAGCGCCATGTGCATTTGAGGCCTAAATTAGGGATTTGCATAGGGGTGGACATAGGGGTATTCTACACCAGTGATTCCCAAACAGGGTGCCTCCAGCTGTTGCAAAACTCCCAGCATGCGTGGACAGTCAACGGCTGTGTAGGGGTATATGTAGTGTTTTTTTAACTTTTTATTTTATTTTATTTTGTGTTGGTGTAGTGTAGTGTATTTAGGGTACAGTCACATGGGCGGGGGATTACAGCGAGTTTCCCAACGCAAAATTTGCTGCATCTCAAGATGCGAGAAACCCACTGTAAAAGCCTCGCCCATGTGAATGTACCCTGTACATTCACAGGGGGGGGGGGGGGTGCACCAGCTGTTGCAAAACCACAACTCCCAGCATGCATGGTCTGTTAGTGCATGCTGGGAGTTATAGTTTTGCAACAGCTGGAGGCACACAGGTTAGGAAACACTGAGTTAGAAACAGACAATGTTTCCCAACCAGTGTGTCTCCAGTTGTTGCAAAACTACAACTCCCAGCATGCCCAGACAGCTGAAGGGCATGCTGGGAGTTGTAGTTCGGCAACATCTGAAGGGCCAGATGTTGCTGAACTAAAACTCCCAGCATGCCTGGACAGTCAGTGCATGCTGAGAGTTGTAGTTTTGCAACATCTGGAAGAGCACAGATTGGAGACCATTATACAATGGTCTCCAAACTGGGGCCCTCCAGATGTTGCAAAACTACAACTCCCAGCATGCCCAGACAGCCAAAGGCTGTCTAGGCATGCTGGGAGTTGTAGTTTTCAGACTCCCAGAAGCAGCAGTGAAGATCTTCACTGCTGCCTCTGAGGACCACATACTTACCCGTCGCTGCTCGTCCACGTGGCCGGTCCTGCCACTGCTCCTCGGTCCCGCCGCTGCTCCAGGTAAGGCCGCCGGTCCCCGCGTGTTCCCCCTCCTATGCCACAGGTCCCCGCGAGCCCCCGCAGCCATCGTCCCCCGTTCTGCTCGACTTCCAGGGGCGGGCAGTGCGGGGGATCTGAACTTTCACCCCAGATCACTGTGATTGGTCCACAGGGACCAATCACAGTGATCGCTGACCAGGACCATCAATGGATGGTCCTGGGGGGTGAAGCAGAAGTTGTCCCCTGCTGGAAACAGCGGGACTTCTGCCAGTTAACCCGTGCGATGCTGCGCATCGCCGGGTTAACTGAATGTCATTTATAAACGCCGAGATGCGCGAACGCACTGCACAACCCGGCGTTTATATATGACATTCTGCGGGAAGGGGTTAATGTGCTGTGTAGGTTTCTTTGCGGGTTTTAATGCCCTACAATTTTTTCCCCACAGTATTGGTTTCCCTACATTTTGCACTTTTCCCTACATTTTGCTTTTTGTACACATGCTCTCATTTGTAGGGTTTTCCTCAGCTCAAATCCACCAAATATTCTGTGGAAACCTTAGTAAATATGTTTTTTTTTTTTTTTTTTTTTTTGTGAATGTTGTGGACACTCCCCATTTCTGTGACCATGCCCCCTTTTCCTGACAGACATGCCCCACATGTTGGGTTTACAATAGTAAATCAGAGCCAGTATGTAAAAAATAAAAAAATAAATAAATACTGTGGTCCCTCAACATACGATGGTAATCCGTTCCATATGAACCATAATTTGTTGAAACCGTGGTATGTTGAGGGATCCGTGCAATGTAAGGTATAGGAAGCTGTACTCGCCTGTCCCCGCTGTTCCGGACCCGTCACTGCTGCCCTGGATGTCTCCCTCCATCGCTGCCACCGCGTTCCCGTGGTGTCCCCGACGCTCCGGACGTCTACCCTGGGATCCTCGCTCTCTGCTCTCCGTCGCCGTTGTCACTACGCACTCACGACGCTCCTATTGGATGACGGGACAGCGTGCACGCGACGTGATGCCGACGGAGAGTGCTGGCGATGGAGGGGGATCGTGAAGAGGACGCATTGGAGACGATCACCGGAGCACACAGGGCACCGTAAACGGCTATCCTGGCGGCAGCTGAAGTGCTGTGCTGCCGGATAGCCGTTTATGCGATGGCCCCGACATACAAAAGAATCGCATGTTGAAATTATCGTAGGTCGGGGGGGTCACTGTATTTTATTTATTTTATTTTTTTTGCAGCCGTGTAAATAATTGAGATGTCACGGATTTAAAAAATATATCCTTTTTTTTTTTTATTATTATTATTATTATTATATTTTTTCCCTTTCTGGGGGAGATGTATCAAAACCTGTGTGAAGGAAGAGTGGTGCAGTTGCCCATAGCAACCAATCAGATTGCCTCTTTTATTTTTCTGAGGCCTTTTAGAAATGAAAGAAGCGATCTGATTGGTGATTTCAGTTGGTCATGCAGTGGCATGACTCTCTTAAAGTGGCTGCAGTTCCAGAGTATTTTAGACAGGCAGGGAGACAGCCCAACCCACTTGGCAAATGCCTGGTATGCCCGTTGGCCTGTCCAGTCCTGCTCTGCCCGAAGAGTGGAAAATCCATGTTGGTTTCTGTTGCAAGTGCCCTAAATATTTGCATTGGATGGAATTGGAATCAGATCTGTACAATAGTATCGAGCCTTGTTCTCCACAACAGTAGGTAATGATGCTTACATTATATTGTATAATCAAGTAAAGAGACAGCTCGATTGAAAGACTGAATTGGACCTCTTTTTATTTTTTTCTTGTATATCCACAGCATTTGATGAATATAAGAATATCTGCAAAAAAACTATTGAGGAGAGCATAAAGAGTGAGATTTCTGGTCACCTGGAAGATCTTCTGATTGCAATAGGTAATACACTTATATGGAAATATGTGAAGAAGTGTCAAGGTTGTGCTGTAATAATACCACTGCTAACGAATTAACTA
This sequence comes from Hyla sarda, assembly GCF_029499605.1. Taxonomy (NCBI): domain Eukaryota; kingdom Metazoa; phylum Chordata; class Amphibia; order Anura; family Hylidae; genus Hyla; species Hyla sarda. The sequence goes on from NC_079189.1 coordinate 223,361,007, forward strand.
TTTGTGTACTTCATGAACTACAGTGAGGGTGCCAATTGAAAATAATGGAAGTGTGGATTTCAGGAGATCATATTTTTTATCATGTTAGATCCCCTTTTTTTTTTTTTTGTCAATGCTTTTATCTGTTCGTCAGTGGAAAATCCAGTTTGTGCTGTTACTTAGAAGTAGGTTATACGTCAATTAAGAGTAACAGATGACATGCTCAGTTGTGCTTACGGTCCATGCTCAACTACAAACTGTTCAGCGTTTTGTTTTTTTTGTCCCCTGGAAAAACTATCCTAAAGCTGTTAACATGCACACACAATTTTAGTTAGCTAAAATGCAGGCTTTTAACCCTTTGTTCATTCAATTGATCAATCCCACAGCAAATGTTTTACTAGACTAACCAATAAGGAAAAACTGTAAACTGGAATAAATGGGCTTCTGCTAAGGGGCAAATGATTGGCCAACGACTTAATACACATTACATGCCATGGCATAAAAATCCAACCTGACAGTTTTTTGGCAGCATTGGCTACTCAGTGTACATCAACTTTCATTTAACGTTTGCTCTTAGAAACTTTTGTCATATATTTTGTCAGGAAATTCTACTTGCATCTGGCTAAAATGTTTCTCAGAATCTGCAGCCATGTCCTCCTCTACAAGCAGGCTTCTCACTGTTGCTATGCACTCTTGCCATGAACCCTGTGAACCCAGCTATAGATAGAACCAGCTTCTCTGTGCTCTGCTCATTCTGCAGCATCGTCAGCTGATCACTGAGCAAGATGGTTGTGCAGGTATTACTAGTCCATTACAGATGACTTGTTCTCATGGGAAAATGCCGGAGAATACAATGTATGAAAAGAGAGACTGACAGACAGGCATGGACAAGCATTCTCCCTTTACAAATAACATTAAAAAAAAGTTAGGACAAATAGGGAAACAAAAACGAGACAGGGGCGCTCCCTTGTGTAGATTCTCAATCAGGTGTGTGCCCAATCACCACACCAATGTGAGATACTAACCTTTTGAAAGTTAGGATAGTCATAACTCTACTGTTGGCCTAAATGCTAGCTAGGCTGCTGAACTCTGACCCAAGCCGGCTCCTACCAAAAGGCCGATCAATGACTCAACAAAAAAAAGCGGGATTTCATAGAGGAGCTCCTGAATAGTCAAAAAAGGATGGCCACGGGATATGCACAGGTCAGGAATCTATTTAATAAGTATAACAAAGGGACAACTTGTTTCTGCACAAACCTGCACTTTTCTCAGGTCCACCAAATAGGCTGATGCTGAGTCCTGGCATTAATGCCTTTGCATCTGAAGAGACGCCGCTTTGGATGCATAGGCACTAACTCCAGGACCAGCATCAGCCTATTTGGTGGACCTGAGGAAGGGGCAGGTTTTTGCCAAAACACGTTGTCCCTTGCTTATACTTATTAAATCAATTCCAGTCCTGTGCATCGCCTGTGTTTTTCCTTTCTTGCCTATTCAGCAGTGCCGCTGTGAAACCCCCTTTTCCTTTTCGTTATGACTTGAACCTCTATAGCAGTGATCCTCCAACCTGGTCAGACATGCTGTGAGTTGTAGTTTTGCAACAGCTGGAGAGGTCAGGGATCACTGCTCTGTAGGATAAATGATGCTATATGGGTTCTAGTCGGGGTCAGGCTGTGTTGTTGTTTGGCACATAATTTTTTTTTCATGCGTCAGGTTGTCAGGTGTTGTATGGGTATTTCATAGAGGTTGTCAGGGGTCATCTAGGCATTGCATATGGGAAGAGAAGGAGCAAATGTCAGTGAGATGCATTCACGTGACAAGGGTAAAAAGGTATGTATGAATAAAAAAAATTATCAAAAATGTTATCAATTTTATTTTTTTATGACATTTTTCCTGTGATGTGACTAAAAATCAGCAATTTTGTCTGTTTGGAATTATTTGCATTGGCACAATTTACCGTGTATCAGGAACCTAATAGTTGAATAGTTTAGACAATTATGCACGAAGTGATAACAAATGATATATTGAGATATATACACTGCTCAAAAAAATAAAGGGAACACGTAAACACAATGTAACTCCAAATTATTCACACTTCTGTGAAATGACACTCTCCATTCAGGAAGCAACACTGATTGACAATCAATTTCACATGCTGTTGTGCAAATGGAACAGACAACAGGTGGAAATTATAGGCAATTAGCACCCTCAATAAAGGAGTGGTTCCGCAGGTTGCGACCACTTATCAGTCCCTATGCTTCCTGGCTGAAAGCACTGCCAGCATTCAAAAGTGACCAAAACATCACTGTAGTTGTAGCATGAGACTAATTCTACAACTCGCACGTGGCTCAGATAGTGCAGCTCATCCAAGATGGCACATCAATGCGAACTATGGCAAGAAGGTGTTTGCTGTGTCTTTCAGCGTAGTGTCCAGAGCATGGAGGCGCTACCAGGAGACAGGCTAGTACATCAGGAGACATGGAGGAGGCCATAGGAGGGCAACAACCCAGCAGCAGGACCGCTATCTCTGCCTTTGTGCAAGGAGGAGCACTGCCAGAGCCCTGCAAAATGACCTCCACAAATGTGCATGTGTCCACTCAAACTGTCAGAAACAGACTCCGTGAGGGTGGTATGAGTTCCCGACATCCAAAGGTGGGGTTTTGGCTTAATGCCAAACACCGTGCAGGACGTTTGGCATTTGCCAGAGAACACAAAGATTGGCAAATTCTCCACAGGGGCCCTGTGCTCTTCACAGATGAAAGCAGGCTCACACTGAGCACATATGACAGATGTGACAGTCTGGAGACCCCGTGGAGAACATAATGCTGCCTGCAACATCCTCCAGCTTAACCAGTTTAGCGGTGGGTCAGTAATGGTGTGGGGTGGCATTTCTTTGGGGAGCCATACAGTGAGACCTTGTAAGACATTATGCTGGTGCGGTTGGCATTGGGTTCCTCCTAATGCAAGACAATGCTAGACCTCATGTGGCTGGAGTGTGTCAGCTGTTCCTGCAAGAGGAAGGCATTGATGCTATGGACTGGCCCGCCCGTTCCCAAGACCTGAATCCGATTGAGCACATCTGTGACATCATGTCTCACTCCATCCACCACAGACTGTCCAGGTCTGGGAGGACATCTCTCAGGAGACCACCTCATCAGGAGCATGCCCAGGTATTGTAGGGAGGACATACGGGCACGTGGAGGCCACACACACTACTGAGCCTCATTTTTACTTGTTTTAAGGCCATTACATCAAAGTTGGATCAGCCTGTAGTGTGGTTTTCCACTTTGATTTTCGTGTACAAAAATTTTATGAAATACTTTCATCTCTACATAGTTGAATGTGCCGACAACAAAATCACACAAAAATTATCAATGGAAATCAAATTTATCAACCCATGGAGGTCTGGATATGGAGTCATATCCAGACCTCCATGGGTTGATAAATTTGATTTCCATTGATAAATTTTGTGTGATTTTGTTGTCGGCACATTCAACTATGTAGAGATGAAAGTATTTCATACGATTAGTTCATTCAGATCTAGGATGTGTTATCTCAGTGTTCCCTTTATTTTTTGGAGCAGTGCGTGTGTGTATGTATGTATGTATGTATGTAAATATATATATATATATATATATATATATATATATATTATACACACACACACACACACACACACACACACACACGTAGTGTGTGTGTGTGTGTGTAATGCTGATAAATTACATTGATCTATTTAATTGAAATATTTAATAGGCATTATTAATTGTCGATCCAAAGAAGAGGCCAAGGGTAGGCCTCGGGCTTCCCCAGAAACCCATGTACTCATTGTGGCTGCTCCGCGAGGACTTTGTAGACTGTGAGTTCACTCAGCGACATGTGACCTTTCCCTTAATCATAATGACCCACAGAATAAAGATTACATTTTTGTTTTACTGTTAAAATGAAAAGTTTCAAAATTGTGGGCATTTTCAATTCCCTCAATAATTATTATTTTTTTTTTATTATTTGCCGTACATTTTATGGTAAAATAAAAAGATGTTTTTGTGAAGTACAATTGGCTTGCAAAAAATCCCTCATTCGGCCATGAGGAAGTTAAATTAACAGTTGTGCCTCTTAAAAGGGAAAGAGGTAAAATTAAAATCGGTTCAGTCCTTAAAGGGTTTAGGCTGAAATGGGCATGTTCCTGAAGGGGTTAAAGTAATCAAAGGAATAAATAATGAATTTAGAGGTAATACATGGTGTTAAGGAGTAACATTGTGTATCTTGTTTCAATCTTTTATTTGCACATTTATTATCATGACCAACAGACTTTTATCATATATATATATATATATATATATATATATATATATATATATATATATATATAATAATAAAAAATTATTATTTTTTATTCTAGTGAAGTGTGCAAGTAACACTCCTGCTTTTTTTGCTGAAAGACTGCACAAAGCTTTGAAGGTGAATATTTATAAAGCATCTCTACTAACCCTATAGTGAACTACTCATTTAATTTAGAGAATTGAGAGTATGTAGAGTAAGATATCTGGTTTTTATTAATATTGTTGGCAGATCTATCAATCCATAAATAACACCACTAAATAGGTACAGGGGTAACAAGTTCATTTGATATGATGATCCAAGTGTTAAAAAAAAGTATTTCAATGGGCGGAATTAGATTTTTGAAAAAGGTTACCATTGACAACACAGGTCCATTTTAAACCCCTCCTATCTGCCCTTGAATGACTTAAAGGCGATATATCGTGTACAAAAATTTATCCCCTATCTGTAGGATAGGGGATACGTTTTAGATCGCAGGGTGTCTGACCGTTGGGACCCCCGCGATCTCCCGTATAGGTCCCAGGCTATCTTTGGCTCATTTGGCTATCCTTCGCTCTCCAATAGAGCTATATGGAGGTGGTGTGTTGGCCGCCTCTTTGTTTAGGGGCAGACACTTTCTGTTCCCGGGCAAAGCCGGGGTTCCGTACGGAAGATCCCTGGGGCTCCCAGTGGTTGGTCCCCCTGCCATCTTTTCCTTGCCTTGCTGATAGGGGAAAAGTTTTTCTACGTGATACTACTTTTTAAAGATAACTGATTGAATAAAAGATTTTCTCAAGCATGCTTGAATTAACATGCCTGACGTGAAAATGTTTGAACTTGTTTCCTCAGCACCTTCTTATCGGGGTATGGAGGTAGAATCTGCAGATTTACTAATGTTTTCTCATTTATGTTTACTTCCCATTACATATCATGTAACCTAGATGGGGGTCACTGGTGGTGAGCATTGCTTGTGCCTACTCCATACGCACTGTACTCACATCTGCCATAAATATGTACAGCACCCCAGACTTAATGGCTTTTATAAATAAGGGTGCCAACATTTATTTTTCTTAATTAATTATATGTTTTTACTTACTCATTTTTTACTAAAAGGGTGCTGGAACAGATGAATTCACTTTGACAAGAATAATGGTCTCCAGATCAGATATCGATCTTGCGGATATCCGTGCAGAATACAAAAAGCTTGCTGGGGAGTCTTTATTCTCTGCTATTAAGGTATGCATATCCACCAAATTTTGATTAGTCAGGGAGGTCTGTAGAACGTCACTCAGCATGAAACAGCTGTCACCTGTGTACACAATGGTGTCCATACCTGTCCATCTGCTCAATGGAAACCCCATGTTCTGAATAAAGTCACGAGATTAATATATGGTGAGTGCCAATCTTGTTTCATGGATTGTGAAACTATTACTGCAGACTGCTTTTTCTTAGCGCACCACAGTTTGGATCTATATTAAAGGGGTACTCAACTAATGCCCGAAAATTAAACAGATTTGTAAATTGCTTCTATTAAAAAATCTTAATCCTTCCAGTACTTATTAGCTGCTGAATACTACAGAGGAAATGCTTTTCTTTTTGGAAGACAGTGCTCTCTGCTGACATCTCTGTCCCTTTTAGGAACTGTCCAGAGCAGCATATGTTTGCTATGGGGAATTTCTCCTACTCTAGACAGTTCTTACAATGGACAGAGATGTCAGCATAGACCACTGTCTTCCTAAAAGAAAAGAATTTCCTCTGTAGTATTCAGCAGCTAATAAGTACTGGAAGTATTAAGATTTTTTAATAGAAGTAATTTACAAATCTGTTTAGCTTTCTGGCACCAGTGCCCCTGGCACCAGTTGATTTAAAAAAGGTACTGCGGTGGAATATTTATTTATTTTTTTATTTTTTTTAGTGGCCCTGTGCATGTTTAGTCCTAGTGAGATGTGGCTGGAAAGGCTGTTAGCAGTGCCGACCACTCTGCCTCTGGTATAATATCCTAAGCTTTCAAAGATACAGTGTGTGTCGGTATGATACCAGGGGCACAGTGCGTGTCAGTATAATACCAGGGGCACAGTGTGTGTCGGTATAATACCAGGGGCACAGTGTGTGTGGGTATAATACCAGGGGCACAATGTGTGTGGGTATAATACTAGGGGCACAGTGTGTGTCGGTATAATACCAGGGGCACAGTGTGTGTCGGTATAATACCAGGGGCACAGTGTGTGTCGGTATAATACCAGGGGCACAGTGTGTGTCGGTATAATACCAGGGGCACAGTGTGTGTCGGTGTAATACCAGGGGCACAGTGTGTGTGTCGGTATAATACCAGGGGCACAGTGTGTGTGTCGGTATAATACCAGGGGCACAGTGTGTGTGTCGGTATAATACCAGGGGCACAGTGTGTGTGTCGGTATAATACCAGGGGCACAGTGTGTGTGTCGGTATAATACCAGGGGCACAGTGTGTGTGTCGGTATAATACCAGGGGCACAGTGTGTGTGTCAGTATTTATACCAGGGGCACAGTGTGTGTGTCAGTATTTATACCAGGGGCACAGTGTGTGGCAGGATTCTTCTCAGGGGCATGGTTTGTGGTAGTATTATAGTCTGGGGCACAATGTTTGGCAGCTTTCAGGACATACTGGGAACAGTAGACTTAAATACTCCACACTTCAGTTGCTTATTTTACCATGTGACTTAACTCCTTGGGGACGGAGCCCATTATAACTCTAAGGACGGGAGCATTTTTTGCAATTCTGACCACTGTCACTTTAAGCATTAATAACTCGGGGATGCTTTTACCTTTCATTCTGATTCTGAGATTGTTTTTTCGTGACATATTCTACTTCATGTTAGTGGTAAATTTTTGGCGATACTTGCATAATTTCTTGGTGAAAAATTACAAAATTTGATGAAAAAATAGAAAATTTAGTATTTTTCGAACTTTGAAGCTCTTTGCTTGTAAGGAAAACTGACATTCCAAATAAATGATATATTGATTCACAAATACAATACAGTGACCCCCCCGACCTACGATGGCCCCGACATATGATCAAATCGACTTACGATGGCCTCTCAGAGGCCATCGCATGTCGATGTCAGCATCGACATAAGATGCTTTTTTATGTCTGGGCCACAGCATTAAGTGCTATCCGGCAGCACAAAATGCTTAAGCTGCTGCCGGATAGCAGCTGAATGTTCCCCGTGTGGTGCGGTAAGTATTACTTACCCCTCCACGATGCTCCGGGGTGCCCTCCGGGTCCAGCGCTGGTCTTCCATGTGTCGTCTCGGCCCTCTCGGATGACATCAATACGCTGCTGCGTACGTCATCCAATAGGAATGGCGTACGCAGTGGCGTAATGACGTCGCTACGCAGGCCCAGTAAGGCCTTGCAGAAGATAGCGGAGGACCGGAGAAGAGCCCAGCGGAGGCCCGGGGACACCATCGCGAGCGGCGGGGACAGGTGAGTACAGCTTCCTATACTTTACATTGCACGAATCCCTCAACATACGATGGATTCGACAAACGATGGCTCGTTTGGAACGAATTACCATCGTATGTTGAGGGACCACTGTATGTCTACTTAATGTTTGCATCATAAAGTTGACATGTTTTTACTTTTGGAAAACAGAGGGCTTCAAAGTTCAGCAGCAATTTTCCAATTTTTCACAAAACTTTCTAAATCTGAATTTTTCAGGGACCAGTTCAGTTTTGAAGTGGATTTGAAGGGCCTTCATATTAGAAATACCCCATAAATTACCCCATTATAAAAACTGCACCCCTCAAAGTATTCAGAATGACATTCAGAAAGTTTGTTAACCCTTTAGGTGTTTCACAGGAATAGCAGCAAAGTGAAGGAGAAAATTCAAAATCTTCATTTTTTACACTCTCATCTTCTTGTAGACCCAGTTTTTGAATTTTTACAAGGGGTAATAGGAGAAAAAGCCCCCCAAAATTTGTAACCCAATTTCTCTCGAGTAAGGAAATACCTCATATGTGTATGTCAAGTGTTCAGAGGGTGCAGTAGAGGGCACAGAAGGGAAGGAGCAACAATGGGATTTTGGAGAGGGAATTTTTCTGAAATGGTTTTTGAGGGGCATGTCACATTTAGGAAGCCCCTATGTGCCAGAACGGCAAAAAAAAAAAAAAACACATGGCATACTATTTTGGAAACTACACCCCTAAAGGCACGTAACAAGGGGTCCAGTGAGCCTTCACACCCCACAGGTATTTGACGACTTTTCATTAAAGTCGGATATGTAAATGAAAAAAAAAAAATATTTTCACTAAAGTGCAGTTTTCCCCCCCAAATTTACAATTTTTACAAAGGGTAATGGGAGAAATTGCCCCCCAAATTTGTAATCCAATCTCTTCTGAGTATGGAAATACCCCATGGTGGGGGCGTAAAATGCTCTGCGGGCGAACTACAATGCTCAGAAGAGAAGGAGTCACATTTGGCTTTAGGAAAGCAAATTTTGCTGAAATGGTTTTTGGGGGGGCGTGTGGCATTTAGGAAGCCCCTATGGTGCCAGAACAGCGCAAAATACCCACATGGCATACTATTTTGGAAACTACACCCTCAAGGAACGTAACAAAGGGTACAGTGAGCCTTAACACCCCACAGGTGAGTGACTAACTTTCGTTAAAGTGGGACGTGAAAATGAAAAATTAGATTTTTAACACTGAAATGCTGGTGTTACACAAAACTTTTCATTTTCACAAAGAGTAATAGGAGAAAATGCCCCACAAAATTTGTAACCCCATTTCTCTCGAGTAAGGAAATACCTCATGTGTATGTAAAGTGATCTGCGGGTGCACTAATAGGCTCAGAAGGGAAGGAGCAACATTGGACTTTTGGAGAGCGAATTTTGCTGAAATGGTTTTTGGGGGCATGTCTCATTTAGGAAGCCCCCATGATGCCAGAACAGTAAAAAAAAAAAAACACACATTGCATACTATTTTGGAAACTACACCCCTCACAGAACTTAATAATGGGTGCAGTGAACATTTATACCTCACTGGCATCAAAAACGAATGACCATGGATTCAGGAGTTTGTCTGGCGCAGAGAGGAACCATCAGGCAGCCAAGTAAAATCAATGGATTTATTAAATGCAACGCGTTTCGCTGCGCATGCGCAGCTTCATCAGGCATAAGAGAAGGCTGGTAACAGATATATATACCTCCAGGAATTAACCATTAGAGTACTTTTTGAAAGAGTTGTTGCATAAAATTACATATCCACATATGGATGTGACAATATATAAAAAATATAGAGAAATATAAATAAATATAAATAGACAGACAACAGTCACAAAAATAATAATAAAACAATAATGTAAAAGCACAATGAAATCACATAAACATGTATATATAATATAATTATCGCACGTGGTGTGAATATACCCCACATGAGACTTAAGCAATCACACCGCTTAGTCACCGTTGCGGCATTCAACAACGCAAATTGAATATTATTTCAAAATATATAATATAGAAAAATATGGACCTATAAGATGCTATGTGTGTTAGTTCAAAGAGTAAAAAATTGATTTGTATATCGCTGCATTATTTAAGTGGGTAATGACAGTATAAAAAGTAAAATGAACAGTGCGGTAAAACAAATCGCAACTGACCCGAGGGTGACATATGAACACTACTTAAAAGAAGTGAGAAAAATTAACTAGAATAACTAGTGCGGTATTGAATACAGCACCCGGCAAAAACGCAGGGTGTGAATATTCGTAAAAAGATCAAAATTTACAAACAACAAAAAAATAAATAAAAGATACAGAGGTTTCTGTATGCAAAAAAGAAAAGAAAAAAAAGAAAGAAAAGAACTTGGATAATAAAACGTAAAGGATAATAGATAAACAGTGGGGCACTCCAGGGTAAACAGCACAGAAGGAACAACAAAAAAAAAGGGGTAAAGATGTAATATTTTGGAGATTGATCCATTAGAAGAAATGGAATATTATAGACCCTAATTTATCACATTATTTAACTGTATCGATACATTCATTAAAACCTTGAGGGTGCAAAGTATGTAATTTGTGAATCCAGAAGGATTCACGATTATTTAATCTTTGTATTCTGTTAGGTAAATGAATAGGGATAGTTTCTAAAATGATTAATTTCAAAGTTTCAGTATTTTTTTGATGGTGAAGAGTGAAGTGTCGGGACAGACTATGCAACAAAAAACATGTTTTATGTTCCATCTGTGCTTGTTCATCCTGGAGCGTACCGTTTGTGTGGTGCGGCCGACATATTGGCGGTCGCAAACACAGGTTAATAGATAGATAGCAAAAGTGGTGTCGCAATTTAATGAATCTTTTATTTTAAATGTTTGTTGTGTGGAATAAGAAGAAAAAGTGTCAGTTTGGATGATCCATTCGCAACAAAGGCAGCGACTTTTTTTACAAGGGAAACAATATGGTTTAAAGGAACAGATATTCTGTGGTGTAAGATGTTCGGAAAATCTACTGGGGGCTAACAAATTGCTAAGATTTTTAGAACGTCTGTAAGTGACATTAGGAACTGGGGGAATTATTTGAGTTAGAATTTTATCATTTTGAATAATGGGCCAATTCTTAGTATTTTTCTAATATTAGATGCCTCAATATTGTAATTTGTAACAAAATTATATCTAAAGGGGTTATGAGACTGATTGGAACTAGATTTTTTGGGAATAGATGTAACCAAATCAGATTTGTTTTTTATCCTTCACCTTCATATATGCCTTGATTAAGAGCGATTTAGGATAGCCCTTCTGTATGAAGCGTTGTTTTAAAACCTCAGCTTGAGAAATAAAATCTGAATCAGAAGTACAGTTTCTGCGAATTCGTAAATACTGGCCGAATGGCACCCCTCTTAGCCAGCTTGGATAGTGTGCACTGTCGAACTGCAAGAAACTGTTAATATCAACAGATTTGAAAAAAGTCTTAGTGGAAATAGTGCCATCGACTGTTTTATAGATATCAAGGTCTAAAAATTGAATGGAGCTTTCTGCATAATGCATAGTAAATTTTATGCCCCATGTATTAGTATTCAGCTCATGTATTTCTCTATATTTTTTATATATTGTCACATCCATATGTGGATATGTAATTTTATGCAACAACTCTTTCAAAAAGTACTCTAATGGTTAATTCCTGGAGGTATATATATCTGTTACCAGCCTTCTCTTGTCATGCCTGATGAAGCTGCGCATGCGCAGCGAAACTCGTTGCATTTAATAAATCCATTGATTTTACTTGGCTGCCTGATGGTTCCTCTCTGCGCCAGACAAACTCCTGAATCCATGGTCATTCGTTTTTGATTTTACTCTTACCCAGGAGGGCTGCAGTGGACCTTCTTCTATATTTCTTCTGCAATTTACCTTGTTGTGTGTGGGCGCACAACCAACTTTGGTAAGCGGCTTGGGAATTACCGTCCCCTACCCCCACTAACAAGATCTACTGATCCCGCACATGAGGCGCCTTCCTCCCTCTCTCTAGATTTCACTTACATCGGTTGACCGCGGTGTGGATTCCACAAGAATCATTCCTAGAAGTGCTGCTCTCACGGGATACTCCTTCCACCATTGTGGTTATATATCCCTTGTTGGGATCACCTATCGCTTTGGACTCTTCGATTAGTAGGACTTATTATTTCCTGCATTGTGTTTTTTCACTGTATTATTATTTTTATAATCTATTTAGTTATTTTGTTATATTTTGTTATTCTATTATTATTTTTCTACAATATTTTTATTTTATTTTCTTTAATTTTATTTATTATTATTATTAATTATTTTTTACTTTTCATTGCTATTTTTTATTGCTCTCCTTGCTTTGGCATGGAGTATTTTCCTGATCGTGACCATGTTAGGAACTCCTTGATCAGCCAACTCTTAGGTGCGGTAAAAATTAACCCTGCACCGCCCGGTGGCTTTGTTCCAGGAGCCCTCACAGAGAACGATCTCACAAAATTGACGGCTCTATTTAATGATTATGAAAGTTGTTGTAAGTCTGAATTGCAGCACAATCTAGATGTTTTATTCTTACAAAGATAGCTTAATGATAATTTCACCCCGAGGGGTCTGAGATTACCATTTGAATCCTCCTTTCCTGAGGATCCTCTTTTTACTAAAGAGTGGGATGAGTTTATGGAAAATTGTTCAAGGGGACTTGTTACTCGTCTCCTGGACAAAATAAATACATTAGTCCTCTATTATCGGGACAAAGCTTGGTCTATTAAAAATACTCTTTCAACCTATTCGGGTTGTTCTGAATATCACAAACTTGAGGGACTTTTATCTAATAGATTACAAAAACTGGAGATCGAAACCATAAATAAAAAAGTACATAAGTTTAATCGTGACAAACAGGATTATATGTGTGGCCAAATACATAAATGGCCAAGATATAATCCTCAGAAACAAATGTCTAATAATACTTTACCCTCTAAAAAACAGGAAAACCCAAATAATTCCATCTTGAAAACATCTTCTATCACTCCCTTGGGGACTGATAGAAGATTTGAACATAGCAGAACCATAGTAAATTCAGCTCGTGCTAATTCCCAACATTCTAACTTAAAAAATTCTAATAGTAAGAAAAATCAAATTACTTCTGAAACCAAATCATTGGCTAATAAACCTTCTATGTCTGCTACTAATGTCAATGCAAGTTGTAGCCAAAAAGTCACTACCATTACACAGATCACTCCTGCTAATCCTAACAGTAATGTTCCTAACAATACTACCACTAATACTCCCTTATCACTAGACAGACCAGCACCTAATATGGTCTGTCCTTTGCTTCCTCCACTTACTTTTTCGGATCCTTGTCATGGGTTGGACTTGGGTCCCGGGGCAGTGGGGGGTCTCTATGTTGGGCAGCCCTGTAAGTCTCTCGACTGCTCCATCGATTCCTCCCTCCTCACGGTACACGAGGTTTCATTGTCTGACATGAGTTCCACACTTATTGATAGTTCACAATATGACACTTTTGACACTCCAGGGATTTCTACTCCTGCCTCTACTTCTTCATCTTCTTTTTACAATTGCCCTCCCACTACAGATGCCACTCTAGCGTGCAATGCCAATTTGGATGTACGCTTACGCACGATCACTCAGTATTACCCTCTCATAAAGACATTAAATCAAACACAATCCATAAAAAGAAAGGAAAACCCAGAGGTTGCAGAGGAGGTCAAAGAAAACGCCACCCCACCTCTACAACTATCTCAAAGACAGAAAAATTAATAACAAAAAAGAAAATTTTTTAATTTATCTAGCTATATACTTTCTGAAAATGAAACTAATTTACTTGCGAAGGGGCTTTCTTTTTGTCCTGCTGTACGTCAGAATGACTTTCAGTTATTCTTAGATTTAAATGACTTTATTCGTAGATTAACATAGAGCCGTCATTTTTTTATCCAGAACAAATCTGATCATCAAACTATTAATACCCCCCAAATTTCGAATTTGGGAGTTTGTAATTCTAGTATTGGTAACATTTCAACTCCCGTTACCACACCAGTTGACATGACTCCAGCTCGTCATGTACTAGTAAAACCCAAATCTTCGTTTTACCCTCTACACAATCGTGGCAGCCATCTTGAGACTTTTTACCATATGGTCATGCAGGATTTTACAAATTTATGTGATAAATCTGTTATTTTTAAGGAGAATGATAATTTAACTTCTGCTGAGAGAACTGCAATTAAATCCATACAGAACAATAAATCTATTATTGTTCGTCCTGCAGACAAAGGTGGGGGGGGGTCGCTGTTTTGAATAGGGCTGATTATAAAAATGAAGCCCTCAGAATTCTATCAGATCTTAAATATTCTACCCCACTTTCCAATGACCCTTCCCCTCTTATTTTTTCACAATATTGTTTGCTTATAGGTGGAGCTGTAGAAAATCAATTGTTGGATAAAAGGGAGCACACATTTCTCAATATTAAAAATTATAATTTACCTATTTTTTTATTATTTACCCAAATTACAGAAATGTTTAATTAACCCCCCTGGTAGACCTATTATTTCTGGTATTGGTTCGATTACTGCAAACCTTTCCCATTTTATAGATTTATTTCTCCAACCTTATGTTCTACATTTACCATCCTATTTGAGAGATTCAGCTCATTTCTGAATTACATGCCCTATCCCTACCCCCTCATTATAGTTTCCTTACCCTGGATGTGTGCTCCCTTTATTCTAACATCTCCACTGATTTAGGTGTTCCTGCAATTAGACATTTTCTACAAGAGGACCCCTCACTAAACCCCAGTCAGTCAGAATTCTTACTGGAATCTATTACATTTATTCTTCTTAATAATGTCTTTGAATTTAATCATACCATTTATCGGCAGAACAGGGGCTGTGCCATGGGGACTCGATTCGCCCCCAGTTACGCTAATTTGTTCATGGGGCGATTCGAGTCCCTAATTATGGCACAGTCCCTGTATTTTAAGTCTGTTTTTTTCTTTCGTCGTTATATAGACGACCTCTTCTTGATCTGGGTAGGTACCAAACATGAAGCTGACCTCTTTGTACATGAGCTGAATACTAATACATGGGGCATAAAATTTACTATGCATTATGCAGAAAGCTCCATTCAATTTTTAGACCTTGATATCTATAAAACAGTCGATGGCACTATTTCCACTAAGACTTTTTTCAAATCTGTTGATATTAACAGTTTCTTGCAGTTCGACAGTGCACACTATCCAAGCTGGCTAAGAGGGGTGCCATTCGGCCAGTATTTACGAATTCGCAGAAACTGTACTTCTGATTCAGATTTTATTTCTCAAGCTGAGGTTTTAAAACAACGCTTCATACAGAAGGGCTATCCTAAATCGCTCTTAATCAAGGCATATATGAAGGTGAAGGATAAAAAACAAATCTGATTTGGTTACATCTATTCCCAAAAAATCTAGTTCCAATCAGCCTCATAACCCCTTTAGATATAATTTTCTTACAAATTACAATATTGAGGCATCTAATATTAGAAAAATACTAACTAAGAATTGGCCCATTATTCAAAATGATAAAATTCTAACTCAAATAATTCCCCCAGTTCCTAATGTCACTTACAGACGTTCTAAAAATCTTAGCAATTTGTTAGCCCTTAGTAGATTTTCCGAACATCTTACACCACAGAATATCTGTTCCTTTAAACCATATTGTTTCCCTTGTAAAAAAAAGTCGCTGCCTTTGTTGCGAATGGATCATCCAAACTGACACTTTTTCTTCTTATTCCACACAACAAACATTTAAAATAAAAGATTCATTAAATTGCGACACCACTTTTGCTATCTATCTATTAACCTGTGTTTGCGACCGCCAATATGTCGGCCGCACCACACAAACGGTACGCTCCAGGATGAACAAGCACAGATGGAACATAAAACATGTTTTTTGTTGCATAGTCTGTCCCGACACTTCACTCTTCACCATCAAAAAAATACTGAAACTTTGAAATTAATCATTTTAGAAACTATCCCCATTCATTTACCTAACAGAATACAAAGATTAAATAATCGTGAATCCTTCTGGATTCACAAATTACATACTTTGCACCCTCAAGGTTTTAATGAATGTATCGATACAGTTAAATAATGTGATAAATTAGGGTCTATAATATTCCATTTCTTCTAATGGATTAATCTCCAAAATATTACATCTTTACCCCTTTTTTTTTGTTGTTCCTTCTGTGCTGTTTACCCTGGAGTGCCCCACTGTTTATCTATTATCCTTTGCGTTTTATTATCCAAGTTCTTTTCTTTCTTTTTTTTCTTTTCTTTTTTGCATACAGAAACCTCTGTATCTTTTATTTATTTTTTTGTTGTTTGTAAATTTTGATCTTTTTACGAATATTCACACCCTGCGTTTTTGCCGGGTGCTGTATTCAATACCGCACTAGTTATTCTAGTTAATTTTTCTCACTTCTTTTAAGTAGTGTTCATATGTCACCCTCGGGTCAGTTGCGATTTGTTTTACCGCACTGTTCATTTTACTTTTTATACTGTCATTACCCACTTAAATAATGCAGCGATATACAAATCAATTTTTTACTCTTTGAACTAACACACATAGCATCTTATAGGTCCATATTTTTCTATATTATATATTTTGAAATAATATTCAATTTGCGTTGTTGAATGCCGCACCGGTGACTAAGCGGTGTGATTGCTTAAGTCTCATGTGGGGTATATTCACACCACGTGCGATAATTATATTATATATACATGTTTATGTGATTTCATTGTGCTTTTACATTATTGTTTTATTATTATTTTTGTGACTGTTGTCTGTCTTTATATTTATTTATATTTCTCTATATTTTTTATATATTGTCACATCCATATGTGGATATGTAATTTTATGCAACAACTCTTTCAAAAAGTACTCTAATGGTTAATTCCTGGAGGTATATATATCTGTTACCAGCCTTCTCTTATCATGCCTGATGAAGCTGCGCATGCGCAGCGAAACGCGTTGCATTTAATAAATCCATTGATTTTACTTGGCTGCCTGATGGTTCCTCTCTGCGCCAGACAAACTCCTGAATCCATGGTCATTCGTTTTTGATTTTACTCTTACCCAGGAGGGCTGCAGTGGACCTTCTTCTATATTTCTTCTGCAATTTACCTTGTTGTGTGTGGGCGCACAACCAACTTTGGTAAGCGGCTTGGGAATTACCGTCCCCTACCCCCACTAACAAGATCTACTGATGCCGCACATGAGGCGCCTTCCTCCCTCTCTCTAGACCTCAATGGCATTTGACAGATCTTTGGAACAGTGGGCTGTGCAAAGGAAAAATTACATTTTTCATTTTTACGGACGACTATTCAAAAAATCTGTCAGACACCTGTGGGGGCGTAAATGCTCACTGTACCCCTTGTTACATTCCGTGAGGGGTGTAGTTTCCAAAATGAGGTCACATATGGAGGGGGTCCACTGTTCTGGCACCATGGGGGCTTTGTAAACACACACAGCCTTCAATTCCAGCCTAATTCTCTCTCAAAAAGCCCAAGGGCGCTCCTTCTCTTCTGAGCATTGTAGTTTGCCCGCAGAGCACTTTACTTCCACATATGGGATATTTATATACTCAGAAGAAATGGGGTTACAAATTTTGGGGGGCTTTTTTCCTATTACCCCTTGTGAAAATGAAAAATTTGGGGTAACGCCAGCATTTCAGGGGGGAATTTTTTTATTTTTTTATTTTCATGTCCAATTTTAACAAAAATTTGTCAAAGACCTGAAGGGTGTTAAGGCTCACTATACCCCTTGTTACATTTTGTGAGGGGTGTAGTTGCCAAAATGGGGTCACATGTGGGTGTTTTTTTTGTTTTTTGTTTTTTTTTGCGTTCATATCAGAACCGCTGTAACGATCAGCCACCCCTGTGCAAATCACCAATTTAGGCCTCAAATGTACATGGCGCTCTCTCACTTCTGAGCCATGTACTTCGCCCGCAGAGCAGTTTACGTACACATATGGGGTATTTCTGTACTCAGAAGAAAGTGTTAAAAATTTTGGGGGTCATTTTCTTCTTTTACCTCTTGTGAAAATGAAAAGTATGGGGCAACACCAGCATGTTAGTGTAAAAATTTTTAATTTTTTTTTTACACTAACCTGCTGTTGTAGCCCCCAACTTTACCTTTTCAAAAATTTGTAGTGCAATTTCTCCCGAGTACGGAAATACCCCATATTTGGCCCTAAACTGTTGCCTTGAAATATGACAGTGCTCTGAAGTGAGAGAGCACTATGTGCATTTGAGGCCTAAATAAGGAATTTGCAATAGGGGCGGTTACCTACAGTAAAACCCTACAGCAGTGTTTCCCAAACAGGGTGCCTCCAGCTGTTGCAAGACTCCCAGCCTGCCAGGACAGTCTATTGCTGTCCGGCAATACTGGGAGTTGTGGTTTTGCAACAGCTGGAGGCTCCCTTTAGAAAACACTGCCGTATGTGACTTTTTTTTCGGAGGGGACGGACGTGTAAGGGGGTGTATATGTAGTGTTTTACTTTTAATTATTTGGTAGTGTAGTGTTTTTAGGGTACATTAACACAGGCGGGGATTCACAGTAAGTTTTCCGCTGGGAGTTTGAGCTGTGGTGGAAAATTTGCTGCAGCTCAAACTTGTAGAAGGAAACCCACTGTAAACCCGCCCGTGTGAATGTATCCTGTACATTCACATGGTGGGGGCACCCCAAACCTTCAGCTGTTACAAAACTACAACTCCCAGAATGCACTGACAGACCGTACATGCTGGGAGTTGTAGTTTTACAACAGGTCTAGGCACACTGGTGGGGAACACTCTAGTTCAGTGATTTCAACCAATGTGCCTCCAGCTGTTGCAAAACTACAACTCCCAGCATGTATGGCCTGTCAGTGCATTCTGAGAGTTGTAGTTTTGCAACAGCTGGAGGCACAGCTGTTGCAAAACTACAATTCCCAACATGGCCAGAGAGTCAGGGATGCTGGGCATGTAGTTCTGCAATATCTGGCCCTTCAGATGTTGCAGAATTACAACTCCCAGCATGCCTGGACAGTCTGGGCATGCTAGGAGTTGTAGTTATGCAACAACTGGGGAAGAACAGTTTGGAGACCGCTAAGTAGTGGTCTCCAAACTGTAGCCCTCCAGATGTTGCAAAACTACAACTCCAAGCATGCCAAGACTGTCCAGGCATGCTGGGGGTTGTAGTTCTGCAGCATATGAAGGGCCAGATATTGCAGAACTACATGCCCAGCATCCCTGACTGTCTGGCCATGCTGGGAATTGTAGTTTTGCAACATCTGGAGGGCTACAGTTTAGAGACCACCTTATAGTGGTCTCCAAACTGTGCCTCTTCAGATGTTGCAAAACTACAACTCCCAGCATGCCCAGACAGTCAGTGCATGCTGAAAGTTGTAGTTTTACAACATCTAGAGGACCACAGTTTAGAGACCACTACACAGTCTTTGGCTGTGTGGGCATGCTGGGAGTTGTCATTTTGCAGCTTTTAGAAGGCCACAGTGAAGATCACTTACTGCAATCTTCACTGCAGCCTTCTCCGCTGCACTTTCCGGCCGCTGCTCCTCCTGCTGCCGCCGCTGGTTGCCGAGTAAGTCGGGCCAGTCATCCCGGTCCAATCACCGCCCGGCGAGTGGCAGTGATCGGAAATGCCGAGGGCGTATGGATACGCCCTCCGTCCTTAACTGACGAGACGCAAGGGCGTATGCATACGCCCTCCGTCCCCAAGGAGTTAATAATAGGGTAGTAATAATGATCTACAAGAGGCAGCATTTATTGCATGGCACTAAGGCGGCTAAGTGTGAACCAGGTGTTAGCGTTTAGCCCGAACCTTCACCAGATGGCAGACCTGGATAAGCAGACCCATACAAAAAATTGTTGAGTAACTCTGCTGTATACAATACAATTAACATTTATCCAATTTTTTTTTCCTTTCTTTCTTTGCAGTCTGATACCTCAGGGGATTATGGGGAAGCCCTGCTAAAGCTGTGCGGAGGTGATGACTGAGATGGAACATAAATGAGAAAAAAAAATGAAGAAAAATAGCTAATATTATTAGAGACACTTTTTTTAAAAAAAAATTGTTTTCCTGCTGCATGTTAACACCTTTACTGCAGAACAGCTGCTAAATAAACTCTGTATTACTGTAATTGGCTACACTAAAATGGTGTTCCAACACTATACTGATGTACTCCTATTGTGTTCTATATTTTGACCAATGTTTTCTACAATAGCAAGAGAAATCAGGAGTGAATAAAACACTTTGTTCATAGCATTTGATATCATGTTAAACCTTATTATACTCCACCCCATTTAAAGAACACACTTCTCACAAATTTGAAGACACAAGTTATTTTGTTCATTGCTTGCAGCAAAATGTCATAAGTATACAGTTTGGGATTTTCACGCCTATTAGTTAGGACTTCCTCTTTCACCCCTTCCTATCCTGCTTTTAAGAAATATAGTTATACCCCATAAATTAGTTAATAAATCACATGCTAACAGGCTTAGATTTGTAGCAGCAATTTTCAATGAAAATTTCCAACATTTTCAATACGCCGCTACGAGCAGCCACACAGTTAGATCAGCGAGTGCACAGTGACATTGCGTTGCAGTGTACTCCGACATCGCGGCTGCTCCACGATGTCTGTAATGACATGTACACTACACATGGCCTCACCTCAAAGTAATGTGTAGTGTACTCAGACATTGTAGCTGCTCTGCGATGTCAGAGTGCACACGCCGACTCGCAGGCCCTCTGTGTGGCTGCTCGTAGCGGCAGATTGCAAGGTGGGGGAACGCGGGTGGCAACAGCTGGAGGGAGAAAATGGGTCAGGTCACTGGCGGATGAACAGGATTTCGGAGCATTTCTAACCTATTAAACATTACACTTTAACTTTTTATTTTTTATTTTTTTTTAAACGCAAGATGTGAACAAAGCCTCTCTCACCTATCTCACCTGTCTCCAGACTGTGTACAGTCATCTATATAGCTTGCAAGGAGTGAACTAGTGGAGGTAAGTAGTGATGCTGTGCATCACTACTTAACTTCTTACTCCCTCTGGGCCAGATGCACTGCACCTAACCCATGGATAGGTACCCTGAAAGCAGAGGCAAAACTGCCAAAGGGTTGAAAAAGCTATTTTCACAAAAATGTGATTAAATAAATAAAACTCAGGAAAAGTGTGCCGTTTGTTTTTCTAGTAAAAAAACAAAAACGCCAAAATGACAAATGCCAAAAGTTGTGTTGAAGCGTAGCCTAGTACCTAGTATAACGTAAAGCAAAATGTGCAGAGATTTAGATCAATAAACTATGGGTTTTAATTGGTGGTCCTAATCATCTCTCCATGTATGGTCCACCCACTTTTAATTTAAAGGGATATTCCGGCCCTTGACATCTTATCCCCTATCCAAATGATAGGGTATAAGATGTCTGATCACTGGGGGCCCGCCACTGGGACCCGCAGCAATCTCTGTGCAGCACCCAGCATTCTGTCAGGCTGCTCCTCAAGTCTTGGAAACCTCTGAGTTTCCGGTACTGGAGACGTGACACCACGCCCCCTCCATTCATGTCTCCATATATGTCAATTAGGGCTTTGGCGCACTCGGGGCTTTATGTTCTAGTCCAGACCACTGCCCTCCATCTCCACCTGACCAACAAGTCTGTTCTTTGGTGCACTTTCACAGCCAAAGCAACACTGCTCGCCCAGACCACTCCATTCCTTTCCTAACCAACAAGCACTGTCTTTGGGGGGGGGGGTTGTTAAGCTGAGTCACTGGTAGAGAAGGATTTGGGTGTACTTGTAGATCATAGACTGCAGAATAGCATGCAATGTCTGGCGGCTGCTTCTAAGGCCAGCAGGATATTGTCATGTATCAGAATAGGCATGTACTCGAGGGACAGGGACCTAATACTACCCATTTATATAGCATTGGTATGGCTGCACCTGGAATTTGCTGTTCGGTTTTGTGCTCTGGTTCATAAAAGGGATGTTGTGGAGCTGGAGAAGGTGCAGAGACGAGCGACTAAACTAATAAGGGGAATTTAACATCTTAGCTATGAGGAAAGATTAAAAGAATTACATTTGTTTTGTCTTGAGAAGAGACGTTTGAGGGGGCATATGATCAATGGCCCATACAAAAATTATGGGGGAAAACTGTTCCAGGTTAAACCCCCTCAAAGGACAAGGGGGCACTCCCTTTTCTCAAATGGCGACACGCCTTCTTTATCATAAGAACTGTGAATTTATAGAACAGTCTACCTCAGGAACTGGTCACAGCATGAAAAGGAAAACTTCAAAACATGGGTAGATACATTCCTAGAACAATAGAACATTAATGCTTATGCAGAAATATAAAATCATATCCCTTCACCTTCATCCAACCATACCCCTTCTCTACAATTCCTTCATTGAACGTGATGGACGTATGTCTTTTTTTCAACCATACTATGTACTTAGCTGCCCCTCAGCAGTGACTGGTCACTGCGGAGACAACACTGTTACTGCGCGCATGCAAGATCTTGTGTTGGCCTTGGCTTCATGTCACTGCTGATAGGTGGCTAGTGCTTCTTGGTCAGGCAGGGCCAAAAGTGGTCTGGACAAGCAGAGTGGTGCTTCGGCCACAAAAGTGCACCAAAGATCTAATTAGCATAAGGAATAAAAGGCATAGTTAGTACAGTTAAAAAAAATTACATGTCTATCAAATTCAACCTAAAGGAGGGGAGATGGATATAGGGTAGGGGATATGATTCTATATTATCCACTGGGTGGGGGAGTTTAAAGCTATGCCCATTGTGTGGGATATAACAAAATAAACCTAAACTTACCGCCAATGCTCCCGTGGTGCCTCTGGTGTCCTGCAGCGATAGTTTTTTTTGAGCTGCAGAATGACTGGGGCCCAGGAAGCACCAGCAATATGACACATTGATGTTAGTGAAGTTATGACGGCTCCCTGGCTATTGACCTTTTTGACTCTGCTGCTGCATGGGTTAGAACAATGCAGTTTTTGTAGCGTGGGGGGTTGTATCTCCTTTAAAACCCTTAAAGAGGTTTTCCAGGATAAAAAAAAGCTATTTTCTTAAATTAAAATGCCACCCCTGTGCTCAGCTTAATCCCATTAAAGTGAAAGGAGCCAATAATACCACACCCAACAGGTGTGGTTCTGTTTTCAGAAGAAATTAGCTCTGTTTTTCTATTGCTGGATAACCCATAAATATATATGGTGGGGAGTTTGCAAGAGTTCATAGATATCAGGTGTGAGCAGCCTGCTCACCTTACTGCCCGGCCAGTGCGCAAAATTGTGTGGATACACCGTGGATGAATGTAAAAGAACGAAGGCTTTCAGCACTGCTCTTTCCCCTCAGAACGTAGACTTTATTGAGATAACCTGACAGGGAACACGGTGACTCGTTTCGGTGCGATCACCGGACCTTAGTCATACAAGTACAAACTTTAAAATCCAGAGTCTTATATACAGGGGGTGGAGATAACAGAATTCCCACACCTGTAGAGCTCCAGTATCTTAACCCCTTACATACACAGTAACATAGTTCATAAGGTTGAAAAAAGACCAGAGTCAATCTAGTTCAACCTATATCCCTAATGAGTCCCTACTGAGTTGATTTAAGGGAAGGCAAAAAACCCTCATACTAGAGGTAAAAATTCCTTCCCGACTCCAAATATGGCATCAGTATAAATCTCTGGATCAACATACTGTCCCTATAAATCTAATGTACATAACCATCAATAATGTTGTTCTCCAAAAATGCATCCATACCCCTTTTGAACTCTTTTACAGAGTTCACCATGATCACCTCTTCAGGCAGAGAATTCCACAGCCTCACTGCTCTTACAGTAAAGAACCCCCATCTGTGCTGGAGTAGAAACCTTCGTTCCTCTAAATATAGAGGATGCCCCCTTGTTATAGATACAGTCCTGGATATAAATAGATCATGGGAGAGATCTCTGTACTGTCCCCTGATATATTTATACATAGTTATTAGGTCTCCCCTAAGCCTTCTTTTTTCTAAACTAAATAACCCTAATTCTGATAATCTTTCTGGTTACTGTAGTCCTCCCATTCCCCGTATTACTCTGGTTGCCTGTCTTTGAACCCTCTCCAGCTCCACTATAGTATTCTATGTGTGGTCTGACTAGTGATTTGTATAGTGGTAGAATTATTTCCTTGTCATGGGAATCTATGCCCCTATTGATGCACCCCATGATTTTATTTGCCTTGGCAGCAGCTGCCCGACACTGGTCACTACAGCTAAGTTTACTATTAACTAAGACCCCTAAGTCCTTTTCCACGTCAGTCATCCCAAATGTTCTCGCGTTTAATATATAACCCCGTCCAGGATTTTTCTTCCACATGTGCATTACCTTACATTTATCATTTATAAACCTCATCTGCCACTTCTCAGACCAAACTCCAACCTATCCAGATCCATTTGTAACAGTTCACTGTCCTCCTATTGTATTTTCCGCTTTACAGAGTTTAGTATCTTCTGCATAGATTGCTACTTAACTATTCTACCCCTCTTCAAGGTCATTAATGAATATATTAAATAGAACAGGACCCAAGACAGACCCCTGTGGTACCCCACTAGTAACAGTCACCCAATCAGAATAAGTACCATTAATAACCACCCTCTGTTTCCTATCACTGAGCCAGTTACTTGCCAACTTGCACACATTCTCCCCCAGCCCAATCCTTCTCATTTTATGCACCAATCTTTTATGTGGTAATGTATCAAATGCTTTGGAAAATTACAGATATACGACATCCAGCGATTGCCCCTGGTCCAGTCTGGAGTTCACCTCCTCATAAAAGCTGATCCGGTTAGTTTGACGGGACCAATCCCTCATAAAGCCATGCTGATATGGGGTCATACATTTATTTTTATTAAGATATTCCAGAATAGCATCCCTTAGTTTAACCACCGTTGTATGTAACTTGTTTTAGGATTTTCTAACAGTTCTGTAATTCCCGGGGTCACATTTTGTCCCCTTTTTTTAAATATTGGCACCACATTTGCCATGCCCCAGTCCTGGGGAACAGTCCCTGTTACTATAGAGTCCCTGAATATTAAAAATAGAGGTCTGTCTATTACATTACTTCATTCCTTTAGAACAAGGGGGTGTATGCCATCTGGACCTGGTAATTTTTCTATTTTGATTTTTTTGTAGGCGGCACTGTACTTCTTCCAGGGTTAGACAGGTGACCTGCACTGGGGAGTTTACCTTATCTCGCTGTATTTCACTTGGCATTTCATTTTCCTCGGTGAATACAGTGGAGAAGAATTTGTTTAATATATTTGCTTTTTCCTGATCCCCGTTTATAATTTCTTCCTCATCATTTTTCAAAGGACCTGCACTTTAGTTTTTGACCTTTATGCTATTTATATAGTTAAAGAACATTTTGGGGTCCGTTTTTTTAATCTGTGGCAGTGAGTCTTTCTGTCTCTATTTGCGGCTTTTATCTGTATTTTACATATATTAACTTTTTCTCTATAGCTTTTTAATGCTTCTTCACTGCTGTTCTGTTTTAGAAGTTTAAATGCTTTATTTTTGTCATTTATTTCCCCTTAACATTTTTATTCATCCATATTGGTTTTCTTTTATTTCTGACCCTTTTATTCCCATAGGGTATATACATCCTACAGTGAGAATTTAAGATTTTCCTAAAAGTCTCCCATTTAGTGTCAGCGTTCATATTTTTGAGGACATTATCCCATTTTTTATTGTTCAGGGCTTCTGAGTTGATCGAACTTTGCCTTCCTAAAGTTCATTGTTTTTGTGGCCCCTTGAGAGATTCCCTTATTGAAGAACAAGTTATAATGTATTATATTATGATCACTATTTCCTAGGTGTCCTTCTACTTGCATATCAGTTAATCAGGTCTGTTGGTTAATATTAATTCTAGTAGGGTGCTCCCTCTGGTCGGGCCCTGCACCAATTTGGGACAGATAATTGTCTTTAGCTATAGTCAGAAACCTCTTTCCTTTATGAGATTCACAGGTCTGTCTCCCAGTTTATATCAGGATAGTTAAAGTCCCCCATTATTATCACATCATTCTGATTTGCTGCCTTGTTTATTTGCCTCAATAATTGATCTTCTGTCTCTTCCATTATGTTTGGTGGCTTATAACAAACTCCTACCAGAATTTTTTTTATTTTTATCTCCATATATATTCTACCCATAATGACTCCACATTATCATTTCTCTCCCATATGTCGTCCCACAGTGCGGCCTTCGACTCACATAGACAAACTCCTCCCCCTTTCTGATTTGTCCAATCCTTCCTGAATAGACTATATCCCATATATACTCCAGTCGGCACTACCACCCAAGTCCTGGCCAGGATTCACATGCAACCCCCTTTATATATGCACTGCTACCACAGCTGTGTGAAAGTCTGTACGAGTGGTGCTCTATTCCAAGAATGCTGCAGCTGAGTAAGTCCGTAAAACAAAGAAGGAACGAACGGCTACTCTCTGATCCACGGTATGTTTATTCAGAACAGGTGCATAGGACAAACATGCACGTTCACAGCAGGAGCGATGTTTCGCGTTTGCACACTTCTTCCGGCTCACTGGTATGACGTCAGCTCTGCGTTGTAGCCATGGCAACCATTACACAGATGCCGGCGCATGTGCACCAAAGCGCTGCTTCATGACAGATACAATACAAATAATAGTAAGTTAAAAAACAATGCAGGGTAATTATACACAGAACGGTGGAGGAAATGGCATATTTACAGGAATACACTCATGTCCTTTTTATCATTTACCCCAGGTGGTCCCAGAGCTTTGGTTCTAAGGATCCAGGCCGATTCTTTCTGCAGATCACCACCATACCTTGGTACTTGAACAGTCTCCAGTCCTGAGAAAACCAACACATCTGGGTTACCGGCGTGGACATTCCTGACATGCTCTATTAAACGTGGGCAGCCATGATCTATATCCTTGTATGTTGACCGCCCAGTCACAGCTATCGTCCAACCAGGTCTCTGTTCTACCCACTGTCATAATTTTTTTCAGACATCAACCACTCCAGTTCCTGTTTTATTGGACAGACTTCTGGCATTAGTCATCATGCAATACAATGGTGTATGATTTTTCTTCCTATGAAGCCTATCCCTATTAACTATTTTAACCCCTCCCTCTGCTCTACCTCTAGGTATATTACTAAGTCCCCCCTCTATGTTACGTTGTAGGTTTCCTCCCCCCAGTCCCTAGTTTAAATACTTCTCCACCCTTCTAGCCATCTTCTCCCCAAGCACAGCTGCACCCTCCCCATTGAGGTGCAGCCCGTCCCTACGGTAGAGCCGGTATCTGACAGCGAAGTCGGCCCAGTTCTCCATGAACCCAAACCCCTCCTTCCTACACCAGCTTCTGAGCCACTTGTTTACCTCCCTGATCTCCTGCTGCCTCTTTGGTGTGGCTCGTGGTACAGGTAATATTTCAGAAAATACTAATACATGCCTTGGAGGTCCTTGCCTTAAGCTTGCAGCCTAAGTCCCTGAAATCATTTTTAAGGACACTCCACCTACCTCTTACTTTGTCATTGGTACCAATGTGTACCATGACTGCTGGGTCCTCTCCGTGAGTTACAAGAATGTAAAGAAAACAGGGCCTACTGTGTATTGTCTAAGATCACTACCCCCAGATATACAGAGACGGAGATATCGTCCTCAGATACGGAACTTGGTGAGGTAGAACAGACAGGTTCTAGAGGCAATAGAGGAAGAGGGAAGGGCAAATATCGGTCACGCTGTCCCAGAGGCCCATCACGTGGAAGAGGTGATTCAGACAGGAGACGATACAATAACTCAGAATGGTCTGGAGAGGGCTCTTCATTTTCCTCCTCTGTTGCCCCACTTTTTTTAGGGGGGGGGGGGGACAGGGAGGTAAATCTGGACCCTTACCCCACAAGCGTGAGAGAAAACAGACAATGAAGGATCCTCAGTCAGGGGGCTCATTACAAGTTGTGAATTTATCTCAACACATGCTGACGGATTGACAGGTGGAGGTCCTGGGCCGGGGATTATTATTTGTACCTACAGTCAAGTTTGACCATTTTACCTGGACCAAGGATCTCCACCTATTTGCACGTAAATTAAAATGGCATACATTTCACAAAAATCGTGATAGAACACAATGCCAGGAGCTAGGAATAAACATAAATGAGCTACCTGCAGTGAGGGATCTTTCTGCTCTCTTGGATGATAATATCAGCGATAGGGGAGAGGGTCCATTCACTATGTGTAAACTAAAAAAATAAGTATTTTCCTCCCATTGGTGAAGTACCCTGCGTGGATGTCTAATCTTCTTAAGTACTAATCTTCTTAATGACAGGTCTACATATGAGATCTTACCTAAAGATCCCACTAATGTATACAAACAAGAGTTATTAGCAGTCCTGAATAAAGCCAAGGGGAATAATCTCATCAGTGAATCAGAACACCAATTTTTGTTGCCCAAAACGCTTACTGTCCCCACATTCTATGCCCTCCCAAAAATCCACAAGGGGGTAACCCCCCTAAAGGGGAGACCTATAGTGGCGGGCATAGGGGGTTTGGGAGAGAACCCGGGCATTTATATTTACCAAATACTTAGAGAATTCGTGGTGTCCCTTCCGTCATATACACGGGACACCATGGACCTCTTACAGAAGATCGAGGGTATCACTATTGATGAGGGCACTTTGCTTTCTAGTATTGACGTGGAAGCTCGATACTACACAAGATAGGGCTTAAGGCCATAGCACATTTTTTGTCCTTCAGAGGAACCCAAATGAAACCTCATAATGACTTTGTCATAGAACTGATGCGCTTCACGTTTACCCACAATTACTTCCTGTTCAACAACAAATATTTCCACCAGCTCAGAGGGACCGCAATGGGGAGCCCTAGTGCCCCCAGTTATGCGAATCTCACTCTGGGCTGGTGGGAATCCACTGTGGTGTTTGTGGGTGACAGTGAGCGTGCCCTTTTATGGGCGCACTTTATTGATGACATTTTCATCCTTTGGCAGGGTAATACTACACAATTTGAGGAGTTTGTGGGACAACTAAACCATAATTCCATAGGTTTGGCCTTCATGTACTAATTTCATAAGACTAAATTACCCTTTTTGGACATTTGTATACATAAAAAATCTGATGGTACTTGACATACCACTATATACAGAAAGAGTACAGCTACAAACAGCCTCCTGAGGTGGGAGAGCTGCCAACCTGGACCTCTCAAAAAGGGGATCCCGCGGGGGCAGTACCTCCGCCTCAAGAGGAACTGTTCTGATAAAACCGATTTTGTGAAGGAAGCACAGGACTTAAGGCGTAGGTTTATTAATAGAGGATACCCAGATTATGTTTTGCGGACGACCTACCACGATGCTCTAAGAACGCCCAGGGAATCATTACTCACACCCAAACAATCGGATAATATGGCTAATCCTACGAGAGTTATAGCGACCTATGACACTGGTGCCACACACGTGGGAAATTTTGCAACGCCACTGGAACATTCTCCAGATGGACCCTGACCTCAAAGAGATCATTACTGATTTTACACAGATTTCTTTCCGGAGGGGGAAAAAATATTGGGGACATGATCACACACAGCCATCTGTCCCCTAATGTTTTAAGTAGGACCACCTGGTTGAATAGAGGACCCATACCACCAGGGAATTATCCATGTGGCCACTGTAAAGCCTGTCCCAACCTGATGAGAGCGAAAGAATTTGTAAATGAGGTCACGGGTAGGAGGTACATGATCCGTGATTTCATTAACTGTAATACACGAGCATGATCTATTTGGCGGTGTGCCCATGTAAAAAGAAATATGTGGGCAAGACTTTCAGAGAGATAAAGAAAAAGATGTTGGAACATCTAGGAGACATCCACAGAGAGAGAGATACCCCACTTGCCCGCCACATGAATCACGCCCATAGAGGTAATGAATCACAAATACTCCGGTGGAAAAACAATTTTTTTTTTAATCAACTGGTGCCAGAAAGTTTGTAATTTTTGTAAATATTTGTAAATTACTTCTATTAAAAAATCTTAACCCTTCCTGTATTTATTAGCTGCTGAATACTACTGAGGAAATTCTTTTCTTTTTGGAATGCTCTCTGATGACATCACGAACACACTGCTCTCTGCTGACGTTATTATAATAATAAGTCTTTATTTATTGTTGTTCTTAGTGGGATTTTAACCCAAGGCCCCAGCACTGCAAGGCAGCTGTGCTAACCACTAAGCCACCATGCTGCCCTTAGCATACATCTGCTATGCACGGTTGCTAAAATGGACAGAGATGTCAGCAGAGAGCACTGTGGTCGTGATGTCATCAGTGTTCCAAAAAGAAAGGAATTTCCTCTGTAGCATTCAGCAGCTAATAAGTACTGGAAGGATTAAGATTTTTTAATAGAAGTTATTTACAAATATGTTTAACTTTCTGGCACCAGTTGATTTAAAAAAGAAAAAAAAATTGTTTTACCACCAGAGTACCCCTTTAAGTTATTGGGCCTTGAAAAGATTGACCCACCTGCAAGAGGAGGAGATTTTGATAGGATCCTCTTGCAGAGGGAATGCAAGTGGATATATGAACTAGGCACCGTCTCTCCCAATGGCCTGAATGACCAATTAAATTTTGCCTGTTTCATATAAGTGGTCCCCTCACTTTCCGGTGACATATAGGAAGTCAGGTAAGACCCTAGTGGGTCTAGAAGATAGAGTGACCGATAGATTTGGGTCATTCTAGGTCAAGTAGGAGGCACCAGTGTGGGGCCGCCCTTTTTAGGGCGTTCAACTCCGCCTAGGATTAGGGAAACAGATAGAGTAGGGTTAGTTAGGCTCCCTAGGGCCATGACTAAATCCCTTCCCATCCCCAGGCTAGGTACCCCGAGGGGGCCACTGTACACTAGTGCCAATAGCGCACAATCAGTGTTATATACCATGTTACTATGATAGTCTTTTTCCGCGCATATGTTTGGCCCCAGTTGCATGGATTTATTGTGTGGGGTGGGATCTCACATTGGTAACCTTGGAGCATTGATAATATAGGGTACCCTTTAAACTAACAGGGACCCTGATTTTTCATAGGTACTTTGTTGTTTTTATAATGACTACATTGATAGTTAATATCTATATCATCTACTATGTGGGTTTTAACATGGAGACAGAGCATGGTGATACAAAGAATGCGGGACCCAGTATCCGTATAATGAGAAAGGATACGCTATTACTCGCTCGATAGGATTCATTTTGTCTCCAAGTTAAAGTTATATTATTATGCGAATGTAAACTGACATACTTTAGAAACCCACTTAGAAACAAGACACAAGGTAACTCATGAGGACTCGCCAGCTATAATAAACATTACACTACTGGTTTGTTATGTTTTGTTACCTGTAGTTGGTTATATAGTAACTTAGCTAGCCGCAATCACTATTGCAATCTTCCGGTCTCTTACCAGGCACAGCGCTCGGGACTTAGCTCCGCCCCCTGTATGCGTCAGTAGAGGGCGTCGCTTGAGTGATGTAGTGTCGGGGCGACAGGATATGACGCCAGACGCCGGCATTCTCGCATGGTGAGCACAGAGCAGCCGACATTATCAGTACGGCTCCCCGCCACTGCGGGTACGTGCCCCATCCGAGACTCCATACTGGTGATGCGACGGACAGCAGTGAGTAGCCTTCTAGCGGCGTATCAGCTAGATTTTTCTGCAGGTATTCCGGACCCTGAATAGTAATAGGCATGTTTATGTGTTTGTTTTCCCCCCTAGGTGATGGGCATTTAAATCGGGACTGTAAGTACAGTACCCAGCACTATTAGGATTGGAGTCACCATACATTGGGCGAAATCTATTGCTGAAAGGTTCTTTTTCTTATCTTTCTTACAGGTCCGGATTGTCACCACTAGTTGTCATATCTGTCGCAACTTTGAGCACACCTGTTGTAGTGAGCACTATGAACGAGTGTTACTTTATAGTATAAATAGTGAGCACTGAGTATCGGGTGCCACTTATTGATCTATGATACCTTAATATTTGAGTCATCTACATGCATAAGTTGTTTTGATCCCCTGATGACGCTCAATATTAGAGCAGAAACGCATAGGGATGTTGCGATATTTGCTGTGGTCTGTATAAAATCCATTCACTAGTGGTATGAATCTTGGTATCAGTTTATTATGATTTTGGTGTTGGTATTATTATACACATTATGATTTAACCCCTTAAGGACGCAGCCCTTTTTCACCTTAAGGACTGAGCCCTTTTTCGCAATTCTGACCACCGTCACTTTACGAATTAATAACGCGAAAACGCTTTTACCGAATATTCTGATTCTGAGAGTTTTTTCGTGACATATTCTAATTTATTATGGTGGTAAATTTTCGTCGTTAATTGCATCCTTTTTTGGTGAAAAATCCCCAAATTTCATGGAAATTTTAAAAATTTAGCATTTTTCTAACTTTGAAGCTCTCTACTTGTAAGGAAAATGGATATTCCAAATAAATTTTATTTTTCTTCACAAATACAATATGTCCACTTTATGTTGGCATCAATACAATGGACATACTTTTGCTTTTTGAAAAAATTAGAGGGCTTCAAAGTAGGGCAGCAAAAATGTCATGAAAATTGCTAAATCTGAAGGGACAGATGTTACAGAACTACAACTCCCAGCATGCCTGGGCAGTCGAGGCATGCTAAGAGTTGCAGTTTGGCAACATCTGGAGGGCTACTGTTTGGGCACCACTGTAACAGTGGTCTCCAAACTGTGACCCTCCAGATGTTGCAAAACTACAACTCCCAGCATGCCCAGACAGCCAAAGGCTGGGAGTTGCAGTTTGGCCCCCCTAGTGGTTTCCACAGTAAAGATCGTTTTACTTGCACTTTCAATTCCCCCCCCCCCACTGTCGATTCCCTACCTGAGCAAAGATCCAGCAGGCTCCAGCGAAGATCCCAGGTCCCCAGGCATCTTCTCCTGCAGGTACGGCCTCCATCTTCTTCCCAGATCCCCTCGACATCCAGGGGCGGGTAGAACGGGGGGTTGCTATGGCAACCCCCTGTCCTGCGCTGCCATTGGTCAGAACTCCGTTCTGACTAATGGCAGGGGATAGGAGGAGATCGCAGCTTTGCGACCTCACTCCTATCCTTTAGGCTGATCGGGGCTGTTGCTGACAGCTCCAATCAGCCCTATTTTCCGGGTGATCGGGTCACCAGAGACCCGATCAGCCCGGAATTGGAGAAAATCGCATGTCTGAATTGACATGCGATTTTCTCCGATCGCCGACAGGGGGGGGGCGTCAGGACCCCCCTGGGCGATGTGCCGGGGCGTCTGATGAATGATTTCAGCAGGCATCCGGCTCCGGTCCCCAACCGGCTAGCGGTGGGGACCGGATTTCCCACGGGCGTATGGATACGCCCTCGGTCCTTAAGGACTCGGAATGCAGGGCGTATCCTTACGCCCTGTGTCCAGAAGAGGTTAAGGTGTGATTTTAGGTAACATATTAAAAGTTAAGTTTTAAAGCACTTCCCCATATTTTTCTTTTAGTGGAAATATTTTTCACTAGAAAGATTCTTTGTTGTATTCCTCTCCAGCCCCACCCAGCAACCTGTCAACCCGAACCGCGATGTGCCAAACTCGAGCACCAGGAAGACAACACACTGTTTGGTGATCCCGGTCTTTGTGACAGATCGCCCTAATAAGAGTCCCCCAGTCTAAAATACCACAAAGGTACATTTGAATAATATGACAAGATTGGATGTTAATAACTCATCCAGGGCAATAGTAAATAGTCATAATATAATAATCAGCATAAAATGCCTACACAATAAATGAATACATTTAAAATATGTGAATAACTAAATATATTAAAAAAAAAGTTAAAAAAGAAATTCTACAAAATATAAAGTAATACATTATTGCCTGTTTGTCACCAAGGATATGGACAGCAGGATTGGAGGTTTTCTTCAGTGCACATTGTGCCACATGTATACATCTCTGGAGCAGCAGCTTCAGGGTGAATACCGCTGTGACAAATGTGAGCATGTTGCCCACCTGGAAGCTCGTATTAGATATCTAGAGGAGCAAAATGCAACATTGAGGGCGATTGACAATCTTACAGAGCAAGCAGTTAGTGGGGTAGAAATGGAGGTTGGAGAAACTAGCCAGGAGGCCCAAGTAGGGAGCTGGGTTAATGTAGTTAGAGGGACTGGAAAGGGGGCAAGGAAAAGGAAGGTCACTTCTGCTTCTGATCTCCCAAGTAAAATTGCCAAGTTGGGCGATGATGCAAGGGCCTCAGTATCAGAGATGGCAACCCTAGTGGATACTGGTCTCCCTAACAGCCGGCTCAACAGCTCAACAGCTAACAGCTCAACTAGTAGTGTGGGGGATGGTAACGCAGGTAGGCCAAGACAGTTAGTTGTGGTAGGGGATTCTATAATCAGGAAGACGGATAGAATAATTTGGCGCCAAGACCACCTCAACCGAATGGTTTGCTGTCTCCCTGGTGCCAGGGTTCGGCATGTGGTGGAAAGGGTGGACAAATTACTAGGGGGGGCTGGGGATGACCCAGCTGTCGTGGTCCATGTGGGAACCAACGACAGAATACATGGTAGGTGGAGGTCCTTGAAGAATAATTACAAGGAACTAGGTGCCAAGCTGAAGGGAAGGACCTCTAAGGTTGTGTTCTCTGGAATACTTCCTGTGCCATGCGCATCGCAGGAAAGACAGCGGGAGCTTAGGGAGTTAAATGCATGGCTTAAGTCGTGGTGTGAGGGGGAAGGGTTTGGGTTTTTAGAGCACTGGGCTGACTTTTCATTGGGGTATAAACTCTATTCTACGGATAGTTTGCACCTGAATGGAAGGGGGTCTGCTGTGCTGGGGGAGAGAATCCTGGAAGGGGTGGCTGAGTATTTAAACTAGGTGAGTGGGGGGAGGATAATAAAGCAAAGAAAGCAGACAATGGGATGGATAGGTTAGAGAGGGGTCAGGACATAATGGTGGGTGGAGAGGAGTCCTGTGGGGGGAGGTTAAGAGCAGTGGATAAGGAGATTCATGCGTTACAAACCAGCTGTAAAAATAAATGTAGCCCGAAAAATTGTAATCCCAATAATTCAAAAAATTCCATTAGCCCCAATAACTCAATAACTACAATAAGCCCCATTAACTCAAAAAATACCGTTAGCCCCAATAACTTAAATAACAACGTTAGACGCAATAACGCAAAAATCCCATTAGCCCCAATAACTTAAATAATAATGTTAGACCCAATAACTAAAAAAATCCCATTAGCCCCAATAACTTAAATAGTACAATTAGCCCTTATAACTCAAATAATAACATTAACCCCAATAACACTGAAAATCCCATTAGTGAGACTATATGTGTAAAACTTAATGGAAATGTAAAGTGTATGTTCACAAATGCCAGAAGCCTAGCAAATAAAATGGGGGAGCTTGAGGCCTTGATACTGGAGGAACATATTGATATAGTTGGGGTCACGGAGACATGGCTGGACTCCTCGCATGACTGGGCCGTTAATCTGCAGGGGTTTACATTGTTTCGCAAGGATAGAATGAACAGAAAAGGTGGTGGAGTCTGTCTGTATGTAAGAAGTGGTATGAACGTCAGTGTGAATGATGCCATAGTGTGTGATGATTCTGAGGAGGTGGAATCAGTGTGGGTAGAATTACAAAAGGAGGGAAATATTGAAAAAATTATATTTGGTGTAATCTACAGACCCCCTAATATCACTGAAGAGAGAGAAGGTCGGCTGTATAAACAAATAGAGAGGGCCGCCCGGGCAGGTACAGTAGTGGTAATGGGAGATTTTAACTATCCAGATATAGATTGGGGCCGGGGGCTGGCTAAAACTACAAAGGGGAGAAAATTCCTAAATTTATTGCAGGATAATTTTATGGGCCAGTTTGTGAAGGACCCAACAAGAAGTGATGGCTTGTTGGATCTGATCATTTCCAACAACGCAGAGCTGGTTGGTAATGTAACTGTGCGGGAAAACCTTGGTAATAGCGACCACAATATAGTTACTTTTGACTTAAAATGTAGAAAACAAAGACAGACGGGGAAAGCAAAAACATATAACTTTAAAAAGGCAAATTTCCCTGGGCTGAGAGCTGCACTACAGGACATAGACTGGGGGGAGGTGTTCTCAAATACTGATAAAGAAGGTAAATGGGACATCTTTAAATCAACTCTAAATAACTACACAGCTAAATATATGCCAAAGGGGAACAAATCTAAACGATTAAAACTAAATCCTACATGGCTGACAAATGAGGTTAAAAGAGCAATAAACAACCAAAAAATAGCCTTCAAAAAATTCAAATCTGATGGGTCAGCTATAACATTTAAACAGTACAAGGAGCTTAATAAAATCTGTAAAAATGTAATAAAAACAGCAAAAATTCTAAATGAGAGACAGGTGGCCAAAGAAAGCAAAACTAATCCTAAATATTTTTTTAGATATATAAATACAAAAAAACCAAGGACAGAGCATGTAGGACCCCTTAATAATGATAATGGGGAGGTTGTCACGGGCGATCAAGAGAAGGCGGAGCTACTGAATGGGTTCTTTAGTTCTGTATACACTATGGAAAAAGGAGCTGACATTGGCCAGGTCAGTGCTGGTAACACATCATATAATGTATTGAACTGGCTTAATGTAGAGATGGTACAAGGTAAGTTAAGTAAAGTAAATGTAAGCAAATCCCCAGGGCCGGATGGACTACACCCAAGAGTTCTTAGAGAGGTAAGTTCAGTAATATCTGTACCCTTGTTCATGATATTTAGAGATTCTCTGGTGTCTGGTATTGTGCCAAGGGACTGGCGAAGGCGAATGTGGTACCAATCTTCAA
This sequence comes from Hyla sarda, assembly GCF_029499605.1. Taxonomy (NCBI): domain Eukaryota; kingdom Metazoa; phylum Chordata; class Amphibia; order Anura; family Hylidae; genus Hyla; species Hyla sarda. Next base: position 223,397,696 of record NC_079189.1, read on the forward strand.
GAAGGGCTCTAGGTCTTCGCCAGGCAATTATAGACCGGTAAGTCTAACGTGCATTGTGCGTAAATTGTTTGAAGGACTTATAAGGGATTACATACAGGAATACATAGGGGATAATTGTATTATAAGTGATAGCCAGCATGGGTTTACTAAGGATAGAAGTTGTCAAACCAATCTAATTTGCTTTTATGAAGAGGTGAGTAGAAGCCTTGACAGAGGAATGGCTGTGGATATAGTGTTTCTGGATTTTGCCAAAGCATTTGATACTGTCCTTCACAGACGTCTGACAGGTAAGTTAAGGTCCTTGGGCTTGGAAACTTTAGTTTGTAACTGGATTGAACACTGGCTCATGGATCGTACCCAGAGAGTGGTGGTCAATGATTCGTACTCTGATTGGTCCCTGGTTATTAGTGGTGTACCCCAAGGTTCAGTACTGGGCCCGCTGCTGTTTAATTTATTTATCAATGATATAGAGGATGGTACTAACAGCACTGTTTCTATCTTTGCAGATGACACCAAGCTTTGTAGCACGGTACAGTCTATAGAGGATGTGCATAAGTTACAAGATGACTTGGATAGACTAAGTGTCTGGGCATCCACTTGGCAAATGAGGTTCAATGTGGATAAATGTAAAGTTATGCATCTGGGTACTAATAACCTGCATGCGTCGTATGTCTTAGGGGGGATTAAACTGGCAGAGTCACTGGTAGAGAAGGATCTGGGTGTACTTGTAGATCACAGACTACAGAATAGCATGCAATGTCAGGCTGCTGCTTCCAAAGCCGGCATGATATTGTCATGTATCAAAAGAGGCATGGACTCAAGGGACAGGGACATAATACTCCCCCTTTATAAAGCATTGGTACGGCCTCACCTGGAATATGCTGTTCAGTTTTGGTCGCCTGTTCATAAAAGGGACACTGCGGAGTTGGAAAGGGTGCAGAGACGCACAACTAAACTAATATGGGGCATGGAACATCTTAGCTATGAGAAGCGATTAAAGGAGTTACAATTGTTTAGTCTTGAGAAGAGACGTTTAAGGGGGGTTATATATAAGTATATAAATGGCCCATACAAAAAATATGGAGAAAAACTGTTCCAGGTTAAACCCCCCCAAAGGACGAGGGGGCACTCCCTCCGTCTGGAGAAGAAAAGGTTTAGTCTAAAGGGGCGACACGCCTTCTTTACCGTGAGGATAGTGAATTTATGGAACGGTCTACCTCGGGAACTGGTCATAGCAGGAACAATTAACAGCTTTAAAACAGGGTTAGATACATTCCTGGAACAAAATAACATTAATGCTTATGCAGAATTATAAAACTACATCCCTTTCCCTTATCCCCTTCCACCCTTCCCTTCAATACCCTGGTTGGACTTGATGGACGTATGTCTTTTTTCAACCATACTAACTATGTAACTATGCCTATATAGAAAAGTATATATGTATGTAGCCAGATCCAAACAAAAAACAGAAACCATAGTATATCGATAATGTATAACTAACTGTATCCAAATGTTTATTCAAACTGTGAGGAACCCGGCTCCCCAGCTTCAGAATCCCCAAAAATCTCTCGATCCAACAATTTATGCTTGATGTTGCCACCTCTAATGGGGGGGGGGGGGGGGGGGGGGAGAATGATAACGTTCCAAACCTGCAATATGAAGCTGGAGAAATCCCCTTCAATGGCCCTTCGCACAGTGCTTGGAGACCATGGAGATGTATCTTGTATTGAAGTGGGCAACATCCGATAAATGCTTCCGTATTCATACCTTGAGGGGGTTTGATGTGCAGCCCACTTATTGGAGTTGACATTCCTGGCAAGTGAACACATAGATAACATATGCTGTGTTGCAATTAATGAATTGTTTGATTGAATAAAGCAGGATTTAACTGTAGTAGAGTTTTTCATTACTCACAGCATATGCACCTATTGTGTCCACAGCTATACAAGCCCTGCTGTGTTAGCCAGGTAGGTTTTTTCACCTTGTCTTCCACAAAGAGGCTAGGGGACAAATTTGGTCCAATAGTTGGAGTCCTTCTAGAGCTACATCTGTAGCCATATTTGAGGGCTTCTTTATAAGTAACATAAGAGACAATAAGTTGCATATATTTTGTGTATGATTCCACAAATGTCCCTAAACTCCTCACTGTAAGTGGTGACAAAAGTGGTTGGTGAAACAGATTTACTCCCAGTTTTGTTAGAAATCTGTTTGGTAGCAATGAGATCTGACCGAGTTTTGTGTGAAGCAATCCTGATGCCTCTGTCTATGTCCCATTGCGCATAACCACGATTAAGAAACCATGTAGAGGTCTGTTGAGACTCACGTAGGAAATAGCTCTCAAGAGAGCAGTTCCTGCTGACACGTATCATTTCTCCCACCAGGAGATTCCGGACCACGTGGGGGGTTACATGATGTTGCATGCAAAATTACATTGACAGCAGTGCTTTTTCTATACGTGCTTGCATGTATCAAATGTCGATCTGGATCACCCCTCATATGTAGGTACGGAAAATCCACTTCTGTCCCAGTGTGTGTAACCGTGAAAGACAGATTGCAAGAATTGGTATTTAAATAACTGGTGAAGTCTGGTATGAACGCCACATCCAAAACCCATATAAATATGAGATCATCTATGTAGCGGCCATACCAGAAAATGGAAGAACAAAACGGGTTATGGGGGGTGAAAAGTGTCCCCCTTTCCCACCAACACATATATATGTTGACATGAGAAAGGGAGATTTTCACCCCCATGCTAGCTCTGGTAATCTGCAAAAAAAAACAACAACCTGATTTAACCCCTTTAGGACCGAGCCCTTTTTCACCTTAAGGACTGGAGCGTTTTTTGCAATTATGACCACTGTCACTTTAAACATTAATAACTCTGGAATGCTTTTAGTTATCATTCTGATTCCGAGATTGTTTTTTCGTGACATATTCTACTTTAACTTAGTGGTAAAATTTTATGGTAACTTGCATCCTTTCTTGGTGAAAAATCACCAAATTTGATGAAAAAAATGAAAATTTTGCATTTTTCTAACTTTGAAGCTCTCTGCTTGTAAGGAAAATGGATATTCAAAATATATTTTTTTTGGGTTCACATATACAATATGTCTACTTTATGTCTGCATCATAAAATTTATGAGTTTTTACTTTTGGAAGACACCAGAGGGCTTCAAAGTTCAGCAGCAATTTTGAAATTTTTCACAAAATTTTCAAACTCGCTATTTTTCATGGACCAGTTCACGTTTGAAGTGGATTTGAAGGGCCTACATATTAGAAATGCCCCATAAAAGACCCCATTATAAAAACTACACCCCCCAAAGTATTCAAAATGACATTCAGTAAGTGTATTAACCCTTTAGGTGTTTCACAGGAATAGCAGCAAAGTGAAGGAGAAAATTCAAAATCTTCATTTTTTACACTCGCATTTTCTTGTAGACCCAATTTTTGAATTTTTGAAAGGGGTAAAAAGGAGAAAATTTTTACTTGTATTTGAAACCCAATTTCTCTCGAGTAAGTACATACCTCATATGTCTATGTTAATTGTTCAGCGGGCGCAGTAGAGGGCTCAGAAGGGAAGGAGCGTCAAATGGTTTTTGGGGGGCATGTCACCTTTAGGAAGCCCCTATGGTGCCAGAACAGCAAAAAAACACACATGGCATACCATTTTAGAAACTAGACTCCTCAGGGAACGTAACAAGGGGTAAAGTGAACCTTAATACCCCACAGGTGTTTCACGACTTTAGCATATGTAAAAAAAATTATATATTTTTTACCTAAAATGCTTGGTTTCCCAAAAATTTTACATTTTTAAAAAGTGTAATAGCAGAAAATACCCCCCAAAATTTGAAACCCAATTTCTCCCGATTCAGAAAACACCCCATATGGGGGTGAAAATTGCTCTGCTGGCGCACTACAGGTCTCAGAAGAGAAGGAGTCACATTTGGCTTTTTGAAGCAAATTTTGCTCTGGGGGCATGTCGCATTTAGGAAGCCCCTATGGTGCCAGAACAGCAAAAAAAAAAAAAAACACATGGCATACCATTTTGGAAACTAGACCCCTCGGGGAACGTAACAAGGGGTAATGTGAACCTTAATACCCTACAGGTGTTTCACGACTTTTGCATATGTGAACATTTTTTATTTTTTTTTACCTAAAATGCTTGGTTTCCCAAAATTTTTACATTTTTAAAAAGGGTAATAGCAGAAAACACCCCCCAAAATTTGAAGCCCAATTTCTCCCGATTCAGAAAACACCCCATATGGGGGTGAAAAGTGCTCTGCTGGCGCACTACAGGTCTCAGAAGAGAAGGAGTCACATTTGGCTTTTTGAAAGCAAATTTTGCTCTGGGGGCATGCCGCATTTAGGAAGCCCCTATGGTGCCAGAACAGCAAAAAAAAAAAAAACACATGGCATACCATTTTGGAAACTAGACCCCTCGGGGAACGTAACAAGGGGTAATGTGAACCTTAATACCCTACAGGTGTTTCACGACTTTTGCATATGTGAACATTTTTTATTTTTTTTTACCTAAAATGCTTGGTTTCCCAAAATTTTTACATTTTTAAAAAGGGTAATAGCAGAAAATACCCCCCAAAATTTGAAGCCCAATTTCTCCCGATTCAGAAAACACCCCATATGGGGGTGAAAAGTGCTCTGCTGGCGCACTACAGGTCTCAGAAGAGAAGGAGTCACGTTTGGCTTTTTGAAAGCAAATTTTGCTCTGGGGGCATGCCGCATTTAGGAAGCCCCTATGGTGCCAGGACAGCAAAAAAAAAAAACACATGGCATACCATTTTGGAAACTAGACCCCTCGGGGAACGTAACAAGGGGTTAAGTGAACCTTTATACCCCACAGGTGTTTTATGACTTTTGTATACGTAAAAAAAAAAATTTTTTTTTTACCTAAAATGCTTGTTTTCCCAAAAATTTTACATTTTTAAAAAGGGTAATAGCAAAAAATACCCCAGAAAATTTGAAGCCCAATTTCTCCCGAGTACGGCGATACCCCATATGTGGCCCTAAACTGTTGCCTGGAAATACGACAGGGCTCCAAAGTGAGAGTGCCATGCGCATTTGAGGCCTAAATTAGGGATTGCATAGGGGTGGACATAGGGGTATTCTACGCCAGTGATTCCCAAACAGGGGGCCTCCAGCTGTTGTAAAACTCCCAGCATGCCTGGACAGTCAGTGGCTATCTGGCAATACTGGGAGTAGTTGTTTTGCAACAGCTGGAGGCTCCGTTCTGGAAACAGTGGCGTACCAGACGTTTTTCATTTTTATTGGGGAGGGGGGCTGTGTAGGGGTATGTGTATATGTAGTGTTTTTTACTTTTTATTTTATTTTGTGGTAGTGTAGTGTAGTGTTTTTAGGGTACAGTCACACGAGCGGGGGTTCACAGTAGTTTCGCGCTGGCAGTTTGAGCTGCGGCAGAAAATTTAACGCAGCTCAAACTTGCAGCCGGATACTTACTGTAATCCTCCGCCCATGTGAGTGTACCCTGTAAGTCACATTGGAGGGGGGAACATCCAGCTGTTGCAAAACTACAACTCCCAGCATGGACGGTCTATCAGTGCATGCTGGGAGTTGTAGTTTTGCAACCGCTGGAGGCTCCGTTTTGGAAACAGTGACGTACCAGACGTTTTTCATTTTTATTGGGGAGGGGGGCTGTGTAGGGGTATGTGTATATGTAGTGTTTTTTACTTTTTATTTTATTGTGTGGTAGTGTAGTGTAGTGTTTTTAGGGTACAGTCGCATGGGCGGGGGGTTCACAGTAGTTTCTCGCTGGCAGTTTGAGCTGCGACAGAAAATTTGCCGCAGCTCAAACTTGCAGCCGGATACTTACTGTAATCCTCCGCCCATGTGAGTGTACCCTGTACATTCACATTGGGGGGGGGGGGGGGGGGGAAACATCCAGCTGTTGCAAAACTACAACTCCAAGCATGTACGGTCTATCAGTGCATGCTGGGAGTTGTAGTTTTGCAACAGCTGGAGACACACAGGTTGTGAAACACCGAGTTTGGTAACAAACTCAGTGTTTTGCAACCAGTGTGCCTTCAGCTGTTGCAAAAGCTACAACCCCCAGCATGTACGGACAGCGGAAGGGCATGCTGGGTCTTGTAGTTATGCAACAGCCGGAGGCATACTACATTGGCTGGGGATGCTGGGGATTGTAGTTATGCAACAGCTGGAGACACACTGGTTTACTACTTAACTCAGTGTGCCTTCAGCTGTTGCAAAACTACAACTCTCAGCAGTCACAGACAGCCAACGGGCATGCTGGGAGTTGTAGTTATGCAACCACCAGATGTACCACTACAACTCCCAGCATGCACTTTAGCTGATTGTGCAAGCTGGGAGTTGTAGTTACACAACAGCTGAAGGTACACTTTTACATAGAAAGAATGTGCCTTCAGCTGTTGCAAAACTATAAGTCCCAGCATGCCCATAAGGGCATGCTGGGAGTTGTGGTGGTCTGCCTCCTGCTGTTGCATAACTACAGCTCCCAGCATGCCCTTGTTGCATGCTGGGAGCTGTTGCTAAGCAACAGCAGGAGGCTGTCACTCACCTCCAACGATCCAGCAGCACAGGTCAGTCCCTCGTCGTCGCCGCCGCCGCCGCTGCTCCTGGGGCCCCGATCCCAACAGGGACGCCGGGGATCGGGGTCCCCAGCACCGGGGGTCGTCTTCCCGCACCCGCTCACGTCCTCCGAAAGAGGGGCGGAGCGGGTTGCGGGAGTGACACCCGCAGCAGGCGCCCTGATTGGTCGGCCGGTAATCCGGCCGACGAATCAGGGCGATCGTGAGGTGGCACCAGTGCCACCTCACCCCTGCTGCCTCTGGCTGTTCGGGGCCGTCTCTGACGGCCCCGATCAGCCAGTAATTCCGGGTCATCGGGTCACTGGAGACCCGATTGACCCGGAATCTGCCGCAGATCGCTGGACTGAATTGTCCAGCGATCTGCGGCAATTGCCGACATGGGGGGACATAATGACCCCCCTGGGCGATATGCCGGGATGCCTGCTGAACGATTTCAGCAGGCATCCGGCTCCGGCTCCCCTCCGGCTAGCGGTGGGGGCCGGAAATGCTCAGGGCGTATCCATACGCCCTCGGTCCTTAAGGACTTGGAAACGGGGGCGTATGGATACGCCCTATGTCCTTAAGGGGTTAAACATGAAAATTGGTAATGATGTACAGGATTTGACATCCACTGTTTCATTTTCTGAAGTTCTGCCTGTGCATAACATTCAGAATGATAGGCAGAGGCACATTAAAGAGTTCAACTTATGGCTTAGTAAATGGTGTCAAGAGCAAGGATTTGGCTTTGTGTCTCATGATAGCTCTACTTGGAATAGTAAGGAACTGTACAAAAAAAGATGGTTTGCATCTTTCTCTCAAAGGAACAAATGTACTCAGTGAACAATTTCAAGCATTTGCTAAGGAGTATTTAAACTAGGGGGGGGGGGGCAAAAGAGTGAAGATCCATGAGTCCAATTGCCCCCCGAAACAATGCCAGAACATGTCAGCAGCCCAGAGGTTAAGAAATGACAAGCTCAGAGTCCTGTCTACAAATGCCCGCAGTCTAGGTAATAAAATCAATGAACTTGGGTCAATAATGGCATCTGAGAATGTAGATTTAGTGGCTGTTACTGAGACATGGTTTAATGAAAGGAATGACTGGGACATATCCATACCAGGGTACTCTTTATACAGAAGAGACAGAGAAGGCAAGAAAGGAGGAGGAGTGGCCCTATATGTGAAAGATAGCATAAAATCTAACCCAATACAAGTTAGTGAGGTAACCATAGAGTCAGTTTGGGTTACGTTGCAGTTTGGTAATCATGCAGTAACTCGTGTAGGTGTGATATATAGACCACCTGGCCAAGTTAAAGAAGTAGATGATCTACTAGTTGAAGAAATATCTAAAATGACAATGAAAGGAGAAGTTATCATTATGGGAGACTTCAATCTTTCGGATATAAACTGGAAAACCAAAATAGCTAGTTCTGCCAGGAGTTCAGATATTATAAATTGCCTACTGGGATTATCTCTACAACAAGTGGTTGAGGAGCCAACCTGGAGGGAGGCCATTTTGGATTTGGTATTCACAAATGGAGATTTGGTATATGATGTTATTGTTGGTGAAAGCTTGGGATCTAGTGATCACCAATCAGTGTTGTTTAATATAAGAACAGTGAAGGAGTCACACCACACAAAAACAAAAGTTTTAGATTTTAGAAAAACAGACTTTTCAAAAATGAGATTAGTCATAAAGGAGTCCCTATCAGACTGGAACAAATTACATGGAGTTCAGAAGAAATGGGACTACTTAAAAGACGCTTTATTGAAGGCAGCAGAAAATTAGACTAGACTTGTCAGTAAACGCAGAAAAAGAGACCACTGTGGGCAGAAGTGGCCAAAATCATAAACAAAAAACTAGCATTTAGTAATTATAATACAACCCAGAGCAATGAAGATAGGGAAATCTACAAGACTAGGCAGAAAGAGGCCAAGCAAGTTATAAGAACTTCTAAAGCAGAAGAAAAATTAGCTCAGTCTGTGAAAAAAGGGGATAAGACATTCTTCAGATATATAAATGAAAAAAGGAAATTAAAACAAGGAATAACTAAATTAAAAACAAAGGAAGGAAGGTATGTAGAAGAGAATAAGGGGCTAGTCGACTGCCTTAATGAATACTTCTGTTCAGTTTTTACACAAGAAAATGAAGGAAAAGGACCTCCATTAGAGAGGAAAACTAAGGAATCGTTTGATGCATGTATCTTTACAGAGGAAGAGGTTCTATGTTTGCTTTTTAAAGTGAAGACAAATAAATCACAGGGGCCTGATGGGATACACCCAAAATTATTAAAAGAGCTTAGTGGGGAGCTAGCAAAACCGTTAACAGATTTATTTAACCAATCAATGGTAACAGGAGTCATCCTGGAAGATTGGAAATTAGCAAATGTTGTGCCAATTCACAAGAAAGGTATGAATCAAGCAACTATAGGCCAGTAAGTCTGACATCAATAGTGGGGAAATTAATGGAAACCCTACTAAAGGATAGGATTGAGGAACATCTAAAATCTCATGGATTGCAAGATGAAAAAAAAACATGGGTTTACTTCAGAGAGATCATGTCAAACAAATCTTATAGATTTTTTTGACTGGGTGACTAAAATAATAGAGGGTGAAGGGGCAGTAGATGTCGCATATCTAGATTTTAGTAAGGCTTTTGATACTGTCCCACATAGAAGACTTATCAGTAAACTACAGTCATTGAGCTTGGACTCCCAATATTGTTGAGTGGATTAGGCAGTGGCTGAGTAACAGACAACAGAGGGTTGTAGTCAATGGAGAATATTCAGAGAAAGGTCTTGTCACCAGTGGGATACCTCAGGGAACTGTACTGGGACCAATATGGTTTAATATCTTCATTAGTGATATTACAGAAGGTCTCTATGGTAAGGTATGTCTTTTTGCTGATGACACAAAGATATGTAACAGGGTTGATGTTCCTGGAGGGATACGCCAAATGGAAAAGGATTTAGGCAAACTAGAAGAATGGTCAGAACTCAGAAATAATGCACCTGGGGCGTAAAAAAAACCCTCGGGCAGAATATAGATTATTTGACACAGCCCTGACCTCAGTATCTGAGGAGAGGGATTTAGGAGTAATTATTTCAGAAGACTTAAAGGTAGGAAGAAAATGTAATAGAGCAGCAGGAAACGCTAGCAGAATGCTTGGATGTATAGGGAGAGGTATAAGCAGTAGAAAGAGAAAAGTGCTCATGCCACTGTACAGAGCACTGGTGAGACCTCACTTGGAGTACTGGAGGACGTTGGCTGTCCGGGCCTGCTGGGAATTGTAGTTTTGCAACATCTGGAGGGCCACAGTTTGAAGACCACTGCTCTAGAGAGAGTTCAGAGAAGAGTTACTAAACTAGTACATGGATTGCAGGATAAAACTTACCAGGAAAGGTTAAAGGACCTTAACATGTATAGCTTGGAAGAAAGAAGAGACAGAGGGGATATGATAGACTTTTAAATACATAAAGGGAATCAACATGGTAAAGGAGGAGAGCATATTTAAAAGAAGAAAAACTACCACAAGAGGACATAGTTATAAATTAGAGGGGCAAAGGTTTAAAAGTAATATCATGAAGTATTATTTTACTGAGAGAGTAGTGGATGCATGGAATAGCCTTCCTGCAGAAGTGGTCGCTGCAAATACAGTGAAGGAGTTTAAACATGCATGGGGTAAGCATAAGGCTATCCTTCATATAAGATTGGACCAGGGACTATTGATAGGATTCAGATTATTGGGCAGACTAGATGGGCCAAATGTGAGTAAAATGTACTCACAGAAACTATTGGAATATCTGGCATAGTTAGAAACCAAGACAAAACCTGTAATGCTAAATGATGAGGTATCACAGAGTAGAGGGAGGATATGTCTGCAGTTATCCAGCTATAGAGTTTTGCCAGTCAACTTTGTACACAATGTTCAATACATGCTTTGTTTCCTTAAAGGAGTAGTCCAGTGGTGATTCAGTGGTGAGCAACTTATTCCCTATCCTAAGGATAGGGGATAAGTTGCAGATCGCGGGGGGTCCGACCCCTGGGGCCCCCCGCGATCTCTTGTATGGAGCCCCGACAGCCCGCTGGAAGGGGGCGTGTCGACCTCCGCACGAGGCGGCGGCCGACACGCCCCCTCAATACAACTCTATGGCAGAGCCGAAGCGCTGCCTTCGGCAATCTCCGGCTCTGCCATAGAGATGTATTGAGGGGGCGTGTCGGCCGCCGCCTCGTGCGGGGGTCGACACCCGCTATCTCGGCGGAGAGCCGGGGCCCCGTACAGAGAGATCGCAGGGGGCCCCAGCGGTCGGACCCCCCGCGATCTCAAACTTATCCCCTATCCTTAGGATAGGGGATAAGTTTTTCACCACTGGACTACCCCTTTAAGGTACCCTGGCATAGAGGGCACCCAAGGTTGAAGCATACTGTCCATCCAGGAGCAAATTCTTTCATTCAGGGAAGAGATCCCGGCCACAATTGGCCTCATGGGTGGAGGGAAAACCTGCTTGTGTACTTTTGGGAGCGAGTGGAATATTTGAGTAATTGGACTATCCAAAATCATATAATCGGCCTGTTTTTTACTTAACTACCACTCACTCCACAAGCACCTGTAACTCCCGTTTAAATGCCAGATCACTGGACAAAGGTCTGTAAGCATCAATATCCTGTAGCATATTCATATTAAGATTGCAGTACAGACCCTTGTCCAGAATCGCCACTCCTCCCCCCTTGTCAGCCTGTCTTATAATATCAGGCATATAACCAAATTGTTTAAGTAGTTCAATGAAGAAAGATGTTGATCCAGCAATTCCATAAAAACATAGGCTTTATTTGTATCCAAAGTTTAAAATGTTGTAACAAACATAGCACACACGACTCACCCCCTAGCCAGTGTTACACTGCAAACATGGATGCGTTTCGGGCACATGCGCACCCTTGATCACCACTGCACCTGTACACACCTACTCCTCCTTTATACAGAGTCTCGAGGGAGGCGTAACCAACTGTGCGTTAAATACAATTTAAAAGAAAATCTTAAACTAAAAAACAGGTACACAGGTATATTGCATGTATTCTAGAGAGACTTCATATATAACTTGATATGCGGAATTCTTCTAATATTCCAATGTTCGTATATTGACTCTTCAAATGCCACTGAGTGCATGCAAATCGCATGGGAGTCACAAACAGCCCTTATGAATGTGCATATGTTCCACCACTTTATTGCACAGAATTCCGGAGCCCAAAAAAAAAAAAAAAGCTCACAGTAACGCTCTGAATTGAATTTTATAGGTGTGCACAGAGCCGAATATTAGCAAACTTTGATATGCTGTCGCATGCATTCAAAATGGATAATAATATATATATATACTGTGGCAAAGAAAGGGTGTATTTCCTTGGCTCACCCTGGAGAATCTCTCACCTGCTTCTTAAGTAATGAGGCAGCAGGGAAGGGAGGTGTATATAAGATGGAGACTCAGTCTAATCTGTGCTTTCCCTTGGAAACAGTTTGCTGGCTGTTAGAGGGGGAGACACACGGGCCCTGTTTAGGTAACACACAGCAGGCGCTGCGAGTGGTCCAGGTATGGGTGTGAACTGGTAGTAAAACAGGTTGCAGGTGACACAGGATTTAACTGGATGAGGGAAGCTCACCAGTTGATAGACAGGGCATGCTGAGAGTTATAGTCACTAGACCAGATGGTCTAAGACTTTATTTTGTTCCTGTTTTATGTTTTGTTTTTACCTGCAACCTGTAGAAATAAAGCTGGCAAGGAGCCAGATTTGTATGAGGAACTGTGGTCTGTGGTGTTATTGTGAGGAACGTGTCCCGTGACAAGTGACCAGGACGATCCGAGATCTAATCCCTGAGATGGTTCGTCACAATACAAATACAATAGCTTGTAGGAATGATTAATATTATGTATTACCGCACATACTGAATATATGGTTCAAGTTGTAGAAGGGGACTAATTTATAGTTGTTGAATTAAATTATTTGTTGTGTGCAAAAAGGCCATGAGATGTGGTTAGTAGTGAAACATTAGTTCTTTTCTTTTATTTAACCCTTGGGGAGCCCTTGTCTGTAGCGTTAATTGCCAAAACGCTTCTCTACTAAGCAATTTGCGCTGTAGGTCTCCTCCTCTGTTTGTTTAAAACACCTTTTCTATTGCGTATGCTTTGAAATATTTTGTACTAGTGTTATGTACTTCACAAAAATGTAATGAGGCTCCTGATTTGTTACGTGTCCCTTCTTTATTGGTAGGATCATTCAGGTGTTCCCTAATTCTTGCTTTCAATTTATGGGTTGTGCACCCCACATACTTAAGATTGCAGGCTTCACATTCTATAATGTAAACAAGATTTGTGGAGTTACAATTGAGATATTGCTTGATTTTGTGAGTATGAGTACCAGTGGTATTACTGAATTCATTACATTTACGTATAGCTCCACAAGTTTTGCATCTCATAGCTCCACATTTATAACAACCAATGTTGTTTAACCAGTTAGCTGCAGAGGGGGATTCTGCTGTGACCAAACTTGGAGACAGCTTGCCCCTCAAAGTGGCAGCCCTTTTTGGTACCACTGCCACACCTGCAGCTAAGATTCTGGACATTTTGTCATCATCCTTTTAACAAATGTATGTGTCTATGTATAATACTTTTGATACTGTTGAATTGTGGGCTATATGTGATAGCCAGTACTGGTTTGGAATTGGATGTATTGAAATTGATGTTATAAGGTTTAATTTTCCGATTGTCTTCATGAAGTGATTTGATAAGATCCTGACGATTTTTGCAGTTCACAATCCTTTTAGCTTGCATAATGTTTGCTTGTCTATAGCCCCGTTTCATGAGTCTATTTTCCAGACATTTAGCTTCCTCAAGGTACTTGGATTGTGAAGTGCAATTTCTTTTGATCCTTGTTAGTTCACCTATAGGGATGGCTCGTATGGATTGAGATGGGTGATTACTATTTGCCCTTAATACTGTGTTCCCTGATATAGGTTTTCTAAATGTTTCTGTTTGTATGATGGAATTGGAAACTCCTGTTAATGTAAGATCTGAGAAATTAACTGTGACCGGATCTGAATGAAAAGTGAATTGAAGATTGAAGGTATTATTATTCAAGTATTGAAAGAACAGTGGTATTGAAGACCTATCACACCTCCAAACAAGAAGGAGATCGTCTATGAATCTTCCATACCACTGTACATGCTCAGAGAAAGTATTGTTGGCAGAAAAAATTTACAACTCCTCCCAATAGGACATGGTAAGTTTGCTAATGAGGGGGAGTGTTTTGCCCCCATTGAGACACCACTGCATTGTATATAGAACTCCTTATCGAAAAAGAAAAAGTTGTGTCATGAGAAACCAGGTAACTTGTTTGATGTGTTCACATAGATGTATTTGATGTATTCACATAGTCTCTTAGCTGCAGGTGTGGCAGTGGTGCCAAAAAGGGCTGCCATTTTGAGGAACAAGCTGTCTCCAAGTTTGGTCACAGCAGAATCCCCCTCTGCAACTAACTGGTTAAACAACATTGGTTGTTATAAATGTGGAGCTATGAGATGCAAAACTTGTGGAGTTATACGTGAATGTAAAGAATTCAGGGATGCCACTGGTACTCATGCTCACAAAATCAAGCAATATCTCAATTGTAACTCCACAAATATTGTTTATATTATAGAATGTGAAGCCTGCAATCTTAAGTATGTGGGGTGCACAACCTGTAAATTGAAAGGAAGAATTAGGGAACACCTGAATGATGCTACCAATAAAGAAGGGGCAAGTAACAAATCAGGAGCCTCATTACATTTTTGTGAAGTACATAACACTAGTACAAAATATTTAAAACATACGCAATAGAAAAGGTGTTTCAAACAAACAGAGGAGGAGACCTACAGCGCAGATTGCTTAGTAGAGAAGCGTTTTGGCAATTTATGCTACAGACAAGGGCTCCCCAAGTGTTAAATAAAAGAAAAGAACTAATGTTTCACTACTAACCACATCTCATGGCCTTTTTGCACACAACAATTATTTTAATTCAACAACAATATAAATCAGTCCCCTTCTACTTAAACCATATATTCAGTATGTGCGGTAATACATAATATTAATCATTCCCACAAGCTATTGTATGTGTATATATAAATATTATTGTCCATTTTGAATGCATGCGACAGCATATCAAAGTTTGCTAATATTCGACTGTGTGCACACCTATGAAATTTAATCCAGAGCATTACTGTGATCATTTTTTTTTTTTTGCTCCAGAATTCTGTGCAATAAAGTGGTGGAACATGTGCACATTCATAAGTCAATATACAAACATTGGAATATTAGAAGAATTCCGCATATCAAGTTATATAGTAAGTCTTTCTAGAATACATGCAATATACCTGTGTACATACCTGTTTTTTAGTTTAAGATTTTCTTTTAAATTGTATTTAAATCACAGTTGGTTACCCCTCCCTCAAAACTCAGTATAAAGGAGGAGTAGGTGTGTACAGGTGCAGTGGTGATCAAGGGTGCGCATGTGCCAGAAACGCGTCCATGTTTGCAGTGTAACACTGGCTAGGGGGTGAGTCATGTGTGCTATGTTTGTTGCAACATTTTAAACTTTGGATACAAATAAAGCCTATGTTTTTATGGAATTGCTGGATCAACATCTTTCTTCATTGTACTACGTATCAGGCTGGGCCAGGCCGAAGATCCGCGCAAGACCAGTGGGAGGTGAGCTGAAATTTTCTTTCATGTTTCAAGTTGTTTAAGTGCCTGTTGGTATTTAAAGGATAAATTTCTCCTCTTCTTCTTTCTGTCTAAACTGCGTGATAGAGACACCAATTCCTTCCCCACCACATCCTGAAATTGGTCAAGCATAGGTGTACGAGATAAAATTGGGTAAAAATCAGGATTGGTGGTGGTGAAGTCCGGAACATCGATAGAATGAGGTGGATCATAGAGCTCCTGCAAGTCAGACCATCTGCTTATAAAGTGTAATTGCAGATGTTGTTCCTGATGTAGGGGTACCATATAACTCATATAATATCATGATTACCATTATTAGAAACTGACACATTGGAAGCAAGGTCTTCATGCTGGAAATAATTTATTCAAACATTAACTGAGACACCATAATTTTCATTAGTACCCTGCTTCATTACATCAAAATGTTTTTTCTAATGGTAATATTCCAAACGAATCGGTTAACCTCAAGCAGTGTCTTAAACAGGTCAGTGACAGGATGGGGAGAAAGATGGTCCCTATAGGACATAACATCGAGCTGTTCACTGGAAAAACCTTCGCTGACACATTAAACACAGGGACTTCTACTACTACTTGTTGCACCGGGTGTTTCTTATAACAGGGATGATGTTTCCTCCCCGCCCGGCGTTTTTTGACCTCGTGGCAGATGGAGTAGCGCGAGGGCCAGGAGCTACAGGGGAAGAAGCTGCCCTAGGTGCAGAGGGGACATGATGCACCGAGGGATCACCCGAGTCTAAACCCAGTTCTATAGAGTGAACATCAAAGGTAGTAAAACTGACCTTACTGTCCTTTCTCAGGTTTTTTTTAAATTATTTCTTCCTCTGTTCTTTTTCAAGATAGAAAGTGGGGTAGATGGATTTTTATAAGTATTGGGCCATTGAAAGACAGAGTCCGTTTTAAAATCATGCAGATCCTGGACAAACCTTCTCTGTTAGACCTCCGCTATGGACTCCTCCAACTTGGCCAATCTTTCCGTCATACTCTGCAAACAAATGGTGGTTTTCAAACTTTAGTAGATTGTTCTGTAGATCTGTAATTTTACTGTTGGCTTCACGAAGTGCTTCCTCTTCATATGTTATAATTAGTTGCATGAACTTAGTAGAGGATTCCACCAGATTATCCCAGTCCTTGCGGAATTGATCCGAAAAGATTGTGGTATCATACTGTTTCCAGCATATATTTTCACGGTAGAGACATCCCACCACGTCTATGTTTCGGAGACTAGTGCGTGTTCCAATTACCTCATTAGGATACTAATTTTCACAGCGCCCTGTGTGTCAGCATCTTTGTCATTGAAAATGTGCAGCATACGTTCATTACGGGATGGGCGTTCCTTGATGAGTTGCAGGCATAAGCTGTAAGCCATAGTATAGTATCCCTGACAGGATCAAAGGAGCAACGGCAAAGTCCAAGAGTTCATAGATATTAGGTGTGAGTAGCCAGCTCACCTTACCGCCTGGCCAGTGTGCAGAATGGTGTGGATACTGTTACGCCTAGCGCTCCGGGTCCCCGCTCCTCCCCGGAGCGCTCACGGCGTCTCTCTCCCCGCAGCGCCCCGGTCAGTCCCGCTGACCGGGAGCGCTGCACTGTCATGGCCGTCGGGGATGCGATTCGCACAGCGGGACGCGCCCGCTCGCGAGTCGCATCCCAGGTCACTTACCCGTCCCGGTCCCCTGCTGTCATCTGCTGGCGCGCGCGGCTCCGCTCTCTAGGGCGCGCGCGCGCCAGCTCTCTGCGACTTAAAGGGCCAGCGCACCAATGATTGGTGCCTGGCCCAATTAGCTTAATTGGCTCCCATCTGCTCCCTGCCTTTATCTGACCTCCTCCCATGCACTCCCTGGCCGGATCTTGTTGCCTTGTGCCAGTGAAAGCGTTTAGTGTGTCCAAAGCCTGTGTACCTGAACTTCTGCTACCCATCCTGACTACGAACCTTGCCGCCTGCCCCCGACCTTCTGCTACGTCTGACCTTGCCTCTGCCTAGTCCTTCTGTCCCACGCCTTCTCAGCAGTCAGCGAGGTAGAGCCGTTGCTAGTGGATACGACCTGGTTGCTACTGCCGCAGCAAGACCATCCCGCTTTGCGGCGGGCTCTGGTGAAAACCAGTAGCCTCTTAGAACCGGTCCACTAGCACGGTCCACGTCAATCCCTCGCTGACACAGAGGATCCACTACCTGGAAGCCGAATCGTGACAGTAGATCCGGCCATGGATCCCGCTGAGGTGCCGCTGCCAAGTCTCGCTGATCTTCCCACGGTGGTCGCTCAGCAATCGCAGCAGATTGCCCAACAAGGACAGCAGCTGTCGCAGTTGACCGCCATGTTACAGCAAATTCTGCCTCTGCTACAGCAGCAACCATCTCCTCCGCCAGCTCCTGCACCTCCTCCGCAGCGAGTGGCCGCTCCTAACCTCCGCTTGTCCCTGCCGGACAAATTTGATGGGGACTCCAGACTCTGCCGTGGATTTTTGTCTCAGTGTTCCCTGCATATGGAGATGTTGTCAGACTTGTTTCCTACAGAACGGTCTAAGGTGGCGTTCGTAGTGAGCCTTCTTTCAGGAAAGGCCTTGTCTTGGGCCACACCGCTCTGGGACCGCAATGATCCTGCCACAGCCACAGTCCAGTCCTTCTTTGCTGAAGTCCGAAGTGTCTTTGAGGAACCTGCCCGAGCCTCTTCTGCTGAGACTGCCTTGCTGAACCTGGTCCAGGGTAATTCTTCCGTTGGCGAGTACGCCATACAATTCCGTACTTTTGCTTCTGAACTATCCTGGAATAATGAGGCTCTCTGCGCGACCTTTAAAAAAGGCCTATCCAGTCGCATCAAGGATGTGCTGGCCGCACGAGAGATTCCTGCCAACCTCCAAGAACTCATCCATCTAGCTACCCGCATTGACATGCGTTTTTCTGAGCGACACCAAGAGCTCCGCCAGGAAAAAGACTTAGATCTCTGGGCACCTCTCCCACAGCATCCTTTGCAGTCTATGCCTGGGCCTCCCGCCGAGGAGGCCATGCAAGTGGATCGGTCTCGCCTGACCCAGGAAGAGAGGAATCGCCGTAGAGAAGAAAATCTCTGTCTGTACTGTGCCAGTACCGAGCATTTCTTGGTGGATTGCCCTATCCGTCCTCCACGCCTGGGAAACGCACGCACGCACCCAGCTCACGTGGGTGTGGCATCTCTTGGTTCTAAGTCTTCTTCTCCACGCCTCACGGTGCCCGTGCGGATTTCTCCTACAGCCAACTCCTCCCTCTCAGCCGTGGCCTGCTTGGACTCTGGTGCCTCCGGGAATTTTATTCTGGAGTCCTTTGTTAATAAATTCAGCATCCCGGTGACCCGTCTCGCCAAACCGCTCTACATTTCCGCGGTCAACGGAGCCAGATTGGACTGCACCGTGCGTTACCGCACAGAACCCCTCCTGATGTCTATCGGACCCCACCACGAAAGGATTGAGTTCTTCATTCTCCCCAGTTGTACCTCTGAGGTCCTCCTCGGTCTGCCATGGCTCCGGCTTCATTCCCCCACCCTTGATTGGACCACCGGGGAGATAAAGAACTGGGACTCTGCCTGCCATAGGAAGTGCCTCTCCCCCCCTCCCAGTCCCGTCAGGCAAACCTCTGTGCCTCCTCATGGCCCCCGTCCTGGTGTCACACTGCCCCGTGCCAGGCTTCGCCCTCTGCCCTCCCTCCCCATTCCCACTCCTGCTGTACTGCCTGCCGTTGAGGAAACCCTCCATTTTTTCCCGGTGTCCTCATCCCAGGGGAGGCAGTTGCCGGTCAAAGAAAAGGGGAGACCTAAGGGGGGGGGTACTGTTACGCCTAGCGCTCCGGGTCCCCGCTCCTCCCCGGAGCGCTCACGGCGTCTCTCTCCCCGCAGCGCCCCGGTCAGTCCCGCTGACCGGGAGCGCTGCACTGTCATGGCCGTCGGGGATGCGATTCGCACAGCGGGACGCGCCCGCTCGCGAGTCGCATCCCAGGTCACTTACCCGTCCCGGTCCCCTGCTGTCATCTGCTGGCGCGCGCGGCTCCGCTCTCTAGGGCGCGCGCGCGCCAGCTCTCTGCGACTTAAAGGGCCAGCGCACCAATGATTGGTGCCTGGCCCAATTAGCTTAATTGGCTCCCATCTGCTCCCTGCCTTTATCTGACCTCCTCCCATGCACTCCCTGGCCGGATCTTGTTGCCTTGTGCCAGTGAAAGCGTTTAGTGTGTCCAAAGCCTGTGTACCTGAACTTCTGCTACCCATCCTGACTACGAACCTTGCCGCCTGCCCCCGACCTTCTGCTACGTCTGACCTTGCCTCTGCCTAGTCCTTCTGTCCCACGCCTTCTCAGCAGTCAGCGAGGTAGAGCCGTTGCTAGTGGATACGACCTGGTTGCTACTGCCGCAGCAAGACCATCCCGCTTTGCGGCGGGCTCTGGTGAAAACCAGTAGCCTCTTAGAACCGGTCCACTAGCACGGTCCACGTCAATCCCTCGCTGACACAGAGGATCCACTACCTGGAAGCCGAATCGTGACAGATACACCCATATATTAATGTAAAAGAACGAAGCTTCCAGCATTTCTCTTTCCCTCAGAACGTAGACTTTGCGATAATAACATGACACACAGGAAAGGGAACATGGTGACTCATTTCGGTCCGATCACCGGACCTTAGTCATACAAGTACGAACTTAAAGTCCAGAGTCTTATATAAAGCGGGTGGAGATAACGGAACTCCCAGACCCGTGGAGCTCCAGTATCTTAACCCCTTACATATACAGTCTAAAATACCACACAGATAGATTTTAATAATACACAACAAGATTGGATGTTACTAACTTGTCCAAGGCAATAGTAAATAGTCATAATATAATAATCAACATAAAATGCCTAGGACCAATAATGTAAATAGCAAAAAAGTACTTTATTCAAATCCTACAAAAACAGTATGTGACACACATTTAAAAACATTTAAAATAAGGGAGCCAGATAATATATGGTCTCCCAAAGCCACTGACCTGGAGAGTTCCCCCAAGGGACACCTGCAATTCCCAAATTATATTAGTAAACACTTCCTTTCTACCATTTACTGCTGTACAAATAAACAGGTGAGGGTATTATTGCACTATTCCAAAAAATCTATATAGAGTAGGACCAATAAATATTTCCATAATAAACAATAATCTACACATTATTGGATAGCAGCAGTCTACATAACCACAGTATGAGCAAAACATACCAGCCAGTATTCAGTCAAAAAAGGGAGAAAGGTTAGCAGTACATCACATAGGTACAGGAGCAGGTGTCACCCAGAAACAGGTCCCCACACGTTCCATCACAAGCAGTGACTTCCTCAGGGGCGCATGGCTAACTGATCCACATATGCCCATTATATACATACACGTTTAATTACATTAATGCCAGCAGGTGTGACTGATACAGTAGAGCTGCACAAACATTTACACGCACCACTCATTTACTTCCGGTTCCTGCATATCTATTTTACCTTCAGTACTTGCTATCGCATATGCATCTGATTCCGGTGCATGGAGCGCCCGCCATTTTGTGCAGGCGCACATGCATCTGGTATGTGTTCACATTGTAATCCAATGCGCAAGCATGCTGTGCCCGCCGTTTTGCGCAGGCGCACATACATATCATGCGCATCCTTATTGTGATGCCAGGCACATGCCCACCATCAGTCATGTTAGTAGAAAACATAAGTGCGCACAAAGTCACCATATTTATCATTTACAGTGTCCAACTGTGCCTGCTCACTATCAGCACTATTTATAGCATCTAGGTTTCAAATATCTCTCTATATTCAAATTAGCAGTGAAATATACAGCAGGCCGGCGCGATGACATCACATCATTGCGCTGGCGCCCGGAAATCACGTCCCCGTGGCTCTCACTCACACTGCAAGAACGGAGCAGCAGCCCGCAGCGTGTGAGAAAGGTGACAGGTGTGAGAAACGTGGGTAAAGAAAATTATAAGTGAGAGGGGCAATTTATATGTGAGGGGCACATGTCAAGGGGGGAGGCATTATGTGAGACAGGTGTGAGAAGGGGGGGGAGAAAATTATTAGTGAGAGGGGCAATTTATATGTAAGGGGCACATGTCAGGGGGGCATTATATGTGGGGGCACATGACAGGGGCCCCCCTGTCATGTGCCAATATAATGCACATATAATGCCCCCCTGACATTTGCCGCTTACTTATAATACCCCCTGTCCTGTGCCCCTTATTTATAATGCCCCCCTGTCATGTGCCCGCACATATGCCCCTCATATATAATGCCCCATGTCCTGTGCCCCTCACATATAATGCCCCCTCAGGGGGCATTATATGTGAGGGGCACATGTCAGGGGGCATTATATGTGGGGGCACATGACGGGGGCATTATATATGAGGGGCACAGGACAGGGGGTATTATAAGTAAGGTAAGGTAGTATAAGTAAGCGGCAAATGTCCAGGGGGGCATTATATGTGCATTATATTGGCACATGACAGGAGGGCCCCTGTCATGTTCCCCTCACATATAATGCCCCCAGTCCTGCCCCCTTAGGGGGCATTATATGTGAGGGGGGCATTATAAGTCAGTGAGATATGTCAGGGGGGCATTATATGGGCACATGACAGGTGGGGCTTTCCTGTGCCCCCAACATATAATGCCCAATGTCCTGTGCCCCTCACATATAATGCCCCCTGAGGGGACAGGACAGGGGGCATTATATGTGAGGGGAACATGACAGGGTGCATTATATGCGAGGGGCACAGGACAGAGGGCATTATTATTATGTGGGGGGAACAGGGCTGGTTATAATTATTATATGTGGGGGCACAGGATGGGGCATTATCACTTCATATGAGGGGCATAGAGTGTTTTGCATTTCAGAGGTATAGGCCGGCATTTATCATTGTAGGTGTAAATGAAACATTTTTCTACACCTTTTTTTAGTGTGCTGGTAATGTGTAGGAGCACCAAATTTATTAAAAGGTAGCAGACCATTTGATAAATTTTGTGCGGGTAACATTTTCTAAAATTTCTCTCCTCACATACACCAAAAAGCGAAGTCTGGGCTGGTGTAGTTTTAAGACTGTTGAGTGGTGCAGTTCATAAAATCCGTCCAAATAATGTGTATTGTCAAAATCGGTGGATTGCATCTCAAGCACAAAAAAGGCACAAATAAACTCTGCTTGCACCATTTTTAGACACAAAAAAACAGTCTAAAGACAATTATACATGTCGGCCATAGTGTATATTATAAGGAATTTTTGGGATAGTATGGTTTTTGCGGGCCACAATACATTACGGTATTGTATTCAGAGGGTGCATGGCAAGGTTATATTCAGAGAGCACAGTATGTGGTAGTATTATATTCAGAGGATTCAGTGTGTTGTAGTAATATATACAGAGGGTACGGTGTGTGGCGGTTTTATATTCAGAGGTTATGGTGTGTGGCAGTTTTCTATACAAAGGGTACGGTGTGGCGGTTTTCTATACAGAGGTTACGGTGTGTGGTGGTTTTATATACAGAGGGTACGGTGTGTGGCGGTATTATATTCAGAGAGTACAGTGTGTAGTAGTAATATATACAGAGGGTACGGTGTGTGGTGGTTTTATATACAGAGGGTACGGTGTGTGGCGGTATTATATTCAGAGGGTTTAGTGTGTTGTAGTAATATATACAGAGGGTACGGTGTGTGGCGGTTTTATATTTAGCGGTTATGGTGTCTGGCGGTTTTATATACAAAGGGTACGGTGTGTGGCGGTTTTATTTACAGAGGGTACGGTTTGTGGCGGTATTATATTCAGAGGGTACAGTGTGTAGTAGTATCATACTCAATATGTGATGAGTTAATTGAATTAATTGGTCAGCAAGTGCTACAGAAGATTTTGAATGAAATTAAAGAAGCCAAATATTATTCAATTTCTGTTGATTCCACCCCTGACATTGCACATTCTGATCAACTGACCATTATATTTCGCTATGTACTTGCCAGTGGTCCAGTGGAGCGTTTTACAACATTTATCCCAATATCTGGACATACTGGTATGGAACTGGCAAACACAGTTCTTCAATTTCTGGAAGTAAATGGTATTTTCATCAAAGACTGCAGGGGCCAGTCATATGATAATGCATCCAATATGAGTGGCAAATATAATGGTATGCAGGCCTTAATACGGGAAAAAATCCACTGGCTGAATACGTTCCTTGTTGTGCACATTCACTAAACCTTGTAGGGCAAAATGCTGTAAACAGCTGTCCAGTTGCAGTTTCATTCTTTAATTTTGTTCAGCAGTTATATTGTTTTTTTTCTGCTTCAAATTATCGGTGGAATCTGTTAACAAACCCGTTGGTCTGATACCCGTTGGTCTGCTCATCCTGATGCTGTGAATGCCTTACAAAAAGGGTATAGTACTATCAAAGAAGTCCTGGCAAATATTTTGAATGATGAGTCCACAAAGGGAGAGATCTGTTTACAAGCAAAGGGCCTAAGCAGTGTTATGGATCAGCTGGAAACAGGAATCATGATTGAAATATGGTCTGTTATTTTACCCAGGTTTCACAGAACCAGTCAGTCTCCAAGATGCAAAATTAGATTTGCATACAGCAACAGGCATGCTGAACCCTCTGAAGGATTTTGTGCAGTCTCTCCGTTCTAGATTTTCTGAACAGCAGGGCAAAGATATTGTCTGCTGCGAGGACTACCAGCTTCAACGTGGAAGGGAAATTAAAAGAAATAGGAGGTGGGACTATGGGGATGCAGAAGATGCTGATATGACACCTTCTGAGAAGTTTAAAGTGCAAACCTTTTATCTTATAATTAACCAACTGACCGAATCACTGAGACACAGACAAGCCGCATACAGCGTCATTCAGGAAAGATTTGGCTTGCTGTCAGAAATGTGCAACAGATAGTCTGTGCTCCAAAGCCAGAACACTAGTGACACAATATCCTGAAGACCTCCACCCCCTGTTTGCAGAAGAAATTGTACAGTTTGCCTCTCTTTTCAAAATGTACCAGTCTTCACCTGCAAATAAAGACGCTAACGAAAGTCAAGAAATACAGATGTACAAGTTTGTGGTCACACAATCCCTAGTCGGTGCATTTCCATACACACGTGACCCTCCGCATGTATTTGTGTCTAATGGTCAGCAACTGCAGTGGTGAGCGTTTGTTTTCAACATTAAAACGTGTGAAAAATGAACTTAGATCTTCCATGGGTCAGGAGCGTTTAAATGCACTCTCTCTGTTATGCATTGAAAATGGATATGTAGTTTACTTTAATCTGGCTGTTTGATTTGTTTAGGTTAAAATGCAGTTAAGGGTTGAGTGAATGACCCTGTTTTTGTGTTTCTAACTTAGTCTCTGCACCATAACCATAACAGCAGGCTGTAGTGACTATGATGCTTGGAGCAATACGGCACTCTAATGGTTTACGTTTTATTGTTGTGAATGTTGTATTTATTATGGCTTTATTTAATTAACCTGTTTTCTACTGTTACAAACAAAGAAATGTTTTCGATACATTTCTGTTATCACACTTTAATGTTACGGTAATTAAATTATTTAATTTGTCTTAACAAAATTGCTTTGCGTTTTCATTTTATATATTATGTAAATATTTTCATAAAAAGGCCCAGAAAAATTCTCAGCACCAGGCCCATGATGCTCTTAATCCGGCCCTGCATATATGTTAAATTTGGACTTATCCCACACAATTCATTTCAGATCATATGCATATGTCAAGTCATATTAGTGTATAGTTCAAAAAAACACCAAACTCTTTATACTTTAATTAGTTAACCCGTCCCCCTACATTTGCTCTTAACCCATAGTGCATAATAACCCATTGTAAGACGAGACATATATATATATATGACATGTACAGGAATTAACCCTATACAGACACTAACCCTATATTCCTTCAATATAAGGAAAACCAAAATTTCATTTGTGAAAAAAAAAAGGGGGGGGGGGAGGATAAAAAAAAGGGAAAATTATTAATTACGCCCATAAAAGGACGGTAGCTTATCCATAATTACGTTGTGATTAAACCCAATAGAACCCTTCATAGTGCTATTTATGGATAGCCCAGTTGAGTACACTGGGGCACTGCACAGCGAGTGATAAGACCAGCTGCGCCTCACCCCACCACAGCACAACCAAGCCATCAATCCCATCCATTCCAGGTCCCAATCAATTGCATTACCAATACATATTTAAAAAGCATAAAACACCCATATTTCATACATGAAGTTCACATAACACCTGTGATGGCTTAGGCAATCCACCCAAATTGTCTCAAAGGGCCATATACATTTAGAGTACAATATAACCAGGGATTCAATGCAAACATTAGTATACATAGTCTGCACAGCACCTTACAACTCATCATGTTCTAAGGCTAGATCATATACTAGTTTATATTATTCTGGACGTGAGTTATAAATAATTTACCATTTGGCCAATTCAGGCCCTTAGATATGTGGTCAATACCACTATGGGAGACCCAACACAAATTTAACACAAATAATAATATAGTGTGCACAGCCCCTTACAACTCATAATGTCCTTGGCCTAAGTCACATAATAGTATATTATTAATTATAATAATTATCATGAACCCAAGTTATGAATAGTTTGCCATTTGGCCAATTCAGGCCCTTAAAGGGGTACTACCGTGGAAAACTTTTTTTTTTAATTCAACTGGTGCCAGAAAGTTAAACAGATTTGTAAATTACTTCTATTAAAAAATCTTAATCCACGGGCATAAAGGTACCTTGTACCCCGGAAGCCGTGCTTCTCTTCATGTTTCCCATGGCGCAAGCGAAGTTCAAACGTTCCTTAGCGAGACATCTCCTGCAGGCTGCCAAATCAATCATCCCTCGAAAGTGGAAATCCCCTGACCCTCCTGCCATAGATGAATGGATGGCGGAGGTGGCAAAAACGCGTCGTATGGAGGAGTTGTTGGCTGTCCTCCCAACAGACGTTTCAAGAGTGGGTGCCACCTGGCTTCCATGGGGCGAATTCTGCTCCTCTGGCCGATATAGTTTAATGTTGTAGAGTGGGCCTGATTCCTCCCTCGCTCCTCTGCGTCTCTTTACCTATATGCCATCCACCTCCGCCGTGAGCCCTTGTTCAGTACTCCGTGAGCTCACACTCTCCCCTGGGTGGTTTGGTTTGCGGTCTCTGCCTATAGGAAATCTTGTCCTTTTTCTTTTCTGTGGTCTATTTCCGTATATTTTCTACGTCCCTCTTCCCCAACCTCTTTCCCCTGTGTATCTGTGTGTCTGTGAGTGTGCTGTCTTGTCTCCCCTTCCTCTCGTTTTTTCGCTTCGTTGCACTTCTGCTATTTACATCTTGTGTATCTAGCGAGTCATTTTCGTCTATACTCTCTCTCTCTTTTATAGTGCTGCGAGCTGAATCTAATTGCACCTTATACAGTATATGCTTCATATGTTCTGTTTCTTGTTTGATGCACTTATATTTTACTGTTAGCGTGTACCAGTTGGACTCTACGCCCTTTGTACTTTTGGTCTCCTTAGACCAATGGGCTCCAAAGTAGTTGCTATGATTTCATGTACTCCTGTTATTTCTTTGTTAATAAAATTTCTTTTGAATGTGAAAAAAAAAAAAAAAAAAAATCTTAATCCTTCCAGTACTTTTTAGGGGCTGTATACTACAGAGGAAATGTTTATCTTTTTGGATTTCTCTTATGTTATGACCACAGTGCTCTCTGCTAACCTCTGATGTTCATTTTAGGAACTGTCCGGAGCAGGAGAAAATCCCCATAGCAAACATATGCTGCTCTGGACAGTTCCTAAAATAGACAGCAAAGGTCAGCAGAGAGCACTGTGATCGTGACATAAGAGAAATCCAAAAAGATAAACATTTCCTCTGTAGTATACAGCCCCTAAAAAGTTATGGAAGGATTAAGATTTTTTTATAGAAGTAATTTGCAAATCTGTTTAACTTTCTGGCACCAGTTGAATAAAAAAAAAAAAGTTTTCAACGGTAGTACCCCTTTTAAGTGTATACGGCCAATAGCACAAAAAGAGACCCACATGCATATCTACCAAATCTATTAAGACACATGTACATGTCACACAATTCACGCATCCACGCCTGCTCTGTCACATGATCTGCTGACATTGAGTTTACATTATTGTATCAGTTTTATTTTATTGTAGCATGCAATATATACAAAATTTCTTAGCAAAACTATAGTGATACCATCCTTAAATAATCTTGACACATATAGTAGGTATGCTAGAGATAAAGCCGACCGGCTACAGAGACAGACACTCACTATGCCCAATAATAAGTGTCAGTAGTGAAAACTGTAAACAATTGCCGTTTTTCAGCATTCAGTAAAGTTCATTGGAGTAGTGCCCCCATGATCATCATATGCCATTATGAGGTTCCACAATTATATTCCACAGGGTTCCACTTAAGGACATTATTGCTGCATACAATATTGCAGTCCAACTGCGCATGACATAGCAGTCAAATCATGCAATTGATTGTCCATGTCCTAATCCAGCAAAGACCAGGTTCTGATTCCCATCCAAATTGAGGCACATCAATCAGTAGTTAGTAATCCCACATCCCCAGGGTGAAACAGATCCAGCAAAAAAAAAAAAAAAGGGGGGGGGGGAGAACCCAACTACCCGCATCATCTCCACCTCCAGTTACATCTCGACATCAGATAGGGTATATACTTTCAAGCCTCCATATCTCTAGAGTATGACGATAGACTTTCTGGGGAATATAAAAATGTTAGTTTCAAAGCTATATGTTTTTAACTGCAAAAATTAACTTGGAGAAGGCTGCAAAAAAACACGGGTATTCTATCCAATCACATACGGTCACATAGTAAGTACCTGAGGTACATTGACATTATGTACCTAAGATACATTGACATTATGTGTGTCTAGATTACATTATATAGGGTATATGGGCGAAAATACTTCCATCCCAAAAAGGAATGTGACTCTTCAAAGCAACAATAATAACCTCAATACACCCCCCCCCCCAAACACACACATGCTGTGCACCCCCTCTCCTATAAATGATGACTACGAGTGAGATATTAGAAGTGTGTATAAATCTATATGCTCTTCTTAAGTGTAAAGCAAGACCAAGTAATAAATTTAAAGTGAACTCCTGCTCCACGTGACTTACCATTAGTGTGTTAGACCATTTCTTGTCATTTTCTTGAGACCCAAATATTATTTCCGTGAACCCATCTCCTAATATATCCTGTGTAAACATAAGCAAAGGTGAACCCAAGCCCTCTCCCTGTCCCATCACCACTTTCAATCACACCACTCCCTTCAAATACCTCTACCCCCACTACCCTCCACCCCTGTGCACCACTAACTTACACACTGTGCTCACACCCCTTGGTGTATCCCAAATCCATACCCATACCCTAATAATTAACCATGTAAACTTCTGAATGGTTGGATCCCATGTAGCACTAATTATCCCCAAATGACTTTGGTTTGTTACAATACAGGAATATGGGTGCACTACTGTGGTAGATGTATACAATGACATTGGCTATCCCTCAACACTGATGTTAAAATTGAGACATTCGCCAGTATATCCTTGTATGAAGGACATACCAGAGCCCGCACACCAACGCCAAGGTTTCTCAAAATGGTGCGGGACCTATCGCTAATCCTACCTGTACATGATAAGCAAAACAGGGGCCAGTGGGCAATTACGGCAGCATTCGGTCGACTCACAGCCTCCTCCCAGGTACCCTCCAGCGTGACTGAGCACACATACAATGGGAGGAGGGAGGCAAGCTGCAAGCCCCACCTGAGTTGGCTAATATAGGTGCCTGGCCTCACAGGTGCTACCCTAATGCTGCCTGGAAGATATTCAAGGTGCATTAACTAAGGAGTTTACACACCTCCAAGTATAAAATTTAAACAAGCAACAAAAAAACGTGGTCTCAAATGGCTGGAGGTGCTCAACCCCAAATGCAGTTGTGCATTTATACTGGGGGAGCAGATCCTGCCCTTGCAGTCCGTTGCTAGGGACTATCCCCAGCATAAAAATGCATACAATGGAGGATGCCTGCAGCGGACTACAAGTGCCACAATAGAATCCTACACCAGATAGAGGGTGGGGATGTGTAACAATTAGAATAATACAATACAGAAATTTAGGTGCACTACTGTGGTAGATGTATACAATGACATTGGCTATCCCTCAACACTGATGTTAAAATTGAGACATTCGCCAGTATATCCTTGTATGAAGGACATACCAGAGCCCGCACACCAACGCCAAGGTTTCTCAAAATGGCGCGGGACCTAACGCTAATCCTACCTGTGCGTGATAAGCAAAACAGGGTTCCAGTGGGCAATTACGGCAGCATTCGGTCGACTCACAGCCTCCTCCCATTTTTATGCTGGGGATCGCCCCTAGCAAAGGACTACAAGGGCAGGATCTGCTCCCCCAGTATAAATGCACAACCGCATTTGGGGTTGAGCACCTCCAGCCATTTGAGACCACGTTTTTTGTTGCTTGTTCAACTTTGGTTTGTCTGGCAAGATGTTCCTAATATTATTATCTGACTTCAGGATATTCCAATGTTGTTGTAGTAGGTTCCTCAATTGATTCCACTGATTATTATAAACTAAATAAATCCGAGTTCCTCTCAGAGGACTTAAGTAATTCCTGTCGATCAGACCTCCGTGCTCTCTCATAAGACTTTCTAATTATTTTCTTAGGGTATCCCCTATCGGAAAAGCGTTTAGTCAAATCTTGTGCCTCATATCTGAAGTCCCCTTTCTTGCTGCAATTTCTCCTTACCCTTAAGAACTGTCCCACCGGGATTCCATTCAGCGTGTGCTCCAGGTGGAATGACCTAAAATGTAATAAACTACTGGTCTCTGTCTTTTTTCTGAATAAGTTAGTGGTCAGATGTCCATCCTCCAGCTTTATTTCAAGGTTCAGAAATTCGACTTTTACAGATGATATAGTTGATGTCAGGAAGATGTTGATCCGTTTCTGATTAAAGGGGTACTCCGGTGGTTAATTTTTTTGACTATATGGCATCTTCTTTGTAAGTTTAATTTTTTTTGCAATATACATGTCTTATATGTTTTGGCAGCATGTGTGTGTTTTGCTTACCTGTTTGTTGGGCAGGAAGTTCTGTAGTTCAGAGTGTTTTCTTTTACTGTAGTCCACAAGTCGGCCATGTTCTGAGTCTGCTGTGGACAAGATGTCATAGCTTTTTTTTCTCTCTGTCTGCATGAGAAATAAGCCACGCCCCTCATCTCCCGCTTCCAAGGACTGCATGACAGAAGCCATAGTACACAGCTCCTCCCCTCCCCCTGCACTGCTTCTGATGATGCAGGTCTGCACAGGAAAAGGAACACAGAGAAGATAAGAGTGTTATCTGAAGGGGAGGATGACAAGGTGCACGGGCTGGAGATGTATGGACTGCAGGGAAATAAATCTCCTAATGGGAATGATCTCTATATGTGAAGGGGGAGGGTCGGGACTCCTGAAAGACACATGCTGGGAATTGTAGTCCGGGTTATTTGTGCGTATGCTAGTGTTTCCAAAACAGTGTGCCTCCAGCTGTTGCAAAACTACAATTTCTAGCATGCCCAAAGGCTGTCAGTGAATGTTGGGAGTTGTAGTTTTGAAACACCTGGAGGCACCCTGGTTGGGAAACACTGGGGTATGCCCTACAGAGGTGTGCTGAACTACAGCCCTCAGTAGACTACAGAGGCAGCATGCTGGTGTTATACCACAGACTCAAGACTCGTGAATGACACATGCTGGGAGTTTCAGTCCCTTTTGTGTGTGTGTGTATGCCAGTGTATCCCAACCAGGGCTGATTTATATTAGTATGCTGTGTATAAGAGGGCCGACCCGGGAAAATAGTAGGGTGAAACAAAAAAAAAAAAGAAGGAGCCGCCTCAAACCAGCAAGGCATGTGGCATGCTGGGATTTGTAGTTTTCAGCACAGCAAGAAACAGGAAATAGAAGCAAACATAGGAAAACAAAGTGGGGGATAAAAAAGACAACAAAGAACGAAAATAGAGTAGGCTAAACAACAAGAATAGAAATGAAACAAAACAAATAGGGTAAGTCAAAAACGGAAAAACACGTTGACCACCAGAGTACCCCTTTAAGGCTTTTGATGAAGCACAAACAATCCTCCTTGGTCCCCTGCCAAACAAAAAAAAACGTCATCTATGAATCTAAACCAATACAAAACTTGATGAAAGTACCGCGATGGATACACATGTGCCCCCTCCCACCAACCCAAAAATAGGATGGCAAAGGAGGGGGCACACCATGCACCCATTGCGGTACCAGAAACCTGCAAAAAGAAACAACCATCGAAAACAAAATAATTATGGCGTAACAAAAAATCCAGTAACTGAAGCAAAAAAGAATCAAAGTTCCTGTCCCTACCTTCCTCTTTCTCCAAAAAGTGTCCTACTGCTGTCAGTCCATCCTTGTGTGCTATATTTGAGTAGAGTGACTCTACATCACACGTCACCAATAGGATCCCATCTGGCAACTCAACATTCTAAATTTGTTGGATCAAGTGTAACGAATCCCTTGTATATGAAGGTAACCGTCCTACGAGAGGTTGGAGAAAAAAAGTCAATGAACACACAGGCTTGCTCGCACAGGCTCCCAATGCCCGAAATAATAGGTCGGCCTGGCGGCTCCTCTAGTCTCTTATGTACCTTTGGTGACATATAGAACATAGCAATTTTGGGATTTCTAACCTGCAAGAATTGTTTTTCTTTTCTCGTAATTATGTCAAACTCCAGGACAGTGTCCAGCAAATTTCTTATGGAATATTTCAGTCGGATCTGCCGGCAGTCTTTTGTAATACTTTGTGTTTGAAAGTTGCCTCTCCTCCTCCTTAAGATATTGGTTAATGGGCCACAACACTACATTTCCTCCTTTAGCAATCTCCTTTATTAAAAACTGTTGGTTTTGCTGCAAATTCATCAGGGCTTGATATTCCTTCCTGGAGAGGTTTCGACCTGTAACGGGGTTAGATGGAAGTCCCTGAATTTCATCCCTCATAACATTAAAAAAGGAAGTGAAGCACAAAAGCCGCATAGACTGGGGTGAGTGTGGACAAGGTCATATACAATAAATTTTAAATATAATAAATGTGTATAACTAAATATATAATAAAAGAAGAAATTATACAAAATATAATGTAATACATTAATGCCTATATAAAAAAGTATATATGTATAGAGCCAGATCCAAACAAGAAACAACAAACCATAGTATATCAATAATGTACAACAGTTCATGATATCCGTGAAGAGAAATGAAAATATCGGCACTCACCAGTGTGGCTGCAGGGTCTTCTTTATTGAGACATACTCACATGCGGGGTACAGAAGAGAGGGGAGTGGGGGGACAAGTGGTGGCGACCGAGCTCTAGTTTCGCACACTTGGCCATCATCATGGTCGGACGAAGCACACCAAGTGTGCGAAACTAGAGCTCGGTCGCCACCACTTGTCCCCCCACTCCCCTCTCTTCTGTACCCCGCATGGGAGTATGTCTCAATAAAGAAGACCCTGCAGCCACACTGGTGAGTGCCGATATTTTCATTTCTCTTCACGGATATCATGAACTTTGCTTATTATAGTATCTGAGCACCACCAGAGGCATTACAGCTACACCAACTCCCACCTGCCATTCCTAATCCAGCACACTCACGCAGTGCCGCACTACCTCCTTTGTGAATGTACAACAGTACATTGATGCCAAAAAGTGGTCATAGCCGCTGAAACCCGGTAGATATTTTTGGAAGTCTGTTAATCCTCCTGCTCTGGAGGACTTGTACAGGAAGGCTACCCTAATACAATAATTTATTCCTTAGACCCTGGAAGAGTCCACCTATTATGCCATCACATGGTCACTGGACATCCTTCAAATCCTGTGGCACATAATGCAATCTCCCGGGATAATTTCTACACCTCCCTCTCCCTGCCTCACTGTGCCACATATATTCCTTATTTGTCGCAGCACTATTGGTGTTCCCAAACCTTTCCACTACCCCCAGGCCTTCTTGTAGCTTTTTGGATATTTATGGCCCTCTTCCCCCTTTTTCCTTTATTGTCATCTCCCCCCCCCAGGTGGCATTGACTGTTACTTTCTAGTGGTCATTGCTCCTAGAAGCCCAACATCTCTTAAATGTAAACATGGCTCTGATAATTTCTTTCATGTTCTGGTTTCATCAACTATCCATCCAGCCAACTTGCCATCTTAAAGGGTATACCTAACATACATTTTTAAGTGATGTTCCAACACTACAGTACCTTCCACTGCAGCTCATAAAGCACACTGACAAATAAGTAGTGTTGAGCGGCATAGGCCATATTCGAATTCGCAATATTTCGCGAATATATAGACGAATATTCGTCATATATTCGCTAAAATTTGCATATACGGAAATTTGCATATGTGAAAATTCAGACGCCAGTCTCACACAGTAGTATTAGAGCCTTCTTTACACTTCACAAGCTGGAAGCAGAGAGGGATGATCACTGTGATGTGTGATGTGTACTGTGAAAAAAAATAAACAATATTCGTAATTTCGAATATATAGTGCTATATTCGCGAATATGCGATATTCGCGAATAAAATTCGCATTTCGAATATTCGCGAGCAACACTACAAATAAGCACCAAGGCCCCTTCAGACAGCTGACTTGCGAGGGTGTCAGGAGTTGAACCCTCTTTTGATCTAACATCCCATTTCTTGTGGATATTGATGGGACTAATTTGGAAGGCTGCATACCCCTATAAAGAATTATCCCCACTGATATTTGAGTCTCAGGTCTATTATTAACCCCTTAAGGACTCTTTTTTTTTTTTTTTTTGCAATTCTGACCACTGTCACTTTATGCATTAATAACTCTGGGATGCTTTTACCTTTTATTCTGATTTAGAGATTGTTTTGACTAAGGCTCACCTTTTGAGCCAAAACGCGTCACCTGTGATTGCTGTATCCATGTACTAAGGGTTTTTAATCAATAAATTTGCACCGTTGGATTTATCCTGCGCTGGAAATTCTTCCTTTGTTCGAGATTGTTTTTTGTGACATATTGTAAATGTTCATCATTACATGCATCCTTTCTTGGTCAAAAAATCCCCAAATTTCATGAAAATTTAGCATTTTTCTAACTTTGAAACTCTCTGCTTGTAAAGAAAATGGATATTCCAAATAAAATATATATTGATTCACAAATACAATATGTCTACTTTATGTTGACATCATAAAGTTGGCATGTTTTTACTTTTTGAAGACATTAGAGGTCTTCAAAATATAGACATTAGACATCAGAGGGCTTCACAAAAAATTCAAAATCTGAATTTTTCGGGGACGAGTTAAGTTTGAAGTGGATTTGAGGGGCCTCTCTCTGAGAAATACCCCATAAATGACCCCATTATAGAAACTACACCCCTCAAAGTATTGAAAAGGACATTCAGAAAGTTTAACCCTTTAGGTGTTTCACAAGAATAGCAGCAAATTGGAGGAGAAAAATCTAAATCTGGATTTTTTACACTAACATGTACTTGTAACCCCATTTTTTTCATTTTTGTAACTTGTAACCCCCCCCCCCAAAAAAAGAAAATTTGTTGCCCATTTTTCTTGAGTTTGGAGATACCTCAAGTTATGTTGACATAAAGTGCTCTGCTGGCTCATAACATGGCTCAAGAGGGAAAGAGCAACTGTGGGATTTTTTTAGGGCAAATTTTGCTGTCATCGTTTTTGGGGGCCATGTTGCATTTAGAAAGCCCCCATGGTGCCAGAACAGCAAAAAAAAAAAAAAAAGCCCACACGGCATACTATTTTGGAAACTACACCCCTCAAGGAACGTAACAAGGCATATAGTGAACCTCAACAAATCACAGGTGTTTGACGACTTTGTGTTGAAGTTGGATGTGAAAATGGAAAATTAATTTTTAATTCTAAAATGATGGTTACTCCAAATTTTTCATTTTCACATGGTGTAATAGTAGAAAATGGACCCCAAAATTTGAATTCCAATTTCTCCCAATTAAGAAAACGCCCCAAATCTGGACATTATGAGCTCTGCTGGCGCACTACATGTGTCAGAACAGAAGGAGCGCCATTGGACTTTTGGAAAGAGAATTTTGCTGAAATTGAAGTCGGGGGCTATGTGCATTTACAAACCTCCCATGGTGCCAGAATAGCAGAAACCCCCCCACATGTGACACCATTTTGGAAACTAGACCTCTCCAGGAACATAACAAGGGTTACAGTGAGTACTTACACCTCCCAGATTTTTTAAACAGTGGGCCATAAAAGTGAAAGAATTGATTTTTAAGACTGGATTGTTGGTATTAACCAAACTTTTTTTTGTTTTACAAGTAGTAAGAGAAAAAAATCGCCACAAAATTTGTAGCCCAATTTCTCCAGAATAAGAAAATACCCCATATAAGGTGGAAAAGCACTATGGGCCATAAAAGTGAAAAATTAGATTTTTCACACTATATTGATTTGAGTGAAAAGTTTGTTGGAATTAAAGTTGGGAGCCATGTGCGTTTACAAAGCCCCCATTGTGCAAGAACAGCGGTAACCCCACACATGTGACACCATTTTGGAAACAACACCCCTCAAGGAACGTAAGAAGGGTTATAGTGAGTACTTACACCTCACATGTTTTTTAAACAGTGGGCCGTAAAAGTGAAAGAATTGATATTTAAGACTGAATTGTTGGTATTAACCAATTTTATTTTTTTTAGTTTTACAAGTAGCAATAGAAAAAAAATCTCCACAAAATTTGTAGCCCAATTTCTCCAGAATAAGAAAATATCCCATATAAGGTGGAAAAGCACTATGCGGGTGCAAAACAGGGCTTAGGAGTGAGACAGCACAGATAATATTTGAGGCCTAAAGTGGTGATTTGCACTGCAATGGTTGAGGTTCTGACATAAAATCTAAAAAAAAAAAAAAACAGTGAACAGTGGGACGTAAATTACATTTTTTTATTTGTTTACATTAAAATTCCAGGGTTGCCCAATTATTTTAATTTTCACAAGGGGTAATGGGAGAAATTGGGTTACCAGTTTTGAAGGGCTTTTTCTCCTGACTATGGAAATACATCCACATATGGGGTAACGTACTGGACAGGCGCACAACAAGGCTCAGAAGTCATAGAGGTCTGTTTGCGTTTGTGACCTATGGCATATCAGTAGCTGACGGTTACATACATTCCGAGGAAAATACAAAAATGAAACACCCACATGTGACACCATTACAGAAAGTACCCACCCTGAGGAATGGGTAAAGAGGTAAAGAGGACATTTTGAACGCACGGGTGTTTCCTACATTTATTTTCCAGGAATGGATGAAGGGTAGCTTTTGAAAATTGCACTTTTCAACCTATACTCTGCTTCATCTTTCTGGGAACAACGAACATGTGACTCCAAATTGTCGCCTGGAAATACGACAGAGCTCAGCGAGAACTCTTCGCATTTGATGCCGATGTTTCTTACGGACCGAACAGTTACATACATTCAGAGGAAAATACAAGAAAGGAACACCCACATGTGAGCCTATTACAAACAGTACATCCCCTAGGTAAGGTGTACAGGGGTGAAGTGGAGATTTGGAACAGATGGGTGTTCCCTAAATTTATTTTCCAGGAATGGATGAAGTGTACTATGGGGGGGGGGGGGATGAAAATTGCAATTTTAGTACTGATATGCTTATACCCAGAATGATGACCCGGAGTATAGCCGAAAGTAAAAATGATGCCGCCCCAAACCCTATGCTCTGAATCATCATTCTGGGAATGTGATGTGTGTGGCCGTCCCTATTCTGCGCATTTGAGGCAACTGTAAACCCCCAATGCCGTTGACTTAGTGTCCCATGACCCGTTTTTTGGGGGAAGAAAAAAAGATATTAACAGGGGTATTGGAATTTATTTTTTATTTTTATTTTATTCATCGGGTGTTTGGCTTTTAAATTTTGTAGACAATGTACTCTGGACTGGTACATTGGAGCCGAATTCTGGGGAATTAACCCCTTAAGGACCAAGGACGTACCAGTACGTCCTGAGTCCTTTCCCTTTCTATAACACGTCATAGGTCATAGTGGGTCGGGCCCGGCCTCTAACAACGGCCGGTACCCATGGCTAATAGCACGCGGCAGTGATCACAGTGCCGCGCGCTATTAACCCTTTAGACGCGGCGTTCAAAGTTGAACGCTGCGTCTAAAGTGAAACCATGCCGGTTAGCTCAGGGAGCTGTTCGGGATTGCCGCGGTGAAATCGCGGCGTCCCAAACAGCTGTTACACAAGGAGGGTCTCCTACCTTGCCTCCTGGTGTCCGATCGCTGAATGACTGCTCAGTGCCTGAGATCCAGGCATGAGCAGTCAAGCGGCAGAATCATCGATCACTGGTTTCTCATAGGAAATGTAAAAGATCAGTGTGTGCAGTGTTATAGGTCCCTATGCGAGCTATAACACTGCAAAAAAAAAGTGAAAAAAAAGTGAATAAAGATCATTTAACACCTCCCCTATTAAAAGTTTGAATCACCCCCCTTTTCCCATTTAAAAAAAAAGTGTAAATAAACATATGTGGTATCGCCACGTGCAGAAATATCCGAATTATAAAAATATATCGTTAATTAACCCCTTAAGGTCCGGGGCTTTTTCCGTTTTTGCATTTTCGTTTTTTTTTCGTTTCTTTGCCATTAAAAAATCATAACTCTTTCAATTTTGCAACTAAAAATCAATATGATGGCTTATTTTTTGCGCCACCAATTCTACTTTGTAATGACGTCAGTCATTTTGCCCAAAAATCTATGGTGAAACGGAAAAAAAAATCATTGTGCAACAAAATTGAAAAAAAAAACACCGTTTTGTAACTTTTGGGGGCTTCCATTTCTACGTAGTACATTTTTCGGTAAAAATGACACCTTATCTTTATTCTGTAGGTCCATACGATTAAAATGATACCCTACTTATATAGGTTTGATTTTGTCGGACTTCTGGAAAAAAATCATAACTACATGCAGGAAAATTAATAAGTTTAAAATTGTCATCTTCTGACCCCTATAACTTTTTTATTTTTCCGTGTATGGAGGGCTCATTTTTTGCGCCGTGATCTGAAGTTCTTAAAGGTGCCATTTGTGCATTGATAGGACTTATTGATTTTTAAATGATATAAAAAGTGACCAAAAATTCACTATTTTGGACTTTGGAATTTTTTTGCGCGCACGCCATTGACCGAGCGGTTTAATTAATGATATATTTTTATAACGCGGTGATACCATATATGTTTATTTTTATTTTTATTTACACTGTTTTTTTTTTTTTTATGGGAAAAGGGGGGTGTTTCAAACTTTTAATAGGGGAGGAGTTAAATGATCTTCACTTTTTTTTTTTTCACTTTTTTTTTGCAGTGTTATAGCTCCCATAGGGACCTATAACACTGCACACACTGATCATCATTGATCACTGGTTTCTCATAGGAAACCAGTGATCGATGATTCTGCCGCATGACTGCTCATGCCTGGATCTCAGGCACTGAGCAGTCATTCGGCGATCGGACAGCGAGGAGGCATGTAGGGGCCCTCCCGCTGTCCTGTAAGCTGTTCAGGATGCCGCAATTTCGCCGCGGCTATCCCGAACAGCCCACTGAGTTAACCGGCAGCTTTCACTTTCGGTTTTAGCGCTGCGCGCTATTAGCGGCGGGTCCCGGCTTCACTATGACGCCGGGTCCGCCGTGATATGATGCGGGGTTACCGTGTAACCCCGCGTTATATCAGGAGAGCAGGACCAAGGACGTACCAGTACGTTCTTGGTCCTTAAGGGGTTAAACTGCATGGTCAATGGCGTACGCGCAAAAAAATTCCAAAGTCCAAAATAGTGTCTTTTTGGTCCCTTTTTATATCATGAAAAAATGAATAAAAAGTGATCAACAAGTCCAATCAATACAAAAAGGGCACTGCTAAAAACTTCAGATCACTGCGCAAAAAATGAGCCCTCACCCCGACCCATGCGTGGTAAAATAAAAAAGTTATAGGGGTCAGAAGATGACAATTTTAAACGTATAAATTTTCCTGCATGTAGTTATGATTTCTTCAGAAGTACGACAAAATCAAACCGATATAAGTAGGGTATCATTTTAATCGTATCGACCTACAGAATAAAGATAAGGTGTCATTTTTACCGAAAAATTTACTGCGTAGAAACAGAAGCCCCAAAAGTTACAAAATGGCGTTTGTTTTTCAATTTTGTCTCACAATGATTTTTTTTCGGTTTCGGCGTAGATTTTTGGGTAAAATGACTGTCGCTGCAAAGTAGAATTGGTGGCGCAAAAAATAAGCCATAATATGGATTTTTAGGTGCAAAATTGAAAGGGTTATGATTTTTTAAAGGTAAGGAGGAAAAAAGGAAAGTGCAAAAATTGAAAACCCCCTGGTCTTTAAGGGGTTAAAATCAGGGAAAAGGATTCAAATTTAGTGCTCCATAAGTGTGATACTCCCTGAAGCAATCCTTTAATGCAGAGGCCCGGATGATCGGGGCAGGTGATGGTGTCCCTCCGAATCCCCCTCTTGCAACACACTGCATTTTTTCTGGGATCGTCCCTTCTTTCCAGTGTGGGGGACCTAACCTGGAAAGTGTTGTCGGGGACGATCCGGGGCACTGAAATTCCAGAGATGAGGGCCTTTAGAACTACCTCTTGGAACTCCAGGAATGTCTCTGTGTTGCCAGCGTCCTGGGACAGTACAAAAGAGTTGTATATGGCAACCTGTACCATGTAGACCGCAACTTTTTTGTACCATGCCCGTGTTTTCCGCATGGCGTTATTTGGCTTTAGGACTTGATCAGAAATATCAACTCCCCCCATATACCGATTGTAGTGCAGAATACAATCGGGCTTGATGACTGTTCCCATGGTACCTCGCACAGAGTCAGGGGTGCTGCCGTTCCCATGAATTGTGGACAGCATAAGGACATCCCTCTTATCCTTATACCTGACCAGAAACATGTTTTCATGGAAAAAGGCAGGGGACTCACCCTGGGGGATAGGAATTTGGAGGGGATAGGAAGGAAGGCCTCTTTGATTCTACCGGACGGTCCCACAAGCGACTGTGGATCTGGCGGCTAGGGATGTGAAGAGAGGGATACTAGTATAAAAGTTTCAGTATCTCCTACATCACATTCATTTTGCTGTATGTAGAAACATAGTCTACTATGCTTTTGTATAATCGTAAAGGTGGTAACCTTTATCTAGCAATGGGTGCAAAAGGCCCCAAACGATTTTCCTGCTAACACCCAGAGTGGGGGGGCATTCTGGGGGTTCAATACGGGAATCTCGTCCCTCATAAACCATAAACTTGCAAGTGTACCCTCGCAAAGTTTATATCTTCACGCCATACCGTGCTAGCTTGGTAGGGATGTATTGCCGGAAGCTGAGTCTCCCCTTAAAGTTGATGAGAGACTCATCAATAGCGACCTCCCTTCCAGGGACATAGGCCTCCCAAAATTTGGCACCGAAGTGATTGACTGATTTTAGGCGGTCATACGCAGGATCAGTTTGGGGGAAATGCTGCATTATCAGCATAATGCAAATATTTCCGAATGGCCTCGAACCGGGGATGGGTCATGGACATACTGTAGAGTGGGGCCTGGTAGAGGACATCCCCGCTCCAGTATTGCCTGACCTTTGGCATTTTAACTATACCCATATGCAGCACCCATATGCTGCACTGACTGGGATCCAGCCACCTGGCTTAGCTAAAAAGGAGCCTGGGTTTGTGGAGACGAACTGTTGGGCATACAGTTTCGTCTGGCCAACCATCAGATTGACGTCACTGAAAAAAACCCTGAAATAATCCATTTCAGTGAACCCTACGATGTCAATCTTGATTCCTGAGTCACCAACAAACTCAGGAATCACGGGCTCGTGGTCTGCTGGCTGAGTCCAGACAAGTTTGCTGGTACGAGGCACCAGTAAACTTGGCTGGGGGGCTTGACTAGTATGAACGCCAGAGGGACTCATACTAGCAGGGAGCACAGGGTCAGGAGCAGAGGAGGTTTGAGGTCTCGCTTGGCGGGGTCTCCGGCACCTTGGTGGCTCATCATCAGAACTAGATGATGAGGAGGATGAGGAAATAAGGAAGGTGGGGTCTTCCTCGTCCTCTGAGGCGCTTTCAGTGTCGGAGGCAAGTATGGCAAATGCCGCCTCCGCTGAAAACGCCCTGCGTGCCATTTCCCTACTCTAATGGGGATGGGGGGTGTGTGTGTGCATGGGAAAAAACGTTATCAGTGTATGTACTGCGTGTGGTGTGGTGCGAGACTACCAGAAAAATATATAAACAAAAAAGGAAAAAAAGGGGGGAAAGGGGGGGAAAAACTATAAAGAAAAAAAAGTCTTCTAGCGCAAAAAAAAAGCCCTGCACCAAAAAAAAGCATTAACCAAATCAGTGGTGTGCACACTGATTAGCGCTAAGTGGCGGCAGGGAGCGCAGAAGTCAGTGGGGGTTACGGCCACTCAGCCCAGAACAGTGGCTGGTGGCACGTACAGACCCCTACACAAAATACCCGAAAAATAAAATAAAATTAAACGCTTAACCCCGAAAAATGCACCCGCCTGAACCCCAAAAATACAAAGATACGTCACTGACAGCATTGGGGCAGGCCGCACACAGAGGTACAGTCCGCCCACACAGCACAGGCCTACTACTGGTGGCACAGACCGCCTATAGGTGCAAAAAAAGCCGATATAACCCTAAAAAGACTCCTGCACCACTAAAAAACGCTGATCAGTACTACAGGACTGATCAGCGGCAGGTGGGCTTTAGCTAACAGTGGCGGACCGCTCTTTTATAGCTAAGAGGGATTGGCCACATGTTCAGCAAAAAAATAAAATAAAAAGGTCTTAGTGTCCCATGACCCATTTTTTGGGGGGAGAAAAGAAAAGATATTAACAGGGGTATTTTTTTGGGGGGGGAATCGGGTGTTTGGCTTTTAAATTTTGAAGACAATGTACTCTGGATTGGTACATTGGAGCCTAATTCTGAGGAATTAAAATCAGGGAAAAGGATTAAAATTTTGTGCTCTATAAGTGTGATACTCCCTGAAGCAATCCTTTAATGCAGAGGCCTGGAAATGTCGGGGACGATCCGGGGCACTGAAGTTCCAGAGATGAGGGCCTTTAGAACTACCTCTTGGAACTCCAGGAATGTCTCTGTGATTACAAATGATAAATTAGTAACCACTGCACAGTGATCTAAATCAGATCACTTTGTGGTCATAAAAATGTAACATTGCAAAAAACAAAGAAAGGGGGGCTCACCTATTTAATTATACTGGGTGCTACTCAGTGAAAGGACAATAGACCATGTAAAAGAGGAGAAAAAAAGAAATTCTCTGCAATTAGTAGCACACCAAGAAAAATTTATATTCAAAGAATTTTTATTATGTTATTTTTCTTGGTGTGCTACTAATTGCAATGAATTTCTTTTTTTTCTCCTCTTTTACA
The DNA here is from genome assembly GCF_029499605.1 of Hyla sarda. Classification (NCBI taxonomy): domain Eukaryota; kingdom Metazoa; phylum Chordata; class Amphibia; order Anura; family Hylidae; genus Hyla; species Hyla sarda. Next base: position 223,440,556 of record NC_079189.1, read on the forward strand.
TAAAAATGTAACAGTCTAAATGAAAAGTCGCACGGGACCAGCCTGCGATTTTTCCTGCAACAAATTTAGACAAAAAGCTGTCTACAGTTTTTGATTCCCCTCCTAGCCATCATCTAAAACAAATTTCCTTTAACCCCTTAACGACCACGGACTTAAATGTATGTCCTGGTTTGGCGGTACTTTGCGTACCAGGACGTACATTTATGTCCTGTGTATAAACGTGAGCATCGGAGCGGTGCTCGCGTCACACACGGCAGGTTCCGGCTGCTATCAGCAGAGGGGGACCCGCCGGTAATGGCCGACATCCGCGATCGCGTGGATGTCCGCCATTAACCCCTCAGATGCCGTGATCAGTACAGATCACGGCATCTGTGGCAATGCGCATGTTAAAATAGATAATCAGAACGCCCACAGCGCTGCCGCCGCGATACGATCATCTGTAATGGCAGATGGAGGTCCCCTCACCTGCCTCCATTCATCTCCTGGCATCTCCTGCTCTGGTCTGAGATTGAGCAGACCAGAGCAGAAGATCACCGATAATACTGATCAGTGCTATGCCCTATGCATAGCACTGAACAGTGTTAGCAATCAAATGATTGCTATAAATAGTCCCCTATGGGGACATAAAAAGTGTAAAAAAAAGTGTAAAAATAAAAAAAAGTGTAAAAGCCCCTCCCCCAATAAAAATGAAAATTGTCAGTTTTTCCCATTTTAACCCCAAAAAGTGTTTTTGGGTTCACCGTACATTTTATGGTAAAATGAGAGGTTTTATTACAAAGTACAATTGGTTATACAAAAAACAAGCCCTTATATGGGTCTGTAGATGGAAAAATAAAAGAGTTTTATGGATTTTAGAAGGCGACGAGGAAAAAATGAAAATGCAAAAATAAAATTGGTCTGGTCCTTAAGGTTAAAATGGGCTTGGTCCTTAAGGGGTTAATCTTCAGGAGTTAAGTGCATCACAATAGCTTCCCAGTGTAAGGGTGGGTTCACACTACGTTTTCTCCCATACGGGAGCGCATACGGCAGGGGGGAGCTAAAATCTCGCGCTCCCATATGCCTTCATATGCGCTCCTGTATGTCATTCATTTCAATGAGCCGGCTAGAGTGAAACGTTCGGTCCGGTCGGCTCATTTTTGCGCCGTATGCTCTTTTACAACCGGACCTAAAACTGTGGTCAACCACGGTTTGAGGTCCGGTCGTAAAAGCGCATATGGCGCAAAAATGAGCCGACCGGACCGAACGTTTCACTCCGGCCGGCTCATTGAAATGAATGACATACAGGAGCGCATACGAAGGCATACGGGAGCGCAAGGTTTTAGCTCCCCCCTGCCGTATGCGCTCCCGTATGGGGAAAAACGTAGTGTGAACCCAGCCTAATTTAGCTACTGGACTCCACTCTTGTCCTACATAGTAAAACCAAAGTGAGCAGAAAGAAGCATCACTAACCGAAGTAATAACTATCTTTGTAGCTTATGCTGCCACCTGCTGTTTGCATGAAAGTATGTTATTTAGTATACAACAGACTGCAAAGAACATTAAGCCAAGAACACCGTTTTCATCTCCTGTATTCTTACCGAAGGGGGGCACAAATCATGGTGTGAACGAGGCCTAAGTGTTCCATGTTCCTTAATTGTATGATGCATTGGTACCTCTGCCACAATATGTGAACAAATAAGTTGCCTTTTGTCCCTGAATTACGCAGAATGTGCAAAGTGACGGTGAACTTTGTGCAACTGCTATGAATGAGTCTTCTGTGCAATCTAAGGATAAGTATTTTTTTTTTCTTACTTCACACTTGAAGCGTTTAGAAAGAGTCACAATCGCACAAAAGTAAACACCAAAAGGTTAATGAATCCTTCTGCTCCAAATCCTGCTCTTCTTTGCCCCTTAGTGTACAGCTTGTATCTGAAGGGGAGGTAAATTGTCTATTTCCTCTGCCCATAAATCTGATGGTTACTGTCTCCAGCCAAAAATAACTTAATCCCTATCCACAGTTTTTATAGGTACTACTTTGCTTATTTGTGACTTTTTGATTACTTTTTATTCTTTTTTTCTGGGACTTGATGTGACTGAATATCAGCAATCTTGGACTTTTTGATATTTTCTTAAGTTTACTTCGATCACTGTCCGGGATCATTAACATTATAACATTCAGACTTTATGTTGATTTGTTTAATGTTTACATATCTTTTTATTTATTGCAAAATCTGAAAAAAAGGGAAAATGTATTATTTATTGGGGGAGGGGCTTATTCACTTTTATTTTTTTTTAAAAAGTACTTTTATAAAAAAAAGTTACCTTTTTTTTTAGTCCCGAAAGGGGGCTATTAACTGTAATCTTTTGATTGCTTTTACTGTTCAGTGCTATGCATAAGCATAGCAGTGATCAGTGTTATCGGCAAACTACTTCTCTGGTCTGTCCGAAGGCAGACCAGAGGAGAAAATCGCAGCAGGCGGCTAGGAGCAGGTAAGTGAAGCTCTGACAGCCATCTTGATTAATCAGGTCCCCACAATTGCATCGGGGGGTGGTCTGATGAATCCCCCCGAGCCCCACAGATGCTTCAGATGCTGTGATCGGCATTGATCACAGCATCTGAAGGGCTAATGGAGGGCATCAGCGTGAACACTGACGTCTGACAGTCGGCGCTTACCTGCTGTGTAGCAAGCACTAGTCTTGTCAGGCTGTTGCTGCTTGATTGATATGTGGCTGATAATGAAAACATGGGGTACCCCACATTAGAGATGCAGCTAGCTCCTTAACTAGCTGCACTTTAACTTTCCCACAACAACCCATCCACCCTCCTCAGAAATTAAAAAATATTAAAAACATACTATGCCGCACCATGAATATCCGTACTCTGGAGGCTTTTTTGTTTAATTTTGAGCCTGGATTTTGTGATGTTGGTGGGCGGAGTGGGTACGCCATCATGTACCGTATATACTCGAATATAAGCCGAGTTTTTCAGCACGATTTTTCGTACTGAAAACGCCCCCCCCCCCCCCCCCCTCGGCTTATACTCGGGTGAACTCTCCGCCTGTCAATTCCTTCTCAGTGGTCTTCAACCTGCGGACCTCCAGATGTTGCAAAACTACAACTCCCAGCATGCTGGGAGTTGTAGTTTTGAAACATCTGGAGGTCCGCAGGTTGAAGACCACTGTGGCCTTCGTCATCATCCAGACCCCCCTTTTGTTTTCTACTCTCCTCCCCTCGGTGGGAAGGAAGGGTGAGCTGTTCCGGGCCATCTATGCTGCAGGGACCGTCTGGTGGGGAGGGTTAGTCGTTCCGGGCTGTCCATCTTCCCCGGGAGGCCCTCTTCTCCGCTCCGGGCCGGCCCTGGACTAGTGACGTTGCCTTGACGATGACGCACAGGGACGTCCGTGCGCAGCAGACGTCCGTGATGTCCCTGCACATGAACGTCCCTGTGTAATACATATGCGACTTTTAAATGGAGATGCAACTTTTTTTTCTTCATAAATAACGACTATCACATTTGATAAATACATGACCACTGCAAAGTAAAAAAAAAAAAAAAAAAAAAAAGAAATTACTACGTGAGCAGATTTCAGAAATGTGCTTTGGAATAAGCAAAAATCAAAAAGTAGCAGCATGAATAGAAAAATGTATGCAAAAAAAAAAATCGACTATGGAGCTTGATAAATCTCCTTTTATTCTTTTCTGGACACTCAATCCCAGTCTCTAGGCTCCTTTCCTCGTCCCACCCCGTTCAGGGCCAGATTAAGGCTGCCTGGAAGACGGAGCACTTCAGTATGATGGGGCCCCCAGTATGATGGGGCCCCCAAACAGTCCCCCTCCCCTCCCACTGAGACTTGTTGCCGGCTAGCAGGGGTGAACTGACAACTCATAGGGCCCCCCCATGCACCCACATACATATAGATGCCCTGCCCACATACAATAAATACATTTTTCAATTCATAAAGAAAGTATAGCAAAATAACGCAATTTTGGAAAGTTTTTGGGGGTGTGGTTTGTTTCTACACAATGGCCCTCATTTACTATTACAAACCCGATATGTTTTGTCGGGTTGTACGCCAGATTCTGTTGCATTGCGCAAGAAATTCTGTCTGCGCCAGAATTTGCGCCAGAATTGGAAAAACCCGATTAACTCTCCATTTTGCTACGAAAACCCGAAAAAGGGGCGTGACCGCCGGGAAAAGGGGGCATGGTCTCCGAAAAGGGGCGTGTTCCCGACATTTTCACATAAACCCAACATATTTACTAAGGGTTCCACATAAAATGTGGTGGATTTCAGCTGAGGAAAACCAGACAGATGAGAGCATGTGTAAGAAAAGCAAAGTGTAGGGAAAGTGGAAAATGTAGGGAAACCTTAGTAAATACCGTGGAAAATAAATTGTAGGGAATTAAAACCCACAAAGAAACCTACACAACACTCTTAGTAAATGAGGGCCAATGTGTAATTTTAACTGTAAAATATATTGTCCCTCATTTACTAAGAGTGGAGTGTAGGTTTCTTTGTGGGTTTTAATTCCCTACAATTTATTTTCCATGGTATTTACTAAGGGTTCCCTACATTTTCCACTTTCCCTACACTTTGCTTTTTTTACACCTGCTCTGATCTATCTGGTTTTCCTCAGCTGAAATCCACCACATTTTATGTGGAAACCTTAGTAAATATGTTGGGTTTATGTGAAAATGTCGGGAACACGCCCCTTTTCTGAGACCACGACCCCTTTTCCTGGCGGCCACGCTCCCTTTTTCGGGTTTTCGTAGCAAAATGGAGAGTTAATCGGGTTTTTCCAATTCTGACGCAACATCTGGCACAGACAGAATTTCTGGTGCAATGACACAGAATCTGTCGCACAACCTGACAAAACATGTCGGGTTTGCAATAGTAAATGAGGGCCATTATCTTCATTCTGTATGTCCACAAATTACGATACCTAATTAATGTAGGTTTTGTTATATTTTACTACTTTTTGTGAGAAAATGAACATGCATAAAATTTTCCCATTCTGAACCCTATAACACTTTTTTATTTTTCCGTATACAAGGCTATATGAGGGATCCTTTTTTGTGCCATGATCTGTAGTTTTTAGCAGTATCATTTTTGTTTAGATGGGAATTTTTTATTGCTTTTAATAAATTTTTTATGGTATATGATGTGACCAAAAAGCAAATCATCCCCCAACATCACCACTCAGATGGTGCTCAGATATCACCCCCTGACTTCACCGGTGACATCACCCCCAATATCACCACTAAGTGCTCACTGACATCAACCCCCAACAAGTAATGCAATGTATGTACACAGTGACCCTACCAGCAGAATAGTGAGTACAGCTCTGGGGTATAATACAGGATATAACTCAGGATCAGTACAGGATAAGTAATGTATTGTATGTACACAGTGACCCCACCAGCAGAATAGTGTGTACAGCTCTGGAGTGTATTTTCCCAATTACCTAAATAATTTCTAAAAGTGCGATCTTTATTGTTTTTTTCTCTGCACATTCAACTGGTTTAAAAATCACATTCGCCATATTGTCCTGATGTGATGATCCTTTGAATTTATGACAACATAGGGTGCCTGCAGACACACCCGTTTGTCTTTGATAGCAGGACAATGGCGTCTGAATAAAATCTAAACGGCCCTCCTCAACATGTTTCACTACCGAAGTAGCGTTGTCAAGAGGCTAGTGGGCACTGGTTAAAAAACGCCTTGTTGGGGGTTCTTATAACCTCCCTTCATGAGGTCACAGGAAGTGGAACCAAGACAAGATCAAATGTGCTTTAAGTATTTGAAGATTGACAGGTGAACCAGCCCATCCACCGGGGCGTGTCTGCTGTGCCTCCTGAGCTCCAGGGGATTTCCATCTGTTCCACCTGGAGCCTGCTTCCTCCTCCCCAGGGAGGGAGTGAGTTTCCAGGGATGAGTGAGGAAGGCGAGGCCCAGGCAGCAAGCGGCCTGTATGTCGGAGGATTTGGGGGTGAGGCGCTTCACCCGGAATCGCAGCAATTTGGCTCTGACTCCCCCCACTGAGGCGAAAAGCCGCAAGGTTGAATCAACCTCAGGAAAGCTGGGTTTTTCAGAGAGAAGGCAGAGTGCTCATGGAGGTGAAGCCGACCTCAGTGAGGAAGGCCGGGGAATTATGAGAGCCCGGGAGTCTATTTCCACCTATGGCTCCCGGGTAATGAGTCACCTCCGTGAGTATGAAGACACCTGTAAAGCTACCAGGAGACTCCGTGAGGAACTGCGGTGCCCGTTCCAGGGCTGATGTTACCTCTAAACGGAAAAGGGCAGAAATGCAGGCACAGATAAAGGAATTAATGTCTGAAATTGAAGCTTTGGAGGAAAGAAAAGCGGTATTAAGAGAGATGAGTGGCCCATTCAAGAAAAAACTGGAAAATGAAGACCACTTCAGGGAAATGGCTGACAACAGTGAGAAAAGCTTGATGGGGCTGCAACCTGAGAGCCACACGGAGGAGATGGACGGAGAACAACAGTCAGATCCACCTGGTAGCCTGCAGCAAGACCAGCAGGTCCCGTACAATGGGCCCCCTGCACAGCAGCCAGCAGCGTCACCTGCCGACTCAGGCGAGGACAGTGACAGCAGTGGCCAGGGAGGGGCGCCGATGGCCCAGATCAGATTGCTGGAATCCCCAGTGTGTCCTCAGAACCTGGTATTCGGAGGTGAACTTCCACATGAGGCACCTGGGGGTAAGAAGAAGAAAAAGACCAAGCCAAAGCAGCAAGAAGTGATGAGTTACATCTACACACATCTCCCTATAAACCCTGAGTCGGCCGCAGGATCAGTTCATTGTGCGAGCACCATTACCCAGCCCATCCTGTGTTCTGTGGTGGACTCGGTGCAAAGGTGCGGGCAGAGTACAGGTACTAAAAGGGTGCAGAACTCCATGCCTGTTTGTAGTAGCAGGGATGGAGCAGAGAAGGCATCGGCCAAAAGGCCAGACAGTGAGGGCGTCCCAGCGGTGGGCAGAGAGGCAGACTCCGGTGCTGTAGTTTGCTCCCCTGTGGGAGTGGGGGGTGACTCAGCCTCGAAGGTAGACGCGGTTGCCAAGGACATTGTACCAGACGCTCCTAAAAATAAAGGTAAAATATTGTTTTGCATTGGAGCCGCTGATCCCATTGATCAGCGGCGCCCTGATAGGACTGGAGAAATTTCTTATGAGGCGGAGGGCACTAATAAGAACAGGGCTGGGGCCTCCTCTAGACTGGGTAAGCATGCTGCCGGGTCCCTTAAAGGGCCAGCGGAGGTCGTTCCAGCCCTAGTGCCCTGTGATGCCGAGACAAAATGGACTGGAAATTCATCCTCATCATCATCTGCTGCCGGTTTCTGTTTCTGGTCCAGCCAGTGTGAATGAGAAGGTAAATGGGGGTGCGGGGTGTATGACTGGGGAGAGGATGGAAGGTGATATTACCAAGGAAAGTGTTTTGGGGGGAAGTGGTGGTGTTGCTCTTGTTGGGGGTGGTGGTGATGGGGCTAGAAAAAATGTTGTTGGGGACCATGTTATTGGGGTTGGTGCTGATGATGTTGTTGGGGGTGGTGGGGATGTTGTCATTAGTGGTGTAGGGTCTGGTCCAGTTTTCCCCCCCAGTGGGGACAGACTCTAGTACAGTGGTTCTTAACCTTGTTGGAGGTACTGAACCCCACCAGTTTCATATGCGCATTCACCTCTAAATTGGAAAAATAAAAAAGCCCTATCTTTTTACAAGTTGACAGGTGGTCTTTGGAGGTGACTTTTAATGCTGTCACGAGGCCCCAAGACAGGGGAGGTTCCATAGACAAGCTTACTTATGATAGCGTCGCCCTTAATAGCATAGAGGGTGAGGCTTGCCTGGTGGATATCCACATCCGGCACACCCCAGGTCATGCGGGATTCACCTATCATAGGGGTTGTTGTAGGTCCAGAATAGACAGGTTTATTTAAAGGAGGAAGCTGTCTCTTCAGCAGTGTCTTTTGTTGAGGTGGAGTTCTCCGATCACTGTTTAATTTTGTTTTCTCTGAATGTTACAGAGACCCCTCGGATGGGCTGAGGCTATTGGAAGCTCAATTCGTCTCTCTTGGAAGAAGTGGATATAAGACAGTCCTTTGAGGATTTTCTTCAGAGCCAGGTACCATTGCTGGGCCTTTGTAGCAGTAAGTTAGAGTGGTGGGAGATGCTCTCGCAGGGTTGCGAGATTCTTCTGCCAGCTCTCAGGCCTCAGAAGCCTAAATAGGTACCGCTTGTACCAGGGCCTGAGGAAGAAACTTGAGCACCTTGTCTTGACTGGAGGTAGCCGAGAGGATATCTCCAGAGTGAAGTCCTTGCTGATGAAGTGCCAGTATGACAGACACGAATCTTTGGTTTTTGAGAGGGATTACGGGAAGTACCGCTGTCTCCCAGGAGCGACTTTCCCCAGAAGGAGAGTTTGTTTCCTGGTATGAGTGAGGAGTGGAGAACCCCAACACCTGCCCCCTGAAGTAGGTCCGCGGGGGGCAGGGGGAGCTAGAGACCAGTTGCAGAGGGACCAGCCTCATGAACGGCACCAGAAGTCTCTGGGTTAAGGCGCTCTGCCAGGAGATGCAGCGAAGTGTCTCCAGCACCTCCTGAGCCCATGGGGATAAAGAGAAGCTGCAAGGCTGCTCTTAAAAGCAGAAAAGTTACAAGTGCTACAAGTTCTGGAAGTGCAGGTACTGTGAGAACAAGCCTGGATAATGTGGACTGTGATACTCCTCGTGGAGCAAAGCTAAATGCCCATGGAGATGTGGAGGAGGATTGGGGAATACCAAGGGCTTGGGAGCCTGGAGTTATCTATAGCTCCTTGGTGGCAGAATACATCCGTGGTTATGAGGAAGCAAGGAGCAGCTTGTATAGGCTCCAGGAGGAGGTACGGCAAAAGCCTTGATGGACACTGTGCCCAAATGCCAGAAAGCTGAGCTGTCAGCCAGGATTTAACTACTGAAAAATATTAGGAATCTGGAGAAGATCAATAATCATCTGCTTATAGATAGATACAAAAACTTAAACAAGCTTATTATTTCCCCACCTAATTGGAAGCAGTTTAACAAAAACTGGGGTATAGAATTATTAAAATATAGCTTTTATTAAATTGCCTTTAAAAAATTAAACACCCAAAGATAAAATGTATTACACTGACATAGACCGTCAAGGTCCTAAATAGACACACAAGATTATATATTTGCACCTGGCACAAAGAATTGCACGATCATATGAATAATAACACTCTAAATAATTAGTCACAAAAAAGATACAATAGAAATAAATGTGAGCTAATATTAGTACAACAAAGAGCACATAGGAGATATAAATAGAACAGTGGCTCCAGGAGGTGGTAAGAGCAGGATGCCGTGTGATATAATGGCTTTCCCTACGCTCCCTATTCCTCCCTATAGTGTAGTGCACGGATACCCTATAACAGTCTGTCCCTAGCTGTGCGGCACGTAGCTAGGGCACTCGCCCTAAAAAGGGCATCCCACGTGCCTCAGGAACCTGTGTGCTACACTACACAATCCCTATGTAACCACACAATAAGTGACAAAAGATATAAGTGCAATGTGCAAAGATAAGGTGCAGTCCACAACTGTGGACTTATAACCTGGGTGTTTAATTTTTTAAAGGCAATTTAATAAAAGCTATATTTTAATAATTATATACCCCAGTTTTTGTTAAACTGAATCTGGAGAAGAGAACTTGTATTTTAGAGAACAGTGGGCCATTTAAAGAAAAACTTTTAAATGATGACCGCTTTGAAACAATGGAGAGAGAAGCAGAGACAGCTGAGGGGGCTTCAGCCACGGGTGGAGGAGGAAGGAGACGCTGTGGAGGCCAATAATGTTGAGGCAAATTCACCCGGGGGTCTGCAACATCTGACCCCATACAGTGGGTTCCCTGCAGGGCAAGTGGTGATGTCATCTAGCCATGGCTCTGGCGGTTCGGGGGATGAGAGCAGCACCAGTCACTGGGGAGGGGCGCTGATGGCCCAGATCCAGCTCCTGGAGTCCCCAAGTCGCCTCCAGGACTTCACCTTTGGGAATGGGTTACCAGAGGAGGCACCTGGGGGAAGGAAAAAAAAAAAGATGCTTAAGAAGACCAAGCTCCAGGAGCAGGTAACATTTGTATATACCCCCCTCCCTGAGCCCCCCGGACTGGCCGCAGGGTCAGCTCACTATGTGAACCCTATTTCTCATCCCAGCCTGAGTTCTGTTGTGGACTCAGCGCAGGAGAGGGGGGAGAGTATGGAGTCTAGTGTGGTGGTGAGCTCCGTTGCTGTTTGCAGTCAGCCAGAGTTGGCTGCGGGAGCTCCGGTGGCTCTGAGCATTGACACTGTTGTTCCTGTGGAGCAGCGGTGTCGTCTTGAAAGAGCTGACGGGGCTAAGATGTCTTCGCCTCCCAGAAAGACTGGACTTAAACCTTTATTTTGTATTGGAGCTGCTTATCCGGATCAGCGGCTCCCAGGAGCAGAAAACTCCAGTACTGATGAGGCGGAGGGTACCAGTAGAAACAGGGCTGGGGCCGCTAATAAACAGGCTAGGAAGGCTTCCCGGTCCTTGTCTAAGGGATCGGTGACCTGTCCTGTGGCGGTGGCTCCAGCTCTGGTACCCAATGCTGACGGTACAATATCTGCACTAGAACGCTTCGGTCCAGCCAGTATGAATGAGAAGGTTAATGTTGGAGTGAATGAAGGAGCAGATGTGTTGGAAAATTCATATGTTAATAAAAATCTGTCTGGGGCTTTAAATGGTAGTATGGGCTATAGCACGGGTGGAGGTAGGGGAGGGGGGGGGGGACACATCAGCTAAAACAGGTAATAATGGTTTGAGTATGGATTATGTGGAGTAGGGTGGTGAAGGGGTACAGATTAGTGGTGGGGATGTAGGGCCTGAACTAGCCCGGCTGGCGAGACTTTGCCATTCAGGCTGGGTCTCGCAAAAACAATGTCAAGTAAGTGACAGTTTTAACCCGTAACGAATCACTCTCTTGTATTGACATCATGATGTGGCTAGGTCGGTATGGAGAGGTAGTGGAGGTCCCAAAAAAGAACAAGGATGAATATGGCATCTGGTCAGGGGACTGGATGTTTATGGTCAAGCTTAGGCATTCAGGAAACACTGTTACCCATATACCATCTGCAACCTTCCTCGGAAGAGATCGTATCCAGATTTTCTACCAAGGTCAGCTGAAGCTCTGTCACAGATGTGGCTACCCCACACATTTTTAGTGCCAGTTGCACAGTGCAGAAGTGAACTCTGTGTGGGGAAGTAGGCCATCTCGCTGCATTTTGCACGGAGATTAGGTGTCACCTTTGTGGTGACTTAGGTCACCCATTCACTCGCTGCCCTCGTTCTTTTGTCAACACGGTTGTTGCCCTGGTGGGAGTAAGCCATGAGGTGGAATCTGCTGGGGGGGGGATGGCTGGCAGGGATGATGGTGTGCAGGGGCCAGGGAAGAAAAGTAAGCAAAAGAGGCCTGCCCAACTGAGGCATCTCAAGAAGTGCCAAAGGGATAGGGAGATTCGGGAGTCACAGGAGCATCAGCCAACTGAGGTGATTTCTGATCCTGTCCATGCGGCCAGTCTTCCTGCTGAGGCCCTGGGGGATAGTGAACTGGATGAGGAGATTGGGAGGATCCACAAAGAGGAGGATGCTGTCTGCTCGCTGTCCTCCCATGGTGAGAGCACGGATGAGGACAGTGGGAGATGGGCAGAAACAAAGTGGGGTACTCGGAGGAATAAGAAAAAGGGTGATTTAAGATCATCTCCCACCCACCAGATGCCAAAGGAAGGTACAACTGACCTCCCTCTGATTAGTCTCTCCAACAGGTTCCGAGCCCTCCGTGACTTTTCTTCTTCGGGGGAGGAGGCTGGGGGGGTGAGGTTCTGGATGTTGCGGTGGAGCCCACAGGAGACACGGAGTCCTCTCTTCCTGGGGAACCTATGTCTTCAGGGGGGAAGACTGGCCCAGAGTCAAAGGACAAGGAAAATGTAAATAAAGGGAAAATGGACACATCCATCTCACTAAAAAGGGGTGAACGATTATCTGATGAGGAGGGTGGTGGGGTGAGTGGGAAGGATGGTGGGAAAAAGAAAGCTGTCTAACTCGATCACCCTCCATGGCGGCACACTCTCCATTGACTCTGGGATCCATCAATTTTGCCAGCATTAAGTCAGATACGGCTTGATTTGCTGCCTATGATTGTTTTGCCCATATTAATAATGATATTTTATTTTTGCTGGAGACCAGGCTTACAGACATGTCATCTATATATAAGGCTGAAAGAGAGTGGCGGAATGGGCCCTCCTACTGGTCTCTTGCCGCAGAGCCATATAGCGGAGTGGCGGTCCTTTTTACCGCAGCGGTAAAATGCCCACGGGTTATCGAGTTAGAAATGGGGAAGTGCCTGATCTTATGATGTCCTCATGAAGGGACAAGAACTTCGCCTTATTAACATGTACGGCCCACAGTCTACAGTGGGACCGGAAGTGATTCTTTATGGGGATCAATCCCTATCTTTTTACAAGTAGGCAGGTGGTCTTTAGAGGGGACTTTAACCCGATAACGACCATGGACGTCTATACTCGTCCAATGGCCGTTACCGAGGTATGACACGGGCTCCCGACTCGAGCCCGCGTCATACCGGCCAGCCCCCAGCTGATTCCTGTAGCTGGGGGCCGGCGTTAATAGCCGACCTGTGGCGATCGCCGCGGCCGGCTATTAACCCTTTAGATCGCCGCTGTCAAAGTTGACAGCGGCGTCTAAAGGTGCCTGTATACAGTCCCTGGTGGTCCAGTGGGGTGGATCGCTCCCCCGCAGCGCGATCGCGGGGGAGCGATCCACTGCTGAGGTAGCCTGAGGGCTTACCTCTCCTCCTGTGTCGGCTCCGGCTCTCTGAATGATAAAGCCTGGCAGGACCAGGCTTTATCAATCGAGCGCAGAGCACACAGATGAATGGGATTGTATGCAATCCCATTCATCTGTATGAGGAATCAAATGATTCCTCCTAAAAGTCCCCTAAGGGGACTAAAAGTGTAAAAAAAAAAAAGTTTAAAAACACACACATTAACCCCTTCTTTATTAAAAGTTTAAATCACCCCCCTTTTCCCAAATTCCATATTAAGAATATGTAACCATAATAAAAATAAACATATGTAGTATTGTCGCGTGCGTAAATGTCTGAACTATAAAAATATATCATTAATTAAACCGCACGGTCAATGGCGTACACGCAAAAAAATTCCAAAGTCCAAAATAGCGTATTTTTGGTCACTTTTCATACCATAAAAAAAGGAATAAAAAGCGATCAAGAAGTCCAATCAAAATAAAAATGGTACCGATTAAAACTTCAGATCACGGCGCAAAAAAATTAGCCCTCAAACCGCCCTGTACGTGGAAAAATAAAAAAGTTATAGAGGTTAGAAAAGGACAATTTTAAATGTATAAATTTTCCTGCATAGTGTTATGATTTTTTCCAGAAGTGCGACAAAATCAAACCTATATAAGTAGGGTATCATTTTAACCGTATGGACCTACAGAATAAAGATAAAGTGTAGTTTTTACCGAAAAATGTACTGCCTAGAAACAGAAGCCCCCAACATTTACAAAATGGTGTTTTTTCTTCAATTTTGTCGCACAATGATTTTTTTTCCCGTTTCGCCATAAATGTTTGTGTAAAATGACTCATGTCATTCCAAAGTAGAATTGGTGGCGCAAAAAATAAGCCCTCATATGGATTTTTAGGTGCAAAATTGAAAGGGTTATGATTTTTAAAAGGTGAGGAGGAAAAAACGAAAGTGTAAAAACAGAAAAATGCTTGGTCCTTAAGGGGTTAATGCTGTCATGAGGCCCCAAGACAGGGGAGGTTCCAGAGACAAGCTGACTTATGATAGCAATAAAATTCAAAGAGGAAAAGGATGCACTCACCCAAGCCTTTAACTTGCAGCAATCTTTATTCCGTTTTCATAAAAGTGGGTAGACGCAGAAGAGCAGCCTTGCAGTGACAGAACTGTTTCCTGCGCTCTGCGCCGCCGCCCACAGGTGAGTATTAAATAGACAACCACAGGGTTACTGTGTTAACATCTAAACAAATACAGGTAACAGCACAGATCGAAATAACAAACAGACCAGTTATAAAAATGAACTTAGATCGTTGCGATCATTCAGTCCAGTCGGCCTTAGGGCTTCTAGTCTGATGATCCAACATGCTTCACATTGAAGCAATATTTTAGGACGATCACCTCCATTTTTTGGACACTCTATTTTATCAAGACCTGCGAATTTCAATACTGATCCATCTCCTTTGTGAACTTCGTTCATGTGTGAAATGAGCCTGGGAGCACCTTTACCTGTGTGTAGAGATCACAGGTGCTCTCTGAATCGTGTGAACAGGCTCCTAATCGTTTTCCCTACATAAATGAAGTTACACGGACAGACCAGTAGGTACACAAGATATGAAGTTCTACATGTAATCTGTTGCTGTACTACATGAAGAATACCTCCAACTGTGAAATATCTTTTTGCCAAATTCTGTGCACAGTAGGAGCAATTTTTACAAGCAAAATTGCCCCTAGGTGTGCATTCCGTTAACCATCGACTTCTTTTTTGCTCATTCACGTGTGCACTATCTCTAGCGTTTTTTCTAAAAATATATCTCCTAGTGTCGTGCTTTTTCTGAAGGTGATTAGAGGCTGGTTACTAGGTACTTTTGCTAGTGTAGGGTCCCTTTGCAACATGAACCAGTTGTTTCTGATCGCAGCATTTATTACTGAATTTATGTTGCTATTGGCAAATGCAAAAGTAAATCGTTTTGTTTCTGAATTTTTTTTATTTTTTTTCATTTTACTCACTAGTAGGGTAGATCTTTCTATTTTTTCAGCCCTCTGAAAACAGTGCTCAATCATATTTTTGGGATAGCCCCTCTGCAAAAAACGATCCTTTAAATCTTCGGCTTGCTTGTAATAATTCTTTCTATTGCTGTTAATTCTTTTGAGATGAAGGAATTGACTATAAGGAATGCGACTACAAACAAGTAGCAGGTGTGAGCTCTCAAAATGAAGGATCAAATTTTTTGCAGTGGGCTTCCTGAACCCTGATGTAGATAATTTTCCGTGGACAATTTGGATTTTTACATCGTGGAAATTGATCTCCTGATCCCCGAAGACCGAAGTGAAGAGCATGTTCATATCATTAGAAGTATTTAAATATTCCACAAAACTATTGAACATCCCTCACCTCCCTCCCAGACAACCAGGATATCATCCAAGTAGCGCAACAGCAATTTAACATTATTGCAGAAGGGATTTTTATTAGTAAAGACAAACCTCCTCTCAAAAATTGGTTTGCATAAGTACAGGAGACTAGAGTCCCCATGGCTGTACCTCCTATCTGTTTGTACCACATGTTGTTAAAAGTAAAGGTGTTATTACTGAGGACCAGCCATAGGGACTCACAGATGAAATTGTTAAACTGGGGGAAATTTTCTGTGTGGGAGAGGAAATCTCTGATTGCCTGTAAACCCGCATTAATTGATGCTAGGTGGAAACCAGGTTGCCAGTCAAAATCAGAGAGGTGCTGTAGGAGATGGTTGGTGTACTTAAGATATGTGGGTACTGACTGGAGTAATGGTCTTAGAAGTCAATCTGTGTATTGGGAGAGAGCCAATACACAGATTGGCTTCTAAGACCATTACTCCAGTCAGTACCCACGTATCTTAAGGACACCAACCATCTCCTACAGCACCTCTCTGATTTTGACTGGCAGGCCATCGGCGCTCAAGGATTGCCCAAGTCGGGATCTGGAGGTTGGTTTAGGGCTTTTGAATTCTATCAGGATCCCCTTGAAGTTTGGGGACTTGACTTGGTGCTGCTTCCATGGGAAACTGTGTGTGAGGGACAATCTGAAGTGTAGGAGCTCTAAGGACTGGGGATGTCCCCCGTCAAGAGTGTGGAGGCATGCTGGAAAGCAAGCAGGATTTTCTGCTTCATTGTCCCTTTAACACAGAGGTTTACAACAGGGTGGGCACTTCCATCGGTTGGCCTAGGCTGGCCAGTCTTTCCTATGCGGAATGGGCCTATTGGGCATTCAGAAACCTTGGAGGCTGGGACCAGTGCACTTTATTCCTAGTCAGCTCAGTGGTCAGGTACTACACATGGAACGCACAGTTTTTAGTGTTGATGCAGTGCAAAATCCTCCCTGTGGATGAGGTGGTTAGGAACATACTGGGTGACCTGGTGAAGGTGCGTTCTCTGGAATACGAGAGGCTGGGTGCTGGCAGGGCTTCTTGTCTGTGGAGGGGCTCTGCCTTTAAAGTGCCTTAGTCTGTTGTCTCCCCCTGGTGGTGGGCTGATGCTGACACAGTCTTTTTGTTTTGTGCTGTAGGTATATGGTAATATAGTGCTTGCAGGTACTGAACTTGAGCTTTTTGGGTTTGTGTGGCTGAAAAGCCTCTTTCCTGTTTAGTTTTTAGTGTTATATGTATTTGTAATGGTATTTATTGTTGTAATGTATACTTATGTACTGTATGTATTGTTAGTCTGTGTATATTTTATGTACTGTATATATTTTGTGATGCCACCAGGCTTCTGGGTTTAGTTTAGGTTGGGTGGTGGGTTAAAAAGGGGAGGGGATTTCTATGGGACTTTATATATACACACGGAAAATCCTGGACTGGTTCACGGACGTCTGGTAACATGTACTGGGGGCATGGCATACGGGACCAGCTCAGGGCCAAAAAAAAAAAAAAGTGATGTATTGTTTTTGTGTATATTATTGTTGTTGATAGTATTCATTTTGGTATTCAGTTTTGCTTAATTATTTGGGTTTTGGTATTGCAACTGGGCCTGGGAATTATGGTTATCATAGGAAAATGTATTGTGAATATTTTATATATTTGTTTGTGTGGAGGAATGAGTGTGGGGTGGACCGGTGTTGTATATTATGCTATGGTGTTAGTTTTATGATTCATTATATTGATATGTTCTGTCAGATATGGTATGTTTATGTTTTGTACTTATTTAATGTTATGTTTAAAAATTTTATAAAAGATTTACAGGATATAACTCAGGATCAGTACAGGATAAGTAATGTAATGTATGTACACAGTGACCTCACCAGCAGAATAGTGAGTGCAGTTCTGGAGTATAATACAGGATATAACTCAGGACCTCACCAGCCTCCAGATGTTGCAAAACTACAACTCCCAGCATGCTTAAACACCCTTTGACAGGCTTTGGCTATCCAGGCAAGCTGGGAGTTGTAGTTTTGCAACACTTGGAGGGACTCTGGTTGGGAAACACTAATGTACACAGTGACCACACCAGCAGAATAGTGAGTGCAGCTCTGGAGCTCACATGTATATACTGTTTATTAGTGTCTTCCAACCAGGGTGCTTCTAGCATGCTAGGAGTTGTAGTTTTGCAATAGCTGAAGGCACCCTGGTTAGGAAACTCTGCTGTATACAGTGACTTCCCACCAACAGATTGCAGTAATAACTCACCACATTACTCTCCTGGCTGCTACGGGAACTTTAGCACTGCCCCCCCCCCCCCCCCTCAAAGTCACATTATCGTGACATCACCACAGGTCGTCAAAGCAATCACCATCTCCAGCATTCAGAAAGTACAAAGCAGGACCTGATCGGGCAGTCACTGCCATTATGTTCTGAGTGGAGATTCCTGTTTTTTAGTGGCTGCCGACCAGGATCTGGGCCCCCTTTCTTAACTGGCCGTACGGGGCTCGGAGCATGAGCTCTAAAAGCTCCAATGATAATCTGGCCCTGGTTCCACTACATGCACTAGTGACCCAATCCCCAGTCTCTCTTCCCCCGCTCTCACCTGTCATTTAAACATATTAAAAAAAATCTTAATCCTTCCAGTACTTTTTCGGGGCTGTATACTACAGAGGAAATGTTTTTCTTTTCTCTTATGTCACGACCACGGTGCTCTCTGGTGACCTCTGCTGTGCATTTTAGGAACTGTCCTGATCAGGAGAAAATCCCCATAGCAAACATATGCTGCTCTGGACAGTTCATAAAATGGACAAAGGTGTCAGCAGAGAGCACTGTGGTCATGACATAAGAGAAATCCAAAAGGAAAAACCTTTCCTCTGTAGTATACAGCCCCTAAAAAGTGCTGGGAGGATTAAGATTTTTTTTTTATAGAAATAATTTACAAATCTGTTCTGGCACCAGTTGATTAACCCCTTAAGGATCGGGGGTTTTTCCGTTTTTGCATTTTCGTTTTTTGCTCCTTGCCTTTAAAAAATCATAACTCTTTCAAATTTACACCTAAAAATCCATATGATGGCTTATTTTTTGCGCCACCAATTCTACTTTGTAATGACATCAGTCATTTTGCCCAAAAATCTATGGTGAAGCGGGAAAAAAAATCATTGTGCGACAAAATTGAAAAAAAAAACGCTGTTTTGTAATTTTTGGGGGCTTCCGTTTCTACGTAGTACATTTTTTGGTAAAAATGACACCTGATATGTATTCTGTAGGTCCATACAATTAAAATGATACCCTACTTATATAGGTTTGATTTTGTCGGACTTCTGGAAAAAATCATAACTACATGCAGGAAAATTAATACGTTTAAAATTGTCATCTTCTGACCCCTATAACTTTTTTATTTTTCCGTGTATGGGGCGGTATGAGGGCTCATCTTTTGCGCCGTGATCTGAAGTTTTTAACGGTACCATTTTTGCATTTATAGGACTTATTGATCACTTTTTATTCATTTTTAAATGATATAAAAAGTGACCAAAAATGCACTATTTTGGACTTTGGAATTTTTTTGCGCGCACGCCATTGACCGAGCGGTTTAATTAATGATATATTTTTATAATTCGGACATTTCCGCACGCGGTGATACCATATATGTTTATTTTTATTTTTATTTACACTTTGTTTTTTTTTTATTGGAAAAGGGGGGTGATTCAAACTTTTAATAGGGGAGGAGTTAAATGATCTTTATTCACTTTTTTTTTCCACTTTTGTTTTGCAGTGTTATAGGTCCCATAGGGACCTATAACACTGCACACACTGATCTTCTATGTTGATCACTGGTTTCTCATAAGAAACCAGTGATCAACGATTCTGCCGCATGACTGCTCATGCCTGGATCTCAGGCACTGAGCAGTCATTCGGCGATCGGACAGCGAGGAGGCAGGAAGGGGCCCTCCCGCTGTCCTGTCAGCTGTTCGGGATGCCGCGATTAGCCGCGGCTATCCAGAACAGCACGACTGAGCTAGTCGGGAACTTTCACTTTCACTTTTAGCCGCGCGGCTCAGCTCTGAGCGCGCGGCTAAAGGGTTAATAGCGCGCGGCGCCGCGATCGGCGCTGCGCGCTATTAGAGGCGGGTCCCGGCTTCACTATGACACCGGGCCCGCCGTGATATGACGCGGGGTTACTGTGTAACCCCGCGTTATATCAGAAGAGCAGGACCAAGGACGTACCGGTACGTCCTTGGTCCTTAACCCCTTAAGGACATAGGGCGTATCCATACGCCCCCGTTTCCAAGTCCTTAAGGACCGAGGGCGTATGGATACGCCCTGAGCATTTCCGGCCCCCGCCGCTAGCCGGAGGGGAGCCGGGGCCGGATGCCTGCAGAAATCGTTCAGCAGGCATCCCGGCATATCGCCCAGGGGGGTCATTATGTCCCCCCATGTCGGCGATTGCCGCAGATCGCTGGACAATTCAGTCCAGCGATCTGCGGCGGATTCCGGGTCAATCGGGTCTCCAGTGACCCGATGACCCGGAATTACTGGCTGATCAGAGACGGCCCCGAACAGCCATAGCCAGCAGGGGTGAGGTGGCACTGGTGCCACCTCACGATCGCCCTGATTCGTCGGCCGGATTCCCGGCCGACCAATCAGGGCGCCTGCTGCGGGTGTCACTCCCGCAACCCGCTCCGCCCCTCTTCCGGAGGACGTGAGCGGGTGCGGGAAGAAGACCCCAGGTGCTGGGGACCCCGATCCCCGGCGTCCCTGTTGGGATTGGGGCCCCAGAATCGACGGTGGCGGCGAGGGACTGACCTGTGCGGCGGCATCGTGGAGCAGCAGCAGGAGGTGAGTGACAGCCTCCTGCTGTTGCTTAGCAACAGCTCCCAGCATGCAAAAAGGGCATGCTGGGAGCTGTAGTTATGCAACAGCAGGAGGCAGACCACCACAACTCCCAGCATGCCCTTATGGGCATGCTGGGACTTGTAGTTTTGCAACAGCTGGAGGCACATTCTTTCTATGGAAAAGTGTACCTTCAGCTGTTGTATAACTACAACTCCCAGCTTGCACAATCAGCTAAAGTGCATGCTGGGAGTTGTAGTGGTGCATCTGGTGGTTGCATAACTACAACTCCCAGCATGCCCGTTGGCTGTCGGTGACTGCTGAGAGTTGTAGTTTTGCAACAGCTGAAGGCACACTGAGTTAAGTAGCAAACCAGTGTGTCTCCAGCTGTTGCATAACTACAATCCCCAGCCAATGTAGTATGCCTCCGGCTGTTGCATAACTACAAGACCCAGCATGCCCTTCCGCTGTCTGTACATGCTGGGGGTTGTAGCTTTTGCAACAGCTGAAGGCACACTGGTTGCAAAACACTGAGTTTGTTACCAAACTCGGTGTTTCACAACCTGTGTGTCTCCAGCTGTTGCAAAACTACAACTCCCAGCATGCACTGATAGACCGTACATGCTGGGAGTTGTAGTTTTGCAACAGCTGGAGGTATTTCCCCCCCCCCCATGTGAACATACAGGGTACACTCACATGGGCGGAGGATTATAGTAAGTATCCGGCTGCAAGTTTGAGTTGCGGCAAATTTTCTGCCGCTGCTCAAACTGCCAGCGAGAAACTACTGTGAACCCTCCGCCCGTGCGACTGTACCCTAAAAATACTACACTACACTAACACAAAATAAAATAAAAAGTAAAAAACACTACATATACACATACCCCTACACAGCCCCCTCCCCAATAAAAATGAAAAACGTCTGGTACGCCACTGTTTCCAAAACGGAGCCTCCAGCGGTTGCAAAACTACAACTCCCAGCATCCACTGATAGACCGTACATGCTGGGAGTTGCAGTTTTGCAACAGCTGGATGTTTCCCCCCCCCCCCCCAATGTGAACGTACGGGTACACTCACATGGGCGGAGGATTACAGTAAGTATCCGGCTGCAAGTTTGAGCTGCGGCAAATTTTCTGCTGCAGCTCAAGCTGCCAGCGAGAAACTACTGTGAACCCCCGCCCGTGCGACTGTACCCTAAAAACACTACACTAACACAAAATAAAAAGTAAAAAACACTACATATACACATACCCCTACACAGCCCCCCTCCCCAATAAAAATGAAAAACGTCTGGTACGCCACTGTTTCCAGAACGGAGCCTCCAGCTGTTGCAAAACAACTACTCCCAGTATTGCCAGATAGCCACTGACTGTCTAGGCATGCTGGGAGTTTTACAACAGCTGGAGGCACCCTGTTTGGGAATCACTGGCGTAGAATACCCCTATGTCCACCCCTATGCAAGTCCCTAATTTAGGCCTCAAATGCACATGGCGCTCTCACTTTGGAGCCCTGTCGTATTTCAAGGCAACAGTTTAGGGTCACATATGGGGTATCGCCGTACTCGGGAGAAATTGGGCTTCAAATTTTGAGGGGGATTTTCTGCTATTACCCTTTTTAAAAATGTAAAATTTTCTGGAAAACAAGCATTTTAGGTAAAAAAAATTTTTTTTTTTTACATATACAAAAGTCATGAAACACCTGTGGGGTATAAAGGTTCACTTAACCCCTTGTTACGTTCCCCGAGGGGTCTAGTTTCCAAAATGGTATGCCATGTGTTTTTTTTTTTTGCTGTTCTGGCACCATAGGGGCTTCCTAAATGCGGCATGCCCCCAGAGCAAAATTTGCTTTCAAAAAGCCAAATGTGACTCTTTCTCTTCTGAGACCTGTAGTGCGCCAGCAGAGCACTTTTCACCCCCATATGGGGTGTTTTCTGAATCGGGAGAAATTGGGCTTCAAATTTTAGGTAAAAAATAAAAAAATGTTTTACATATGCAAAAGTCGTGAAACACCTGTAGGGTATTAAGGTTCACTTTACCCCCTGTTACGTTCCCTGAGGGGTCTAGTTTCCAAAACGGTATGCCATGTTTTTTTTTTGCTGTCCTGGCACCATAGGGGCTTCCTAAAGGTGACATGCCCCCCAAAAACCATTTGTCGCTCCTTCCCTTCTGAGCCCTCTACTGCGCCCGCTGAACACTTTACATAGACATATGAGGTATGTGCTTACTCGAGAGAAATTGGATTTCAAATATAAGTAAAAATTTTCTCCTTTTTATCCCTTGCAAAAATTCAAAAATTGGGTCTACAAGAACATGCGAATGTAAAAAATGAAGATTTTGAATTTTCTCCTTCACTTTGCTGCTATTCCTGTGAAACACCTAAAGGGTTAATACACTTACTGAATATCATTTTGAATACTTTGGGGGGTGTAGTTTTTATAATGGGGTCTTTTATGGGGTATTTCTAATATGAAGACCCTTCAAATCCACTTCAAACCTGAACTGGTCCATGAAAAATAGCGAGTTTGAAAATTTTGTGAAAAATTGTAAAACTGCTGCTGAACTTTGAAGCCCTCTGGTGTCTTCCAAAAGTAAAAACTCCTAAATTTTATGATGCAAACATAAAGTGGACATATTGTATATGTGAACCCAAAAAAAAAATTATTTTGAATATCCATTTTCCTTACAAGCAGAGAGCTTCAAAGTTAGAAAAATGCAAAATTTTCATTTTTTTCATCAAATTTGGGGATTTTTTTTCCGCTTCCTGCGGGTCGGTGACATTGCTGCGGCCGCTGATAGGCTGAGCGCAGAGTGAAGTCACCGACCCACAGGAAGTGGAAGAGACCGGGACCGGAGAACGGGACGGCGATATCGGAACAACGGGGGATCGTAGGCAGGTAAGTGAAAGTTTATTATGTATAGTTTTACAGCCCGGGCACAGCGGGCTTAGCTTAGAGAACTCCTTTAACCTCTGAAGGACGCAGGGCGTACAGGTACGCCCTGCGCCCGGTCCCGGTATTTAAAACGGGGTCACGCCGTGACCCCGCGTCATACCGGGTCGGTCCCGGCGGCTTATGATAGCCGGACCCTGGGCTAATAGCGAATGGCACCGATCACGCCACGTCTAAGATGAAAGTAAAAGCTTCCTGGCAGCTCAGTCGGGCTGATCGGGACTATCGCAATAAAATCGTAATGTCCCGATCAGCTAGGACGCGAGCGACCTTACCTTGCTCTGTCGCGTCCGATCGGCGTTTGATTGCTCCAAGCCTGAGCTACAGGCTTGAGCAATCAACCCCCTATAACACTGATCCATGCAAAGCTGTGGCTTTGCAGGGATCAGTGTAAAAGATCAGTGTGTGCAGTGTTATAGCCCCCTATGGGAGCTATAACACTGCAAAAAAAAAAAAAAAGTGAAAAAAGAAGTTAATAAAGGTCATTTAACCCATTCCCTAATAAATATTTGAATCACCCCCCTTTTCCCATAAAAAAAACTGTGTAAATAAAAATAAACATGTGGTATCGCCGCGTGCGGAAATGTCCAAACTATCAAAATATATCATTCATTAAACTGCACGGTCAATGGCATACGCGCAAAAAAATTCCAAAGTCCAAAATAGCGTATTTTTGGTCACTTTTTATATCATGAAAAAATTAATAAAAAGCGATCAAAAAGTCCGATCAATACAAAAATGGTACCGATAACTTCAGAACATGGCACAAAAAAGGAGCCCTCATAGAAGCCCGTATATGGAAAAATGAAAAAGTTATAGGGGTCAGAAGATGAGAATCTTTAACGTATAAATTTTCCTGCATGTAGTTTTGATTTTGTCGTACTTCTGAAAAAAATCATATCTATATAAATAGGGTATCATTTTAACCGTATGGACCTACAAAATAAAGATAAGATGTCATTTTTACCGAAAAATGCACTGCGTAGAAATGGAAGCCCCCAAAATTACAAAATGAAATTTTTTCTTCAATTTTGTCGCACAATCATTTTTTTTTCCGTTTCGCCGTGGAATTTTTGGTAAAATAACTAAAGTCACAAGTAGAATTGGTGGCGCAAAAGAAAAAAGCCATCATATGGAATTTTATGTGCAAAATTGAAAGCGTTATGATTTTTTGAAGGTGATGAGGAAAAAATGAAAATGCAAAAACAGAAAAATGCGGTTAAGTGGTGGGTGGGGATCGGACCAGGGTGACTGCCGATATCGATCAGCAGGCACCCCGCGCAAATGCCCAGGGGGGGTGTCATCAGACATACCCCCCACCCCCCCAGTTTGCGGCTATTCCGGGTCATACGGGTCTATGGTGACCCAGAAAATAAGGGGGATCGGGGTTGTTCAAGACACTCACGATCCCCCTTAAGGGATAGGAGTGAGGTGGCAGGGGTGTCACCCCTCCTATCCCTTTTATTGGTCATATAGCAGCGACGACCAATGGCAGATGGGGGCGGAAGGGTTAACTTTTGTTATCCCCGTTCTGCCCACCCACAATAGATGGGGCAGAAGGGGGAAACCAACAGGGACCGGCGCCGAAGATCCACTTACCCATCGGCGGAGGCTGTGGACGGTGATCGGCTACGGTGATCGGCGGGCGGCGATATCGTGCGGCTGACTCCCTGGATCCTACGGAAGCCGGTGAGTTGCCTAGCAACATCTGGAGGGCTAAAGTTTGAGATCACTTTACAGTGGTCTCTAAACTGTAGCCCTCCGGATGTTGCAAAACTATAACTCCCAGCATGCCCAGACAGCTGTTTGGGCATGCTGGGATTTGTAGTTTTGCAACAGCTGGAGGTCTACAGTTTAGAAACCACTGCACAGTGATCTCTAAACTGTGGCCCTCTAGATCTTGCAAAACCACAGCTCCCTGGGCATGCTGGGATTTCTAGTTTTGCAACATCTGGAGGGCCACAGTTTGTGCAGTGGTCTCTAAACTGAAGCCCTGCGGATGTTGCAAAACTGCAAATCCCAGCATGCCCAAACAGCTGTGTCGGCATGCTGGGAGTTGTAGTTATGCAACAGCTGGAGGTACGCAACTAAAACTCCCAGCATGCCCTTTGGCGATCAGTACATGCTTGGAGTTGTAGTTTTGCAACAGTTGGAGGCACACTGGTTGGAAAATACTGAACCTAACTGAAGGTTTTCCAACCAGTGTGCCTCCAGCTGTTTCAAAAGTACAACTCCCAGCATGCACGGTCTGTCAGTAAATGCTGAGAGTTGTAGTTTTGAAACAGCTGGAGGTGAGTTTACAGTAAGTTTCCTGCTTGAAGTTTGAGCTGCGGCAAATTTTCACCACAGCGCTAACTCCTAACGGTAAACTCACTGTAAACCTCCGCCTGTACGAATGTACCCAAAAAACACTACACTACATTACACTACACTAACACATAATAAAGGGTAAAACACTACATATACACCCCCCTTACACTGCCCCCCCCCCCCCCCAATCAAATTGAAAAATGTATTGTATGGCAGTGTTTCCAAAACGTAGCCTCCAGCTGTTGCAAAACAATAACTCACAGCATTTCCGGACAGCCACTGAGTGTCCAGGTATGCTGGGAGTTTAGCAAGTGCTGGAGGCACCCTGTTTGGGAATCACTGGCGTAGAATACCCCTATGTTCACCCCTATGCAATCCCTAATTTAGTCCTCAAATGTGCATGGCGCTCTCTCACTTCGGAGCCCTGTCGTATTTCAAGGAAACAGTTTAGGGCCACATATGGGGTATTTTCGTACTCGGGAGAAATTGCACTGCAAATTTTTGGGGGCTTTTTTCCTTTTACCCCTTATGAAAAGGAGAAGTTGGGGGCTACACCAGCCTGTTATTGTAAAAAAAAAAAAAAAACATTTTTACACTAACATGCTGGTGTTGCCCCATCATTTTTATTTTCACAAGCGTTAAAAGGAAAAAAAAGACCCCCAAAATTTGTAGCACAATTTCTCCTGAGTACGGAAATACCCCATTTGTGGGCGTAAAATGCTCTGCGAGCACACAACAAGGCTCAGGAGTGAGAGTGCACTATGTACATTTGAGGCCTAAATTGGTGATTTGCACAGGGGTGGCTGATTTTACAGCGGTTCTGACATAAACGCAAAAAAATACATACCCACGTGTGACCGCATTTTGGAAACTACACCCCTCACGGAACGTAACAAGGGGTATAGTGAGCCTTAACACCCCACAGGTGTTACATTGCTTGAGGGGGTGTGCTTGAGGGGTGTTGCTTGAGGGGTGTTTGAGCGGTGTAGTTTCCAAAATAGTATGCCATGTGTTTTTTTTTTGCTGTTTTTAGCAGCATAAGGGCTTCCTAAATGCGACATGCCCCCCAAAAACCATTTCAGCAAAATTTGCTTTCCAAAAGCCAAATGTGACTCCTCTTCTGAGCATTGTAGTGCGCCAGCAGAGCAATTGACGTCCACACATGTGGTATTTCCATACTCAGAAGAGATGTGATTACAAATTATGGGGGGCATTTTCTCCAATTACTCCTTGTAAAAACTTGAAATTTTGAGGAAAACTAGCATTTTTGTGAAAAAAAAAATAATTTACACATCCAAATTTAACGAAAAGTTGTCAAACACCTGTGGGGTGTTATAAGGCTCACTGTACCCCTTGTTATGTTCCTTGAGGGGCGTTGTTTCCAAAATAGTATGCCATGTGTTTTTTTTAAATGTAACATGTAACATTTCTTAAATGTAACATGCCCCCAAAAAAACATTTCAGAAAAACTCACTCTCCAAAATCCCACTGTCGCTCCTTCTCTTCTGAGCCCCCCCTAGTGCACCCGCCAAACACTTGACATACACATATGAGGTATTTCCTTACTCGAGAGAAATTGGGTTACACATTTTAGGAAGATTTCTCTCCTTTTACCCCTTGTAAAAATTCAAAAATTGGGTCTACAAGAACATGCGAGTGTAAAATATGGAGATCTTGAATTTTCTCCTTCAATTTGCTGCTATGCCTGTGAAACACCTAAAGGGTTAACAAACCTTTTGAATGTCACTTTGAATACTTTGAGGGGTGCAGTTTTTATAATGCTGTATTTCAAATATGAAGACCCTTCAAATCCACTTCAAAACTGAACTGGTCCCTGAAAAATTTCGATTTTGAAAATGTTGTGAAAAATTGGAGAATTGCTGCTGAACTTTGAAGCCCTCTGATGTCTACCAAAAGTAAAAACATGTCAACTTTATGATGCAAACATAAAGTAGACATAGGGGGAGATTTATCAAAACCTATGCACAGGAAGAGTGGAGCAGTTGCCCATAGCAACCAATCAGCTTGCTTCTTTTATTTTTAAAGAGGCCTGTGAAAAATGAAAGAGGCGATCTGATTGGTTGCTATGGGCAACTGGAGAACTTTTCCTCTGGACAGGTTTTGATAAATCTTCCCCATATTGTATATGTGAATCAATATATAATTAATTTGGAATATTTATTTTCCTTATAAGCAGAGAGCTTCAAAGTAAAAAAAAAATGCAAAATTTTCTATTTTTTTTATCAAATTTTGGAATTTTTCACCAAGAAATGATGCAAGTATCAACAAAATTTTACCACTACCATAAAGTAGAATATGTCACGAAAAAACAAACTCGGAATCAGAATGAAAGATAAAAGCATCCCAGAGTTATTAATGCTTAAAGTGACAGTGGTCAGATGTGCAAAAAATGACCGTGTCCTACACTGAAAATTGACTGGGTCCTTAAGGGGTTAACCTGTTAAGGACCCAGCCAGTTTTCACTGTAGGACCCGGGTATTTTTTGCACATCTGACCACTGCGACTTTAAGCATTAATAACTCTGGGATGCTTTTACCTTTCATTCTGATTCAGAGATTGTTTTTTTTCGTGACATATTCTACTTTATGTTAGTGGTAAAATTTTGTCGATACTTGCATCATTTCTTGGTGAAAAATTAAACAATTTGATGAAAAAATTTGAAAATTTTGCTTTTTTTTTTTTTTACTTTGAAGCTCTCTGCATGTGAAGAAAATGGACATCCCAAATAAATTATATATTGATTCACATAAACAATATGTCTACTTTATTTTTCCATCATAAAGTTGACATGTTTTTACTTTTGGAAGACATCAGAGGGCTTCAAAGAAGTTCAGCAGCAATTTTCAAATTTTTCACAACCTTTTCAAAATCTAAATTTTTCAGGGACCAGTTCAATTTTTAAGTGGATTTGAAGGGCCTTCATATTAGAAATACCCCATAAAAGACCCCATTATAAAAACTGCACTCTTCAAAGTGCCATTCAAAAGATTTGTTAACCCTTTAGGTGTTCTACAGGAATAGCAGCAAATTAAAGTAGAAAATTCAAAATCTTCATTTTTTACACTGGCATGTTCTTGTAGACCCAATTTTTGCATTTTTACAAGGGGTAAAAGGAGAGAAATCTTCCTAAAATGTGTAACCCAATTCCTCTCGAGTAAGGAAATACCTCATATGTGTATGTCAGGTGCTCTGTGGGTGCACTAGAAGGATCAGAAGGGAAGGAGCGACAGTGGGATTTTGAGAGTGAGTTTTTCTGAAATGGTTTTTGGAGGCATGTCACATTTAAGAAGCCCCTATGGTGCTAGAACAGCAAAAAAAAAAACCAACAACACATGGCATACTACTTTGGACACTACACCCCTCAAGGAACATAACAAGGGGTACAGTGAGCCTTAACACCCCACAGGTGTTTGATGACTTTTTGTTAAATTTGGATGTGTAATTGATTTTTTTTTTCACTAAAATGCTAGTTTTCCCCCAAATTTTACATTTTTACAAGGGGTAATAGTAGAAAATGAACCCCAAAATTTGTAACCCCATTTCTTCTGAGTATGAAAATACCCCATGTGTGGATGTCAAGTGCTCTGCTGGCGCACTACAATGCTCAGAAGAGAAGGAGCGCCATTGAGCTTTTGAGATTTTTTTTTTTTTTTTAAATCGAAGTCAGGGGCCATGTGCGTTTACAAAGTCCCCTGTGCTGCCAGAACAGAGGACCCCCCCACATGTGACCCTATTTTGGAAACTACATCCCTCCAGTGAGTATTTACACCCCACTGGCGTTTGACAGATCTTTGGAACAGTGGGTTGTGCAAATGAAAAATGGGGGGTATAAATGCTCACTTTACCCCTTATTACATTACATGAGGGGTGTAGTTTCCAGAATGGGGTCATATGTGGGGGGGGGGGTCCATTGTTCTGGCACTATGGGGGCTTTGTAAACACATGTGGCCTTCAATTCTGGACACATTTTCTCTTCAAAAGCCCAATGGCGCTCCTTCTCTTCTGAGCATTGTAGTTTGCCTGCAGAGCACTTTACATCCACACATGGGGTATGTTCTAACTCAGAAGAAATGGGGTTACAAATTTTGGCTTTTTTCCTATTTTCCCTTGCGAAAATGAAAAATTTTGGGTAACACCAGCATTTTAGTGAAATATATATAAATATATATATATATATTTTTTTTTTCATTTTTTCATCCAATTTTCAAGAATTTTCATTAAACACCTGTGGGGTGTTAAGGTGCACTATACCCCTTGTTACGTTCCGTGAGTGGTGTAGTGTCCAAAATGGGGTCACATGTGGGTATTTCTTTTTTTTGAGTTTATGTCAGAACTGCTTTAAAATCAGCCACCCCTGTGCAAATCACCGATTTAGGCCTCAAATGTACATAGTGCACTCTCACTCCTGAGCCTTGTTGTGCGCCCGCAGAGCATTTTACGCCCACATATGGGGTTTTTCTGTACTCAGGAGAAATTGCGTTACAAATTTTGGGGGTCTTTTTTTTCCCTTTTAACGCTTGTGAAAATAAAAAGTATGGGGCAACACCAGTATGTTAGTGTAATTTTTTTTAATTTTTTTTACATTAACAGGCTGGTGTAGCCCCCAAATGTTCCTTTTCATAAGAGGTAAAAGGAGAAAAAGCCCCGCAAAATTTGTAGTGCAATTTCTCCTTAGTACGGAAATACCCCATATGTGGCCCTAAACTGTTTCCTTGAAATACGACAGGGCTCTGAAGTGAGAGAGCTCATGCACATTTGAGGACTAAATTAGGGATTGCATAGATGTGGATATTGGGAATCACTGGCGTAGAATACCCCTAACAGGGTGCCTCCAGCTGTTGCTAAACTCCCAGCATGCCTGGACAGTCAGTGGCTGTCCAGAAATGCTGGGAGTTGTTGTTTTGCAACAGCTGGAAGATCCATTTTGGAAACACTGTCATACAATATGTTTTTCATTTTTATTGGGGGGGGGGGGGGACAGAGTAAAGGGGGTGTATATGTAGTGTTTTACCCTTTATTATGTGTTAGTGCAGTGTAGTGTTTTTAGGGTACATTCGCACTGGCGGGTTACGGTGAGTTTCCTGCTAGGAGTTCGTACTGAGGCGAAAAATTAGCTGCAACTCAAAGTACAAGCAGGAAACTTACTGTAAACCTGCCCATGTGAATGTACCCTGTATGTACATTCACATGGGGGGGGGAGGGGCAAACCATCCAGCTGTTTAAAAATTACAATTCCCAGCATGTACTGACAGACCGTGCATGCTGGGAGTTGTACTTCTTGCAACAGCTGGAGGCACACTGGTTGGAAAACCTTCAGTTAGGTTCTGTTACCTAACTCAGTATTTTCCAACCAGTGTGTCTCCCCAGCTGTTGCAAAACTACAACTCCCAGCATGTACTGATTGCCGAAGGGCATGCTGGGAGATGTAGTTATGCAACATCTAGAGGTCTACAATTTAGAGACCAGTGCAAAGTGATCTCCAAACTGTGGCCCTCCAGATGTTGCAAAACTACAAATTCCAGCATGCACAGACCGAAAACTGCTGTGTGGGCATGCTAGGAGTTGTAGTTTTGCAAGATCTAGAGGGCTACAGTTTGGAGATCACTGTGCAGTGGTCTCTAAAATGTAGACCTCCAGCTGTTGCAAAACTACAACTCCCAACATGCCCAAACAGCTGTCTGGGCATGCTGGTAGTTGTAGTTTTGCAACATCTGGAGGGCTACCGTTTAGAGACCACTGTATAGTGGTCTCAAACTGTAGCCCTCCAGATGTTGCTAGACAACTCACCTGCTTCCGTAGGATCCAGGGATGTTAGCCGCATGACATCGTCGCCAGCAAATCACCGTCGCCCGCAGCCTCCGCAGATCGGTAAGTGAAATTTGGCGCCGGTCCCTGTCGGTTTCCCCATCCTGCCCCGCCTATTGTGGGTGGGCTGAACGGGGAAACCGAAAGTAACCCCCCCTCCCCCAATCTGCTATTGGTCGTCACGCCTATATGACCAATAGCAGGGATAGGAGGGGTGGCCCCCCTGCCACCTCACTCCTATCCCTTCAGGGGGGATAGTCTGTGTCTTGGACAACCGTGATCCCCCTTATATTCCGGGTCACCATAGACCCGTAATGACCCGGAATCGCGCAAGTCAAAAGTGTGAATTCACTTGCGATTTGCCGCAATCGCCGACATGACCCCCCTGGGCATTTGCACGGGGTGCCTGCTGATCGATATTAGCAGTCACCCTGGTCCGATCCCTGCCCGCTGCGCGGCAGGGACAAAATTCCCATGCCCGTACATGTACGTCATGGGTCCTTAAGTACCAGGGTCCCATGACGTACCGGTACGACATGTGTCCTGAAGAGGTTAAAAGAGGTACTCCAGTGGAAAGCTTTTTTTTTTTTTTTTTTTTTTTTTTAAATCAACCGGTGCAAGAAAGTAAAACAGATTTGTAAATTACTTCCATTAAAAAATCTCAATCCTTCCAGTACGTATCAGCTGTTGTTTACTTTAGAGAAAGCTCTTTTTTGTTTGAATTTCTTTTCTGTACTGGAAGGGTTAAGATTTTTTTATTTAGAATTTAGAAGTGATTTACATATCTTTATAACTTTCTGGCAGAAGTTGATTTAAAATAAACCGTTTTCCACCGGAGTACCCCTTCAATCCTTCCAGCACTTAGCTGCTATATGCTTCTTTTCTTTTTGAATTTCTTTTCTGTCTGACCTCAGGGCTCTCTGCTGACACCTCTGTCCATGTCAGGAACTGTCCAGAGCAGGAGAGGTTTGCTATTGGGATTTTGTCTGCTCTGGACAGTTGCTGACATGGACAGAGGTGTCAGCAGAGAGCTTCAGATATTCAAAAAGAAAATAACTTCCCGTGGAGCATACTGGAAGGATTAAGATTTTTTTTAATAGAAGTCATTTACATATCTGTTTTACTTTTTGGCACCAGTTGATTTTATATATAATTTTTTTTCCCACTGGAGCACCCCTTTAGGTTAAATTTTTACTCCTCTGGTATCTTTCCCTCCTCCTTTTAACATTCGGTCATAAACCTGAAATCACTGAAAAAAAACATATGTGGATCAGTCATATACAGCTATTGACCAATCTCTAATCTCACCTTCATCTCCAAACATTCTCCTGGAACGCTTGGTCTCTTCCCACATTATCTATCTCTCTGAAAACTTGCTCCATGACTCCTTACAGCCTAGTTTCTGCTAGAGATCAGCAAATTTACAGTAATTCAATTAGTCACAAACTTCTCGGCTCGGCAGTTGCTGACTTTATCCTGCATAAATGAGTTCAGCTTTCAGGTGCTCCAGTGGGCTGGAAAAGGTGGATACAGTCCTAGAAGAGAGTCTCCAGACCACCGGAGCACCTGAAAGCTGAACTAATTTATGCAGGATAAAGTCATCAACTGCCGAGCTGCGAAGTTTGTGACGTATTGAATCACTTTAACTTCGCTCATCTCTATATCTTACACTTTATAGAAACAGCCCTAACCAAAGTCACATATGATCTTCTGCCAAATCTAAAGGCAGTTTTCCTTTATTTATTCTTCTCGATCTCTATGCGGCTTTTGACACTAGATCAGGGCTCCTCAAACTTTTTAAACAGGGGGCCAGTTGACGGTTGGAGGGCCGGACAATAGATTTAAAAAAAAAAAAAACAACAGCCTATGAACAAATTCTTATGCACACACATATCTTATTAGTGGACTACCCCTTTAAGTATGCAGCACAGTTTTCCCCACATTAGGTAGGCAGCATAGTTCCCCCACATTAGGTTGTAGTTCCCCCACATTTAGTTGACAGTATAGTTCCCCCACATTAGGTTGTAGTTCCCCCACATTAGGTTGGCAGTATAGTCCCCCCCCCCCACACACACACATTAGGTTGTAGTTCCCCCACATTAGGTTG
Organism: Hyla sarda; assembly: GCF_029499605.1. Lineage (NCBI taxonomy): Eukaryota > Metazoa > Chordata > Amphibia > Anura > Hylidae > Hyla > Hyla sarda. Next base: position 223,473,802 of record NC_079189.1, read on the forward strand.
GCAGTATAGTTCACCCCCACATTAGGTTGTAGTTCCCCCACATTTGGTTGGCAGTATAGTTCCCCCCCACATTAGGTTGTAGTTCCCCCCAAAATTAGGTTGGCAGTATAGCTCCCCCACATTAAGTTGTAGTTCCCCTTCATTAGGTGCAGTATAGTTCCCCCCACATTAGGTTGTAGTTTCCCCACATTTAGTTGTCAGTATAGTTCCCCCACATTAGGTTGTAGTTCCCCTACATTTAGTTGGCAATATAGTTCCCCCACATTAGGCTAGCAGTATGTTCCCCCACAGACATACAGCCTCCAGCCATACAGTGCATGGCTGGAGGCTGTATGCCTGTGTACTGCCCCCCTTCAGTGCTCCGACCACCCCTCCTCCGGGATCGGAGGAGCGGTGGTCGGAACACTGAAGATGACGTACATACTGGTAACTTACCATGCGCGCGCACATCCTCCTCCTCTGCTGTTGCTATGGGCGCACACAGGGACGTCAGTGACGTCTCTTCGTGCGCTACCTCCCGGTGGCCCCTGCTTTATTAAAGTTAAAGTAGGAGCACCGAAGCTGACGTGCCGTTGGTAACACTTACTAAGCTGGCCAGCGCACGTCCTGCTCGCTGCTCCGTGCTCTGTTGCTATGGGCACACGCACGGGATGTCAGTGACATCCCGGTATGCGCTACCTCCCAGTGGTCCTTAAGTTTTTAAACGCGGGGCCGCCGAGAGCGCATCCCTGTGTCCCGAAAACATCTTTCGGGAGACAGGGATGTCCTTAGGCAACGGCGGGTCGGATAAATGCCCTCGGCGGGCCGCATGTGACCCGCAGGCTGTAGTTTGAGGACCCCTGCACTAGATCATCAACTTCTCCTCAGTAGTCTTCACTCCATTGGTCTTAAGGACTCTGCTCTCTGACCACTCCTTCAGTGTCTTTTTCCTTAGGGAATCAGTCCTGGGTCTTTCCCTCTTTCTCTGTACACAGCCCCATTGGAAAAAGATCAGTAGATTTGGTTTCCAATACCATCTCAATGCTGATGACACACAGCTCTATACCTCTTCCCATGACATCACCCCTGCACTCTCTCTAAACTGTTCCCTCTTCAGTCCATCCTAAATGCTGCAGCCAGATTCATCTTACCTTCCAGCTGTTGCACTGATGCCTCCATCACTGTGCCAGTCACTTCACTGGTTAGGGTTCGTTCACATTGCCGCCACACTCTGATTCGGATTTCCAAATCAATTGGCCAGATTGACGGGAGTTTAGCTGAGAAAAAAAAATAGTGCAAGCACTATGTTTTCTTTCTTTGCTAAATTGCTATAAAATTACCAGATCACCGATGGACCCCATGTGAGTGAATGGGGTCCATCAGGACCCATTTGCACCCGACCCGTTTCAGGGTACATTTGGCTCAAAAAAAAAAAAAAAAAAGCCGATCAGACCCTTAACGGGTCGAATGCAAATGGTAATGTGAACCTAGCCTTACCTATTCAGTCCAGAATAGAGTACAAAATCCTAACTCACACAAACTCTCCACAGTGCTCCACCTCCCTCATCTATCTACCATCTCTGCTAATGATCTAAAACAAATAGCTTTTATAATCCAAACCTCACTTCACTCTACAAGACTTTGCTTGTGCTGCAGCAGTTCTCTGGAATACGATACCTCAAATCCTTCGATGTCTACCCAACATCCAGCTTTAAACATGCCCTGAAAACACCTCTCCTGCAGGCTTATAACATTCCCTAATTGGATTTCCCTATGATCACTTTGCCCCCTTTCCTATCTTATAATCAATCATCCTACTTATAAAACATGGCTGGACCATTTAATTGGTGATTTTATATATATATATATATATATATATATATATATATATATATATATATATATATATATATATAATTTGATAGTAAACTCCTCTTTGGTAACATTAGAACAAAATTTCTTCATTCCTTGCTTGATGCTTTCGCAAAATTTACACATTACTATGCCGACATTTTAAACATCCTATTGTGTCTAGGAATATCTGTTATAATTTTTTTTTTTTTTTTTTTTACTTATTTGGTGCTAAAATATATTTTTTAGGGAACAGGCTGTAGGGAATGTTAGTTGGGATTTATCAGGCAAGCAGGGGCAGAGAAAGGGGTCTTTCATTAGGATCTTCTAGTGACCAATATGGACCTGAATTGTTTGTTGATGCAATAGGTCATAATAAATTTTAATCACCATTTTGAGTCTGTCATATTTTGGGGGGATATTTTCAGAATAAACCGCTGTTGAGTAAGGTTTGCAGCACAGCTTTGAACCTAGTATTTAATAATTTCCCCTTATGAGCATAGTCCAATTAAAAGTGCAATTGCAATCTTACAATTTGTGGTCAATATGGACATGAATTGGTTGTTGTTGCAATAGGTTGTAAAAAAACTTAGTGGCCATTTTGAGTCTGTTTTGGGATTTTCTTTTCATAAGACATTGCTGTTAAAGGAGACATCCGACAAAAATAAACCTATCCCCTATTCATAGGATATGGGATAAGTAGCTGATCAGGGGGGTCAGAGCACAGGGACCCCCTGCGATTACTGGGACAGGATTTGGCTTTAAGAGAGGTGCAGGTGCCACCTGCATTACAGCACTCGGGCATCATTGGTGCTCTCACAGAAATGAATGAAGGTGTGCCATCTACCAGTAGACGACACACACTACACAGAATAAACTTTTTGATCTATTAATGAGTATACCTTTTTTTTTTTATCCATTAGAGTCCTTTTAATACAATTAGGTATTTTTCTATATATAGCAAGTATTTTATATTTGTTAGTCTTCACTAAATTGATAGCGGATCCAGCATGTCACAGTCAGAGGCCATATGCCCAGAAGAGGTGAGCGAAATGAAAGTTAGGGTCCCATTAGAAATGAGGCCACCTCCGCGTGGTCATGTTTTGATTAAAAAGTGTGCTGAGAGCCTGCATTTTTTTGACCAAGAGTGCTGCTGCAACCTTCTTTTTGTATACCTGTATTTGCCACAACAGCGTGCACCCGTGTATTAGGTAGTTGTGCTGGCTATTTTTCTTTGTTTTTGCTGTGCAATTTCGGGGGAGTGGCCCCCTCTCTAACCGTGCACCCCTCCGTTTCACAGGAGGTTTTATAAATTGATATTGGATCCAGCATGTCACCCAGCCAGAGGCCATATGACCAGCAGAGGCGAGTGAAATGAGTGTTAGGGTCCCATCCGAAATGAGGCCACCTCCGCGTGGTGGATGGGGGGACACGTTTTGATCAAATAGTGCGCTAAGAGCCTCCATTTTTTTGATAGAGTGCCGCTGCAACCTTCTTTTTGTATATTCTTCAACCACCATTTCTATCGATCCATCTATTTATTTATATAATATACATGTACCTATTTATTTCTCCAAGGTATCCTAGCTATTAACACTTTATAAAACTGATAAACTACTAACGCTTACATTTATGATCTTCACCATCTGTTTGGATTTGATCAGTTGCAATGGTAATGGAGGGAATGTAGATGGCCAGAAATGGTGAATTATACTCACCGATAATTGGATTTCCTGGAAGTCTCCATGACAGCACCCGGAGATTGCACCTGCCTAATTGGGACAGGAAAAACACCTGAGAGAGTTTAAAACCCCACCCCTTCCTCTCCATTCCCAGTGTATTATAAAGAACACCGAGTAGAAAGGAAAAGTTATCACCAAATGACCAAACAAGAAAGAAAAACCAAAAGGGTGGGTATTATGGGTGCTGTCATGGAGACTTAGGGCTGTCAGGAAATACAATTATTGGTGAGTATAATTCACCATTTCCCAAGTCGTCTCCATGACAGCACCCGGAGATAATATTAAAGAATAGTATTCAGGGAGGGATCACAGCACTCAAGACTTTGTGTCCGAACACCATGTCCTGATTAGAAAGAACATCTAATCTATAATGCTTGGAAAACGTATGTACATTTTCCCAAGTGGCTGTACGACAAATCTGCTCCACAGAAGCAGATACTCTCTCTGCCCATGAGGACAAGACTGCGTGGGCAGAATGAGCCTTTAATTCAAGAGGGGAATTTTTCCCTTTGCCGAATAGGTGTCTGAGATGGCCATACGGACCCATCTCGCAATAGAACTCTTGGAAGCCTTTTTCCCTTTGTTAGGACCTGCAAACTGGAGAAAAATGTTTTTGTCTTTCATCCGGGGACGGGAGGATTCAACATATTGAAACACTGCTCTCCTTATATCTTAACAGTTGAATGATCTTAGGAGGTGAGCAGAAGGAAGGAATAACCATATCCTGGGATCTATGAAAAGATGCCGATACTTTTGGTACAAAATTAGGGTCTAATTTGAGAAAGATTCTATCATCTCTGACTAGGGATCGACCAATATCGTTTTTTTTTTTCAGGGCCAATACCGATAATCTGTGGAGGTTAGAGCCGATAGCCGATAATTTATACCGATATAAGTTATCGGCTATTTATCCCCCTGCGACACCGCTGCAGATCATTGATTTAAAGCGGGCACTTTAAATCAATGAACTGCAGCGGCTTTTGCGGTGCCATAGACCACCGCCGCCGCCACCCTCTTCTCTCCCCCAGCCTGATCGTGGGTCCTCCCGAGTCCTATCACCACCGCCCCAGCCCCATTGCCTCCCCCATCCCCGGTTTTATAATTACCTGTGCCCGGGGTCCACTCTACATCTGGCTCTGGTGGCGTCCTCCTAGGCTGTCACTGTGCGCACTGACGGTGACGTAGCGTCACGTCACTAGGCATTGCGCACAGCGTAGCGTAGGACGCAGCAGGAGCCAGAAGTAGTATTGAACCCCGGGAACAGGTAATTATAAAACCGGGGATGGGGGAGGCAATGGGGTCGGGGCGGAGCGGTGGGGGGTGCGGCGGGTCGGCCGCGCATTATCGGCAAGGTAATTGCCGATACCGATAATGCCCAAAATCGTGATTATCGGCCGATAATATCGGCCAAACCGATAATCGGTCGATCCCTATCTCTGACTATAAAAAAAGGCTGTAAAGTAGTGAGCCTGAATCTCACTGACTATGTGCAGATGTTATTGCTACCAAAAATACAGTTTTTAAAGTAAGTCATTTATGGACTCTATTGGCTCAAAGGGAGCTTCAGTAAGGGCCTCAAGGACTACATTAAGGTTCCACGGAGGTTAGTTTGTAATCCTAGGCCTAACTTTCTCAGAGGCTTTAATAAACCTAGACACCCAACAATCATCTCCTAATTTCATTTGGAAAAGAGCACTGAGGGCTGAAACCTGCACCTTTAACCTCTTAAGGACCCATGACGTACATGTACATCATGAGTCCGCTCCCGTTCTGTAACTCGCATCTATAGCAGGTCGGGCCCGGCCTCCAACAACGGCCGGGGCCCGTGGCTAATTAGACACGAGGAGGGTCTCCTACCTTGCCTCCTGTTGTCCGATTGCCGAATGACTGCTCAGTGCTTGAGATCAGGGAATGAACAGTCAAGCGGCAGAATCATCGATCAATGGTTTCCTATGAGAAACCATTGAACAATGTAAAAGATCAGTGTGTGCAGTGTTATAGCCCCCTATCGGAGCTATAACACTGCAAAAAAAAAAAAAAAAAATTTCAAAACAAGTGCATAAAGATCATTTAACCCCTTCCCTAATAAAAGTTTGACTCCCCTTTTCCCATTTAAAAAAAAAAAAAGTGTAAATAAAAACAAACATATATGGTATCACCGCGTGCGGAAATGTCCGAATTATAAAAATATATCATTAAACCGCACGGTTAATGTCGTACGCGCCAAAAAATTCCAAAATCCAAAATAGTGTATTTTTGGTCACTTTTTATATCATGAAAAAATGAATAAAAATCAATCAAAAAGTCTGATCAATACAAAAATGGTACTTCTAAAAACTTCAGATCACGGCGCAAAAAATGAGCCCTAATACCACCCCATACGCTGAAAAATAAAAAAGTTATAGGGGTCAGAAGACGACAATTTTAAACGTATACATTTTCCTGTATGTAGTTCTGAATTTTTCCAGAAGTACGACAAAATCAAACCTACATAAGTAGGGTATCATTTTAACCATATGGACCTACAGAATAAAGAGAAGGTCTTACTTTTACCGAAAAATGTACTGTGTAGAAACGGAAGCCCCCAAAATTTACATGGTGTTTTTTTTTTTTTCAATTTTGTCTCACAATGATTTTTTTCCCGTTTTGCCGTAAATTTTTGCGTAAAATGACTGATGTCATTACAAAGTAGAATTGGTGGCGCAAAAAATAAGCCATCATATGGATTTTTAAGTGCAAAATTGAAAGAGCTATGCTTTTTTTAAAGGTAAGGAGGACAAAACGAAAATGTAAAAATGGAAAAACCCTGGGTCCTTAAGGGTTTAAAGTGTCTGGAGAAAGACCAAGTCAAAGCCATCCGGCAGAAAATTATCTGAGGAATGTTAGGGGATTCAAGTGAAAAGGAAGAAGCACGCCAGGAAACATATTTTTCCCCAAACCTTAGAATAACTCTTACAGGTGGAAGACTTGCGACTGGCTAGTAGGGTGTTAATTACTCTTTCAGAGAAACCCTTTCTTCCTAGTAGGAGCTTCTCAGTTTCCAGGCCGCTAAGATGAGGGTATGAACCCGACTGAGCTGGACTGGAGCTTGGGTTAGTAGATCTGGAGGAGGAAACCATATTGGTTTCCTCTTCTAAAATCTATGAGTGTGGAAGAGTGGATCATCAGCTTGTGTAGTAATCTGGGTATTTAGGACTATTGGGGAAGGCATATCCCAGGCTGAAAGATCATTCCTGAACTAGAGCATCCACTGCCACTGGAGAGTCTCTGGGATTCAAAGAGAAGAAACTGCTCACTTTACGATTCTTCCTGGAGGCAAACAGGTCTATCTGGGGTAGACCCCAGGCGTTGACTATTGACGAAAATGCCCAGCCGGCTAGCGTCCATTCCCTCGGATCTATAAAGTGTGGACTTAGAAAGTCTGCTTTGATGTTCCATATCCCCCTGAGATAAACTGCTGAGATGGAAAGTACAATCTGTTCTGCCCAACAGAATATATGACCTGAGACTGACTGTAGGGCTGAGTGGCGAGGCCCCCCTGATGATGGATGAACGCCACTGCGGTTTGTGTTTTCTGAGTAAATGAGGACGTGTCTGTCTTTGCAATAAAGTTCCAAGTCCTGTAGAGCCATCCAAATGGCTAACAACTCTTTCAGATTCCCTGACCTGTTCGCTAGAGTGGGACTCCACTCAGAAAAGCTTTCGGTACAAGGGAAATGGACTCCCCAACCCTGAGCCCTGGCATCCGTGGTAATGATCCTGGGGTCTGTTTGATGCCAGTGTACACCCCTTACAAGATTTTGGAGGGAAAGCCACCATCTTAGCTGGCTCTTTAATTCTGATGGAGGCGAAATTTTTTTGTCTAAGGAGGTTTGCTTTTTGTCCCATACCCCTAGAATCCACTTCTGGAGGGGTCTGGAGTGGTACTGAGCCCAAGCCACTGTTGGGATTGAAGATGTTAACAATCCTAGGACAGACATGGCACATCTTTGAGTACAACTTTTGAGAGTAAGAAGTAGATTAATCTGATCCTGTATCTTTTCTCTGGGAAGAGAGGACTGTTGGGCTACTGAATCCAAGATGATTCCTAAAAAGACCTTCCTGTAACTTGGTAGCAAGTCAGATTTTTCTAGGTTCCAGATCCAGCCGAGATCCTGAAGGACCTGAGCCGTTCTTTTTATATGTTCTTTTAGGTAAAGACCAGAGTCCGCCACAATCGATATGTCGTATAAAAAGGTATTACCAGAATTTTCTACTTTCTGAGTACTGCCACCACCTCCGCTATCACTTTTGTGAAATGCGGGGGGCTGAGGAGAGCCCGAAGGGCAGACAAACAAGTTGAAAATGGCAGACTCTTCCGTCCCAATGGACGGCGAATCTTAGAAGGGTTGTGTTCAGATTGATAGTCCTGAATTTCCCATTTGGCTTCTTGATTAGAAACAGATGGCAATAATTACCTGAACCTCTGTTTTTTTGGGACTGCCCCTAAACTCAATAGATTCTGGACCCCCTGAATGATTAAGGCTAGGGAACCTGGGGATTTGGTTACCACAAATCTTGGGGGAAGGGGAGAACTCTACCCTGTAACCCTCTTGGATTATGTTGACTATCCAAGGGTTGGGAATCATTGATTCCCAAATGTGGGCGAAGGATGACAATCTCACCCCTACCGGAATGGCGCCATTGTTTACCTCCACTAGCGCTAGACTGGTTGGGGTTAAACAAGAAGCCTTTCCCTCCTTTTCCATAGGACCAATGGCCTATTTTGCCCTTACCTCTATAGGGCTGATTAGTTTGAGAAAAGAGGCGAAAGGGGGTCTTTTTTGGTTGAGCTTTCTCTTTGGGAAAACGTATTTATTTATTTATTTTGTCCGAGGCTTTAGCCAGGATATTATCTAAGTCAGCTCCAAAAACAAATTGTTCATGGAATGGAAGGACGGCCAATTTGTTTTTGGAGGTAACATCCCCTGTCCAGGATTTTAACCAGAGCACCCTTCTTGAAATAGTTGACAGGACAGCAGTGCAGGCAGATAATCTGACAGATTCTGCAGATGCATCTGCCAGAAAACTGGTAGCCATTTTAAGAATAGGGAGACTTGCAATTATATCTTTAGGGGTATTGCCCTGTGAGTGTAGCTGAAGTTGGTAAATCCACACACCCAAGGTTCTAGCTACACAAGTGGAAGCTAAATTAGGTCTAAGCAACGTAGCTGCTGCCTCCCAAGACTTCTTTAAGAGACTCTGTTTTTCGGTCCATTGGATCCTTTAACTGAGAGGAGTCTTCAAATTAAAAGGAGGTATTTTTGGCCACCTTAGCTATGGGAGCGTCGACTTTTGGAATAGTGTCCCAGTTAGATGAGTCAGTCTTAGCAAAGGGATAACATCTCTTAATGCCCTTAGGAATAAAGGACCCCTTATCCGGTCTAGCCCATTAGTCATTAATGATCTTATGAATGTTCGGATGAACAGGGAAGGAGGGAGATTTACGGTCACCTAGGCCTCCGAATAACCCTGAATGGTTTTAACCTCTTGTACCTCCGCAAGGTAAAGGGTGGCTCTTAACGCTTTAATAAGGTCCTCAATGTTCTTCGGATTAAACAGAAATTATTTAAAACCCGTATCCTCTTCTTCTTGTGGGCTGTCTACACATTCACCCTCCTCAATATCCTGATGAGACAAATCATCATCAGAGTCGGAGAAAGATCATTTTAGTTTTTGATTGGATCTTTTGAGATTTAGACGGGACTGCCTGACTTGAAGAAGAGTATTTAGAAGCCTGGATTTAAGACTGAATCATAGATCTAATATCTTTCATAATATCAGGAGTTTCCTCCAACTAAATTGGCAACACATTGGCAACCTTATTACAGATTACACATTTTCTACGGAAATCAAAGGAGTATCCTTTTCTCCCTAAATATAAAAGGGAGGAAAGGATCAGACAGTAATTCTGAAGATAGGCCAGGGTATAAACCCTATAGGCCCTCATTACTCACGGTTACTCTGATCTGCACGGGTTCAACCTCAGCAGCCCTGACCGGTGTAGACATCCTGGAAAAACAACTGTAGAAGCAAAAATAGCTTTGGCTGTGACAGAGAACACAATATATCCTGTGGTGGGTAACAGGACATGGCACTGCAGTGCTGTAGCTGGTCCCTGCGGCGTTGTGCTGCAGTAGCGGAGTGGTTTCTCTATAGAGCTTACTCCTTTAGAGTAAGCATCCTTTCAAATCTTCATGCTTCCAGTATACATTGGGATTTTGAAATCCCCACCTCTTACGGCCAGGCGTGATGTCAGACGCCATACACTAGGCCGGATGTGCGCTCCGGAGGACTCCTACGTCACCGGAAGCGACGTTTTACCATTGAGTCCTCCGGTTTAGCGATGCCGCCGCTCACCGGTCGGCGTGGGACCAGAAGGCAGGACCTGAGGACCGCGATCCGGCCCCTATTGCGTCTCCCCTGTATAAGCCCGCCTGGGTGCTGCAAGGGGAGACAGAAAAAATAAATCATTTCGGACATGAACCGCCGGCATAAAATAGGTATTTAGCAGAAGAGAGCTCTCCTGCACTCTCAGAGGTTCCTTCCCTAATCGGGACAGGAAAAACACTGGGAATGGAGAGGAAGGGATGGGGTTTTAAACTCAGGTGTTATGTGTATTGTATGACTATATACCAAATTGAGGAAAAGGGTTGTATCCCTCAAAACATGTCATTTCTATATGCCTGTACAGGAAATAAAAGCATGTACTACACTACCCACAGACTGTTTCAGTTTGCTTGAGGATCGGTGCCCATCTTCTAGAGGTCATGGTGAATTTACCAGTGAGTGTATAGATGGTAATAAATAACCCACTTAGGGACTTACATATTTTTTTTTTTTTTAGCACCTGACTGGAAAGTCCCTTTGAAGGAATAAGCTGTAATCCTTTTTTTATTTTTATTTATTTTTTTATTTTTTTTTTTTAAACAAGGGTACTCCAGCATCCACAAAGCCAGTGAAATTAAATTCAGATATCTATTTCCGGATAAAAACAGCATAGAACGTACCATCTATGGGTATACATCGATAGCATATACTTTTAGGTAGCAGACACTATGATACATGCTGTTTTATCATGAGAAAAATAAAAGATATCTGGATTTTATTTTACTTCTTGCATTACTTTGTTAGCTTACTAAATTTATTGTCTGGTCGGCACTATCCTGTGCATCCTAGTTAGTGGGAAAGGTAATACACCTGCACTAGAATAGTCTAGGAGTCAGCATTCACCTTTTTTTTGGGACTAAGCTGTAGTTTATCATTAGTTCAATTAAGATTTCAAATAAAAATGTAGACACTTTGAAACCATGCTATGTTATTATACATGCATGTAGTCTTACTAAAAACATTCTTCTAATCCAATCAATGTACAATTCCCTGTGTTAACAGACAACAGGAAATGCTGTGCAGTGAGACTGGGCTCCGGACACAATGGAGAAGGCGAGTGTATTTTTTTTTCTCTCATAGCAGTCTGCACATTATTATCTATAAAATACACAATCGAATAGCCTTATAACTATTGAAAGTACTATGTTTAATAATATGGTGGAATTGTTTCTGTTTATGTTACAACCACAGTACAAATTGGATAAAAAGAAAACCCACAAAACATTAAGGCTAAAGAAATATTTAATCTGACATACAAGTTCATCCTAGTTTTCCATGTATTTGCCAGCCTCGTACCAACGTGTCCTGTAACTTTAAATACAGCAATGAAATAAATGCATTCTATCTTTGCAATCCCAAAGCATATATAACATTTACAATGATTACGTAAGCTTATAAATACAGTAGCTGGGTTCATTTGTCTTTTATGCCGCCACTGTCATGTAGTTGGTCGTACCAAACTGGAGGAAAAAAGTAATACTGTTAAAGTACAAAATAATTAAATTAAAGAAACATGTTATCAATATTCAAATAATATAACTGTTAAAGAATTCTGTTCTCAAGTACATGTAAGGGACTCAAGAAAAAATAATGATTCCTTTCCCCCTAATAAACATGGAAATTAGAAAGAGGCCCCTGAGAATATAAATGCAAGCATTTGTCTTTTTAATTTGGATAAATTATGACTTTTGTGCTACACATAATACATTAAAAAGGCACATCAATGCAGGCAGTGTAATATTGTACACAAATCCATACACTACATGTAGTGTCTGGCAAAAGGAAAAAAACAACAAACAAAACAAAAAAATACTAAACAAAACAGCTTTTCATAACCATCAGTTTTAGCATCCCAAAGGAAACCAAACATAGCTTAAGGCCTTTGTCTTAACCCTCCCACTGCTGAAAGAAGGGAAAATGAGTAAGAGTTTGCATAACACTTCTAACCAGTAATTCGTTTGGACACAACCTTCAGTTCTCCCATGAGGATTTATCCAATTGTAAAACTCGTATCCTGTTAGCTATATACATCAGTGCCAAAGTGACCAGGTATGTGGACCTTTACTTTGTGGCATTGGTTGAACGTTACAGACTTTGAAGCAATCGTTCAAGGACACATTACAATTTACATACAAAATCATAAAAATGAGGACTAAACAAATCTACAAGATACTACACACTTTACAAAGGGATCTGTGACACATTGTACATAGTTCTTTCTGCACAGAACAGCAAAGGAAAAAAAAAAAAAAAGTACAATTTAGTTCAAGTCTAGAAATTGATGTGCAAGTTACTCCATTGCATTCATGCTACAATAAATTATGACACTTTCCAGTGCATTAATAGCTCAAACCAGCGGTGTACTGAAGGGACCTGCACTTTACTGCATGGCAGCAAGGGAACAGAGCCTTCCAGCACCACCTAGTTTACAATGGACCAGCTATGGCCAAGTACCATGGAGAGGGCATAATTACTCGCTATCTGTCTCAAATTCAGTGTCTGACCATTCCACAGGGGCAAGGAGGCTTTTTCTTTGTGCGTATTCAATAATTGCCATGTAACAAAAGTAATATTGATCCCATGTTTGAATACTAAAAGCGCGTTGAGTTCTCATTCTCTTCACGGTCTGTAGTACATCCACTGTTCCAATGTTTTCCAGCCTGGATAAACAAATATCCAGAGTACAAAAAGTACCTAGGTATATAAGAAAGAACCAGAATTAGTCACAACAAATCCATAGCAACTTGTTTCTACCTATATATGTGCATCATTTAACCCCTTAAGGACGCAGGACGTAAATGTACGTCCTGGTGCGGTGGTACTTAACGCACCAGGACGTACATTTACGTCCTAAGCATAACCGCGGGCATCGGAGCGATGCCCGTGTCATGCGTGGCTGATCCCGGCTGCTGATCGCAGCCAGGGACCCGCCGGCAATGGTCGACGCCCGCGATCTCGCGGGCGTCCGCCATTAACCCCTCAGGTGCCGGGATCAATACAGATCCCGGCATCTGCGGCAGTGAGCGATTTGAATGAATGATCGGATCGCCCGCAGCGCTGCTGCGGGGATCCGATCATTCAGAACGCCGCACGGAGGTCCCCTCTCCTGCCTCCGTCCGGCTCCCGGCGTCTCCTGCTCTGGTCTGTGATCGAGCAGACCAGAGCAGAAGATCGCCGATAACACTGATCTGTTCTATGTCCTATACATAGAACAGATCAGTATTAGCAATCATGGTATTGCTATGAATAGTCCCCTATGGGGACTATTCAAGTGTAAAAAAAAAAATGTAAAAAAAATGTAAAAGTAAAAAAAAAGTGAAAAATCCCCTCCCCCAATAAAAAAGTAAAACGTCAGTTTTTTCCTATTTTACCCCCAAAAAGCGTAAATTATTTTTTTATAGACATATTTGGTATCGCCGCGTGCGTAAATGTCCGAACTATTAAAATAAAATGTTAATGATCCTGTATGGTGAACGGCGTGAACGAAAAAAAAAAAAAGTCCCAAATTCCTACTTTTTTAATACATTTTATTAAAAAAAATATATATAAAAAATGTATTAAAAGTTTTTTATATGCAAATGTGGTATCAAAAAAAAGTACACTTATACAGAAAAATAAAAAAGTTAGAGGTCATCAAAATAAAGGGATTATAAACGTACTAATTTGGTTAAAAAGTTTGTGATTTTTTTTTAAGCGCAACAATAATCGAAAAGTATGTAATAATGGGTATCATTTTAATCTTATTGACCCTCGGAATAAAGAACACGTCATTTTTACCATAAATTGTACGGCGTGAAAACGAAACCTTCCAAAATTAGCAAAATTGCGTTTTTCGTTTTAATTTCCCCACAAAAATAGTGTTTTTTGGTTGCGCCATACATTTTATGATATAATGAGTTATGTCATTACAAAGGACAACTGGTCGCGCAAAAAACAAGCCCTCATACTAGTCTGTGGATGAAAATATAAAAGATTTTTAGAAGGTGAGGAGGAAAAAATGAAAACGTAAAAATTTAATTGTCTGAGTCCTTAAGGCCAAAATGGGCTGAGTCCTTAAGGGGTTAAAGGAGAACTGCAGTCTTATACACTTATTCCCTATCCTGCAGATAGGGGAGAAGCATCTGATTGCGGGGGGTCCGACCGCTGGGACTCCCCGCAATCTCCTGTACGGGTACCCAGCATTGTCGCGGCTAATGAGAGTGTCGTCGACCTCATGAAGGTCAATGACATGCCCTCTCTATACAGCTCGTTGGAATGCAGGGATGCAGCATCTCTGCCTCTCCCATAGAGAAACATGAAAGGGGTGTTTTGGCTTATATAAACATTTACAAAGATTATGAAAGCCTATAAATACAGTAGCTGGGTTCATTTTTTTTATTTTTTTAAGCAGCCACCGTCATGTAGTTGGTCGTACCAAACTGGAGGAAAAAAGTTATACTGTTAGGGTACGTTCACACGTATAGTATCCTGCGCAGGATCTTCTACTGCAGATCTCAATGTAAACTAAATGACTGAACACTTCTAATCTGCAGTTACAAATCCTGCACATCAAATCTGCGCAGGATACTGTATGTGTGAATAAACCCTTAAAGACCATTGACATAAATGTACGTCATGGTACTTACCGCACCATGACGTACATTTACGCACCGCCATGACCATGATTACTGGAGCGGTGCTCGCGTCATGTCCCTGCTGCCATCAGCAGCCAGGGACCCGCCGGTAATGGCGGATATCCGCAATCGCGCGGATGTCCGACATTAACGCCTCAGATGCCGTGATCAATACAGATCACAACATCTGCGGCAGTGTGGTACTTTAAATGGATGATCGGATCGCCCGCAGCACTATAATGGCGGACGGAGGTCCTCACCTGCCTCCATCAGTCTCCTTGGATCACCGATAACACTGATCAGTGCTATGCACTATGCATAGCACTGAACAGTATTAGCAATAAAAAATAAAAAGAAAAATCCACTCCCCTAATAAAAAATTTTAATAATCCGTTTTTCCCATTTTACCGCCAAAAAAGCGTAAAAAGAGAATATAATAAACATCTGAACTATCAAAGGAAAACCTAAGCAAACTTGGTACCAAAAAAAATTACAGATCACGGCGCAAAAAAATTAGCCCTCATATCGCCCCGTATACGGAAAAATTAGAAAGTTATAGGTGGTCAAAATAGGGCAATTTCAAACATACTAGAGAAAAGTATATAACATGGGTATCAATTTAATCGTATTGACCCACAGAATAAAGAAAACATGTAATTCCAAAAACCTTCCAAAATGTGCTAAATTGCGGTTTTCTTTTCAATTTTCCTACATAAATAATATATACATTTTATGGTAAAATAAGTGATGTCATTACAAAGTAAAATTGGTGACGCAAAAAACTAGCCCTCATATGGGTCTGTGGATGGGAATATAAAAAAGAGTTATGATTTTTAGAAGGCGAGAAGGAAAAAATGAAAATGCAAAAATAAAATTGGGCTGGTCCTAAAGGCCAAAATGGGCCTGGTCCTTAAGGGGTTAAAGTACAACATAATTAAAAATAAACATGTTAATATTTAAATAATATAACTGTTAAAGAATTCTGTTCTCAAGTACATGTAAGGGACTCAAGAAAAAATAGTATATGGTGAGGCACCATCTGAGTAATCTAGGTAATGTCTACAGTAGTGGTCACCTGTTCTCCCAATGCCTGCACTGCAGTGAATCACTATGGGTGGCCCTGCAGGATGTCCAGTCCACTCAGACCCCAATGCTTCAACAGCCATGGCTTGATGTTGCTTTACTTGGGCTCTAAAGTCCAACATGGCAGAAGCAGATTTAGGCACGCCAAAATCAGGCCAACTCATGTACTGGTAATGGGCAACACTTCGGCTTTCATTGGTCTAGAAAAACAAAAAATAACAGACATGGAAGATGGTCAAGTGGAAAAAGTACAAACCTAAAATAAAATATGCGATCTAAAGCTGCCTATTTGTTCAAGACTTCACTTGTTATGTACCAAACAAATGACAAAGTCAAAGATTGGTTTTGACTATACTTGTTTCTAACTTCATATTTCACCTCTCAGACACTGGACAGTCATTTTCACACACCACAAAGCCTAAAAAGACTTTTTCTGACATAGTTTTGGTAAACCAATTCACACATACAGTAGTAATACAGCCTATTTATGTACTGCACAACTTGTCCTCGATTGTGTCTGAATTACAAATCTGGGACCACAGTGCCACATCAAACACATGGAATATTCATTAGGTACCTGTTTATTATAGAGATCCAGATGGGTTAATTTGAAGTCTTGGAAGAGATCTATATGAATGTTCCTAATAATAAAGTGCCCAGAATCTTCACTTCTTCCAGCTTCAAGAGGCCAGTACTGTCCACATTTTATACGACCTCTTTCTATTACCCTTGCAAAAGAAAAAATATATATCATACATTAGAGTACACGGCAGTAGGTCATTTTCTAATAATAGAAAAAATATATAAATAAGTGCAGCTCACAATCTATCAGCCAAGGTATAATGATTTTACACCTACACCCAGGTGTGACATAAATACAAGAAAAATGAAAAAATATAAATCATCGCCTCAAGGCTAATACCAGGCAACCTGATACATGATATCAACATAAGAAACATACAGTAACTACCCGACATGCGATGACCCCGACATATGATCAAATCGACATACGATGCTTTTATATGTTGGGGCCATCGCATTAACTGCTATTTGACAGCGCAAAATGTTTAAGCTGCTGTCGGATAGCAGTTTAAGCATCCCGGACAGGTTCACTTACCTATACGCGCTGCTCCGGGTCCACTTCGCGATCCTCCGCTGTCTTCTGCATCTTCTCCGGGGTCGGGGCCTTGCTTTACGGCGTCGTTATTACGTCTCTGCGCACGCCGTGCGTAATAATGGCACCAGAAAGCGAGGCCCGGACCCTGGAGAAGATGCGGAAGAAGCCAGAGGATCCCGAAGACGACGCCGGAACAGCGAGACAGCATCGGGAGCCCCTGGGACAGCATCGGGAGCGGTGAGGACGCGGTCCGGAGCGGCGGGGACAGGTGAGTATTAAAGGGGTACTCCAGGGAAAACCTTTTTTCTTTTAAATCAACTGGTGGCAGAAAGTTAAACATATTTGTAAATTACTTCTATTAAAAAATCTTAATCCTTCCAGTACTTATTAGCTGCTGAATGCTACAGAGGAAATTCCTTTCTTTTTGTAACACTGATGACATCACAAGCACAGTGCTCTCTGCTGACATCTCTGTCCATTTTAGCAACCATGCATAGCAGATGTATGCTAAGGGCAGCATGGTGGCTCAGTGGTTAGCACTGCTGCCTTGCAGTGTTGGGGACTTGGGTTCAAATCCCACTAAGGACAACAATAAATAAAGAGTTATTACTATTATTATTATTATAATAACGTCAGCAGAGAGAACTGTGCTCGTGATGTAATCAGAGTGCATTCCAAAAAGAAAAGAATTTCCTCTGTAGTATTCAGCAGCTAATAAGTACAGGAAGGATTAAGATGTTTTATTAGAAGTAATTTACAAATATGTTTAACTTTCTGTCACCAGTGGATTCGACAAACAATGGGTCGTTTGGAACGAATTACCATCGTATGTTGAAGGACCACTGTATAGGAATAAAAAGGAGAAGAAAATCGTGCTTCAATTTTAAGAAAAAGAATTGCAAAATGTATTTAAAATACATAAACTTAATAAAATTATGCAAATACAATATACTATATTAGACCTACTTCCACAGGGCCCTTGTGGAAGCTGGTTGGGATAATAACTTAAGCTGGTAACTATACATTCAACTTTATATACTTATTTGTATGGACTGGGATACACTAACCAATACATATGGTATTGTGAACTGTAATTACATTATTCCGAACCATCAAATGCCGGACTATAGAACATATCAGTGAAATTTCACATTTAAAGTGCGGGACAATACTACTATTCCACAAGGGCACTGTGGAAGTAGGTCTAATATAGTACCGTATATACTAGAGTATAAGCCGACCCGAATTTAAGCCGAGGCACCTAATTTCCCACCAAAAACCCAGTAAACGTTATTGACTCGACTATAAGCCTAGGGTGGGAAATACATCATCCCCGACCCCTCCATCTCCACCGCCTGTCAATCCCTTCAGTGGTCTTCAACATGCAGACCTTCAGATGTTGCAAAACTACAACTCCAAGCATGCCCGGACAGCCATCAGCTGTCCGGGCATGCTGGGGGTTGTAGTTTTGAAACATCTGGAGGTCTGCAGGTTGAAGACCCCTGCGGCCTTCGTCATCATCCCCCCCTTTTAGTTTTCTACTCATCTCCCCTCAGTTGAAGGAAGGGTGAGCTGGTCCGGGCCATCTATGCTGCAGGGACAGTCCGGTGGGGAGGGTTAGTCGTTCCGGGGTGTCCATTTTCACCAGGAGGCCCTCATCTCCACTCCTGGCCCGGCCCCGGACTAGTGACGTTGCCTTGACGACGACGCACAGGGAGATTCATGCGCAGGGACATCCCTGTGCGCCGTCATCAAGGCAACATCACTAGGCCGGGGCTGGCCCAGAGCGGAGAAGAGGGCCTCCCGGTGAAAATGGACACCCCGGAACGACTAACTCTCCCCACCAGACGGTCCCTGCAGCATAGATGGCCCGGACCAGCTCACCCTTACTTCCCACCGAGGGGAGGAGAGTAGGAAACTAAAGGGGGGGGGGGGGTCTGGATGATGAGGAAGGCCGCAGTGGTCTTCAACCTGCGGACCTCCAGAGGTTTCAAAACTACAACTCTCCCAGCATGCCCGGACAGCCGATGGCTGGCTGGGAGTTGTAGTTTTGCAACATCTGGAGGTCCACAGGTTGAAGACCACTGAAGGGATTGACAGGCGAAGAGTTCACTCGCGTATAAGCCGAGAGGGGGCGTTTTCAGCATGAAAAATCGTGCTGAAAAACACGGCTTATACTCGAGTATATACGGTATATTGTATTTGCATAATTTTATTAGTTTATGTATTTTAAATACATTTTGCAATTCTTTATCATAAAATTGTAGCCCGATTTTCTTTTCATTTTTATTCCTATATATTTCTTATGCTGATATCATGTATCAGGTTGCCTGGTATGAGCCTTGAGGTGATGATTTCTATTTTTTCATTTTCTAATTATACATGCCATGTAAACAGACAAGTCATGTCCAAGGTGAAAGCTAGCATCTCCTAGAACATGCTATACTATATATTGTGGACTGCTATACACGTGTATTTACCTTGTCGTCATAACAATTATTAAAACTCTCTGTTCCCACACCATCCGCCAGAAATCATCAAAGGTTTTTGGCAAGGGACCTGGTTAGAGGAAAAAAACAACTTATGGTTACTTGTGCTCATAACTGTAACAAATCCAAAAGAACAAAAACAGCTGTTTTATGCAGTGAGCATGCTCCCTACAAATGACCAGCAAGAGTTGGTTGGGGAGTTCACACATGGCAGATATGCTGCAGAAATTGTGGAGAATCACATTCAGTTACATTCATCTAACTGGGTATATTTCAGATGAATAGGACAATTGCAACAAATAGGACAACAGAGATGTGTCTGAACAACCTAATGTAAGTTCAATAGGTACCTTTACTTATGTGTCCTATCCCATATGCCTCCTCTAATGGCAAACATCTTTTCTGTAGGATTCTGTATGGTATAAAACCGGTACATTCAATTTTATCCAGTTTTCTTTAGCTTCCTTTTTTTCTTTGAGGGTCACACTTACAGGGGGCAATACAAGGAAATTTAATGTGGATAAATGTAAGGATATGCACTTGGGCCGTAAAAACAAAATCCGGGATTTATCAAACCGTGTGAGAGAAAGTGGAGAGACTTTTCCACAGTAGCCAATCACAGCTCAGCTAACGAGCTCTGGTAAAGTGAAAGCGGAGCTGTGATTGGTTACTGTGCACTTTTTCTCTCACACAGTTTGATAAATCTAGGTGAAAATGTACAAGTATGTGCTTAATAATAGGACATGGGGGTACTAGTGGACAGTTAGCTCAACTTTAGTGATCAGCGCCAGGCAGCTGCTGCCAAGGTTAACAAAGTCATGGGATGTATCAAGAAAGGCATAGAGGCACGTGACAAGGACATCATTTTTGCTGACTTTGGTCTATATCATTAGTCAGACCACATATGGAGTATTAAGTCCAATTTTGGCACCTACATATAAAAAGGACATGGCAGAACTGAAGAAGGTGTAGAGGAGGACAACAAAGATAATGAATGGTATGGGAGGATTACATTACTAAGACAGGTTATCAAGCTGGGAGTTATACAGTTTGGATAAAAGACCTCTTAGGGGGGATATGATCACAATATACAAATATATGAATGGACAGCACAGAGATCTTTCTAGTGAACTTTTTATACCTAGGCTGGTAACCATGACAAGTGGGCATCCTCTACATCTAGAAGAAAGAAGGTTTTACCATCAAAGATGGGCATTCTTTACTGTAAGAGCAGTGAGGCTATGGAACTCTCTGCCATATGATGGTGTGAGGTCTGACACAAAACAAGTTCAAGGGGGACCTGGATGTAAATCATGCATATTAACCCCATAACGACCAAGGACGTATATTTACGTCCTTGGCTGGCTCCCACAATTTAACGCGGCCCGTGTCCTATCGGGTCGGTCCCGTCATATAACTGAAGTCGGGACCCGTTCAAAGTTAAACACTGCATCTAAAACGAAAGTAAAAGCTTCCCGGCTGCTCAGTGGGGCTGATCGGGACCAACGCAGTGAAAATGCGGTGTCCCGATCAGCTAGGACGCGAGCGGAGGTCCTCTTACCTTCCTCCGGCACGTCCGTTTGGCGATTGATTGCTCCAAGCCTGAGATGCAAGCTTGAGCAATCGACCGCCGATAACACTGATCAATGCAAAGCTATGGCTTTGCAGTGATCAGTGTAAAAGATCAGTGTGTGCAGTGTTATAGCCCCCTATGGGAGCTATAACACTGCAAAAAAAAAAAAAAAAAAGTTAATAAATGTGATTTAACCCTTTCCCTAATAAAAGTCCAAATCACCCCCCTTTTCCCCATAAAAAACAAACCTGTAAATAAAAACATATAAACATATGTGGTATCGCCGTGTGCGTAAATGTCCGAACTCTAAAAATATATAATGAATTAAACCGCACGGTCAATGGCGTGCGCGCAAAAAAAAGTCCAAAGTCCAAAATAACTTATTTTTTGGTCACTTGTTATACCATGAAAAAATTTATAAAAAGCAATCAAAAAGTCCAATCAATACAAAAATGGTACCGCTAAAAACATCAGATCACAGTGCAAAAAATGAGCCCTCGTAGCGCCCCATACGCGGTAAAATAAAAAAATAGGGGTCAGAAGATAATTTTAAATGTATACATTTTCCTGCATGTAGTTATGATTTTTTTCATAAGTACGACAAAATCAAACCTATATAAGTAGGGTATCATTTTAATCGTATGGACCTACAGAATAAAGATAAGGTGTCATTTTTACCGAAAAATTTTACTGCGTAGAAAAGGAAGCCCCCAAAATTACAAAATGGCGTTTTCTCTTCAATTTCGTCGCACAATGATTTTTTTTTTCCGTTTCGCCGGAAAAATTTTGGTGTAAAATTACTGATATCACTGAAAAAGTAGAATTGGTGGTGCAAAAAATAAGCCATCATATGGATTTTTAGGTGCAAAATTGAAAGGGACAATTTTGTATTGTTCTATTTTGTTAAAAATTTTTCGTTTAAAGGGGTACTCCACTGGAAAAACTGTTGCCAGAAAGTTAAATAGATTAGTAAATTACTTCTATTAAAAGATCTTAACCCTTCCCGTACTTATCAGCTGCTGTTATGATCCATATAAAGTTCTTTTTTTTAAATTTCCTTTCTGCCTGACCACATTGCTCTCTGCTGACACCTCTGTCCATTTTAGAAACTGTCCAGGGTAGGAGAGGTTTTCTATGGGGATTTGCTTCTACTCAGAAGTAGACAGTTCCTAAAATGGACAGAGGTGTCAGCAGAGAGCACTGTGGTCAGGCAGAAAGGAAATTCAAAGAGAGAAGAACTTCCTGTGGATCATAACAGCAGCTGATAAGTACTGGAAGGATTAAGATTTTTTTTAATAGAAGTAATTTACTAAGCTGTTTAACTTTCTGGCACCAGTTGTTTTTTTGTTTTTTTTTTAACAGGCAGCAAACTGATCTTCCCATGACATGTCCTTTAATATTTAGCTCCCACTTGTGGGTAACTTGAGCAAAAGGAGTGAAAAAGTCCTTCAGTACTTTAATACAAAACATTCAGCTGGTCACTACGAGGCATATGACAAAGTAGTATTTTACCTTTTTGTCTACTCTCAAATAGAAAACAATTTTAGGGTATTTGCTGCTGTGTATTTTCCTACCCAGTGAAGTCAATGGGTAGCAAAATCAGTTGCAGGAAATACGCAGCAAAATGAATGGCATGTGACCTTACCCTAAGGAACAAAAAGCATGACAATTCCATACATAGATCATTATAGAACTACTTTTATGTTCGTTACATCAGAGATCTCTTTCAATAATACAGTTTTTTAGCTGACCCCAGCAGGACACATTACATCCAACAAAGACATAGTGACAGGTAAATTTGGCTTAACACTTTCTTTCCTCATGTTCATTGTGTATGTTGGGAAAGGTCACAATGGATGTTTTTCTGGAAAAATATAATATAACAGGTTATGGATAATAGATTTAAGGGCATAGAACATTGATCCAGGGATTTGTTCTGATCGCCATATTGGGATTGGGTAGGAATTTTTCATCTGTCATGAGGTAATTTGCATCAGCCTAATTGGGTGTTTTTGCCATCCTCTGGATCAACACAACAGGGTTTTAGGTTGAACTCTATGTACTTTTTTCAATCTTACAAACTATGCCACATGTACACAGGATAAAGGCTTTTCTAAAGTGATTAAGAATCGACAGTTCACATTTCTCAGCTGCAATGCTTTTTGACTAGCTAATATGCCATCTTTATGATTTCCAAACAATGCAATGGACAGGCCAATGGGCAGTTTTGGCTTATTGGTACAACTCTTGCTGCCTTTCCCATCTATATTCTTAGTTAAAAAGGGAAAATGACAGCAGGGTCACTCACAATAACCTGAATACACAGGTAGATAATGTGGGAAAACCCTGTTTCTAGTGCTTCTTATCTGGTAAAAATGGGTGCAGACATTCAGGAGATATTCCATCTTCTTGCTTAAATCCCACAATTTTTGCAATTAATTCTATCTTGTTGCTAACCCTGGCAATTTCTTCTTAAACGCACTGAAGGCGGCTGCTTTCTACCGCACACTCAGGTGATATTTCCACCATCTTCACGGACATGCCGAGGTAGAGGGGATGAATATTATCGAGGGGGCGGAGTTATCAGCTATTGGCTGGATGGAAGAAAGCATTGCACATACAGCAGCAGCCCTACCTCAAGTGCACTTAAGAAGAAATTACCATATTAGCAACATGATGAATATCTCCTGAACTGCTGCATCGATTTACAATTGGTAAGTACTAGAAACAGTTTCCTCCACACTATCTACCTGGATATTCAGGTTGGTGCGGGTGACCCTGCTGTCCGTTTTCCCTTAATATAAATAAAACAAAAAGGTTTAAAGCGGCTCAAGTGCCCGCAGGCCATTCCAATGCAGCAGGAGTCCAGGGTTAGTAAGCCCATCTCTTCCTACAACTCCGTGCCCACTGTCAATCAAAGACAAGGTAGATGCATGCAATTGGGCAAGGAGGTGATGATTAAGAAGAGACGGGCTGGCTATCCCTTGGCTCTTGTAATGCTGGGGAATGCACCCTGGGCACTTGAGCCTTAGTTACATATTAAAACACAGGCTGCCCGTTTTAATCACAAAAAAAAATATATATATATATATATAATAATACCTTGAGTAGCTATATAGGCATTTTTTCTTTTGTATCCATCCATAAAACTGGCATTAATGTAGTCAGTGGTCTATAAACGCAAGATCAAATAAAAGGTTACTGCTTATAACATTACAATTCTAATTACATTATACATTTATATATGGTAGATTTTTATCACACACACACACACACACACATTTATATATGGTATATTTATATTACACACACACATTTATATATGGTATATTTATATTACACACACACATTTATATATGGTATATTTATATTACACACACACACATTTATATATGGTATATTTATATTACACACACACATTTATATATGGTATATTTATATTACACACACACACACATTTATAGATGGTATATTTATATTACACACACACACACATTTATATATGGTATATTTATATTACACACACACATGTATATATGGTATATTTATATTACACACACACATTTATATATGGTATATTTATATTACACACACACACACATTTATAGATGGTATATTTATATTACACACACACACACACACATTTATAGATGGTATATTTATATTACACACACACACACATTTATAGATGGTATATTTATATTACACACACACACACACACACACATTTATATATGGTATATTTATATTACACACACATTTATATATGGTATATTTACATTACACACACATTTATATATGGTATATTTATATTACACACACATTTATATATGGTATATTTACATTACACACACATTTATATATGGTATATTTATATTACACACACACACACACATTTATAGATGGTATATTTATATTACACACACACATTTATATATGGTATATTTACATTACACACACATTTATATATGGTATATTTATATTACACACACACACATTTATATATGTTATATTTATATTACACACACACATTTATATATGGTATATTTACATTACACACACACACATTTATATATGGTATATTTATATTACACACACATTTATATATGGTATATTTATATTACACACACACATTTATATATGGCATATTTATATTACACACACACACATTTATATATGGTATATTTACATTACACACACACATTTATATATGGTATATTTACATTACACACACACATTTATATATGGTATATTTATATTACACACACACATTTATATATGGTATATTTACATTACACACACACACTTATATATGGTATATTTATATTACACACACATTTATATATGGTATATTTATATTACACACACATTTATAGATGGTATATTTATATTACACACACACATTTATATATGGTATATTTACATTACACACACACACACACACATTTATATATGGTATATTTATATTACACACACACATTTATATATGGTATATTTATATTACACACACACATTTATATATGGTATATTTATATTACACACACACACATTTATATATGGTATATTTACATTACACACACACATTTATATATGGTATATTTACATTACACACACACACACACACACACACATTTATAGATGGTATATTTATATTACACACACACACATATATGGTATATTTATATTACACACACATTTATATATGGTATATTTATATTACACACACATTTATAGATGGTATATTTATATTACACACAAAGGCAAAAGAAAAGCTGCAAGGACTAAACAGACTGCTAATAGTTCATAGAGTGGTATGTTTGACAGTATCACACTTACAGGGGGGCAATACAAGGAGAGTGGTCAGACCACTAAGAAGCAGAGAAACTGATCATACATACATGACAGGACATTCTGGATCGCAATATAAATTTTTAGGGGTGCAGCCAGCTGCAAATGGAGGCATTTCTACCTCTGAACATACAGAAGCCTGCAATGCAGTTGGGGATAATGCTGCTTAAAAATGTTCTCTAAAACAAACATTGATGGCCTAAAGTATAATACAGTGACCCCCCCCTCCCCCGACCTACGATGGCCCCGACATACAATCATTTCAACATATGATGGCCTCTCAGAGGTCATCACATGTTGAAGGCAGTATCAACATACAATGCTTTTGTATGTCGGGCCATTGCATAAACGGCTATCCGGCAGCGCAGACTGCTTTAGCTGCCACCGGATAGCAGCTTACGGTGCCCCGTGTGCTCCGGTGATGGTCTCCTACCTGTCCTCGGTGCTCCGGACCGTCCTCTTCGGGATCCCCTACATAGACGGCGCTCTCCATCGTAGTCATCACGTCGCCGCGCACGCCATCCCGTCATCCAATAGGAGCGGCGTGCGTAGAGACGTGTTGGCGGCGACGCGAGAGCGACGATCCCTGGGAAGCAGAGACGCCCGGAGCGTCGGGGACGCCGCAACAGCGATGGAGGGCGACATCCAGTGCAGCGGTGATGGGTCCGGAGCGGCGGGGACAGGAGAGTACTACTTTCTATTCTTTACATTGCATGGATCCCTCAACATACGATGGTTTCAACAAACAATGGTTTGGAACGGATTACCATCGTATGTTGAGGGACCACTGTAATGAGATAAAATGAAGAGGGCATCTCCTTCATTGTTTACACAGGCACAATGGCTCACACACAGGGGAGTCTTTGTCTGGTACTGTAGCTCATCTTATAGTTTTATATGCACTGAACACTTCAGTGAACACAGTGTTTTCACATGTGGAAAATTGGAGCAGACTCCTGCAGTAGGTCAGGTGATTGACATAAGTCATGCATACTATAAAAAATAAACACGATTTTATATTGCTCTATTTTGTTATATATTTTTTTGTTTAACCCCTTAACGACCACAGACGTATATTTACGTCCTGTGGCCGGCTCCCGATCTGTGAAGTGCGCTAAGAAGCTGTGCTCGCTTCGTGTCTGCGGGGTCCAAGTTGCTATCAGCAATCAGGACCTGCGGCTTATACCGGACATCGCCGATCGGGCTGATGTCCGGTATTAACCCTTTAGACGCCGCAATCAAAGTTGATCGCAGGGTCTAAAACGGGAGAATACACTGCTGGTTAGCTCAGCGGAGCTGTTCAGGACCGCAGCGGTGATATAGCAGCATCCTGAACAGCTGAGAGGACAGCTGGAGGTGTTTTACATTCTTTCTGGCTGTCCTATCGGCGTTTGATTGCTCGAAGCCTAAAATGCAGGCTTGAGCAATGAAGTGCAGAAAACACTGATCAATGCATTCCTATGGCATAGCATTGATTAATGCCTGAAATCAGTATATACAATGTTACAACCCCTAGAGGGAGCTATAACACTGCATAAAAAAAAAGTAAAAAAAATTAATAAAAATAAAGTTAAATGTGATATAACACCTTCCCTTTTCCCATTTAAAAAAAAAGAGTGTAAATAAAAACAAACATATGTGGTATCGCCGCGTGCATAAATGTCTGAACCATAAAAATATATTGTTAATTAAACATTCAATGGCGTATGCGCAAAAAAATTCCAAGGTCGAAAATAGAGCATTTTTGGTCACTTTTTATACCATAAAAAAATGAATAAAAAGCGATCAAAAAGTTTGATCAAAACAAAAATAGTACCAATATAAACTTCAGATCATGGCGCAAAAAATGAGCCCTCATAGCGCCCTGTTCATGGAAAAATAAAAAAAGGTTATAGGGGTCAGAAGACGACAATTTTAAACATATTAATTTTCGTGCATGTAGTTATGATTTTTTCCAGAAGTACGACAAAATCAAACCTATATATGTAGGGTATCATTTTAATTGTATGGACCTACAGAATAAAGATAAGGTGTCATTTTTACTGACAAGTGTACTGCGTAGAAACGGAAGCCCCCAAAAGTTACAAAATTGTGTTTTTTCTTAAATTTGTCTCACAATGATTTTTTTTTTTCTGTTTCACCGTAGATTATTGGTTAAAATAACTGATGTCATTACAAATTGGAATTGGTGTCGCAAAAAAAAAAGCCATCATATGGATTTTTAGGTGCAAAATTGAAAGGGTAATGATTTTTAAAATGTAAGGAGGAAAAAACTAAAGTGCAAGGGCTCATGGCTTTGTTCTTTTTTCTCTTAACCAGCAAACTGATTTCCCTGTCCTTTAATATTTAACTCCCACTTGTGGGTAACTTGAGCAAAATGAGTGAAAAAGTCCTTCAGTACTTTAATAAAAAACATTCAGCTGGTCACTACGAGGCATATGACTCAAAGTAGTATTTTACCTTTGTCTACTCTCAAATAGAAAACAATTTTAGGGTATTTGCTGCTGTGTATTTTCCTACCCAGTAAAGTCAATGGGTAGCAAAATCAGTTGCAGGAAATACGCAGCAAAATGGCATGTGACCTTACCCTAAGGAACAAAAAGCATGCCAATTCCATACATAGATCATTATAGAAAGAAAGGTTTCCATATAACTACTTTTATTTTAGTTACATCAGAGATCTCTTTCAGTAATACAGTTTTTTTAGCCGACCCCAGCAGGACACATTACATCCAACACAGACATAGTGACAGGTAAATTTGGCTTAACACTTTCTTTCCTTATGTTCATTGTTTATGTTGGGAAAGGTCCAAATGTATATGCTACATGTCTCTATAGGGGGTCAATAAGTCAGACAGGAGCTGTAGGTGTGTCGTCCTGGTTGGCATGTATCAGTGCTCTGTAAAAATGAAGTATGGAATGTGTAGACCATGCTACTTCCAGAGATGGGATCAATAAGGAAACCCCATTCAAGTAGGTACCGTATTAGCCTATAGGTGATGGATACCACTACAGCCGTCACAGACATAGCATCATCTTTTTACAACATATTCCTTAAAAATATGTCATTATAGTCTATGGGTGATGCCTTTGTTAAGTAAATACCCAATAATGGCATTTGTCACCCACAGGCTATATTGGCATCTACTTAAAGGATACGAAGCTCACAAAGTATTTTTTGAATGGATCTCATTCGTTAATGGGTGACAGATGACACAGTTAGGCATCTGTCACAGCCTTCATTTAACATATACACTGAGATTCTGTTACACAGAATCACTGCTGTACTCCGGTAGGCTCATTTTTAACCAGACCATGGTTTTTAGTCCGGAAACAAAACGGGACACGGTCCAAAAATGAGCCGACCAGTCAATATCTGACTCCATTCAAATGAGTGGGGTGCAGCACGGGTCCGGCGGAGATACGGCAGTGTTCGGTTTTTAAATTCCCCTGACTGGATTCTGGCGAGCATACTGCACAATTCCTTTGACCGTATTGCACAAACATGGTCTGAATGTACCCTAAACCTCGAGAAAGCTCTGCATTCCCACTACTATAGCCTAAGGGTACAAATTCTTCCCAACAAAATCTGAAAGCATAGGAAAAATTTTTTTGTGTGACTATTATACAAAAGCATAGTTGACTATGTCTCTACATACAGCAAAATGAATGTGATGTAGGAGAAACTGAAATCGCGAGAAAAACACGGTATGAACACAACTGATAAGAATAGCACATTGGCACTTCCTGGACCATTCCATAAAATGCAGGAGAGGAAACCAGAGGAGAGAACAAGAGCTTTAGTCTGTTTCCTATTAATTTACCTTGGAGGCACAGACAGAGGCTCCTGACAGTATGGATGCCCATGAGATAGATAAAAAATAAAATTAAAATAAATTGCAATAGATAACATATAAAAGAAAAGGCATATAGTATGTTTCATGTTCTAGTAATCATTAGTTGAAGGTTACCTCATCTGTGCCAATAAGTCCCAGCTTAACTCTGGACTGGTCTAAGCACAGGACATCACTGTATCTGTTCTTGGCTTGATTGTAAGGCTTCCTGTGGGAAGAGGGGATATATCAAAATGTAAAGTAATTTCTTCATGAATAATATTTCAGGAACACTATTAATTTTAATGAATATGGAAAAGTTGAAAGAAACCCCAAACACAAGACCATAAAATTCATCCTGTGAGCTTCTGAAATCAGCAGTCTTGTAGCCACCTTGAAGAGTAACTGATTTATTTATATTTAGTTACACCTTATTGACTATTTTATAGCCCCCATAGGGGACTAATACCTGCAATCTTCAGACTGCAAACACTGGTCAATGATGTTCCATAGAACAACATTGATCAGTGTTATCAGTGCTCCATTGCTATAGTCCGCTGTGGCTGGCTGGATGGAAGGGAAGCAGGTAACATACTTCCTCGTGCCTTACAGGTTATTGGGATGCTACGAGTGTACCCACCAGCTACAGGCACTACATTATGCCACTTTTAGACAATGCAAACTTTGATTGTGATGTCTAAAGGGTTAATGCCAAACATCAGCCTGATCGGCTATGTCCGGCATTACCCACGGGTCCCCGGTTGCTGATAGCAGCCGGGACGAAGTGGGTATGAAGTCGGCTCAGCTCTGCTGCTGTGCCATTTAAAGAGAGCATTTTGTGGCAGTCATAAATTAAATACCTGATGTGAAAGTATGAATTTAACCTTGCTTTAATTTACATTTCTTACAATTCTCCATTAGGCTGTGTTCACACGGCAGAATGTGTGTGTGAAATTCCGCAGAAGAATTCTACACAGAAAATCCACTGGAATTTATGGCTTTACTTCAATATGATTCTGCTGTCCCATTCACAGCGAAATTTCTGTGGCAGAATCTCACTGATGTCAATGAGGCTTTGAATTTCAGCAGAATTTTGTGTTTTGAGAACACAGAAATTCAGCTGCAATCTTTGTAGTATGGAATTTGAGCAGAAATCTGCCATGTGAACATAGCCCAAGATGAAAACCTAGTTCTGTCTACATCCCTAAGGGTTTATCACACTGCAGCCAGTACATTATTTAGCTCTTTAGTGCCATTTTCAAGAAATCAAGCCCTGACATGTTCTCTCTCTGTGTTATTTGTCCAATTCATGGCCTGCCTCCCTCTTATCTGGAAGTTCCAACTTACTTTGATAAATCGAAAGAACTGACTGGTGGCTCTTTTCTAATTTCTTCATACTCCTGAAAAATTCCCCTCTTTTTCATCCTCTTGACGTGCTGTACCAAAGCTAGTACGGTCATTCCTCCTTCTTCAGGCATATGTATGGATTGCTCCATGTCTGCAGGCAGTGGTCGAGATTTCTGGGGTAAAGGTGGGATGGAAGGATTGTCAGCAGGCTGTTTATACAATGGAGTGTCCGGAGGAGTCTCCGATTGGGGAGGCGGCCTCCTGCAGTTTGTATTTGCGCTGGAGCTTTTATCACAACAATCGTAGTTGCCACTAACAGCAGAACCATTCCAGTGCACACAGCCACTTACTCTGTGTGTCTCGGCATAATTCTTAGTCCTGTTTTCATGGTAATGATTGTGAAGAAGTCTGGTATTGTCAGTCACATTCTGCTGGGTGCAATTCGAGTTTAGTCTATCACTAACAGGATTTTGCTCAGTTGAGTATATAACAAAGAGGTGGTCCATGCAGTCTCCATTTTCTTGGCCTTGTCTAGAATTGACACATGCCTGTATCCAAGCAACGTGGCTTATTTTGGATGTTCCTCCCAAATGCTCTGGTAAAGATTCCTTCGGTATGTGGTTTACCAACTCATGGGCTTTTACTGTGCGCACCTGCAGTGGAAACATAAAAAAATGCCAAGAATTACTTGTATGGGGTCAGGTGAGCTTCAATCCAGTTTTAGGCAATAAAAACATAAAACATTGCTACTTGTTGACTTCCGGAACACATTAAGCCTAACTTTACACAATGCAATTGATTGGGGTCTTTTGACTGCCTAAACAAACAGGTTTGGAAACAAGACAATACACAGACTATTCTAATAGTTCTGTTCTCTGCACATATCTGATAGGGTGGGTAATTGCTTCAGAAAATAGACTACTCTAATAAACATTTCATCATTGCAAGTCTGTTTATATATTATCACCTTTAAAAGAACTCCAGTTATGAAAAACCTATCACCATCTCCCAGCCAGAAGGGACTCCTTGGAATCTCCAGAAAGGGCCCTGTATTTTACTGGTCAGCCCTCCAGCCTCCACCTTCTGAGAGGAACTGGTCTCAGCATTGACAGGCTGCTCAGTTAATCGCTGGCCACAGTGATATCACACCTTAGCTGGCGATTGCCCAAGTGGATCATCACAAGAGACACCAGTTAGTCTTAGAAGCAGGGCTGTGGAGTCGGTAGATAAATGTTCCGACTCCTACGTTTTTTGTACTTCCGACTCCTCTGTATTACTATGCAAATGTATTTTATACATTTCTTGAAGGAAAGAAAGGCAACATACATGTCATTACCACAGGACTACTGTCTAGGAAGCTAACAGTCTACTGTATTGAACAGTTTGTGTGCTGATCTGCTGCTGAAGTTAGGGCAGTGGGAGGATCCAGGAAGGGGCATTTATTATAAAACATGATTTCCCTAGTAGAATCCCATAGTCATGTTTAAAGGGGTACTCCGCCCCTAGACATCTTATCCTCTATCCAAAGGATAGGGGATAAGATGTCAGATCGCCGGGGTCCCGCTGCTGGGGACCCCCGGGATTGCCACTGCGGCACCACGATATCATTATTGCAGAGCGAGTTCGCTCTGTGCGTAATGACTGGCGTTACAGGGGACGGAGCAGCGTGACGTCATGGCTTCACCACTCGTGACATCACGACCCGCCCCCTTAATGCAAGTCTATGGCAGGGGGCGTGACAACCACCACGCCCCCTCCCATAGACTTGTATTGAGGGGGCGGGCCGTGATGTCATGAGGGGCGGAACCGCGATGTCCCGATACTCCGGCCCCTGTATTGCCAGTCATTTAGTGCAGAGCGAACTCGCTCTGTGCAGTAATGATAGCGCGGTGCCGCAGCGGCGATCCCGGGGGTCCCCAGCAGCGGGACCCCGGCGACCTGACATCTTATGCCCTATCCTTTGGATAGGGGATAAGAGGTCTAGGGGCGGAGTAGCCCTTTAAGCTAACAATCGAGTTTACAAGTTTTTATAGCCTTAGCAGAATGGCAGCAGTTTTTCCAATGATTTACAGCTTCAGTCTTGAACTATTGACCCTTCATTCCCTTCACTTATACAAGTGTCTTTAGTCCTGCAAAAAACATTATCGGTGAGAGGCTAGGTTACCCATGGGTTCCCTGTAACAGCAGAACACAACACTACGGAAAGTATAAGTATTGCCGCTCCTAATTGTGCAATACGTGCCATATAGTGAAGCACATGAAAAGTATGCTTCTCCACGGTCACTTAACGTGTTCGGTTTGCGGTTACATGAGGCACTACATGCATTGGTCTTTATTCTTAAAGTAGAGAAGTCATTAATTATAACTTTTTATGAATTGGGACATTTAAACTTGCTTTTTTAATTTTTTTTATTCCAATCTAAATTTAGTAGGAGTCAGAGTATTGTTTGCAGACTCCAGGTACCCAAAATTTCGTCCGACTCCGAAGCTCTGCTTAGAAGGGGGCGCCAGAGCGCTTCGTGGCAAGAGACAGGCCCCTTCCTGGAGTCCGTAATGGGTCACACGCAGATCGAGGATACATTTTTCATAACTGTTTAGAATATATAACCAAAAATGTGTAATACCACACACCAACTGAGGACAACTTTTGGAAGAAATTAGCTCACAGTTTTTCTGCTCTTGGATAACCCTTTTAACCCCTTAACGACGCAGGACGTATATTTACGTCCTGCGCCGGCTCCCGCGATATGAAGCGGGATCGCGATGCGATCCTGCATCATATCGCGTCGGTCCCGGCGCTCATCAACGGCCGGGACCCGCGGCTAATACCACACATCGCCAATCGTGGCGATGTGCGGTATTAACCCTTTAGAAGCGGAGGTCAAAGCTGACCGTCGCTTGTAAAGTGAAAGTGAAAGTGACCCGGCTGCTCAGTCGGGCTGTTCGGGACCACCGCGGTGAAATCGCGGCGTCCCGAACAGCTGATCGGACACCGGGAGGGCCCTTACCTGCCTCCTCGGTGTCCGATCGACGAATGACTGCTCCGTGCCTGAGATCCAGGCAGGAGCAGTCAAGTGCAGATAACCCTGATCGCAGGCATGTTAATACACGCCTGTGATCAGGATGAGAGATCAGTGTGTGCAGTGTTATAGGTCCCTATGGGACCTATAACACTGCAAAAAAAAAGTAAAAAAAAAAGTGTTAATAAAGGTCACTTAACCCCTTCCCTAATAAAAGTTTGAATCACCCCCCTTTTCCCATAAAAAAAATAAAACAGTGTAAAAAAATAAATAAACATATGTGGTATCGCCGCGTGCGTAAATGTCCGAACTATAAAAATATATCATTAATTAAACCGCACGGTCAATGGCGTACGCGCAAAAAAATTCCAAAGTCCAAAAAAGCGTCTTTTTGGTCACTTTTTATACCATTAAAAAAATGAATAAAAGGTGATCAAAAAGTCCGATCAAAACTAAAATCATACCGATAAAAACTTCAGATCACGGCGCAAAAAATTAGTCCTCAGACCACCCCGTACGTGAAAAAATAAAAAAGTTATAGGGGTCAGAAGAGGACATTTTTAAACATATAAATTTTCCTGCATGTAGTTATGATTTTTTCCAGAAGTGCGACAAAATCAAACCTATATAAGTAGGGTATCATTTTAACCGTATGGACCTACAGAATAATGATAAGGTGTAATTTTTACCGAAATATGCACTGTGTAGAAACGGAAGCCCCCAAAAGTTACAAAATGGCATTTTTTTCGATTTTGTCGCACAATGATTTTTTTTTCCGTTTCGCCGTGCATTTTTGGGTAAAATGACTAATGTCACTGCAAAGTAGAATTGGCGACGCAAAAAATAAGCCATAATATGGATTTTTAGGTGGAAAATTGAAAGGGTTATGATTTTTAAAAGGTAATGAGGAAAAAACGAAAGTGCAAAAACGGAAAAACCCTGAGTCCTTAAGGGGTTAAGCATAAAGCGGGTTTTGGCCTTCGAAACACAGTAAATTTTCAATATTGAGTGCTTGTTTTTTATGTGATCAGTTGAACTTTGTAATGACATGTTTCATGTATAGCAATATAATGTATAGCAAAACAAAAAAATTAAGATTAGTTGTGGGTGAAAATCTGCAATTTTGCAACTCTAAATGGCCACTATCACAAACATTAGTGGTCATTTAGAGCACTATAAAATATGAATATTTGTAAATGCATTCAATAATTTTTTTTCATTGATTTAACTTAAATCGCATTTATAAAAGTGTCCACTAGGGGTCCTCACAAAAGAGCCCCACGCTGATCTCTGGCCGTCGCTATATGAAAACAGATGGTGGCAACGGTTCTGGCCCGTCGGAATACAGGAAGTGAGGGCAGGCTTTAGAAGGCTCTGTGCTCGCTCCTGGTCTGTCACTCAGCACAAGGAGAAACAGAGGCATGTATTCCCATGCCGCGCACCGTGCTGCAGCTGCTCATCCATCCACCCACCCATCCATCCATCCCAGGTACTGCCTGGGGCTATAGCTCTATCCCAGTCAGAGTACAAGACTGGTTGGGATTTGTAGTCCCATTATGCAATATGTAAGAGGAGCAGAGGATTATATATATTATCCTCTGCTCCTCTTTCATATTGCATAAAATATTGTGTGTAGGGGACTACAAATCCCAGCCAGTCGTGCATTGCATTTTTTATAATATATATACATATATACACATACATACATATACATACATACATACACACACACACACACACCGTATTTATCGGGGTATACCACGCACCGGCCTATAACACGCACCCTCATTTTACCAAGGATATTTGGGTAAAAAAAAGTTTACCCAAATATCCATGGTAAAATGAGGGTGCGTGTGTATACCCTGATACACCCCCAGGAAAGGCAGGGGGAGAGAGGCCGTCACTGCCCGCTTCTCTCCCCCTGCCTTTCCCGGGGTCTAGAGGCCTGCTGCCGGTCCTTCTCTCCCCCTGGCTATCGGCGCCGCTGCCCCTTCTGTCCCCCTGACTCCGGCGTGCGTCCCCTGCGTCGTTGCTATGCACGGCGCACTGACGTCATGCGCCGCGTCGTGCAGCGCATAGCAACGGCGCAGGGTACGCACGCCGGAGGCCTGCAGCAGCGCGGACCCGACCCCAGCAAGAGGTAATTATGCCACCGGGGATGGGGGGAGGCAACGGGGCAGCGGCGCCGGCAATGGGTGCCGCTGCCCCTTCTCTCCCCCTGGCTGTCGGCGCCAGCACCGATAGTCAGGGGGACAGAACGGGCAGCGGCGCTGATAGCCAGGGGGAGAGAAAGGCCGGCAGCAGGGCTCTAGATACCCGGGAAAAGCAGGGGGAGAGAAGCGGGCAGCGACGGCCTCTCTCCCCCTGCCTTTCCTGGGGGTGTATCGGCGTATAACACGCACATAGACTTTAGGCTAAAAATCTTAGCCTAAAAAGTGCGTGTTATACGCCGATGAATACGGTGTGTATGTATATGTGTATGTATATGTATATATATACACATACACATATATACATACACACACACACACACAAACAAAAAGAAAAATAACCAGCACAACTACCTAATACACGGGTGCACGCTGCTGTGGCAAATACAGAGTATACAAAAAAAAAGAAGGTTGCAGCAGCACACTTGGGTCAAAAAACGGAGGCTCGCATCTTAGTGCACTTTTTGATCAAAATTTTATTTAAATTTATAATGGATCCAGCATGTCACCGAGTCAGAGGCTATATACCCAGCAGAGGTGAGTGGATATGAGTGTTAGGCTCAGAATGTGTGTTAGTGTCCCATCCTAAATGAGGCCATCTCCGCATGGTGGATGGGGGGGGGGGGGGGGGGAGATCCTCTGCTCCTCTTTCATATTGCATAAGATAGTGTTTAGGGGACTATAAATCCCAGCCAGTCATGCAATATGTAAGAGGAGCAGAGGATCATACTATATATATATATATATATATATATATATATATATATATCTATCTCTCTATATATATAATCATCTGCTCCACTTAATAATGTGTGTTGGGGACTACAAATCCCAGCCATTCGTGCATTGCATTATAAACACACACACACCGCTATCCCAGTCAGAGTCACTGCACATAATGGATGAATGAAAAAGACCTCCGAGTGGCGCTGCTGGTTCCGTGGATAGTAGTAATAAGCCGAAGTCCGGAGAAGAGTAGGTATAAAGCTGGGAGGTTTATTGCAAATTCATAAAACAATAAAAAACAGTACAGAATAGGATTAAGCATTTCGAGGGAGCCATACAGAGCCACACTGTATGATAATACTACAACAGTGTAGAGACAGGGTCCTGAGGCATGGGTGTCATCCTTATTATGACGAGTGCCCCAGTTACATGCCGCACAGTGAGGGGAAGGTGTGAATAGGGGTTTCATTGCACCACACTATAGGGACTGATAGGGAGTGTAGGGACAGCACACATCAGTCTTCAGATTTACTGTTATCTCCCATTATCCCGTGCAATGAAAGGGCCCGGTATTTGTGCAATAATAAATATATCCACCTCAACTGACTAAAAGGTGGTATGTAATTTTTGTGCAATAATCACTAAATTGAGTACTGAAGTGAAAATTATATATGTGCAATAAATTTAGGAGGTGGATACAATTATATGTTTGCTATTCTCTGTGAATTATAAATTTTCCCTTTGCGGTCACAGGAGAATATCTGTTTCTGTGTGTAGGGGTATGTGTGTTTTATCAGTATATACAAAATAAATTGCAATTTTTTATTTGTAAGTCATACCCCAGTTTATTTGGGTTTTTTTTATTTATTGTGATGGGGCAATAAGGCTAGCCCATATCTGACTATTTGAGCTATTTATCTTGTGTTAGAACAGACAACAGGTGGAAATTATAGGCAATTAGCAAGATACCCCCAATAAAGGAGTGGTTCTGCAGGTGGTGACCACAGACCACTTATCAGTTCCTATGCTTCCTGGCTGATGTTTTGGTCACTTTTGAATGCTGGCGGTGGTTTCACTCTAGTGGTGTCATGAGTCTAAAAACCCACACAAGTCTCAGGTAGCGCAGCTCATACAGGATGGCACATCAATGCAAGCTGTGGCAAGAAGATTTTCTGTGTGTCAGCGCGTGAGAGTCTGGAGATGCCGTGGAGAACGTTCTGCTGCCTGCAAAATCCTCCAGCATGACCGGTTTGGCAGCCCAGAGCATGGATGTGCTACCAGGAGACAGGCCAGTACATCAGGAGACCGTAGGAGGGCAACAACCCAGCAGCAGGACCGCTACCTCAGTCTTTGTGCAAGGAGGAACCTCCGTCTTTGTGCAAGGAGGAACAGGAGGAGCACTGCCAGAGCCATGCAAAATGACCTCCAGCAGGCCACCAATGTGCATGTGTCCACTGAGTCAGAAACAGACTCCATGAGGGTGGATATCCAGATATCCACTAGGTCCTGAAGGAGAGTCCCCGACGATCACAGGTGGGGGGTTGTGCTTACAGCCCAATACCGTACAGGATGTTTGGCATTTGCCAGAGAACACCAAGATTAGCTAATTCGTCTGGAGATGCCGTGGAGAACGTTCTACTGCCTGCAAAATCCACCAGCATGACCGGTTTGGCAGTGGGTCAGTAATGGTGTGGGGTGGCATTTCTTTTGGGGGTCGCACAGCATTCCATGTGCTTGCCAGAGGAAGCCTGACTGCCATTAGGTACAGAGATGAGATCTTCAGACCCCTTGTGAGACCATATGCTGGTGCGGTTGGCCCTGGGTTCCTCCTAATGCAAGACAATGTTAGATCTTATGTGGCTGGAGTGTGTAAGCAGTTCCTGCAAGAGGAAAGCATTAATGCTATGGACTGGCCCACCCGTTCCCCACACCTGAATCCGACTTAGCACATCTGGGACATCATGTCTCACTCCATCCACCTCAGACTGTCCAGGAGTTGGCAGATGCTTTAGTCCAGGTCTGGGAAGACATCCCTCAGGAGACCACCTCATCAGGAGCATGCCCATGCATTGTAGGGAGGTCATACAGGCACATGGAGGACACACACTATTGAGCCTCATTTTGTCTTGTTTTAAGGACAGTACATCAAAGTTGGATCAGCCTGTAGTGTGGTTTTCCACTTTGATTTTGAGTGTGACTCCATATCCAGACCTCCATGGGTTGATAAATTTGATTTCCATTGATAATTTGTGTGTGATTTTGTTGTCAGCACATTCAATTATGTAAAGACGAAAACATTTCATACGATTAATTCATTCAGATCTAGGATGTGTTCTCAGTGTTCCCTTTATTTTTTGAGCAGTGTATGAACATTATATTTTTATAGTTTGGACATTTACACATATGACTATTCCCCTTATAAGGGAAGCAGTTAATTCACATTTATAAACTTTTTTTTTTTACATCCTTGGATTGCATACACTGTTCAAGGCTATGCCATAGCATAGCATTGATTAGTGTTATCGGTGCTCGATTGCTCTGGTATTTGCCGCAAGTCACTGGCATTTGTTTATTTATTTTCAAACTCTATTCATACAGAAACAGTGAATTTTACAGTTTTTCCAAAAATAAATAAAACACGAGTGAGGTAGAACTCAAACGGGATAAATTGTCCATTAATAAGAAAACAAAAGCTACGCCATTTTTTAAAAACGTTTATGAGGTTTATTGTGAAGGATAAAACAAAATGTTTATAATTCGGACAATTCCACACATAGCAATACCAATTTTTTTTGTAAAATGTGAAAGGGGAGGGAAGTAATTGACATTTATTACAGGGAGATTGATGCTCTATTGATACAGCTTCTGCTCTGGCAGATTATCAGAGGAGTGACAATTGGGGGTATGCAGAGAAGGGCAAGAGACCTTTAGCCACTATTTTTTATTTATTTTTATACTGTAAGCAGCCATCATTCACCACCTATGAAGCAAGCACAGCTCCCAAGCTTGCTTTATAGACAGTAAACACTTCATTAAGCATATGTACATCCTTTGCGTTAGGACCAGACAACCTGAGCGTACAGGTATACTGTGTTGTCTAGGGGTTAAAAGCCACAACTTCTTTTCCCATCTACAGACCCATGAAAGCTTGTTTTTTTGCTGGACCAAAAGTACTTTGTAATGGCACCCTTTATTGTTCCCAAAATATTTGCTGCAAAACCGGAAAAAAAAAAGAGTGAAACTGAAAAACAAAATTTTGCTACTCTTTTTTTTTAGGCCAGTATAATTACAACAATATCCAATCTGTGCTGTACGGCTTTGTATCTTCTTATGATTATTTTTTTTTCCTTTTTTTTTTAAAATGACTATGCCAAAAACTGCCCTGTTAGTCTATAACTAACCTCCCCCTCCTGGAGCTGTGGTGGGGCTAATCATTTGCCCAGCATCTGGAGTTCTTATCGGTACCAATTCAGAGTAGATTAGACTGTTATTTAAGTTTTTTTTTTTTGGGGGGGGGGGGGGGGGATGTAAGTCATAACAGAAAAAATAAATAAATAAAACCCCTGAAAAAAATACCTGCAATGGCATAATTTGGATTTTTTTCTCTCCATTTACCATATGGGATTAATAAGGTTATATTTTAATCGTTTGGACAATGCTGTACGCAGTAACACCAAATAGGTTTTTTGTTTATAATTTTTTTTATTTACATTTTTTATGGGGGATGGTTTTTTAGTTTTTGATGACAATCATTTGACTGCTATAGCATTACATTGATACATTCAATAGGTGATCTGCTTATACAGTCTGCCTATGTCAGTCTATAGCAGTAGATCAGACTGCATGTAAAGAGGCATTCAGATTGCCTTGGCTGCCATTTCAATTAATTGGCTTCCTGCGATTGAAATGTGTGGAGCCGATCCATTCTTTTAACTACCAATTATTTGTACCAAGTACTGTTAACCCCTTAAGAACCAGGCCCATATTTTCCTCCTTACCTTCTAAAAATCATAACTCAAAAACTAATTTTTATATACAGACCCATATGAGGGCTTGTTTTTTGCATAACCAATTTTACTTTGTAATGACATCACTTATTTTACTATAAAATGTATGGCGCAATAAATAAATAAAAACACACATTTATGTGGGGAAATTGAAAAGAAAACCACAATTTATGAAAGTTTGGAAGGTTTTGTTTTCATGCTGTACACTTTACGGTAAAAATGACATGTTTTCTTTATTCTGTGGGACAATACAATTAAAATGATACCCATGATATATGCTTTTCTATTATTGTACCACTTAAAAAAAAATATCTCAAACTATTTTAACAAAATTAGTATGTTTAAAACTGCCCTATTTTGACCACCTATAACCTTCTCATTTTTTCCTATAAGGGGCGGTATGAGGGCTCATTTTTTGCGCCGTTATCTGAAGTTTTTATTGGTACCACTTTTGTTTCTAATTTTCCTTTTTATTCACTAAATTTTTTTGGAATAAAATGTGACTAAAAAGCAGCAATTTTTGACTCTTTATTTTAGGTTTATGCCGTTCACCATACGGTATGATTAGAATTATATTTTGATAGCTCGGACATTTACACATGTGGAAATACCAAATATGTTTATTCATTTATTTTTTTACGCTTTTTGGGGGTAAAATGAGAAAAATGGACGATTTTTATTGGGGGAGGGGATTCTTCAAATTTTTATTTTTTTTATTTTACACTTATGTCCCCATAGGGGACTATTTATAGCAATCAGTTGATTGCTAATACTGTTCAGTGCTATGTGATGTCATGTGATGTTAAGGGGTCATGCAATTAAAAATGCAATGCAACGTGTGAACCATAACAGAAACTGATGGCAGTTTTACTATTTCAGGATTATGTACAGTAAAAATAGTGTTGAAACAAGCACCAATGAGTAATGTTTGGTTGGGTCCAAAATGCGTTGGTTGATGATCATGTTTTTCCAGTGCTTTATGTGTGTGCACAGAAGGTTGCTGTAACCATCTATACGTTTTAAGGAAAAAAATGTATGTACTGCTACATGAGTGCTAGCCATAGATTCTTTTGGGTGACTATATACTGTGGGGGTTTAGGCTATGCTCTATTTAGCCCACATAAGCTTTATATTGAAATGATTATGTATGCAAGGCCATGCAAAGGATTGCTGTATTGTTCACGAGTCCTGTTACTTCGAACATTGTCATCTGCACATCCCCTACTACATGAGGAGATGTGAGGCTAGTGAACATTTTATTTTACTGCTTGAAAGATGTGATCAGATGAAAAACAAGGGTTAGCTCAGTTGTCCGCTGATGACTGGGACCATTACACAGGGCAATATCAGCTTATCTGGAAGATAATTGCCCCACATAATAGTGACTTATGGAGTTTACAATCAAGGGGGGGGGGGGGGAGATTGCAACCAATCAGATCGCTTCTTTCATTTTTGAAAAGGCCTCTAAAAAATGAAAGAAGCAATCTGATTGGTTGCTATGGGCAACTCAGCAACTTTTCCTCTGGACAGGTTTTGATAAATCTCCCCCACGGTGTTTGGAGTCTACAAGGATTCTCATTAACAAAAAAAAGACAATGGGGGAGATTTATCAAAACCTGTCAAGAGCAAAATTTGCTGAGTTGCCCATAGCAACCAGATAGCTTCTTTCATTTTTGAAAAATCCTCTGAAAAAATGAAAGTAGTGATCTGATGTGCAACGCAGCTACTTTTCCTGGACAGGTTTTGATAAATCTCCCCCAATATGACTGTCAAATTGGAAGCACGCTGGCTCAGTGGTCAGTACTGTTGCCTTGTAGCGCAATTGGGTCCTAAGTTTAAATCTCAAAGGACAATATCTGCAACGTTTTAATGTTCTCTCTGTGTTTGCGTGGATTTCCTCAAGGTACTCCGTTTTTCTCTCACACTCCAAAAACATACTGATAGGTGAATTTAGATTGTGAGCCCTAACAGGGACAGAGGCCAATCTGAGTGGACAGTGTTGTGTAATGTGTGCTGTGCTGTGTAATGATGCTCTCATGCATTAACAATGTGGACAGCATCAAGATTAAAGACATTAAAGTAAACACTACAGAGGAGATTTATCAAAACAGCTGCTCA
Organism: Hyla sarda; assembly: GCF_029499605.1. NCBI lineage: Eukaryota > Metazoa > Chordata > Amphibia > Anura > Hylidae > Hyla > Hyla sarda. The sequence goes on from NC_079189.1 coordinate 223,516,787, forward strand.
TAGCAACCAGATAACTTATTTTTAAAAAGGCCTCCAAAAAATTTAAGAAGCAATCTGGTTGCTTTGGGCAACTGCACCATTCTTTTTATAGAGAGGTTTCGATAAATTTCTTCCTATGTATTTCATAAATAATCCAATCATTTGGTTAAATAGAAGCTGTAATAAAGGTTTCAATAATACTTTTTTGAGCCCCTCAATGGAAAACCAAACAAAAATGATATATTTAAAAAACAAAAATACCCAAAACACTGCATAACAAAAAACAAAAAGGAGCAAGCAAGCAAATCAAAACGTATAAAAATATAATACGCTACCCGTTCTCTCAGCTTTTCTCTGACGAAAAGACGTAAAACAGCAAATGGTGCTCGAAACCAAAGAGGAGAGGATACAATAAAAACACATTTTAACCGTGCAGGAAAAGCACCCTAGGGACAAAAGAAAGGAATAACAAATTGAACGTACATAAAAAGAATACGGTAAATATATATCCTTCAAAATATTTCGTTGTAACTCAATATCAAATCAAGTCATAAAACATTTTTATATACATTAGAATGAGATAGTTTGTAATATGGGCAAGAGATCACTAAAAATTCTACCGTCATATTTTCTTGATAAATCCTTCCATACCTATATTATGAATCATATGAAATACATATGACAAACATTTCTAGCACTATATGCAAAATGGTATAATGGGCAAGAAACTAGACATCCTAAAACAGCATTCCAGAGAAGGACCTGACAACTAAAGGTTGAAAGTCTCCCAACATAACGAGAAAACACTTGCCACAGCAACTAATACCCCAAGGGAAAGATATCTAAGGCCGGGTTCACATGGACGGCTCCGCAGCGTATTTTACGTTGCGGATCCGCCGCCATTGGACTACATTGTGACATCTGCGCCTGCTTGTAGCGGCAGTCTGCTGCTACGAGCAGATACTCGCACACATCGTGGCTGCTTTCGACCTATGAATGAGAGCAGCGACTCACACATCGCAGCATGTCTGAGCAGGCACAGATGGAGGCACAATAGCCCACATTTATCATTGCAGTGCAAGTGAAGCATTTTCTTTTTTTTTTTTTTACACTTTTTTTGTGTGCTGATAATGTGTAGGAGCACCAAATTTATTAAAAGGTAAAAGAGCTTTGATAAATTTTGTGCCGGTCACATTTTCTGAAATTTCTGTCTACACATACACCAAAAAGCTACATCATGTCTGGGCTGGTGTAGTTTTAGAGACACTGCAGTGGCTTTGCGCCTTTTTTTGCTCCTTTTTACAAAAAGGGGCAATGATAAATCCCTTCCATATCATGTCTATTGCCAAAATCAGTGGATTGCAACTCAAAATCAGCAGAAATGTGTAAACAAAAAGGCGCAAGCAAACTCTGCTTGTGCCTTTTTTGCCGCTTTTTTAGACACAAAAAAACAGTCTAAAGACAATGATAAATGTGGGCCAATGTAGGGAGGGATCTATTGTCGGCGGATCCGCAGCATAAATACGCTGCAGATCCATCCGAGTGAACGTGGCCTAACAGTGAGATTTACATTCAGTGATAATTGAAAGTTTTGGCACCACTGTGGTACTTTAGGACAGTTTAATATCTATCAAATGTAGTAAAGGGGTTAAATCTCATTTACTACACACAGCCCTTTCTGGCCTTGAGAACACAGCCAATTTTTATCTAAGGTATTTTTTTTTTATTTGTTTATTTACAAAAATCAGTATGCTTATAACTGCTATATTCTGGCCGCTATAAAACTTTTACATTTTTCCGTATACAGGGCTGTAGTTTTTAGTGGTACCATTTTTGTTTTGATGGGACTTTTTGTTCTCTATAATTTTTTTCTGATACGACATGAATAAAAATCCGCATTTCTAGTGTGTGGTAGTTTTGCACATTTTCAACATTCAGCGTACAGGATCATAAACATTTTAATAGTCCAGACAATTCAGCACATCGAAATAATAAAAATATTTATTTGTAAAATGCTGGAAGGGGGGGGGGTCATTTTTAATTTTTATTAAGAGAGGAGCTTTTACATATTTTTTTAAAACATTCTATTTTACACTTTTAAGTCCCCATAGTAGACTATTATATGCAATCACTAGATTGCATTCCCAGTACAATGTTATGCATATTGCATAGCATTGTCCAGTGTGATCAATGCTCTACTAAGAGAGTCTGGCACTGCCAAACTGAATCATTGGAGCAATGATCCTGCCTGCAGAAGAAGGGTAAAGGGATCTACTCGATCACATTGCGGGTGTCCAATGAGCAGTACATAACCACCTGTACCTGTTATTCTTTTAGGCGCAGTTATTGGCATTGATCACAGTGGCTAAAGGGTTATATAGTTCATAAGGTTGAAAAAAAAAAAACACAAAGAGTCCATCAAGTTCAACATATATCCCTATTGTGTCCCTACTGTGTTGATCGAGAAGAAGGCAAAAACCCCTTAGGAGGCTAATACCAACTGCCCCATACCAGGGAAAAAGTCCTTCTAGATTTCAATGACAATCAGAATAAATCCCTGGATTACAGTTCAGACTCTATTAATCTAGTATTCATAACCTGTAATGTTAGTACTCTCCAGAATAACCTCCAGGCCTCTTTTGAACTCTTATTTTGTTCACTATGACCACTTCCTCTGGGAGAGAGTTCCATAGACTCACTGCTTTTACAGTTAAGAACCCCCCATCTATGCTAACATAGAAACCTTCTTTCCTCTAGAGCATGCCCCTTTGTTATAGATACAGTCCTGGGTATAAAAATAGGCCATTGGAAAGATCTCTGTACTACTACCAGATACAAAAGATATTAGGTTGTCCCCAAGCCATTTTTCTAAACTAAATAACCCCTCATTCTGATAACATCTCTGGGTATCATTTCCTGTATTACTCCGATTGCCCATCTTTAAAACCCTCTCCAGTGCCACTATATCTTTGTTATACACTGGTGCCAACAACTGTGCACAGTATTTCACGTGTTGCCTGACAAGTGATTTGTATAGTGGCAGAATCATTTTTTTCATTAGTTTTTTTTAATCTATGCCTCTTTTGATGCACCCCATTATTTTATTTGCCCTGGCAGCAGCTGCGTGACTGGTTGCTCCAGTGAATTTTACTGTTGACTTAATCCTAAATTACCAATGCCCATAATTAGTAGAGAGTGCTTGGCTACTGATCCTACCAGTCATTCAAACTATAAAGCGACTGCAGCTCCTGTGTACAGTTGTGTCTATGGTTTTAGCAAAAAATAAAAAAATAAATAATAATCAAAAATAAATAAATAGTCTTTGCCTGTAAGTGTTTATTGTAGGGCTGCATGATATGGGAAAAATGTGAGATTGTGATTATAGAGGTAAATATTGCGATTTCGATATGCGATCGCGATATAATAAACAAATTGGGAAATCCCCCCTATTTAATGTCCAATCCCTCTATTTCATTAAACCAACTTGCCAAATTTCATGTTCATTGACTGAACATAAAATAGAGGGGTTGGATATGAAATGGGGAGAAATTAGCTTAATTCCTCCTCCGCATTTCATGTGCCTGGCCTCGTATAGTGTAGTCCGCACACACTCTCCTGGCCTGGTATAGTGTAATCCGCGTACTCTACTGGTATAGTGTAGTGTAGTCTGCACACACTCTCCTGGCCTGGTATAGTGTAATCCGCGCACTCTACTGGTATAGTGTAGTGTAGTCTGCACACACACTCCTGGCCTCGTATGGTGTAGTCCGCGTACTCTACTGGTATAGTGTAGTCCGCACACACTCTCCTGGCCTGGTATAGTGTAATCCGCGTACTCTACTGGTATAGTGTAGTCCGCACACACTCTCCTGGCCTGGTATAGTGTAATCCGCGTACTCTACTGGTATAGTGTAGTCCGCACACACTCTCCTGGCCTGGTATAGTGTAATCCGCGTACTCTACTGGTATAGTGTAGTCCGCACACACTCTCCTGGCCTGGTATAGTGTAATCCGCGTACTCTACTGGTATAGTGTAGTCCGCACACACTCTCCTGGCCTGGTATAGTGTAATCCGCGTACTCTACTGGTATAGTGTAGTCTGCACACACTCTCCTGGCCTGGTATAGTGTAGTCCGCGTACTCTACTGGTATAGTGTAGTCCGCACACACTCTCCTGGCCTGGTTTTTTTTCCTTCCTATGATTAAAATAGTCCTCTTCTGACCCCTCTCTCATTTTTCCATATACCAGGCTGTAGGAGGCTAATTTTTTTTCCACTGTGATCTGTAGTTTTTAATCGGTACCATTATTGTTTTGACTTTTTGGTCACTTTAATACATACAATAATATTTTCTGGTATACGAAGTGATCAAAAATTTGCAATCCTATTAATTTACGCCACTGACCGTGCAGTTTCATTTAGTTATATTTTAATAGTTCTGACATTTACAAATGCGGCAATACCACTTATGGTTATGTTTATTTTGTTTACATTAATTTATTTCAAAATGAGGAAAAAGGGGGGACAATTAAAACTTGTATTAGGGGAGGGGCTTATTAACATTTAATACATTTTTCTTTTTACTTTTTTTTCCTCACAATTTTATTAGTCCCCATAGGGCAGTGTTTTCCAAACTGTCTCTCCAGTTGTTGCATAACTACAACTCCCAGCATGCCAGGACAGCCAAAGGCTGTCCAGGCATGCTGGGAGTTGTAGTTTTGCTACAGGTGAAGGCACACTGTTTGGAAAACACTGCCATGGGGACTATTCGATGCAATCATGTGATTGCAGACACTGAACAATGTTGTGCCATAGGAGCCCATAGCACAGCATTGATCAGTGTTATCGGCGCTCCATTACTACTGGCTAATGACATTGCCAGCATTATTAGAGCGCAGATCGGACGAGCCAGAGGCAGGTAGGGAACCTCAGCCTGTCCTCTTAGCTGATTGGGACCCCACAGGTGTCCCAATCAGCTTCGCTTCATTTACCTGCTGCACAGCTTTTATTTATGGTGGCCGGGCGTAGTGAGGTTAACCTCCTAACCTAATGTACGCTGCCAATCCTCGCCGCTAATGAAGGTACGGGAGTGCAGTGAGGTGCTTCTGCTGCGACTACCCTCGCCGCCACCACAGGAGCCCATGCTGCCGTCAAATGAGCCCCTGCTGCTGTCACCAGAGCTCCTGTTGTTGGGCCGCCGTTACCGGAGCAGAATTTTTTTTTTAGAAATGGCCAAATTGCAATTGGCAAAAATAGAGATATATTGTGCAGGCCTAGTTTATTGGCATGCCTAAGCAAACTGGAGATAAACTCCATAGTTTTGGCTTCATAATTTTTTTTGTCAACTACCAAATGTCTTTTATGGCCCCGGCATGGACTTGTGTCCTTAGGAACCATTGCACTACTTGAATGTACATCATTGTTATTTGTTCTGTTCCTCTTCTATAAAGTGTCATATTACTTTACTGGCAGTGTAGACTGGTTAAATGCATTTTTAAAATTAAAATGTATTGTCCAGAATTTATACTTTAAATATGCTGCTGATACTGCACAGAAAACAACAAAGATAGATATTTCACGCAGCATAATATTAAAATATAAAATTACAGGAAAATACCCTTGAAATACAATGCATTCGGAAAGTCTTTCACACAACAGCACATAGTATAAAAACAGAATAAATAAAAATATATGGAAAATAATTAAACTTTTTGGCCTCAACTCTAAATCTAATGTCTGGAGGAAACCAGGCACTGCTCATTACCTGCCCAATGCCACTCATACAGTGAAGCATAGCGGTGGCAGCATCATGCTGTGTATTTTTTACAAACCATGCATAGCACTATTGCTTTAACATGAAGCATTTAACAATAAAAAAAATTCAAGCACTATATACAACATTTTTTATTCGTACGGACAAAGGAGAACAATAATCTTATATGGAAAATGTATGATTAAAGATGGCATAAACAACTACTTACCTTGATCGATTAGATATTTTATCACTTACTATATTTTTTGCACTTTTTAGGTTATTTTGCAAGACCATGTTATATGATCTTATTTTTTATTTTTCTGGTTTGTGTATAATTGTGTATAATTCCAACATAGGATGTTTTTATCTATACCTCACTACATAGATTAACAAATTTTTAAGAATATTTAATACTAATTTTTTATTTTATTCTTACTAAAGTACACTTCTAGGACCGCTCTCTTTTATAATTATCAGATTTTTCGCACATTTGGACATTCAAAGATGCTCCATTAACCCCTTAACAAAAATGTACGTAAATGTATGTCATGGTGCGGTGGTACTTCGCGCACCATGACGTACATTTACACCATGTACATGACGCGAGCACCGGACCGATGCTGGCATCATGCATAGCAGGTCCCAGCTGCTGTCAGCAGCCAGGGACCCACCAGTAATGAACAACATCAACGATCAATACAGATCACGGCATCTGCGGCACTTAAAACAGATGACTGGATTGGGTCTTCTGCTCTGGTCAGGGCAGAAAATCGCAGATAACACTGATCAGTGCTATGCCTATACATAGTACTGTACAGTATAAGCAATCAAATGATTGCTTTAAATAGTCCCCTATGGGGGCATAAAAAAAAAAAATAAATAAATAATAAAAGTTAAATGGGAAAAATCCCCTCCCTCAAAAATGTAAATCGTCCCTTTTCCCCCCGAAAAAGCGTACAAAAAACTAAATAAAAAAATTTATAAACATATTTGGTATTGCCGCGTGCACAAATGTCCGAACTATTAAAATGTAATGTTAAAGGGATACTCCCGTGGAAAACTTTTTTTTTTTTTTTTTTTTTAAATCAACTGGTGCCAGAAAGTTAAGCAGATAAATTACTTCTATTAAAAAATCTTAATCTTTCCAGTACTTTTTAGGGTCTGAATACTACAGAGGAAATGGTTTTCTTTTTGGAACACAGAGCTCTCTGTTGACCTCATGACCACAGTGCTCTCTGCTGACATCTCTGTCCATTTTAGGAACTGTCCAGAGAAGCATATGTTTGCTATGGGGATTTTCTCCTAGTCTGGACAGTTCTTAAGATGGACAGAGATGTCAGCAGAGAGCACTGTGGTCATGATGTCAGCAGAAAGCTCTGTGTTCCAAAAAGAAAACCGTTTCCTCTGTAGTATTCAGCAGCTAATAAGTACTGGAAGGTAGGGATCGACCGATTATCGGTATGGCCGATATTATCGGCCGATAATCACGATTTTGGGCATTATCGGTATCGGCAATTATCTTGCCGATAAGCCGATAATGCCCCGCCCCCACCGCACCGCGACCGCCACCCCCTCGACCCGCCGCACCGCACGCCCGACCCACCGCACCGCGTCGCACCCCCCACCGTGATGCTAGGCGGTATACCGGTATGGATTTTTGACCATACCGCTATACCGGTCGGGCCCCACCCTCCGAGTCAATAAAAAAAATTATACTTACCCGTAATGGGGGTGGTCCGGGCCATCCATCCTTCCTTCCTGTAGTGTCCGGGGGCATTCCGGGTGAAGAGTGAACCGGTCCGGGCTGTCCTTCTCCCACGGTTTTCTTCTCCACTCCGGGCAGGCTCCGGCCTAGTACGCTGGATAGACCCCGCTACGCCGTGACATCAGGTGCGTCGCTGCGCAGCGGCGTCTATGCAGCGTACTAGGCCGGAGCCTGCCCGGAGTGGAGAAGAAGACCGTGGGAGAAGAAGGACAGCCCAGACCGGACCACCCTCCAGCCGGAACGCCCGCGGACACTACATGAACGATGGATGGATGGATGGCCTGGACCACCCTGACAGGTAGGGGAGAGAAGCGGGTGGTGGCGGCGGCGGCCTATGGCCCCGCAAAAGCCACTGCAGATCATTGATTTAAAGCGCCTGCTTTAAATCAATGATCTGCAGCGGTGTCGCAGGGGGTTAAATAGCCGATAACTTATACCGGAATATCGGTATAAGTTATCGGCCCTAACCTGCACCGATTATCGGTATCGGCCCTAAAAAACGATATCGGTCGATCCCTACTGGAAGGATTACGTTTTTAAATAGAAGTAGTTTACAAATCTTTAACTTTCTGGCACCAGTTGCTTTAAAAAAAATATATAAAAAAAAATAAAAAATAAAGTTTTCCACGGGAGTACCCCTTTAATTATACCATATGGTGTACGGCGAAAATAATTAAAAAAAATAAATAAATAAAAAAGGCCAAAATATTTTTATTTTTTTTTACTTTCGGTTTCCCTGTTCTGCCCACCCACAGTAGGCCGGGCAGAATGGGGAAACCGACTAGGACCGGCGCCGAAGTCCACTTACCCATCAGTGGCGGCAGCGGGCGGTGGCAGCAGAGGACGGCGATGCAGCTCCCTGGATCCTACGGAAGCCGGTGAGTTGCCTAGCAAAATCTGGAGGGCTACAGTTTGAGACCACTATACAGTGGTCTCTAACCTGTAGCTCTCCAGATGTTGCAAAACTACAACTCCCAGCATGCACAGACAGCAAACAGCTGTCTTGGCATGCTGAGAGTTGTAGTTGCGTACTTCCAGCTGTTGCATAACTACATCTCCCAGCATGCCCTTTGGCGATCAGTACATGCTGGGGGTTGTAGTTTTGCAACAGCTGGAGGCACACTGGTTGGAAAATACTGAGTTAGGTAATAGAACCTAACTGAAGGTTTTCCAACCAGTGTGCCTCCAGCCGTTGCAAAAGTACAACTCCCAGCATGCACGGTCTGTCAGTACATGCTGGCAGTCGTAGTTTTGAAACAGCTGGAGGTTTGCCCCCCATGTAAATTTTCAGGGTACATTCACACGGGCGGGTTTACAGTAAGTTTCCTGCTTGAAGTTTGAGATGCTGCAAAGTTTTTGCCACAGCGCAAACTCCTATCGGAGAAACTCACCGTAAACCCTAAAAACACTACACTACGACATAATAAAGGGTAAAACACTACATATACACCCCCTTACACTGTCCCCCCCTAATAAAAATCAAAACGTATTGTACGGCAGTGTTTCCAAAACGGAGCTTCCAGCTGTTGCAAAACAACTCCCCCCAGCATTTCCGGACAGCCACTGACTGTCCAGGCATGTTGGGAGTTTGGCAACAGTTGGAGGCACCCTGTTTGAGAATCACTGGTGTGGAATAACCCTTTATACACCCCTATGCAATCCCTAATTTAGTCTTCAAATGCGCATGGCACTCTCTCACTTCGGAGCCCTGTCTTATTTCAAGGAAACAGTTTAGGGCCACATTTGGGGTATTTCTGTACTCAGGAGAAATTGCACTACAAATTTAAAAATGAAGATCTTGAATTTTCTCCTTCAATTTTCTGCTATTCCTGTGAATCACCTAAAGGGTTAACAAACTTTTTGAATGTCATTTTGAATACTTTGAGGGGTGCAGTTTTTATAATGGGGTATTTCTAATAAGAAGGCCCTTCAAATCCACTTCAAAACTGAACTGGTCCCTGAAAAATTTCGATTTTGAAAATTTTGGGAAAAACTGGAAAATTGCTGCTGAACTTTGAAGCCCTCTGATGTCTTCCAAAAGTAAAAACATGTCAAACAAAGTAGTCATATTGTATATGTGAATCAATATATAATTTATTTGGAATATCCATTTTCCTTATAAGCAGAGCGCTTCAAAGTAAAAAATAAATAAAATGCTAAATTTTCAATTTTTTCATCAAATTTTGGAATTTTTCACCAAGAAATGATGTAAGTATCGACAAAATTTTACCACTAACATAAGAGTAGACTATGGCACAAAAAAAAACTCTCGGAATTAGAATGAAAAGTATAAGCATCCCAGAGTTATTAATGGTTAAAGTGACAGAGGTCAGATGTGCAAAAAATGGCCAGGTTCTACAGAGAAAATTGGCTGGGTCCTTATGGGGTTAATCCCAGTCTCCCTCTCTGCACCAGGTAACATCCATCTGTTATACGATAAATGGATGAATAAGGCCTGTCTGTCTACGTATACAAATAAGGCTGGTGAGTGCAGGAGGTCTCTTTTTCGACTATTCGACTAGAGGCTGTAATAGCTGCCAAAAAGTAATTCAAGTACAAATTGCTGCCAAAGCTGCGTAAAATGTCAGAATAATGTATGTCAATACAATATTTTCCTTTTCAATAAATTAGCAAAGATATATACAATTCTGATTTCATATTTTCACTATGGGGGATTTTATTTATTTTAGCACAAGGCTGCAACATAAAGCTTGAGAAAAGTAAAAAGGGCTGAGGACTTTCTGAAGGCATTGTATGTACCTGGACAATTTAAACAAGCCTGTAATATAAAAAAAAAAAAAAAAAAAGTCCTAACTTACCTTTAAAAGGTTCAATATCTTTACACAGAGTTCATAATCAAAGTTTCCATAAGTGGAATTTATCATATCATAAATAAAAATTAGCCCATTCCTCTGTGTCTCTACCCTGTAAACAAAAAACATTAAATTAAGACTAAAATTTTAAGAAAGTTACCATCAACAATTTACAAAATACATGCATAAAAAATAACTTCTTTTAAACACTGTACCAGTAGCAACAAAACTTTGAACTAAAGATATATTTTAATGCTGGTCAAAAATGTCTACATGCTTTGCACGAACAACAGTTTTATTCATATTGCAACATATACACAGATCAGCCAGATCATTAAAATCTCCTTATTAACATGGTTTGTGTTTTCTGTCCCCCAAAACAGCTTGTAACATCATGGCATATAGACTCCACAAAACCTTTGACCTCTCCTTTAAAAAGGGGTACTCAACCCCAAGATATTGCTTGTCGGCCTTTTGGCTAAGATAAAGTGTAGCATCTTTTCTTATCAGTTAGGGGATAATATGTCTGACCCCCTGCGATCTCTGGGCAGGCCGCACAATGTTTAGAACACGGAAGCTTGGAGCTTCTGTGTTCATGACATCGGGCAACACCCCCTTCATTTATGTCTTTTGGAGAGGGCGTGACGGCTTGTACATAGCCACCTCCCATAGTCATAAATGGAGGGTGCGTGGCGGCTGTGGTCGCCCATCACCCGACAGGGGGGCGCAGTTTGCTCCGTGCACCTGATGACTGGGGTGCCGGAAATCACAGGGGTCCCAGTAGCGACTCCCCCACCCCCGGCACACATCTTATCCCCTATGCTTTGGATAGGTGATAAGATGTCTAGGGTGGGGTCTCTCTAAAATACTTGTTTCTCCAGCACATCCATCCAATTCACGACAAGACTGAGATCTGGGGAAACTCTATGCAAAAATGTATTCAGGAATGGTTAAAGGAACATGGCAGTGTGGCAAGGTTATTCTAAGGCTGGGTTCACACCACGTTTCGTTAAATACGGTTCCCGTATACGACTGGGAGGAAGGGTGGAGGGGCTTAATCGCGGCGCCCGCACTCAGCCGTATTGGGCAACCGTATTTAATGCATGTCTATGAGCCGACCAGAGTGAACCGCAGCCTCCGATCGGCATCGTTTTCGGCCGTATGCGGTTTCCCGACCGCAGGCAAAAACGTGGTCGACAGCCTTTTTGCCTACGGTCGGCTCATAGACATGCATTAAATACGGTTGCCGAATACGGCTGAGTGCGGGCGCCGCGATTAATCCCCGCCCCCTACCAGCCAAATACGGGAACCGTATTTAACGAAACGTGGTGTGAACCCAGCCTAAAAGTTCACTGATATTAGGAATTACTTTTGCCATGAAGGCTGTACTTGGTTTACAACAATCTTAACTAGATGGAAACTGTCAGAGTAAAATCTAAATGAATGTTAAGACCCAACATTTCCCAGCAGAACATTGCCACTGCCATTTAGCCTCCTTTCTAGTGCATACTAGTAACATCTATTACCTAAGCGAAGCACATGTACCAGGCCATCCAACATGATGTAAAGGAAAACATGATTCATCAGACCAGACCACCTTCTTTTATTACATTTATTCAGGGATATAGTTCTAATGTGCCTATTTTAGATGCTAGATCACCTAGTCCTGCTGTTCCAGCTGTAGTCATGCCCCCTCAGTGTGATCGACAGCCTCGTCACCGCTCTGCTCTCTAAGCAGACGGTACAGAGCGATGAGGCAGGCCGTGCCTGGGCTGTCAATTACCCTGAAGGGGCATGATTGCAGCACAGACTGGGAGGGTAGAGCTACCCGCACAGGGGACATTTTTAAACATAATTTCCTCACCATTCCTGACGGCAGGAATGTCTCCCAAGTATGGTGAGGAAGAAGATTTTACATGTTGCATGCAGTTACATGTTGCAACGCATTATTTATGGTAAAAATCTGATTTAATGTTTTGGCTGTGCAATGGGTCCCGGGGAATAGAGCTTGTATCTACTTTAACAAAATAATCTTTCATTTATGTGATTGCAAATGTCTTATTCATTCATATGGTTTTTAACGGAGAAGCTTTCTTCCAGAGAGTAATGTTAGCACAGAACAGGCAGGAATACAAAATCAATAAGGTAATAAGAGATCCGCATACCAGCAAATGTCATTCAGTGAAATATAATATCATTCCAAATCATAATCAAACTCCACATACAAATAAAACATTTGCCTGAAACAGATTACTTATTTCTCTCTAACAGATTATCACAAAGCTTCCCCTTTTATGTCATCTTGCTCTGATGGGAAGAAAAGAATTAAGTGATCACTCATCAATAAATTACCTCTCAATGGCTTTATCTAGCTGGTAGATAATAGCCTGGAGAACTGCCTTATGTGTGGTTACATCCGGCCGATGAAGTCTAGCAGTGAACAAGGCTAGTGCTGCTCCATTTGCATCTCTTCCGGGCTGTAATTGAGAAGGACAAACTATCATTATGATACCCTAGGAAAAGGAATGTATTCATTTTACAGCTTTTATCTAACCTATACTAACACTTGAAAGCCTTAGACCCAAAGAACACACTTTTTTTTATAGGCAAAAGAATGAATGACTAAATACACACATTACATTATTTTATCTAACCCATAAATTTCAAGCATTAAAATCGGTTTTCCCACAAATGATATGTTCCTATACACAGAATTGGTAATAAACATCTAAATCATGGGTAACTCACCAATTACTAGTACGCGGCTCTTGAATCACACCTCCAGAATTAATCAAGATGACATTTTATAAAACCAATAATTTATATATTAATATGTCACTCTTGTCAGAGGACCACATATCCAATTCCTCAAGAACTAGCACAGATGACAGACTAAGGGCCTCTTAACACTGTTAAATTTCCGGCAGGAGATATTCGGCGCTGCACAAATCACTGGGTGCTAGGACCCTGAGGACATGCACAGTTACCATTGACACCAATACAGTTTAGGCAGAATGCCGCCCAAAAAAAAAAAATCAATAAATATAGATGAATATGTTCATCCTTTTGGCAGGTCTGAAATCCTGAATTTCCTCAGTGTGAACAGTGCAGCAGAATCTCATTGAAAACAAGCTGCAAGCGGAAGAATTTTTCGAGCAGGAATTCAGCAGTGTGGACTGGCCTTACTCTCTCAGTTTGTTTACAGAGAAAGTCTAGTTTTTGGCTAAAGATGTACATATGGAACAATGACCATGAATACAGCTATTAATAAGCTGTGAGCACACCCTAGGCGTGGAAAGCTAGCATCTTCATAATAGTGCTAGATGCCAGCCACAATAAAGCTAACATCTCCTGTGCCCTACCATCCAATGAACACAGGCTACAACCAGCTCTTGGGTTACCAGTTTTGCCTCTCTATCATAAATAAAACATGCAGTCTCCTACACTAACATAACACAGCAGTAGCTCCTTTAGTAATTCCTAAAAGTAGGAGTACCAAAGAAAGAAAGAGACCAGAAATATACAATAGCAAACATAAGTAAAAAAAAAAAAAAAAAAAAAAAAAGCCAAAAAAGGATCCGGTGAGAGACAGCAGGATGAATGGAAAAGGTATGAGTTGTATAGACACATCTGGGGTGGCCAACCCAGGAATTCAATGCTATTTTGAAAAACCAACCAACTACTATGAGTTAGTCCCAAAAATGTCATAAAAGTTAATCAATGAAAGAAATCAAAATTGATTAAAACGCAACTCCAGCAACACAGTGCCACAAGCTCTCCCCAGTCTGACTTGGAGAGACGCAGTGGTTGAGAAAACTGTACCATGCATATCTCAAACTTTGGCGAGCATGTGGCACCATGTGATGCTTTAAGTTCTAGAATACCCACCTCAACCCCTGATAAAACATAAGTGACTGAGGTAATCTCGATCAGATATCAGCATTCATGGCCTAACCTGCTGTCTCATTAGCTCTTCTTGCCACAAGATTTTAATTAGAGTATATTAAGAGTGAAGGTTGCATGACAGTAAAGCCAAGTGTATTCCGCCATTACTAAACCCCTTTAAATTTGTTTTAGTAGCGACAACATAGAACTTCTTTAGAATAACTGCAATACTTACTAAAACCGTAAATTTACCACTAAGTAGCTCAGAGCGTAAAGGTTCTTCATCAGGATTTATGTTGTAAATCCCTTCCTTAAGTCTGGTGTTCTGTTAAAGAGAAACCACAGAAAAAGCACATGAGTATAGGACTTTCTTATTTTACCTGTACCGTTCAAGCCATCGGCGATCACTACTGTAAATAAGCCATGATCTCTCTCAATTATACATATTTATATGTTTCTTATATTCAGTTGTAAACAGCTGACTCATTTCATTACATGACAAATCATAGGTCATAAAAATTCACCGGATGACTGACAGAATGAATGATTCATTTCAGGCTACGTTCACACACAATTTTGGGCTTTATTGACAGCCCCAAAAAAAAAAAAAAAAATGCTTAAAGAGTGCTTCCCACAAAAACATACAAGAATTTCAGAAAATGTACTGTTTGAGATATTTACTAATTCCCCATGGACTTTTTGGTTTTGCCCTGTTCCCCTTTGCTACGTCCATCTTATGGCATCCCATGAAACGGTCAGGAATGCTTAGTTCAACTGCATATGGCTCAATAGCTTCAGTAAATGCAAGCAATGAGAATTGTGGGAGCACGTGTGCTTTGTTACAATGCAACAGCAGCACCACAGTTCAGCAAGTGATCAGATCCATTGGGGAGAAGAAGAGTACAGGGATGTAAGTTACTTTATTAAAAAAAATGGCACAAATGTGCTCATTTAAATATACAGTACACAACTAATTTTACCAACTTTGTCTCTAGAAAAGCTTAAAAAATAAAACAATAAATTATGTGGGAAGATAACTTCAATAAATAGTGACTAACTAGAAAGGGATATAGGTACTATGGGGAGATTTATTAAAACCTTTGTAAAGGGTGGTGCAGAAGGTATTGACTAAAATTTACCACTAACAAAGTACAATTGGGGTCATTTATAAGAATCTGTGCAGAGGAAAAGTCGACCAGTTGCCCATAGCAACCAGATTGCTTCTTTTATTTTTCAGAAGCCTTTTTAAAAATTAAAGAAGCGATCTGATTGGTTGCTATGGGCAACTGCATCACACTTCCTTTACCCAGTGTTTGATAAATCTTCCCCATAGTACATGGGGAGAGAGTCCACCCAATGCTACCCTTTTTAAGGGAGGTTTGCCAAAAGGTGCCTATGCTACCAAGGCACTGTCCATCAAGCACGTCACCCAGATTATTAGGTCAAAGATGGGTTGAGCAGATGCATTTCATGGCGCTATACAAGGATAAAGACAACTCTTAAAGGGGTTATGTAGCATTAGAAAAAAAACAAAAAAAAACGATCTGTTCAAAACAACTGTAACATTTGTCTGTAGGTTGGGTGTGGTTTTGCATATTAGTTCCATTAAAAGAAAATGAGCTAAGTTGTAATACCACACACAACCTGAAGAAAATGTTGGTGTTTTAGGAAGAAATAAGCTTTGTTTTTCAATTCCTGGAAAACTCCTTATAGATGGGCTGATGACCTCCTAAAACAGATTAACAATCTTTTACTAAGCTTTCACAAGGCTCAAATAGAAAGGCTCATTCACCCAAAATCAGCCTGTGTAAAAAGGCTTTTAGTCAGCAACCTGGGAGGTGCAGTGTAAGTAAATGTCTACCGGCTCCAGGTTAGTCAACATTCACAGGACACTTGTTGGTGTTGTCTGACTTACATGCCACCACCAAGAATGACAGCATTTCCTCGTAAATTGTGTTCGTATAGAAAGACGTAAAATTCTGAAGTTAACCCTTGAAGAAAATCTCGGAAATAACCGTGGCTTAAGAACTTCTTCCTCATGATATCACATAACTTTTAAAAAACAAACGAGAGAGAACCAAAGGATGGCTCTGCTGCTCTGGAATGAGAGGCTTATAGCCAGCAGCTCTTTTTATCTTCATGGGAAAACACTTCTGCAGCAGAAATTTTGCTGTGTGCACTGTGTAGCAGAATCACATTGAAAACAATGGGACTTTGCTGCAAGGGAATTTAAACTGAATCTTTACGTCCGATTCCGCTCAGAAAATCCATTGTGTGAACATGGCCTCAAACTCTCAACATAGTAACCTTAAATTGAAGGCTAATTTTCAGTCAAGAACAGCACACTGCTATATCTGTTTACATACATAAAGATTATTAGCTGGTCATAAAATAAATCTTAAAAATACCGTATATACTCGAGTATAAGCCGAGTTTTTCAGCACGATTTTTCGTGCTGAAAACACCCCCCTCGGCTTATACTCGAGTGAACTCTCCACCCGCAGTGGTCTTCAACCTGGGGACCTCCAGAGGTTTCAAAACTACAACTCCCAGCAAGCCCGGGCAGCCATCGGCTGTCCGGGCTTGCTGGGAGTTGTAGTTTTGAAACCTCTGGAGGTCCGCAGGTTGAAGACCACTGCGACCTTCGACTTCATCCAGCCCCCCCTCACCCCCTTTAGTTCTGTACATTACTCGCCTCCGCTCGGCGCTGGTCCGGTGCTGCAGGACTGTCCGGAGAGGAGGTCGTCCGGTGGGATAGTGGTTCCGGGCTGCTATCTTCACCGGGGAGGCCTCTTCTAAGCGCTTCGGGCCCAGCCCCAGAATAGTCACGTTGCCTTGACGACGACGCAGAGGTACGTTCATTACCAACGTACTTCTGCGTCATCGTCAAGGCAACGCCTCTATTCTGGGCCCGAAGCGCGGAGAAGAGGCGCCCCCGGTGAAGATAACAGCCCAGAACCACTATCCCACCGGACGACCTCCCCACCGGACAGTCCTGCAGCACCGGACCAGCGCCGAGCGGAGGCGAGTACTGTACAGAACTAAAGGGGGTGAGAGGGGGCTGGATGATGTCGAAGGCCGCAGTGGTCTTCAACCTGCGGACCTCCAGAGGTTTCAAAACTACAACTCCCAGCAAGCCCGGACAGCCTATGGCTGCCCAGGCTTGCTGGGAGTTGTAGTTTTGAAACCTCTGGAGGTCCACAGGTTGAAGACCACTGAGGGCAGATGATGACAAGAGGATGATGATGACAAGGGGATGATGAAGGGGGGTGGGGATGATGACAAGGGGATGAGGGATGATGACAAGGGGATGATGACAAGGGGATGATGAAGGGGGGTGGGGATGATGACAAGGGGATGAGGGATGATGACAAGGGGATGATGAAGGGGGGGTGGGATGATGACAAGAGGATGATGATGACAAGGGGATGATGAAGGGGGGTGGGGATGATGACAAGGGGATGAGGGATGATGACAAGGGGATGATGACAAGGGGATGATGAAGGGGGGGTGGGATGATGACAAGGGGATGATGAAGGGGGGTGGGATGATGACAAGGGGATGATGAAGGGGGGTGGGGATGATGACAAGGGGATGATGAAGGGGGGGTGTGGGATGATGACAAGGGGATGATGACAGGTGATGATGATAGGGTGATGATGATGAAGATGTTAATGACGTGGGTCTGGATGAGGACAGGGGGGGATGATGTATTTCCCACCCTAGGCTTATACTCGAGTCAATAACTTTTCCTGGGATTTTGGGTTGAAATTAGGGGCCTCGGCTTATACTCGGGTCGGCTTATACTCAAGTATATACGGTACTTGACAGGAAACAATTCTTCCTGACCGGTAAGAATGAAGAACTAAACCTGGACTTACTCTGTAAGCCTGAAATAAATCAACTGCTCTAGAAACATCAAACTTCCGAGCCATTAAAAATTTCACAGCAGTGTTAGGAGGCACTGTAACCACTTGCGGTTGTTCCTGGTTCTTCAGTTCGGAAATAAATTCCTCAATTGCCTGTGGGATGAGAAGAAATTATTAAAACGATGAACCCATCAATACATTTATTTTATCTACTAAAAGTCTAACAATTTTGCCTTTAAAGGAGTAGTGCAGTGAAAGATAACTTGTCCCCTATCCAAAGGATAGTGGATAAGTTTAGATTGCGGGGGCGGGGGGGGGTTGGTGTCCGTCCGATGGTATTCCCGCAATCTCCTGAATGGAAGGAGGCGTGCCGCCCCCCCCGCACCGAGCGGCAGCCGACACGCCCCCTCATAGAGATACATGGAGGGGGCATGTTGGCTGCGGCCTCCTGCAGGGTTCGGAACGGCTGCTTTCAGCCCCAGCGGTCTGACCCCCCGCAATCTATAACTTATCTGCTGTCCTTTGGATAGGGGATAAGTTATCTTTCACTGCACTACTCCTTTAAGCAGCCAAAAACAACATGCTGTTCCGGGAAACCCACCGGAATATGTCTGTGTTCTTGAATATGCAGCTCATAACTGAAAAGGACTGGATGCACTACTTTCATGGTCTGTCTCAGATCACTTTGCTCTTGGTTTTGCATAATCCAACCTTGGTCTGAAGAACTAAGTAGGGGCAAGGAGGATGGGTATCACTGAAACCACATAATTTGTCTATACTGTTCAGCTCAGATAAAAAAAATACATTTTTGCTAGAGAAAGGAGAAGAGAGGTCATGAACGTACACTGAGCTCTTTTTATCTACGTGTACATACATCCATGCTGCAACTTCTCAGACACAGAAATCTCCCATGGGTCCCACAGAAAAATAGAAAGTAGCATGAGCAGCTATAGAAAGCAGAATTGATTCAGTCATTTCTGCAACAGAAACAATAAGACTAGTTAGTCAATAACCAATTTACTTACTAAAATAAAGAATTTCTGGTTCTCATAGCTAGGTCTGCTCTCATAGCTAGGTCTCATAGCTAGGTCTGCTCTATAGATCAGCCTTATTTTTAGGGCACCTACTCACAGTCATCTATGGGGTTCGAATGTAAATCATATCCATATACTTTACATGTAAAATGGCATGCAGCACCAGATAACTGATTACGCATCTATCATCCCATAAAAGAGCAGCTATGTTGTGTACAAGATAGGTGTTATGCAAAGTTTATCCGCTGTATCACTGAAGAGCCCGCAACTTCCAAAGACCATAGGGGAAATTTATGCGCAATGGGTCTAGTAGTTGAAGACTTTAGCAATGCATTTGAACTCATTCAAGAAAACACCTGGATGTAGTGTGGCATGTTTGGTTTTTGCAGAAGTCAGGGATTTATTAATTGCGACTTAATAAATTATCACAAGCACTCACAATTGCATGAACCTCACTTGTCTACATCTAAGCTACTTTGCTACTGATGAAGAATGCACAGATTTGATAAACGTGGGGAGAGTGAATAAACAACATTTGCCCAGCCAAAAAGGGGGTGAAAATAACTTACACATAACGATAAATTCCCCCCTTGGTGTTTCAATTCCTCCCCATTTGTTTTATAGAAATAAAGTGACAGTATTAAAGTTTTACTGAACACAAATCCCCAGGTAAGTCTGGGATTCTACTAATAACTCAACACAATTACCCCGTAGGCAGTATTGCCCGGGGTACAAAATCCCTATATAAGTGGACTACCTAAAACTTACCTTACATGTCCCCAATGGTATACTAATATGCGTGGCCACCCACTGATAGAGTCAAACGCAGGACACGGTTATGTGCGCTTTTAACCGGGATTATATATGGTTTAAGTGATTAATTAATACGTTAACAATAAAAGTTAAGTTTTAGGTAGTCCACTTATATAGGGATTTTGTACCCCGGGCAAAACTGCCTACGGGGTAATTGTGTTGAGTTATTAAAGTTTTAGTCAAATTTAATTAAAATCTAAAATATTCTAACAAATTGTTATTGATAACAAGACAAGGTATGCAAAGAGACAATATCATTATGTGCTGAAAACAAATGCCCTATTCTTAGTCTCTCAGTATACTGCCTGGGGAAAGAATCAATGAACGATCTTCGGGAGAAGAAGGAAGTCATCTTACAATACAAGGAATAAAAGTCTATTTATTGGGTCATTTGGTTCCCCATGAGAGTGGTCGGAAATATTTCAATATGCAGACACAGAGACAGATGAGAGCTGTCAATAGAAAGGGGAAGCCAGTTATAAATGATAAAAGCCTGACTGTGGCCTAAAAATCAATATGGTAGGTCCAGCAGCAGTCTATGTGAAATCCACTGTGCCTGACAATAAAGTAGCTCTCTATCGCAGCCATTTATTGTATAGGATGTGCTTCAGGGTCTGCTGGTGAAGTCTTATGTTCACATTTCTGCAGCGTTCTACTTAAAACATTCCGGCAGTCCCAGGCTGACCTTGTTTAGGGCTATGACCATAAGTACAAGTGTAGATTAAAAATGTAAAGTAAAAGCAGCGAAGAAAAACCAAACACCAAACTTATGTGGTGTGAACATATGTCATTTGAGCATGTTACAAGAAAAATATTCTTATGAATAAACCAAAATGTAAAAAAAAAAGTGATATGTCTGAGATCGAGACAGAATTGCAGAGATGAGAAATGTTTCCTACAGACAATATGTGGTTTCATGGTGGTTGAGGAATCACTGATCCAAGTCTAACCACAGCTGTATCACTATATGTCACATACAAAATACCAAATAAAGTAGGTTTACACACAGATTTCATATAAAAGACTTAGGGGGAGATTTATCAAAACCTGTGCAGAGAAAAGATGCCCAGTTGCCCATAGCAACCAATCAGCTTGCTTCATTCATTTTTAAAGAGACTTCTGAAAAATGAAAGAAGCAATCCGATTGGTTGCTATGGGCAACTGGACAATTTTTCCTCTGCAGTTTTTTTTTTTAAATAAATTTCCCCCTTAGTGGTTTCTTGCTGTGTGACTGATCTGAACTGAACCCTCCTCATGGCTTCCACTACAACGAAAATAATTAAGGCAGTGCTGGACCAGTCGAATGACAGACAACTACTGTGCCCAACAGACTCTATTGACTTATAATGGGGTCAGTGCTGTTTTGTTATGGTATCTGTCACTGTAACAGAAAGAAGATTGTAGCATGCTGCACTTTGTTCTCTTCAAATCTAAAAGAACTACTTAAAAAGGCTCCAAACAGAGATAGGGTGGACGAGTAGTCAGTAACCATGAAGAAACAAAGCTATGCATAGAAGCAGTATATAAAACACACAAAAGTGGTAGGACATGATCAAAACTACTTGCAAAGCTGATTTATTCCTTTATTTAGGTGCATTTAGAGTAATAAAAAGGCACACAACTCAGGAACCTAGGAGAGGAAGTAGTTAAAGGGTAGCTCCCACCATCCTATTTTTTTTGTTGCTAGCCCGTTCCCCCCGCTACGGCACTAGCCCGTTCACTCCAACACCCCCCCCCCCCCCGCCCCGCATACCCCCTTCCCTCATTACACTTGCAGTTACTGCAGAGTCTGGCAGCGGGCGTGCATGGACAGCGACGTCCGGCCGGGGAGCCAATGCGCTCGCTCCCGCCTGCCTGATTCAGGCAGGCAGGGAGCGAGTGCAGCCTAACTGAAAAAGGACTGATTGCCACTCCAAAATCAGTCCTTTTTCAGTGGCCGGTTTTTAAATGTAAATTAAACCTTTTTTAATGAAAAAATAATAATAATAAAAGTATATTCGAGATATGTTGTAGTACAAAAGTACTACAACATATCAAAAAATAAAAGTTGGTGACCGTGCCCATTTAAGTGTAATACTAAGAAGGTAAAACTCAACCAGTGAGTAAGTATATAAAAAGGCAGAAGCTTGCCAGCTATGCTCCTAATACAGTCATATCATCTAAATGCAGGATGTAGATGTACAGGCAATGACCATGCCAATTACCTACTAATGACCCAAAGAATGGGACATATGCAGAGAGTGACAACCATCAATGGCATGTAAGCCGATAATTCTGCTTCATTACATTAGCTATCCGACAGGACAGGTCTGGGAAACAATAGTCAGATTATAAAACTAAATTGTGTCCAAAGAATTTGGACCAAATCTAAAACCTGCCCAAACAAATAAGAATAATATCCACAATTTATCAAGAGTAGTGTAGATGACCATCTTTTACCCCTTGTGTGGTGGAAACTGTGCACGTGCGCCAAATTTATTACATGGTGATGGGCAGGTGATAAATATGGTATTGGTAAAAAATTTTTACTTCTGTACTCCACTTTGTATGGTGTCTCCTCTGCGGCTTTTTAAAGGGGTATGGAACTGTTGCGAACACTGGAGCCGGTGCTGGGAGCTCGTGACATCATAGCCCCACCCCCTCATGACTTCACGGCCCGCCCTCTCAATGCAAGTTTATAGGAGGGGACATGAAGGCAGGGTGTGACGTCATGAGGGGGCGGGGATATGATGTCACAAGCTCACGTCGCAGAACAGTTTGTTCCAAACGCTGAGCAGCTGAGTACCCCTTTAACATGCGCACCAATACGTGCAGCTTTTTAAAACTGATGATATTTACAGTCAGATTTGTAAGCCAGGTAAGGGCTGGTGTAGATCTGCAACAAATTGAGGGCTTTGCGACAAATCACCATGATAAATTCGTGACCACTGCAAATACAGTGGTCCCTCAACATACGATGGTAATCCGTTCCAAATGGACCATCGTTTGTTGAAACCATCGTATGTTGAGGGATCCGTGCAATGTAAAGTATAGGACAGTGGTCTACAACCTGCGGACCTCCAGATGTTGCAAAACTACAACACACAGCCGTTGGCTGTCCAGGCATGCTGGGAGTTGTAGTTTTGCAACATCTGGAGGTCCGCAGGTTGTAGACCACTGTTAGAGAAAGTTGTACTCACCTGTCCCCGCCGCTCCGGACCATCACCGCTGCCCGGGATGTCGCCGTCCATCGCTGTCGCCGCGTCACCGACGCTCCGGCAAGGCCTCTGCTTCCCCGGCAACTGCGCTCTCCGTCGCCGCCATCACGTCGCTACGCTCGCTGCTCCTATTGGATGACGGGACGGCGTGCGCAGCGACGTGATGACGTCGATGGAGAGCGCCGATTAATCAGAGGATCCCGAAAAGGACGCGCCGGAGCCCCGAGGACAGGTGAGTGACCATCACCGGAGCACACGGGGCACCGTAAACTGCTATCCGGTGGCAGCTGAAGAAGTCAGCGCTGCTGGATAGCCGTTTATGCGATGGCCCCGACAAAAAAAAAGCATCGTATGTTGATGCTACCTTCAACATGCGATGGCCTCTGAGAGGCCATTGCATGTTAAAATGATCGTATGTCGGGGCCATCGTAGGTCGGGGGGGGGGGGGGGGGGGGGGGGTCACTGTAGTTAACCAGACTATAACACAGCTACACAAACTTTAGTGTATAAACAAAAACTGAGAAAGCTACACGGCAAAAACAGGGTAAAACCAATAATAAATTCCCCCCAATGACCTTAAATTTAGGTCATGCTGCCAGCTATATTAGAAGCCAGCCAAAGTCCACACAAAGTGTCCTCTGCTGGTGAACAAACGTTGCGACTATTCCTATAACTATTTTGCTTTGCGCGCACACACATAGTTGACTTGGTACGAAGCATTACAATACAGATTTAACCTACAAAATCCCTGTAATGAGGCAGAACTGGAAGAGCCAGCAGCAGCAGCTTCCATTAGTCATTCAGCCCTCTATTACTTTACTTCTCCTCCTCTTGGCAAACACATGGCACACTTAAGATGTAATTACTCTTACTTGTGTTTAAAGCTGAGAAATTCTATTAAGTGAAGGAAAAAATAACAATCCATACAAACATCTGCTATATTGTAAAAGAAATATGACAGACGGCTATATTAAGCATTTACCAGTTAGTAGAATAAACATCCACGGAGTCTACAGACGTCAATATAAAGAGCAGTATAAAAGAGGACAATAGAATGAAAAGATTTAGTCCTGCAGAGATCTCCTTACTGCACTCCTGACACCATTCTTATTTGGGTTGATTCTAATTAGAATGTGGGGTCACATTTGTCGTAACAAAACTATCTTGGTAGGGGTGAAGGGGTATCGGCTCTTTGTAGAGCCCCATTACTTGCCAAGTTGTACGAGGAGACAATGGACTCACTTAGACCAGAGGGAACATTGGAGGAGGAGAACTGGATAGAGCACAAGCAGAGGGAGATACTGCAGACAGTTGTGCTCAAAAGTTTGCATACACTTGGAAAATTGTAATACAAGTACAAAAAGAGGAGTGAAAAAGCAAGACATTTGTTATGGGATTCATATTTAACTGTAGGATAATAAAATTGCCAACTTTGCCAAAATGAAGAAAAAAAATTACCATTTCATAAGTCTGCATACCCTTATTATTGCCCCCATTAGTATCAGTAACATCATGCAGTTTTCTATGAGGCCCCAAATGCAGGCACCCTGGCAGGTGGTATAGCTGACCATTTTTCTTGGCAAAATGCCTCTAGGTCTTGCAAAATCTTTGGTCATCTTGCATGAACTGCCCATTTCAGATCTCCCCAGAGCAGCTAGATGATATTAAAGGCAATATTAAGGTTATGATATAAACAAGGACAATGGGGAGATTTACCAAAGGATTTAGACTGTTTTTTCCTGTCTAAAATTGTCGCACAGAAAGTTGCAGTCTAAATACGTGCAACTTTTTTGCGACTTTTGCTTTAATCCCTTAAGGACATAGTGTTTTTCCTCCTTACATTTTAAAAATCATAATCCTTTCAATTTTGCACCTAAAAATCCATATGATTGCTTATTTTTTGCGCCACCGATTCTACTTTGTAATGGCATCAGTAATTTTACCCAAAAATCTACAGCCAAACTGGGGGCTTCCGTTTCTACGCAGTAAATTTTTCGGTAAAAATGACACCTTATCATTATTCTGTAGGTCCATACGGTTAAAATGATACCCTACTTATATAGGTTTAATTTTTTCGTACTTCTGGAAAAAAATCATAACTACATGCAGGAAAATTAATGTTTAAAATTGTCATCTTCTGACCCCTATAACTTTTTTATTTTTCCGCGTATGGGGCGGTATGAGAGCTCATTTGTTGCGCCATGATCTGAAGTTTTTATCAGTACCATTTTTGTTTTGATCAGACTTTTTGATCACTTTTTAATTTGTTCAATTTTATGGTATAAAAAGTGACCAAAAAGACGCTATTTTGGACTTTGGAATTTTTTTGCATGTACGCCATTGACCGTGCGGTTTAACTAACAATATATTTTTATAGTTCGGACATTTACACATGCGGCGATACCACATAATTTTATTTTTTTATTTACACTTTTTTTTATGGGAAAAGGTGGGTGATTCAAACTTTTATTAGGGAAGGGGTTAAATGATAACTTTTTTTAAATTTTTTTTTGCAATGTTATATCTCCCATAGGGGCTATAACATGCAGTACTTTGATTCAATACACTGAACAATGCCTTTGCATTGCAATACATTGATTGCTCAAGCCTGGATTTCAGGCTTGGAGCAATCAATCGCCGATCGGACACGCAGGAGGAAGGTAAGGCACCCTCCTGCTGCGTCCTAGCTGATCGGGACATCTCGATTTTAACCGCAATGGTCCCGATCAGCCCGCCTGAGCAGCCGGGAAGCTTTCACTTCAGACCCGGCAATCAACTTTGATCGACGCGTCTAAAGAGTTAATGCCGGACATCTGCCGAAACGGCAATGTCCGGCATTAGCCACGGGTCCTGGCTGCTGATAGCAGCTGGGACTGTGCAGGTATGATGCGAGCTCAGCTCCTGAGCTCACTTCATAACCCTCCCGTGCCGCAGCACCCTATAAACCCGGCGTTTTGCGGCAAGGGGTTAAAGGATTTTTAGTACATGATGCATTCTAGGCTATTTTAGACAGAAAAATGCATTGGTGCTGAATTTATCAATAGCGACTTTTCGGTGAAAACTTGCATCGGGCGAAAGTACGCTGAAGTGTCAGACCATGCTGGAGTAGATTTAAATAAAGTCTAAACCGTAGATCCCGTAGTCTATGTGCAGAATTTATCAAGAGCCGTGCGCCTTTTGATATATTAGGAACACAATAGACCGGCCTAACCATCTGTAGGTTGGTCTATATTGATGCGGGAAATAGACAACTTTGATAAATCTCCCCCAAAGTGTTGGCAACTCTAGAACCTTCAACTTTTCCAGCCATAACCATTGCAGGGTCAACTTGGCAATGTGCTTAGGGTCATTGGGGGAGATTTATCAAAACCTGTCCAGAGGCCAGATTGCTTCTTTCACTTTTCAGAAATTAAAGAAGGGATCTGATTGGTTGCCATGGGCAACTCATCAACTTTTCCTTTGGACAGGTTTTGATAAATCTCCCCCATTGTCAAGCTGGAAAGTCCAAGAGCATCCCATGCGCAGCTTTCCTGAAGAATGCAAATTGTCGGCCAGAATTTTCTGATAACATGCAGCATTTTCACAAGATTCCCTGTGCCTTTGGAGCTCTCATCCACTAAAAGCCATCAGAGAGCCACCACCAGGCTTTACAGTGGGGATGGGATTCTTTTTGCTACTGGCCTTGGTTCTTATGGTTGTGACCATAAAGCTCTATTTTGGTCTTGTCGCTCCAAATTACAATGTACCAAAAGCTGTTAGGCGTGTCAAAGGGTCCTCTGGCATATTGTGGCAGGGCTTTTTTGTGGTGTTTCCAGCAACGACAATGAACTTCATTTTTGTCCATGTATTGTCGTATTGTGACGCTTGAAAACCAACCATACCATCTTTTTCCAAAAGCAGCCTGTGTTTCTTTAACCCCTTAACGACCAAGGACGTATATTCACGTCCTTGGCCGGCTCCCGTGGTATAGCGCGGGGTCACGTGGTGACCCCACGTCATATTGGGTCGGTCCCGGCATGTATCTGAAGCCGGGACCCGGGGCTAATAGAGCGCAGCAGCGATCGCGGTGCCGCGCGCTATTAACCCTTTAGATGCGGCGTTCAAAGTTGAACACTGCGTCTAATACAAAAGTGAAAGCTGCCCGGCTGCTCAATGGGGCTGATCGGGACCACCGCAGTGAAAATGCGGTGTCCCGATCAGCTGGGATACGAGCGGAGGTTCTCTTACCTTCCTCTGGCGTGTCAATTCAGCGATTGATTGCTCAAGATTGCATCTCAGGCTTGGAGCAATCGACCGCCGATAACACTGATCAATGCAAAGCTATGGCTTTGCAGTGAACAGTGTTGGCAATCAGTGTATGCAGTGTTATAGCCCCCTATGGGAGCTATAACACTGCAAAAAAAAAAAAAGTGTAAAAAAAAAATTTGTGTAAATGTCCAAACTATAAAAATATATCATTAATTAAACCGCACGGTCAATGGCGTATGCGCCAAAAAATTCCAAAGTTCAAAATAAACGTATTTTTGTTGCTTTTTAGATAATTAAAGAATGAATAAAAAGCGATCAAAAAGTCCTATCAATACAAAAATGGTACAGCTAAAAACATCAGATCACGGCGCTAAAAATGAGCCCTCATACCGCCCCATACGCAGAAAAATAAAAAAAAGTTATAAGGGTCAGAAAATGACAATTTTAAACGTATACATTTCCGTGCATGTAGTTATGATTTTTTCCAGAAGTACGACAAAATCAAACCTATATAAGTAGGGTAACATTTTAATCGTATGGACCTACACAATAAAGAAAAGGTGTAATTTTTACCGAAAAATGTACTGCGTAGAAACGGAAGCCCCCAAAAGCTACAAAATGGTGTTTTTTCTTCAATTTCGTCGCACAATGATTTTTTTCCCGTTTCGCTGTAGAATTTTGGGTAAAATGACTGATGTCACTGCAAAGTAGAATTGGTGGCGCAAAAAAGCCATCATATGGAATTTTAGGTGCAAAATTGAAAGGGTTATGATTTTTAAAAGGTGAGGAGGAAAAAATGAAAGTGCAAAAAACGAAAAACCCTGCATCCTTAAGGGGTTAAAGGTTACCTGTCGGTTTTTCTTTGTATCCCAAATAATTTTTCTGGCAGTTGTAGCGATTTAACAGCACTGCCCGGCATGTTAAAAGCTTCGGATATATTTCGAAATAGGACAATAGGCAATAGGACCCAGGCAAATTTTACCATTTCTAGGAGCAAGCCTAACAAATGTTCAGTTAATAAGTAATAGGAAACTACATACACATTATAATTATAAAAAAATAAATGCACAACTTTTTCTTTGCACTACAACACCACCATGGCCGGATACTTACTGAAATCTATGGCCCGCTATGTGAAAATGTCAAACCCCTTAGGTGCTGAAGAACTTGATTTACCCTTTGTTACTGATAAATGGGGAGTCCTGATAACCCGCCTTTCAACATAATGCAATCGGCACTATCTGCCACTATACAGAAAACACAAAATAAGAAACTTAATCCACAGAACAAAAGTACATGTGGTGTCCCGGTACCGCATCCTATCCGGTACCTGTGTATATAGGTCCCCATAGCCAGAGCCCCTAGGACGTCGGGTCCTTATTGCCTAGTCCACCCCTAGTCACCTCTCATCTAGGTATTAGTTATCTAGTAATTATTTAGGATTTATATGTAAAGGATTGTATAAATGTATATAAATAGTTAATTACCTGTCCGGAGTGTAGCAGGACCTCGGATCACGTGATCAGGTAAACTCTATGGTTTTTGCTTAAGGACCTTTGGAGGTCCCTGTGACGTATTGCGCCCACCATGCTTTGTGACTGTGATTGACAGATATTCGGAGCAATCAAAACAACCCCGCCCCTGCCCATATAAGGGAGCGGCAGTCATTGTTTGCTCTCTTTCCTCGTGGGCTGTTGACAGGGAAGAATCTGCGCTGCTGTCATCAGTGAGTTTAGGCCCGAGCCTTGCGGCGACGGCTGATCTCTTCTTAACCGTGAGTGTATCAATCCCTAAGCACTCTGCAAGATCACCGGACCTTATCTATCCCCTAAATCCGGACGGATCTTCAAAATTAACCCTAAATTCAGAGACTTATAATACTATTCAAGGTCCGCAACAACTGTCAGTCACTGAACTATATAGAGACTGTTTGCATGAGACTGTTACTGTTCATTGGATGTACCGCAAGCATTTAAGTAAAGTTATCCAAGTTCAAGTTCAACTACCTTGTGGACCTTCAGTCATTTTATGCATGCACCTATCCTTACTGTGAAGGGCGGCGATAGGCCGGAGAGTTACCTCAGCATACTAGCCCTCAGCCTGGTGTCACGAACTATAGGGTTAACCTTAACCCCTCATCTACCGAAACACCCCCCCCCCACTACCATACACCCCCCAAGGGCTACCACATACATGTAGTTTCAGAACAAAAATCTTGTTATCCCACAAAAGACAGACAGGCAACCCAAGAGCTAGTAAAAAGTAGATGAGAATGCCAGGCTTTAAACCAGAAAACTTCTACTAGTAAATTTGAATAAAGGAGCCGAACATGCCTGTACAGTATAGAAAATAGGCCTAAAACTGTAGTGCAAAACTTGGAAGCTGTGTCACAGACGTGAACAAAGATGTATTTTTTACAAATTATATTTTTTTTACCCTCATTTTATAGGCACTAACCTATACAGCCAGACGTGGCTCCTTTTTGTAGCATTTGCTGTAAATCTTATGTATGACCAGCACAGCTATGAAATAGTCTGCAGATCTCACTATGGATCTGCCAATGGTATGTAGATATCTCGTCTGTACATAGCCAACTCTAAAAAGACATTTCTCCTGACTCCTACACTCCCATGCACAACTTGCCAAGCCTGCACAGGTTCACAATTAAGAAAGACAAACAAGCCGCTGCCAGACATTTCTCCTATGGGAACACAGGATTGGAAATGTGGAGAAGTAACATGTCAGATCCTTCCTCCATTCAAAGGAAATGTTCACCTGGTCCTACAAAATTCAGTCTCAGCAACTGGAAGTATGTTGCAGGGATGTGGAAATTGTATATGCATGTCCCAGGCATCGGGCAGGTGAAGTCTTCAGGCATTTAGCTCTGCTTCGGGCAAGCATGGCTAAATATCTGAGGAATTCACATATCGGGGCAATCATTCTCGCCCCCTCACTAAACTCCTAGAGACTGCAGCTGTATGCTGCAGCCTATAGTGAGCCACGCAGTAAGTCTGTTTCCTGACGTAGGAGTGTGTGATGACGTCACTCATTGCGCGCACCTCCGACAGGACCGAGGATGTGGTCCAGCAACATAACTGCCAACCCCCCTGAGTCTGCCAGAGCACACATGGGGACAGAGGACAGGCAAAAGCAGGGGGAGGGGATTTGGTGAATCAGTGAATGATGTGATGATGTGTCAAAGGAGGGGAGGGTGTAATATAATGGCACGGGGGGGGGGGGGGCGCTGAAATATAATGGCACTTGGGGGGGGGGGCTAAAATATAATGGCATGGGGGGGGAGGGGCTAAAATATAATGGCACAGCGAGCATCAGAGAAGGGGGCGTATAATGGCACAGGGGAATGATATGGCACAAGGTGTGATAAAGGGGGGGGGGGTGAACTGGCACAGGATGGTAGCAGCTTTTCTAATGCTAATACTGGTACTACATTGTGCATTGTCAACGCACAACGCGATGCATGCAATTGGCAGTATAGCAAGCAGTGTGTCATCAAACTATGTAAGGGCATCACCATGAAAAGTTTGGAAAGCTTTGACTTAGGGAGTATAATTGTTTAAATGGGAGCCCTACCTGATGGGGGTCATATCTATCTGGGGCCTGTCTACCTACTGGGGGAGCTCTACCTAATGGGGGTCATTTCTATCTGGGGCTCTGTCTGGGAGCTCTACCTTTTTTTTACCAACTGGGGGACATATATATATATCTAGGGCCCTATTTACATACTAGGGGAGCCCTTTGTGCCTGCCTGAAGGGGGGACTACCTATTTAATGGGGCAGACTTATCAGGCGCCCTATCTACCAAATGTGGTGACATACTGGTCTGCCTATTAAGTTTCTATTAATAAAGACCTTATTTATGTACTATTTTGGTTGAAATTATTTTGTGTATCAGGACAAGTGGATCGTCATGAGGGACAAGTAGATTGCGTTCCGTTTTAGTCCCTTGGACAAGTAGTTTATTTTTTAATTTCCACACCCCTGATGTTGTATTTCGTTATTTCACATCCCCTTGCTGGGTGTCATATTTGCGCAACCCAACCACCCAGTATCAGTGGCATCTCTCCACACCAAACTGTAAAGAGCGTGTGGGACTGAAGCACTCTTCACTATTGTCAAGAATTTGTGCAAACTGATGAATGATAATGTTAATCTCACCAAGCTAAAGGGGCCATACACAGATGAACATTAACTACAGTAGAATTTATATTAGGGCAGCACAATTTTAAATATTGCAATCTAACATTGTGAAATCCACCCATTTTATATAGCTATTCCCCTCATTTAATAAATGCTCTGGTAGAAGACCGTTTTAGGCAGTTAAATCTGGACCAAGAAGTATAAACTTGTTGACTATTTTACACTTTATGGCAATTTGAAGACAAATGTAGGATGATGAGCTTCCTTACTGCTCCTGCTAAGATGCTTGATGGAAAAAGAAAAACCTGACAAATAGTGCAATAAAGTCAGATACACTGAACACTGGTAGAAGGGGATATGAATACACCCAAAATACTCATTTTAGAAAGAGGACATAGAGTAAAAGGGAAATGAAAGCCTGAAGTTAATGTAGTGGTCTTGAAAAAGACATTCACATGAAGCTTTTCTATTAACATGGAAAACATTACATGTATTGCCTTGCATTTACTAATACTTGTGTGAGAAATACACCCTGCTCGGAACATGCACTAAGGGAACAACAATCCCCTTAAATAATCAGTGAAACATCATGTCAAAGAAATGAGACCTAGTCCCCTAGTGTATTCATACAGTTTTTCAAAAAGTAGAACATTAAATATTATCAAATGTTCATCTGAAGTAATAAAACTCTTGCCAGCACTTACTAATCCCTGCTGTACAGCTTACATTGTGAGGACGTGGGTGTGAGAGACAACTCTGCAGCAGTTTTTTGACCACTGGGACTCCACCGCGATCTCCAGAATAAGGCTCCGGCTCTCAGACTCGTGATGGAGACGACCTGTGCTCCATTCATTTATATGGGAGCGCCGATAGGGGATAAGTTGTTTTCCACCGGGCAAGCACGTTAACCCCTTAACCAGGCGTATATTTACGTCGGTGGCTGGCTCCCGTAATGCAACCGGGACCTACGGCTAATACTGGACATCGCCGATCGAGCTGATGTTCGGTATTAACCCTTTAGACACTGCGATCAAAGCTGATCGTGGAGTCTAAGATGGGAGAATACATTGCCGGTTACCTCAGCCTAAGCGGCGTCCCATACATGTCCTGGGAGTCGGGCGATAGGATTTCCACATCCCTGATGTAGTTATAATTTTTTTAAAGCAGTAAAATAAAGAAAAACCTATATAAATTGGCTATCATGGACCTACAGAATAGATACATGGTGTCATTTTTACCGAAAATTGCACTGTGTAGAATCGGAAGTTACAGAATGGCGCTTTTTTCCAAAATTTGCCCCACAAATATTTTTTTCTGGGTTTGCCGTAACTTTTGGGGCTTGAGCAATCAAGCACAGATAATCAATGCAATGCATTACACTGATTGCAGGCACTGTTCAATGCATTGCCATAGCATTGATCAGTGCTATCTGCGCTTGATTGCTCAAGCCTGGATCTCAGGCTTTGAGCAATCAAATTTCAATCGGACACCGTGGAGCCAGGAAGGGAGCCTCCCCGCTGTCCTCTCAGTTGTATCGGCATTTCACCGCGGCAGTCCCGAGCAGCTCCGCTGAGCTAACCGGCAGCAAATTCTCCCGTTTTAGATGCCACAATCAACTTACAGCGGTAGCCGGAGGGCTTACCTCCGCTTCCCTGGATTCCCGTGGCTCTGGCACTGATAGATCCTGGCTGGACTAGGCTCTATCAATGGATCGCAGAGCACCCATATCAATGGAGTTCAAGAGAACTCTATTGATCTGTATCAGGAATCTAATGATTCCTCCTAAAAGTCTAATAAAGTGAAAAAAAAGTTTTAATAAAAGTTTTAAGACACACATCAACTCCTTCCATGTTAAAAGTTCAAATCACCCCCTTTTCCTATATAAAAATTTGTAAACATAATAAAAATAAACATTTAGTATTGCTGTGTGCGTAATTGTACGTACTGTTAAAATATAACATTATGTATCCCGTACGGTAAATGTGGTAAATGTAAAAAAAAATAATAATTAAAATACTAAACCAAAGAATTGCGATTTTTATAATATCCCAGAAAAAAAAAAAAAAGTTTAAAAGTGATTAAAATGTCAGATCAATACAAAAATGGTACTGATACAAAAACAGATTATGGCGCAAAAAAATAGCCCTCATACAGCCTGGTATGCGAAAAAAAAATTAAGAAAGCTACAGGGGTCAAAAAATGGCAATTAAAAAAATTCTAAAAAGTTCAGAATTTTTTTTTTAATTAGTAAAACATGATGGAAACTATACAAATCTGGTATTGCTGTAATCAGGCCGGCCTAAAGTATCAAAACATGTTAGTTCATCCACAAGGTAAAGGGCGTAGAAATTTGCGAAATTATCTTTTACTATTCCAATTGTAGCATATATATGATATATAGATAGAGCAGGAAAGCAGCACACCAGGGTAAAAAGGTGCACATGTGCCTACTGTGTCAGGTCCAGGTTGGGAACCCCTCCAAGACACAGAAAAATTGAATAAACAGTGGCACACCAAGTGTCAGCAAAAAAAAGGTGATTTATTCAAAAAAACGTGTTAGGCAACGTTTCAGCTGGCTCACCCAGCCATTTGAAAATGGCTGGGTGAGCCAGCTGAAACGTTGCCTAACACGTTTTTTTGAATAAATCACCTTTTTTTGCTGACACTTGGTGTGCCACTGTTTATTCAATGTGTGTGTGTGTGTGTGTGTATGTGTGTATGTGTGTATATATATATATATATATATATATACACACACACACACACACACACACACACACACACACACACACACACATGCAGTGGTCCCTCAACATACGATGGTAATCCGTTCCAAATGGACCATCGTTTGTTGAAACCATTGTATGTTGAGGGATCCGTGCAATGTAAAGTATAGGACAGTGGTCTACAACCTGCGGACCTCCAGCTGTTGCAAAACTACAACACCCAGCATGCCCGGACAACAAATGGCTGTTCGGGCATGCTGGGAGTTGCAGTTTTGCAACATCTGGAGGTCCGCAGGTTGAAGGCCACTGGTATTGGAGGTTGTTTCTCACGTGTCCCCGCCACTCTGGACCATCACCGCTGCCCTGGATGTCGCCCACCATCGCTGTCGCCGCGTCCCCGGGGTGTCCCGATGCTCCGGCAAGGCCTCTGCTTCCCGGGCATCCTCAGTCTCCGTCGCCGCCATCACGTTGCTACGCACGCCGCTCCTATTGGATGACGGGACGGCGTGCGTAGCGACGTGATGACAACGATGGAGAGCGATGACGATGCAGGGGACCCTGAAGAGGATGCCCCGGAGCCCCGAGGACAGGTAAGTGATCTTCAGCGGATCACACGGGGCACCGTAAACGGCTATCCGGTGGCAGCTGAAGCAGTCAGCACTGCCGGGTTGCCGTTTATGCGATGGCCCCGACATACAAAAGCATCGTACTGGGATATTCTCCTGCTGGATCAGGATCTCACTCGTGTACTTACACCTTATCCGCAAATTAGGTATAAGAGGGGGAAAAAATTGGGGGGTATGTTAGTCAACAGTCATCTAACTCCAGAAATTAGTCCACGGACGTGGCTGAATAGGACACCTATGAAAGGGAAATTTAAATGTGGGTGGTGTAAAGCCTGTAGTTTTATGGTGAAAACTGATACCTTTTCATCTACATTGACGGCCATACATATCACATTCTAGATTTTATTAATTGTGTAACGAAAGGAGTAGGGTACATGGTGACTTGTACCTGCCCCTTAATTTTTATTGGTAAAACCATCCGCAAATTTTGTCGTAGGATTTTGGAATATGTTGGGGGACATCCTACATGAGAGGGACACCTCGGTGGCGAGACACGTACATCAAGCACATGGGGGGGGTGATCCCAATGTCTCACTTTTAGGGCCATGGATTTTCCAGTTAAGATCCATGTCATCCCATGGACTGAACAAACAAACAAATACGGTACATTTTACCCCATTCTTCTAACAGATGTCTACACTGTTAGGCACTTACATCTCCTAGTCATTATACATGTGTAACCTCATCCTGTAAAAGACACATAGTATGTCATTCAGATCCTTCATACTCTGTATATACAGGAAATATTTTACAACTAGCGTTCTTCCATGTAATATAATTTAACCAATGCATTGATTGAGCTAATTACACAATTAGCTTTTGAGTCATATTTCCCAATTCCGGTCATTAATGTAGAATTATGTCTTGTCAATAAGTCTCCTTACTACAAGATTGCCCTATTGTCCCTGAATTTGTCTGGTCTTCGGTAATAATCACAAATGGGTTAACATAGAATGCTGTTAAGCATGCTCCACCACTAGATGGAGCCGCTGAAAACGCGAGGATCCGATGCTTGCACAGCACAGCAGCCGCATACCCGGATGTGAGGTCACATGAAGGAGAGCACTCTTTAGCCGGAGTGGAAGCTCCGAACCTACCCACGCTGCCGGCAACCACTGTGCAGATACAGCCGGAGATCCCGTTACGAATGCACCACTGTGCTGTTTCATTTGTACACCTTTTATACAGCGGAGTCAGGTAAATATAATGTATAATATGTAACAGTTATAGGGCGGTATAGGCAAGTGGGATTTTTGACTTTTCATAAGGTAGACGTATACCATTAATATGAGCACCTATAACATCTTCACTTGTACTTACCTTAACAGATGCACATGCCTGATCTGACTCCTGCAGATGCCAAGAACTATGGGGTTGTGAGTAGCCCTTGTGGCCTTTTCTACCTATACGAGTGTCCTTGTACAACAATTATAGGGATATTCCTATGTATTAGAGATGCCCTAGGACACCTATGTTAATTATGGGATCTAATTATATGTACTGATCTTAAAACACACTAAGGCCCCTTTCACACTACAAAATTACTCTGTTTTGCACATTCTGTGGGCCAATACGATTAAAATCATACCCATGATTACATATTATACCGCTGGAAAAAAAATATTTTTTAACCAAATTAGTGCATTTAAAATCCCTCTATTTTGCTGACCTATAACTTTTTCATTTTTCTGTATAGGCGGCGGTAAGGGGGCTCATTTTTTGCATCGTGATCTGTAATTTTTTTTATACCACATTTGCATATATAAATCTTTTAATACATTTATCATCAATTTTTTGGGGAACAACATGTTATTTAAAAAAAGCAGCAATTTTGGACTTTTTTTTACGTTCA
The DNA here is from genome assembly GCF_029499605.1 of Hyla sarda. Classification (NCBI taxonomy): domain Eukaryota; kingdom Metazoa; phylum Chordata; class Amphibia; order Anura; family Hylidae; genus Hyla; species Hyla sarda. The sequence goes on from NC_079189.1 coordinate 223,553,506, forward strand.
CCATATGGGATAATTAACATAAAATTTTAATAGATAGATATTTACGCTCGCGGCGATATCAAATATGTTTATTAAAGGGGTACTCCGCTGGAAAACATCTTTTCTTTAAATCAACTGGTGCCAGAAAGTTAGAAGTAATTTACAAATTTGTTTATTAAAAAATCTTAATCCTTACAGTATTTATCAGCTGCTATTTGCTCCACAGGAAGTTTTCTTCTTTTGAATTTCCTTTCTGTCTGACCACAGTGCTCTCTGCTGACACCTCTTGTCCATGTCAGGGACTGTCCAGAGTACAAGCAAATCCCCATAGCAAACCTCTCCTGCTCTGGACAGAGGTGTCAGCAAAAAGCACTGTGCTCAGACTGAAAAGAACTCCAGAACACTGTGGTCAGACAGAAAGGTCATTTTAACCCCTTAAGGACCAATGCAAATAAACCTGTACGCCCCTGAAAGACCAGGCCTGTTTTTTCAAATCGGGGATGTCTGTCTTTATTAGAGAATAACTCTGGTAATGTTTTGCCAATCACGATAATTCTGACATCGTTTTTTTGTCACAAGTTGTCCTTCATGTACATAGTAAAAGTAAGCCGATATCATTTGTAGTTTTTTTTTTACAATGCAAAAAATCATGAAATTTTTACAAAAAATTAAGATTTTTTGCTATTTTAACACTACTTGGTTGCGTATATTTATACTTACTGACCAAATAGTTTATGAAACTTATACTTTCAGATGTCTACTTTATTTTGACGTCATTTTTTAGTTTTTAATTAACATTTTAAATTAGTTAGAACCCTAACAATTTAACTTGAAATTTAGAAAATTTGAAAAGTACATCTTTTTTTAAGTGCTATGCAAGGTTTGCAGAAATTTAATGACCCCATTTTAAAAACTAGACCCCTCAAGGTATTCGCTAGGGGGTACAGTGAGTATTTTAACACCATAGTTTTTTGGCAGGAATTATTACAAAGTCAGTGTTAAAAATTCGAAAATTGCAACTTTTCACAAATGCATCATTTGGGGGGCATATTTTTTGTACATCACTTCTGATATTGAAAGAAATGCACCCTATATTTTATTTAGCTGCTTGTCCCATGTTCGGAAATACCCCCACTTTGGCCATATATGGTTCCTTGGCCGCGTGGTAGGACTCAGAAGGAGAGGAGCGCCATTTGGCTTTCAGGGCAGAACAGTACCCCCACCCCCACAAGTGACCCCATTTATATACCGCACCCCTACAAGTTATTGGCTGGACCAGGGACCTCTCTGATTGGTCCTTGGTCGGCTGGCAGTATAACGCGTCTGTCTGTGACAGTTAAGGCTCCTGATGGATATATCCGCCATGTTGTGGGAATAAGCACCCGCTCATGGCGAATATATCCATTACTGCTGCGGCTGGGTAGCTCAGTGTGTCCGCTCATGACTGCTGGCGGGAAATCCGCCGCTATGAGTGGACGCACAAAGCTACCCAGCCGCAGCAGCGAGCTCATTACCGTGACTGCTGCATTATGTGTGGGATCACATGGTGGACATCCGCAGCATATTACATGCTGGGGATGTCCGCCAATGCGATCCTAAACATTATGCTTTTTTTTATTATTAGATTCATTTAATAAATGTATTTTTAATATAGATTTTTTTTTACACTTTTTACATTTTTATTTATTTTTACACTTTTATTTTATTTATTTATTTATTTTTACACTTTTTAATGCTTTGGAATACTTAGTATTCCAAAGCATTGCAGTTATATGCTGCCTGGCAGTTTTCACTAGCAGGCAGCATATCAGGGACAGGCAATACCCAGGGCAGACCTGGGGGTCTTTGTAGGACCCCCGGCTGCCCAGGTATGCAGCAGCACCCCGCGATGCTCCGGGGTGCTGCAGGAGAGACAGAGGGAGCCCCCTCCCTCTGTCAGAAGTCCTTACAGCACGCGGTCACTTCTGACCGCGGCTGTAAGGGTTAAACTGCCGGGAGTGAAGTGAACTTCACTCCCGGCAGTGCGGCAGGCCCCGGCCAGCCGCGTATTACACGCAGCACTCCGCGATCGCGATGCAGGGTGCTGCAGAGGAGACAGAGGGAGCTCCCTCCCTCTGTCATAACACTTACAGCCTGCGGTCACTTCCGACCGCGGCTGTAAGGGTTAAAACTGCCGGGAACGAAGTTTACTTCGGTCCTGGCAGTGCAGCAGGGTCCCGGCTGTGTGTTACAGCCGAGTCCCTGCCACGATCTCGTGGGTGCACTGAGCAGCACCCACGAGAATAATGGACGAGTATAGACGTCCAGGTGCGGGAACGGCCGCCAACCTGGAAGTTTATACTCGTCCTTGGTCGTTATCGGGTTAAAAGAAAATTACTTCCTCTGGAGCAAATACCAGCTGATAAGTACTGGAAGGATTAAGATTTTTAAATAGAAGTATTTTACAAATCTGTTATTTATCAGTTGATAAAAAAAATGTTTTCCAGCGGAGTACCCCTTTAACCCCTTAAGGACGCAGGTTTTTTTCAGTTTTTGCACTTTCGTTTTTTCCTCCTTACCTTTTAAAAAACATAACCCTTTCAATTTTCCACCTAAAAATACATATTATGGCTTATTTTGTGTCACCAATTCTACTTTGCAGTGACAGTCATTTTACCCAAAAATGCACGGCGAAACGGAAAAAAAAAATCATTGTGCGACAAAATCGAAGAAAAAACGCCATTTTGTAACTTTTGGGGGCTTCCATTTCTACGCAGTGCATATTTCGGTAAAAATGACAAATTATTCTGTAGGTCCATACGGTTAAAATGATCCCCTACTTATATAGGTTTCATTTTGTCGTACTTTTGGAAAAAATCATAACTACATGCAGGAAAATGTAAACGTTTAAAAATGTCATCTTCTGACCCCTATAACCTTTTTATTTTTTCCACGTACAGGGAGGTATGAGGACTCATTTTTTGCGCCGTGATCTGAAGTTTTTATCAGTACGATTTTTGTTTTGATTGGACTTTTTGATCCCTTTTTATTCATTTTTTAATGGTATAAAAAGTGACCAAAAATACACTATTTTGGACTTTGGAATTGTTTTGTGCGTACGCCATTGACCGTGCGGTTTAATTAATGATATATTTTTATAGTTCGGACATTTACGCACGCGGCGATACCACATAGGTTTATTTTTTTGGGGGATTTACACGGTTTTATTTTTTTTATGGGAAAAGGGGGGTGATTCAAACTTTTATTAGGGAAGGGGTTAAATGACCTTTATTAACACTTTTTTTTTGCAGTGTTATAGGTCCCATAGTGACCTATAACACTGCACACACTGATCTCCTATGCTGATCACTGGCGTGTATTAACACGCCTGTTATCAGTGTTATCTGCGCTTGACTGCTCCTGCCTGGATCTCAGGCACGGAGCAGTCATTCGTCGATCTGACACCGAGGAGGCAGGTAAGGGCCCTCCCGGTGTCCTGTAAGCTGTTCAGGACACCGCGATTTCACCGCGGCGGTCCAGAACAGCCCGACTGACTTGTCGGGATATTTTCACTTTCACTTTAGAAGCGGCAGTCAGCTTTGACCGCCGCTTCTAAAGGGTTAATACCGCACATTGCCGCGATTGGCGATGTGTGGTATTAGCCGCGGGTCCCGGCCGTTGATGAGCGCCGGGACCGACGCGATGCGGGGGTCGCAGCGCGACCCCGCTTCATATCGCGGGAGCCGGCGCAGGACGTAAATATACGTCCTGCGTTGTTAAGGGGTTAAAAAAAATTATTTCCTTTACCACCCTTTTTGGGGGTAAAATGGGGGGAAAAAAACGGGTAATTTAAATTTTTATTGGGGGAGAGGATTTTTCACATTTTTAAACTTTTTTTTTTTTTAAACACTTTAATAGTCCCCATAGGGGACTATTTATAGCAATCATTTGATTGCTTATACTGTTTAGTGCTATGAAGAGGACATAGCACTAATCAGTGTTATCGGCTATCTTCTGCTCTGTTCTGCTCGATCTTACGTATAGGACGTAAATGTACATTTACGTCCTGCATTGTTAATGGGTTAAAAGGGTGCTCTGCTGCACAGCCTTTGGAACAAACTGTTCCGAATGCTGGAGCTGGCGCCAGGAGCTTGTGACGTCATATCCCCGACACCTCATGACATCTCGCCCCGCCCCCTAAATGCAAGTCTATGGGAGGGGTGTAGGAACAGAGAAAAGACAGAAGCCGCACTCATCAGGATGGTCTTTATTGCATTCCGGTCATGCTGACGATGACAACAGGCGGGGGAGGTGAGTGGAGGACGGGGAACCGGAACAAGTTGTTTAGTGCGACCAAGCGCTATGGGAGGGGTGTGCTGACATGTCATACTGCCCTCAGCAACATCGTGCCTTGGCCAGTGATAGACTGAGCACCAGTTGTGATGTAACAGGCCTGAGCTTCTTAGTGGTGCCCGGGCCCATTACATTACACTGCTGCTTAGTCCACCAAATGTGAAAAGTCAGTCACCAAAAGCAGGAAGAAGGCCGGGGCCAGAAGAGCAATTGCAGCGGCTCTGGCGGAAGGTAAGTTAAGGGTTATTTTTCAAGTTGTGGCCGGCCTGGCCAAACAAACATTTTTACTGGAGTTCTAGAAGTATCAGAACAGTTTTAGAAGTATTCGTCCTGTACAGGCTTCTTTTGCCTCAGATGGGTACCAACTAAATGACAGCAAGCAAATGTTGACAATGATGAAGACTTGAAAACAATCAATACAAACCCTTTTAGGATATAATTTACAAAAAACAAGCACACAAATAATAAAGGAGCTACAGAAATGGGGGGGGGGGGGTTATAAAAACTTGTGTACAGGAAAAGGGACGCCATTGACCATAGCAATCAGATAGCTTCATTTATTTAAAAAATAATGAAAGTAGTAATCTGATAGGTTGATATGGGCAACTGCACCACTCTTCCTCTACACGGGATTCCATAAATCTCCCCCATGGAGTACAAAACTTCCGTATGGGGAGCCAACCACTTGTCCCTGGAGCTGAACAACTACAGATTCTTAGCTATTGATATGGATATGTACAAGCATAGCAGTAAAGTGATGAAGTCTCTGGGTCACCCCCTCTGGTAGGCCTCAGTCAGACAAATGATGGACATGACAGTAGGCGACTATACTAAATAATCCATTCCATATTGTGGTGGTGACAGGTATTGGTATGTGCCACCAGCACTTTGTCCCACAATTGTCCAGGGTGCTCACGGGCTGTGGGTAGAGATGTATTACGATGGGCATAGTATATTATAGTATATGCCATTGTCCCCATTTATCAATCAGCCCAAAATCCCAATTGTCCGTTTTTTCCCAAAACAACCAATCACAGCTTAACTTTCATATCTTTACGAGCTCTTGTAAAATGAAAGTTAAGCTGTGATTGGCTACTATGGGAAAAAGCAGACAACTAGGGTTTCAGGCTGATTGATAAATATGGGCCAATGTCTTCTTCAGCAGGTGCACAGTACATAGCAGTGCCCGGCTATATTCAACATGGTTTACTGCCTCTTTCTAAAGAGAATGGTAGAAATCTTTAATAACTGGGAACAGACACAATAATCCATAAAGGTATCAGGAAGGCAGCGCAGCTTTGGTCCATTCATCTCACTGGCACAGAGGGTAAAACTGGGTTGTAGGGGCAGCACTGTACCAACAGTCCCTGGAGCGTGTCACCTGGAGGGCTTGGTCCATTTGGAGGGATGGTTTGGAGACAGGCTTCAAACAATGCTAAAGGCTGTACAGCAGAAAAGTAGGATGTGGAAATAAACACATGAAAAGGGCTTTGCTACTGGTCTGTATGCTGTCACCATACCTTTTCCTCTGTTGCCTATTGTCAGAGGGGTCACTGATAAGCGACCAGTCATTATATGGTTAATTATTATTTTCACTATGTCTAGGCAGAAATGTGGACTTCTGGCGATATAGGAGCAGCTTATTATCCATGAACCAGCAAGACAGGGTCTCCATAGAGTGGGGGAAGAGCCCAGGGTACTAGACTGCCAGGCAGTGGAGTCCGAACTACACACAGGAGCCAAGGGCACATAATAGCACCCAAGGGAACCACAGGAGGCAGCAGCAACCGGCAGGGGAGCCCGGACCCCACACAGGAGGCAGCAGCAACCGGCAGGGGAGCCCGGACCCCGCACAGAAGGCAGCAGCAACCGGCAGGGGAGCCCGAACCCCGCACAGGAGGCAGCAGCAACCGGCAGGGGAGCCCGGACCCCACACAGGAGGCAGCAGCAACCGGCAGGGGAGCCCGGACCCCACACAGGAGGCAGCAGCAACCGGCAGGGGAGCCCGGACCCCGCACAGGAGGCAGCAGCAACCGGCAGGGGAGCCCGGACCCCGCACAGGAGGCAGCAGCAACCGGCAGGGGAGCCCGGACCCCACACAGGAGGCAGCAGCAACCGGCAGGGGAGCCCGGACCCCACACAGGAGGCAGCAGCAACCGGCAGGGGAGCCCGGACCCCACACAGGAGGCAGCAGCAACCGGCAGGGGAGCCCGGACCCCACACAGGAGGCAGCAGCAACCGGCAGGGGAGCCCGGACCCCACACAGGAGGCAGCAGCAACCGGCAGGGGAGCCCGGACCCCACACAGGAGGCAGCAGCAACCGGCAGGGGAGCCCGGACCCCACACAGGAGGCAGCAGCAACCGGCAGGGGAGCCCGGACCCCACACAGGAGGCAGCAGCAACCGGCAGGGGAGCCCGGACCCCACACAGGAGGCAGCAGCAACCGGCAGGGGAGCCCGGACCCCACACAGGAGGCAGCAGCAACCGGCAGGGGAGCCCGGACCCCACACAGGAGGCAGCAGCAACCGGCAGGGGAGCCCGGACCCCACACAGGAGGCAGCAGCAACCGGCAGGGGAGCCCGGACCCCACACAGGAGGCAGCAGCAACCGGCAGGGGAGCCCGGACCCCACACTGGAGGCAGCAGCAACCGGCAGGGGAGCCCGGACCCCACACTGGAGGCAGCAGCAACCGGCAGGGGAGCCCGGACCCCACACTGGAGGCAGCAGCAACCGGCAGGGGAGCCCGGACCCCACACTGGAGGCAGCAGCAACCGGCAGGGGAGCCCGGACCCCACACTGGAGGCAGCAGCAACCGGCAGGGGAGCCCGGACCCCACACTGGAGGCAGCAGCAACCGGCAGGGGAGCCCGGACCCCACACTGGAGGCAGCAGCAACCGGCAGGGGAGCCCGGACCCCACACTGGAGGCAGCAGCAACCGGCAGGGGAGCCCGGACCCCACACTGGAGGCAGCAGCAACCGGCAGGGGAGCCCGGACCCCACACTGGAGGCAGCAGCAACCGGCAGGGGAGCCCGGACCCCACACTGGAGGCAGCAGCAACCGGCAGGGGAGCCCGGACCCCACACTGGAGGCAGCAGCAACCGGCAGGGGAGCCCGGACCCCACACTGGAGGCAGCAGCAACCGGCAGGGGAGCCCGGACCCCACACTGGAGGCAGCAGCAACCGGCAGGGGAGCCCGGACCCCACACTGGAGGCAGCAGCAACCGGCAGGGGAGCCCGGACCCCACACTGGAGGCAGCAGCAACCGGCAGGGGAGCCCGGACCCCACACTGGAGGCAGCAGCAACCGGCAGGGGAGCCCGGACCCCACACTGGAGGCAGCAGCAACCGGCAGGGGAGCCCGGACCCCACACTGGAGGCAGCAGCAACCGGCAGGGGAGCCCGGACCCCACACTGGAGGCAGCAGCAACCGGCAGGGGAGCCCGGACCCCACACTGGAGGCAGCAGCAACCGGCAGGGGAGCCCGGACCCCACACTGGAGGCAGCAGCAACCGGCAGGGGAGCCCGGACCCCACACTGGAGGCAGCAGCAACCGGCAGGGGAGCCCGGACCCCACACTGGAGGCAGCAGCAACCGGCAGGGGAGCCCGGACTCCACACTGGAGGCAGCAGCAACCGGCAGGGGAGCCCGGACTCCACACTGGAGGCAGCAGCAACCGGCAGGGGAGCCCGGACTCCACACTGGAGGCAGCAGCAACCGGCAGGGGAGCCCGGACTCCACACTGGAGGCAGCAGCAACCGGCAGGGGAGCCCGGACTCCACACTGGAGGCAGCAGCAGCAACCGGCAGGGGAGCCCGGACTCCACACTGGAGGCAGCAGCAGCAACCGGCAGGGGAGCCCGGACTCCACACTGGAGGCAGCAGCAGCAACCGGCAGGGGAGCCCGGACTCCACACTGGAGGCAGCAGCAGCAACCGGCAGGGGAGCCCGGACTCCACACTGGAGGCAGCAGCAGCAACCGGCAGGGGAGCCCGGACTCCACACTGGAGGCAGCAGCAGCAACCGGCAGGGGAGCCCGGACTCCACACTGGAGGCAGCAGCAGCAACCGGCAGGGGAGCCCGGACTCCACACTGGAGGCAGCAGCAGGCAGGGGAGCCCGGACTCCACACTGGAGGCAGCAGCAGCAGGCAGGGGAGCCCGGACTCCACACTGGAGGCAGCAGCAGCAGGCAGGGGAGCCCGGACTCCACACTGGAGGCAGCAGCAGCAGGCAGGGGAGCCCGGACTCCACACTGGAGGCAGCAGGCAGGGAGGGGTCGCAGATCAATCAGCAGCTGGAATGAGGAGCGCTGCGGCTGTATATGCTCTGTTCACACATGGCCTCCCTCAGGCACACACCACAGCCTTGCTCCACACAGTCATAGGACTCCATATACACTCTGTACCCTGCCCCTAAGGGTTCCCTTCAGCCTACCCGTCCCCCAGCTCACCCGTTCTTCTTGGGCCGTTAGATGTTTCTCCGCCATGTTGCTTCACGGCTTCGGTTCTCCGGCACATCCGGGCACCTCCCGTGGCTCCAAGCTCGGTACAGAGACGGCGCGGGCAGAGGATGGGACTCTGCGTCTCTCCGGCCCTGCACAGCAACACACCGAGCTCCCGCACCGACGTCACAGGGGCCGCCGAGCGGGACGCCTCTCCTCCTCCCTTTGGACCAGGAGAGAGGCGAGGCCGTGACGAAGCAGGGATGGAGCTACCCATGGAGCAAGGGAGGGGTGTTCGCCGCCATCTTTGATTTGGGAAGAGGGCTGACATAGTACAGTACTGCATGGTTGCTTTAGAGAGAGAAGAAAATGTTACGTGTAAGATACCGGCTGGTAAGAACAGCAGAGCCAGGCCGTCATAATCAGCCGGAGCTGCGGAAAGTGTCTGCAGACCTGTTCCTGGTGGATAAGGAGGGTCCTCTCACAGGCCAGAACTAGGGGATGTGTCTCCTCTATGGTAAATTTCCCAGGCCACAGGGCTCCTCTCGTTCCTTAGGTCACATTCTCCCCTAGAAGCAATGCGATAGTAATGGTCTCATGTTGGCCAGGTAAATCTATCGGGCGGGATTCACATAGAATGAATTGACAAATCCAATTTCATGCACATTTAGAAAATCGTCATCAAACATTCTTGCAAAAGCTGAATTTTGTCTGACTGCTGGGACCCCGGCTCTAAGCGATCGTCTACCAGTAGACAGCACGCACTCCATTCATTTCTATGGGAGAGATGATCGGGAGATTTATCAAAACCTGTTGCCCATAGCAATTAATCAGATCGTTTCTTTCATTTTTCAGAGGACTTGTTAAGAATGTAAGAAGTAATCTGATTGGCTGCTATAGGCAACTGGGTAACTTTGACTCTCCACAGGTTTTGAGTCTTGTACTTGGGTCTTTTCGGTACTCCCATAGAAATGAATGGAGCACTGCTGCCTGCAGCACGTTGTCGGGTCCCATTGCAAAGATTTTGTGTGAGGGGGGGGGGATCAGCTACTTATCCCCTATACTGGGGGGGGGGATCAGCTACTTATCCCCTATACTGGGGGGGGGATCAGCTACTTATTCCCTATACTGTGGGGGGATCAGCTACTTATCCCCTATCCTGTGGGGGGGGGGGGGGGGGGGGGACAGCTACTTATCCCCTATCCTGTGGGGGGGGGGGGGGGGGGGATCAGCTACTTATCCCCTATACTGTGGGTAGGGGATAAGTGCATTTTTGCTGTATTTCTACTTTAAGGGTACGTTAAAACGAGCGGATCCCCAACATATTTTACGCTGCAGATCCGCCACTGAAGGACTGCTGTATGGTGCTTTTACATGTTCCTGCTCGGAGCGGCAATACGCCACTACGAGCAGACACACTGCGATGTGCGAGTCGCAGCGTGCATGCGCAGTATACCCACATTGCAACAGCTGTTGGCGTAACTCATAGAGCAGGGGGAGTGGCCGAGATGTGTGCGAGTACACAGCCAGTGCGCAGCGACTCGCACATCACTTCAGTGTGTCTGCTCGTAGCGGCATATTGCTGCTCCGAGCAGGCACACGTAAAGGCACCATACAGCAGTCCTTCAGCGGCAGACCTGCAGCGTAAAATACGCTGGGGATCCGCTCATGTGAACATACCCTAATATTGATCTTTCAGTTCCTATTACTGTTTAGCGCTATGCAATGGTATAGCACTGACCAGTGGGCAGACTATACAAGAAGATCCCTGAAGCGGCACAGAGCCTCCCCAGGCAAGGGCTTAAAGGATAACTCCAGGATATACAACTAATCCCCTATCCTAAGGATAGGGGATAAGTGTTAGATCGGTTGGGGTTCGACCACTGGAGCCCCCCGCGATCTCCCGAACGGCACTCTGGCTCCCTGCATGGAACGAGCATTTTCAACCACAGTACGAAGCTGCAGCCAACACGCCCCCTCCATGCAGTTCTGTGGCAGAGCCGGAGATTGCCGAAAGCAGCGCTTCTGCTTTGCCGTAGAACTGCATGGAGGGGGCGTGTCGGTCACCACTTCCTGCAGTCGAAAATGCTCGTTCCGTGCAGGGAGCCGGGGTACCATTAGGGTGATCGCGGGGGCCCCCCTTAGGATAGGGGACAAGTTGTATATCCCAGAGTTATCCTTTAAATGGGCACCCTCAGTTAAACAAACTTAATATGTTAATCCTTATATGAAAATAAAAATGTTTCTAATATAATTTATTTTAAAAACAAGTAGTTTTATATGTTTATTGTTTGTTTGAAATCCCGGCCACTATGGGTCTCCCTACTAGTCCAGACTGCATTTTCATCCCCTCACGCACACTAGCCCTGATTTACTAAGAATGGAGTGTTTATCTTGGACTGATTTCAGGTTTACTCCGAGTATTTTTCTCCCTGGTTTACAAATCTATTGCCCATCTCTATTTTTTTTTCGCAGGCAAGTTTTCTGTCGCCCTTATCTGTTTCTTTTTTTTGTATCGCGCGGAGTTATTAAGCAGGGGAGCAGGTGGCATTCTCCTCCCCAGCCATATACAGTGTACTTTTACTCTTATTTTTAAATTCCCCTCCGAGAGCCTTGAATGGCCGGTACTGAGGAGCCCTTCAGGGCTCCCAGCGGGTTTTTCAAATAGAAGCGCTGCGGTGGGGAAAGATATATAGAATCGCTGGAGGGAATGTATATATCTGGCCCCCCACAGCTTCTATATATCTTGCCCCCTGCCATATGTCTTGTCCCTATGTGTATATATACATTCCCCCTGGCAGTCCATGTGTGTGATTTTATATATATATATATATATATATATATATATATATATATATATATTCCCCTTGCAGCGCTATAATATGCCCCCCGCAGTGCCTGTGTGTATGTATGTATATATATATATATATATATTCCCCTTGCAGCGCTATCATATGCCCCCCCGCAGCACATGTGTGTGTGTGTGTATATATATATATATATATATATATATATATATATATATATATATTCCCCCCGCATCGCTTTCATATGCCCCCGCAGCGTGTGTGTGTGTGTATACATATATATGCCCCCCGGAAGCGCTATGATTAACAAGCATTCTATTAGCAGCGCATCTGCCCGATGCGCTGCTTAAAGAATACTTGTCATTCATAACGCTGTGTCGGCATATGTGTATAGTGTGGGGGCCAGATAACGCTCTATGTCTGGCCCCCACATCGCTTCTATAATCATATGCCTCTGCAGTGCTATGAATGACAAGTATTCTTTTAGCAGCGCATCGGGCAGCCGGCTTCCCAGCCAGATGCGGTGCTAATAGAATGCTTTTCATTCATAGCGCTGCAGAGGCATATGATTATAGAAGCGATATGGGGGCCAGACATAGAGCGTTATCTGGCCTCCACAGCGCATCTATACACATATGCCGACACAGTGCTATGAATGACAAGTATTCTTTAAGCAGTGCATTGGGCAGCCGGCTTCCCGGCCAGATGCGCTGCTAATAGAATGCTTTTCAATCATAGCGCTGCCGGGAGTTTATGATAGCACAGGGGGGTAATATATATATATATATATATATATATATATATATACATATAGCGCAGCAGGGGGCAAGACATACCCCCCCCCCAGCGATTCTATATACCTTTCCCCACTGCAGCTTTTCTATTTTAGAACCCCGCTGGGAGCCCTGAATGGCTCCTCAGTACCGGCCATTCAGGGCTCCTGGCGGGGAATTTAAAAATGAAAGTAAAATACATCGTACATCGCTGGGGAGCGGAGCATGCTGCCCGCTCCCCTGCTTAATAACTTCTGTACGGATCGGGTCTCAGAAGTGAGACCCGATGCGATCAATCCCTCAGCCCCTGTGCTACTACCCCCAACATGGAACAGACCCTGTTCCATGATGGGGGTAGGATTCACTCGGTTTTGAGTAATTTCCCGGCAGCTCAGATGTCTGGTTTTGGTGAAGCAAAATTCCCAGGGTTTCCTGTGAGTTTTTCATCATACTCGGAGTGTTTTTTCTTTTTTGTCAGGAACAAGCCCCTTTTTGGGCTAACCACGCCGTTTTGACTGAGTGATGAGTTCTTTTGTTGGGAAATTGTGTCGCACAACTTGACACAAATTTGGTCGGACAACCCGAGAAAAAGAGTCAGGTTAACATTAGTAAATCAGGGCTACTGAGTTTGGACTTCTGCTGGCCGGTCAGAATTCCAAACTCCGGAAATGCAGTCTGGATATAGCTCGCTCTCTGCCTGTATATGTAACAGGCAAGGAGAGAGCTCCGTGCATGGGCGCGTGCGGCGCGCACCCAATTTGATTATCCCCACCCCCCTGCCTCTCCTCCTGATACACTTATCCCCAGGCATGTGTAAATAGACCCTTACACTGCACCAAGACTGACATTGGTATTGAACGAGCTAAGTTTTGGGTGAGAAGCTCCAAAGTAATATGGAATGAATTTTCATTTTTACATCCAGAAATACAGTCTGGATATAGCTCGCTCTCTGCCTGTATATGTAACAGGCAAGGAGAGAGCTCCGTGCATGGGCGCGTAGTAGGCTCACATAAGTCATGAGGTAACCTGTTGGCTGCAGTAAAATAAGGAAGCAATGCTTTGTGTGCCTTGAAGATGGCATACCTAAGCTCGACCAAGCTTTTGAATTGTTTGTATGTTGTAAACTAAGGCAGCCTTATTGCTTTATAGAAAGGCATCTTTTATGTTCAAACAAAACACAGGCCATTCTCCTTCAACTCAGTAGACGTGTATAACTTGAAAAGGCTCTGTCTTAGGGTGCGTTCACACTATGGAATTCCTGTGTAATTCCGCAAGCGTAATTCCGCATTGTGAACTTAACATTAGTGTGAATGGGTCTCTGCGACACCCGTTCACACTATGGACAATTCCGCTGCTGAAATTGTTCCGCGCAAAGAAAGAACATGTTCTTTCTTTGCGTGGATTCCACGAGCACGGCACGGCCGTCAATGGTGAAGGCTCAGGGCCCCGCGGCCCTAGCGCCAAAGTATTTCCGGCGGCGGCCACCAGACGGAATCTCCACTCGTGGAATTCCGCAAGCGGAGATTCCGCAATGTGAACGCACCCATACAGGCTGCAGTCAGATTATTCAAGATGTGCAGTCACATATTTTTTGTCACAATGAGCCCTATGCTGACATTCTGAGTGCTGACCGCTGTTTGCTTTCTTGGTATGGGACAGAAGATCATTATGATGATGTCCATTTTGTCACATTCATCCTCATATTCACTCCCCTCATATTCATATTGTGATGCAGTTACATTCTTGGTGCCATGATTCCTGTGAGGGAGTTACATTCTAGGCACCATGCTTCTTTTCTTGAAACTATTTTTATCTTCATTGTGTGAAAATAAAGAGGGTATGCGCATGCCTCCTCTTCTTTCCCACAGAAACCCCAAAGAAAATCACCATTTGTGAGGATATATCACATATTCTATGACCCTTTCCAGACACCTTGTGTGCTGTAGTGACATAGCTGTCGCCACCTTACAATAAGTCCATCTCTATATGATCATCTATATGAGAAGACAGGAATGAAGAGAAATCATGAGGTAATAAGTATATGTTTGACTGCAAATACAGTTTCCCCAGGATATTAGTAAAAAAAAAACTGACATAAAAATCTACATTTCAACTTACCATTTATAGCAATGGGAAAGATTATTTTACTGCTGTACCTGGAAGAACATCTGTATCTGAAGCCACCTGGGAAAAAGGGGAAAGCCTTGAGGGGGAAGTAATGCATTCAGTTACTTTTCAGACGGAACTAGGAGGCTTTGCCTGTACCCATCAGCTGTCTCCCAAACGGAAATAGTTACAGTACAGTTATATACAGTGATTCATGTAACAGGCCTACCTGTTCTTGCAGTAAATCTAGGGCAGGAGGAGTACACAAGAGTCTGTTCACAGGTTAGGGCATGCAACATTTAAAAGAATATTGAAATAAGTCAATGCGAGAGAGAAGAAAGGAACTAGTCCCTTTAAATTGACATAGCAAGGGCGGACTGTGATCAAAAATAGGCCTGGGCATTGTACCTCTAAATAAATCATCTAGTTACCAAATAACACTGGTATACAAGGAGAAATATTATCACCATACATATTACCATCATACTGTTACTGACCTAATCCTGTATACTGAGACCAATAATTAAAACGGCTATTAGAAAAATCCCATAGACTATAATGGGATTTTCTAACGGCCGTATAGGATTTTGTAACTGCTGTTTTACTGACGATTTCCTGACGGAACTTCGAAAACGGAGTAATTATGTAGTTTGAAAGGGGCCTTACTATCATACTGTTACTGACCAAATCCTGTATGCTGAGACCACTAATATCAATAATACAAGTATGCAAGGAGAAATATTATCACCATACATATTACCAATCATCATACTGTTACTGACTAAATCCTGTATATGATACCACAAATACTAATAATACCAGTATATAAGGAGGAAATGTTTCCTCCATATCATGACCATATAGTTGTAGATATCAGCTCTACACTGGCTCTGCAGACCATATAAGTGATTACATACAGTTACATCCGGTGACTTCTCTGATTGGAGTCGTTCACTTTCCTTTTTCTTTTCCATGTAGCCCAGACTGTCATGATGATTTTTTCCAGCCACAACTCGTCTTCCCAAAACCTGTTAGACAAATATTTTAGGCTCCGCACTTTTCCAGCACCTATAGCGCTCCATACAGTAATAAATCCCCCCTTAGTGTCCCACACAGTAGAGTGGGTAGATAGGTGGGTTTGGGAAGAGTAGGTTGGTCCTCCCCATTAGGTAGTTAGGTCACTAGAGTAGGTAGACAGGTCCCTTCACATGGCTCCCCTATTACGCTGGTTCCACTTTTAGGTAAGTCCCCGCAGAGCTGTAGCTAGCTCCTTTTGTGCCTGAGACAAGCCCAGAAAATTGCACCCCCCCCCCCCCCCCCCAAAACAAAATACAGTCATGGTCGTAAATGTTGGCACCCCTGAAATGTTTCAAGAAAATTAAGTATTTCTCACAGAAAAGGATTGCAGTAACACATGTTTTGCTATACACATGTTTATTCTAGGGCTGCAGCGAATGATTATTTTAATAATCGATTAGTTGTCGATTATTTTATCGTTTAATCGGGAAAAAAAGCCAAAATAAGGGGTTCAGCTGATTCTGCGTGAAGAATTATGTACAATGGAAATATTAAAAGCATTCTAGCATGTGATGTGACCAAACAACAGCAATTTTTTCTTTTTTTTTTTCTTTTTTAAATGTTTTGTTGCTATACAGGGTTATTATTAATGATCCTGTACAGAAACCAGTGTAAATTTGATACTGCTGCATGGGTAACTGTCTGAACTATTAAAATAAAATGTTAATGATTTACTAACATTTAATTTTAACAGTTCAGACAATTAGCCATGCGGCAGTATCAGATATGTGTAAAAAAAAATTTTTTTTTTCCTTTTACGATTTTTGTATAGCAATAGGAAAAGGTGGAGCTAATTTTTATTTGGGGGGGGGGGGGCGGTTTATTTACATTTAATTTGTTTTTACTTTACACTTTTTCTATAGCACTCCTATACACATGGGGGAATTTGCAGGCTGCAGAGCATTGCACCCGACCCATGTCTGTAGTACAGACACTAGGATGCAATGCTCTGCACCCCCCCCCCCCCCATGTGTATAGCAGTGTATATGTACTACATACACACTGTTTTACCCATGGGGGTATGTGCAGAGCATTGCACCATTGTGTCTGTACTACAGACACAAGGGTGGAATGCTCTGCACAAACCCCCACGGGTAAAGCGGTGTGCACTGCTTACCGATATACACATAGGGGTATATGCAGAGCGTTGCACCCTTGTGTCTGTAGTACAGACACAAGGGTGCAATGCTCTGCACATACTCCCATGTGTATAGTAGTGTAAGTGTGTACTACATGCACACTGCTATGCACATGGTAGTATGTGCAGAGCATTGCATCCTAGTGTCTGTAGTACAGACACGGGTGCAATGCTCTGCACACACTGCTATACACATAGGGGTATATGCAGAGCACTGCACCCCTGTATCTGTAGTACAAACACTAGGAGGCAATGCTCTGCACATACTACCATGTGTATAGCAATGTGCATGTAGTTCACACTTACACTACTATACACATGGGGGTATGTGCAGAGCATTGCATCCTAGTGTCTGTGGATGACACTAGGGTGCAATGCTCTGCAGATACCCCCCATGTGTAGCAGCCCCTCCAGTAGTAGACCGCAGCCCCCACCCTTATAGACAGCACTCACCTGCGGCTGTCCTCTGCCCCGTTCTCCCGTCCGCATCATGTCATCCTATGGAGGAGCGTCCTATGTGACATACACGTCACTCTGCTTCCTCCGTAGCGTTACGTTGGGCGCGGGTGAGGAGGTGGAGTTTCGTGTGTGTCACGTGCTCCTCCATGGGACGGGATGCGGATGGGAGAATGGGAGAAACAGGTATCGGTTTTGGGATCGGGGACACTGAACGAGTCCCTGATACCATGCAAATTGCTAGTATTGGCCTGATACTTCCATTCACCGCCGCCGCCCGACATGTCCCTGCTGCTGCTCTACTTCTAGCGCAATTAGCGCAGGGCCGGGACATGTCTATTCTTTGCTGCTCATCTCCGTCGGGTACAGAGATGAGCAGCAACGAATAGACATATCCCGGTGCTGAGCTAATTGTGCTAGGAGTAGAGCAGCAGCAGGGACATGTTGGGCGGCGGCGGTAAATGAATGAAGCCTATATTTGGGACATGTCAGCTTCATTCATTCATTCACTGCCGCCGCGGACAACGAATCGGGCGATTTTTCGATAACGGGATTCGTCGACAATGAATTCAGTTATCTAATTTAAGCGATTTTATCGATTAATTGTTGCTCTAGTTTATTCCCTGTGTGTATTGGAACTAAACCAAAAAAGGAGAGAAAAAAAGCAAATTGGACATAATGTCACACCAAACTCCAAAATTGGGCTGGATAAAATTATTGGCACTCTTACAAAATTGTGGAAAAAAAGGATTAAGGACTGAGCCCTTTTTCACCTTAAAGGGATACTTCGCCCCTAGCATCTTATCCCCTATCCAAAGGATAGGGGATAAGATGTCAGATCGCCACGGTCCTGCTGCTGGGGACCCCCGGGATCACCGCTGCGGCACCGCGCTATCATTACTGCACAGAGCGAGTTCGCTCTGTGCGTAATGACGGCCGATACAGGGGCCGGAGCATCGTTACATCATGGCTCCGCCCCCTTGTGATGCCACAGCCCGCCCCCTCAATCCAAGTCTATGGGAGGGGGAGTGGCGGTCGTCACGCCCCCTGACATAGACTTGCATTAAGAGGGCGGGTCGTGATGTCATGAGGGGCGAAGCCATGACGTCACGCTGCTCTGTCCTCTGTATCACCCATCATTATGCACAGAGCAAAGCCCTTTTTAGCATTTCTGACCACTGTCACTTTATGCATTAATAACTCTAGGATGCTTTTACCGTTTTTTCTGATTCTGAGATTATTTTTTCGTGACATATACTACTTTAAGATAGTGGTACATTTTTGTCATTACTTGCATCCTTTCTTGGTGAAAAATCCCAAAATTTCATGAAAATGTAGAAAATTTAGCATTTTTCTAACTTTGAAGCTACCTGCTTGTAAGGAAAAAGGAAATTCCAAATAAATTATATATTGATTCACAAATACAATATGTCTACTTTCTACTCTGGCATCATAAAGTTGACATGTTTTTAATTTTGGAAGACAAGAGGGCTTCAAAGTTCAGCAATTTTTCATGAAAATTTCAAAACCTGAATTTTTCAGGGACCAGTTCAGTTCTGAAGTGAATTTGAGGGACTTTTATGTTAGAAATACCCCATAAATTACCCCATTATAAAAACTGCACCCCTCAAAGTGTTCAAAATGACATTCAGAAAGTTTGTTTACCCTTTAGGTGTTTCACAGGAATAGCAGCAAAGTGAAGGAGAAAATTCAAAATCTTCATTTTTTACACTCACATGTTCTTGCAGAGCCATTTTTTGAATTTCTACAAGGGGTAAAAGGAGAGAAATCCCCCCAAAATTTGTAACCCCAACATTTGTAACCCCTCATATGTGGATGTAAAGTGCCCTGTGGATGCACTAGAGGGCTCAGAAGGGAAGGAGGTTTTTGGGGGGCATGTCGCATTTAAGAACCCTCTATGGTGCCAGAACAGCAAAAAAAATAAAAACACATGGCATACTATTTTGGAAACTACACCCCTTTTCACATTTCACATTTTTACAAGGGGTAATAGGAGAAAATGCCCCCCAAAATGTGTAACCCCATTTCTTCTGAGTATGGAAATATCCGATTTTTGGATGTCAAGTGCACTGCGGGCGCACTACAATGCACAGAAGAGAGGAAGTCACATTTGGCTTTTGGAGAGTGAATTTTGCTGAAATGATTTTTGGGGGGCATGTCGCATTTAGGAAGCCCCTTTAGTGCCAGAACAGAAAAAAAAAAAAACACATGGCATACTATTTTGGAAACTACACCCCTTAAGGAACCTTACAAGGGGTACAGTGAGCCTTAACACCCCACAGGTGTTTGGCGACTTTTTGTTAATATCGGATGTGTAAATAAATAAAAAATTTCACTAAAATGCAGTTTTTCTCTATCGGCTCCTTTGGGGGACACAGACCATGGGTGTATGCTGCTGTCACTAGGAGGTTTGACACTATGGCAACAAAAAAGGTCGGCTCCTCCCAGCAGGATATACCCGCCTACTGGCCACTGAGCTAATCAGTTTTAGCTTGGTGTCTAAGGAGGTGGACATGGTCTGGAGTTCTCTCCAGACCAGGTCTTATGTTTATGTTTTATTATTTTCCTAGTATTAGGGATGTGTTAGTTTTTTATTCCGTTTCTGTTCAGTTTTCAGGTGGGGATTCAGGAACTGCGGCTCACTGTCTCCCCATTGCGATTGAGGGGGCACAGACATTGCGTATATGTGCTGTCAACCCCCTCTCGCCAACGGTCAGTGCCTGGGGTTGTACCTCATGGGTCCGGGTCCCCCTATTTCCCTGCTCGCCTCGCTCGCACATGGTAGCTCGGCGTGATGCAGGTGACAGAAAGCTGACTGAAGACCTCATAGAAGACTTCATTAGGTTAGTTCTTCTGACTGAGGTGAGTATATTTCCCTTTCTCCCTTAGGTACAGCCTTGTAACCTCTGGAGACCCTCACTTTTTGGCCCACCTTTTCTGGCCTGGACAGGGGTTTTTTCTTTCTTTATTGCTGTGGTGAGCAGTGGCATATTGGATGGGGCACAGCTTTATTCACATTTCCCTTAACGATATGTGTGTGTGGTGTGTGTTACTGTAAGCGGCTGACAGCCGCAGCGTTTTTACTATGCGGGCGCATGAAGCACCGGCTTACTTTTGCTTTCGGCAGCAGATTGCTGCTGGCGGCGTCTCGCTCGTTTCCCCGAGAGCGCATATGCGAATGACATGTGCGCTCGTGGCAAGGAGCGGGCGCCATTACTGACCTTCTTGTCAGAACTTTGGCAGAGGGCTCTGTAGCTCCGCCCCCTCTGTCCATCGGAGCTTCTAAGGCGCAAATTAGCCTCCAATCAGCGATGTGCGCGCGTCTGTGAGTGGCAGGGGCCAATCAGCAGTGCTCCTGGCCTGCCCCTCTTTTGCTATTGGCCGGCATTTCTCCCTTCTCTATCTACACTAGAACGGAGTTCTCCTCACATCAGCTGCCCTGGGGTCACAGACTTGGGTGAGAGAGTTCTCTTTTCACTGTTCCTCCCTCTGCATAGACAACTGGAGCGTTAGTTTATCATTCTGTCTGTAAAGGCTGTAATTCCAAAATGCCTGGACCGGCTGAACCCATTTGCTCTGCCTGCTCCCCCAGACCCCCTGGTTCCCCCGGATGCTCTTACAGACCCGGTGAATTCGGCCGCCTCTCCAGCCTGGGTTTCCTCCCTCTCTCAGTATATGGCTGATTTGACTCAGGTGTCCCGTTTGATGGCTGAGGCCTCCCGTGACGTGGTGTCTGCCTTGGAGAGGTCTGCCCTACGCTGGCCCTCTAGAGGGACCCGCTCCCCTTCTCCACATACTTCACGCCCTCACAAGAGGGCTAGGGGTGCCTTCTCTGACTCTTCCCTTGAGTCTTCAAGTAGACGCGGGCGCTCCCCTTGTGGGTCCCGCCCCTCTGTTTCATCTGGGCACAAACGTCACTCTTCCAGAGGACGTTCCCGGGGTCGCCGCTCTGCCTCTCCAGAGCCGTGTACCCGGTCGTTGTCTCCCTCCTCCAGGACTGCCTCCACTTGTCCACATTCTCCTGGTGAACTTGCAGAAGAGGCTTCCGAATCGGCATCTGACTCAGAGGACCGCTCGGATACAACTGATACGGTGAACTCATTGCGGCCATAAGAGACACCTTTCATTTAAGGGACCCAGGATCTTCGGACGTGACTCCTGAAGTATCCTTTCATCGTGCTAAACCAGCACCTCAAATATTCAGCTCTCACGCTGAGTTTGACACCCTTCTGGAATCTGCCTGGAGAAATCCTGACAAGAGGTTCTCGGGAATAAAGAAGGTTCAAACGCAGTATCCATTCGCCAAGGACCTTGTCTCAAAGGTGACCTCCCCTCCTTCGGTGGATCGACCAGTTTCCCGCCTTTCTAAGGCTACTACACTGCCGCTAGCAGACGCGACTGCCTTCAAGGATCCGGCAGACAAGAAGGTAGAGTCCTTAGAGAAGTGTGCCTCTGAAGCAGTAGGCTCTTCCCGCCTTCGCCTCTGCCTGGGTGTCCAAGGCCCTTACGGTTTGGTGTTCCCAAATCCGTCAGGGTATCCTAGCGGAATCCTCCCCGGAGGATCTGTCTGCACTGGTTCTCCAATGCTCTAAAGCAGGGGACTTTCTGTGTACAGCCTCTATGC
Organism: Hyla sarda; assembly: GCF_029499605.1. NCBI lineage: Eukaryota > Metazoa > Chordata > Amphibia > Anura > Hylidae > Hyla > Hyla sarda. Next base: position 223,575,257 of record NC_079189.1, read on the forward strand.
AGTCAGCCCGCTGCGCTGCCTTTACTGTTGGTAACATAGCGGTTCTCCGCCGTTTCATGTGGCTTAAGGCTTGAGATGCGGATGCCGCCTCCAAGAAGTCTCTCACCGAGCTTCCATTTACTGGTTCCCGTCTTTTTGGCAAGCGCCTTGACGAGATTATCTCTGAGGTGACGGGGGGTAAGAGTTCTTTATTGCCTCAAAATAAGGCTCGCACTACCTCTCAGAGGAAGTCCTCCTCTTTCTTGTCCTTTTGGACTTTTGGCCCCAATAAAGGGGCTAGACAGGTGCCTTCGCGGGACAAGAAAGCTCCCTCATTTCGGGCGCGCCCTTCTTGGAAGTCGGACTCCACCCGTTCCGGCCGTTATGCGGCCAAATCGGGCAACCGCAAACCCACTTCTGCTTGAAGGGAAACCCCCACCCGCAGATTTTTCTCGGGTGGGATATCTGGACCACACACATTCAGGACTCCAGGGTCAGGGACGTGGTATCCAACGGATACCGCATCGAATTTGCCTCCCTTCCGAAGGATCGTTTTTTTCAGTCCCGGGCCCCCCGATCTCCTTCACTAGCGAAGCAGTTTCGGGAGGCTCTCCAGTCCCTGCTTCTCCAAGGAGTCATTGTCCCGTTCCTGCTAAGGAACGCTTTCGGGGTTTATATTCCAATCTTTTCATGGTCCCCAAGGAAGGAGGCTCTGTGGGTCCAATCTTGGATCTTAAGCGTCTCAACCGACATCTTCTCATTCGCCACTTGTGAATGGAATCTCTCCATTCAGTAGTGGCGTCCATGGAACAAGGGGAGTTTCAAGGATGCCTACCTCCATGTTCCAATATTTCCCGGCCATCAGCAGTACCTCCCCTTTGCAGTTCCAGAGGGTCATTTTCAATTCGTAGCCCTCCCCTTTGGCCTGACCACTGCTCCTCGGGTCTTTACCAAGATCCTTGTGCCGGTGGTAGCCCTGTTACGGTCAAGAGGGGTCTCAGTGATCCCTTACCTGGATGACCTTCTCATCAAGGCTCCCACTCATCAAGGCTCCCACCAGGTGTGACTCTCACTCTCCAGACCTTGAATCCCTTCAGGTGGATGGTCAACAGGGACAAGTCTGTCCTCTCTCCCACCCACTCTCTGATCTTCTTGGGGCTTCAATTCAACACGGCCTCTGCCCGGATTTGCCTTCTGCCGGACAAACGTCTGACTCTCCTGTTGGGAGTTCGCTCCCTTCGGGCTCAAGCCCCAGTCTCCATCCGCATTTGCATGGAAGTTCTGGGTCGGATGGTGGCGGCCATGAAGGCCGTACCCTTTGCCCAGTTTCATTACCGCCCCCTTCAACTGGCGATTCTCTCCCGGTGGGACAGGTCTCTATCTCTCGCTCGCAAAATTGTTCTCCCTCATCGGACCCGTCAATCTCTGCTCTGGTGGCTCTGCTCCCCCCTTCTTGTTCAAAGGCGATCATTTCTTCCTCTCCATTGGTAGGTGGTCACAACAGATGCCAGTCTGTCGGGCTGGGGCGGTGTCTTCAGGGACCGGACGGTTCAAGGCCTCTGGTCTCCCCGGGAGGCCCTTCTTCCGATAAACATTTTTGAACTGCGGGCGATCCTTCTTTGTCTCTTTCATTGGGAGTCCCTGCTTCAGTCCCGCCCTGTCTGCGTCCAGTCGGACAACGCCACGGCCGTGGCTTACATCAATCGGCAGGGCGGCACTCGCAGCTCGGCAGCCATGGCCGAGGTGGCAAAGATCCTCTTCTGTACGGAAAACAATGCTCCGGCCATTTCAGCGATTCACATTCCGAGTGTGCTCATTTGGGAAGCGGACTTCCTCAGCCGACCCCGGCGAGTGGTCCCTACATCCGGAGGTCTTTGCGCAGATCTGCGACCTCTGGGGCGCTCCAGACGTGGACCTTTTCGCATCTCGACACAATCGGAAAATTCCTCCATTGTGTCGAAGTCCTGGGACCCACTGGCCCTAGCCGTGGATGCCCTAGTGATTCCTCGGCGGGGTTTGTCCTGCCCTATCTGTTCCCTCTCCTTCCCAGGGTTCTGAAGAAGCTCAAAGCGGTGGGCGTTCCCACCATTCTAGTAGCTCCAGACTGGCCTTGAAGGACGTGGTACCCTGACGTGGTCAAGCTCCTGGATGACGTTCCGTTATGTCTTCCACCTTGTCCGGACCTGCTGTCTCAGGGCCCTCTTTGCCACCCCAATTTACAGTCGCTGCATTTGACGGCATGGCGGTTGAGACCGCGGTTTTGAGAGCTGCACTGTCTCTGCCGGCGGGGATGCGATCCGCGTAGCGGGACGCGCCGCCCGCGGGTCGCATCCCAATCCACTCACCTGTCCCGTTCCCCGACTGTCACGTCCCGGCGCGCGCGCCGGCTCTCTGAGATTTAAAGGGCCAGTGCACCACTAATTGGTGCCTGGCCCAATCAGTGTTAACCCACTTCCCCTTCCTGTCCCTGCCGGATCTTGTTGCCTTAGTGCCCTGAGAAAGCGTTTAGTGTGTTCCCAAGCCTGTACCCAGACCTTCTGCTGTTGCCCCTGACCACGACTCTTGCTGCCTGCCCTGACCTTCTGCTACGTCCGACCTTGCTCTTGCCTTGTCCCTGTGTACCGCGCCTGTCTCAGCTGTCAGTGGGGTTGAGTCGCTATCGGGTGGAACGACCTGGGGGTTACCTGCCGCTGCAAGTCCATCCTGCTTTGCGGCGGGCTCTGGTGAAAACCAGTAACCCCTTAGATTCCGTTCCCCTGGTACAGCCCACGCCATCACCTCACTGACACAGAGGATCCACCTCCAGTGTCCTCACTGCATACCAGTCCGGATCCTGACAAGGAGTTGGCTCTCAGCTCCCTCAAGGGTCAAGTTTCGGCCCTTTCTATTCTTTTTCAGCGTCCTCTGGCTTCCAATTCTCATGTCCGGACCTTCCTTCAAGGGGTGACACATGCTGCCCCTCCTTATCGGTCCCCTTCTCCCCCTTGGGACTTAAATCTGGTTCTAGGTGTCCTCCAAGGTCCCCCTTTTGAACCTCTTAGGGAAGTGTCCTTGCACTTTCTTTCCTGGAAAGTGGCGTCTCATAGCTATCACCTCCATTCGGAGAGTGTCCGAATTGGCAGCTCTCTCCTGCCATTCTCGGTTTCTGGTGATTCACCAGGACAAGGTTGTTTTCCGGCCAGATCCTTCCTTTTTGCCTAAGGTTGTTTCGGCTTTTCATCTCAATGAGGACATCGTCCTTCCGTCCTTTTGTCCCGCTCCTTCTCATTCCAAGGAGCGTTTACTCCTCAATCTGGATGTGGTGCGGGCCGTTCGGTCCTACCTCTCTGTCACCTCTTCCTTTCGCCAGTGCGATTCCTTTTTCGTCCTTACGGAAGGTCGTCTTAAGGGACAACCTGCTTCCAAGGCCACCATTTCTCGGTGGATCCGGTCTGCCATTTCGGAAGCTTATCGCTGTAGAGGGAAGATCCCTCCCTTCAGGGTTTTGGCTCATTCTACCCATTCTGTTGGGGCATCTTGGGCTCTCCAGAGTAAGGCCTCGGCCTTGCAGATCTGCAAAGCGGCTACCTGGTCATCTTTGCATACTTTCTCGAGGTTCTACTGGGTTCATACCTTCGCATCGGCTGATGCTAGTCTGGGCTGGAAGGTGCTGCAGGCGGCAGTGGTTCAGCCGTCTGCCTAACCGGGTTTTTTTCTACCCACCCAAGGGACAGCTTTGGTACGTCCCATGGTCTGTGTCCCCCAATGGAGCCGATAGAGAAAAGGAGATATTTTATGTTTACCGTAAAATCTCTTTCTCGAAGGATCCATTGGGGGACATAGCTCCTGCCCTTTTTGGGTTTCTCTTTGGTTATCGGTCTGAGGGTGTGTTCAGTTATAATTTTTCTTCGGGTTCTCGGACAATTCGTGGTTTTTCTTGACCTGTCGGTCCTCACCTATTGCTCTGGGACTAAAACTGATTAGCTCAGTGGCCAGTAGGCGGGTATATCCTGCTGGGAGGAGCTGACCTTTTTTTGTTGCCATAGTGTCAAGCCTCCTAGTGGCCGCAGCATACATTCATGGTCTGTGTGCCCCAATGGATCCTTCGAGAAAGAGATTTTACGGTAGGCATAAAAAATCTCCTTTTTTCCCTAAAATTTTACATTTTTACAAGGGGTAATAGGATAAAATGCCCCCTCAAAATTTGTAACCCCCTTTCTTCTGAGTATGGAAATACCCCATGTGCGGACATCAAGTGCTCTGCTGGCGCACTACAATGCTCAGAAGAGGAGGAGCGCCATTGAGCTTTTGGAGAGAGAATTTGTTTGGAATGGAAGTCAGGGGCCATGAGCATTTACAAAGCCCCCTGTGGTGCCAGAAGAGTGAACCCCCCCCCCCACACACACACACACCCACACACACACACGTGACCCCATTTTGGAAACTACACCCCTCACAGAATTTAATAAGGTGAGCATTTACACCCCACTGGTGTTTGACAGATCTTTGGAACAGTGGACTGTGCAAATGAAAAATAAAATTTTTCATTTTCACGGACCACTGTCCCAACTCGGTCAGACACCTGTGGGGCACAAATGCTCACTGCACCCCTTATTACATTATGTGAGGGGTGTAGTTTCCAAAATGGGGTCACATGTGGGGAAGGGGTCCATTGTTCTGGTACTATGGGGGCTTTGTAAACACACATGGCCTACAATTCATGACAAATATTCTATCCAAAAGCCCAATTGCGCTTCTTCTCTTCTGAGCATTGTAGTTCCCCCGCAGAGCACTTTACATCCACATATGGGGTATGTTCTTACTCAGAAGAAAGGGGGTTACAAATTTTGGGGGGCTTTTTTTCCCTTGTGAAAATGAAAAATTGAGGGCAACACCAACATTTTAGTAAAAAAAAACAATTTTTTTTTTCATTTTCCATTCAACTTTAACGAAAATTCGTCAAACACCTGTGGGGTGTTAAGGCTCACTATACCCCTTGTTGCGTTCCGTGAAGGGTGTAGTTTCCAAAATTAATCTTTTTGTGTTTATGTCAGAACTGCTGTAAAATCAGCCACACCTGTGCAAATCACCAATTTAGGCCTCAAATGTACATAGTGCGCTCTCACTCCCGAGCCTTGTGCGTCTGCAGAGCATTTTACGCCCACATATGGGGTATTTCTGTACTCAGGAGAAATTGTGTTAAGAATCTTGGGGGTCTTTTTTACCTCTTATGAAAATAAAAAGTATGGGGCAACACCAGCATGTTAGTGTAAAAATTTAAATTTTTTTACACTAACAGGCTGGTGTAGAAATCTGCCAAATACCTTCCTCCTGAAATGGTGCACCTACCTCCTCTCCATGCTCAATGATAGTAAACGACACACAATAATGCAACACTTTCTATCCACGACATGGTACTGTAAAGAAGCTCTGATGGGTGTACTGGGTAATCTGAAGGTTTAAGACCTGCCAATCTTTTTGACAACTATAGTATGGATTTTCCAGAGGTCAAGTGCTTTTTGCATTTGGGACGACCCTAATGGACTAATCATGTGAGAGACCATGTAACAATTCTTTGGGGGTGTTTTGACTTGATCTGCCTTTGGAACAAGTTTGGTTAGGAGTGTCCTTGTAAAGCCTACAACAGAGGATATCGTCTTCTTATGAGACATGAAGAGTTGGAGGGAAACTGCACACATAGTTGATGTTTATCTCGTTTATGTTAGTTGTGATTGTTTCTTCACACATTTTGTTGCTTTCTTTATTGCATATACTGTAATAATTCCTAGGATATATGCAAAACCAAATGTGCACTTCTTACTACTTGATATAATCTAGGATGGAGCTCTTTTTGCCTCATGCTATGTACATTGCAAACCTTTCATTGAAATATGCACAATGGGGGAGATTTATCAAAACCTGTCCAGAGGAAAAGTTGCTGAGTTGCCCATAGCAACCAATCAGATCGCTTCTTTCATTTTTAACAAGACCTCTGCAAAATGAAAGAAGCGATCTGATTGGTTGCTATGGTCAACTGGGCAACTTTTCCTCTGGACCGGTTTTGATAAATTTCCCCCATTGTGAATAAAATTTATATTAAAAAAAAGTCATAAAATAGGTGGATTACACTTAGTGTCATGTTACAGGTTAAGGTAGGCAGTGGACTCTCATCAGAGTTGTTCACTTTTCCTGTCTTTTCCATATGGCCCAGACCACCATGACGACATATTAGCCCTCATACCGTAATAGGGCCCTCTTTGTGCTCAAATAGTGTAATTGTACCAATTATGCCGCCATAGTGTAATTGTCATCAATTGTGTACCCTTGTGTGCCACATAAGGGCCAAGAGGATTAAAAAAAAACGCCAAAATGAAAAACACCAAGTGGATTTTGCATTTTACGATTCTCCATAGACAGAATTGGCTTTTTTGGGGCATTTAAAAAAATAAATAAATAAATAAACAAGTGGAAACCTAGCCTGACACAGGTTTTGACTTATGTCTCACAATATGTCAGTTCCCAACGGTCAGCACCCAGACAAGCCCCCCCGTGATCTGAAACTTAGGATAGGGGATAAGTTTTCATATCCCAGAGTACTCCTTTAAGTTGTGAGGTTACACTTCTAGAAGCAACATGGCTAATTCTGCAGCACAGTGATTCCCAACCGCGGTGCCGCGGCACACGTGTGTGCCGTTCAGCACTGCCCGTGGTGCCGCGGGATTTTGCCGTGATTTTTTTTATTATTATTATTATTTTAAATGTCCCGCCCCGGCCTGACGGCGCAGGGGGGAAGGGAAGTCTGCGTGCGCAGTGCGCGCACAGTGTCCCCCTGCATCTCCTGCGGCTCCTGTGTTCCCCTCCGTCCCCTGCGTCTCCCGCGTCCCCCGTGTTCCCCCTCCTTCCTCCTCTGTTCCCTTTGTCCCCCTCCTCCACCCTCCGTCTCCTGTGTCTCCCTCCGTCCCCCTCTCCCTTACGGCGCAGTGAGACGAAAATGGGTCCCTGCCTGGGACGGAACGAGCTGCACCTGTGCCGGACTCCCGTGCCTGCTGTGGAACTGCAAGCTGCGCGGGCCGGCTTGCTTAAGGTACGGTACCCTTTCCACCCCTCTGTTCACCTTCTCAACCCTGTCTAAACCCCCCACCGTCACCCAGGTCCACCCTCTACCCCCCCCGTCACTCATATTCACCCCCCCCCCCCTGTCAGCCATGTCCGCCTTGTCCACCTCCCTGTCCATCTCTATCACCCATGTCCACCCCCCCCTGTCACCCATGTAATCCCTCCCTTTCACCCATGTCCACCCACCCTGTCACCCATGGCCACCTACCCTGTCACCCATGTCTACCCCCCCCTGTCACCCATGTCCACCCTCCCTGTCACTCATGTCCACACCCCCCCTGTCACCCATGTCCACCCCCCCCCTGTCAACCATGTCCACCTTGTCCACCTCCCTGTCCATCTCTATCACCCATGTCCACCCCCCCCCCCTGTCACCCATGTAATCCCTCCCTTTCACCCATGTCCACCCCCCCATCACCCATGTCCACCCTCCCCCTGTCACCCATGTCCACCCTCCCCCTGTCACCCATATCCACCCTCCCCCTGTCACCCATGTCCACCCTCCCCCTGTCACTCATGTCCACACCCCCCCTGTCACCCATGTCCACACCCCCCTGTCACCCATGTCACCTTCCTGTCACCCATGTCCACCCCCCCGTCACTCATGTCCACCCCCTCTCACACATGTCCCCCCACCTATCATCCCCGTCACCCATGTCCACCCTCCTGTCATCCATGTCTGCCTTGTCCACCCCCCCCAGTCACCCATGTCCACCCCCCCAGTCACCCATGTCCACCCCCCCAGTCACCCATGTCCACCCCCCCAGTCACCCATGTCCACCCTCCCTGTCACCCATGTCCACCCTCCCTGTCACCCATGTCCACCCTCCCTGTCACCCATGTCCACCCTCCCTGTCACCCATGTTCACCTTCATGTCACCCATGTCCACCCCCTCTCACACATGTCCCCCCACCTATCATCCCAGTCACCCATGTCCACCTCCCCTTTCACCCATGTCCACCCTCCTGTCATCCATGTCTGCCTTGTCCACCCCCCCTGTCCATCCCTGTCACTCATGTTAACCCCCCTGTCTACCCCCGTAGTCTACCCTGTCACCCATGTCCACCCTCCTGTTCACCCATCTGTCCCTTTGTCACCCCAGTCCACCCCTCTCTGTCACTCCTGTCCCTCTTTTACCCCCTTGTCCACCCCTCTGACCCCCTGTCACCCATGTCCACCCCCCCTGTCACCCATGTCCACCCCCCGTCACCCATGTCCACCCCCCCTGTCACCCATGTCCACCCCCCCTGTCACCCATGTCCACCCTTCCCTGTCACCCATGTCCACCCTTCCCTGTCACTCATGTCCACCCCCCCCTGTCACCCATGTCCACCCCCCCTGTCACCCATGTCCACCCCCCCTGTCACCCATGTCCACCCTTCCCTGTCACCCATGTCCACCCTTCCCTGTCACCCATGTCCACCCTTCCCTGTCACCCATGTCCACCCCCCAGTCACCCATGTCCACCCCCCAGTCACCCATGTCCACCCCCCATCACTCATGTCCACCCGCACTAACACATGTCCCCCCACCTATCATCCCCGTCACCCATGTCCACCCCCCTCTCACCCATGTCCACCCTCCTGTCATCCATGTCTGCCTTGTCCACTCCCCTGTCCATCCCTGTCACTCATGTTTACCCCCCTGTCTACCCCCGTAGTCTACTCTGTCACCCATGTCCACCCTCCTGTTCACCCATATGTCCCTTTGTTACCCCAGTCCACCCCTCTGTCACTCCTGTCCCTCTTTTACCCCCTTGTCCACCCCTCTGACCCCCTGTCCACCCTCCTGTCACCCATGTCCACCTCTCTGTCACCCCTATGCCCCCGTCACCCATGTTCACTCTTCTATACCCATCTATCACCCTTGTACACCTCCCTACACCCCTCTGTACACTCCTCTACACCCCTCTGTCACCCATGTACACTTCTCTACAACCCTCTGTCATCCATGAACACTTTTCTACACCCCTCTGTCACCCATGTACACCCCTCTGTCACCCATGTACACCCATCTGTCACCCATGTACACTTCTCAACACCCCTCTGTCACCCATGTACACTTCTCAACACCCCTCTGTCACCCATGTACACTCAACTACACCCCTTTGTCACCCATGTACACTCCTCTACACCCATCTGTCACCCATGTACACCCATCTGTCACCCATGTACACTCCTCTACACCTCTCTGTCCACTCCTCTACAACCATCTGTCCACTCCTCTACACCCCTGTCACCCATGTACACTCCTCTACACCCCTTTGTACACTCTTCAACACCACTCTGTACACTCCACTACACCCCTGTCACCCATGTACACTCCTTTATACCCCCCCTGCCACCCATGTACACTCCTCTACATCCCTCTGTCACCCATGTACACTCCTCTATACCCCCCCTGTCACCCATGTACACTCCTCTACACCCCTCTGTCACCCATGTACACTCCTCTACACCCCTCTGTCACCCATGTACACCCATCTGTCACCCATGTACACTCCTCTACACCCATCTGTCACCCATGTACGCTCCTCTACACCCCTCTGAACGCTCCTCTACACCCCTGTCACCCATGTACGCTCCTCTACACCCCTGTCACCCATGTACGCTCCTCTACACCCCTGTCACCCATGTCCACCCCTCTGTCACCCATGTCCACTCTTCTAGACCCCTCTGTCACCCATGTAAGAAAAAAAAGTTTGGCGCCTAATAGGTTTGTTTTGCAGGTTTAAAGGTGAAGAATTGTGTGTGGAAGAAATCGTGATGATGGCCCAGACCAGATGGAGAAGAGAAGGCAACGATGCAAATTAGAGAAGACGTCATTGGTGAGTTGCTGTATAAAGCAGCACTTTAAACTACATAAATAGATATAGTGCATTGCGTTTTTTACCGTTTTTCCTTTTTTTTTTCTTGCTTGTCAACCTCGGTAGCGGTGCCCCGAGGAAAAAATTTTTTCCGAGGTGTGCCCCGACCCGAAAAAGGTTGGGAAACACTGTTGTAGCACATGCAAACAGCCTATGGCTTCCAACTGTTGTAGACTGTTAATCGCAACTTGGACACTTGAATATTGTTACAGCTGTGGATCCACAGGTTGTCTGAAACAAACAAACTGCATATGTCTGGGTAAGGCCCCTTTCACACTACAGGTATCATCCAGTAAAAACCTCTGTTATTTCTCCCAGCAAAAAGTCCTGAAAATGGCCGTCAAAAAATCTCATTCATGTCAAAGGGATTTTTTGACCATCCTTTTGCATCAGGTATGTTCATTTTTACCAGCACAAAAGACGGTGCATGCACTAATTTTTGGTCCGGCAAAAATAATGGTGAAAAAACGGCCTTTAAAATTTAACATTGAAGTCTATGGAAAACATATGTTAAAAAAAAAAAACATCAGTTATTGTCTGTTTTTTTAACATCCATTTTTGTACTCGGCATGTTCAGTACAGGACTCGGGGTTTTTCAGTTTTTGCACTTTCGTTTTTTCCTCCTTACCTTTTAAAAATCATAACCCTTTCAATTTTCCACCTAAAAATCCATATTCTGGCTTATTTTTTGCATCACCAATCCTACTTTGCAGTGACATTAGTCATTTTACCCAAAAATTCACGGCAAAACGCAAGAAAAAATCATTGTGCGACAAAATCGAAGAAAAAACGCCATTTTGTAACTTTTGGGGGCTTCCGTTTCTACTCAGTGCATATTTCGGTAAAAATGACACCTTATCATTATTCTGTAGGTCCATACGGTTAAAATGATACCCTACTTATATAGGTTTGATTTTGTCGCACTTCTGGAAAAAAATCATAACTACATGCAGGAAAATTTAAACATTTAAAAATGTAATCTTCTGACCCCTATAACTTTTTTATTTTTCCACGTACAGGGTGGTATGAGGACTTATTTTTTGCACCGTGATCTGAAGTTTTTATCGGTATTATGATTTTTGTTTTGATCTGACTTTTTGATCACTTTTTATAAATTTTTTAATGGTATAAAAAGTGACCAGAAATACGCTTTTTTTAACTTTGGAATTTTTTTGCGCATACGCCATTGACCGTGCGGTTTAATTAATGAAATATTTTTATAGTTCGGACATTTACGCACGCGGCGATACCACATATGTTTATTTATTTTTTTTACACTGTTTTATTTTTTTTATGGGAAAAGGGGGGTGATTCAAACTTTTATTAGGGAAGGGGTTAAATGACCTTTATTAACACTTTTTTTTACTTTTTTTTTGCAGTGTTATAGGTCCCGTAGGGACCTATAACACTGCACACACTGATCTCTTGCACAGATCACTGGCGTGTATTAACACGCCTGTGATCAGTGTTATCAGCGCTTGACTGCTCCTGCCTGGATCTCAGGCACGGAGCAGTCATTCGTCGATCGGACACGAGGAGGCAGGTAAGGGCCCTCCCGGTGTCCTGTAAGCTGTTCGGGACGCCGCGATTTCACCGCGGCGGTCCCGAACAGCCCGACTGAGCAGCCGGGTCACTTTCACTTTATAAGCGGCGGTCAGCTTTGACCGCCGCTTCTAAAGGGTTAATACCGCACATCGCCACGATCGGCGATGTGTGGTATTAGCCGCGGGTCCCGGACGTTGATGAGTGCCGGGACCGACGCGATATGAAGCGGGATCGCGGCGCGATCCCGCTTCATATTGCGGGAGCCGGCGCAGGACGTAAATATACGTCCTGCGTCGTTAAGGGGTTAAAGGGGGGGAAACCTGATAAAAAAAAAAAATGATGTAACTGGTAATAATGGATGATAATGGATGAACAACATATGGTTTTTTAAATGTTTATTTATTTTTTTTAAATAACGGATGATGGTCATGATATATCATCCGTTATTATCAGTTATAGCATTCGTTTTTTTTTTCATCTGTTATTGTAAAATCACGGCAGTAAAAAAGCAGGATGATACCTGTAGTGTGAAGGGGGCCTATCAAACTAATTTTGTTAGTAGTGATAGTTGGGCAAGAGTGTGTGAAGGTTTTCCTGGAGAAAAAGCTTATACCTCTTGAGTGGCATTCATTTAGCTACCATTTCCCATTGATTTTATGGCAAAGCTGCATATCATCATAAGATGAGAATTTATAATAAAAGTAGAAGTCTTCCTTGTATACTTATTATTATACACTATAGGCATCCTTAATTCACTCAAACTGCCTCTTTATATAGGTGGGGACTAAACAGACCAAACTAACAAGTAAACACATACTTTACATGGAAATATGATGTTAGAATTGCAACCATTGGCAGTTTCTTCCTGTATTACACATGAACACTGAGGCCAGCGATTGGCTGCAGCATGATTAACTGTAGGAAAACCCCTTTAATATTTCTCTGGAAAGAGTCTAATAAAGTTAAACATAGAACAATTGCTCTCAGAAGTACAACCATGTACTAAAACATTACCCTGGAATATCCACAGTCAACTCTGATACCCCAACATTAATAGGAAACATAAAATCTATGGGTTATAGCAAATCATACTGCTTGTAAGTATCTTACATTACATTATCTTGGAGCAGTCAGGGGTGTATGCAAGGGGTGGTTTCAAAGGTTTACCCATCCCTTTTAGGACCCCCCCCCCCCCCTTTGTTTTTTTTTGTTAGCAATTTTATTTTTGTTTTGTTTTTTATAATATTGCAATTTTACATAACAAGTAGCTCATAAGATCCCACCCTTGAGCCATTTTCAACTGTAAAGGTGTCCTCAAGATGCCTATACAGTTGAATACTAGAGTGGACTATATGGCTGAGCACTGCCAACAGTAAGTGTGTCCTACGTGGTTACAGTAAAAAGCATTGCTTACCTACTGGGTCTATATACTTGGGAATTTACCTATTGGGATCTTATATACTGTGGAAGCTACCTACCGTGGGCCTATATACTGGGAAAGCTACCTACAGGGGAACTATATTCTGTGGATGCTACCTTACTGGGGCCTACATAATAAGGGAACTACCTACTGGGGGTCTATATACTGGAGAAACTACCTACTAGGGGCCTATATATTTGGCAAACTACCTAACTTGGGATTATACACTAGGCACACTGCCAACTGTATATAGGAATCACAGAAGAAGAGGAAACATAACATGTGTGCTTCTACAGAGGGTCTGATTGCAAGTCTGATTGCACCTTACTGGTGAGCTTCCGCATTTCCTCTTCTTCTGTGATTCATTACTGGATTTTCTTCACATTTAAAGCAGAGCCCCACCGGAGGACCTGCAGCTGTTGCCAGGACTATATTGCACCCTCTGCCGAGGAGCCCTAAGGTAGCGCCGACTTTTCTCTTTTATTATGCTGTATATAGTATGCATTTATGTGTGTATATATATATATATATATATATATATATATATATATATACGGTATATATATATATATATATATATATATATATAGTATTAGGGAAACTACCTACTGGGGCACCTTTATACTGGAGAAACTATCTACTTGGGCACCAACAGTATATACTGAGGAAACTACAACCTGTACACTAGGAAAAAATACTTACTTGGGCACCTGCTGAATATACTGGGGAAACTACTTACTGGGACAGCTGTATACTGGGGAAAAATACCTACTGGGGGCCTCTATACTGGGGAGAATACCTACAGGGGCCTATTTACTGGGAAAACTACCTACTGGAGAAAAAAACCTATTTGAACTACTTGAACCTACTGTATATATTGGGAAAACTGTCTACTGGGGCACCTGTATACTGGGAAAACAACCTAAATGTACACCTACCTAATAGGAGAAACTACATATTGGGGAACCTGTGTACCTACTGGAGCAATCTACTTATCTATTAAGGAGACTTATCTACCCCCCTCCCCAACCCACTTACCTACCCACTTTACTGGGCCATAAACCAAGGAGGCATTATTACTTTTGATCTATTTTAGATGAGGGAAAATGTTTGTCAGAGATGAGTTGTGACTGGCAAAAATTGTTGGTCAGGGTTGATTATAGAAGAACGTCTCCTATGAGTCTTCAGAGACAGTGTAGAGCTGGTATTTACTACTGCTTGGCACTTTATTGGGGAATATTGGTCAGTTTATAATTTTTTTGTAACACCTCTCTCCCTCTTGCAAAAATCCTGCTTATGTCCCTGGGAGCAGCCTGCAGGAAGCATATAAAGTCATTATGTATCATTTAAAAAGGAACACTTCTATGGGTAGCAAAATCAGCTGCAAAAAATCTGCATCAAAATACGCACATGTAAACATACCTTTAGGGTACGTTCAGACGAGTGATCCACAGCGTATTTTACGCTGCGGATCTGCCGACGAAGGACCGCTACAGGGTGCCTTTAGATGTGCCTTCTTAGAGTGGCAATACGCCACCACGAACAGAAACACTGCGATGTGCGAGTTGCCAAGCATGCGCGGTGCACTCGCACACATCGTGGCAGCTCCCCCTGCTTCCTGAGCTAGGCCGAGAGCAGCCACGATGTGTAAGTATACTGCGCATGAACGCGGCGACTCGCACATCGCAGTGTGTCTGCTCAAAGCAGCGTATTGCCTCTCCGAGCAGGCACATCTAAAGGCACCCTAAAAGGGTCCTTCGGTGGCGGATCCACAGTATAAAATACATAGTGGATCCACTCGTCTGAACGTACCCAAAGACAAACTGGGTTAATAGTAAACTGTATAATTTATTAGTAGAAAAGTTTTTTTCATACAACATAAAGGTAACAACATAAGGACAATCAGCAGCAGAAAACAAGCAGCGAAATATGCTACAAATGCTGTACATCTGACTCTACCTTAAAGTGTAGCTGAGGTAAAATCTAGCAATTTCACAATGTTTGGGGTTCTCATTTCTGGGCTTTCTTTGCGATATAAATGACATGATTAAGCGCCAATGGCGTGAAATGCGTTTGAGACTGTATTTGTATTTCTGAATCTTTGTATGCAATCTTCAATAAAGCTGGAATAGTTTTTTCTACACATTGATGGTGCTGGACAGCTTTCTTCTCTGTTGCATCTAAGTTGTAGCCGTGGGCGGTGTCGGTGGGTCCGAGCACAGGTGTGTGCATTAGAACGGGTGAGCTGTTACCTGCTCCTACTATATAAATGACATGGTAACGTATTCTATGGGTTAGTTAAACTATGAATTGTGTGCCAATGTTTTATGATCTACTGCTTTTGCAGACTAAAACACTTTTTTAGAGCTATGTAAGGGCTTGCAGATCAATTCGATTTTTTTAGTTACTATTTCAAGGTACATACATTTAGGCCCCTTTCACACTAATGCTATTACTTGTCACTAACGGCCGTCAAACTCTTTTTTTTTTTTGTAGTTGGACAGCCTTCATTTTGATGGGGCGCAACGGGCAATAACGGGTCCCAATGGACCCCATTATAGTCAATGGGGTCCGTCAGGCGCCGCTATTTTCAGAGAGAATATCTTGAAAAAAAGACTGTGCAAGCACTATTTTTTTCTCCTGCTGTCGCACTACCAGGTCATAACGTTAGTGTGAAAGGAACCTTAAAGGGGTACTCCAGTGGAAACTTTTTTTTTTCTTTTTTTTTTTAAATCAACTGGTGCCAGAAAGTTAAACAGATTTGTAAATTAATGTGCGGGACTGGCTACTGCTGTACGGATCTAAGGATATTACCGGTATATGTACGCTGATATAGGAAGTCACACCTGTGTAACTGTGTGGTGCTGAACACGCTGCAGATATAGTATGAACAGTTCCAATATAAAGAGATGAAGCGGAGCAACTCACCAGTATAGTTGTGCAGGGACTTCGTTTATTTCATACCACCATGAAAATCAGATAACAGACAGGGGAGCAGGATGGAATATGCGGGGGTATTCAAGCAGTGCGACAGGCTGGTATCGCGCCGAAGCGCTACGTCAGACAGGTGCTTAATGACGTGAAGGAAGAGGTGTGTTTATAACAGGTAAGGGTCACCATGGTTACTCCCAAACAAAACATACACCTACTTAAATGTGCATAAAACGAAACACATTAAAAACATCAAAATCATCTTGCAATTACTATATAGATATTAAGATGTCTGTACTCATTGATCTCTGCTTGGGTTACCTAAAAAAGGGGAGAAATCTAAATGAGTGCAGTACTTCGTATTTATCATTCAGGCCAGGTGGGCCAGTGGCGTTTGTTCTCAGGATCCATAAAGCTTCTCTATTGAGAATGATCCTTTGTAAAACCTGGTCTGGACTTCTCTATTCTTTCAATAGCAAAGAACTTCAATGCATTGGGATAACTGTTGTGGGTTTCTGCCATGTGGGCGATCAGGCGTGGAGCTCCTACCCCTGTCCTTAGGGATTTATGATGCTCTCTTACCCTATGAAATAGGGGCCTAATTGTCTTGCCAATGTAGAAATACCCGCAGGTACATATGAGGCAATATACAACAAATGTATCAATACCTCCTAAGGTAATACATTTCTGCTTCCCATTAAAACTACAAAATTAACAAGATCCACATGAAAAATTACCTATGGGTCTGCTGTCTGCTAACCAATTTGTCTTTTGTATTCTACGCAGTATCTAAATTCTACCCTCCAGTCCTCCCAGATAGTGCCATAGATCTGTTTCATAAAGCAGTAAATACAGAAATTAGAGCACTCCTTTATCCAAAGGGGAAGGACAACATAACAGTAAACGAAAGAAAAGCACTCGAATGGCTAGCCCAAAGAGATGATTTGGTAGTCTCTAGATCTGATAAGGGGGATCTATCGTCGTATGGTACAAGAAAGATTATGATAATGAAGCTTTAAAACAACTTAATAATCCTAATGTATATGAAAAACTTACAACTGACCCAACAAAAAGAATCGAATAATTTAAGAACTCTCCTCAGGAAAAGTGTAGAAAAAAACATCATTAATGAGAAAACACCAGAAAAATTCATTTCAACAAATCCTATTCCCCCAAACTGGTACATACTGTCCAAAACACACAAATCAATTATCCCACCACCAGGACGACCGATTTGTGGCTGGGGTAGGTTCACCTACCGTGTTCCTCTCCAGCTACATCGATTGGTTGATTTCGCCTATGCTTAAACACATTCCATCTTTCATACATGACACTGGGGTGAATTGATCCAGATCCTTAAACATTTCCAATGGCAAGGGTTTTTCCTTAGCCTCCATAGACATCGAGAGCCTGTATCCCCCAAGATGCGGGTGTACAGGTGATCGGCAGGTTCTTGGAGAGCACACAAAAATCTACTGAATTTATACAGTTTGTGACAGAATCTGTAGCATTCATTTTGCAGAACAATTGCTTTAATTATGATGCACAGTGGTATAGGCAGTGCCAAGGAACTGCAATGAGCACTCCTATATCTTGTGCTTTTGCTAATATCTTCCTGTCGATTTTCGAATGCCAATAAATTTTTTCATCTCAAAATGTATATGCGAAACATATCAAACTTTTTCTCCGTTTTGTGGATGATATTTTGGTGGTGTGGGATGGGACCGATACTGAATTTAGTGAATTTGTTACTTTTCTAAACAAAGTAAACATTATGAACATGTTTTTCACTAGTATCTACAGTTATTCAACCTTAGAATTCCTTGATGTGAAGATTGATATTGTTGATAACAATATTATCACATCAGGCTTTAGAAAATCATCTTCAAAAAATGCATTGTTACATTATAAATCGTCCCATCCCACACATACCAAGAAAGCTATCCCAATCGGACAGTTTACCCGTTTAAAACGGATAAACAACAACCCCGATTTATATGAGAAACAAGCATCTGAAATGGCAGAGATTCATACAACGGGGATATCCACCCGATGTCGTCAGCTCAGCCCGTAGAAAAATAGAAAATACACCAAGAACAGATCTAACATGTAAGAAATACATTTGCCTTCAAAAACACACCAATGAATGACAGAATTAAAACAGCCATCAACAAATACTGTTATATGTTGCAACGAGACACAGCTGTAAGCCCCCTAGTACAGAACAAACCCATTATTACCTATAGAAAAAATATCACGGTTCATGGTTATATGAAAAAATATCAAAAGAAACAGCATAAAATACAAAAGACAAATTGGTTAGCAGACAGCAGACCCATAGGCAATTTTTCATGTGGATCTTGTTAATTTTGTAGTTTTAATGGGAAGCAGAAATGTATTACCTTAGGAGGTTTTGATATAACCATCAAACAATTTTTTACATGCAGGACACCATTTCTTCTATATAGCCTCATATGTACCTGCGGGTATTTCTACATTGGCAAGACAATTAGGCCCCTATTTCATAGGGTAAGAGAGCATCATAGATCCCTAAGGACAGGGGTAGGAGCTCCACGCCTGATCGCCCACATGGTAGAACCCACAACAGTAATCCCAATGCATTGAAGTTCTTTGCTATTGAAAGAATAGAGAAGTCCAGACCAGGTTTTACAAAGGATCAAGATCTTCTCAATAGAGAAGGTTTATGGATCCTGAGAACAAACGCCACTGGCCCGCTCGGCCTGAATGATAAATACGAAAGTACTGAACCCTTACCTGTTATAAACACACCTCTTCCTTCACGTCATTAAGCACCTGCCTGACGAAGTGCTTCGGCGCGATACCAGCCTGTCGCACAGCTTGAATACCCCCGCATATTCCATCCTGCTCCCCTGTCTGTTATCTGATTTTCATGGTGGTATGAAATAAACGAAGTCCCTGCACAACTATACTGGTGAGTTGCTCTGCTTCATCTCTTTATATTAGATTTGTAAATTACTTCTATTAAAAAATCTTCTGTCCGTTTTAGGAACTGTCAAGAGCAGCATCTGTTTGCTATGGGGATTTTCTCATACTCTGGACAGTACTTAATCCCTTAAGGACGCAGGGTTTCTCCATTTTTGCATTTTCATTTTTTCCTCATCACCTTCTAAAAATCATAACGCTTTCAATTTTGCACATAAAATTCCATATGATGGCTTATTTCTTGCGCCACCAATTCTACTTTGCAGTGACATTAGTCATTTCACCCAAAAATCCACGGCGAAACGGAAAAAAAATTCATTGTGCGACAAAATTGAAGAAAAAAATTCATTTTGTAACTTTTGGGGGCTTCCGTTTCTACACAGTTCATTTTTTGGTTAAAATACCACCTTATCTTTATTCTGTAGGTCCATACGGTTAAAATGATACCCTACTTATATAGGTTGGATATGCTCGTACTTCGGAAAAAAATCATAACTACATGCAGGAAAAAATGTTAAAAATTCTAATTTTCTAATCCCTATAACTTTTTTATTTTTCTACGTATGGGCCGATATGAGGACTAATTTTTTGCACCATGTTCTGAAGTTTTTATCGGTACCATTTTTGTATTGATAGGACTTTTTGATCACTTTTTATGCATTTTTTCATGATATAAAAAGGGACCAAAAATACACTATTTAGGACGTTGGAATTTTTTTTGCGTGCATACCATTGTCCGTGCGATTTAATTAACGATATATTTTTATAATTCGGACATTTACGCATGCGGCAATACCACATATGTTTATTTTTATTTACACAGTTTTTTTTTTTATGGGAAAAGGGAGGTGATTCAAACTTTTATTAGGGAAGGGGTTAAATGACCTTTGTTAACTTTTTTTCCACTTTTTTTTTTTTGCAGTGCTATAGCTCCTATAGGGGGCTATAACACTGCACACACTGATCTCCTATGCTGATCCCTGCAAAGCCATAGCTTTGTACAGATCAGTGAGATAGGGGCTTGATTGCTCAAGCCTGTAGCTCAGGCTTGGAGCAATCAATCAACGCCGCAAGACCCCGACAGCTTGTGTAGGGATAAGGGACAGCCGTTTCACCCGCACAGGCGGGCTTCGTCAGACCACCACACAAGCTGCCGGGGTCTTGCTTTGTTCCGCACTGCAAAATTAAAGAAGTATTTTTTCTACAAACACGGGGTGAGTGCATCTTTCTTCTACTTGGATATGATCTTGTACCGCACTATATGCACTCCAGGATAGCACCCCCCCGTATGCACGTGTATACTGTGATTGAGGTCCATTCATACCGGCTACCGTTACAGATTGACCTGCTTGCCGCTGGTGCTCAGCATTGCTGTTTCTACTTGTTTTTAATTTACAAATCTGTTTAACTTTCTGGTACCTGTTGATTTAAAAAAAAAAAAAAAAGTTTTCCACCGGAGTACCCCTTTTAATTGCTATTTTTTTTTTCATTTTGTAAGAATATGTAAGGTGACAAAAGCCATTCTGTTATTAATTGTTAGTTTGTTTGTTTTTGTAATGATTACAATGGAGATAAATAATACTGTATGATTATTTTATAGTCTGTCTTGTAGCAAACCCAGTCATACCAGTCATGCATATCATCACTATCTATACAGGAGGATCTTACCTAGGGCTTGAAGGTAATCTGTTAGCTATTACTAGATATGCTGCAGATTCCCTTAGGGTGCATTCACACCACGTTTTGTACATACGGGTGCCCGATCAGGCAGGGGAAGGGGCAAACCGGGTGCTCCCGTACCCTGGCCGGATCAGCCCGTGACTCCATTTACTTTAATGAGCCGATCGGAGTCAAACGGTGACTCCAGTCGGGTCAGTTTTGACCCGTATGTGGTTTTGGACCGGACCTAAAACCGTAGTAAACTACGGTTTTAGGTCCGGTCAGGAAACCGCATACGGGTCAAAACTGAGCCAACCAGAGTAACCGTTTGACTCCGGTCGGGTTATTAAAATAAATAGAGTCACGGGCTGATCCGGCCGGGGTACGGGAGCGCCCGGTTTGCCCCTCCCCTCGCCGGATCCGGCACCCGTATGTACAAAACGTGGTGTGAATGCACCCTTTACATAGACAACAGTAGGTGGTGTGAGGCTGCAGTGGGCATGAGCGGGCAGTCAGGTATTATGCCTACGAGTCCTGCAAATACTGCACAATCCTGCACAGCTGCAGCCTCTATAAGTTACGTCCCAACTTCCAGTCCCACCCTCCACTGACTAAACTCACCATCATCCTCTGCTCAGTCTGCTCTCCTCCCCCCTGCCGCCACCATTTTGTGGAGCTTTAGCCTGCCCTGGAGGATCATAGTCGCATAAGCACCATTCTCCAACTTCACCTGCTGCCAGTAGAACTCACCCTCAGGGCTCATGCTGCCACTGTCCACCAATGTCACTTTGTTCTTCACACAGTATGCATGGTGCAGCCTGGGTATGTGCAGGGCATTGTACTGGTGACCCAGGCCTCTGCACACTGCTATACACATGGGAGTATGTGCAGAGCATTGCACCCTAGTTGTTTGTACATGCCTATATGAGGGGTAGGGGGTGCAGAGCATAGGAATGTACAGACACTAGGGTGCAATGCTCTGCTTCCTCATATATATTCCTATAAGTACTGTACATTCCTATATGAGGGTACATAGATTGCACCCTAGTGTCTGTACATTCCTATGTTATTGGCAGCGGGCAAGATTGGACACACATGTTAGAGGGAGCAGGAGGAATTAGACACAAATGTTGCAGGAATGGGTGGGAGTGGAGCAAACAACCTGCGGGAGCAGGTGGGAATGGTCGGCAAATCATCGGGAGTGGGATTAAAAAAAACAGTCCCGCACAGGGCTCTACACCATGGCACACCCATGTTTACAGCCCAACAGCATGTAGGACATTTGGCATTTGCCAGAAAACACCAAGATTGGCAAATTTGCCACTGGCACCCAGTGCTCTTCACAGATGAAAGCAGGTTCACACTGAGCACATGTGACAGACATATGTAGACGCTGTGGAGAACGTTCTGCTGCCTGCAACATCCTTCAGCATGACCGGTTTGGAATGTGGCTCAATAATGGTGTGGGGGTAGCATTTCTTTGCGGGGGGCCGCACAGCCCTCCATGTGCTTGCTAGAGGTAGCCGGACTGCCATTAGGTACCAAGATGAGATCCTCAGACCCCTTGTGAGACCATATGCTGGTGCGGTTGGCCCTGGGTTCCTCCTAATGCAAGACAATGCTACACCTCATGTGGCCGGAGTGTGTCAGCAGTTGCTGCAAGAGGAAGGCATTGAGGCTATGAACTGGCCCATCCGTTTGCCAGACCTGAATCCGATTGAGCACATCTGGGAAATCATGTCTTGCTCCATCCATCAACGTCACGTTGCACCACAGACTGTAATCACATCAGGAGCATGCCCAGGTGTTGTAGGGAGGTCATACAGGCACGTGGAGGCCACACACACTAGTGAGCCTTAGTGTTTCTCTATTTGTGTTGTACATTTGTAGTCTCTCCCTTCTTCCATGGCCAGCACTCCACTCTACCCATTCGGCCCAGGCATTTTTAATTAGCAGGAGACTGCATAAGGGTTTCCTCCTAACATTCTCCGAACCCTCTGGTAGGGAGCACATGGTAGGTGTTCACACTGGTGTGGTGCTCTATGGCGGCCATTGTTTCTGTGATGCTTTGCCTGTGGGGTGATGCGGCCCAGAGCCAGGGGCTTGGTCGGACAGCAGTGAAGCTGGGCCGTTCTCCCTGTGGGCATGGTGTCTCGAAGGCAGTGGTCACCGCCCAGCGCTTTGCCAGTGTTAGGTTAGGCCACACAACAATTTAACCCATCTGGGGTTAACAAAAACCTCTTTATACTATGTGTTCATAATAAAACAGAACTTTTATTGAATAGGGCTAATAATAAAAACAGGTGAGAAAACACACTTAAAAACACAACCCCATTTGTGTCTCTTTACGTCATTCAATCTGCATCTATTACACTGGTAGCCTCAATTGAAGTCCAAGAGCACCTATTAATCCTTGGTGTTTATAGAGACCCCACTTCTTTATAGAGTATATGTGCCACTGATTAGGAATCATTACTCATTGTAGCTCTCATATGAACTGTAGGTCACCAAAACGCCAACCTGCTGTGCGCCGCAGGTGCGAATAACCAGTGTGTATATGGCTCACTGTCTTATATTATATGCTTATTGAAATGTTATGCTACATGATCGAGGACGCTATAGAGTTGCAATTAAAATGTGATACTGTAACACCCCGACATGTTTCGCCACTACATGTTTATCCTACTTTATCAAGGAGGACAACTGACAGCAATGCTTTGTCTATGTGTTGCTGGAACGCGCTCTCAAAGAATGCTTTTAATGAAGTTGATAAGCATACTGAAGATTGACAGTCTGTCAGGGGCATTGCTAGCATCCTGAAACATCCAGGGCATGGGCCCTCTGTGTTGCATTTTGACCTTAAAGGGGTACTCCGCCCCTAGACATCTTATCCCCTATCCAAAGGATAGGGGATAGGATGTCAGATCGCCGGGGTCCTGCTGCTGGGGACCCCCGGGGTCTACCATGCAGCACCCACCTTTAGCAGCTTCCGGAACCGCTGGAGGTCCTCACACTGAGTCCATCTCGACCACGGGTACGGAAGATCGTGACATCATGACTCCGCCCCTGTGTGACGTCACCCTCCGCCCCTCAATGCAAGACTATGGGAGGGGGCGTGACAGCTGTGTGATGTCACACAGGGGAGGAGTCATGACGTCACGATCATCCATACCCGTGACTTGCATTGAGGGGGGGGTGTGATGTCACACGGGGGAGGAGTCGTGACGTCAAAATCTTCTGTACCCTTCAGCGGTTCTGGAAGCCGCTAAATTGGGTGCCGCATGGACCCCGGCGATCTGACATCTTATCCCCTATCCTTAGGATAGGGGATAAGATGTCTAGGGGCGGAGTACCCCTTTAAGACTCTCAAGCTGGGACTACAGCACTTTAAATCTCAGATTGCAGGGGTGAAAGAATTATAATAGGTAAACCCTTATAAGTGAAAAACATATCAACACCCCAAATTCAATATGCTCGAATATCTACTCAAAATAATATTTATACACTAGGGATCGATGATATTGTTTTTTTAGGGCCGATACCGATACTCTGTGGAGGTTAGGGCCGATAGCCGCTAACTTATACCGATATTCCGGTATAAGTTAACGGCTATTTATCGCAGATCATTGATTTAAAGTGGGCGCTTTAAATCAATGAACTGCAGCGGCTTTTGCGGTGCCAGAGACCGCCGCCGCCACTTGCTTCTCTCCCTCTGCCTGTCCTGAGTCCTATCACCCCCACCGCATCAAATCTGATTAATCCGAATTCGTTACAAATTTCAGGAAAAATTGGCTTTGCAAGGAATCTGAATATCTACGCAATTCGATCGCACAAATCGTTTAATTAAACTCCATTTAGGCTCCAGGGCATCTACAATGGCGGATTCACATGTGTGGACATGGGGCAAGGAACTCTGGCAAGGTGGGTAGGCGGGATGACCCTGAATCACATGCAGCCTATCAGCAGCCAGCCACCCCAGTGATGTCACAGCCCTTTATAATCGGCAGCTATCTTGCGGCCAGCCACTTCAGCATTTTATTTCAGAGAGAGTGTTTCATTGCAGGGAGAGAGAGAGCATTGTGTGTGTTGCACAGAAAAATAGCTTGACAGCAGTGATTCACCACAAGCCCAAATCACTGCATAAAAGCACTGACAGAGGGAGAGAAAGTAAACTTTTGGGTGTAATACACAGAGACTCGACTGCTGCAGTTGGTAGTACTGTACAACAACTGTAAAGCTAACAGGGGCCAGTTAGGGTGAGCACGAAAAGCCATAGTCATCTGATTACAGTGCCTAATACAAGTTGCGTAGCGGAGCTTATTGTCCTCTCATAAGTATAACCTGTGCGTACATAGGTGGCGTACGTTTTTCTTCTCCTGCAAAAATAATTTTGGCCTAGTTACTGTGAAAGGCCAGCCAAAGCTACAACCTTGTTTCTGTAGCCTTATACAGTTTTAAGCGGAGCGTATTGTCCAGATCTCATAGTTGTAAACTGTACGTACACCTACGTGGTGTAGTTTTTTTTTCTCTTCCTGAAAAACTAATTTTGGCCTAGGTACTGTGAAAGGCCAGCCAAAGCTACCCACTTGTTTCTGTAGCCTTATACCGTTTGTAGTGGAGCGCATAGTCCTCCTCTCATAAGTTTAAACTGTACATTCACCTACGTGTTGTCCTTTATATATTTTCCAGTTACATTTATTTGGGCCTAGTTACTTGTTTATGTAGCCTTATACAGTTTCTAGTGGAGCGTATTGTCCACCTCTCATAAGTGTAAACTGTAAATACACCTACGTGGTGTCCTTTATATATTTTCCTGTTAAACTAATTTAGGCATAGTTACTGTGAAATGCCAGTCGAAGCTACACTTGTTTCTGTTGTCTACAGAAGTATTGTATGCTGTGGGTTCAGCTCCACTATTTAGTGAGGACGATCTACTAGAGGACAGTCAGCTGCTACTGCCCACCCAAGAAGTTGAGGAGACATCCGCCGCTTCCTCTGCTAGGCGGACAAGTAGTGATGAGGAGAATAGCGTGGAAGGTGGTGTTGCGAGTGTTCAGGCTCCTGAAGCAGACACTTTTGAGGAACCTGAGAAGCTGATCGCACTTGGGTGCCGGGTGCAGAAGGGGCTTCATCATCAGGAGAAGAGGGTTGCAGGTTGCCTGTGAGGCAGCAGCTGAGCCAGCAAGGTGGTAGCATGGTTGGCAGTCAGCATGGTAGCAGAAGTGGAAAGTCTGGAGCCAAATGTGCCCGGGGTAGACCACCTGCTTTGTGGCAGCCTACCTTCCCAGGAGGTAGTGGAATAGGGGCTCCTGGAGTCGGCGGCAGTAGCAGTCAATCAGTGCGTACTGTTGGGGGAAAAATCATGCTAATCGGCGGTGTGGCAGTTTTTCATCATGCATCCGGAGGGTGTTAACCTGGCCACATGCAAGATGTGTCGGCAGAAGGTGAAGCGTGGCCCGGGTCCCAATGTTGGCACCACGGCCCTGCGTCAACATATGCAGTGTCACCAAAAAGCGGCCTGGGGGAACCGTAGCTCCAATGTGGTGGTCCAGCCTGCTGCATCACCCAGTGGCATGCTGTTTCCTGTTTCAGACAGCCAAGGTTCCACCACCTCAGCCGAAGGGAGCCATCTTCTGTCGCTCCAGATGCTCCTGCTCCTCCTACTTTGAGTCAGTCATTCCGCCAGCAAACCATCAGCGAAGCCATGTCCAAGAGATGTGCCAGTATGTGCCCACTCATGGCACAGAAGCTGAATGTGCTCCTGTCCAAGTTGCTGGTGATGCAGTCCCTCCCTTTACAAGTGGTGGACTCTGCACCTTTCAGAGAACTGATGGCTTGTGCCGAGCCGAGGTGGAGAGTCCCAAGCCATCATTTCTTTGTGAAAAAGGCAGTACCAGCCCTGCATAATTTTGTGCAAGAGAAGATGTAGGGCCAGTCCTTGAGCCTGTCGGTGTGCACCAAAGTGCACGGCAGCACCGAAGTCTCGAGCTGTAACTACGGTCAGGGACAATACATGTCCTTTACGGCCCACTGGGTAAATGTGGTTCCTGCACAGCCACAACAACGACTTGGACAGATCCCGCCGCTTCCGCCTCCACGCTCTCAGGCCGTTGGTCCTGTGACAGTGTGCGACTCCGCCTCTTCATTCTCCACTGTGTCCTCAGCCTCCACTGCACAGGGGAGGAACTGCTAAGTCATTCATCAAGAAATCAAATCATGGCTTACTCCACGAAAACTGGAAATGGGAACCATAGTGACCGAAAACGGGAAGAACATCTTCTGCGCTGCGACAAGGAAGTCTGAGCCATTCGCCCTGCATGGCACATGTGTTCAATCTGGTTGTCAAGTGGTTCCAGAAGTGTTTTCCCAATCTGCAAGACATCCTAAAAATGGGAAGGAAACTTTGCATGCACTTCAGCCACTCGTACACTGTAAAGCACACCTTCCTTGAGCTGCAGCGTCAGAACGGCATCCCCCAACATAGTCTGATTTGCGATGTTTCCACACATTGGAATTCCACCCTCCATATGTTGGACCGACTATACGAACAGAGAAAAGCCATCACGATTTCTTGATGATCCAAGTGAATAGGGGGACTCCCCTGTGTAACTTCAATGTCAACCAGTGGCAGCTCAAACGTGACACCTGCCGTTTGCTCAGGCCCATTTAGGAAGTCACCTTATTAGTCAGTCGCCAGGATTACTGGATGAATGATGTCATTCCACTGCTTCATTTCCAACACGTGTTGGAAACAATGGCTGGTCAGGGCACTGGAGACGTGGCGTCTACATCTCACGGCCACATGAGCCCTGTGGGGGGCTGAACTGAAAGAGAAGGAGGAGGGGGGCAGTGGATCACAGTTTAGGTTTTGCAAATGGGTGGTTTTTATAGCCATCTGACAGGGGAGGAGGAGCAAGAGCAGCCAGATGAACTAGAGGGTGATGAGAAAGACGAGACAGAGGACCCAGACACACCGTGGCAATATGCAGTGGAGATGGAGGCAGGGAGTCCCTCCGAGTCACTTGCACAAATGGCACGATGCATGCTCACTTGCTTGCATAGTGACTCCACCATATTGGACCCTCGCTACCGCCACAAAATGGGGGCCTTATTTATACCCACTGAGAGGGAGGACCAACTGACCTACTACAGAGACATCCTACGTAGTCAATTGGCCGATGCCTATCTGCCCCATCGTCCATCCCCTCGCAGGTCTGACTTGGGGGTCCCTCTGCGCTCACCTTTCACTGCCATGGCTGCTGGGGAGGGGTGGCAGAAGCAGTACCAGCTCCATCAGCAGCAGCCTGAGTCTACAGTCACTGATGAGTATATTTCTTCACCCGCATAGTGAAGCAACTCATCAGCAGGAGGTAGACCTGGAGCAGGACCTGAATCAGCAGGTGGTGGCATACCTTGATATGACCATGCCAACACACTTTGAAGATCCGCTGGGCTTCTGGGCAGCCAAACTTGATTTGTGGATGCAACTATTCGAGTTTGCCCTGGAAAAGCTGTCCTGCCCGGCCAGTAGTGTGCCATCAGAGCGGGTGTTTAGTGCAGGGGGTCCATAGTAACCCCAAGGAGACCTCATCTGCCCACAAAAAATGTGGAGAGACTGACCTTTGTGAAAATGAATAAGGCATGGATCAGCCAGGATTTCCACCCACCAATGCCGGATGCATCAGAGTAGATTGACCATGGTGCCACACCAACACTTCAAAAATATGGATAGTGTAAAACAGATTTATGCTGCTGCTCTCGAGTTACAGAAATTCCTTCACATCAGACCACAAGTAAGTATTGAGGATATGCATTAGCTAAAACTTAACTTTTCTTAGGATAAAATATATGGACCCCAATTTTTTTTTTATATCTAAGAAAAGGAAAGGTGCCACCTACACCACCAAGTATTAATGTGAGGCATAGACCTTTAAAAGGTGCAAGGGAACAGCGTATGGTCCATTGTAACAGGTGGGGGTAAAAACTTCCCCTGTAAGGCCCTACTCTCGCACTATTAATTCCCTTCTTGGCAAGTGTTATTCACCCTAAAAAGGGCGGCCCCACACAAGAACCTCTCCCTATTTTCACCTTAAAACCCTAGAAAATGGCAGTGTTTGTAGGTGGAAATAGGGAGAGGTTGCTGTGTGGGGCTGCCCTTTTAAGGGCGAGTAACACTTGCCAAGAAGGGAATTAATAGTGCGAGAGTAGCGCCTTACAGGGGAAGTTTTTACCCCCATCAGTTACAATGGACCATATGTTGTTCCCTTCCACCTTTTAGAGGTTGTTGCATCATATCAATACTTGGTGGTGTAGGTGGCACATTGTGTTTTTTGTACACCTTTCCTTTTATTAAATAACAAAAAATTTGGGTACATACATTTTATCCTAAGAATATTATTAAAAGTTAAGTTTTACGTAATGCATATCCTCAATACTTACTTGTGCATACCAACACTTTGACCACCTTCATTACCGGGTACTGGGATTGCCACCCACCTCCCCCCACACTGTCACCGGGTCACTTTCTGGACCCCTGATGCTGCGGACTGTCTCATTCTGCCACCGTATGTTCTCCTCATGCTGATGCCAGCTTCTGGCTGTCTCATTCTGCCACCATATGTTCTCCTCATGCTGATGCCAGCTCCTTGCTGTCTCATTCTGCCACCATATGTTCTCCTCATGCTGATGCCAGCTCCAGGCTGTCTCATTCTGCCACCATATGTTCTCCTCATGCTGATGCCAGCTCCAGGCTGTTTCATTCTGCCACCATATGTTCTCCTCATGCTGATGACAGCTCCAGGCTGTCTCATTCTGCCACCATATGTTCTCCTCATGTTAATGCCAGCTCCAAGCTGTCTCATTCTGTGACCATATGTTCTCCCCTTGCTGATGCCACCACCAGGCTGTCTCATTCTGCCGCCATATGTTCTCCTCATGCTGCTGCCACCTGCAGGCTGTGTCATTCAGCCACCGTATGGTCTCTTCATGCTGCTGCCACCTCCAGGCTGTGTCATTCAGCCACTATATGGTCTTCTCCTGCTGCCGCCACTTCCTGGCTGTGTCATTCTGCCACAATGTGATCTCGTCCGTGTTTTTGGCTTAAAACAAGGGGGGGGGGGGATTATTTTGTACTTTTTCCTTTGGCCCAATTCACATTATGTTTTGGAGTTCCACCACCAATATATATTTGGAAACCATTAAAAAGGTATTCATAGGTAATCCACTGCATAGCCATAAGTAATATGGACCAGCAAATTCAAATTCAGACATCTGGTCTGTTTTATGCTAGTATATATTTTACAAAAAACAGAAAAGTGTGGTATAAAACATAAACTGGCATAAAACAGGACAATTATAGTCACAATCAGACTCCATCAGTTCTGTTATCACCTTTGGTTACACTGCACTGCAGTTGGTATTTGGCTGAGAATAAAAATAGGGGGAACCCAATGCTCTTTTTTTGCAAAAATAATTAAATATATATATATACATACATACATACATACATACATACATACCAGATACAGGCGCAGCACTCCAACAAAATAAGTGATTTAATATCTCATGTCAGCATTACAACGTTTCAGCTCCTCCTGGAGCCTTTTTCATGCTTGAAAAAGGCTCCAGGAGGAGCTGAAACATTGTAATGCTGACATGAGATATTAAATCACTTATTTTGTTGGAGTGCTGCGCCTGTATCTGGTTCTTATCTTGGATGGACTCTGATCAAGTCCTTTGGGACGCTGGCACCAATTTTTTGGTTGGACTGGATAAGTAGTGCTGCTTTATTTTGGGATTATATATATATATATATATATATATATATATATATACATATATGAAAAAAAAATGCTTAGGGTCCCCCCTTTTTTATTCTCAGCCAAATACCAACCAAGCAGCAACAGCCTGACGTTACCAGGGTGGGCAAGGACCATTGTTACTGACCCTCTCCAGCCTAAATAATGCCAGCCTGTTACCATCTAGGCCAAGGAGCGCAATTTTTGACGCTCTGGGCCTGTTGGTACCGGCTCTTTTCGGCACCCCTGTGGCGTTGGGTACCGGGCTAATAATTGGGGGATAGCGCCAGCTGTTTTTGTGGCTAACGCTAAGCCCAGCTTAGTAATGGACTCCATCTATTAGACAGCTTCCACTTCTTAGCCTGTCAAGTAAATAAAAAAAATACAACACATAAAAAAAAAATTATTCCAAAAAAACCTCTCCCCCACAAGCCCTCGTTAACCATTTTCTTAACGTTAAACAAAGAAGAAATGCTGGTCATCGACGTAGTCCACCGAAGGAGTCCACAGGATACATAGATCTGAAATGAAAAGAACAAAAAAAAGAAAAATAGGTTAATAGATTTATTGTCACCCGTTTGCACATCTCCCGCGTTGCACAACTACAACTCCCAGCCTGTCTTTACAGTAAGGACATGCTGGCAGTTGTAGTCGTATGGTGTGGTAGATGTGCGGGCAAGTGACAAGCTTGTCACCTGCCCCCCGCTGCAGGACTACAGCTCCCAGCATGCCCTTACAGTATGGACATGCTGGGAGTTGTAGTTGTGCGGTGCGGGTGAGTGACAAGCTTGTCACCTGACCGCACTACACAACTACAACTCCCAGCATGTCCTTACTGTAAGGGCATACTGGGAGTTGTAGTCCTGCAGCGGGGGCAGGTGACAAGCTTGTCACTCGACCGCACTACACAACTACAACTCCCAGCATGTCCTTACTGTAAGGGCATACTGGGAGTTGTAGTCCTGCAGCGGGGGCAGGTGACAAGCTTGTCACTCGACCGCACTACACAACTACAACTCCCAGCATGTCCTTACTGTAAGGGCATACTGGGAGTTGTAGTCCTGCAGCGGGGGCAGGTGACAAACTTGTCACTCACCCGCACCGCACAACTACAACTCCCAGCATGTCCTTACTGTAAGGGCATGCTGGGAGTTGTAGTCCTGCAGCGGGGGCAGGTGACAAGCTTGACACTTGCCCGCACCGCACAACTACAACTCCCAGCATGCCCTTACGGTAAGGAAATTCTGGAAGTTGTAGTTGTGCAGAGCAGGAGAGTGACAAGCTTGTCACCTGCCCCCACTGCAGGACTATAACTCCCAGCATGCCCTTGCTGTAAATTTAATTCATTCCAAACGAGCCATCGTTTGTCGAATCCATCGTATGTTGAGGGATCCGTGCAATGTAAAGTATAGGAAGCTGTACTCACCTGTCCCTGTCGCTCGCGATGGTGCTCCCGATGGTGACCCCGGGCCTCAGCTGGGCTCTCCGCTGTCTTCTCCGGTCCTCTGCTGTCTTCTCCGGTCCTCTGCTGTCTTCCGCAAGGCCTTACTGGGCCTGCGTAGCGACGTCTTTACGCCGCTGCATACGTCATTCCTATTGGATGACGTGCGCAGCAGCGTATTGACGTCATCGGAGAGGGCCGAGAAGACACCGGAAGACCAGCGCTGGACCCGGAGGGCACCCCGGAGCATCGTGGAGGGGTAAGTAACATTAAGCTGCTATCCGGCAGTAGCTTAAGCATTTTGCGCTGCCGGATAGCACTTAATGCGATGGTCCCGACATAAAAAAGCATCGTATGTCGATGCTGACATCGACATGCGATGGCCTCTGAGAGGCCATCGTATGTCGATTTGATCATATGTCGGGGCCATCGTAGGTCGGGGGGTTACTGTACAAAGTATACAAAAAAAGAAGGTTGCAACAGCACTCTTGGTCAAACTAATGGAGGCTCTTAGCGCACTTTTTGATGAAAACATGTCCACCATCCACCACGCAGAGGTGTCCTCTTGTCGGATGGGACCCTAACATGCTTAATCCACTCACCTCTGCTGGGCATATGGCCTCTGACTGGGAGACATGCAGGATCCACTATCAATTTAAAAACCTCCTGTGAAACAGGGAGGGTTGCATGGCTAGAGAGGGTGCCACTCCCCCTAACTTGAATAGCAAAAACACAAAAAAAAAAAGAAAAATAGCCAACACCACTACCTAATACACGGGTGCACGCATCTGGGGCAAATACAGCTTCTCTGTGGTGTCAGCATCTTCTCTCTCCTCAGTGCAGTAAGGCAGTGTGGGAGGGGCAGGGCAAAGAGATGTGCAGGCTATGAGTATCTTACTAAGGCCTCCCAGGAAGACACAAAAAAAGGAAACTAGCCAGCACAACTACCTAATACACAGATGCACGCTGCTGTGGCATATACAAAGTATACAAAAAAGAAGGTTGCAGCAGCACTCTTGGTAAAAAAATTGAGGCTCTTAGTGCACTTTTTGATCAAAATATGTCCCCCATCCACCACGCCGAGGTAGCCTCTTGTCAGATGGGACCCTAACATGCTTAATCCACTCACAGGAGGTTTTTAAATTGATAGTAGATCCTGCATGTCACCCAGTGAGAGGCCATATGCCCAGCAGAGGTGAGTGCATTAAGCATGTTAGGGTCGCATCCGACAAGAGGCCTCCTCCTCATGGTGGATGGGGGACACATTTTGATCAAAAAGTGCGCTAAGAGCCTCCATTTTTTGACCAAGAGTGCTGCCGCAACCTTATTTTTTGTATACTCCCAGGAAGACCCCTGTACTTGCAGAGTGCAGGAAAAAACCCTGCAGATATTTAGAATAATAAATAGCCTGCAGGATTAGTGAAGAGACAGGGGCAGCACAGACTATAGGTGCAGGGCCCTACCTGAAGCTGCACTGTGTGTAACTGTCTTCCTGCTCCTACTTGGAGATTTGGGGGTACTGAACATTCTATTCGAAGCATATGCCCCTTATGTTTAAGCCTAGTGATGCCCCTGCAGTCTGCATAGTCTGCAAAGTTTCAAGAAGCAAAACAGCGTATGAATATATAGGATTTCAAATAATGGTCATATATTATTTGTATAACAGCCAAATGTGTTCCACGATCCCTTAGGTCTTCAACAGTGGCATAAAATTAAATAGTGGCTAGTTCTAATTTTCTGGCTACTTACATAGTATATGTGTAGTGTTGCTCACGAATATTCGCAATTCGAATATTATTCGCGAATATCGCATATTCGCGAATTCGCGAATTTCGCGAATATAGCGCTATATATTCGTAATTACGAATATTCGTTTTTTTTTTTTCACAGTACACATCACAGTGATCACCCCTCTCTGCTTCCAGCTTGTGTGGTGTAAAGAAGGCTGTAATACTACTGTGTGAGACTGGAGTGCGAAAATTAGCATATGGAAAAATTTGCATACGCTAATTTTCGCATATACGAATTTTCGCATATGCGAATTTACGCATATGCGAATTTTCGCAAATGTTAATTTGTATATGCTAATATTCACATATGTTAATTTTCGCATACGCGAGTTTTCGCATATGCGAAAATAAAACGAGAATATAACGAATATGCGAATATTCGCGAATATATGACGAATATTCGTCCATATATTCGCGAATATTCGCAAATTCGAATATGGCCTATGCCGCTCAACACTATATATGTGTATGTGGGTTTCTCATTGGATGCTTGATTTTCATTGGATACTTGAAAACCTGTACTGAATCGTACCTATGTTCAGCTGTATATAGGATAAGAACCATAAATAAATAACTAAATCCAATGTATGTAGTTAAATAATGAGAGTTATTCACATTTATTAATTTTTTTTAACATTTTATTCACAATTTTTTTTTTTTTTATCACCATAGGGGACTATTACATGCAATCTTTTGACTGCATACGCTGAACAATGCTGTGCAATGTTATTGGCGCTCCATTGCTACAGGCTTCCATGGCTCCTGCAGCACTGAAACGCTTATCAGATGGTTGTAACATCTACGTGCTGGCCGTGAGCACTCTCTTGTCATGTCCCCGCTGCCAGCGGGGCTGGGATTTGCATTGCTGGAAGCGCCTGCTTGCCAATCCCAGCCTGTCACTCACCTCCCTGGTCTTCCTGTCCTCGCAGCCCCGGCACGCGTGCCCCCGCCTCCTAGGGCGCATGCGCGCTGGAGCTCTTAAATTTAAAGGGCCAGTACTCATTTAATTAAGTATCTACATCTGCACCCTGTCTTTAAGTATGAGCTCCTCCATTTGTTCCCAGCCAGATCTTTGCTGCCTTGTGCCCTAGTGAAAGCATACTGTGTTCCTGATACCCATGTTCCTTATCCTTGTTCCGCTACCTTACCCTGCACATGTGCCACCTGCTCTGACCTACTGCTACCTTGACCTCATCTTGCCAGTTTCCTTTGTGCCACGCCACATCCCAGCAACCTGTGTGGACAAGTAGTGCCAGGGGTAGCGACCTGGGTGCCGCCTGCCGCAACAAGACCTTCCCACTTTGTGGCGGGCTCTGGTGAAAACCAGAGGCACCTTAGACTGGCATGGCTCACGTCATCATCCACACAGGCCCAGAGGATCCACCACCGTGACCCTAACAGTAAGATCCGGCCATGGATCCCGCTGGGGTGCCTTTGCCAGATGTTTCGGATCTTTCCACAGTCGTGGCTCAACAGTCGCAGCAGTTAGCACGTCAGGTGCAACAACTGAACTCTCAACTCTCAGCCATGGTGCAACAGTTTCTTTCTGCTCAGCAGCAACAGCAGCAGCCACCTGTTCCTGAGCCCCATCCTATGTCTGCAGCTTCTCCATGGACCAAGCTTCGTTTGTCCTTGCCTTCAAAGTATGACAGAGATCCCAAGCTGTGTAGAGGCTTTGTGACACAGTGTTCTATCCATCTAGAACTCATGGCGGATCTGTTCCCGAAGGAGCGTGCTAAAGTGGCGTTTGTGTTCAGTTTACTGTCTGGAAAGCTTTAGCCTGGGCTACTCCTCTCTGGGATCGTAGAAATCCTGTCTCCTTGAACCTGTCAGCCTTCCTTGCAGAGTTCCGCGCAATGCATTTGAAGAACCCGCGCAAGCCTCCTCTGCCGAGCAATGGAACTACGCATTTCAGTTGCCAGTTCAGTTTCACTCTTGCCTCTGAACTTTCTTGGAACGACGAGGCCTTGTGTGCTACCTTTAAAAAAGGACTTTCCTCTAGAATCAAGGATGTTCTCGTTGCACGAGATTCTCCGACTAACCTGAGCGAACTTATCCATTTAGCCACTCGAAATGATGTGCGCTTTGCTGAGAGGCAAGAAGAACTCCCTTTGGAAAAAGAAACCAGCCCAAACACAGCGTTTACCTCATTTGGCACCCGTGTTCCAACACCCACCTCTACTGTCTTCTTTGCCTCCTGCCGAAGAGGCTATGGAGGTGGACTGTTTTCGTTTGACGCAGCAGGAAAGATCCCATCGACACAATGAGAATTTGAGATAGTGCTCCAGACTGGCACAATATAGGCACAAAGACTGTTCTGTACGTCCTCCACGTCTGGGAGTATGCTGTCATCTTGGACAAGTAGGAGTGGCATCCCTTGATGTGAATATTGTCTCTCCTCTCTTGACCACCCCCGTTCAAGTGTTTACCTCTGCCAAGACTTCTTTCATCGCTTCTGCTTTTTTGGACTCTGGTTCCGCTGGCAATTTCATTGGTGACTCCCAGGTCCATAAACACTGTCTTCCAGTGACGTGTCTTGTCAAGTCCTTCTACATTTCTTCTGTTAATGGACAAAATCTGAACTGTAAGGTGTAATTCCACACTGAACCCCTTGTCATGCAAGTGGGGGATTTGCATAAGGAAAAGATTGAGTTTTATGTGCTACCACATTGAACTTTAGAGCTTCTTCTTGGTCTTCCTTGGCTTCAACGTCATTCTCCACAGCTTGACTGGAAATCTGGTGAAATCACTTGTTGGGGACCATTTTGCCAAGATCCCTGTCTTTTGCCTCCTCTTAGGCCTGCTAATAAAAGCTTCAGAACCGATGCTCTTTCCAGATCCTCCGATGTCGCAGGATTGGACTCCACAGCAAGGCATAATGTTCCTCCTATGATATATTCTGTGCCTGTTAAACTCAGATGTAAAGTCTTGAATTGGGGACATTCTTCTATGCCAATTGGTCACCTTAGAAGTCGGAAGATTCCACAACAGAAACCTACAAGTCCCTTACAGCCTTTGCCCATTCCAGAAACCCCTTGGTCTCATGTAGTGGGGAACTTTTTGAGTTCCAATGAGGAGTGGGAGACCAAAGAGGGGGAGGGGGGTACTGTAACATCTACACTCCAGCCAGACACGCTGGCTGTGAGCCCTCTCTTGTCATGTCCCAGCTACCGGCAGGGCTAGGATTTGCTTCGCAGGACGCGCCCACATGCGAATCCCAGTCCGTCACTCACCTACCTCGTCTTCTGGTCCTCACATCCCCGGCGCAGGCGCCCCCGAGCTCTTACATTTAAAGGGCCAGTACTCATTTAATTAAGTGTCTACACCTGCATCCTGTCTTTAATTATGAGCTCCTCCCTTTGTTCCTGGCTGGATCTTTGTTGCCTTGTGCCCTAGTGATAGCATACTGTGTTCCTGTGTTTCTGATATCCGAGTTCCTTATCCTTGTTCTGTTACCTGACCCTGCACCTGGGCCACCTTCCCTGACCTACTGCTACCTTGACCTCATCTTGCGAGTTTCCTTTGTGCCACGCCACATCCCAGCAAACTGTGTGGACAAGTCGTACCTGGGGTAGCGACCTGGGTGCCGCCTGCCGCAGCAAGACATTCACGCTTTGCGGTGGGCTCTGGTGAAAACCAGCGGCACCTTAGACTCAGCTTCCTGGCACGGCTCACGTCATCATCCACACAGGCCCAGAGGATCCACCACCTGCCTTGACCCTAACAACTGTACAGAGGAAGGATCCTCTCAGGTAATCAGGACCCCGCAATTTTTACAGGACCCCGCAATTTTAACACGTGTCCCAATCAGCTACACTGAGCTGCCGGGATCAGTTTTTTCATTTTAGACGCTGCAATCAACTTTGATCGTGCCATCTAAACAGTGCCGGACATCACCCTGATAAGTGATGTCTGACATTAGCCACAAACCATCCCGCTATGGCAGGCGCTCAGTTCCTGAGCGCACTTCATACACCAATAGCATACATATGCACCCTGCGTCCTTGGTGTTAACTTGTTAGGGACCAGGGGCGTACAGGTATGCCCTTGCTCCCTGGTACTTAAGGACCAAGGGTGTCCTGAGACTCCCCTTTGTCAGTGATCGCTGTTATTCGCCAGTCAATTCTGACCGGCGAATCACAGCTTTTTCCGGCCAGGATGGCGGAAGTGACCGGTGGCGGCGGGGACAGCGAAGGCGGGCCACAGTCTAAAGATCGAGGTTGCAACTGTAGCCCACTAGAAGTTTCAAAATTACAACTCCCAGCATGCCCAGACAGCCTTTGGCTGTTTGGGCATGCTGGGAGTTGTAGTTTTAAAACATCTGGAGGGCTACAAACTGTGACCCTCCAGATGTTGTAAAACTACAACTCTCAGCATGCCAAGACAGTCCAGGCATGCTAGGAGTTGTAGTTCTGCAACATCTGGCACATTCTGACCGGCAAATCGCGGCTTTTCCGGGCCAATCGGGTTTCTAATGAGTCGATGGCCGGGAAACCAGGGTGATTGGTGCTGTCAGAGATAGGGACAATCCTACCCCTGTGATTGGTTGTCAGGACTGATCGGGGGTGGGGGTGGGGGTTAACATTATGATCCTCCGCTATGCCCACCCATGGATGTCCGGGCAGAGCGGGGGGAACATGGCGGCAGAAGGCAGAGGCGGAGAGCTTCGGCAGAGGAGGGCTAATTACCCTGCAGGAGAAACATGCACCGGCGGAGGCCTGCAGAGTCGGTGAGCTGCGGTGGAGACGGCGGGCGGTCCGGTGCCGACTCATCTACCAACTGTGGCCCTCTAGAAGTTGCAAAACAACAGCTCCCAGCATGCCCAGACAATCTGGAGGAATACAGTTTGGAGACCACTACACAGTGGTCTCCAAACTGTGGCCCCTCAGATGTTGCAAAACTACAATTCCCAGCATTCTCAGACAGTCAGTAATGCTGGGCATTGTAGTTCTGCAACATCTGGCCCTTCAGATGTTGTTGAACTAAAACTTCCAGCATGCCTGGACAGCTCAAACTCCCAGCAGGAAGCTCGCTGTAAACCCTGCCCTTGTGAATGTACCCAAAAAACACTATGCTACACTAACACAAAATAAAGGGTAAAACATTACATATACACCCTTACACAGTTACAACCCCCCCCCCCCAATAAAAAATGAAAAACATCTTATACAGCAGTGTTTCCTAAACAAAGCCCCCATTTGTGGCAAAACTATAACTCCCAGCATTTACGGACAGCCACTGACTGCCCAGGCATGCTGGGAGTTTTGCAACAGCTGGAGACACTCTGTTTGAGAAACACTGCCGTAGGGTATTTTTGGTGGAGGCGAGTGCAATGCTTGCATCAGGGGCCGCCCCTATGCAAATCAATAATTTAGGCCTCAAATGCACATGGAGCTCTTTCAGTCCGGAGCCCTGTCGTATTTAAAGGCAACAGCTTAGGGCCACATATGGGGTATTTCCGTACTCGGTAGATATTGCGTTACAATTTTTGGTGGGCTTTTTCTCCTTTTACCCCTTGTGAAAGGAAAAGTTGGGAGCTACACCAGCATCAACACCAAACAATAGAACTTAAATCAGCAACTAGATATACTGAAAATATGCAAAACTTTAATCATATAAAACAGACACTATAAAATATGTATGTAGCACAGTGCACAAGGCTGGTAGAAGAGGGCAGGACAATACAGGCTGTGACACAAGGTATGTAAAAAGAAGATGGCTGACAGAAGTTGCTAAACCAACATGTATAATAAGACTTTAAGACTTGTGGATGTAACAATCAGACGGCATGATGAATATAAAGTAAACATCTTGAAGGTAAAAGCAACAGAAATCAGACAACACATATAAATAACCTGAGCAGAGCCATGAATACCTGCACCTACCCCAACGCACGTTTCACGCCAATGCACTTCGTCCACGCCCCGAGGAAGCGCATTGGCGTGAAACGTGCGTTGGGGTAGGTGCAGGTATACATGGCTCTGCTCAGGTTATTCATATGTACTGTCTGATTTCTGTTGCTTTTACCTTCAAGATGTTTACTTTCCATTCATCATGCCGTCTGATTGTTACATCCGCAAGTCTTAAAGTCTTATTATACATGTTGGTTTAGCAACTTCTGTCAGCCATCTTCTTTTTACATACCTTGTGTCACAGCCTGTATTGTCCTGCCCTCTTCTACCAGCCTTATGCACTGTGCTGCATACATATTTTATAGTGTATGTTATATATGATTAAATAAAGTTTTGCATATTTTCAGTATATCTGGTTGCTGATTTAAGTTCTATTGTTTGGTGTTGAATTTTCCACTTAGGTGGTTTCAGCAACTATATTCATAGTGTCTCATGCTCTATTGGTGACATACAGCTACACCAGCATGTTAATGTAAAAAAAAAAAAAAAAAAACACTAGCACTAACTTTACACTAGCATGTTGGTGTTGCCCCATACTTTTCATTTATACAAGAAGTAAAAAGAGAAAAAGACCCCCAAAATTTTAAACTCAATTTCTCATGAGTATGGATATACCCCAAATGTGGATGTAAAATGCTCTGCGGGCACACAACAGGGCTCAGGAGTGAGAGCCCATCATGTAACTTTGAGGCCAAAACTGGTGATTTGCATTGGAATGGCTGATAGTTGCCGTGGTCAGTGGCGTTGCGACCCGGCCCGCACCGGGTGACACCAACCTAATGGGGTGACACCAAGATGCTCTGCAGCACCCCCCCCCCTCCCCAGCTACACCGTCACCCCCATCTGTGTGTGCGGTGCACCCGTCCGT
Organism: Hyla sarda; assembly: GCF_029499605.1. Lineage (NCBI taxonomy): Eukaryota > Metazoa > Chordata > Amphibia > Anura > Hylidae > Hyla > Hyla sarda. The sequence goes on from NC_079189.1 coordinate 223,615,525, forward strand.
TAGCAACCCCCCCCCCTTTCACCTGCACTGTGCGCCCGTCCGTCATCACACCCCCCCTCACCTTCACCAGCACTGTGCCCGGCCTCCGCTCCCACGTCTGCGCCGGCCTGACGTCACACCGCATGGCCGTGCAGGAGGACGTCAGTTACGTCACTCGCAGGGCGCCCGGTGAGAAGGAGCGCCGCGCTGGATGGGTGAGTGTGTGTGTCTGTCTCTATCTATGTTTGGGTGTGTGTGACTGTGTGTATGACGCTGTGTGTGTGTGTGTGTGTGTGTGTGACTGTGTGTATGTGTGTGTGACTGTGTGTATGTGTTTGTGACTCTGTGTGTGTGTGTCTGTGTGTATGTGACTCTGTGTGTGTGTGTGTGTGTGTGTGTGACTGTGTGTATGTGACTCTGTGTGTGTGTCACTGTTTGTTTGTGTGACTCTGTGTGTGTGTGTGACTGTGTGACTCTGTGTGTCTGTCTGTGAGTGTGTGTCTCTCTGACTGTGTGTGTTTGTGTGTGTGTCTCTCTGTGTTGTATGTGTTTTTTGTGTGTGGGGGGGGGGGGGGGGGGGGGGGTTGAACCAGCAATCTAATGTGGGGAGACTTTGACCCATTGTGGGGAGCCTGCAAGGGCACCTGCGGCCTAATGTGGGGAAACTGCTACCAAATGTCCGGAGTCTATGCTACCTAATGTGGGGAATCTGTGCTACCTTATGTGGGGAGTCTATGCTACCTTATGTGGGGAGTCTATGCTACCTTATGTGGGGAGTCTATGCTACCTTATGTGGGGAATCTGTGCTACCTAATGTGGGGAATCTGTGCTACCTAATGTGGGGAAATTGCTACCTAATGTGGGGAATCTGTGCTACCTAATGTGGGGAAATTGCTACCTAATGTGGGGGAACTGGTACCAAATGTGGAGAATCTATGCTGCCTAATGTGGGGAAACTGCTACCCACCTAATGTGGGGGAACTGCTGCCTACCTAATGTGGGGGAACTGCTGCCTACCTAATGCTCCCCCCTGGCAGTAGCACCCTCATCATCCACCAGAAACCCCCCCCCCCCCAGCAGCAGCACCTCCATCAGCAGATCCTGATGGTGGATGATGGCGGTGCTCCTGCGCCAGGAGGATGATCCTGCCGAAGGATGATGGGGGTGATACTGCCAGGGGGGATGGCCAGTAGTACCCTCATCATCCTCCAGCAACACCCCCCCAGTAGTAGCAACCCCATCATCCACTAGCAACATCCCCAATACCCCCCTCCCGTGGTAATAGCATCAGCTAACTGATGTTGAGGGGGTGTTACTGTGGTTGTGGTATTATATTCAGAGGGTGCACTGTATGGCAACGTTATATTCAGAGGGCGCAGTTTGTGGCAGTATTATATTCAGAGGGCGCAGTTTGTGGTAGTATTATTAGAGATGAGCGAACTTACAGTAAATTCGATTCGACATGAACTTCTCGGCTCAGCAGTTGATGACTTATCCTGCGTAAATTAGTTCAGCTTTCAGGTGCTCCGGTGGGCTGGAAAAGGTGGATACAGTCCTAGGAAAGAGTCTCCTAGGACTGTATCCACCTTTTCCAGCCCACGGGAGCACCTGAAAGCTTAACTAATTTATGTAGGAAAAGTCATCAACTGCCGAGCCGAGAAGTCCGTGACGAGTTGAATTTACTGTAGTTCGCTCATCTCTAAGTATTATATTCAGAGGGCGCAATGGGTGGTAGTATTATATTCAGAGAGTACAGTATGTGGCGGTATTATATTCAGGGGTACAGTATGTGGCAGATTTATATTCAGGGGTACAGTATGTGGCAGATTTATATTCAGAGGGCGCAGTTTGTGGTAGTATTATATTCAGAGGGCGCAGTTTGTGGTAGTATTATATTCAGAGGGCGCAGTGGGTGGTAGTATTATTTTCAGAGGGTACAGTATGTGGTAGTATTTAGAGATGAGCGAACTTACAGTAAATTCGATTCGTCACGAACTTCTCGGCTCGGCAGTTGATGACTTATCCTGCATAAATTAGTTAAGCTTTCAGGTGCTCCCGTGGGCTGGAAAAGGGGGATACAGTCCTAGGAGACTCTTTCCTAGGACTGTATCCTTCTTTTCCAGCCCTCCGGAGCACCAGAAAGCTGAACTCATTTATGCAGGAAAAGTCAGCAACCGCCGAGCTGAGACGTTTGTGACGAATCGAATTTACTGTAAGTTCGCTCATCTCTAGTAGTATTATATTCAGTGGGTACAGTGTGTGGCGGTATTATATTCAGGGGTACAGTATGCGGCAGATTTATGTTCAGAGGGCACAGTGTGTGGTAGTATTATATTCAGAGGGCGCTGTGGGTGGTAGTATTATATTCAGAGGGTACAGTATGTGGTAGTATTATATTCAGTGGGTACAGTGTGTGGCGGTATTATATTCAGGGGTACAGTATGTGGCAGATTTATATTCAGAGTGTACAGTATGTGTTGGTATTATATTCAGAATGTACAGTGTGTGGTAGTATTATATTCAGTGGGTATGGTGTATGGAAGGTTTATAATCAAAGAGTATAGTGTATAGTAGTATTATATTTAGAGGATACAGTGTCTGGCAGGTTTAAAATAATAATTGTTTTCATATAGAGGATGAGAATGCGCTGACATAGTGAGGAGATGTCTGGGCATCACATTCTACAGAGAGAAGTTTTAGCTGGAACAAGTCCTGGCGGTATGTACCATCTGAATTAGATAAGGAAAGACTATAGAGAAGACGTCACCTGTAGTCACTGATATCATTGTACATTCTCCTCACTATAGAGAAGACGTCACCTGTAATCACTGATATCATTGTGTATTGTCCTCACTATAGAGAAGACGTCACCTGTACTCACTGATATCATTCTGTATTCTCCTCACTATAGAGAAGACGTCACCTGTAGTCACTGATATCATTGTACATTCTCCTCACTATAGAGAAGACGTCACCTGTAATCACTGATATCATTGTGTATTCTCCTCACTATAGAGAAGACGTCACCTGTAGTCACTGATATCACTGTGTATTCTCCTCACTATAGAGAAGACGTCACCTGTACTCACTGATATCATTGTGTATTCTCCTCACTATAGAGAAGACGTCACTTGTAATCACTGATATCATTGTGTATTGTCCTCACTATAGAAGACGTCACCTGTAGTCACTGATATCATTGTGTATTCTCCTCACTATAGAGAAGAAGTCACCTGTAGTCACTGATATCATTGTACATTCTCCTCACTATAGAGAAGACGTCACCTGTAATCACTGATATAATTGTGTATTCTCCTTACTATAGAAAAGACGTCACCTGTAGTCACTGATATCATTGTACATTCTCCTCACTATAGAGAAGACATCACCTGTAGTCACTGATATCATTGTGTATTCTCCTCACTATAGAGAAGACGTCACCTGTAATCACTGATATCATTGTGTTTTGTCCTCACTATAGAGAAGACGTCACCTGTAATCACTGATTTCATTGTGTATTGTCCTCACTATAGAGAAGATGTCACCTGTAGTCACTGATATCATTGTACATTCTCCTCACTATAGAGAAGACATCACCTGTAGTCACTGATATCATTGTACATACTCCTCACTATAGAGAAGACGTCACCTGTAGTCACTGATATCATTGTATATTCTCCTCTCTATGTCCTATCAGAGCTGTAGTCGCTTGTCAGTTCTACAGTTATGGTCAGTGAAACTACAACTCCCAGCATAACCTCACCACTGCTCAAAGGAGTACTCTACTGGAAAACATTTTTTTTTTATCAACTGGTGCTACAAAGTTAAACAGATTTGTAAATTACTTCTATTTAAAAATCTTAATCCTTCCAGTACTTATTAGCTGCTGTATAAGCGATTCACAGGAAGTTATTTTCTTTTTTAATTTCTTTTCTGTCTGACCACAGTGCTCTGTGCTGACACCTCTGTCCATGTCAAGAACTGTCCATAGTAGGAGCAAATCCCCATAGCAAACCTATCCTGCTCTGGACAGTTCCTGACATGGACAGAGGTGTCAGCAAATAGCACTGTGGTCAGACTGGAAAGAACTACACAACTTCCCGTGGAGCATACACCAGCTTATAAGTACTGTAAGTATTAAGATTTTAAATAGAAGTAATTAAAAAATCTGTTTACCTTTCTGGCACCAGTTGATATAAAAGTAAATGTTTTCCAGTGGATTACCCCTTTAAGTAATTCTGGGAGCTGTATATTTAAATGGTGAAAACTTCTTTAACACTTTCCCATTCTGTGGCAACTGGGATATCTGATTATTATACTGGAATTTCTCACAATGCGCTACAACAGTGGTGTTTATCACAACAGGCTAAAAACTTACTGGGGGGAGGGGGAGGTATGGGGTGACACCATTTTCTACCACACCGGATGACACCAACCCTAGCAACGCCACTGGCCGTGGTTCTGACATAAAGGGGGAAAAAACACCCACATGTGACCCCATTTTGGTACCTACACCCCTTAAGAAATGTAACAAGGGATACAGTGAGCATTTACACCCCACAGGTGTCTGACAGATTTTTGGAACAGTGGTCCGAGAAAATAAAAATGTAATTTTTATATGCACAGCCCACTGTTCAAAAAATTTGTCAAAAGCCAGTGGGGTGTAAATACTCACTGCACCCCTTGTTATGTCCCTTCAGCGGTGTAGTTTCTCAAATAGTATGCCATGTGGGGGTGTTTTTGCTGTTCTTGCACCATGGGGCTTCCTAAATGAGACATGCCCCCTAAAAACCATTTCAGCAAAATTTGCTCGCCAAAAGCCACATTTTTCTCCTTCTCTACTGAGCATCGTAGTGCGCCCATAGGGCACTTTACATCCACATATGAGGTATTTCCATGCTCAGAAAAAATGTGGTTACATTACCCTTTGTGAAAATAAAAAAATGAGGTAATACCAGCATTTTAGTGAATAAAATCTAATTTTTCATTTTCACGTCCCACTTTAATGAAAGTTCATCAAGCACCTGTGTGGTGTTAAGGCTCAGTGTGCCCCTTGTTATGTTCCTTGTAGGGTGTTTCCAAAATAGTATGCCATGTGTTTTTTTTTCCTGTTCTGGCACCATTGGGGATTTCTAAATGCGACATGCCCCCCCCCCCCCAAAACCCATTTCTGCCATATTCTCTCTCCAAAAGCCCAATGTTGCTCCTCCCCTTCTGAGCCCTTTTCTTTTTAACCCTTGTAAAAATGGAAAAAAAAATGGGCTATATAAACATGTTAGTGTAAAAAAAAAAATGTCGATTTTGAGTTTTCTCCTCCCCTTTTCTGCTATTCCTGTGAAACACCTAAAGGGTTAACAAACTTTCTGAACATCATTTTGAATATTTTGAGGGGTGCAGTTTTCATTATTGGGTCAATTATGGGGAATTTTTAACAAATACTCTAGAAATCACTTCAAAATTTAACTGGTCCCTGAAAAATTGAGATTTTGAAGTTTTCGTGAAAAATTAGGAAAATTGCTGCTATACTTTGAAGCCCTTTTATGTCTTCAAAAAGTAAAACCATGTCAACATTATGATGTCAACATTAACCTCTTGGGGATACAGGGCGCACAGGTATGCCCTGCATCCTTGATCCTTAAAGGGGTACTCTTGTGGAAAACTTTTTTTTTTTTTTAAATCAACTGGTGCCAGAAAATTAAACATTTGTAAATGACTTCTATTAAAAAATCTTAATCCTTACAGTACTTATTAGCTGCTGAATACTACAGAAGAAATGGTTTTCTTTTTGGAACACAGAGCTCTCTGCTGACTTCATGACCACAAAGCTCTCTGCTGACATCTCTGTCCATTTTAAGAACTGTCCAGATTAGGAGAAAATCCCCATAGGAAACATATGCTGCTCTGGACAGTTCCTAAAATGGACAGAGATGTCAGCAGAGAGCACTGCGTTCCAAAAAGAAAATAATTTCCTCTGTAGTATTCAGCAGCTAATAAGTACTGGAAAGATTAAGATCTTTTAATAGAAGTGATTTACAAATCTATTTAACTTTCTGGCACTAGTTGATTAAAAAAAAAAGTTTTCCACTGGAGTACCACTTTAAAGCCCCAGGGCGCGCCTGTATGCCCTTGGAAATTCTGGTCCCCAATGCTCGCCGGACAGGGACCGGGATGCCTGCTGAAATCATTCAGCAGGCATCCCGTGCCAACGCCTGGGGAGATCCTGAGACCTCCCCATGTCTGCGATAGCCGCAAATCGCCGGTCAATTCACATGGCGATCTGTGGCGATTCCGGGTCATCTGGGTCTCCGGTGACCAGAAAATAAGGGGGATTGGGGCTGTCCAAGACAGCCCCAAACCCCCTGAAGGGATAGGAGTAAGGTGGCATGGGTGCTACCCCTCCTATCCCTGCTATTGGTCGGAGGGGTGGCACCCATGCTGGGATTTGTAGTTTTGCAAGACTTAGAGGGGTTTGGAGATCACTGTGCAGTGGTCTCTATACTGTGGCCCTCTAGATCTTGCACAACTACAACTCCCAGCATGCCCAGACAGCAGTGTGCTGTCTGGGCATGCTGGGATTTGTAGTTTTACAACATCTGGAGGGCCACAGTTTGGAGATCACTTCTCTAAAACTCATTCTTTGCTCCTTCTCTACTGAGCATCGTAGCTTGCCCGCAGAGCATTTTACATCCACATATGGGGTATTTCCATACTCAAAAGAAATGGGGTTACAAATTTTGGGGGGCTTTTTCTCCTATCACCCCCTGTGAAATGAAATATTTGGGGTAACACCAGCATTATAGGGAAAAAAATTTTCATGTCCAACTTTAGGGAAAATCACCTGTGGGGTTTTAAGGCTCACTGTACCCCTTATAGTTTCCAAAATAGTGTAGGCACCATATGGGCTTCCTAAATGTGACATGCCCCCAAAAACCAAATTTGCTTTCCAAAAGCCAAATGTGACTCTTTGTAGTGCGCCAGCAGAGCACTTGACGTACACACATGGGGTATTTCCATGGGGTTACAAATTTTGGCGTGCATTTTCTCCTATTACCCCTTGTAAAAATGTTAAATTTGGGGGGAAAAACTGCATTTTAGTGGGAAAAAAAAATTCATTTACACATCTGACTTTAACGAAAAGTTGTAAACCACCTGTGAGGTGTTAAAGCTCACTGTACCCCTTGTTACGTTCCTTGAGGAGTGTAGTTTCCAAAATAGTATGCCATGTGTTTTTTTTTTTTTGCTGTTCTGGCAGCATAGGGGCTTCCTAAATGTGACATTACAAAAACCATTATACCAAAATTCACTCTCCAAAATACCATTGTTGCTCCTTCCCTTCTGAGTCCTCTACTGCGCCCGCCAAACACTTTACATCCACATATGAGGTATTTCCTTACTCAAGAGAAACTGGCCAAAATTGGATTTATCATTGTCTTTAGACTGTTTTATGTGTCTACAAAAGGAGCAAAAAAGGCGCAAGCAGGGTTTATTTGTGCCTTTTTTTGCACCTTTTGGTTTTATGCTGATTTTGAGTTGCAATCCACTGATTTTGACAATACACATGATATGGACGGGTTTTATCAACTGCGCCTTTTTGTGAAAAGGCGCAAAAAAAATCGCAAAGCCACTGAAAAGTCTCTAAACTACACCAGCCCAGACTCAGCTTAGCTTTTTGGTGTATGTGAAGAGAGAAATTTCAGAAAATGTGACCTGTACAAAATGTATCCAATGCCCTGTGACCATTTAATAAATTTGGTGCTCCTACACATTACCAGCACACACAAAAAATTTGTAGAAAGATGCTTCACTTACACCTACAATGATAAATGCCGGCCATTGGGTTACAAATGGGGGGGAGGGGGAATGCTCTCCTTTTACCCCTTTCAAAATTTCAAAAAATGGCTCTACAAGAACATGCAAGTGTAAAAAACGAAGATTTTGAATTTTCTCCTCCACTTTGCTGCTATTCCTGTAAAACACCTAAAAGGTTAACAAACTTTCTGAATGTCATTTTGAATACTATGAGGGGTGCAGTTTCTATAAAGGGTATTTCTCACAGAAATGCCCCTCAAATCCACTTCAAACTTAACTGGTCCCTGAAAAATTAATATTTTGAATTTTTTGTTAAAATTTAGAAAATTGCTGCTGAACTTTAAAGCCCTCTAATGCCTACAATATGAATTTGAGTAGAATACAGACATAGCGCACATCTACAATCTTGTATAATGATCTGATTGCTTCTCAGCACAATATCAAAAACTAACAGATTGTTAGTATACATTTTTGATCAAAAAGTACAAGCCCACTTGCCACGTCAAGGCCACCTATTCAGAGTGGGTCCCTAACTTCCCTAGCATAAAATGGCGTAGCACCGGGCGGTGACCACCACCGCCGCGACACAGGTGCCCACGGGGGGGGGAGCGACCAACTGGCAGAGCGGCCCCAATGCCTCTCAAACCAGTCTATAGGCCGCACCCGCCCGCAGACACAGCGCCACGGCAGCAACGGACGGACATCTAATGTCTACAAAATGTAAAAACATGTCATCTTTAGGATGCCAGCATAAAGTAGACATATTGAATTTGGGAATCAATATATAATTTATTTGGAATGTCCATTTTCCTTACAAACAGAGAGTTTCAAAGTTAGAAAAATGCAAAATTTTCAAATTTTTCATGAAATTTAAGTATCAACGAAAATTTACCACTAACATAAAGTAGAAAATGTCACACAAAAAGCAGTCTTGGAATCAAATTCATAAGTAAGAGCATCCCAGAGTTATTCAAGCATAAAGTGTCAGAAGTCAAATTTGCAAAAAAATGCCCTGGTCCTTAACCCCTTAAGGACTCAGGGTTTTTCAGTTTTTGCACTTTCGTTTTTTCCTCCTTACCTTTTAAAACTCATAACCCTTTCAATTTTCCACCTAAAAATACATATTATGGCTTATTTTTTGCGTCGCCAATTCTACTTTGCAGTGACATTAGTCATTTTACCCAAAAATGCACGGCGAAACGGAAAAAAAAATCATTGTGCGACAAAATCGAAGAAAAAACGCCATTTTGTAACTTTTGGGGGCTTCCGTTTCTACGCAGTGCATATTTTGGTAAAAATTACGCCTTATCTTTATTCTGTAGGTCCATACGGTTAAAATAATACCCTACTTATATAGGTTTGATTTTGTCGCACTTCTGGAAAAAATCATAACTACATGCAGGAAAATTTATACGTTTAAAAATGTCATCTTCTGAGCCCTATAACTTTTTTATTTTTCCACGTACAGGGCGGTATGAGGACTCATTTTTTGCGCCGTGATCTGAAGTTTTTATCGGTATGATTTTTGTTTTGATCGAACTTTTTGATCACTTTTTATTCACTTTTTAATGGTATAAAAAGTGACCAAAATATGCTTTTTTGGACTTTGGAATTTTTTTGCGCGCACGCCATTGACCGTGCGGTTTAATTAATGATATATTTTTATATTTCGGACATTTACGCACGCGGCGATACGACATATGTTTATTCATTTCTTTATTTTACACTGTTTTATTTTTTTTATGGGAAAAGGGGGGTGATTCAAACTTTTATTAGGGAAGGGGTTAAATGACCTTTATTAACACTTTTTTTTTACATTTTTTTTGCAGTGTTATAGGTCCCATAGGGACCTATAACACTGCACACACTGATCTTCTACATAAATCACAGGCGTGTATTAACACGCCTGTGATCAGTGTTATCGGCGCTTGACTGCTCCTGCCTGGATCTCAGGCACGGAGCAGTCATTCGCCGATCGGACACCGAGGAGGCAGGTAAGCGCCCTCCCGGTGTCCGGTCAGCTGTTCGGGACGCCGCGATTTCACCGCGGCGGTCCCGAACAGCCCGACTGAGCAGCCGGGTCACTTTTAGTTTCGCTTTAGAAGCGGCGGTCAGCCTAGCGTCACATGGCGCTCAGCCTATCGCCGGCCGCCACGATGTTCTGCCTCGGCCCATAATAGGCTAAACGCCATGTGACGCTTCGTTACACCCGAAAGTATGAAGAGGATGGACCGGAGGACCGATCAGCTGTAGTGACGCTCCACGGGGACCCAGGAATGTGAGTGATGGTTTATTTTCATTTATTTTGCAGCCCAGGCAGGACGGAGCAAGAGTAGTCTGCACCAGAGTACTCCTTTAAGGGGTTAATAATCATAAAATTATAAATGTAACATTAGAATCGGTGCAATAAGATTAAAAAAAAATATATATACAGTAAATGAAGAGTAATTGCAAAGATATAAAAGAGTGGCACTGCTGACAACCACCGGGTCTTATTCTACAAAGGATACATGCTGGAGGTATACATCAAACAGGTATACTCGTACAGGTCGGTCCCATCGGTGGTGCTAGGTGAAATAGGTAACAGTCAAAGAATAGCATATACAAGAACAAATTCCCACCTGAACTCACCGCAAGGGTACCGCAACTCCGGCCTCACTCGTCCAATGCCTCCAAACAAAGACCGGGCATCTCAGATGTGGAGCGCTCAGAAATGACGACTACCGGCGGTTTCACGCAATCACTATGCGCTTCATCCGGCCTCGTTTACGTCATCACGCTGTGTTACCTAAAATAGTGCACCTGCTGTGATCATGTGACCAGGATGACGTCAGCCACAAACATACAGGTAAGGAAATAATGAGAATAATAATAGATCCCTATTACCAAGCCTAACCTAAACACACTAACAATGATACCTTAAAGTGTACCTATTGTCAACAAAAACTTTTTATATAATGTAGATAATATCATTATATGTATATTTGTAATATATATTAATTAAAAATTGTGTATATTTTTGGGTGAAAAAATGCTGTCCCTGCAGCTATTGCCTGTGTGTCTCTATGAGGAGTCCAAAAACAGGAAGTGAGGGTGGGACAAGCAGGGATCTGTGCAGACTCCTGGTTTGTCAATCATCCTGATGTATGAGTCAGGAGCATGTTATAGAGCCTCAGTGCACACTGTCCTGCTTTTTCTTAGTGAACAGAGCCCTGCTTGTCCATCCTCACTTCCTGTATTTGGACTCCTCATAGAGACACACAGGCAATAGCTCCAGGGACAAAAATATACACATTTTTTAACCAATGTATATTACAACTGTACATATAATTGCATTATCTACATTATATAAAAAGTTTTTGTTGACGACAGGTACACTTTAACATTAAATTATAAAAGCGGTGATAGATCCAATCTATCATTAAGCCCCATTGGGCCCTGTGCATCCAACGTTAAGATCCAATGCGCCTCAGCTCGCAGTAAAGCCCGCCTCCTATCTATTTTTCTCGGACCATTATCAATATGCATCAGGCCGCCAAACTTTAAATTATCACAGTCTCCCTTGTGTACTTCTTGCATGTGTTTAACAAAACGGGGGGGGGGGGGGGGGGGGGGGCCTCCTCCTTTCTTTACAGAATACAGGTATTCAATTGGCGTTCCGTCTTTCCAATATAGAACAACCTGCATTCACACATAATGAAGTATACAACAAAGGAGCTGCGGCATGTAATTAACTCTTTAACCAAGAAGCTGGTTCCTCCCAATGTACCTCCGGTAGAATTAGAATTATACTTGCAGAAAGCACAAAATTTTTGTGAGCCAGTTCTCCTGTTTTTTCTCTTGAGAATGGTTTAGCCTGTTTTTCTTAATCATATCTTGAATTGTCCGGTTCTCTTTGAAAGTCACTATAGGTTTATTTTTTGTTGTCTCCGCAATATCTGGATCCGAAGCCAGGAGATACCAGTTTTTCCAAAGTACGGATCTTATTGTTTCATTCATGGGGCCATTCTTAAAGGAGAACACGTACCGTTTATGCTCTTTTCATAAGATGTTCTTTTTTTCTTTCTCTCTATACAATAGGTTCCTCCTATCCAGGGGGTAGACTCTCTCGTAACCTTTTTGGATCACTTTATCAGGGTACCCTCTCCTAGAAAGTCTAGAGGCTAATTCCCCTGATTGTTCTTCAAAATCATGAATGCTACTATTATTTCTTTTCAGCCTTATGAATTGGCTGTAAGGAATCCCGTCCTTCACTTATGTTGGATGTGAACTGTCGTAATGTAAAAACCCTGTGCAAATAACACTCCATCTCTGACTACCAGTTTTAGGTCTAAGAATTCCAGACTACTTCCACCAAAAATACCTGTGAACAACATGTTCATTGTATTGGTCGAGTTGAGGTGTTGCACAAAATCTTAAAGTTTTTCTTTGGTATCATCCCACACAATCAGGACATCGTCCATATATCTCCAGTATACTTTTATATGTCTCACAAAGGGGTTCCCAGGGTTGTAAATGTACAGTTTCTCAAAAATTGACAAAAATAAATTTGCATATGAACATGAGGTGGGACTCCCCATGGCCGTCCCATTGCATTGCCTGTAAAATTGATTTTCATATTGGTAGATGTTATCCAAGATAAATCTTAGGGCCTCAGAAATGAACACAAAGTCTCCCGACATATCTGTATGAGATAATATCTCGTGGATGGCCTGTATACCCGCATTGTGAGGTATGCAAGTATACAGTGCCTCCACATCTATAGAGGCCAGCGAATGTTCATTTAACCATTGAAACTCTTCCACAAATTTCAGGACATCACCAGTGTCCTTTAAATAGGTGGCCATCTCCTCAAGTAGTGGTCTCAGTATCCAATCCACAAATTTTGAGAGGTACTCCGTCACCGAACCCACCCCAGCAACTATGGGTCGTCCAGGGGGGTGGGTGCTGGACTTGTGTACCTTCGGGAGTAAGTACCAGCCTGGGGTCATATAATTTTCTCATACTAAACGTTCCGCTAGTTTTAGATCTAATACTCCCTTTTCTACATATCGCCTCAAAAACGAACCTAATTTATCTTTGATCTTACTAGTAGGATTGGATGGTAATCTTTCATAGGTATCATGCCTATTTGACGCATGGCCTCTAAATCATACTGTGTTGAAGTCCATATTATTACGCTTCCTCCCTTTTCAGCTTTGGATCCGATTAGTTCATGATGTTCCGATATCCATTACAGCCCCTTTTTATCTTTGTCTTTCAAATTACTCTGAGCTCTGGGATATATGAGTGCTTTAATGTCCTTTTTCACTGCTTTGAAGAACAAATCAATTGGTCCTCCTGGAGGTAAAGGTGGATTAAAAGATGAAGGGTTACCTCCAGAAAATCGACTATCACCTCCTACGGCCTCTGGATTACTAGTATCCATCTTTTCTACATCAGCAGCCAATTCCGCTAACATTCTAGTGCATTCAAAATCTTCAGTGTTGAATCCAAAAAAAGGTGAAAAACCTAAGGGTCCTATTGTACATGGTGAATCGCTTTCATATTTCTGCTGTCCCCTTCTATCAGATTTATGTGCAAAAAACGTATCTAAATTTATTTTTCTTACAGCTTTATAGAGATCAATTTCAAACCCTGAATAGTTGAATTCCTCCATGACACCAAAGTTCAGTCCTTTAGACAGGACTTGTAACACATGCTCTGGAATAACAGTGTCAGTGAGATTTTCAACTATGTTTACGTGAACACCTGTATTCTGTAAAGAAAGGAGGAGGGTCCCCCCGTTTTGTTAAACACATGCAAGAAGTACACAAGGTAGATTGTGAGAATTTAAAGTTTGGCAGCCTGATGCATATTGATAATGGTCCGAGAAAAATAGATAGGAGGCGGGCTTTACTGCGAGCTGAGGCGCATTGGATCTTAACGTTGGATGCGCAGGGCCCAATGGGGCTTAATGATAGATTGGATCTATCACCGTTTTTATAATTTAATGTTAAGGTATCATAGTTAGTGTGTTTAGGTTAGGCTTGGTAATAGGGATCTATTATTATTCTCATTATTTCCTTACCTGTATGTTTGTGGCTGACGTCATCCTGGTCACATGATCACAGCAGGTGCACTATTTTAGGTAGCACAGCACGATGACGTAAACGAGGCCGGATGAAGCGCATAGCGATTGCATGAAACCACCAGCAGTCGCCTTTTCTGAGCGCTCCACATCTGAGATGCCCGGTCTTTGTTTGGAGGCACTGGACGAGTGAGGCCGGAGTTGCGGTACCCTTGCGTTGAGTGCAGGTGTAAATTTGTTCTTGTGTATATATATATATATATATATATATATATATATATATATATGTAGTCATGGCCGTAAATGTTGGCACCTCTGAAATTTTTCAAGAAAATGAAGTATTTCTCAAAGAAAAGGATTGCAGTAACACATGTTTTGCTGTACACATGTTTATTCCCTTTGAGTGTATTGGAACTAAAAGGGAGGGAAAAAAAGCAAATTGGACATAATTTCGGTCCCTGCCACTCGCCGGGCGGGGACCGGACAGGGGTGACTGCTGATATCTATCAGCAGGCACCCCGTGCAAATGCCCAGGTGGGTCCTGAATTCACACCGGCGATTTGCAGCGATTCCGGGTCATACGGGTTTCCGGTGACCTGGAAAATAAGGGGGATCGGGGTTGTCCAAGACACCCGCGATCCCCCTAAAGGGATTGGAGTGAGGTGGCAGAGCTGCCACCCCTCCTATCCCTGCTATTGGTCGTTCACAAGTGATGACGAAAAGCAGATGGGGGGCAGGGGGGGTTAACATTCGGTTCCCTTATTCTGCCCACCCACAGTAGGCCAGGCAGGATGGGGAAACCGACGAGGACCGGCGGCAACGTGCGGCGATTGGCGACGGTCATTATCGGCAGAAAAGGACGGCGATGCGGCTCCCTGGATTCAACGGAAGCCAGTGAGTTGCCTAGCAACATTTGGAGGGCTACAGTTTGAGACCACTATACAGATGTTGCAAAACTACAACTCCCAGCATGCCCAGACAGCTGTTTGCTGTTTGGGCATGCTGGGATTTGCAGTTTTGCAACAGCTGGAGGGCTACAGTTTGGAGATCACTGCGCAGTGGTCTCTAAACTGTGGCCCTCTAGATCTTGCAAAACTACAACTCCTAGGATGCCCAAACAGCAAACAGCTGTCTGGGCATGCTGGGAGTTGTAGTTGCGTACCTCCAGCTGTTGCATAACTACATCTCCCAGAATGCCCTTCAGTGATAAGTACATGCTGGGAGTTGCAGTTTTGCAACAGCTGGAGGCACACTGGTTGGAAAATACTGAGTTAGGTAACAGAACCTAACTGAAGGTTTTCCAACCAGTGTTGCTCCAAGTGCTGTTGCAAAAGTACAACTCCCAGCATGCACGGTCTGTCAGTGTATGCTGGGAGTTGTAGTTTTGAAACAGCTGGATGTTTGCCCCCCCCCCCCATGTGAATGTACAGGGTACATGCACACGAGCAGGTTTACAGTAAGTTTCCTGCTTCAAGTTTGAGCTGCGGCAAATTGTTCGCTGCAGCGCAAACTCCTAGCGTGAAACTTACTGTAAACCTCCGCCAATGCGAAAGTATCCTAAAAACACTACACTACACTAACACAAAATAAAGGGTAAAACACTACATATATACCCCCTTACACTGTCCCCCCCCCCCAATAAAAATGAAAAACGTATCGTACGGCAGTGTTTCCAAAACGGAGCCTCCAGCTGTTGCAAAACAACAACTCCCAGCATTTCCGGACAGCCACTGACTGTCCAGGCATGCTGGGAGTTTAGCAACAGCTGGAGGCACCCTGTTTGGGAATCACTGGCGTAGAATACCCCTATGTCCACCCCTATGCAATCCCTAATTTAGTCCTCAAATACTCATGGCGCTCTCTCACTTCGGAGCCCTGTCGTATTTCAAGAAAACAATTTAGGGCCACATATGGGGTATTTCGTACTCGGAAGAAATTGCACTACAAATTTCTCCTTTTACCCCTTATGAAAAGGAAAAGTTGGGGGCTACACCAGCCTGTTAGTGTAAAAAAAATAAAACATTTTGCACTAACATGCTGTTGTTGTCCCATACTTTTTATTTTCAAAAGCGGTAAAAGGAAAAAAAGACCCCCAAAATTTGTAAAGCAATTTCTCCTGAGTACAGAAATACCCAATATATGGGCATAAATGCTCTGCGGGCACACAACAAGGTTCAGGAGTGAGAGCACACTATGTACATTTGAGGCCTAAATTGGTGATTTGCACAGGGGTGGCTGATATTACAGCGGTTCTGACATAAACACAAAAAATAAATACCCATATGTGACCCCATTTTGGAAACTACACCCCAAGGGAAAATAGGAAAAATGCCCCCCAAAATTTGTAACCCCATGTTACAATACTCCATAATACTCCATATGTGGATGTAAAGTGCTCTGCTGGCGAACTACAATGCTCAGAAGAGAAGGAGAGCCATTGGGCTTTTGGAGATAAAATTTGTCCGGAATTGAAGGCCATGTGTGTTTACAAAGCCCCCATAGTGCCAGAACAATGAACAATGTGACCCCATTTTGGAAACAACACCCCTCATGTAATGTAATAAGGGGTGCAGTGAGCATTTATGCCCCACAGGTATCTGACAGATTTTTGGAACAGTGGTCCGTGAAAATGAAAAATGTTAACAGCCCACTGTTCCCCAGATCTGTCAAACTCCAGTGGGGTGTAAATACTCACTGCACCCTTATTAAATTCTTTGTGGGGTGTAGTTTCCAAAATGGGGTCACATGTGGGGGGGGGGGGGTTCACTGTTCTGGCACCACGGGGGCTTTGTAAACGCACATGGCCCCTGACTTACTTTCCAAACAAATTCTCTCTCCAAAATCTCAATGACGCTCCTCCTCTTCTGAGCATTGTAGTGTGCCAGCAGAGCACTTGACGTCCACACAAGGGGTATTTCCATACTCAGAAGAAATGGGGTTACAAATTTTGGGGTTCATTTTCTCCTATTACCCCTTGTAAAATTTAAAAAATTGGGGGGAAAACTGCATTTTAGTGAAAACATTTTTTTTTTCATTTTACACATCCAACTCTAACAAAAAGTCGTCAAACACCTGTGAGGTGTTAAGGCTCACTATACCCCTTGTTACGTTCCTTGAGGGGTGTAGTTTCCAAAATAATATGCCATGTGTTTTTTTGTTTTTTTTTGCTGTTCTGGCACCATAGGGTCTTCCTAAATGCGACATTCCCCCCAAAAACCATTTCAGCAAAATTTGCTTTCTAAAAGCCAAATGTGACTCCTTCTCTTCTGAGCATTGTAGTTTGCCCCACGAAGCATTTTACGTCCTAACATGGGGTATTTTCATACTCAGAAGAGATGGGGTTACAAATTTTGTGGGGCATTTTCTCCCATTACCCTTTGTAAAAATGGTAAATTTGGGGGAAAAAACTGCACTTTTTCATTTCTATTTTTTCATTTACAATTCCGACTTTAAGGCTAGAATTCCAATGAGGTTTTTTCCCTCCAGCAAAAATGCCAGGAAAAACTGCCAATAAAACTGCCACGGATTTTCCTTGCGTTTTGGCAGTTTTTCTGGCGTTTTTTCTGGCATTTTTCCTGGGGTGTGGAAATAGCCAGTTTTGTCCCCTGAGGCAGTTTTTTCACTGTCTTCAGGTATCCCTCTGTGGGTCGGATGCTGAGCGCCCGGTCCACAGAGTGTAAGATGATGAGGAGTGATGTATAGCATCACTACTCACCTCCACGGCCGTATAGTATACAGGGGGGCATAGTGTACCTGTGTATACTATACAGGAGCTGGGAATCATGTCACCAGACTGACAGGACTCCCTGCTCCTATAGCCCCTTTGGGTGGTATACAGTATATACAGCTATCTATAGATAGCTGTATATAGTGTATACAGAACACGAGGTCCACGTACCTTCCTCGCTCCCTGTGCCCGTCTGGTCCGTGTAGCTCTGCCCCCTAGTGATGATTTCATTAAGGGGCGGAGCTACATACGTGAGCCAGGCTAGTAAGTCTGAAGCTCTGTTTACATTGTCCGTTTTTTATAATGTGAACAGACCCTTCTGGCAGTGTCTACCCAGACAAAGAGACTCCAGCTGTTGCTAAACTACAACTCCCAGCATGCCCAGACAGCCAAAGGCTGTCTGAGCATTCTGGAAGTTGTAGTTTTGCACCAGTTGGAGGCTCCCTGTTTGGGAAGACATTGCATTATGGGCACTCTCCCCAGCGGAGAGGGCCAAAAATGTACTAACCATTTTTTTGTGTTTTTTTTTTCTTCTCGTTTCAGATCCGTGAATGCAGAGGATTACGGTGGATTCGATGGATTACAGCGGATGAACTGGATTTTTTTTAATAAAACGGTTAATGAGGGCTGTGGGGGAGTGTTTTTTAAAATAAAATAATTCTTCCAATGTGTTTTTTTTTTTTAAATTGAATTTTCAGGCTTAATTGTGGAAGCCGGTCTTATTGACGGAATCCATTACTAAGCCAGGGCTTAGCGTTATCCCCAAAAACAGCTAGCGTTAACCCCCAATTATTACCCCGATACTTACCGCCACAGGGGTGCCAGGAAGAGCCTCAAAAATGGCACTCCTGGGCCTAGGCGGTAACAGGCTGGCATTATTTAGGCTGGGGACAACCAGTAACAATGGTCCTTGCCCACCCTGGTAATGTCAGGCTGTTGCTGCTTGGTTGATATTGTGCTGAGAATGAAAATACGGGGAACCCTATGCGTTTTTTATTTATAAAAAAAAAAATGCATAGGGTTCTCCATATTTTCATTCTCAGCACAATACCAACCAAGCAGCAACAGCCTGACGTTACCAGGATGGGTGAGGACCATCCCCAGCCTAAATAAGGACAGCCTGTTACCGCCTAGGCCCAGGAGCGCCATTTTTGAAGCTCCAGGCCTGTTGATACCGGCTCTTCCCGGCACCCCTGTGGCAGTGGGTACCAGGGTAATAATTGAGGGTTAGCGCTAGCTGTTTTTGGGGCTAATGCTAAGCCCTGGCTTAGTAATGGATTCCGTCTATTAGACAGCCTCCATTACTAAGCCTGAAAATTCAATAAAAAAAACACAACACATTGGAATTTTTATTTTATTTTAAAAAAACACTCCCCCACAGCCCTCGTTAACCATTTTATTAAAATAAAAAAATACAGTTCATCCATCGTAATCCATTGAATCCGCTTTAATCATCTGCATACACGGATCTGAAACGAGAAGAAAAAAAAACACAAAAAAATGGGTTAGGACATTTTTTGCGCTCTCCGCAGGGGAGAGCGCCCATACTGCAATGTCTTCCCAAACAGGGAGCCTCCAATTGGTGCAAAACTACAACTCCCAGCATGCCCAGACAGCCTTGGCTGTCTGGGCATGCTGGGAGTTGTAGTTTAGCAACAGCTGGAGTCTCCCTGTCTGGTAAGACACTGGCAGAAGGGTCTGCTCACATTATACAAAAGGACAATGTTAACAGAGCCTTATACCCTTACCAGCCTGGATCCCGTCTGTTACTTTGTCACTAGGGACGGAGCTACATGGACCCTCCCGGGACTACAGGGAGGTAAGGGGACTTATTCATCTTCTGTATACACTATATACAGCTATCTATAGATAGCTTTATATATTGTATACTGCCCAAAGGGTTAACCTACACTGTCCAGCAGTGTAAGTTAACTCTTTCCTTGCCGGGCTGGCTTAGCGCACAGCTCAGCAAGGGGTTAAGTGAGCCAGCAATGTGTATACACATTGCAGGCTCACTGTAAGTTCTTGCTGGGCAGTAGATATACGATGTATATCTACTGCTCAGCATCAGCTGTTCTCCCGGCTCTGTAGCCTTGAGAACAGCTGACTCCCCACAGTCACTTCAGGATGATCGCAGCAGGTGTCAGGAAAAGTGACATCGGCTGTGATCTGTCCCTTACTGCAGGCACTACTGTTCCCAACTTGGAGCACACTCTGCTGCATGCTGGGAGTTGTAGTACCTGCATTAATAGACACATCGCAGCGAGTGTAACTTCTGATACCCGCTGTGATCCTCCTGAATAATGAATAAATGCAGCCAGCTGCTCTTCTATGGTCCCCTGCACTGATATTTATATACATATTCATATTTCCCACAGAGTTGTGATTGGCTGGAACCATCTGGCCAATCACAGCTCTCTGCGGGAAATATGAATAGGTGTATATATATGGCAGTGCAGGAGACCATAGAAGAGCGGCCGGCCGCATCTATACATTATACAGAAGGATCGCAAAGGGGTGACCTGTCAATTAATACAGGTACTACTACTCCCATCATGGAACAGAGTGTTCCATGCTGTGAGTAGTAGTACTACCTAAAAAATTTTAAAAAATTGTTAAAACACACACACACACACACTACATTTTTATTATTGTCGGCTACATTTTTAGTGCTCTGCCCGCCCACATAAATTGATCCCTGTTTAAAAATTAATAAAAATGTCATTCTAAAAAAGCAAAATTTCGTTAAATACAATTTTTTCCCTCACTACGTTATCTTTTTTATTATTATTTTTTAATGATACCCTATGACATCTTATTAAAAAAGGTATCCCCATCACTTTTTTGGTTCGCTAAACTCCAAAATTGGTATTGTGCTGAGAATGAAAATACGGGGAACCCTATGCGTTTTTTATTTATTTAAAAACAATGCATAGGGTTCCCCATATTTTCATTCTCAGCACAATATCAACCAAGCAGCAACAGCCAGGGTGGGCGAGGACCATTGTTACTGGCCCTCCCCAGCCTAAATAATGCCAGTCTGTTACCGCCTAGGCCCAGGAGCGCCAAAAATTGTTAAAAACACACACACTACATTTTTATTATTGTCGGCTACCTTTTTAGTGCTCTGTCCGCCCACATAAATTGATCCCTGTTTAAAAATTTATAAAAATTTTGTTCTAAAAAAGCTAAATTTCGTTAAATACAATTTTTTCCCTCACTACGTTATCTTTTTTATTATTATTTTTTAATGATACCCTATGACATCTTATTAAAAAAGGTATCCCCATCACTTTTTTGGTTCGCTAAACTCCAAAAAAGAATAAAAACCGCCTGCAAAAACGCCAAAGTTAAAACTAACATGGTGTTTTCTTGGCGTTTTTGCTCTCCCATAGACTTCTATTGGAGGAAAACGCCACGATTTCTGTGCAAAAAACCCCAAACGTGGTTTAGTCGGGCATTTTGAAAAACCAGCCTCTGAGCCCAAAATTGCTGAAAGATGCCAAAAGGATAAAAAAAAGCCAAACTGAAAAAATGCCAGGTGGATCTGGCATTTTGCAGTTTACTATTGACTATTGACAAAAATGGCGCTCCTGGGCCTAGTCGGTAACAGGCTGGCATTATTTAGGCTGGGGACAGCCAGTAACAATGGTCCTCGCCCACCCTGGTAATGTCAGGCTGTTGCTGCTTGGTTGGTATTGTGCTGAGAATGAAAATACGGGGAACCCTATGCGTTTTTTATTTATTTAAAAAAAATGCATAGGGTTCCCCATATTTTCATTCTCAGCACAATATCAACCAAGCAGCAACAGCCAGGGTGGGCGAGGACCATTGTTACTGGCCCTCCCCAGCCTAAGTAATGCCAGTCTGTTACCGCCTAGGCCCAGGAGCGCCAAAAATTGTTAAAAACACACACACTACATTTTTATTATTGTCGGCTACATTTTTAGTGCTCTGTCCGCCCACATAAATTGATCCCTGTTTAAAAATTTATAAAAATTTTGTTCTAAAAAAGCTAAATTTCGTTAAATACAATTTTTTCCATCACTACGTTATCTTTTTTATTAGTATTTTTTAATGATACCCTACGACATCTTATCAAAAAAGGTATCTCCATCACTTTTTTCGTTCGCTAAAGTCCAAAAAAAGAATAAAAACCGGCTGCAAAAATGCCAAAGTTAAAACTAACATGGTGTTTTTCTTGGCGTTTTTGCTCTCCCATAGACCTCTATTGGAGGAAAACGCCACGATTTCTGTGCAATAAAAGCCAAACTAGGTTTAGTCGGGCGTTTTGAAAAACCAGCCTCTGAGCCCAAAATTGCTGAAAGATGCCAAAAGGATAAAAAAAAAAAAAAGCCAAACTGAAAAAATGCCAGGTGGATCTGGCATTTTGCAGTTTACTATTGACTATTGACAAAAATGGCGCTCCTGGGCCTAGTCGGTAACAGGCTGGCATTATTTAGGCTGGGGACAGCCAGTAACAATGGTCCTCGCCCACCCTGGTAATGTCAGGCTGTTGCTGCTTGGTTGGTATTGTGCTGAGAATGAAAATACGGGGAACCCTATGCGTTTTTTATTTATTTAAAAACAATGCATAGGGTTCCCCATATTTTCATTCTCAGCACAATATCAACCAAGCAGCAACAGCCAGGGTGGGCGAGGACCATTGTTACTGGCCCTCCCCAGCCTAAATAATGCCAGTCTGTTACCGCCTAGGCCCAGGAGCGCCAAAAATTGTTAAAAACACACACACTACATTTTTATTATTGTCGGCTACCTTTTTAGTGCTCTGTCCGCCCACATAAATTGATCCCTGTTTAAAAATTTATAAAAATTTTGTTCTAAAAAAGCTAAATTTCGTTAAATACAATTTTTTCCATCACTACGTTATCTTTTTTATTATTATTTTTTAATGATACCCTACGACATCTTATCAAAAAAGGTATCTCCATCACTTTTTTCGTTCGCTAAAGTCCAAAAAAAGAATAAAAACCGGCTGCAAAAATGCCAAAGTTAAAACTAACATGGTGTTTTTCTTGGCGTTTTTGCTCTCCCATAGACCTCTATTGGAGGAAAACGCCACGATTTCTGTGCAATAAAAGCCAAACTAGGTTTAGTCGGGCGTTTTGAAAAACCAGCCTCTGAGCCCAAAATTGCTGAAAGATGCCAAAAGGATAAAAAAAAAAAAAAGCCAAACTGAAAAAATGCCAGGTGGATCTGGCATTTTGCAGTTTACTATTGACTTGCAGCTAACATCTGGATGCAGCGTTTTTTTGCTGAAAAAAACGCAGTGCGGGAAAATTGCCGTTTTTTTCGGCGTTTTTGCAAAAAAAATCCTCAGTGGAATTCCAGCCTTATGAAAAGTCGTCAAACACCTGTGGGGAGTAAAGGCTCACTGGACCCCTAGTTATATGCCTTGAGGGGTGTAGTTTCCAAAATAGTATGCGATGTGGGGGGGGGGGGGTTCTGCTGTCCTGGCACCATAGGGTCTTCCTAAATGTGACATGCCCCCCAAAAACCATTTCAGCAGAATTCACTCTCCAAAATCCCATTGTTGCTCCTTCCCTTCTGAGCCCTCTACTGCACCCGCTGAACACTTGACATACACATATGAGGTATTTCCTTTCTTGAGAGAAATTGGGTTACACATTTTGGGGAGCTTTTTCTTCTGTTACCCCTTGTAAAAATTCAAAAACTGGGTCTGCAAGAATATACGAGTGTAAAAAATTTTTAATTTTCTCCTTCACTTTGCTGCTATTACTGTGAAACACCTAAAGGGTTAACACACTTGATGACACTGAATGTCATTTTGAACACTTTGAGGGGGGCAGTTTTTATAATGGGGTCATTTGTGGGGTATTTCTAATATTAAGGCCCTTCAAATCCACTTCAAAACTGAACTGGTGCCTGAAAAGTTCAGATTTAGGAAATTTTTTTGAAAAATAAGAAAATTGCTGCTGAACTTTGAAGCCCTCTGATGTCTTCCAAAAGTAAAAACATGTCAACTTTATGATGAAAACATAAAGTAGACATATTGTATTTGTGAATCAATATATAATTTATTTGGAATGTCTATTTTCCTTACGAGCAGAGAGCTTCAAAGTTAGAAAAATGCTAAATTTAAAATTTTTCCATAAAATTTGATGCAAGTTTCCACAAAAGTTTACCACTAACAAAGTAGAATATGTTGTCACGAAAAAAATCTCAGAATCAGAATGAAAAGTAAAAGCATCCCAGAGTTATTAATGCTTAAAGTGACAGTGGTCAGATGTGCAAACAACGCTCTGGTCCTACAGTGAAAATTGGCTTGGTCCTTAAGGGGTTAAGCTAGGTGGGTTCTATAATGAATCACCTAGGATTTGAGAAATTGTTGCAGTCTATCAAATTTATTTAAATGATGTTTCATTAAACTGAAGATGTGTGTTTCAGTGGGTGGGATTCAGTATTTAATTTGTGACAAATACTAGGCAACTAGAATTGAAAGATGGCACTCACCGGTAAACTGCAAGATGCTATATCTTTATTGTTCCGTGTACATGAAGACAGGTGGTGGGGAGCATGGGTGAGGATGCAGGGGGGTTCTCAGGACAGGCTGTTTTGTGCTGACGCACTTCCTCTGGCTGAGTACCCAGTATTTATTCTGTAGTTAAAAAAACTATTCAATAGGCTATTTCCTTCGTATAAGTCAGTTATATAATTCACTCCCCCACTTTTCCAATTAGGTCAACAATTTATCGATGATAGAGGAATGTTACAAGTAGTGCTAAATGTTGGGTTAGACGTACCCTTATTGAATTGAGACTAAATTTGCAGTAACACATGTTTTTCAAATGAAAATGATCCTGTTTTACTTTCTGAGGAAACAACAAAGCAGATGACTGTGTAATTATGCAGGCTTTTCTGTATGCTTTAAGGTTGGGTAAACCTAAACAGTCCTCTTCCATAGAGATCATCATTATTTTTGGGGCTACATGTGGGGGAGTTTTTTCCCCAAATTAATTTCTTTAAATGAGTTTGTAGGGTCTTAATATTTTTAGGAACAGGTATAGGTAGGGTTCTGAAGGAATATAAAATTCTAGGTAATACCAACAAGATATTATCTTATCCAACCAACTGAGTTCATGTTTGTTCATGCCTGTCATAACTTTGTCCTGTGTGTCAATTTATTTGGGAACATTTTGTTCAATTAGAGTTTTGGGGAGTTTGAAATTTGTAAGTCCAGGTATGTTAAAGATTTTGCCATTTATTTGAATGGATATATATAGAGAGAAATACATTTAAAGACATAAGGGGACATTTATCAGTTTTTAGTAGTTTTTTTTGCTTAAAATTGTCGCAAAAAAGTCACACGTGCGACTACTCTCTTTTTTTCTGCGACTTTTTGCCCTAAGCAAAAAATAAAAATCTTGCTTACCAAAGCAAAAAGTGATTTTTGACTTGCAGTGGTCAGAGATTTATCAAGTGCGAAAGTCGCAAAAAAGTCGCATTACATGGAAAAACCTACTAAATTTACTCCAGCTCAGACCTGGAGCAGAAAAAGCCACTACCAAAGCAAAAAAAAGAAAATTTGCTTACGTGAAAGAAATTTATCAACAGGCTGAAAGCAGTTGATAAATAAGTCGCACATAAGCAAAAAAAAATTGTAAGAAAAAAATAACTAAGAAAAGCAATACATAAGCAAAAATTGATAAATGTCCCCCATATAGTTTTGGGGAGATGAAGACCCATCAATTGACATTTATAAATATTTAATCTATAGTAAGAGATTTTGCTAAAGGTGTCTATGATATCTTTGTTTCAGAATTAGATAAAAGTAGGATAATATCATATATATAAAGACTAATTTTATGTGTAAAAGATGGGTTATTTATGACTGTAATAAATGAAGATTGTCTAATTTTTATTGCTTGTGGGTCTTCAGTTATGGAAACAATTATGGTGGGTCTTCAGTTATGGAAAAAATTATGTCTTGTTCCATTGAAAATAGGGAAGGTGTCTGAAAGTGTGCCATATACATATACAGTAGTAGAAGGAGAGTAATATGAAGCTAAAATTGATGTTTTAATTTAGAGAGGCAAGACCAAAGGAGTCTAAAGTTGCAGATAGATAACATCAGTTTACCATGTCGAACGCCTTCCCTGCATCCAGAGACAAAAGCCAAGAAAGCGTCAATTGGCATAGGCATTTAAATCAATTGATGTGATTTAGATTTATTTTCTGTTAAATTATTTGGCATTTGTACATTGATAAAAATAAACACTTCTATTTTATAAAGCATTCTTACTTTGCAGCATTTTTTCCACACCTGCCTAAACATTTTGCACAGTACAGTATTACAAAACATTTATTGTAACTCAACACAACATGTTTGCTATTTCTTTTGTTTCATTTTTTACTTTATTTTTTATTCTCTTCATTATTTTTCTATTAAAGGGGTACTGCTGTGCAATGCTTATTTTTATTTTTTATTTAAATCAACTGATGCCATAAAGTTAAATCTTAATCCTTCCAGTACTTATTAGCAGCTGTCTACTAAGAGGAAATTCTTTTTTTTTTGGGGGGGGGGGGGGAATTCTTTTCCGTCACGACCACAGTGCTCTCGGCTGACACCTCTGTCCATGTCATGAACTGTCCAGAGAAGGAGAAAATCCCCATAGCATGCACATGTTGCCCTGGAAAGTTCCTAAAAGGGACAGAGGCTTCACTGTGGTCGTGACAGAAAAGAAATCCCGAAAGAAAATAATTTTCTCTGTAGTATACAGCTGCTAATAAGTACTGGAAGGATTAAGAATTTTTAATAGAAGTAATTTACAAATCTGCTTAAAGGGGTATTCCAGGCAAAAACTTTTTTTTATATATATCAACTGGCTCCAGAAAGTTAAACAGATTTGTTAATTACTTCTATTAAAAAATCATTATCCTTCCAATAGTTATTAGCTTCTGAAGTTTTCTGTCTAACTGCTCTATGATGATGTCACGTCCCGGGAGCTGTGCATGATGGGAACATTTCCCCATAGGAACTGCACAGCTCCCGGGACGTGAGTCATCATTGAGCAGTTAGACAGAAAGCAACAACTCAACTTCAGAAGCTAATAACTATTGGAAGGATTAAGATTTTTTTAATAGAAGTAATTTACAAATCTGTTTAACTTTCCGGAGCCAGTTGATATATAAAAAAAAGTTTTTGCCTGGAATACCCCTTTAACTTTCTGGCACCAGTTGATTTAAAAAAAAAAAGTTTTTCACCGGAGTACCCCTTTAACCTCTTAAGGATGCAGGGGAGCTAATGACAGCCGGGACCCTGGGCTAATAGTGTGCGGCACCGATCGTTGTGCGGCGCGCTATTAACCCTTTAGACGTTGCGTTCAAAGTAGATTGCCACGTCTAAAATTAAAGTAAAAACTCAGCTCAGTCAGGCTGATCGGGACCATCGCGGTGAAATCATGATGTCCCGATCAGCTAGAACGTGAGCGGAGGTCCCCTCACTTGCCTTCGTCACATCCGATCGGCGATTGATTGCTCCAAGCCTGAGATCCAAGCTTGAGCAATCGACCGCCGATTACACTGATCTTTGTTGTGTCAATCAACGGCAATGATCTGTGTATGAGATTGGTATGTGCAGTGAAATAGCCATCAGGGGGGGGGGGGGGCTGTAACACTGCAAAAAAAAAGGTTAAAAAAAGTTAATAAAGATCATTTAACACCTTCCCTAATAAAAGTAAGAATCACCACCATTTTTCCATAAAAAAAAAAAAAGCTGTGTAAGTAAAAATAAACATATGTGGTATTGCCGCATGTAGAAATGTCCAAACAATAAAAATGTGTCGTTAATTAAACCACACGGTCAATGGCGTACACGAAAAATAGTGTATTTTTGGTAACTATTTATATAAAAACAATCAAAAAGTCTGATCAATATAAAAATGGTACCGAAAAAAACTTTAGATCACAGCGCAAAAAATTAGCCCTCATACCGGCCCGTACGCAGAAAAATAAAAAAGTTATAGTTGTCAGAAAATGACAATTTTAAACGTATACATTTTCCTGCATGTAGTTATGATTTTTTTTAGAAGAACGACAAAATCAAACCTATATAAGTAGGGTATCATTTTAATTGTATGGACCTACAGAATAAAGATAAGGTGTCATTTTTACAGAAAAATTCACTGCGTAGAAACCGAAGTCCCCAAAATTTACAAAATGGCATTTTTTCTTCAATTTCTTTGCACAATTAATTTTTTTCCACTTCGCTGTGGATATTTTGGTAAATATGGAATTTTAGGTGTAAAATTGAAAACGTTATGATTTTTAGAAGGTGATGAGGAAAAAATGAAAATGCAAAAATGGAAAAACCATGTGTCCTTAAGGGGTTAACAACTTGGGGGACAGAGGGTTTTTCCGTTTTTGCTCTTTTGTTTTTTCCTCCTTACCTTTAAAAAATCATAACCCTTTCAATTTTGCACCTAAAAATCCATATGATGGCTTATTTTATCGTCACCAATTCTACTTTGTAATAACATCAGTTATTTTACCCAAGAATCTATGGTAAAATGGGAAAAAAATCATTGTGCGACAAAATTGAAGAAAAAACACACCATTTTGTTACTTTTGGGGGCTTCCATTTCAGCGCATTAAATTTTTCGGTAAAAATGACACCTTATCTTTATTCTGTAGGTCCATACGATTAAAATGATACTCTACTTATATAGATTTGTCATAAAATCATAACTACATGCAGGAAAATTTATATGTTTAAAATTGTCATCTTTTGACCCCTATAACTTTTTATTTTTCTGCGTTACGGGGCGGTATGAGGGCTCATTTTTTGTGCCGTGATCTGAAGTTTTTAGTAGTACCCTTTTTTTATTGTTTGGAGTTTTTGATCGCTTTTTATAAAAAAATTTCATGATATAAAAAGGGACCAAAAATACGCTATTTTCGACTTTGGAATTTTTTTGCGCGTACACCATTGACCGTGCGGTTTCATTAACAATATATTCTTATAACTCGGACATTTCCGCATGCGGCGATACCACAAATGTTTATTTTTATTTACACAGTTTTTTTGGGGAAAAGGGGGGTGATTCAAACTTTTCTTAGGGAAGGGGTTATTGATCTTTATTCACTTTTTTTTTTTTTCAATGTTATAGCTCCCATAGGGGACTATAACACTGCACACACTGGTCATTTACATTGATCAATGGTTTCTCATAGGTTTCTCAATGGTTTCTCATGTGATCCAGGCATGCCGCTTGACTGCTCATGCCTGGATCTCAGGCACTGAGCAGTCATTCGGCAATCGGACAGTGAGGAGGAAGGTAGGGGACACTCCTGCTGTCTTACAGCTGTTCGGGATGTTGCAATTTTGCGAATAGCCCCCTGTGTTAACCGGCATTAGTTTGCTTTCACTTTGGACACGGCATTCAACTTTGAACGCAGCATCTAAAGGGTTAACGGTGAGCGGCACCGCGATCAGTGCTGCGCGCTATTAGCCACGGGTCCCGGCCGTTGTTTGAGGCCGTGCTCGACCCGCTATGATGTGGGGCTACGGCGTGGCCCCGCATTATAGAAAGGGAGTGGATGAAGGGCGTACAGATACGCCCTCTGTCCCCAACCGGTTAATCTCCTATTATAGTATGCATTTTCCTCGTATTCTGTATTGCACAAACCTATGTCATACTGTGCTTTTTTTATACCCAAATATTTATGTATTCCATTTTATTGACAAAATAAGAAACCAACATCTGATGATGCATAATAAAAAAAATCTATAAAGGATATTATTGTTATATGCAGAGTTTATCTTCACTACTGAAGAAGGAATTGAGTATATTCCAAAAAGACTTTGTGAAAAGTAAAAGTCATTTAGTACATTTTACTTATGAAAACAAATATAATCGGTACCTAATCTATATTAAGTCAGTGAATACAACTGACAGAGCACATCAAATACTGGAGGAAACTCTTTGGTGCTCATTAGTGAACCATTAGCTGTAGTATGACTTAGCAGACAATATGGAACTAACCAAACCCATCAATATAAGAAAATATATGACTTCTCAATTTTTTTTGCTTGATCACACCAAGTTTATAATGATACAAAGTGATTGCAAATTTAAACTGTATATTGCTTTTTAAACTGTGAATAATTTATCCATGTGCATGAGAGGATGACACATGTGAAAAAAAAGAATAAATGCAATTTTTATGAATTCATTTGCACCCAATTATTGTAAAGGGTGTATTTCATTCTGGCAGAATGGTTAATTTCTACACTAGCTCCTGTTTTGTGCTTTGATTTAAACCTGTGTACTCTGACCTTGTCTTGTTCTGGGACTACTCTTCTACTTACTGTATCTGTACTGCAACACTTTCATACTGATTTGGACTGTTTGACTCTGATTTTGTTTGTATTTTTTTATGTGCTGTTGTTGGTTAACCCTTTTCTTCCTTGACTTGTTTTTCCTGACTTCTGTACTGTGGCTATGTAATACTATCATTATATAAATTGTGTATCGCCATAATTGTACCAACCTATAGAATAAAGATAACGTGCACACAGGAAAAGGAATAAAATAAATGAAAAACAAAGAACTTGCCTCTCCCCAAAATTCTTGATAAAAACGGATGAAAAAGTCTACAAAACTATGGCTCATTTTCCAAAAAACAAGACTTCACACAGGTCTGTCAACCAAAAAAAAATTTAATAAATACATGGAGTGATCTTTCATTTCTGAGACCTGAGACATGGGATACGTCTAAAAAGTGCACATTTAGTGTAATAAATAAATTATCAGTTTAATTAATGCTGTTATTATCTGCTGTGTTACAGAAAAAATATAACATTGCACCTCCACTTTTGCTCAATTCCTGTGAACCACCTAAAGAGTTAACCAAGTTTCTATAGCCTGTTATGGTGCAGTTTTTAAAATGGGGTAAAATAAGGGGGGGGGGGGGGCCCTCAAATCATGTCTATGGCATGAGGTGTGACATCTGTGGAGCAAAAGTTACTCCCATAGACATAAATAGAGGGGGTGTGGTGTGATGTCACGAACATAGGAGCCCAAAGCCGGCATTCTGAACTTAAATGTTCAGAACACCGGATTGTGGGGAACCCGGCAGTCTCCAGAGAATTTTTCCTTTTGGATAGGGGATAAGTTTAGGGACGGAGTACTCCTTTAAGGGCAAAATTAGCTTGGTCCTTGAGGGGTTAATATTTGAATGTTGTTGTCATTTTGGCTTTGTCTGGTAGTATTTTTAGGCAATGTATGGTAGTATTATGCAGGCAATATTCAGCTTTAATTATTTTAGGTTAGAAAGTTAACCTAATCAGTTACTAAAGGCAATTGACTAAGTAATGTGCTATTCATGTTTATCTGTAATCAGAAATTTCACTTTACTTTAAGAAAACATGGAAATGTGTTTTAAAAATCTGTATATTTAAAAATAAATAAGATACATTTTGATTTATTGCTCTCACAGGAAATGTAATTGAGAAATAGCAATAGTGTGCTTCAACTTAATCTTGAACTTAGTGATGTCATTTCATTGGCCAAAAGAGCACATGTGGTCATCAAAGACGTGCATTCATCTCATACTCTCAAATTCTAGGGAAGAAAGAAATATCTGTTGGATTATGTGCAAGGTTACAACACAAGTCTCTTTTCTATGTTTTGTAAGCTGTGGCTACAAAGAGGACCTTGTCTGTATAGAAATACTATGTTTAATACTATTGTAATGAGCTTGGCAGTACATCCGCAACTTGGTTTTTAAGTCAAATTTGATTCCTTTGAAAATATGAGGACTGAAAATGTGATGAAGTCACCTAAAAAGCAAGATCAACAATATAATTAACTGAAATGATGACAAATTTCAGCTACAGCTTTATTTAGTTGCAAAAGGATTGTTACTGTTTTTGATGCTTACATTTGTGGTTTAAGACCTGTTCCAATATTGAAAGCAATGGAATGTGATGTAGTGTTTATAGGTAGGAAAAAGTAGTCAAGTGGCAGCATGCATGACACCACACCATCTAATGCTTGGCATTGTGCTTGGCATTGTTGCTCAGCTATGGAAACCCATGACATGAAGCTTCCTGTGTACAGTTTTTGAGCTGATTTCAATATCATATAAAGTTTGGAACTCTGCACTTAATGAGTCTGCAGAGATTTTATGCACTATGCATCTCAGTGCGCACACCCACCCACCCACAAATACACCTCTTAAGCATTTAATCCTGGTGTTTCATCCAGTTTCTTCACCCCCCTTTTCCCATAAATAAAAAAAAACTGTGTTAATAAAAATAAACATATGTGGTATCGCCGCGTGTGCAAATGTCCGAATTATAAAAATATATTGTTAATTAACCCCTTAAGGACCCAGCCATTTTACACCTCAGGACCCGGCCATTTTTTGCACATCTGACCACTGTCACTTTAAACATTAATAACTCTGGGATGCTTTTAGTTATCATTCTGATTCCGAGATTGTTTTTTCGTGACATATTCTACTTTAACATAGTGGTAAAATTTTGTGGTAACTTGCATCTTTTCTTGGTGAAAAATCCCCAAATTTTATGAAAAATTTGAAAATTTTGCATTTTTCTAACTTTGAAGCTCTCTGCTTGTAAGGAAAATGGATATTCCGAATAAATTTTTTTTTTATTCACATATACAATATGTCTACTTTATATTTGCATCATAAAATTGACATGTTTTTACTTTTGGAAGACACCAGAGGGCTTCAAAGTTCAGCAGCAATTTTCCAATTTTTCACAAAATTTCCAAACTCACAATTTTTCATGGACCAGTTCAGGTTTGAAGTGGATTTGAAGGGTCTTCATGTTAGAAATACCCCACAAATGACCCCATTATAAAAACTGCACCCCCCAAAGTATTCAAAATGACATTCAGTCCGCGTTTTAACCCTTTAGGTGTTTCACAGGAATAACAGCAAAGTGAAGGAGAAAATTCACAATCTCCATTTTTTACACTCGCATGTTCTTGTAGACCCAATTTTTGAATTTTTACAAGGGGAAAAAGGAGAAAATGTATACTTATATTTGTAGCCCAATTTCTCTCGAGTAAGCACATACCTCATATGTCTATGTAAAGTGTTCGGTGGGCGCAGTAGAGGGCTCAGAAGTGAAGGAGCGACAAGGGGATTTTGGAGAGTACGTTTTTTTTAAATGGTTTTTGGGGGGCATGTTGCATTTAGGAAGCCCCTATGGTGCCAGAACAGCAAAAATCCCCCACATGGCATACCATTTTGGAAACTAGACCCCTTGAGGTACGTAACAAGGAATAAAGTGAGCTTTAATACCCCACAGGTGTTTCACGACTTTTGCATATGTAAAAAAATAAATAAAAAAATTTCACTAAAATGTGTTTCCCCCCAAATTTCACATTTTTGCAAGGGTTAATAGCAGAAAATACCCCCCAAACATTGTAACCCCATCTCTTCTGAGTATGAAGGTACCCCATAAGTTGACCTGAGGTGTACTATGGGTGAACTACAATGCTCAGAAGAGAAGGAGTCATATTTGGCTTTTTGAGAGCAAATTTTGCTCGGGGGCATGTCGCATTTAGGAAGCCCCTATGGTGCCAGGACAGCAAAAAAAAAAAACACATGGCATACCATTTTGGAAACTAGACCCCTCAGGGAACGTAACAAGAAATAAAGTGAGCCTTAATACCCCACAGGGGTTTCACGACTTTTGCATACGTAAAAAAAAAAATAAAAAAAAATCACTAAAAGGTGTGTTTCCCCCCCAAATTTCACATTTTTGCAAGGGTTAATAGCAGAAAATACCCCCCAAAATTTGTAACCACATCTCTTCTAAGTATGGAGGTACCCCAAAAGTTGACCTGAAGTGCACTACGGGCGAACTACAATGCTCAGAAGAGAAGGAGTCATATTTCGCTTTTTGAGAGCAAATTTTGCTCGGGGGGCATGTCGCATTTAGGAAGCCCCTATGGTGCCAGGACAGCAAAATAACCCCCACATGGCATACCATTTTGGAAACTAGACCCCTTGAGGAACGTAAGAAGGCGTAAAGTGAGCATTTACCCCCCACTGGTGTCTGTCATATCTTTGGAACAGTGGGCTGTACAACATTTTTTATTTGCACAGCCCACTGTTCCAAAGATCCGTCAGACACCTGTGGGGGGTAAATTCTCACTGCACCCCTCATTACATTCCGTGAGGGGTGTAGTTTCCGAAATGGGGTCACATGTGGGGTTTTTTTTTTTTTGCATTTGTCAAAACCGCTGTAACAATCAGCCACCCCTGTGCAAATCCCCTCAAATGTACATGGCGCACTCTCCCTTCTGGGCCTTGTTGTGCGCCCCCAGAGCAGTTTGTGCCCACATATGGGGTATCTCCGTACTCGGGAGAAATTGCGTTACAAATTTTGGGGGGCTTTTTTCCCCTTTACCTCTTGTCAAAATGAAAAGTATAGGGCAACACCAGCATGTTAGTGTAAAAAGTTTATTTTTTTTACACTAACATGCTGGTGTAGACCCCAACTTCACCTTTTCATAAGGGGTGAAAGGAGAAAAAGCCCCCCAAGATTTGTTAGTCAATTTCTCCCGAGTACGGCGATACCCCATATGTGACCCTAAACTGTTGCCTTGAAATACGACAGGGCTCCGAGGTGAGAGCGCCATGCGCATTTGAGGCCTGAATTAGGGATTTGCATAGGGGTGGACATAGGGGTATTCTACGCCAGTGATTCCCAAACAGGGTGCCTCCAGCTGTTGCAAAACTCCCAGCATGCCTGGACAGTCAACGGCTGTCCGGCAATACTGGGAGTTGTTGTTTTGCAACAGCTGGAGGCTCCATTTTGGAAAGAGTGGCGTACCAGGTGTTTTTCATTTTTATTGGGGAGGGAGGGGGGCTGTGTAGGGGTATGTGGATATGTAGTGTTTTTTACTTTTTATTTTATTTTGTGTTAGTGTAGTGTAGTGTTTTTAGGGTACAGTCGCACGGGCGGGGGGGTTACAGCGAGTTTGAGCTGCCGCGCAAAATTTGCTGCATTGCAAACTTGCAGCCCGATACTCACTGTAAGCCGCCTGCCCATGTGAGTGTATCCTGTACATTCACAGGGGGGGGACCTCCAGCTGTTGCAAAACTACTACTCCCAGCATGCCTTAGAATGTTTGGGAGTTGTGGTTTTGCAACAGCTGGAGGCACACGGGTTGGGAAACACTGAGTTAGGAAACAATGTTTCCCAACCAGTGTGCCTCCAGCTGTTGCAAAACCACAACTCCCAAACATTCTCAGGCATGCTGGGAGTAGTAGTTCGGCAACATCTTTAGAGCCAGATGTTGCCGAACTACAACTCCCAGCATGCTTGGAGTTGTAGTTTTGCAACATCTGGAGGACTAGTTTGCAGACCACTAATACAGTGGTTCCCAATCTGTGCCCTTCCAGATGTTGCTAAACTACAACTCCCAGTATGCCAAAACTGTCCAGGCATGCTGGGAGTTGTAGTTCTGCAACATCTGAAGGGCCAGATGTTACAGAACTACAACTCCCAGCATGCCTGGACAGTAAGGGCCTGCTGAGGATGTGTAGTTTTGCAACATCTGGAAGGGCACAGTGGTCCAAAAACTGTGGACCTCCAGATGTTGCAAAACTGCAACTCCCAGCATGCCCAGACGCCAAGGGCTGTCTGGGCATGCTGGGAGTTGTAGTTTACAGGGTCCTATTACAGCAATGCATGTCGCTTTACGGCGACGTGCATTGCTGTAAAGGGCCCGACCGCGGCTGAAGATCCACTCACCTGTCGCCATCTTCCTCGCCGGGATCCGGGTCTTCAGGGACGAGGTAAGTACCGGGGCCGGTCCCCAGCACTCCCCCGTCCCCCGCCGCGTCCTCCGGTCTTCCTCCCGTCCTCTCCGGACTTTCAGGGGCCGGGCAGGACGGGAGGAAGTAACCGCCCCCCCTCCTGCGATTGGTCGGTTAACTAACCGACAGATCGCAGGGGGATCGGAGGAGGTGGCAGGCTTGCCACCTCGCTCCTATACGTTAGCATGGTCCTGGCTGTCTGTGACAGCCGGGATCATGCGAAATTACCGGGCGGTCGGGTCCCAGAGACCCGATCAGCCCGGTATCGCCGCAGATCGCAAGGGCGATTTCCCTTGCGATTTGCGGCGATCGCCGACATGGGGGGCCTACATGGCCCCCCTCGGCGTTTGCCCTGGATGCCTGCTGAAGGATTTCAGCAGGCATCCGCTTCCGATCTCTGCCCGGCGAGCGGCAGAGACCGGAAAACGCCAGGACGTACGGGGACGTCCTGGGTCCTTAAGGCCCAGGGTGCGGGGACGTCCCCGTACGTCCTGGGTCCTTAAGAGGTTAAACCGCACGGTCAATGGCGTACGCGAATAAAAATTCCAAAGTCCAAAGTAGCGTATTTTTGGTCACTTTTTATATCATAAACAAATTAATAAAAAGCGATGAAAAAGTCTGATCATTGCAAAAATAACAACGATAAAAACTTCAGAACACGGCGCAAAAAATGAGCCCTCATACTGTCCCGTACGCGGAAATATAAAAAAGTTATAGGGGTCAGAAGATGACAATTTTAAAAGTATAAATTTTCCTGCACGTAGTTATGATTTTTTTCAGAAGTGCGACAAAATCAAACCTATATAAGTTGGGTATCATTTTAACTGTATGGACCTACAAAATAAAGATAAGGTGTAATTTTTACCAAAAAATGCACAGCATAGAAACGAAAGCCCCCAAAAGTTACAAAATGAGGAAATTTTTTCTTCAATTTTGTCGCACAATGAATTTTTTTTCCGTTATGCTGTGGAATTTTTGGTAAAATGTCAAATTTCACTGCAAAGTAGAATTGGTGGCGCAAAAAATAAGCCATAATATGGATTTTTAGGTGCAAAATTGAAAGCGTTTTTTAGAAGATGATGAGGAAAAAATGAAAATGCAAAAACGGAAAAACGCTGAGTCCTTAAGGGGTTAAATGTCCAGCTTCTGAGTGATCTCTGATGTCAGTCATTACCAGAAGGTGTTAGCTGCAGATAGCAGTCGGCACCTGCTGTGTTTGGTGCAGGCAAGGCTCCCAGCATGTTCCCTTCTCATAAACCAGACCCATGGCATGAATATACGGCATGGGGCGGTAAGCGGTTTAACATACTGCAAAGGGGGAATTTACTTAAAGGGTTACTCCGGTGGCAATTTTTTTTTTTAAATCAACTGGTGCCAGAAAATTAAACAGATTTGTAAATTACTTCTATTATAAAATCTTAATCCTTCTAGTACTTATTAGATGCTGAATACTACAGAGGAAATGGTTATCTTTTTGGAACACAGAGCTCTCTGCTGACATCATGAGCACATTGCTCTCTGCTGACATCTCTGTCCATTTTAAGAACTGTCCAGAGTGGAAGAAAATCCCCATAGCAAACATATTATGCTATGGATAGTTCCTAAAATGGACAGAGATGTCAGCAGAGAGCACTGTGGTCATGATGTCAGCAGAGAGCTCTGTGTTCCAAAAAGAAAATAATTTCCTCTGTAGTACTCATCAGCTAATAAGTACTGAAAGGATTAAATGGGCACTGTCACCAACTTTATTTTTTGATATGTTGTAGTACTTATGTACTACAACATATCTCTAATATACTTTTATTATTATTTTTAATTAAAATTGTTTAATTTACATTTGAAAACCGGCCACTAGGGGTCTCCCTCGTAGTGGCCGGCTGCAGCCTGGCGTGACGTCATGCCTGAAAAAGGACCGATGCGGCCGGGCATCGGTCCTTTTTCATTCAGCCTGCGCTCGCTCCCTGCCTGTCAATCAGACAAGCAGGGAGCGAGCGCATTGGCTCCCCGGCCACTGGCTGGGAGACCACTCCTCCCGCACATCGCCTCCGCCGCCTCCGCCTCGTCGCCGCCGCTGTCCCTGCACGCCAGCTGCCGGACTCTGCAGTAAGTGTAATTGGGGGGGGGGTTGTGATGGAGGGAACGGGGTATGGCGCGGGGGGGGAGGGAGACGGAGGGGACGGGCTAGCGCCGCATGTAACTAATAGTTTATCTACACAGGGTGCCTCCAGCTGTTTCAATACTACAACTCCCAGCATGCCCTGACAGCCAATAGATGTCAGGGCAAGCTGGGAGTTGTAGTGATGAAACAGCTGGAGGCACCCTGTGTAGATGAATTAAGGGCGGAAGTCCCCCCCAGCAGGCATCAGTGACGTGGTGCCTGCTGGGGAAGTCTGCCTGGTAGTGAGCACACTGCCAGGCAGACAAAAAGCATTTTTAATATAGTAAAAATAAAAATTAAAAGCAGGGAGGGTGTTAGGGACAGATTGGCAATAGGCAGGGACAGAAAAAAAAATAGGATGGTGGAAGCTACCCTTTAAGATTGTTTTAATAGAAGTCATTTACTAATCTGTTTCACTTTCTGGCACCAGTTGATTTTAAAAAAAAGTTTTCCACGGGAGTACCCCTTTAACCCCTTCCCTAATAAAAGATTGAATCACCCCCATTTTCCCATTTAAAAATAAAAACTGTGTAAATAAAAATAAACATATGTGGTATCGCCGCATGCGTAAAATGTCCGAATTATAAAAATATATTGTTAATTAAACCGCACGGTCAATGGCGTACGCGCAAAAAAATTTGATCAGCAGTCACCCCGCGCAAATGCCCAGGGGGTTCATCAGACCCCCCCATGTCGGCGATCGCCGCAAATCGCAAGTGAATTCACAGGAGTACCCCTTTAAGCCCTGCATTTTATCTAAGATAGATTACCTCATTATTTGGGGAGGTAATGTGGCATCCGTGCTACACTTTGTTTACCATACCATTAAAATTACATGAAGTTGCAGTAAACTGCACCCTACTTTTAACCCCTTAAGGATGAGCACCATAAATGTACGGCCCTCCTAAGTGACACTTCGCGCACATCGCTGTACATTTAGGGTGCTGCGTTCCGTGATCACCGCGTCTCCGGACGCGGTGATCGGGCCAGGATGGCTGCTGTTATCTTTTTTGGGGTGTAAGGGTTTTTTTTCGTTTGCGGTTTTTGGATTTTCTTTTACTACTCTGTGCATCTTGCCAGAACTGAGTGCTGATCAGTGAAGCACTTCACTGATCAGCAATCAGCATTTTTTTTACTGTTACTGCAAGCAAAACACACACACCCTTAGACACCTACATATCCCCCTCCCCCCCCCCCCAAGAAAAAAATTTAAACTGACAATGTCTCAAAGGGTATATTCGGTGGAGGAGGAATCTGCCTTTATTGCCTGACACCGAATCCGCCAGTAAAGGAGAAGAGGAAGACCCCTCTTTCCTTCTTTCTTCCTCTTCCCCCTCATCATCCAGTGAGTCCCCTAAAAGGCGGCGCCACAGGGCAATGCCAGTAGAGGCCCCCCAAACTAGCGCCCTCTTCCCAGTACCAATTTTCCTGTCCCCTATACTAGTAACCCTGTCCCCCTTATAGATGACCCCGTCTGGACCCCAGTTCCACAAAATTATGGACCCAGGGATCCAAATTGACACCACAGGCCTCATTAAAATACCCTTTTTTTTTACGTTTTTTTTTTCAGTGAGGACTTTGTCAATTTGATGATGATGCAAACAAATTTTTACGCCCAAAACTTTTTGACCCAGAACCCTGGATGTTTTTTGGCTAGGCCTGAGAGATGGACCCCCATCAATGCAGCCGAGATGAGGACATTTTGGGGCCCTGTGCTGCATATGGGCCTAGTCAACAAACCAAGCATTCAGTAAAACTGGAGTAGGGATGTTCTTTACAACACCCCACTTTACCATATGGCCATGAAAAGGGATCGCTTTGACTATCCGGAAATATTTGCATTATGCAGATAATGCAACATGTCCGCCTAGAGATGATCCCACCTAGGACCACCTTTTCAAAATATGACTGGTCATAGATAATTTTACCACTAAATTTGCAGAGGCCTATGTCCCCCAAAAATATATTGCCATTGACGAGTCCCTTATTAGTTTAAAAGACTACGTTTTTTGTTGTTGTTTACATTTTATACTTGGAGGTGTGTAAACTCCATATGTAATGCGCCTGGAACATTTTCCAGGCAGCATGAAGGCCATGCACCTGTGAGGCCATGCACCTATATTAGCCAACTTAGGTGGGGCTTGCAGCTTGCCTCCCTCCTCCCATTGTATGTGTTTAGCCACGCTGGAGGGTACCTGGGAGGACTGGCCCCTGTTTTGCTTATCACGCACAGTTAGATTTAGCGCTAGGTCCCGTGCCATTTGAGAAACCTTGGCGTTGGTGTGCGGGCTCTGGTATGTCCTTCATATAAGGATATACTGGCGAATGTCTCAATTTTAACATCAGTGTTGAGGGATAGCCAATGTCATTGTATACATCTACCACAGTAGTGCACCCATATTCCTGCATTGTATAGTTTAAAAGGAAGGCTTCATTTCCGCCTGTACATTCCCAGTAAAAGGGCAAGATATGGTGTGAAAGTATACAAACTCTGTGAGAGTACCTCAGGGTACACTTACAGGTTTCGGGTGTATGAAGGAAAGAATTCCCGCATTGAACCCCCAGAATTCCCCCCCCCCCATCCTGGGAGTTAGTGGGAAAATTGCGTGGGAACCTCTATGTGGATAACTTTTATACAAGCATCCCTCTCTTCAAGTCCCTTTCCGCCAGAGCCACTGCCGCTTGTGGCACTGTGCGGAAAAATCTGAGAGGCCTTCCAAAACATCCTATAAAAACTCCAATCCATAGGGGTGAAAATAGGGCCCTTACTAGTGACAATATGTTGCTGGTTAGGTATAAGGACAAGAGGGATGTTCTTATGCTGACCACCATTCACGGTAACGGCAGCACCCCTGTCACTGTACGAGGTACCGCAACACCAGTTCTCAAACCTGATTGTATCCTGGGCTACAATCAGTATATGGGAGGAGTTGATCTCTTTGATCAAGTCCTTTAGACCATATAGCGCCACGCACAAAACCAGTGTATGGTACAAAAAAGTAGCAGTGTACATGGTCCAGACGGCATTGTACAGCGCTTTTGTACTATTTCGAAGCACTGGCAACACAGGAACATTCTTTCAGTTCCAGGAGGTAGTGATCAAGGCCCTGATCTTTGGCGACCAGGAAAAAGCAGGCCCAAGTACCTCTGAAACTGAAGGGCAACATTTTCCAGGGGAGGTCCCCCACACTGGAAAAAAGGGACGATCCCAAAGAAGATGCCGAGTCTGTTCTAAAAAAGGGATAAGAAAGGACACCATTTTCCAGTGTGACACCTGTTCTGAAAAACCAGGCCTCTGCATCTAAGAATGCTTCAAGATGTATCATACGTCTTTGGAATATTACATTTATGATTTACCCTATGATTATCTTTCCCCAAATTAACTGCGCTTTGTACATGCCATATGCGGCGTTGTACAGTGCTTTTGTTCTTTTCCAATGTGTTGGTGATGTACATGAGCTTGGACCATGGCTAAGAATAGTGATGAGCGGCAGGGGCCATATTCGAATTTGCGATATTTCGCAAATATATGAACGATAATCCGTCCTATGTTCGTTCTCTTTTTTTTCCATGCGAAAATTCATAATGAAATTCGCATAGTGCGTATGCGTGATTATATCTTTCACCTAAAAGAAGGGAGGGATCAGTGTCCTCTGAAAGTGCCGATATTCGCGAATATTTGCATATTCGCATATACGAAATATTCGCGCTCCACACCGACTCACACAGTAAATAATATTGGAGCCTTCTTTGGACCACAAACTGGAAGCAGGAAGGGATGATCACTTTTTTTTACACAGTACACATCATTGTTGTGATGTGTACTGTGAATAAAAAAACAAACAAAAATTCGTCATTACAAATATATATCGCTATATTCTAAATATTCACGAAATCGCGAAGTGCCAATATTCGCGGTAAAAATTAGCATTTGGAATATACAACTCAACACTAGCTATGAACAGCGCTTTTCTGATGCATTGGCAACACAGGGACATTCCAGGCCCTGGTTGTAATTATCTCCAAAAAGTCCCAAGAACATTGATCCATGAATTTATTCTGATTGCCATATTTGGAGTCGGGAAGGAATTTTTCCTTCTGGCATGGGGCAAATTGGCATTCGCCCTTATAAGGTTTGTAGATATGGAACAGCTGGAGGCACACAAATACAACTCTCAGCATGCCCAGACAGCCATTTGCTGTTCGTACATGCTGGGAGTTGTATTTATGCAAGACCTGGATGGCCACAATTTAGAGACCACTGCACAGGGCTCTCCAGTTGTTGCTAGGCAACTACTCCCCTCCTGCCTCCTATCAACAGCACGATCGCCGCCCGCCACACCTAGAGCAGGATCACCACCCGCAATCAGTAAGGGACCTCCGCCGCCGCTCACATCACAGTTTCCTGCTCTGCCTGGACTACCGTGGGTGGGCAGAGCAGAGGAACTGAACTTTAACCCTCGCGCCACCTCCCCGATCGCTTCGGACCGACCAATAGCAGAGATAGGAGGGGTGGCACCCCTGCCACCTCACTCCTATCACTTCAGGGTGATCGAAGCTGTCTACCGGCTCACCGGAGACCCATATGACCTGGAATCGCCGCAAAGCTCCGGTCTCAATTGACCAACATGGGGGGGGGGGGGGGCGCTCAGGAGCCCCCCAGGCATTGGCACGGGATGCCTGCTGAACGATCTCAGCAGGCATCCCATTCCATTCACCGCCCGGTTACCAGTGATGAACGAAAACGCCACCAAAATCTGTTTTCCTCTCCTTCTCAATTTCCTCTGGATGAAGATTTACATGCTACAGTGTTATTTCTCCTGTACTTCCCTCCTGACATGATTTTCTCTCAAAGCTGCTGTGCAATGAATGCTGACATGAAGGCCTCTGTAAAAATCCTGTGCATCTCTGCTTCCCTGTATGAACCCTGTGAATTTCTGCTTCCCTGTATGAACCCAGTGAATTTCTGCTTCCCTGTATGAAGCCCGTGCATTTCTGCTTCCCTCTATGAACCCCGTGCATTTCTGCTTCCCTGTATAAACCCTGTGCATTTCTGCTTCCCTGTATGAACCTCATGCATTTCTGCTTCCCTGTATGAACCCCGTGCATTTCTGCTTCCCTGTATGAACCCCGTGCATCTCTGCTTCCCTGTATGAACCCTGTGCATTTCTGCTTCCCTGTATGAACCCCGTCCATCTCTGCTTCCCTGTATGAACCTTGTGCATTTCTGCTCCCCTGTATGAACCCCGTGCATTTCTGCTTCCCTGTATGAACCCCGTGCATTTCTGCTCCCCTGTATGAACCCTGTGCATTTCTGCTTCCTTGTATGAACCTCGTGCATTTCTGCTTCCCGGTATGAACCCCGTGCATTTCTGCTTCCCGGTATGAACCCCGTGCATTTCTGCTTCCCTGTATGAACCCTGTGCATTTCTGCTTCCCTGTATGAACCCTGTGCATTTCTGCTTCCTTGTATGAACCTCGTGCATTT
The DNA here is from genome assembly GCF_029499605.1 of Hyla sarda. Taxonomy (NCBI): domain Eukaryota; kingdom Metazoa; phylum Chordata; class Amphibia; order Anura; family Hylidae; genus Hyla; species Hyla sarda. The sequence goes on from NC_079189.1 coordinate 223,658,606, forward strand.
CTGCTTCCCTGTATGAACCCCGTCCATCTCTGCTTCCCTGTATGAACCTTGTGCATTTCTGCTTCCCTGTATGAACCCCGTGCATTTCTGCTTCCCTGTATGCACCCTGTGCATTTCTGCTTCCCTGTATGAACCCTGTGCATTTCTGCTTCCCTGTATGAACCCCGTGCATTTCTGCTTCCCTGTATGAACCCCGTGCATTTCTGCTTCCCTGTACGAACCCTGTGCATCTCTGCTTCCTTGTATGAACCCAGTGCATCTCTGCTTCCCTGTATGAACCCCGTGCATCTCTGCTTCCCTGTATGGACCCTGTGCATTTCTGTTTCCCTTTATGAACCCCGTGCATTTCTACGTTCCTGTATGAACCTTGTGCATTTCTGCTTCCCTGTATGAACCCTGTGCATTTATATGTCCCTGTATGAACCCTGTGGCTTTCTGCTTCCCTGTATGGACCCCGTGCATTTCTGTTTCCCTTTATGAACCCCGTGCATTTCTACGTCCCTGTATGAACCTCGTGCATTTCTGTTTCCCTGTATGAACACCATGCATTTCTGCTTCCCTGTATGAACCCTGTGCATTTCTATGTCCCTGTATGAACCCTGTGGATTTCTGCTTCCCTGTATGGACCCCGTGCATTTCTGCTTCCCTGTATGGACCCCATGCATTTCTACGTCCCTGTATGAAAATTGTGCATTTCTGCTTCACTGTATGGACCCCGTGCATTTCTGCTTCCCTGTATGGATCCCGTGCATTTCTACGTCCCTGTAAGAACCCTGTGCATTTCTGCTTCCCTGTATGGACCCCGTGCATTTCTGCTTCCCTGTATGGACCCTGTGCATTTCTGCTTCCCTGTATGGACCCCGTGCATTTCTGCTTTCCTGTATGGACCCCATGCATTTCTATGTCCCTGTATGAACCCTGTGCCTTTCTACGTCCCTGTATGAATGCTGACATAGAAATGCACAGGGTTCATACAGTGATGTTCATGTCCTGTACAACCCCCATGCATTTCTATGTCCTTTTTATGAGGCTAATGAACACCTCATGAAAAAGCAGAAACCAGCCCGTGCAGTCCATCCTTCCCCTTACAGCCCAAGGAAACCTGCATTATACACAGCACACTAATATAACTCAGCCCTGGTTGGGAAACACTGGCATACACACACAAAAGGGACTACAACTCCCAGCATGTGTCCTTCAGGAGTTTTCAGTCTGTGGTATTACACCAGCAGCTGCCTCTGTAGTCTCCTGGGGGTTGTAGTTCACCAACACCTCTATTGTCTCTCAGTAGTCTCCTGGGGGTTGTAGTTCACCACACCTCTACAGGGCATACACCAGTGTTTCCCTACTAGGGTGCCTCAAGGTGTTCCAGAACTACAGCTCCCAGCATTCCCTGGTTGGGAAATACTAGCACACACACACATAACAGGGACTACAACTCCCAGCACGTGTCATTCAGGAGTCCTGCCCCCCCCTCCCCTTCACACATAGAAATCATCCAAAGTCTGTTTTCCCCCCCCCACCCCTTATCCCCAGTCCCTGCAGTGTGCCCCCCTTATCCCCAACCCATGCAGTATGTCCCCCTTCACACATAGAAATCATCCCCAGTCTGTGATGTCCCCCCTTATCCCCAGCCCGTGCAGTGTGCCCCCCCTTATCCCCAGCCTGTGCAATATGTCCCCCTTCACACATAGAAATAATCCACAGTCTGTGATGTCCCCTCCTTATCCCCAGCCTGTGCAGTATGCCCCCCCCCCTTATCCCCAGCCCATGCAGTATGTCCCCCCTTCACACATAGAAATCATCCAGTCTGTGATGTCCCCCCTTATCCCCAGCCCATGCAATATGTCCCCCTTCACACATATGTGGTAAGCCTTGGGGGGTGTAGGGTAGTTGGGATGTTGTAGTAGATAAGGGGTAATGTTAACCCTATCGTTCGTGACGCCAGGCTGAGGGCTTGTATGCTGAGGTAATTCTCCGGCCTATCGCTGCCCTTCCCAGAAACGATAGGTGCATGTAATAAAATGACTGAAGGTCCACAAGGTACTTGAACTTGAACAAACTTTACTTAAAGGGGTACTCCGGTGAAAAGCTTTTTTCTTTTAAATCAACTGGTGGCAGAAAGTTAAACATATTTGTAAATTACTTCTATTAAAAAATCTTAATCCTTCCTGTACTTATTAGCTGCTGAATACTACTGAGGAAATTCTTTTCTTTTTGGAATGCTCTCTGATGACATCACGACCACAGTTCTCTCTGCTGACGTTATTATAATAATAATAATAATAACGCTTTATGTATTGTTGTCCTTAGTGGGATTTGAACCCAAGTCCCCAGCACTGCAAGGCAGCAGTGCTAACCACTGAGCCACCATGCTGCCCTTAGCATACATCTGCTATGCATGGTTGCTAAAATGGACAGAGATGTCAGCAGAGAGCACTATGTTCGTGATGTCATCAGTGTTCCAAAAAGAAAGGAATTTCCTCTGTAGCATTCAGCAGCTAATAAGTACTGGAAGGATTAAGATTTTTAATAGAAGTAATTTACAAATATGTTTAACTTTCTGCCACCAGTTGATTTAAAAGAAAAAAGGTTTTCGCCGGAGTACCCCTTTAAGTACTTGCAGTACATCCAATGAACAATGACAGTCTCAGGCAAACAGTCTCTATTTATCTCAATGACTGACAATTGTTGCGGACCTTGAATGATATTAAAAGTCTCTGAATTTAGGGTAGTTATTGCAGATCCGTCCGGATTTAGGGGACAGATAAGGTCCGGTGATCCTGCAGAGTGCATGGGGATTGATACACTCAGAAATTAGAAGTTATCGGCCGTTGCCGCAAGGTTCAGGCCTAGACTCACTGATCTCAGCAGCGCAGATGCTTCTTGCTTGCTTGCACAGGAACAAGAGAGTGAGAACATGGCCGCCGCTTCCTTATATAGGCAGGGGGCGGGGCTAATCTGATTGGTCCGAACATCTGTCACTCACTGTTACACAGTGTAATGGGATTGACTACATCACAGGGACCTCCAAAGGTCCTCAAGCAGAAATACCAGAGTTCACCTGACCACATGACCCACAGGTCCTGCTACGCCACGGCCAGGTAATTAACTATTTATTTACATTTATACAATCCTATACATCCAAATCCTAAGTGGTTACTGGACAATTACCAACTGGATGAGAGGTGACTAGGGGTGAACTAGACAATTGGGACCCCGACGTCCTAGGGACTCTGGCTATGGGGACCCACAATAAAAGGTACCAGATAGGATATGGTACCGGGATACCGCACATAGAAATCATCCCCAGTCTGTGATGTTCCCCCTAATCCCCAGCCCGTGCAGTATGTCCTCCTTCACACATAGAAATCATCCCCAGTCTGTGATGTCCCCCCCTTATCCCCAGCTCATGCAGTATGTCCCCTTCACACATAGAAATCATCCAGTCTGTGATGTCCCCCCCTATCCCCAGCCTGAGCAGTATGTCCCCCTTCACACATAGAAATCATCCAGTCTGTGATGTCCCCCCCTTATCCCCAGCCCATGCAGTATGTCCTCCCCCTTATCCCCAGTTCGTGCAGCATGTCCCCTTCACACATAGAAATCATCCCGTGCAGTATATCCCCCCACCCACCTTATGTCCCCCCCACCCCCCTTATCTCCAGCCCGTGCAGTATGTCCCCTTCACACACAGAAATCATCCCCAGTCTGTGATGTCCCCCCGCCCCCTTATCCCCAGCTCCTGCAGTATGTCCCCCCCACCCCGTGCAGTATGTTCTCCCCCCCCTTATCCCCAGCCCGTGCAGTATATCCTCCCCCCCCCTTTTCCCCAGCCCGTGCAGTATGTCCTTCCCCTTATCCCCAGCTCGTACAGCATGTCCCCTTCACACGTAGAAATCATCCTGTGCAGTATGTCCCCCCCACCCACCTTATCCCGAGCCCGTGCAGTATGTCCCCTTCACACCAGGGCTACCATCAGAAATTTCGGGGCCCCTCACACACCTCAATGCCTTGACCCCATAGTTGTGGTAGGCCCCTCTGTTAATAGTTACCCCCATAGGTGTAGCTAGAAACCACAGGGCCCCGATGCAAAAAATTACCTCAGGGCTCCCTACCCAACTCCCTGCCCCCCCAGGGCCATTTTTTTGGTGGAGGTCCAACTGCTGAGACCCCCACCGATCACCTCGGTTGAAGTGGTTCTCCAGCTGTTGGAAAGCTAAGACTCCCATCATTCTGGAGAGCCTCTGGCAATGGGAGTTGTAGTTTTGTAACAGCTGGAGAGACACAGATTGGACACAGTTTTACCCATCATCACTGCAGAACTTACAAGTGACTACAGCTCTGATGGGGCAGTCAGGAGAATACACAATGATATCAGTGACCTGAGTGACGTCTTCTGACTTGAGTGATATATTCTCTGTTACCTTTTCTTCTTCATCTCATCCAGAGACCAGGTCTTCCTCCAGCTCCATCTTCTCTGCAGAGTCTGACATCCACACATCATTGGCTCCTCACTTTGTCAGCAGATCCTCATCCTCTGCATGAAGACAGTAATCATCATAACCTTGCCAGAAAGTGTACCCTAAATAAAATACTGCCCCACACTGTACCCTGAATGATACTGCTATATACTGTACCCACTAAATATAATCCTGCCACACATTGTACCCTGAATATAATACTGCTCTACACTGTACCCTAAATAAAATACTGCCCCACACTGTACCCTAAATAAAATACTGCCCCACACTGTACCCTGAATATAATACTGCCATACACTGTACCCTGAATATAATACTGCTATACACTGTACCCTGAATATAATGCTGCCCCACATTGTATCCACTGAATATAATCCTCCCACACACTGTACCCTGAATATAATACTGCTATACACTGTACCCACTAAATATAATCCTGCCACACACCGTATCCTGAATATAATACTGCTATACACTGTACCCACTAAATATAATCCTGCCACACACCGTACTCTGAATATAATACTGCTATACACTGTACCCACTGAATATAATCCTGCCACACACTGTATCCTGAATATAATACTGCTATACACTTTACCCACTAAATATAATCCTGCCACACACTGTACCCTGAATATAATACTGCCACACACTGTATCCACTAAATATAATCCTGCCACACACTGTACCCTGAATATAATCCTGCAACACACTGTACCATGAATAGAATACTGCCATACACTGTACCCACTAAATATAATACTGCCACACATTGTATCCACTGATTATAATGCTGCCACACACTGTATCCACTAAATATAATACTACCACACACTGTACCCACTAAATATAATACTGCCACACACTGTACCCTGAATATAATACTGCCACACACTGTATCCACTAAATATAATCCTGCCACACACCGTACCCTGAATATAATACTGCCACACACTGTATCCACTAAATATAATCCTGCCACACACCGTACTCTGAATATAATACTGCTATACACTGTATCCACTAAATATAATCCTGCCACACACTGTACCCTGAATATAATACTGCCACACACTGTATCCACTAAATATAATCCTGCCACACACTGTACCCTGAATATAATCCTGCAACACACTGTACCATGAATAGAATACTGCCATACACTGTACCCACTAAATATAATACTGCCACACATTGTATCCACTGATTATAATGCTGCCACACACTGTATCCACTAAATATAATACAACCACACACTGTACCCACTAAATATAATACTGCCACACACTGTACCCTGAATATAATACTGCCATACGCTGTATCCACTAAATATAATACTGACACACTGTATCCACTGAAACTGTAACCCCCCCGCACCTCTTCTCATCACTACTATAACCCCCCGTCGCACCTCTCCTCATCACTACTTTAACCCCCCTGCACCTCCCCTCATCACTACTATAACCCCCCCCGCACCTCTCCTCATTACTACTATAACCCCCCGCACCTCTTCTCATCACTACTATAACCCCCCCAGCACCTCTCCTCATCACTACTATAACCCCCCAGCACCTCTCCTCATCACTACTATAACCCCCCAGCACCTCTCCTCATCACTACTATAACCCCCCCAGCACCTCTCCTCATCACTACTATAACCCCCCCAGCACCTCTCCTCATCACTAATATAACCCCCCTCCCCAGGCACCTCTCCTCATCACTACTATAACCCCCCCCCCAAGCACCTCTCCTCATCACTACTATAACCAGGGGGGGTGCGGGGAGGGGGCACCTCTCCTCATCACCCTCCATAACCCCCCTGCACCTCTCATCACCCCCATAACCCCCCTGCACCTCTTATCACCCCCATAACCCCCCCTACACCTCTCATCACCCCCCAGCGGGGGGGGGGGCACCTCTCCTCATCACCCTCCATAACCCCCCTGCACCTCTCATCATCCCCATAACCCCCCTGCACCTCTCATCCCCCTCCCCCCCTCCATAACCCCCCCCTGCACCTCTCATCACCCCCCAGCTCCTCTCAGCACCCCCATTACCCCCATGCACCTCTCGTCACCCCCATTACCCCCCTGCACCTCTTATGGCCCCAATTACCCCCCTACACCTCTTATGGCCCCAATTACCCCCCTACACCTCTTATAATACTGCTATACACTGTACCCACTAAATATAATCCTGCCACACACTGTACCCTGAATATAATACTGCCACACACTGTATCCACTAAATATAATCCTGCCACACACCGTACTCACCCTGAATATAATCCTGCAACACACTGTACCATGAATAGAATACTGCCATACACTGTACCCACTAAATATAATACTGCCACACATTGTATCCACTGATTATAATGCTGCCACACACTGTATCCACTAAATATAATACTACCACACACTGTACCCACTAAATATAATACTGCCACACACTGTACCCTGAATATAATACTGCCACACACTGTATCCACTAAATATAATCCTGCCACACACCGTACCCTGAATATAATACTGCAACACACTGTACCATGAATAGAATACTGCCATACACTGTACCCACTAAATAGAATACTGCCACACATTGTATCCACTGACTATAATGCTGCCACACACTGTATCCACTAAATATAATACTACCACACACTGTACCCACTAAATATAATACTGCCATACGCTGTATCCACTAAATATAATACTGACACACTGTATCCACTGAAACTGTAACCCCCCCGCACCTCTTCTCATCACTACTTTAACCCCCCCGCACCTCTCCTCATCACTACTATAACCCCCCCGCACCTCTCCTCATCACTACTATAACCCCCCCCGCACCTCTCCTCATCACTACTATAACCCCCCCCAGCACCTCTCCTTATCACTACTATAACCCCCCGTCGCACCTCTCCTCATCACTACTTTAACCCCCCCGCACCTCTCCTCATCACTACTATAACCCCCCCGCACCTCTCCTCATCACTACTATAACCCCCCCCGCACCTCTCCTCATCACTACTATAACCCCCCCCAGCACCTCTCCTCATCACTACTATAACCCCCCAGCACCTCTCCTCATCACTACTATAACCCCCCCAGCACCTCTCCTCATCACTACTATAACCCCCCCCCCAGCACCTCTCCTCATCACTACTATAACCCCCCTCCCCAGGCACCTCTCCTCATCACTACTATAACCCCCCCCCCCCAAGCACCTCTCCTCATCACTACCATAACCAGGGGGGGTGCGGGGGGCACCTCTCCTCATCACCCTCCATAACCCCCCCTGCACCTCTCATCACCCCCATAACCCCCCTGCACCTCTTATCACCCCCATAACCCCCCCTACACCTCTCATCACCTCCCAGCGGGGGGGGGGGGGGGCACCTCTCCTCATCACCCTCCATAACCCCCCTGCACCTCTCATCATCCCCATAACCCCCCTGCACCTCTCATCCCCCTCCATAACCCCCCCTGCACCTCTCATCACCCCCAGCTCCTCTCAGCACCCCCATAACCCCCTGCACCCCTCATCACCCCCATTACCCCCCTGCACCTCTCATCACCCCCATTACCCCCCCTGCACCTCTTATGGCCCCCATTACCCCCCTACACCTCTTATGACCCCCCATAACCCCCCTGCACCTCTTATGACCCCCATAACACCCCCTGCACCTCTTATGACCCCCATAACACTCCCCTGCACCTCTTATGACCCCCATAACACCCCCCTGCACCTCGTATGACCCCAACAACCCCCCTGCACCTCTTATGACCCCCACAACCCCCCTGCACCTCTTATGACCCCCATAACCCCCCTGCAACTCTTATGACCCCCATAACCCCCCTGCACCTCTTATGACCCCCATAACACCCCCTTGCATCTCTTATGACCCCCATAACACCCCCCTGCACCTCTTATGACCCCCATAACACCCCCTGCACCTCTTATGACCCCCATAACCCCCCTGCACCTCTCATCACCCCCAGCACCTTTTATCATCCCCATAACATGCCTGCACCTCTCATAACACCACCCCCTGCACCTCTTATGACCCCCATAACACCACCCCCAGCACCTCTTATGACCCCTGCACCTCTTATGACCCCCATAACACCCCCTGCACCTCTTATGACCCCCATAACACCCCTCCCCTGCACCTCTCATCACCCTTGTAGTCCCCTAACCACCATACGCCCCCCTCCACACCCCCGGCCCCCCCCCCCGTGCCAGTTTACTTACCCTGCCGGGGATCGGATGTGGAGTGAGGCTGCTGCTCCTAGTCCCGTCACTGGATGCTGGAGATCGCGTGAGGACGTAGGCAGGGACAGGTCAGGTGACTGAAGTAGACATCACGTGCGTGCCTGCACGGGGCACGTGACGTCTCTACTCCAATCAGCCCCTGACCTGTATCTTATGCCCGGTCATAGTCCTGAGGGCACCCAGCGGTCAGTGAGTGACAGTGGCAGTCACTCACTGACAGGCCAATAAAAAAAATTAAAAAAAAAGGTCCAGGGACGTCCGGCCTCCTGAAGCTCCGGGCCCCATACAGATGTATGGGTTGTACCTCCCTGATGGCGGCCCTGCTTCACACACAGAAATCATCCCCAGTCTGTGATGTCCCCCCCTTATCCCCAGCCCGTGCAGTATGTCCCCCCGCCCCCTTATCCCCAGCTTTTGCAGTATGTCCCCCCCCCACCCTCACCCTGTGCAGTATGTTCTCCCCCCCTTATCCCCAGCCCGTGCAGTATATCCTCCCCCCCTCATCCCCAGCCCGTGCAGTATATCCTCCCCCCCTTATCCCCAGCCCGTGCAGTATGTCCACCCCCTTATCCCCAGCTCGTGCAGCATGTCCCCTTCACACATAGAAATCATCCCGTGCAGTATGTCCCCCCCACCAACCTTATCCCCAGCCCGTGCAGTATGTCCCCCCCACCCCCCTTATCCCCAGCCAGTGCAGTATGTCCCCTTCACACACAGAAATCATCCCCAGTTTGTGATGTCCCCCCCTTATCCCCAGCCCGTGCAGTATGACTCCCCCCGCCCCCTTATCCCCAGCTTTTGCAGTGTCCCCCCACCCCCACACCTTGCAGTATGTCTTCCCCCCCTTATCCCGAGCCCGTGCAGTATATCCTCCCCCCCTTATCCCCAGCCCGTGCAGTATATCCTCCTCCACCTTATCCCTAGCCCGTGCAGTATGTCCTCTTCACATATAGAAATCATCCCCAGTATGTGATGTCCCACCCCTTATCTCCAGCCCGTGCAGTATGTCCCCCCTCCCCCTTATCCCCAGCCCGTGCAGTATGTCCCCCCTCCCCCTTATCCCCAGCCCGTGCAGTATGTCCCCCCCTTATCTTCAGCCCGTGCAGTATGTCCCCCCTCCCCCTTATCCCCAGCCTGTGCAGTATGTCCCCCCCTTATCTTCAGCCCGTGCAGTATGTCCCCCCTCCCCCTTATCTCCAGCCCGTGCAGTATGTCCCCCCCCCTCTTATCTTCAGCCCGCGCAGTATGTCCCCCCCCCTTTTCCCCACCCCAGGCAGTATGTCCTCCCCCTTATCCCCAGCCCGTGCAGTATGTCTCCCCTCCCCCTTATCTCCAGCCCGTGCAGTATGTCCCCCCCCCCTCTTATCTTCAGCCCGTGCAGTATGTCCCCCCCCCTTTTCCCCACCCCAGGCAGTATGTCCTCCCCCTTATCCCCAGCCCGTGCAGTATGTCCTCCCCCTTATCCCCAGCCCGTGCAGTATGTCCCCCCTCCCCCTTATCTCCAGCCCGTGCAGTATGTCCTCCCCCTTATCCCCAGCCCGTGCAGTATGTCCTCCCCCTTATCCCCAGCCCGTGCAGTATGTCCTCCCCCTTATCCCCAGCCCGTGCAGTATGTCCTCCCCCTTATCTCCAGCCCGTGCAGTATGTCCCCCCCCCTCTTATCTTCAGCCCGCGCAGTATGTCCCCCCCCCTTTTCCCCACCCCAGGCAGTATGTCCTCCCCCTTATCCCCAGCCCGTGCTGTATGTCCTCCCCCTTATCCCCAGCCCGTGCTGTATGTCCCCTTCACACATAGAAATCATTAGGCAGGGGAGATGAGGAGCCGTGTACCTCCTCTATCCCCCAACTCTGCCTTCTGTCTGCCATGCAGACCTGCGTCCTCCGAGAGGGGGAGATGAGGGGGCGTGGCTTGAGGGCGTGGCTTATTTCTCCAGTGCAGACCTGCGTCCTCTGCTCTGCCTCCGCTCCCCCCAGCTCTAGTTTCGGAAACCTTTGGAGAGCTGAGGGGGAGGAGCGGTCGCACATCTGCACGGGTCGCAAAATTCCACCTCACACCGGCCTCGGAGACATAGCTCCTCACACTGAGAATTCAGCGCATACAGAATCCTATTCCATAGGCTGCCCCGTGTTATGTGCCCAGACTCAGCCCACACTACTATCGGCCATGACTGTTATCGGTCACTAGTCACAAGCACCGCAGTGCCCGCCCCCTCCAGCTGCACCACGCCTACAGGTACAGTCAGGCCGGGCGGTTGCTAGGCGACTGTAAACACGCTGGGACGCAGAAGTTTGCTGTAACTTTCCTGCGGGCGGTAAGTAGTTTAATACGCGCTATAATGTGTGTGTATATATGTATATATATATATATATATATATATATATATATATATATATATATATATGAGTAGGTGATAGCGCCTCGATATTCAGTGCGGGGATCAGGTGACCGGGCGGCAGTGATCTGATATACATGATCTGTGTTCTGTCCGTGGTCACTGACTAATAACTATACCGGAGACGTTCAGCCTGGCATCTCTCTGGTGTCAGTGTTGCCCTCAGGTTTATCTAGTGACGCTGCCAGTCATCAGCTCTGTGAACCCTGTGCAAGCAAATCACGGCTGGGCACTATACACGGTGATCCGACCCTGGCACAGAGCGGGAAGGGCTTCCTTTTATTGTTTTGTTGTGGGCATGTGACATCAAACAGGGAAGCTTTGGGTGGCAGGTTCTTTGTATGATGTCACTTTTCCTAACTACAGATGGCATTGTTGTCAGGTCTCCTCATTGCCATCCTATGCCTCTGATCTCATATGGAACCATAGAGACAGATAGAAATAAAGACAATAGTGACAGCATCTAGTAGGGATCAGTGCAGTGTTTGCAAACCAGTGTGCTGCCCACAGTTGAAAAACTACAGCTCCCAGCATGCCCAGACTGTAGTTTTGTAACAGCTGGAGGCACTCTGGTTGGCAAACACCGGCTAGGACCTCACACTGGACCCTTTATAGAGATCCTTATATGCAGGATGCTGTTGGTTGCAGTGTGCTCTGTTACACATTGGTCCTGATTTAACCCCTTAAGGACGCAGCTCATTTACACCTTAAAGGAGAACTCCAGAGTATAAAAATTGTCGCCCAAAAAATAAAGATGTACATACCTTCCTCCGCTCCCCCGGGGCCTCCGGTAACCGCGATCCACTTCCTGGTTGCCGGTGGTCGGATCAATCATACTGCACTCAGCCAATCACCAGCCGCAGCGAAGTCAGACTCGGCCGGTGATAGGCTGAGCGGCAGTGTGAAAACGCTTCAGGACACAAAATTCCTCACACCACCGGCACCTGCTGCCGGGGCCGAAAACATCACACTGCCACTCAGCCTATCGCCGGCCGAGTCGGGACTTCACTGCGGCCAGTGATTGGCTGAGCGCAGTATGACTCTCCGACCACCGGCAACCAGGAAGAGGATCACGGCGGAGACCGGAGCCGGTTACCGGAGGCCCCGGGGGAGCGGAGGAAGGTATGTGTACATCTTTATTTTTTTACTGCCGGCAGTATGGAGGACAATTTTTATATTCCAGAGTTCTCCTTTAAGGACTGAGCCCTTTTTTTTAATTCTGACCACTGTCACTTTATACTCACTATAAAATTCATCCGTTTTAAAGATCCGTCTGATGTTCCATCATGAAAACCCTGAAAATCGTCCGTTAAACATCCGTTAGAAAATCCCATTATAGTCTATGGGATTTTTACATTATCCATTTTAATCCGTTATAGTCCGTTATTAATAACGGATGTTATTTTGTGATTGGAGAATGAACGTAAGAAATAGTGCATGAACTATTTCTCCCGTTACCATCTTCCATCACAAAATAACGTCCGTTATTAATAACGGACTATAACGGATTAAAATGGATAATGTAAAAATCACATAGACTATAATGGGATTTTCTAACGGCCGATTTGCAGGGTTTTCATGACAGAACATCAGACGGATCTTTAAAACGAATGAATTTTATAGTGTGAAAGCAGCCCAAGATGCTTTTACCGATTATTCTGATACTGTTTTTTCGTGACATATTCTACTTTATTTTAGTGGTAAATTTCCGTCGTTACTTGCATCCTTTCTTGGTGAAAAATCCCCAAATTTCATAAGTATTTTGAAAATGTAGCATTTTTTAACTTTTAAACTCTCTGCTTGTAAGGAAAATGGATATTCCAAATAAATGTTATTTTTATTCAGAAATACAATATGTCCACTTTATGTTGGAATAATAAAATGGACATATTTTTACTTTTTGAAAAAATTAGAGGGCTTAAAAGTATAGCAGCAATTTTAAAAATTTGCATGAAAATTGCAAAATCTGAAGGGACAGATGTTACAGAACTATAACTCCCAGCATGCCTGGGCAGTCTAGGCATGCTGAGAGTTGTAGTTTTGCAACATCTGGAGGGCTACCATTTGGGCACCATAGTGGTCTCCAAACTGTGACCCTCCAGATGTTGCAAAACTACAACTCCCAGCATGCCCAGACAGCCTTTGGCTGTCTTGGCATGCTGGGAATTGCAGTTTGGCAACCACTAGAAGGGCAGCAGTAAATATCGATTTACTGCCACCTTAATCCCCCCCCACCGTCGCCTCCCTACCTGCGCCGCTGATCTCCTCTGCTGTCACCGATGATCGGCGGTCCCCACGGCATCTTCTCTTCAGGTACCGGCCGCCATCTTCTTCCAATGTTCTGCCCGACATCCAGGGGTGGGCAGAGCGGGGGGGTTTCCATGGCAACCCCCCGTCTTCCACTGCCATTGTTCAGCATTCATTGCTGACTAATGGCGGAGGATAGGAGGAGATCGCAGCACTGCGACCTCACTCCTATCCCTCAGGATGATCAGGGCTGTCACTGACAGCTCCGATCATCCCTATTTTCCGGGCGATCAGGTCACCAGAGACCCGATTAGCCCGGAAATAGCAGAAAATCGCATGTCTGAATTGACATGTGATTTCCTGCGATCGCCGACATGGGGGGGGGGGGGTGTCTCAGGAGATGTGCCGGGATGCCTGTTGAATGATTTCAGCAGGCATCCCGGTCCGGTCCCCAACCGGCTAGCGGCGGGGACCGGAATTTCCACGGGCGTATCCATACGCCCTACGTCCTTTAGAACCTGAACAGGTTAATGAGAGTCTTGGGTTTTTATAAGTGTGGAATGTTGTTTTAGACTTGTGTGATTCCACTTTACTATGGAGATTCACATATCTGACCAGCCTTTCCAGCCATATATTTGCAGGATTAAAGGGGTATTCCGCTGCTCATAATTTGGAACAAACTGTTCTGAACGCTGGAGCCGGCACTGGGAGCTCGTGATGTAATAGCCCGCCCCCACATGATGTCATGCCCCACCCCCTCAATGCAAGTCTATGGGAGGGGGCGTGATGACTGTCACGCCCCCTCCCATAGACTTGCATTGAGGGGGTGGGGCGTGACATCATGAGGTGCGGGGCTATGATGTCACAAGCTCCCGACTCCAGCGTTCAGAACAGTTTGTTTCAAATGCTGAGCAGCAGAATACCCCTTTAAATAGTAAATAGGTTGGCTTGTGAGAACACACCCCTTTACTGGCCGTGCATTCCTCTTTCCGAGTTTAATGGGTTTGTAGGTTTATTTTGGCACTCTGCATCACAATTTTTGGCACAAATAGAATTTGTGGCACACTGCGGCACATTTAGGCACACAACCTGACAAAAGCAAGTCGGGTTTACAATAGTAAATCTGGGCCATTGGGGGAGATTCATCAAAACGTGTGCAGAGGAAAGGTTGACCAGTTGCCCATAGTAACCAATCAGATCGCTTCTTTAATTTTTCATAGGCTTTTTCAAAACTGAAAGAAGTGATCTGATTGGTTGTTATGGGCAACTGGTCAACCTTTCCTCTGCACAGGTTTTGTTAAACTCCCCCAGTATGTACAGAAGAATTCTTCCCTAGTGGTGCATTTACACACACCGGATCCGCTGTTGGTTTAAAGTTGCTGATGTGCAATTGTGGCCAATTTTCTTTTTGGTGTTTACATTTTTCCCCTCCTCTTCCTCTAAGGGTATGTTCACACTACGTAATTCCTATAGAATTCCGTGAGCGGAATTCCGCGAACGGAATTACGTGCTGTTCACACTGCGGAATTTCAGCGGCTGACGATTCCGCCACTGAAATTGTTCCGTGCAAAGAAAGAACATGTTCATTCTTTGCGCGGAAGTCCGCGAACACTGCATAGCCGTCAATGGTGACGGCGCAGTGCTGCGGCAGCGGCTGCCAGAACGGAATCTCCGCTCATAATCCGTAGTGTGAACATACCCTAAGAGTCATAACTTTTTTCTTTCCATTGACATATCTAAATGAGGGCCTATTTGTTGTAGGAGCAATTGTACTTTTTAAAGGGAACCTGTCAACACATTTGAGAACATAAATGAAGGGCAGGGCATAATAGATGTCTTCGTACGATTTCCTACTGTGTGCTGATTGCAGGAAGTATGCTGTGTAAATGTAATTGCTGTCTAAAGACTTTATTGACTTGCTGCCAGGACTTAGAAGCCTCTTTACCTGTCAATCACACCTGAGTCGGGACTAGTCTTAGCTTGGTTCTGCCCTGATGACTACTTAGCATTCATGAGTGTGGTGGCCCAGTACAGGAGTTGTACCCCTGTACCCTTGTACCCAGACTCCATGTCAGTAACCTCTGCCCCCCCTGTACTTGTGTCCTATGTATCATCTTAAGTGCCTATGTTATTTAGTGTAAAGTACATATATTATTGTATGCCTTTAGGTATTATTGTCATGTGATTGTAACCGGGGAAGGTACCAGTGACCATGTGACCAACAGGGTGACCTATGGGACCCCTCCAGAGTCTCCCCCATATAAGCCCTGGGTGGTGCTTCCTCTTTTTCTCTGAGTCTTTGCTGAGCTGCAGTGAGGTCAAGTCCTGAGAGAGTGTCTGGTTTCCTAGGAAGCCCCAAAGCCTACCACGCAGCCACGACTCCACAAGTCTACTACCCCACAGGTGAAAGTCCAAACCTGGTAAGCTACAAACAGGGTGAAGTCTGTCATAGTCAGTCTCAGTCAAGTCAGTCCAAGTCAAGTCTGTCACAAGTCAGCGTGGCCCTGCATCAAATTGTCCAAGTCCACTATAAGTCCCAGCAAGCCCTGTGGTCTCTGAAGTCACTGGACACCTCCTTGAGCCTAGCCAAGCTGTATAGACTGTTACACCTGTCTGACTCAGTAAAGCTGCCGTTTTTTTCGTAACTTGGCATCGGAGTCATTATTTGCCCCCGTGCCTAGCCCAGGATCCAACGGTATACCTTCAGGTGGTGTAGAGGTAAAACCATGACCTGGATTCACGAACACAAGGGATAAATGCCATCTTCCCCTGGGGTAACAACATCTGCCCTCATCACACCCTCACCACATGAGCATACCCCATGCCAGATTAAAAGTATTTTTTTCAGATATTTATAACGCTTATTTCCTGCAACTAACACACAAAAGAAAACCTTATTAAAGGAGTACTATGGTGCACAATTCTTTTAGCCCAAAATGTTCCCCGCGGCTGTACCTTTCTATCAATGTCCTTCTTTCAGAAGTCGGTCTGGCCGTTTTCCCGCTGCAGCTCCGCGAAGTTCCCGGTTCTTCCGGGTTATGGTGGTGTGGAGGATGACGTAAATCCCCCATTCTGCCTTGCTCCAGCTTCCAGTCCCTCCGTGCTTCAGTCCTTCTCACCCCCTCCTCTACCTCATCCTTTCCCCTCCCTAGTAATTATATTAAACCCGCCCCGTTGAAACGTTAACTTGTTTGAAGAATATCCCTGTTAGTTACGGAAGCGTAACTAACCGGGATATCATTGGCCAGTAGTGGTCACATGTTCGGTCCCGGGGAAATGCTGAGTGCGCCGGCTTGAGCATTCTGCCCTGCAGAGGTGTTTGTTGCTTGAATATTCCAATTGGAATAAAAGCGCTTTGCAGGATTATCTATGGTGACTTCTCTGTAATTTATTTTGTTTTGGTTGATTTACTGGAGTCTATACGCGTAGTACCATCTAATTTACCTACATGTCACAATGCCGTATCATTTTTCTCCTATAAGGGTGATTGGTGCATCGTAGTGTGGGTGGTGCCGAGTGTTATCTGTTACTTTTACTTTATCTGTACAAGCTTTCAAGCTTCTTTCTTTTTTTGCAAGATATGCACTTATTTTTATTGGCCACATTTTTTCAGCTGAATACAATTTATGAAACCTTGTGCAGAAGAACGGTGGAGCAGTTGCCCATAGCAACCAATCAGATTTCATTCCAGATTTCATTTTTAAAAAGCCCCCGGAAAGTGAAAGCTGGAATTTGATGGGTTGCTATTGGCAACTACTCCATTGTTTCTCTCCCTGCACAAGTTGTGATAAATCTACCCCAATTTCTATTTTCATAAATTTTGTATTGCAGGTAACAATGTCAGCCAACATTCCATATGGATCTCCACATATATCTTCACCACCACACGTAAACGGGGCACCAGGCCTGGAGCCACTGGAGTGGGTTCATAGACCAGATTTGAGCAAATTAAAAGATAGAATAATCTCTATGGCTCCAAAGCAGATAGTACTAAATCCAGAGGCGTTACTGTTTACTCATGACACTAAGGCACAAGCTAAAACAAGAAAAAGACAACAGATTGTTAAACTGGAACCCCTGGTAAGATCACTATTAATGTTCCACAGCTTACAATAAATGTTTATACTATTAAAGGCTGTTCTAGAAGAAAAAGAAAAAAAAGGTTTGTACTTTCAGCTCACCATTGGCCGGTATATAAAGGGAGAAGATGTCCATTTGCAGGGAGCACAGGAAACAAGAGCCAAGCCACATCCTTGGTTGATACAATCCAATACGAAAAGACAGGGGTTCCAGCTCCACCAAAAAATTGTTAAAAATAGGTAACTTTAATTCATATCATATTAAAAAAAATGATGAAAGGAAAACACACATAACAAAAAAGTGCTCTAGTGAGTTAAAAATTCACGTCCACCGACGCGTTTCGAACATATTTGTTCGAAATGCGTCAGTGGACGTGGGTTTTTTAATTCAATAGAGCACTTTTTTGTTATGTGAGTCTTCCTTTCATCATTTTTTTTTATATGATATGAATTAAAGTTACCTATTTTTAACAATTTTTGGTGGATCTGGAACCCCTGTCTTTTCGTATTGGATTGTTCTAGAAGAAGTGTGTCCTGAAGTGTGTCCTGGCATTTTTTTTTATTTAATTCTGTCTTTCAAGGGTTTGTTCAGCCTTGAGAGCCCCTTCTTTTCTTAAAGGGCCCCTGACGACTAGCCCACTGCTGAAGGTCTGTTCTTATTGGCCTTTTAGTGACAGGAAGAATGACACATTACACAGCGCCCATTGAAATCAGTGAGCTATATATGTTATGCATATCCTCCAAAGCAAGTCACGTTCTCAACATGTCCCTGCTACTCTTAAAAGGGAAGATTAGGTTAATGTTAGGTCTCATGAATACATTTAAATATTGTAGCTGTTTAAAGGGAATTTCCAACAAAAGACTTATTTGGCAAAATTGTAGAATATGTCATAATTGCCTGATAGGTTGGCATCCTGCTGTTACTAGCTAGGCTGTCCCCCTAGCTTCCATAGACTGTAATAGAAAATACAACATGCATACCTATCCTGCTCTTTCCTTCTCTGTTTCTTGGCATCTGTAGACTGCCATGCTTGACACAGAAAGGGGGGATGGGGTGGTTGACCCTTTTTCATGGTGTAGGAATCAAAAGTGAGACACTCACTTATCTATCAGACATTTGCGATAGATGTGCCATAAATATTAAATTGGCCCTGCCAGATTCAAAATGTTTTATATGGGGCTAGAACTCCTCTGTGCTCTCTCCTGTCTGATACTATTCCTCTGTGCTCTCTCCTGTCTGATAGCACTCCTCTGTGCTTTCTTCTGTCTGATAGTACTCCTCTGTGCTCTCTCCTGTCTGAAAGTACTCCTCTGTGCTCTCTCCTGTCTGATAGCACTCCTCTGTGCTCTTTCCTGTCTGATAGCACTCCTCTGTGCTCTCTCCTGTCTGATAGTACTCCTCTGTGCTCTCTCCTGTCTGATAGCACTCCTCTGTGCTCTTTCCTGTCTGATAGCACTCCTCTGTGCTCTCTCCTGTCTGATAGTACTCCTCTGTGCTCTCTCCTGCCTGATAGTACTCCTCTGTGCTCTCTCCTGTCTGATAGCACTCCTCTGTTCTCTCTCCTGTCTGATAGTACTCCTCTGTGCTTTCTCCTGTCTGATAGTACTCCTCTGTGCTCTCTCCTGTCTGATAGCACTCCTCTGTGCTCTCTTCTGTCTAATAGTACTCCTCTGTGCTCTCTCCTGTCTGGTAGTATTCCTCTGTGCTCTCTCCTGTCTGATAGTACTCATCTGCACTCTCTCCTGTCTGATAGCACTCCTCTGTGCTCTCTCCTGTCTAATAGTACTCCTCTGTGCTCTCTCCTGTCTGATAGTACTCCTCTGTGCCCTCTCCTGTCCTATCAGCCCGACCTCACCTATTGGACTTTGTCCATGCCTGTACTTCAAAGCCATGATTTTATAAACCATGATTTCTATAAAAAGGAAATAACATTTCCCTATAAGTACAAGTATATTAGAAAGGTTGATGTTTTGCCAAGATGTATAACATATAAAAGGTTTTTGTATCTGACAGTGCCCATTTACTGCTTAGAATGTAATTTTTTTCTATTAAATAAGCTACTTGGGAGAGTTTTTAAAACCCTTGTATTCCTGTTGTACTGCTGCCTGAACATTTTATTTCAGTTCTTATTGTCATAGAAAGGTTTTGTACACATTATTCCTGGGTAGGAGTGGTCCTGTCCATCAACTGATTTATATTAAATAAAGTTATATGATTTTTATTTGGAAAAATAAAAACATGTTGCACATGTCCATTATTATTATTTTTTTCCCTAACATGCATAAAGCCTGTATTGAAAACATATCAGGACCAAAATCAACCTGAATATATATACCAAAGGAATAAAGAAGATCTAATAAGTCGAGGTATACTTTTACGTACACCTTCTGTAGAAAAGAAGCTACGAGCTGTCTCATCTACTGTAAGGCTTCCTGACCTTCCAGATGACTTAAAAGAAAAACAGGTGAGAAGTCACAAGCAATTTCATTTATAGCGTAAATCTATACTTTCACTTTTGCTCCTATTTTGTCCCTCAGCTTAAATAAAGCAATATCTAAGTTGATTTTCAAAATTTAGCACACCATGGCCCAAATGTATCAATGTGCTTTAAAAGCTACACATCATAAACTCAACATAGACATTATATGGATGAGGCAAATTTATCACAGTGGCTCAGGTTGCTTAAAAATTTGGTGCAGTCTTAGACTGTGTAATTCCTGTTTCGAAATTGTCTGACTTTTATGCTAGCTTGAAGTTGTCTCAAAAAATCTGCTCCTTGGTGTTTGACACAGCTTAATACAGCATGTCAAGTTTTGGGCCAATTCCCTCCCTTATGAGGCCTTGCTTCCTTAAAGCTATGCCTCCTTATTAAGTAAAGCACAAACAGTGTCTACGACACACAATAAATGTGTTTAACACAAAGATGCAGAAGATTAGTGCAATTTAGGCTGTAATCACAAAAAATCAGGGTTAATAAATCTGGATCCATGTACCACTTCTTCAGATGTATCTGTCATGTCTCTCCGCAATTTCAGCTCTTATTTATACCATCAGCCGTTTTCGCACACAGCTGTGTGCTTCTTCCGGCCTCAAGGCCGGAAGAAGCACACAGCTGTGTGCGAAAACGGCTGTTAGCCTCTGAGCGCTCTCATCCCTAAGTCTCCCTGCCGCACGGAGGTCCCGTGGATAAAAGCACATTACATGGTTGGTGAGTGCAAGTTCACCCTTCTTTGATATTTTGGATTGTATGTTATTCGTTCAAGACTTAGCACCCCACCAGTATTTATACAGATTATACTGGACGCTAATCAGACTGTGCGGTTATATAGTTGTTATCTTTAATGACATTGTTTACTGCAGTGGTTGTAATATTTTATCATCATTTTGAATATATTTTTCTATCTATTAGTTACAGATGGACTTTAGTAGAACCATATCGCCTACTCCACCAAAACAGCCAAGGACATCTCTTTCAAGACCTAGCTCTTACAAACGCGTTTCCTCACCTCCATCTAAGTTGTATGAGAGTGCAGAAGATGTCATAAAGGCAAACATTACAGACCCTCTGCAGATTATCAGTATTCTACTGGCAAATAAAAAATTGGGGTTTCTTTATATGACCCCTGCTGTTCCAAAGTCTTCTGTTGAATATGATCCATATAACCTAAGGTACATAGAAAAGACATTATAAAATACACTCAGAGGCGTCTATTGTGCTAAAATATTTGGTTGAATTAGGAAGAGGTTGGTATTTGGTAACCACATATCAGGCATATGCTTAGAAATTTGTGCCTGATTTTTCATGTTTTTTTTATTTATGCCAGTCGTAGCTGTTTTTCCCTGGCTACAAGAAAAATCACTCAGGAGAATTCTATAATAATTTGTCCAATACTGGAGTTCATGCAACCATAATTCTGCCAATTTAACCGTGATTTAGAGATGTTAAAGACCTGGTTCATTTCGGTCCAATGGAAAATCTATGACAACAAGCAGATAAATTATTCATGTTTTCCTGTCATTAGTGCTACGATTGCAGCATGGAATAAATAATGACATTGTTTGCTATAGCGATATCAATATCAAGTTGTCATTCACTCATTTTTTTAAACAATTTTTTCAAATATTTTTGTCTCCTTGATGTAGAATTGTAAGCCATGAAAACATCAACAAACATGACTATTACACCATAAGTGACAGAGGAGTAACGCATATATGTAATGGAGATGTATTATTCTTGGAGCTGGAGCGCTGGAAACAGGAATATCTTTATCATAAAGCACTGAAGGATATTCCTACCTTTGCTCTCTTTAGAAAGTGGAAAACTTTCACTGTATGGAGAAAAAATGTGCGCGCCAAGAAAATCAGTGAATGTCGCAAGGCCCTGCAGGAGAATCTGTTCATTGTTAATTCAGTATGTTATGTATCCCACATTGACCAATTAATACGTTGAATGCCTATGTATATAGCTGAGCTGCTTATTGATATGCAATTGATATGTACTATATATTTTCTCTTTATCTATTTCATTCATATGAATAGTGAAGAAAGGCTTGGCTTAACATGTCATTCTTGTCTTATTTCCCTACAGTATTTGCGCCCCGCTCTCCTCAATATACAAGAAATGTGTTACCGAATCAGTGACATGGGTCTGTGTCGCATGGAGAAGGGGCGCACATATACTTTAAAAGAGTTCACAGACATTCAATTCAAACAACTAGAAGAGGTATATCTTATGGTATTGTGTACTTTTGCACACAATTTTATAGTTTATTCACTGATACTATATATATATATATATATATATATATATATATATTTCCCAAATATCAATAGAAAATGAATGTCATTTTGTTTTTCTTAGGTTGCCAGCCATCTATCCGAGTTCCGTGACCTAGCTAAAGAAGTTGTCAGGAGTGCTAGTCGAACTGCTTTATTGGAGGCTGGATTTACACCGGATGACTACATAATTGATTCTGAGAGCTCAGGTATTGTGACATTTCAAATGTAATATAATTTCCTAAATCTACACTGTAAGCATGCTCACTCTTTGTTGCACTCACTGTTTCTGTATCTATATTTGAGTATCCACTACCTTCAGTTCACTGGAGTGTAGGGTGATAACTCGAGTATGGCCTCCATGATGCCATGTTTGTAGTGAAAAATCGTCTTCACTGTGGTGTATTAAACGTTTTAAAGGGGTACTCCGCTGCTCAGCTGAGCAGCGGAGTACCCCTTTAAGCAAGAATTACAGATGAGTGCTGAGGGTCTCGCCATGTGAACATCCTTTGACCAGTTTATTTGTGGGGGATCCTTTTAGCTGAGATTGTCCAAAGCAGACCATACCTTTATGAGATTATTACCGAATCTCTTGATCATAATATGAGGCAATTTTACAACTTTACATCCATAGAAAGAAATTGTAATATGAAACAGCAAGGTTGTTTCTGCTCCTCTCATCACATTTCTCAAAATGCGTGGTATTATTTTTTTATTGCATACATTTTCAGCTCTATTCTCCTGTATAAGGAAATATGTTTGTCTTATATTTAACTGTTTTCCTAAAGGCCTGATAAATACACAATCAGAACCTGCAGCTACAGATGTCTTGACACTTTCCCATTTTGATGGAGACATGTTTGGAGAATCTTCTGATAAAATGACTTACACAGAGCAAGCCAATAAGAGGACGCACTGCAGACGGCTGACATGGTCAGTTCATGATCTATTAACAACTATAACATTTGCAAGCTATGTACTTTTCTTAACTTGTACACAAAAACAAATGTATATATTAATCTATTATTAACACTGTTCAGTCTTAAGATGAAAGTTGTAGATTTTAAAGTCTGTACTCTGATTAATGCCTTCAGCAGTCACTGTGTAACTGCGGAGTTGAGGAAACGGCACAACTCAAGGTGCTACACTGTTTATGCAGCTTTCATTTAAAGGGGTACTCCCGTGGAAAACTTTTTTTTTTTTTAAATCAACTGTTGCCAGAAAGTTAAACAGATTTGTAAATTACTTCTATTAAAAAATCTTAATCCTTCCAGTACTTTTTAGGGGTTATATACTACAAAGGAAATGATTAACTTTTTAGATTTCTCTGATGTCACGACCACAGTGCTCTCTGCTGACCTCTGCTGTCCATTTTAGGAACTGTCCAGAGCAGGAGAAAATCCTCATAGCAAACATATGCTGCTCTGGACAGTTCCTAAAATGGACAGCAGAGGTCAGCAGAGAACACTGTGGTCATGAAATCTAAAAAGTAAAGCATTTCCTCTGTAGTATATAGCCCCTAAAAAGTACTGGAAGGATTCCTATTTTTTAATAGAAGTAATTTACAAATCTGTTTAACTTTCTTGCACTTTTGATTAAAAACAAAAAAGGTTTCCACGGGAGTACCCCTTTAACATCTATAGGAGTTACACTAACTGCATAAACAGCTGGCCTGGCTGTTTCTGGCTTCCTGATCAACTCTGGCGACTGCAACCAGGCCTGATTGGGCTTGGTAGCCCTCAATATTGAGATAAGTGCAGGCCCGAGAGGTAGGACCCATCTCTATCACAGGATATGCCATAAATGTCCAAATGGGAATACCCCTTTAATGGTGGTAAGATGGAGAAGGTAAGATTAGAGATAGGTAGTTGCTTACCAACAGAAGCAGTCCAAAGTAAATACCCTCTTTTGAGCTTGATTGACATTCCTGCAACTTTGACACTTGCAGAATGTATTATAAGGTTCACAAGTCTTTGTGTTTTGTGCCTTTTTGCCTCAGCAAAAATAGCTCACCAACACCAACAATGATTAATGCCCCCCTATCACAATGTATTCTTTTTTCAGAAGTTTAGCTCTATTAGGCAGTCAGTAAATACCAATAGGGCCTCAGAGGGATTTTCTGCTTTTTATGTAGCAGGAAGTAACAAACATTATAAGCAGTGAGGTAAGAATTGCGGTCCATGATGGTTGAATGTCTGTTCTAAGGTTTTGGTTGGAGATTTATCAAAACCTGCGCAAAAGAAAAGTTGACCATAGCAATCAGATTGCTTCTGAAAAAATAAATGAAGCAATGTGATTGTTTTCTATGGACAACTGGTCAGCTTTTTCTCTGCACATGTTTTGATAACCCTCTGCCATGGTGTCAGATTTTTGCCCCTAGGTTTCTGGTTGTATATGGAAATATTTTTCTCTTTGTATAAATTTGTAATTTTGTTACCACAACTTATAGTTCAGTTATTAAATTAAATTAAACTTTTTTCTTCTTAAGCTTTATTCGGCTTGCTGATTACTTAATAGTGAACACCATGCATGTTTTGGCTGTTAATTCAGTCTCATACTTGCTGAAGTGCCTGTTTGAAAAATGTAAATGCACACCATCTCATGAGGTGATACAGACCTGGAATACTGAGGTAAAGCCGGAAGATGCAGACAAAAAGGTAAAGTCATTTTCAAGGGGTTGTCCAGCAATCCATAAAAATAAAAAATTGCACTTAAAAATGCTTAACAAAATAGTAATCAAAATGTGCTACTTACACAAGTCAAATGTCCACTTTGAGACCCTACAGACCCCCAGATTCCAACTCCCATTAGAGGTTCAGGTTCCTCACAGGCTTAGTCTGCAGACTTAATTATGCCTTTTTTTTAAAGCCCTGTAACCAGCTTCCTTCCACAGCTGTGCTTATTTTGGGCCACAATAAAAACATGAACTGGTCAGTAAGGGAATGGAAGGCCCCACTACCAATCTGCCTTTCAGTCCATAAAAATCCATGCCAATAAGTGGACTTTGACAAAGGTTTCTTACCAGCTATGGTCTGATAGAGATTTTACACTATCCTGGATTTGCCATATCTCACCCATCTTTTTATGTATAAGATGTATAAGATATGGGTTTCCCGAAACCTGGCAGATATGATAGGTACCTTAGGGAAATATGGTGATCCCCGACTACTATTCCTGTCATTCTCTTACAGTGTATTACAACAATAAGGCTAAGTTAACATTGCCATTATGCTCTTTGCCATTCTGAGTTACTACTGGGTCACCACTGGCTCCCAATGGATCCCGTTGACTTAGTAGTACGGTAATTTTACAATTAGTCTGAGCTACAGTAGGTAAAATGGACATTGCAATAGAAAGCCACAACATAGAATGCATTCTTTTTTTAAATTGCCCTTGGTCACTAAGGCTCTGGACAAATCTACAGTACATACCTCAGCAGAACCAGATGCGCCCATTTATAATTCATTGGAGTCTGTTGGACATAGCTGTTGTTTACCATTTCACAAATCTAATTATTTTATTGAATTTGTCTCCTAAATGTAAAATAATGCAACTTTTTAAAAAGTCTTTATTACAAATTCCCTACATTTAGCTGCCACTTCTAAAAAGATAAGATAAATCCACCAGACATACTTTCTGCCCTCTCAGTGATATAGATAGTAGCAGGGACAGGGTTACACTCAAGCTCAGATTGTAGGTAGAGAAAAATCCTTAAGGGACAGCTCACACAGGCTGTCGAGAGGTAGGAGAGTCTGAAGGTATGATACAATCAGAAAGAGTGGTGCAGCAGATAAAGACAGCTAATTCCAGCATAATATTGAATATGAAAGGTAAACTCTGATGGTTCATTTACACTAAGATTTTCCACATGGTAATTTCGGAAGGAATCCACTTTGCAGCAGCCTCCTATTGAAGTCAATAGGATTCTGCAATTCTATTTCCCCTGCAGAATATTCATTCTTTTGGCAGAGTTTTGTGTGGGCTGCATTGCTGTCAATAGTGACTAGCCAGGTCCGCACGGGCCCTAGAATGAGATACACTGTTTCAGCGTACAAAGATGGAGCATTTACCCCAGAAAAGAGTAAAGCCCATTGCTGAAGCCTAATCCTGCTGCTTTCTTGAAAAGTCCCTATGTTACAATTTCTGTTTCCAGCCTATTCCCTGCATTAGATCCGGCAATTCATCACGGATCCAAATAGGGATTTGAGCAAAACACAATAATCTTATTCAAGTATATGGTGAAGGGTTTATCGAGCAAAGGTAGCGTTAGATGACTGCCAAAAATATCCTGACCCACAGTGAAGATGCTTACCGCACCCTCTTACTGATGAATCGCACCAGTAGTGTCAAGCTATACTTTGGCATCTTGACAGTATAAACTCAAAAAAATAAAGTTTAAAAGTGCGCCCCCTGGTCATGTGCTTTTTCTAGTTCTGGTAATATGACTGAAAAGACATTGCTGTCATTGGTTAGATCAACAGACCATTCTTCATTGCAGCATGATGAATGTGGCCCCAGCAAACACATGTGGTCCTGATAGGTCTAACTAGTCTTTGGACTAGGTCCAATCAGAACATTATGCAGAATACAGGATTTAAAGGGGTACACCGGCGCTAAGACATCTTATGATAAGGGATAAGATGCCTGATCGCAGTGGTCCTGCTGCTGGGGACCCCCGTGATCTTCCACGCCGCACCCTGTTAGAATCAGCCCCCAGAGCGTGCTCCCTCCGGGTCTGATTACTTGCGATCACAGGGACGGAGCATAGTGACGTCACGGCTCCGCCCTGCGTGACGTCACGCTCCGCCCCCTCAATGCAAGCCTATGGAGGGGGCGTGACAGCTGGATAGGGGATAAGATGTCTTAGCGCCGGAGTACCCCTTTAAATAATTTTCAGCAAATGCAGGATTTGGCTCTCTTTATCTCCTGCACCACTGTTTGTGATTGTATCATACATTTGTTTGCATATAGCATGTTATATTCATTCATTTGATACATTTTTGTTATTGCGTAATAAATGGCAAGCTAATGAAGGTCATAGGGTAAAAATCTAATAAATGAATACATTCTAGAATTGTATGATGAGAGTGCAAAATGTTCCCAAATGTTGCTCAAGGTGTGGTAGTACTATCATTCTGGTACTCATAATAATTATTACTCATGATAATAATTTTTGCACTAAAGTTATATTTTATAAGACAGTATATTTAGCTGACCAGAGGCGTAACTTGTAGCAATTTGATTTATCTATGCATGCAACTATGTCCCTAAGACATCCTCCAATGCCTTATACTTTTACAGTCCAATGTTATAGTTATGAAATATTTTTTCATTTGTATCTGGAATGATGCCGAAAGCTAGCAGCTATAGCACTAGTTGCGACTGAAAAATTTATGAACATCTTGAAGAGAAAGTTTAATTCCATTAAAGAGAAAACGCCTAGCTGTTACTATATTAAATGTTAAGAACTTGGATCTTGCCAAATAAAGATTGATGTCATATAAGTGACAAGGTTAAATGTTTTATTGTATATGGCTAAATGTTTCATTGCCTTAGTAATAAAATGAGCTGTAGCCAGTATTTTATTAGGAAAGGTTGAGACAGAATTCAGAAGATTTATATTTTAGCTGTGCAAATTGTAGAGTATGCTTGCAGAATATGACTTTTTTGCCATACTAAACTTTTTGGGCCCCTGTTTCTTTGCCAGACAAATATTAGCTGCCTGTAACAATATATTCAATAACCTTTTGACTTCCAATTTACTTTTATACCCTTATACTGAATAGTGAGGGCTTGTCTTATTACGTCTCTTGACAAATATATAATGTACAAAGCTAGAGTAAAATGCAATGCGAACCAATAATTCCCATGTATTCAGAATTGGAAACTCCAGTGCATTTTTATGAAAAAGTGAAAAAGACATAGAAATATATATATATTGTAATGGCTGAGGAAAGGTGGATCCACTGACCTGTGGAGATGATGGCGCCCGTGGGCTGTACCAGGGGGTGGAGTCTAAGGTACTGCTGGTTTTCACCAGAGCCTGCCGCAAAGCAGGATGGTCTTGTTGCGGCAGGCGGCACCCTGGTACGACACGTCCCCATAGGCAGCCGAGGTCAGGGCTGGCAGGAGGTCAGGGAAAGCGGCAAGAAGCGAGGTCTGGTCACGAAGCAAGTAGGTCAGAAGGCAGGCGGCACAGGAGCAAAGTCAGAATACGTAGCAAGGGACAGATACATGGTGAGGCAGTGAGGCAACAGAGATCCGGCAGGGGTCAAGGGGAAGTTAGAATACTTATAGGGTCGGCGCCCAATTATTGGTGCGCTGGCCCTGTAAATCTAAGAGAGCCGGCGCGCGTGCGGTAGGAGCATGTGCGCCAGCAGAGAGAGAGAGCACAGAGGAGTGTGGAACACTGTGAGGAGCGTGTCTGCCGGCCGGGGGGGCTGCAGACCGGTAAAGGTGAGGATGAAGCAGTGCCGCCCCCTTGCCGGAGACAGCACAGGGCGGTGAGATAGAGGTGTGCCCGTGGCCAGCATGTCTGGCCGCATGGCCACTAGTAACATATATATATCTCACACATATTAACCTATCATTATGTTTTAGAATGTGGGAGGAAAGCTTTTAAGCCGAGAACAATTTACTACTTATAAAACCAAATAGTCACATTACATTGTGTTTGCATAACTAAAACGATCCATATGAGCCAACTTTATTCAGTTTGGCTATAGGAATCAATGCAAAATACATGAAGATTGTGTCATTCTAAAAATACCCTGTTAAAGGTTTTTTTCCTGGGTTAGAAGAAAGTGTCTATTTTGTCTCACCAACAGTACCTCTCTTGCCCATGGCCTTTACCTAGAAATAGAGATTAACCTCATTTTTGAATGGGGTAAAGCTGCAATACCAAACACAATCTATGTACAAGAGTGGCTCTGTTTACTGGGAAAAAAAATGGAAGGCAATTTTTTTCATTCAGATAATCATTTTTAAAGAAAATCTGTCACCTCTTTGTTTGTGGGGGCTTCAGACACCATTGAATAGTTGCTATGTTATTAAAATACTTTTCTGGAGCTGATGGTGGTTGCTAAACTTATAAAATTGACAATCTGAGGAAGGGGGCTCAAACATTTGAAACACATCATTATTTTTGTTATTTAATCATTTTAATAAACAAGTCCTTATTGGATTTGAACATTATCTGTGATTTGGATCCAGTGCCTGGATACTAAAGGGTCATCTTTTTCTTCACCTTGCATGCAAACTGAAAAAATTGTCTGTTTCTCAGTCAAGTGTGAAGACAGGGCTGAGATGTTCAAGTGCTAAAGCTTTACTTGCCTTTTCACTCACCCTCACCTCACAGGCCCACCTTGACTGATGTACCAGGGCTCTGTTGATCAGTTAAGGAGGGGATGGGAGATGAGGGTGAGCAAGAAGGTATTCCTGGCGGTGGCACTTGAGCAGCTTGGTAACAACCATCAGCAATAGGAAAGGTAGAGTTTGTTTCTATACCCTAACAGTTATTGAACAGTGTTTCATCTCATAGCAGTAAATGCAGCTGACAGATTCCTTTTTATATTCAGTCTGTCCAGTCTGTTAATGTTTGTCTTTTTTCCTGTCCTAATTTTGTCATAAATGAACTGACTTTGTATATGTGTTGTGTAGCCTGCAATTCCTGCTCCACTATCCGTTGCTCCTGCTGAAGAAGAAATGGTACCAATGTTCCTCTCAGAGATACATCTTGATACTCAGTCATTATGGTTTGAGCCTTCCATGGATGATTTTCAGGTTTGTTTCACTTCAGTTAATCATTAAAGGTAAAAATTGAGGGAGTCCTGCTCAAAAATCTACAGAGAAAGGAGATGACACTATAGGTAGCAGGGTATTTGTTGCACTACTTACCATGAGTACTGAGATATATATATATATATATATATATATATATATATATATATATATATACTACAAGAGTGGGGAACTAGTGCTAGAGGCTTTTAGCTAGGTATGGTAAAGGGAGCCTGTCACTGTGAAAAGCTTTCAGGTTAATATAAAGTTTTGTGGTAAGATAATTGTACAATTTATAATATTAAATTATGCATTATTGGTTGAAACCTCTGCTGCTTCTATGTTTAGCAGTCAAGTGATTAGAGTCCTTCCTTGCATAGGCATGTATACGCTG
Source organism: Hyla sarda (assembly GCF_029499605.1). Taxonomy (NCBI): domain Eukaryota; kingdom Metazoa; phylum Chordata; class Amphibia; order Anura; family Hylidae; genus Hyla; species Hyla sarda. Next base: position 223,689,039 of record NC_079189.1, read on the forward strand.
TCAGTTACAAATTAGGACCGCCCACTGGACTCCTAAGCATAGAAAAAGCTGAGGTTTCAACCAATATACTTACTCTTTTTTTTTAATAAAATGTATATATTAGTCTGATCAGCAGATATGACTGCATTTATAACATGACAGGTTACCTTTAAGAGTGGTTTTGGAGCCTTCTTAACCACTTAACGACGAGCGTCGTAAACGTAAGTCCTGGTGAGGTGGTACTTAACGCACCAGGACGTACATTTCCCTCCTAAACATAACCGCGAGCATCGGAGCGATGCCCGGCAGGTCCCGGCTGCTGATCGCAGCCAGGGACCCGCTTGTAATGGTGGACACCCACGATCCTGTGGATGTCCGCCATTAACCCCTCCGATGCCGTCATCAATACAGATCACGTCATCTGCAGCATCGCGGTCATTAAAATGGATGATCGGATCGCCCGCAGTGCTGCCGCGGCGATCCGATCATCCAGCACGGCAGACGGAGGTTCCCTCACCTGCCTCCGCTGCCTTCCCGGCGTCTTCTGCTCTGATCTACCTTCCCGCAGACCAGAGCAGAAAATGACCGATAACCCTGATCAGTGCTGTGTCCTATACATAGCACTGAACAGGATTAGCAATCGAGTGATTGCTATATATAGTCCCCTATGGGGACTATTAAAGTGTAAAAATAAAAGTAAAAAATAAAGTGAAAAAAATTTGAAAAACCCCCTCCCCCAATAAATGTGAATTGTCCCATTTTCCCTATTTCACCCCCAAAAAGTGTTAAACAAATATTTTATATACATATTTGGTATCGCCGCATGCGTAAATATCTGCATTATTAAAATAAAATGTTAATACCGTATGGTGAACGGTGTGAACGTAAAAATAAAAAAAAGTCCAAAATAGATGCTTTTTCATAATTAATTCCCCCCAAAATTTATAAAAAATGGATTAAAAGTTCTATATAAGCAAATATGGTATCAATAAGAAGTACAAATCACAGCGCAAAAAATGAGCCCTCATACCGCCGCTTATACGGAAAAATGAAAAAGTTATAGGTCTTCAAAATAGGGGATTTTAAACATACTAATTTGGTTAAAAAGTTTGCAATTTTTTTTAAGCACAACAGTAATAGAAAAGTATGTTATCATGGGTATCATTTTAATTGTATTGACCCAAAGAATAAAGAACACATGCCATTTTTACCGTAAATTTTACGGCGTGAAAACAAAACCTTCCAAAATTAGCAAAATTGCGGTTTTCTTTTTCATTTCACCACACAAATAGTATTTTTTTGGTTGCGCCATACATTTAATGGTAAAGTGAGTGATGGCATTACAACGGTCAACTGGTCGCGCAAAAAACAAGCCCTCCTACTAGTCTGTGGATGAAAATATAAAAGAGTTATGATTTTTTGAAGGCGAGGAGGAAAAAACAAAAACGTAAAAATAAAATTGTCTGCGTCCTTAAGGCCCAAATGGGCTGCGTCCTTAAGGGGTTAAAGACAGTCTTACATTCAGTGCACATCTAGAAAAGACAAATATATAGCTGCAGCGTTTAATAAGGGCCTTAAATATTAGGGAGAGAAATGAACTTTATAGGGTCTACTGTTGAAGGTTGTTTACAGAAAAAGTATTGATATGAAGAAATGATATGTCCACTGGATACACTATCTGTTATAACTTTCACACATTCTTATTTTTGTAGGCCAGCATAGCTGAAGTGGTTAACCAATTCCAAGAAACTGTTCTGTCCTTAGCCAACCTTGTCCCAGACTCTTATTTTGATGCCTTTACACAGCCCATTATCAACAACAAGCTGGAGGAGAAGACTTGTGGAGAAGGACCAAATTTAAGCACAATGTTTGAAGATGACAAGCATTTACTGTCTCTGGTTTCTCAAATACAAGTAAGAAGAAAAATGAAATAGATATGCAGATTTTGCATCAGTTTATTTTTGTCTAGTGTTTAAAGGGGTTCTCCCAAACTTTAAATGGGTTCTCCAGTGGAAAACTTTTTTTTTTTTAAATCAACTGGTGCCAGAAAGTTAAACAGATTTGTACATTACTTCTATTAAATAATCTTAATCCTTCCAGTACTTATTAGCTGCTGAATACTACAGAGGAAATTATTTTCTTTTTGGAACACAGTGCTCTCTGCTGAATCATGACCACAGTGCTCTCTGCTGACATCTCTGTCCATTTTAGGAACTGTCCAGAGCAGCATATGTTTGCTATGGGGTTATTCTCCTTCTCTGGACAGTTCTTAAAATGGACAGAGATGACAGCAGAGAGCACTGTGCTTGTGATGTCAGCAGAGAGCTCTGTGTTCCAAAAAGAAAATAATTTCCTCTGTAGTATTCAGCAGATAATAAGTACTGGAAGGATTTAGATATTTTTTTTTATAGAAGTAATTTACAAATATGTTTAACTTTCTGGCACCAGTTGATTTAAAAAAAAAATAAAATAAATAAGTTTTCCACCGGAGAACCCCTTTAAAGTTTGGGTGTGACAGGCTTGCAAATACAATTTAAAAATCATTAAAAGAGAAGGACAGCAAGGAAAAAGCCAGAAATATACATGTAAAAGGAAATAGCCTTTATTACGAATACATCAAGCAAAACACCAGACAGAAAATAAAGACAATTTAAAACACACACTAGCACATGGATATATATCTACAATAACTACAGGCTGCACTGAATAGGAAAAAATGTAACAAACCAGTTAATAAAAAAATAAAAAATAAACGTTTTCCACCAGAGTACCCCTTTAAACTGACACTCTGCTTAGAAGCCACTGCAAGTATTATAGTAGGGAATTGCACTGTGAATATAAAAAAATTTACATCGGGGACAATTCCGATACTAAGATATAAGAAACTCGTAAGATAATAGCTTTTCTGATAAATTTCACTGTTAAACGGGTAAACATCTTAACCTCATCTTATGAGATGTTAGATCGTGGTGGTCCCTCTGCTGGGGACCCCCACGATCTCCGTGCCGGCCGTGGCGGTGTCCAGAACACAGAAACTTGCTGCTTCCGTGTTCGTGCTGTCACGCCTCCTCCCATAGACGTGAATGGAGGGGGTGTGTTGCGGGGGTGTGTTGAGGGGGTGTTCGCTCCGTGCACCAAATGGCAGGGTTGCCGCAGCGGAAATCGCTGTGGGTGGGGGGGGGGGTGGGGGGGTTGTCCCCAGTGCTGGAACCCCCACAATCTAACATTCTATCCCCTATCCTTTGGATAGGGGATAAGAAGTTTAGGGTGGAGTACCCCTTTAACAAGTCACTGCAGGAGGTTGTAAGACAGAAAATGAACATGCTTTTTGTATAAATCACTAGCTGAGAACCCGACGTTGCCCGGTTTTTGCTTCCTAATCCTTGTTGGGGAGGAAAATCAACAAAGGAGGAAACCTCATATCCTGTCCCCATATCCCGTCCTCATATCTCGACCTCATATCCCGATCTCATATCCCGACCTCCTATCCCGACCTCCTATCCCGACCTCCTATCCGTCCTCATATCTCGACCTCATATCCCATCCTCATATCCCGACCTCCTATCTTGACCTCATATCCCATCCTCATATCCTGACCTTCTATCCTGTCCTCATATCTCGGCCTCCTATACCGACCTCATGTTCTGTCCTCATATCCCATCCTCATATCTCGATCTCATTTCCTGACCTCCTATCTCAAGCACATATCCGGTTCTCATATCCCGTCCTCCTATCTTGACCTCATATCCCGACCTCATATCCCGTCCTCATATACCGACCTCACATCCCGTCTTCATATCCCGACCTCACATCCCGTCCTCATATCCCCACCTCATATCCCGTCCTTATGTCCCATCCTCATTTCCTGTCCTCAGGTGGGACTGATTTGTGAAGAAGATATTGTAAGCTGAAAATAGAAAGGGACCTGGCTTTGTGGGACTGGGCGTGATTTGCAAGCCAGACCGATGCACAAAAAGGATAGATAATAAAAGGTGTGGGGCTTAAACAGTGGGCGTGTCTTTCTGAGATGGGGTGTGGCTTGCAAGCCAGACTGACCCATTTTTTAAATAAGGGTGTAGGTAAGGGTCAATTTATTTGACATATAAGTAATGTGTGTACCAAGTATTATTGAAATATCTCCAACCGTACGGAAGTTACGGTATATCCTGGCGTATAAGACGACTTTTTAACACCGAATTTTCTTCTGAAAAGTCGGGGGTCGTCTTATACGCCGGGTATTGAGGTCCGGGATAGGAATATCTATGATTATCTGCCCGGGCCGGCTCCCGTGTGTGGCTGCAGGCGGGGGCTGGCCAGAGCATGTACAAACTAATACTGTATACTAAAAACCAGGGTGCCTCCAGCTGTTGCGAAACTACAACTCCCAGCACGGCAAAGGCTGTCCGGGCATGCTGGGAGTTGTAGTTTTACAACAGCTGGAGGCCCCCTCGTTTTTAGTATACAGTATTAGTTTTTACTTGCTCTGGCCGGCCCCCGCCTGCAGCCACACACGGGAGCCGGCCCGGGCAGATAATCATAGGTATTCCTATGCCGGACATCTCTGTGTCCCGAAAAATCTTTTCGGAACATAAGGATGTTCGCCGGTCACTTACCATTTCCCGGTGTCCTCCTGCGATCCTCCTTCGGTCCTCCTGCGGTCCGGTCCTCCGTCTCTATGGTTATACGCACGGGACGTCAGTGACGTCACGTGCCTACAACCATAGAGGCAGAGGAGCGCGGGACCAGGAGGACCGCAGGAGGACGCACGCCGACCGGGGCCTGGTGAGTGACCGGTCGTGCTATCTTAAGTGATCCGGTCACCACTCCCCGGTCTCGACACCAACTGCTATGGTCCATAGGCCATAGCAGTAGATGGTGACCCGGGCCGGAGGAGCGGTGATCGGAACACTGTGGGGGCAGTACAGACATACAGCCTCCAGCCATACACTGTATATGGCTGGAAGCTGTATGTCTGTTGGGGGGAGCTGCCAATCTAATGTGGGGGAACTGCCTACAAATGTGGGGGGAGCTGCCTACTATTGTGGGGGAACTGCTGACCTAATGTGGGGGGAGCTGGCTACAAATGTGGGGGGAGCTGCCGACCTAATGTGGGGGAGCTGGCAACCTAATGTGGGGGAGCTGGCAACCTAATGTGGGGGAACTGCCAACCTAATGTGGGGGAACTGCCAACTTAATATGGGGGAACTGCCAACTTAATGTGGGGGAACTGCCAACTTAATGTGGGGGAACTGCCAACTTAATGTGGGGGGAACAATACTGCCTACCTAATGTTTGGGGAACTATACTGCCTACCTAATGTGGGGGGAACTATACTGCCTACCTAATGTAGGGGAACATGATGCCTACCTAATGTGGGGGGAAATATAAGGTACCGTACATCGCGGTAGGAGGGGTAGTCTTATATGATGAGTATATCCCAAACTCTCTATTTTAACTGTGAAAGTTGGGGGTCGTCTTATACGCCCAGTCGTCTTATACGCCGGCATATACGGTATGTGGGAACATACATTTCCCATTGATTTGCATGGGACTTTAAACAAAAACCCTGACCCTATAGATAAGTAAGGGTTAAATTATCTATCCTATATATCTATCCTGTATTTTAAGTGGACATATAAGTAACATGTGGCCAAGTATTATCAAAATATCTCCAGTTGTTTAGAAGTTATGCAGTAACATACAGTGGGGATAAAAAGTTTGGGCACCCCAGGTAAAAATTTGTATTAATGTGCATAAAGAAGCCAAGGAAAGATGGAAAAATCTCCAAAAGGCATCAAATTACAGATTAGACAACAAAAGTTAGATTTTATTTCCATCATTTACAGGGTTTGGGCACCCTGCAGAATTTATAGCATGCACTGTCCCCTTTGCAAAGCAAAGCTGAGACCTGCCAGTGTCATGGATTGTTCTCAATCATCATCTGGGAAGACGAGGTGATGTCAATCTCAAAGGTTTTAAATGCCCAGACTCATCTGACCTTGCCCCAACAATCAGCACCATGGGTTCTTCTAGCATTTCTTCTAGAAATCTGAAACTGAAAATGGTTGATGCTCACAAAGCTGGAGAAGGCTATAAGAAGATAGCAAAACGTTTTCAGATGTCAATATCCTCTGTTCGGATTGTAATTAAGAAATGGCAGTCATCAGGAACAGTGGAAGTTAAAGCAAGATCTGGAAGACCAAGAAAAATATCAGACAGAACAGCTCGCAGGATTGTGAGGAAAAACAATTCAAAACCCACGTTTGCACAATCCCTCCAGAAAGATCTGGCAGACACTGGAGTTATGGTAAACTATTCTACTATAAAGAAATACTCATCAGAGTCATCAGTAGAAACTAGCCGGAATGAGCCGGAATTGGCCGGAATGAGCAAAGGTACGTTTGGAGAAGAAGGGGAACAGAATTTAATGAAAAGAACCTCTGTCCAACTGTTAAGCATGGGGGTGGATCAATCATGCTTTGGGGTTGCATTGCAGCCAGTGGCACAGGGAACATCTCACGAGTAGAAGGAAAAATAGATTCAATAACATTTCAGCAAATTTTGGATGCTAACTTGATGCCATCTGTGAAAAAGCTGAAATTAAAGAGGATGGCTTCTACAAATGGATAATGATCCTAAACACACCTCGAAATCCACGGGGGATTACATCAAGAGGCGTAAACTGAAGGTTTTGCTGTGGCCTTCACAATCTCCTGACCTCAACATAATTGAAAATCTATGGATAGACCTTAAAAGAGCAGTGCGTGACAGACAGCCCAGAAAATCTCGAAGAACTGGTAGACTTTTGTAAGGAAGAATGGGCAAAAATACCTCCAACAAGAATCGAAAGACTCTTGGCTTGCTACAAAAAGCGTTTACAAGTTGTGATACTTGCCAAAGGGGGCAGTACAAGATATTAACTCTGCAGGGTGCCCACACTTTTGTAGACACCATATTTTTGTTTTCTGTTATTTTGAAAGTGTAAATGATGGAAATAAAATCTATCTTTTGTTGACATATTATACGAATGTCTAATCTGTAATTTGATGCCTTTTGGAGATTTTTCCATCTTTCCTTGGCTTCTTTATGCACATTAATACAAATTTTTACCTGGGGTGCCCAAATTTTGGATCCCCACTGTAGCTGAGTACCCGGCGTTGCCTGGTTTTTCCTTCCTAATCTTTGTTGTGGAGGAAAATCAACAGAGGAAGCTTTTGACTTCATATCCCGTCCTCACATATTGTTGTCATATCCTAACCCCATATCCCGTCCTCATACCCCGACCGCCTATCCCGACCTCCTATTCCGACCTCCTATCCTGACCTCCTATCCTGACCTCCTATCCTGACCTCCCATCTCGACCTCCCATCCCGACCTCCCATCCCGACCTCATATCCCGACCTCCCTTCCCGTCCTCATATCCCGACCTGTAATATTTGTACCAGGTATTGAAATATCTCCAGCTGTACGAAAGTTATGTGGGAACATACATTTCCCATTGATTTGCTTGGGACTTTAAACAAAAACCCTGACCCTCACAAATGGGGGTAGTTAAGGGTTAAATTGACTATCCTATATTTTAAGCGGACATATAAGTAACACGTGACCAAGTATTATCGACATATCTCCAGCCGTTTGGAAGTTATGCAGTAACATATATTTCCCATTGACTTGTATGGGACTTTAAACATAAACCCCGCCCCTGGCAAATGGGGGTGAGTAAGGGTTAAATCACCTATCCTATGTTTGTTGTTGACATATAAGTAACATGTGTGCCAAGTTTCATGTTAATATCTTTAGCCGTTTGGACGTGATTGGGGAACACACACACACACACACACATTGGGGGAGATTTATCAAAACCTGTGCAGAGGAAGAGTGGTGCAGTTGCCCATAGCAACCAATCAGATTGCTTCTTTCATTTTCCACAGGCCTCTTTAGAGGCCTGTGGAAAATGAAAGAAGCAATCTGATTGGTTGCTATGGGCAACTGCACCACTCTTCCTCTGCACAGGTTTTGATAAATCTCCCCCATTGAGTTTTATATTATAGATGGAGAAGGTGCTTCCTTACCTTAAGTGCACAGCAAGAAAATTTTCATTAGCCTTTAAACTGGTTCTGCCCCTTTTGATACTGTTTTCAGTAATCTGCATAAAAATAAAGACATTTGTACCGTATATACTCGAGTATAAGCCGACCCGAGTATAAGCCGAGACCCCTAATTTCAACCCAAAATCCCAGGAAAAGTTATTGACTCGAGTATAAGCCTAGGGTGGGAAATACATCATCCCCCCCTGTCATCATCCAGACCCGTCATTAACATCCTCATCATTATCACCGCCTGTCATCATCCAGACCCTCATCATCATCACCTGTCATCATCCCCTTGTCATCATCCCACACATCCCCCTTCATCATCCCCTTGTCATCATCCCCTTGTCATCATCCCCACCCCCCTTCATCATCCCCTTGTCATCATCCCCACCCCCCTTCATCATCCCCTTGTAATCATCCCACACCCCCCCTTCATCATCCCCTTGTAATCATCCCACACCCCCCTTCATCATCCCCTTGTCATCATCCCCACCCCCCTTCATCATCCCACACCCCCCCTTCATCATCCTCTTGTCATCATCCCACACACCCCCTTCATCATCCTCTTGTCATCATCCGCCCCCAGTGGTCTTCAACCTGCGGACCTCCAGAGGTTTCAAAACTACAACTCCCAGCAAGCCCGGGCAGGACTGTCCGGAAAGGAGGTGGTCCGGTGGGATAGTGGTTCCGGGCTGCTATCTTCACCGGGGGCGCCTCTTCTCCGCACTTCGGGCCCAGAATAGAGGCGTTGCCTTGACAATGACGCAGAAGTACGTTGGCAATGAACGTACCTCTGCGTCGTTGTCAAGGCAACGTGACTATTCTGGGGCCGGGCCCGAAGCGCTTAGAAGAGGCCTCCCCGGTGAAGATAGCAGCCCGGAACCACTATCCCAGCGGACGACCTCCTCACCGGACAGTCCTGCAGCACCGGACCAGCGCCGAGCGGAGGTGAGTACTGTACAGAACTAAAGGGGGGTGAGAGGGGGCTGGATGATGTTGAAGGCCGCAGTGGTCTTCAACCTGCGGACCTCCGGAGGTTTCAAAACTACAACTCCCAGCAAGCCCGGACAGCCGATGGCTGCCCGGGCTTGCTGGGAGTTGTAGTTTTGAAAGCTCTGGAGGTCCGCAGGTTGAAGACCACTGCGGGTGGAGAGTTCACTCGAGTATAAGCCGAGGGGGGTGTTTTCAGCACGAAAAATCGTGCTGAAAAACTCGGCTTATACTCGAGTATATACGGTAAATACATTGCATTACGTATCGTGCATTCATCTTGCATTACAGCTTGTACTACAGCCCAGAGCTACATTCCAAATTCCAAGTATACATTAGCTTTGGACTTTTATAGAGGATGTGACTTTTTTGCCTTACAGGGCAATTATCGGTAGCAATGTGAGGAGGAGACAGACTAGTGACATATCCTATGCTCTCTCCATCCCTTGCTAAAAGTGCCAAAAATTGCAGCACCATAGACAGACTTTGAGTGGTATTGTTGCATAGTTTATAATGCCCCAAAATCTACCTTGAAGACAATGTTACAGCAGTTTTCCCTTCTTAATGTAAAATAGGAATTCGAAGTTGAGTCTTTAAATTCACAAGCCTATAGTAGGAAAGAAATTCCTTACAGGTTTGATATATTTTTGATCCTATTTTTTTAAAATAATTTTTTATCAGTTTTCAATAGAAGCATATAACACAATCTCCCTACGCAGGGAATCAAACATATTCATTAACAGCAATAAGAAACAAGAAGGCATTCCTGTAGCGAGGACCAGGGTGTTCAACGTGAACCGGACCAACACAAAGTAACACCCTATCAGGGCAAATATAACTAATGCAAACAGTGTAGGAGAAATAAATAAAGAAAATGGTCCTACACCAGGGTAAATGGGGGAATTAAAGGGACAGGGGCTCCCCAAAAGACCAGAGGAAGTGGCTAAATCATTCAATAAGGCGCAGGTATTCTAATGTGTCCTGAAAGGCAGAGCAGTAGAACCAGATCTTTGCAAACTGATCCATACGGTAATGGAGGTAAGCAGTGAGCTCCTCCATATGCTGTATGTCCAGGATCTTAGTGATCCATAACTGTAGAGTGGGGTGTTCCGAATGCCACCATAGGGCAGGGATGCAAGCTCTGGCAGCATTAAAGGGGTATTCCAGGCCAAAACTTTTTTTTTATATATCAACTGGCTGCGGAAAGTTAAACAGATTTATAAATTACTTCTATTAAAAAATCTTAATCCTTCCAATAGTTATTAGCTTCTGAAGTTGAGTTGCTGTTTTCTGTCTAACTGCTTTCTGATGACTCACGTCCCGGGAGCTGTGCAGTTCCTGTGGGGATATTCTCCCATCATGCACAGCTCCCGGGACGTGACATCATCATTGAGCAGTTAGACAGAAAACTTCAGAAGCTAATAACTATTGGAAGGATGAAGATATTTTTTAATAGAAGTAATTTACAAATCTGTTTATCTTTCCGGAGCCAGTTGATATATAAAAAAAAGTTTTTGCCTGGAATACCCCTTTAACCAAATGGAACAGGATAGAGTGCTAGTTGGTCAAGAGTGGAATATCGGAATGGGGAAGGAGGAAGAAGGCAGGGGAAAAATACAAAGAGTAGGCTGTAAATGAGGACATTTAAGGGGTATTCCAGGCCAAAACTTTTTTTTATATATCAACTGTCTCCGGAAAGTTAAACAGATTTGTAAATTACTTCTATTAAAAAATCTTAATCCTTCCAATAGTTATTAGCTTCTGAAGTTGAGTTGTTGTTTTCTGTCTAACTACTCTCTGATGACTCACGTCCCGGGAGCTGTGCAGTTCCTATGGGGATATTCTCCCATCATGCACGGGACGTGACATCATCATTGAGCAGTTAGACAGAAAACTTCAGAAGCTAATAACTATTGGAAGGATTAAGATTTTTTAATAGAAGTAATTTACAAATCTGTTTTAACTTTCCGGAGCCAGTTGATATATATAAAAAAAGGTTTTGCCTGGAATACCCCTTTAAGTTCCACTTTTTCCTGTAAAAGGTGGAGGGTCATGGGCATTGCTAGAACACATGTAGAATGGACCCAGGGTGACCGCAACCTCTCCAGCAGAGAGACAAGGAAGCAGGGGACACTTTATGGAGGTAATCTACTGGAGATGGAGGAGGGATGAGCTCAATGGAACAGAGCTCCCCACTGACTGTCTCAAAAGGAAATCATTTTGGTCCCATTTTTATGTGATCTAAAAGCTCTGCTGTGAAATATTTGAAACGTTTATTGTATTTTATGTTCAAAAAATGAAAGCCTGCTTGATACTGGAATGTAGCATAAAAAATACTTAAAGGGTACCTCTCATCAAATAAACTTTTGATATATTTTAGATGAATGAATGTTGAATAACTTTCCAATAGCATGTTAATGAAAAATATGCTTCTTTCTATTGTATTTTTCCCGATCAGTCCTGTCAGCAAGCATTTCAGACTCATGCTGGAGTCCTAAACACTCAGAGCTGCCAGCCTGCTTTGTTCACAGCCAAACAGGCTGTGAACAAAGCAGGCAGCAGCTCTGAGTGTTCTCCTTTGTGAACAAAGCAGACTGGCAGCTCTGAGTGTTTAGGACTCCAGCATGAGTCTGAAATGCTTGCTGCCAGGACTGGTAGGGAGACCCCTAGTGGTCATTTCTTCAAAGTGGAAAATTAAATAGAAAGAAGCATATTTTTTAATAACATGCAATTGTAAAGTTATTCTGCATACATTAATCTATAATATATCAAAAACATTTTTGATGAGAGGTACCTTTTAAATGCTGTATGTCAGCAAACATCTTTTCATATGTATAACACTAATAAATGTTCATGTTTTAGTTGGAAAATCAAGCATTTCACTGTAGGTTGAAAGTAAACATGTACATTTGCCATTGTGTTTTAGGAAGCCTTACAGTCTGCTTTTAATACAGCCAATGTGTATGCCTGTACGTTTGAAAGGTTTCGATTGTTTTTCAAAGAAAATGAAAGCTTGGATTTGAAAGCACTAAAAGAAGAGGACCATGGTATAATAAGTATTTAACAAACATGTTATTTCTTTTTGACACTTATCTTTTCCTGTGACATCTGCTTAGAAGGAACATAATCATTTTCTAATCTATAAACATCAACAATTTATAATTGTAAACCCTCTAGTCCTTTATTTGCAGAGTTGAGAATTATTTTTACATGACACTTTTGGTTCTATTTTGTGTTTGCTATTGAAGAAATGTTGTTTGACTAGTTGGGAAATGAAGGCTTTCCAGACCTAGGGTGTTTTCACAACATCTTTAGAATATTTCCTAATGTTTTTGTTCTCTGAATGAAAAATATAAAATGCACTACAAAATGTTTGTTTGTGGCGCTTTTCTTTACACTTTCTGGATCTTTGTTGCTGAAATCACATTAAACTATACCATATTTTCACAGTGTTTTTATGTTGGTCTTTTGCATTTTACGTTACATTTGTCCATATTTTATGAATAACATACTTACATCTTCTTATTTTATACCATTAAGGTGTTGATTTCTTTGCTGAGCAGTTACGTAAATACCACAAAGAACACAAGGAGGCTATGGCAATAATACAGGAGATTAATCTAGGATTACTGCTGATAGATTCCAAAAAATTAAAAGAGAAAATAATTCCATCACCAAAAATATGCTTAGAGGTAAGTGGCAATAAATGGATGGGGGAAATAGGTTATATATTGATAGAGAAAATTAAATAGCCAATTAGATAGCCATGGCCCCCTAGAGGTTTCATCCATTATTGGTTCTATTCCTTTCTGGTAAGTGGCCTTTTATGAAACAGGAATGACATGTTTTCAGTTCAATTTAATACATTTTAAATGGGTTATCCAGGAAAAAACTTTTTTTTATATATGAACTGGCTCCAGAAAGTTAAACAGATTTGTAAATTACTTCTATTTAAAAATCTTAATCCTTTCAGTACTTATGAGCTTCTGAAGTTAAGGTTGTTCTTTTCTTTTTAAGTCCTCTCTGATGACACGTGTCTTGGGAAACACCCTGTTTAGAAGCAAATCCCCATAGCAAACCTCTTCTAAACTGGGCGTTCCCCGAGACACGTGTCATCAAAGAGCACTTAGACGGAAAAGAACAACCTTAACTTCAGAAGCTCATAAGTACTGAAAGGATTAAGATTTTTTAATAGAAGTAATTTACAAATCTGTAGAAAACGGAAAAATATTAGTCCTCAGCTCAATATCTTAAATAGATTCAATGATAGATGTCTGGTATCAGAAAGACTGAAAAAACTGAGATGTACAATCAAATGATTTAATTGATGTAAAAGATAGATACAAAATAGATTTTGCGTTTCCCGTAGGGAGCGCAGTGCTAAAATTACAATAAATGAAAAATATCTAAAATGTCCACTACAGCTGTCATGCATGGATAGCAAAAATAGCATATATGGTACAAAGATATCAATATATATATCGTGCAACGATTACATCCAAGGGATAAACCATAAAATAAGCTCTATATAACATTTATATCCAACTGTATAAACCTGTATTTATAAGCAAATCACCCTGCAAAAACAATAACAATAGTTGTTTATTATTGTTTTTGCAGGGTGATTTGCTTATAAATACAGGTTTACACATTTGGATATAAATGTTATATAGAGCATATTTTATAGTTTATCCCTTGGATGTAATCGTTGCACGATATATATATATTGATATCTTTGTACCATATATGCTATTTTTGCTATCCATGCATGACAGCTGTAGTGGACATTTTAGATATTTTTCATTTATTGTAATTTTAGCACTGCCCTACCGTAGGGCCCTACGGGAAACGCAAAATCTATTTTTTATCTATCTTTTACATCAATTAAATCATTTGATTGTACATCTTAGTTTTTTCAGTCTTTCTGATACCAGACATCTATCATTGAAACTATTTTAGATATTGAGCTGAGGACTAATATTTTTCAGTTTTCTATATATTGTTATCTCTCGGTGGGAGAGAGTTTTTAGTTGACCTCGCTCATTTTTGGTGGTTGAGCTTCACTTTTTAGTCCTAATTTACAAATCTGTTTAACTTTCTGGAGCCAGTTGATATATATAAAAAAGTTTTTTCCTTGAATACCCCTTTAACATTTAATCAAACAATGCTCCACAGTGCTGGAGCATCAGGTTCTGCCCCCTTACACTGCTGAGTATTGTATGGTATGAGCTTCAGTCTGAATCCTTTTCTCATTGTTACTGCAGCTTTTACACATACAATGTACAGATCACTATGGAGCACACACAACAATAAAAAAACACCTGGATTGTGTGGTATTCCTAAAGTACCTCAAATGACTTCATACCTTCATAAAACACATCAATTGTGATTATACTGTAGATCAAATAGCTTTTTGCCCATGACAATACTTCCCTGAAAAATGAACTTCTCCAACCCACTTGTAAGTTTAAACAAATCACATAATCAAACCAAGGATGTGCTACTGGCTGCTAAAGTCTAAGGGTATGTTCACACATGCAAATTCCAGTGCAGCAGAATCTTATTGCTATCAATGGGATTCCTCTGCACAATGCACACTACAAGATTTTGGCTATCTGCCCTAAAATTCAGCCATCGAAAGAATGAGCTTGCTCATTTTTTAGACTGATTCCGCACTGCAGACATTGCCATCTAGGGGAACAGCAATGTCCTTGCGGTCTGAGCGCTGACTGATTAATGGCGCACTCAGAATTGCTGGACCGATTTTGTCCAGCCGGAAATTCGGTAGTTTGAACCTAGCCTAAGAAATTCATCTGGTGAACTGCCTGTGTAAAAGGGCCTTATACCTTTTTATAATCTGTAGCTTTCTGGTTCTTATTGGACAACTCGTGTAGGTTGTCTTATAGAGCAATTGCAAAAAGGTAAAATCTCCTCCACAGTGACTAGATTCTAGATTCCATTCATATAAATCTGAAGTGTTAAATACAAATATAATATTATATACAATATAATATATAATAAATAGAACTTAATGGTTCACTGACTGTTCCTCACTTTACTTCCACTCTAATGTAATGACACTTCACCAACATCATGAGATGGAATGTTATTGTAAATCTAAATACCGTATATACTCGAGTATAAGCAGAGTTTTTCAGCACGATTTTTCATGCTGAAAACACCCCCCTCGGCTTATACTCGAGTGAACTCTCCGCCCTCAGTATTCTTCAACCTGCGGACCTCCAGATGTTTCAAAAACTACAACTCCCAGCATGCCCGGACAGCCGATGGCTGTCCGGGCATGCTGGGAGTTGTAGTTTTGGAACATCTGGAGGTCTGCAGGTTGAAGACCACTGTATTCAGACATTGACAAGCAGTGATGATGAAGGGGTGGGGGGGGGGGCTGATGACAGGTGGTGATGATGAAGGGGGGGTGGGATGATGACAAGGGGATGATGACAGGTGGTGATGATGAAGGGGGGGTGGGATGATGACAAGGGGATGATGACAGGTGGGGATGATGAAGGGGGTGTGGGATGATGACAGGGGGATGATGACAGGTGGTGATGATGAAGGGGGGATGATGAAGGGGGGTTGATGACAGGGTAATTATGATGAGGGGGATGATGATAGGGTAATGATGAAGTGGGGGATGATGACAGGGTAATGATGAAGGGAGGGATGATGACAGGGTGATGATGATGAGGATGTTAATGACGGGGGTCTGGATGATGACAGGGGGGATGATGTATTTCCCACCCTAGGCTTATAGTCGAGTCAATAACTTTTTTTTTTTTTTTTTTTTTTTTTTTTTTTTTTTTTTCTGGGTTTTTGGGGTGAAATTAGGGGCCTCGGCTTATATTCCGGTCGGCTTATACTCGAGTATATACGGTAGCTGTTATGATATTTTCCTAAGCGTGAATGACCCTAAAAACCTTTTTCTTATTATTTAGACTAATGTGATTATATATATATATATATATATATATATATATATATATATATATATATATATATATATGTTTCCTTTCTAGGCAATAAACGAAATTCTGCCAATTCTTGCTAAGAAAAAAATGGATGCCATCATAGCAGAAGCTCAAGATGCCCAGTTTAAGCTTGAATTCTACCCCACCACCACTTTGGAATATGTAAATACTTTAATATTCTTGGATGACATTCAGGAACGGGTAAGTTAAGAAAATCATTTTGGAAAACAGCATGTGACAATGAAATGTAAACATATGGTAATATGACGTAAATGCACTTACATCCAAGCTGAAGAATCATATGGAAGACTAATGTAAATGTGTACAGAGCCCTTGAAACATACACCATTATACACAGTCCTATGTTTATTGGGACATTTTTTTTTAAAGTAAGCATATGGATAATTTAAAAATATCTGGTGTTTGTATGGCTGCATAAGGCTTTTTCCCCACACTATACTGTTATATCATTTTTAATTGCTTGCCATTTAAAGTACTATGCTTTTCAAGTATTTCTTTCTCATTTTGCATTTTCCCAAGTGTTTTGTGCAGTTTTATTTTTTAAACAGGATATCAAGTCCATAAAATTGATTAATCTACAGGATTAATGTTAGATCTGTGGGGCTCCCACTACAAGAACCCACATCAACCAGCTATTTAATGGGGAACTGGCACTTATGCAAACACCACAGCCTTTTCATTGTTTATTCTTGCTAGTCTTTGTACCAGCGCTGACTGAATCAGTCGGCGCTAGGACCGCGCAGACACTGCAGTCTCCAATAGACTACAATGTGTTTCCGCCTGAAGAATGAGCAACCCCTTTCTTCAGGCGGAAATTTCCAAGCGGATTTTCCGTTCACAAATTCCGCTTCACAAATTCCGAAGTGTGAATTTGTGACCGGAAACCCATTCACTACACTATACATTTTAGCAAGCGGAATTTCTGCCTGCAATTTCAAAGCAGAATTGCAGGCGGAAATTCCGTAGTCGGAACCTAGCCTTAGTTGTGGCAGTGCAAGGTACTACATCATTTCAGTGTACACTTGAATGGGACCACAATGCAATACCTTATACCCAGCGCTGCTGCTAATATGATGATGCAAGAACAAGCAAAACTAAACATTGAAGAGTGCCATTGAAACAGAGGGTGTGTAGAACAAAAAATGCAGTTAAAAATGAAATGCTGCAAAATGCTCTGTGGGAAACCAGCCTAAGGGTACGTTCACACGAGTGGACCCACAGCATATTTTATGCTGCAGATCCACCGCTGAAGGACCGCTGCATGGTGGCTTTAATGTGCCTGCTCGGAGTGGCAAAATGCCACTACGAGCAGACACACTCAAGCGATGTGTGAGTCGCCACGCATGCGCTGTATACTCGCACACATCACGGCCGCTCCCCCTGCTCCATGAGCTAGGCAGAGAGCAGCTGCGATGTGCGAGTATACTGCGCATGCGCGCTGCGACTCGCACATAGCAGTGTGTCAGCTTGTAGTGGCGTATTGCCACTCCGAGCAGACACATGTAAAGCCAGCATACAGGAGTCCTTCAGCGGCGGATCCGCAGCATAAAATACGCTGTAGGTCAGCTCGTGTAAACATACCCTAAAGGTGCGTTCATATGTGTGTATTTTCCGCTGCAGATCTGCTGCAGATTTGCTGCTGCAGATTTTGCTGTCCATTGAAAACAATGGGAAGCAAAATATGTGGCAGCAAATCTGCAGCAAAAATGCTCACATGTGAATGTACTCTAAAGGTTGCTTAGCAAATGCGCATTTTGATAAATGTAATTCTTATTATTTAAATTTGGTTTTCAGGTTAAAGCTTTTTTTAAAAATAATTTTTATTGATACTTTTTCTAATTATCCATTTTACTATTTACTAATAAATATCTAAAGTCAACCTATAATGGTTCCAGAACCACTAGTTATCAGGAAGGTCCCTGGTGGCTCCTTCCTGCCCCTCTGACCTTGATTGATAGATCTCTCCCTATAGCCAAACAGAGAAAGATCTATCAATTAAGGCTTATGGGGCCAGGAGAACCTGCTTGGGACCTCCCTCATGACTTGTAGCTCCGGCCCCTTGAAGGTGATGGTTACCTTTAAAATATTTCTGAAACCTTGAAGTTTTCACTCTGGCTACTAAGTTTAATAATAATAATAAACTGACACTTCCTTCTTTGTAGAGAAAACTTTTCATCAGTCTCATTATTATCACAGGAAAGATTACAAAGAGAGGGAACGATAGTATAAGACTGTATACACCACTGACAGAAGGTGATGGTCACTCTCCCATAAAATGTAGTGAATCGACTCCAGACTATTGTTTCTTATTGCTATGTGGCTGCTGTAAAGTATATCTCTGAACACTATTAACAGAACAAAGCAGAAGCACAGAAAAGATGACTGTACCCATAATAATGTACAAAACAAAAAAATAAAATAAAAAAATAGGAACTAATTAGAAAAAAAAAGAACACGTTTAACCCTTTAAGGACTCAAGGTTTTCCTTTTTTGTACTTTCGTTTTTTCCTCCTCACCTTTTAAAAATTATAACCCTTTCAATTTTGCATCTACAGACTCATATGATGGCTTTTTTTTTGCGCCACCAATTATACTTTGTAATGACATCAGTCATTTTACCCAAAAGTCTACGGCTAAACCAAAAAAAAAAAAAAATAATTGTGCAACAAAATTGAAAAAAAAAAACTGCCATTTTGTACATTTTGGGGGGCTTCCGTTTCTACGCAGTAAATTTTTTGGTAAAAATGACACCTTCTTTTTATTCTGTAGGTCCATATGATTGAAATGATACCCTACTTATATAGGTTTGATTTTGTCTTCTGGAAAAAAATCTACATGCACGAAAAAAAATCTACATGCACGAAAATTTATATATTTAAAAATGTCCTCTACTGACCCCTATAACTTTTTATTTTTCCACATACGGGGATGTATGTGATCTGAAGTTTTCATCGGTACCATTTTTGTTTTGGTTGGACTTTTTGATCGCTTTTTATTCCTTTTTTTTTATAGTATAAAAAGTGACCAAAAATACGCTATTTTGGAGTTTGGATTTTTTTTTTACGTGTACGCCATTGAAGGTGTGGTTTAATTAATGATATATTTTTATTATTCGGACATTTACGCACACGGTGTTTATATTTATTTTTATTTACACAGTTTTTTTAAATGGGAAAAGGGGGGTGATTCAAACTTTTATTAGGAAAGGGGTTAAATTATCTTTAACTTTTTGTTTTTAAATTTTTCTTTGCAATGTTATAGCCCCCATAGGGGACTATAACATGCATTACACTGATTGCCCACACTGATCAATGCTATGCCATAGGTTAACCCCTTAAGGACTCAGCGTTTTTCCGTTTTTGCCTTTTCATTTTTTCCTCATCACCTTCTAAAAATCATAACGCTTTCAATTTTGCACATAAAATTCCATATGAGGGCTTATTTTTTGCACCACCAATTCTACTTTGCAGTGACATTAGTCATTTTACCAAAACATCCATGGCAAAACAGAAAAAAAATGAATTGTGCAACAAAATTGAAGAAACAATTTCATTTTGTAGATTTTGGGGGCTTCCGTTTCTACGCAGTGCATTTTTCGGTAAAAATGACACCTAATCTTTATTCTGTAGGTCCATACAATTAAAATGATACCCTACTTATATAGGTTTGATTTTGTCGTACTTCTGAAAAAAATCATAACTACATGCAGGAAAATTTATATGTTAAATATTCTCATCTTCTGACCCCTATAACTTTCTTATTTTTCAGCGTACGGGCCGGTATGAGGGCTAATTTTTTGCGCCGTGTTCTGAAGTTTTTATTGTATGTATTTTTGTATTGATCAGACTGTTTGATTGCTTTTTATAAATTTTTTCATGATATAAAAAGTGACCAAAAATACGCTATTTTGGACTTTGGAATTTTTTTGCTCCCATAGGGGGGCTATAACAATGCACGCATTGATCTTTTACATGGATCCCTGCAATGCCTTAGCTTTGCATGAATCAGCGTTATAGGTGGTTGATTGCTCAAGCCTGTAGCTCAGGCTTGAAGCAATCAAATGCCGATCACACGTGACGGAGCAAGGTAACGGCGGACCTCCGCTCGCGTGCTAGCTGATCGCAATAGTCCCGATCAGCCCGACTGAGCTGCCGGGAAGCTTTTACTTTCGTTTTAGACACGGCGATCAACTTTGATCGCCGCGTTTTAAGAGTTAATAGCGCGCCACAACGATCGTTGTGCCGCGTGCTATTAGCCCAGGGTCCCGGCTAAGCCGCCGGGACCGACCCGTTTTAAATACCGGGACCGGGCACAGGGCGTACAGGTTCGCCCTGCATCCTTAAGAGGTGCTCGACTGCTCCTGCCTGGATCTCAGGCATGGAGCAGTCATTCGATGATCTGACAACGAGGAGGCAGGTAGGGAACCTCCTCGTGTCCATATAGCTGATTGAGACACCGCGGTTTCACTGCGGTGGTCCCAATCAGCCTGACTGAGCTGCTGGAAATTCTTTTACTTTCACTCTAGATGCGGCAATCAACTTTGATCGCCGCGTCTAAAGGGTTAATACCGGTCACTGCGATCGATGATGTTTGGTATTAGCCACAGGTCCCAGGACCGACCCGATATGACACGGGGTCACCGAGTTATATCGTGGGAGCCGGCGCTCGACGTATGAGCCCTGCGTTGTTAAGGGGTACCCCTTTAAGCATCTGGCTCTAGATGACATGTTCATCTAAAATCCACTACAGAGCTCACAAAAGACCTCATGATTTGGTGTACATTTGCTACTGCTTATTTACATGCAGAAGTACTGCTAATATTTTACTGGGAAAAATCTTCATCTTTTTAGCATGTTAATCCACAGTATCCAATTCTTATCAAATCAATAGTAGTTTGGTAGGCATTGCTGTGGATTTTAAAGGGGTACTCCGGTGGAAAACTATTTTTTCAAATCAACTGCTGCCAAAAAGTTTATCAGATTTGTAAATTACTTCCATAAAAAAATCTTAATCCTTCCAGTACTTAACAGCTAGTGTATGCGGTAGAGGAAGTTGTATAATAGTTATTTTCTGTCTGATGACAGTGCTCTCTGCTGACACCTCTATCCATGTCAGGAACAAATCCCCATAGCAAACCTCTTCTGCACTGGACAGTTCCTGACATGGACAGAGGTGTCAGCAGAGAGCACTGTGGTCAGACAGAAAATAACTATATACAACGTTCTCTGTTGTATACAGCAGCTAATAAGTACTGGAAGGATTACGATTTTTAATAGAAGTAATTTACAAATGAGTTTAACTTTCTAGCACCAGTTGATTAGAAAAGAGTACCCCCTTTTAAGCACAGTTTATGTAAACGGACCCCCCCCCCAATGTGTAGCAATTGAAGATTTTTTTATTTTTTTTTTGCAGATCATTTAGCAGCTAAATCCGCAACAATTTAGACTTAGGCCATGTAGTATTTTGGTCAGTATTTTAACCAAAACCAGGAATAGATCCACAGAAAATGTGCAAATATCTGTATTGGTTTTGGCTAAAAATACGGAACAAAATACTGTCAACATAGTCTCATTTAGTTCCAAGTGCAAGATTAGGATTATGCAGTTAAAACGTTTTTTCTTTATTCACGCGTACATCAGGTACCAGAGCGATACGGGAGAGCGGACAGGTGCTGTGGCGTGGGGGGTAGGGCTCATTTAGGATTTTGACTTTCCCATTGAGGTCAGTGGGGAAAACCTCATCCGTATATCTTCTGCTGTAAAATGCTGTTGCTTGTCTCCATTCAGTTCTACTGTTGAAAATTATGACAAGTTCAGGGTAATATTTCTGAGAACTTATTGCTTTACTCAATGAGACTCAGGTTGCCATCAGTAGTAGCTTAGTGGCCTTAGTGGGGAACATAGCAGAACTGGGAACATAGCAGAATTACTATGTTTTGAGACCTTTTATCAATAATTATGTATAATAATATTTAAGCCACATAGATGTACATTTAGGTGAAGATTTATCAAAATCTGTCCAGAGGAAAAGTTGCTGAGTTGCCTCTTGCAACCAATCACATCGCTTCTTTCATTTTTGAAAAGGCCTCTGAAAAATTAAAGAAGCGATCTGATTGGTTGCCATGGGCAACTCCTCTGGACAGGTTTTGATAAATCATCCCCTTTATGACTGATTTACAATTCCCTTTTAGATTGATGTTCTTGAAGAAGAGTCCAATGTGGTTGCACAGATGTATCAACTAATTGAAAGCTATGCTGTACCTACGCCTCCAGAGGACTTTGCAGTGTTTGCTACTCTAAAGCCTTCTATATTGGCTGTTCGAAATGCTATTGACAAATCTGTAGGTGAGAGAGATGGCAGCATTGAGAAATTTTGTCGGTCCCTGGATAAAGACATTGCAGAGCTAAATAAGGATGTCAAGGAAGTAAAGCAGCAATCTCAGGTATTTTTACAGACTGATCATATCTACAGTTCATTTAATTTATCATGTTTAAAGGAATATTTATGCTGCACAACTCCAGACCATGTATTCCCTTAATTGGTGGGGATCCCCCCCCCCACATGCCATTCACAGTACTGTACTGTGTAAATCTTCCCCCAGCACAGTGCCAGCCCATTTTCTTCAGCATTATGTCATTGCAAAGATATGTAGGTGCTCTCCTGTGATTGGCCAGAGAAGTAAGTCCAAATGTGAGAACTGCTGGCAGCCCAACTCTAGTCCAGCACCCTGAAATGAGGAGAATGATAAATACCTGAGATCAATAACAGCAATAAGAGTACTAAAATCACCTTGTCATCACTTTGAAAAGTTAATGTAACAATTCCGTGTAGGTTTTTAAACTTCTTTTGAAAGTACAGGTACACTTTTATTGCATTTTTGATGTGTTTTCTACAGAAGCTGATTTGAGCCTTTTCTCTGTATCTCTCCTTGTGTGCATCTCTAACCAGTATGTATGCCATTTTATGGAATGACAATTACAATTGCTGACTTAATACAAAATAAAGTTAATAACATAAAGAACCAATTATCTAATCAATATGTCACAACTGTCATTATAGATTTTTTTCTAGAATACTGTCTGGCAGTATTGGAGATGTAAACATTAGTTAATGCAAATCTGATTTTTTGCAGGATCCACAGATTCTGGATATTGGCACTGATCAAACTAAAATTACACAAATCCTGGCTGACTTGCAGATCATCATTGATGAGTTACAAAAACATGCTTTTCAGTACAAAACATATCAGAAGAATTTCAAGGTAAGGCTATAGAAATCATCTTCTGCTTTCCATTTCCATAAATTTGATGTCTTGTATGTCACAAGCTCAGGGCTGGCGTTAGGGCGGGGCAATCCGGGCAATTGCCCAGGGCCCCCATCCCCCGGGGGCCCCCTGCGGGCTGCTCAGTGATGGATCCAGGGGGGGACCCGCTACTGAGCAGCCCGCAGGGGGCCCCGTCACAATGGGGACATCCCTGTGTCCCAAAAGATCTTTTCTGGACATAAGGATGTCCCGGTTACCTTTCTGTGGCCCCGCGTTAACTTTAAAAATGCAGGGGCCGCCAGAAGGTAGCGCAGACAGAGACGTCACTGATGTCTCCTGCGTGCGCCCATAGTAACGGAGGAGCGGAACATCGAGGAGGAGGACACGTGCGCATGGTAGGTTACCTGCACGTCATCTTCAGTGCTGCGACCACCGCTCCTCCGGTACCGGGACCTACTGCTATGGCCTATAGGCCATAGCAGTAGATTGTGACCCCTGACCGGAGGAGTGGTGGACAGAGCACTGAAGTGGGGGAGTACACAGGCACTGTATACACTGTATATGGCTGAAGGATGTATGTCTGTGGGGGAGCTATACTGCACCTAATGTGGGGAACTATACTGCACCTATTGTGGGGAACTATACTGCACCTATTGTGGGGAACTATGCTGCACCTATGTGGGGGAACTATACTGCACCTAATGTGGGGGAACTTTACTGCACCTAATGTGGGGGAACTATACTGCACCTAATTTGGGGGAACTATACTGCCCCTAATGTGGGTGAACTATACTGCACCTAATGTGAGGGAACTATACTGCACCTAATGTGGGGGAACTATACTGCACCTTTTGTGGGTGGACCTATACTGCCAGCCTAATGTGGGGGGACCTATACTGCCAACCGAATGTGGGGGAACCTATACTGCCAACCGAATGTGGGGGCAACTACAACCTAATGTGGGGGAACTATGCTGCCAACCTAATGTGGGGGAACTATACAAAAATAAAAAATTGTACTATTCTGATCCCTATAACTCCCTATAATTTTCTGTATATGGGGATGTATGAGGGCTCATTTTTTGCTTTGTAGTTTTTATCGGTACCATTTTTGTTTTGGTGGGACTTTTCAATTGCTTTTTAGATATTTTTTTATGGTATTAGAAGTGACCAAACATTTGCAAATCTGGTTAGTACACTATTACAACTTTTGGGGCCCCACTTTTGATTTTGCCCAGGGCTTCGCTAAGCCTAAAACCGGCCTTGCACATGCTTATGTTGTAAATGTACTTAGACTTCTAAACCTTTTGTACCAAATTATGGTTTAAAGATTAAATGCCAAATAATAGTCCACTATATTATATATTTTAATGGCTATTAGACCATTTAGTTAGATAGCATTATTCTATACACCAACTCCGGTGGAAAACTTTTTTTTTTAAATCAACTGGTGCCAGAAAGTTAAACAGATTTGTAAATTACTTCTATTAGAAAATCTTAATCATTCCAGTACTTATTAGCTGCTGAATACTACAAAGGAAATTATTTTCTTTTTGGAACACAGTGCTCTCTGCTGACATCACGAGCACAGTGCTCTCTGCTGACATCTCTGTCCATTTTAGGAACTGTCCCGAGCAGCATATGTTTGCTATGGGGATTTTCTACTACTCTGGACAGTTCTTAAAATGGACAGAGATGTCACCAGAGAGCACTGTGCTCGTGATGTCAGCAGAGAGGTCTGTGTTCCAAAAAGAAAAGTATTTCGTTTGTAGTATTCAGCAGCTAATAAGAACTGGAAGGATTAAGATTTTTATTTTTAACTGTAAATTTTTATTAAAGTTTTACAGAAATAAGGGAAAACAAAATCCAACAGCTGACAAGGGAGAAGGGATCCCCCCTACCAGTGAATAACAAATGATCATCCAAGAGCAAAATCAAGCATAGTCTAAAGACAAAACATATCAATAGAATGAGTCTCAGTTGCTTAGGTACAACAAAAAATCAGCAGGAAGAGCAATTCCAAATCGGGTACATATAGTGGGAGGACCACAAAGGGAGGGGAAAGAAGAGGGAGAGGGGGGTAAGACAGACGAACCAACAGATAACATAGACAGAAAGGAAAGGGAGGGGGCCAACAGAAAGACAACACAGAAGAGAGAGAAGGTAGAAAAGAAAAAAAAATGAATAAAGAGAGGAAGGTCCGGAGGGGGGGAGGGGGGGGGGGACCCTACTCCACATTATGGAGGTTGTCTATCTGTAAATCTATCCCACAGGTCCCACACTGAGAGAAACAGGGGGATGGTGTTAACCAAGGAGACAGTGAGGGACTCAAGAGAATGCATCTCCTGTATCCTAGCTAGGAGCTCAATTTCCGTCGGGGGTCCACTTCCAATGCTTGGCAATAAGAGTTTTCGCTGCAAGGACAATGTGAGAAAAGAGCTTAAACACCTGAACCCAAAAGGGGACTATCAGGGGGCAAGCCCAAAAGATATGGAGGAAAGTGCCCAAACCCACTCCACAACGCCAGCATCTGTGTGTCGGCTTGTGGAAGCACGCTAAGCATGCGAAACAGTACTGTCTCGTCATCACCTCTGCCTCCTACTCTTTAAAGTTTGCCTTGCACGTTGTATTGATGCCTAATTTACAGTAAATAAGTTTTCACTGGATGGTGAGTGCAGTCTCCTTTTCTTCTATTGTGCTATATATACTGCATTATACCTGGGACTATGCACCACGGTGTCCATGTAAAAGGCAAGGTTCACAGAGGTCCGTCATCAGCTGTGTAAAATTAACGCCTTTAGCAGAGCAAGTGCCGGTCCACTATTCCTTTGACTTTTTACACCCAAGTAAGTGATAGCAGAGGGATACCAACTAAAGGAGTAATTAGCTTTCAAGAGGGAAACCAAGGGTGGGGTTTTTGGGGGGGCAGAGATTAAGAGGCATAGCTTCAGGCTTAGAAAGATTGACCTTATAGCCAGAAACAAGACCGTAGGTATGTAAGAGTTTATTCTAACACCAAAAACAAAAGACCATACAGATACATTGGTGAATAAAATATCAACAATCTTTGTTAGAATATCACAAATTCTAAAAATATACAATAAAAAACATATATGTGTTACAGTCAGCGCTCCGGTCCCCGCTCCTGGACCGGAGCGCTCACTGCCTCTGTCCCGGTCCGCAGCGTCCCTGCGCGTCCCGGTCAGACACACTGACCGGGAGCGCAGAGTTATCCCTGACGGGGATGCGGTTAGCGTGGCGGGAGATCCCCGCACAAGCGCCGCATTCCGATGCCGCCCCTTACCTCCTGCAGCTCCATGTGTCTTCTCTGTTCCCCGGCATGTGCATCCTCGCTCTCTGGGGCGCACGAGCGCCGGCTTCATGAAATTTAAAGTGCCAGCGCACCATTGATGGGTGCCTGGCCCAAAAGTGTTCTATAAATGTTCCCTGCCCCTTCCTGCCTTTGCCGGATCTTTGTGCCTAGTGAAAGCGTTCCTATAGTTCCTGTGTTGCCCTTGCCTGTCGCCGACCCGTTGCCCGTGACTGCCGCTTGTAAACCCGTGCTGCCTGCCCTGACCTGTTGCCTGACTATCGCCTGTGAATATGTGCCGCCTGCCCTGACCTTTGCTACGTCCGACTATGCTTCTGCCTGCTCCTCTTGTACCGTGTCTGCCTCAGCTACCAGAGGGGTTGAGTTTACTGAACTTGTTTTCTCTTTCAAGAGATGTCTACTCCACCTAGTGGTGAATCATACACTGGGAGTCGCAAGGCTACCTCAAAGAGACACCATTTCACTTGTGCGGAATATGAAACCCCCCTTCTGGACTCCTATGAGTTCAACAGGTGTCCTGGGTGCCGGCCACCTCCTAATCCAGCTGAACCGACTGTCCAGGACATGTTTGTCTGGATGAAGGAATTCATGTAAATCTCCATTAGCGAACTAAAAAGTGTTTTTTCTGCTAAAAGGCCTAGAATTTCCTCTAGTCCTGTCTCCATGCCTGAAGATTCTGTCATGTTGGTGGATTTCCGGTCTGAAAGTACATTGAAGAAGTTGTTCTTCCCTCTCTCTTTCCTGTGGACAAGACACAGAGATCACTTCGTTCCATCCGGTCTCGCGACCAGAATGTTGACCAGGGGGAAGCCTCAACATCCACCTCTAGAGGGCCCTTGGCTTTCAAAGTGGATGACACTCTTAAAAAATTGATGGTTTCTGAATGGAAACACCCTGATAAACCTCCTGTCCCCACCAGGAGGTTCAAATTGATGTACCCACTTCCGGAGAATGAATCGGAGTCCTGGCTCCCACCTCCTAAAGTGGATATGATGGTCACCAAATTGCCCAAAAGAGTTCTGGTCCCTGCTGATGATGGAAGCAATTTTCAGGATCCCCTGGACAGGAAGGTGGATTCATTACTAAGACGTTGTTATTAGACAGCTTCTGCCTCTGCTAATGTGGCTGTAGCATCATCTGAAGTCGCTGAGTTTGCTAAAGACCGAGTTCTCCGTATATAATCGGGTATTGAAGGGAATGTTCCCAGAGAAGAAATTCTGGGCTCATTCAAAACCCTTTTTCTTAGTCTGGACTTTCTCTGTGAGGTGACCCAACAGCACCTTAGATTGGCCGCAAAATTCATGGGCCTTGCTTCTGCAAGTAGGTGTCCTTTATGGTTGCACCCCTGAATGGCAGATAATTCTTCCAAGTTTAATCTGTGTGGTCTTCCCTTTGAACCTCTTCGGGTCTGAATTAGACCGAATTATGGAAGGCTTTGCCGACAAAAAAGGCAAATGCCTTCCTGTTCAGAGTTTTCGTGGCCGAGGTAGAGGGAAAGGGAGTAGATACCAGGGCCCTTCTAGGTCTCAGAAGCGCCAATCCAATCCAAAACGTGGTGGAGGACGTCGTGGTACAGACCGCAAATCTGACCTATGACTTTCCCGTAGTTCCCACCCACGTTTTCCCTCCTCCTTCCCTTCTAAATTCTCAGGTGGAAAGTCTATCCACCAATCCCCCTCCAGTATGAGGTCGTTTAAGTTTGTTTATAAATACCTGGATGCAAGAAATCCAGGATCCTTGGGTCCTAGATGTAGTCGGGTCGGGCTACAAAATAGATTTTGTTCCCCCCCTCCAAGGAAGTTTGTTTTGACCAAGTTATTACCCCAGCCAAAACAGTCCATTCCAGAAGGGGTTAGGGGTCCATCAAAGGGGGTTAGGGGTCTACTCCCCTATCTTCCTAGTCCCAAAGCCATCAGGGGACTGGCGCATGATCATCAACCTTCATTTCCTGAACCGATTTATAAAGAAAAGACTGTTCAGAATGGAAACCATCCGGTCAGTCATCAGCATCCTGGACCCTCAAGATCTTATGGTCACCATGCCTACCTTCACGTTCCTGTTCATCCTGCTCACAGGAAATTCTTGAGGGTTGCTATCAATATAAAAGGTATGATAAAGCATCTCCAGTTTGCTGTTTTGTTCTGCTCCCCACACCGTTAGAAAAATTGTGGCTCCAGTGGTCTCTGCTCTCAGACTAAAACGTCTAGAGATCATTCCTTATTTAGACGACTAGATTCTAAAAGCCGCTAGATGTTTTACAGTCTCATCTTCAGCTGGCTCTATATTTTCTCCAGCATTTGGCTGGATTATAAATTGGGAAAAGTCCGAAATTATCCCTTCAACCTCCAGGAAGTTAATGGGCTTTGTAGGCAACTCCTCTCAGATGACTTTATCTCTGACTCCAGAGAGGAAAAATCGAGTCGTAAGAGCCGCAAAGTTCTTGATGAGTCCTCGCAAGGTCTCCATCAGAACCCTGATTAAGATGTTGGGTCATATGTCAGCATCTGTAGAGGCAGTTCCCTGGGCCCTATGACATCTCCGACTGCTTCAAGATCAGCAGCAATATATCTATTTTCCAAAGACAGCCTTTGGATATAACACTGAACATGTGCACTCAGTTTCTTTGGTCAACCATGGCCAATCCTGTTCTGAATGGAATCTGTCCTGTGAAACTGCTGTATGGTCTTGCCCATCATGCTGAAGCTCAGTTTTAGAGTCTTGGCAATCTTCTTATAGCCTAGGCCATCTTTATATAGAGCAACATTTCTTTTTTTCAGATCCTAAGAGAGTTTGCTATGAACTGCCATGTTGAGTGTCATACTTCGCGCTCTGGCCACATGCACTGGCCGCGAGTGCATTGTCCCTTTGTGCCCGGCTGCCGGCGGGGCTGGGATTCGCATCGCGGGACGCGCCCACATGCGCGTCCCAGCCTGTCACTCACCACGCTCTGCTGCCGCCTCCTCCACTGTGTCTCAGCTCCGGCACACGTATCCCCGTCTCCTAGGGCGCGCGCGCATCGGAACTCTGAAATTTAACCCCTTAAGGACCAAGCCAATTTTCACTATAGGACCAGAGCGTTTTTTGCACATCTGACTTTTACATTTCCTTCTGATTCCGAGACAGTTTTTTCATGACATATTCTACTTTATGTTAGTGGTAAATTTTTGTCGATACTTGCATCATTTCTTGGTGGAAAATCCCAAAATTTGATGAAAAAATTTAAGCTCTCTGCTTATAAGGAAAATGGACATTCCAAATAAATTATATGTTTATTCACATATACATGTCTACTTTATGATTGCATCAAAAAGTTGACATGTTTTTACTTTTGGAAGACATCAGAGCTCTTCAAAGTTCAGCGGCAATTTTCCAATTTTTCACAAAATTTTCAAAATCTGAATTTTTCTGGACCAGTTCAGTTTTGAAGTGGATTTGAAGGGCCTTCATATTAGAAATACCCCACAAATTATCCCATTATAAAAACTTCACCCCTCAAAGTATTCAAAATGACATTCAGTAGGTATTTCACAGGAATAGCAGAGAAGTGAAGGAGAAAATTCAAAATCTTCGTTTTTTACACTCGCATGTTCTTGTAGACCCAGTTTTTGAATTTTTACAAGGGGTAAAAGGAGAGAAATCTTCCTAAAATTTGTAACCCAATTTCTCTCGAGTAAGGAAATACCTCATATGTGTATGTCAAGTGTTCGTCGGGCGCAGTAGAGGGCTCAGAAGGGAAGGAGCGACAATGGGATTTTTTCTGAAATGGTTTTTGGGGGGCATGTCACATTTAGAAAGCCCTTATTGTGCCAGAACAGCAGAAAACCCCCCACATAGTATACCATTTTGGAAACTACACCCCTCAAGGCACGTAACAAGGGGTCCAGTGAGCCTCAACACACCACAGGTGTTTGACGACTTTTCGTTAAAGTCGGATGTGTAAATGAAAAAAAATGTTTTCACTAAAGTGCAGTTTTTTCCCAAATTTACCCTTTTTACAAAGGGTAATGGGAGAAAATGCCCCCCAAAATTTGTAACCCCATCTCTTCTGAGTATGGAAATACCCCATGTTAGGACGTAAAATGCTCTGCATGCGAACTACAATGCTTAGAAGAGAAGGAGTCTTATTTGGCTTTTGGAAAGCAAATTTTGCTGAAATGGTTTTTGGGGGGCATGTCGCATTTAGGAAGCCCCTATGGCGCCAGAACAAAAAAAAAAAAAACGCATGGCATACTATTTTGGAAACTACACCCCCTCAAGGAACGTAACAAGGGGTAACCCCATTTCTTCTGAGTATGGAAATACCCCATGTGTGGACATCAAGTGCTCTGCTGGCGCACTACAATGCTCAGAAGAGGAGGAGCGCCATTGAGCTTTTGGAAAGAGAATTTGTTTGGAATGGAAGTCAGGGGTCATGTGCATTTACAAAGCACCCCGTGATGCCAGAAACAGTGGAACCCTCACATGTGACCCCATTTTGGAAACTGCACCCCTCACAGAATTTAATAATGGATGCAGTGAGCATTTACACCCCACTGGCGCTTGACAGATCTTTGGAACAGTGGGCTGTGTAAATGAAAAATTACATTTTTATTTTCACGGACCACTCTTGCAAAAATGTGTCAGACATCTGTGGGTGTAAATGCTCACTGTACGCCTTAATACATTACGTGAGGGGTGTCCATTGTTCTGGCACTATGGGGGCTTTGTAAACACACGTGGCCTTCAATTTCGGACAAATTTTCTCTTCAAAACCCCAATGATGCTCCTTCTCTTCTGAGCATTGTAGTGCACCCGCAGAGCACTTTACATCCACATATGGGGTATTTCCTTATTCAGAAGAAATGGGGTTACAAATTTTGGGGGGCTTTTTTCCTATTTTCCCTTGTGAAAATGAAAAATTTAGGATAACACCAGCATTTTGGTGAAAACGTTTTTTTTCATTTTCCCATCCAACTTTAACGAAAATTCGTCAAACACCTGTGGGGTGTTAAGGCTCACTATACCCCTTGTTACGTTCCGTGAGGGGTGTAGATTCCAAAATGGGATCACATGTGGGTATTTTTTTTGTATGTGTTTATGTCAGATCCGCTGTAAAATCAGCCACCCCTGTGCAAATCACCAATGTAGGCCTCAACTGTACATAGTGCGTTCTCACTCCTGAGCCTTGTTGTACGCCCACATATTGTGTTACAGATTTTGGGGGTCTTTTTTCCTTTTTACCGCTTGTGAAAATAAAAAGTATGGGGCAACACCAGCATGTTAGTGTAAATTTTTTTTATTTTTTTACGCTAACAGGCTGGTGTAGCCCCCAACTTTTCCTTTTCATAAGGGGTAAAAGAAGAAAAAGCCCCCCAAAATGTATAGTGCAATTTCTCCCGAGTACAGAAATACCCCATAAGTGTCCCTAAACAGTTTCCTTGAAATACGACAGGGCTCTGAAGTGAGAGAGAGACATGCGCATTTGAGGACTAAATTAGGGATTGCATATGGATGGACATAGGGGTATTCTATGCCAGTGATTTGCAAACAGGGTGCCTCCAGCTGTTGCTAAACTCCCCCATCCCTGGACAGTCAGTGGCTGTCCGGAAATGCTGGGAATTGTTGTTTTGCAACAGCTGGAGGCTCCGTTTTGGAAACACTGCTGTACAATACGTTTTTCATTTTTATTGGGGGGGGGGGGGCAGTGTAAGGGGGTGGATATGTAGTGTTTTACTCTTTATTATGTGTTAGTGTAGTGTAGTGTTTTTAGGGTACATTCACACAGGCAGAGGTTTACAGTAAGTTTCCTGCTAGGAGAAAAATTTGCCGCAGCTCATACTTGAAGCAGGAGACTCACTGTAAACCTGCCCGTGTGAATGTACCCTGTACATTCACATGGGGGGGGGGGGCAAACCTCCAGCTGTTTCAAAACTACAACTCCCAGCATGTACTGACAAGACCGTGCATGCTGGGAGTTGTACTTTTTGCAACAGCTGGAGGCACACTGGTTGGAAAACCTTCAGTTAGGTTCTGTTACCTAACTCAGTCTTTTCCAACCAGTGTGCCTCCAGCTGTTGCAAAACTACAACTCCCAGCATGTACTGATCGCCAAAGAGCATGCTGGGAGATGTAGTTATGCAACAGCTGGAGGTATGCGACTACAACTCCCAGCATTCCGAGACAGCTGTTTGCTGTTTGGGCATGCTGGGATTTGCAGTTTTGTAACATCTGGAGGGCTACAGTGTAGAGACCACTGTACAGTGATCTCCAAATTGTGACCCTCCAGTGGTCTCAAACTGTAGCCCTCCAGATGTTGCAAGGCAACTCACCGACTTCCGTAGGATCCAGGGAGCCACATCGCCGTCCTCTTCTGCTGCCGCCGCCGATGGGTAAGTGGACGTCAGCACCGGTCCTTGTCGGTTTCCCCGTTCTGCCGTGCGTGGGCAGAACGGGGAAACCGAAAGTTAACCCCGCCCCCGATCTGCTATTGGTCGTCGCTTCTGGATGACCAATAGCAGGGATAGCAGGGGTGGCACCCCTGCCACCTCACTCCTATCCCTTCAGGGGGATCGCTGGTGTGAATTAACCGTCGATTGCCGACATGGGGGGGTCTGATGACCCCCCCTGGGCATTTGCACGGGGTGCCTGCTGATCGATATCAGCAGTCACCCCAGTCCGGTCCCCGCCCAGCGCGCGGCTCTGGTGAAGACTAGCAGCACCTTAGACTCCGCTCCGGTCTGTGTCATCAGCCACACAGGTTAGAGGATTCACTTCCAGCTCTGTAACATTGAGCTTCCAGTGACCATTATTAGAGAGTGTGAGAGAGACAACACCAAATCTTGTTGTGTTATTAGTATTGCTTTCGTGAGTTAGGGAAACATGTAATAATAATAAAATGTATTTATATAATGCAAACATATTTTACAGCACTTGGTACATAGATAATTAGACATACAGCATTACACACTACTTGTTCAAACAAGAGGAGTAAGCGCTTACTATCTATATGTGTGGATAATAACCTGCAGAGCTATAGTAAACTTACGCCTGTCAACATGAGAGGTTACCGTTTATGTCAATAGACTTGAAGAGGTTGTAGGTTATTTTTGGATTAGAGATGACAATATTATATTAGATACTTGTTATTTTTTGTAATTTGTTAATATCTAGGTGGCTGCCAATGGTAGCACATCAGTTCAGAAGTAAATAGATATTTTTTTATTTTTAAAGGTTGAAGTGACAAAGTTTGATGAGCTTGAAGAAGTCAGTGCAGAGGTAAAACTAAAGCAGCTTTTATGGGATTCAATGGCTGAATGGGATGTGCTGCAAGCTGAATGGATGCAGGTAAGACTTTAGGTAATCGTGAAGTACATCAATACAAGTTATGTTAATCGAAATTACACTTTACCTATTTTACAGTCCAAGTTTGAAACATTGGATCCAGAGCAACTAAATTCCTTAGTTCTTAAGTATGCCAAATTTGCAAATCAGCTGGAAAAAGGACTTCCACCAAATAATGTAGTGCCATGTCTTAAAGAGAAGGTGGAAAAGATGAAAGAAAAGGTAAGACATTTAGTAATATAAGTAATATATATATCTATGTATTTATCCATACATTATAAAAGTTGTACATAGACAACATTTGGATTTCAATCATTTTTATGTTTTTTATTTTTATTTTAGTTAATTATTCATACCATGTAAACTGCAAACAGAGAATGTGCAAATTGAAACAATACAACAGCAGTACGAACAATATTAGGACTTTAACTGGTTATAATTGAATTATTGAAGACATGTTCCCAGTAGGGAGCTATGACTAATAAAAAAGCCAAATGGCATAAAGGAAAGAAAAAAGTTGAAAGTGGTGATCAAGGATTGGATGGGGTGAAGAGATAACGTAGGAGAGGAGGAACCTGAATCTTAGACTAGCTTAAGCAACTGTCCCTGAGTATAGTTATACAAAGGTTTCTAGTAGGGATCGACCGATATCGATTTTCTAGGGCCGATAACGATAATCTGTGGCCTTTTAGGCAGATAGCCGATAATTTATACCGATATTCCGGTATAAGTTATCGGCAATTTCTCCACCCACCCCCCGGCCCCGAAGAAGCGTCTGCAGATCATTGATTTAAAGCCGGAGCTTTAAATCAATGAACTGCAGAGGCTTTTGCGGGGCCAGAGACTGCCGCCGCCACCTGCTTCTCTCCCCCTGCCTGTCCTGGGGTCCTCCTGAGTCCAACCCCCCCTATCCTCTGGCCAGAGACCGCCACCACCCGCTTCTCTCCCCATGCCGGTCTTTAGTCCAACCACCGCTGCTGCACCATTACCTCTCCCATCCCCGGTTTTATAATTACCTGTTCCCGGGGTCCACGCTACTTCTGGCTCCGGTGGCGTCCTGAGCTGTCACTGTGCGCACTGACGGTGACGTCGCATTGAGGACGTCACTCTTCATTGCGCAGTGCACGGCGTAATGCAGGACGCCGCAGGAGCCAGAAGTAGCATGGACCCCGGGAACAGATAATTATAAAACTGGGGATGGGGGAGGCAATGGGGGCAGCAGCAGTCTCTGGCCGGGGCGGTGCGGGGGGGGGGGGGGGTGGCGATGCTGTGTGGTGGGGGGCGATAAGGTGGGGGGGGGGCGATGCAGCGGGGGGGGGGCGGTGCAGGGGGGACGAATTATCGGATTATCGGCAAGGTAATTGCTGATACCGATAACGTCCAAAATCGTGAATATCGGCCGATAATATCGGCCAAACCGATAATCGGTCGATCACTGGTTTCTAGACCCTCTTAAATATTTACACTTTAATAGGGTCCATTTTTTAACAATTATTTTGTATTCAGTTTAGTCTGTGTTCACACAAGGTGTTTAATTAATGGTACCGCTGCTAAATACTGCCGCAATTTGACAAAAATTTTGCAATTTGCATAATCACTGTAAAATTGCACTATTGTGCACTTTTTACCACAGTTTCAGAAATTTGTGGCAGTACTACTAAATTAAATACCTTGTGTAAATACAGTCTCACCTGCAAACAGGAGGTTTAATCACATAACCATGTGGTCATTAACCCCTTCAGGACACAAGTGTCAGATCAAACCCTGCGATCTCCCAAATGGCGCCCCGGCTTTCCTCCTGAATAGCGGCGGGTTGACCACTGCACAAAGCTGTGGCCGACACGCCCCCACATTGTATCTTTATGGGAGAGCCAGAGCACTCCATTGAGCTGCTTGGAGTGGGCGTGTTGGCTACTGCTTTGTGCGGTGGTCGACATGGCTCTTTTCATGAAGAGAGCTGGGGCGCCGTGCGGGAGATCATGGGGTCCCAACGGTCAAACCTCCAGGAATCTGACACTTATGCCTATCCTTAGGATAGGGGATACATTTTTATATCCCTGAATACTTCTCTAAGGATTAAGACAACTTTTTAAAACTAACCTGGGTCATTTTACGCATTATTAACCTTGGGATGCTGTAGTACTTATTCTGAGATTGTTTTTTTGTGGCATATTCTACTTAAAGATAGTAATTTTTAACTTTCTACTTGTAAGGAAAATGGTCATGCCAAATAAACTACATATTGATTTACATATACAATATGTTCATCTGGTGTTCACATCATAAAGTAAACATGTTTTTACATTGAAGACATTAAAGGGACTCAAAAGTTTAGCAACAGTTTCTCGGTCGCTCTTCATTGGGGGACACCTTACTTATGGGTATATGCTCTTGCCACTAGGAGGCACTGACACTAGGTAAAGTCGGCTCCTCCCTGTCAGGATATACCCACCCACTGGAAGTGAGGTAACCAGTTTTAGCTAGTGTCAGCAGGAGGCAAGACACAGGTCTGGGAGCTCCTCAGACCTGGTCTTCTTTTCCCTTTGTTTTTTTCCTAGTTTCAGTCTAAAGTTTAGTTTTTCTCTCCTTTGTTGTTTTTTCTAGCGTGGGGCGACTGGAGCATGGCGCTGCCTGATTCCCCACCTGCAAGCTAGGGGCACGGTGCATTGCTGGATGGGCCGTTAACCTCTCCTTGCCAAAACCAGTGCCTGGCGGTGTACCCTGGGTCCGGGTCCCTCATTTGCCCCTGTTTGCCTGCTGAGCTGGCTTAAGGCAGGTAGCCCTATCTGGTCGAAGTCTTCGAGGGTGAGTATGTGGCGGCTGAGGTGAGTATACAACCCCCCCGCCCCACGCGCAAACGAGCATATGTCCCGGGCAGTGAGGGGTTAACCCTCACTCCATTACTCATACAGCTATATGTCACTATTCTGGGGCTGGTTTTTGGTGTCCGGGCAGTGAGGGGTTAACTTTTATTCATGTAGCGGGGGGTTGCCAGGGAGCCGCACTATACTGTCCTAGCGGGAGCTTTTTACTTTCACTCTGAACAGTCCTGCTGGCTGGAGCCGTTTCCTGCTCACCTCTGCGCCGGGTCTGCTGTGCGGACCTGGCGGGGCAAGCGCTCCAGGGTATCCCACCGGCGGGAGTTCAGGGGATCGTGGCGGCCGTAGCTCCGCCCATCTTCACCCCCCTTACTCAATGCGCGAGCCGGGAGGTCAGGCAGCTCCTCCTCTCCGGCTCACGCGCTGCTGGGAGCCGTCCCCTCTTACTGTCACGCCTAGCTCCGCTCCTCTTCCCCGCTGCAGGGTCATCGGCGCTCTATCTAGGACGGGACTGCTCCGTTCCTGCCAGATCTCTGCTCCTGAGGCAGAGCCCGACGGGAGCTCTCTGCTCTGGCCCGCAAGTGTCCCCTGCCTCGGAGCTGTACGACAGCTAGCAGGTGCTTCTATAGCATTCTGCTATGTGCCGTCGCTGCTCCAGGGGCTTCCTGCCTGCCTGCATATGGCACATATGTACTACGGGCAGCTCTTTGCAGGGCGCCCTACACCCCTTGCTCCCTTCCAGCCTTAGTGCATATATTTTGTCACAAAAAAAAAAATCTCAGGTTTCCTTTGAGATTCCGCATCTGTTAGGTCTGCCGGCCTTCCATCCTCGGGGTGTTATGGCAGGTCATGCTCTATGATTCCCTTCTCCACAGGCTACCGCATCCGCGGCTAGTGCTTTGGTTCCCCACATTCAACAGTAGGTCTCCATGGGAGTATTCCTGCGTGGGCATGGATTGGTCCTGATATCATTATGCCAGACAGTAGACTCGCATGTCACGGCTGCCGAGTCCGTGGCTGGCGCTCCGGTACCCCACTGCTGCTGTGAGGTGTCCGAAGGAATGCCAGTAAGCCAGACAGTGGTCTGCGTGTTTTCCTCTGCCGCCAGTCTCTCATCACACAGCTGTTGTATCTGGTGCGAGGTGTCCGATGGAGTGACCCGTTGTCTTCTATGGACCCATACCAGAAAGCCAGATAGTGGTCTGCGTGGTTTCCTCTGACGCTTGTCGCACATCACACGGCTGATGTATGTGTGGCTGGAGTTCTGTTACCTCTCTACTGAGCGAGGTGTCTGATGGAGTGACCCATTGTCTTCTATATCACATGGTTGATATAGCTGCGGCTGAAGTTCTGGAGCCTCACTACTGAGCAAGGTGTCCGATGGAGTGATCCGTTGTCTTCTATGGACCCATACCAGTAAGCCAGACAGTGGTCTGCATCGTTTCCTCTGCCGCCTGTCACACATCCCATGGCTGATGTATGTGTGGCTGGAGTTCCGGTACCTCTCTACTGAGCGAGGTGTCTGGAGTGACCCGTTGTCTTCTATATCACATGGTTGATATAGCTGCGGCTGGAGTTCCGATACCTCATTACTGCGAGGTGCCCGACGGCATGACTTGTTGTCCACTATGCACCCATACCAGCAAGCCAGACAATGATCTGCATGGTTTCCTCTGCCGCTTGTCACACATCACACGGCTGATGTATCTGCAGCTGGAGTTCCGGTACCTCACTACTGAGAAATATGTCTGATGGAGTGAACCGTTATCTACTATGGACCCATTCCAGTAAGCCAGACAGTGGTCTGCATGGTTTCCTACATCACCTATCACACGGCTGATGTAGCTGCGGCTGGAGTTCCGGTACCTCACTACTGCGAGGTGCCCGACGGCATGACTTGTTGTCCACTATGAACCCAATACAGTAAGTCAGACAGTGGTCTGCATGGTTTCCTACACCGCCTTTCACACATCACATGGCTGATGTATCTGCGGCTGGAGTTCTGGTAACTCCCTACTGTGTGGCAGGTCCGATGGAGTTACCTGTTGTCCTCTCTGGTACCATACCGGTAAGCCAGACAGTGGTCTGCATGGTTTCCTACACCGCCTTTCACACATCACATGGCTGATGTAGCTACGGCTGGACTTTCGGTACCTCACTACCATGTGAGGTGCCCGTCGGAATGACTTGTTGTCAACTATGGACCTGTTCCAGTACGCCTGACAATGGTCTGCTTGGTTTCCTACACTGCCTTTCGTCGGCAGATGTATCTGCGGCTGGCGTTCTGGTGCCCCACTGCCGTGCGTGTTATGCGTAGAACTGATCAAGCATGTCCTGAGGACCCTATTGGATGACAGGGATGCATTCCACAGCTCCTCTATCCATGTCTCCTGATGGAGGTTCTGGAGGAGGGTCCCTATAGATTCACGGGATTCATGCCAGTCAGACAGTCCTTATCTGTTGGGTCTTCTACGCCACCAGGTCACTTGTTGGATGGGCCGCACTCCAGTTCCTCGCTTTCTGTGGGAGGTTGAATGGAGTGACCCTGTGCGCTCAGGTATCCTGTTCCAGTCAGCTAGATGGTTTTCCTCATGGCCTCCTACTACTTCGGGTCACCTGCCATACTCTTTCCACACCGTGGATGGTGGTTCTGGTATAACCCACTGCCAAGGGGTAGTTCCGAGTGAGTCTCCTCGGGTGGCTCCGTGGCCTTTCTACAATGCACCACATGCTGATTGCCTACTTTACCAGATTCCTCTCTGCATGCCTGTTACTCTGTCCAAGGCTGGGTTCTCACTTCGCTGTGTGTTTCCGTATGCGGGACCGGCGTGGCCATGGTCCCTATGCCACATGACCAGACTGTCTGTATGCTTTTCTGGTCCACCAGGTCACCTCCTCCGTTTCTGCCGATGCCGCAGCTGCAGTCTGGTGTCTCTCTTCCAAGTGACCTTCCGCAAAGTTTCTTTCTGGGTTCATGGGACCTTTTCTGCCTGTAAGGTCCAACTGTGTCTGCATGTTTCCTGTACCGCATACATTCTTTTTCTCTTGATTCTGCGCCTGCAGTCTTGGTGTGTGGCACCATTAGTAAATCAGGTATTGTTTTTTCTGCAGGCTCGAGGGACTTTCTCAGCCACAGCATCACTCTGCTCCCGTTCCTAAGGTTGCAATGTTGGTCTGCTGGTGCCATACCTCCCTTCCTGCAGGTCCCTTGGATGTCTGCGGTTTCTTTCGTGTCGGCAGTCTTGGTACCCCACTACTTTCATAAGGTACAATGTCTGTGTCCCTCGATATGATAAGGCTGCTCTGTCAGTGTAGAGCCCACCTTCCCTTCTGTTCGGTGGGGTGTGCCTTGGGGCTTCCGGGGATTTTGTTTCCTGCAGTTCTGTTGAGCACTTTGGTTTTGGCAGGGTGCCTGCTATGGCGACACAGTCAATTCTGCCCCTCCCTATTCCTCCAGGTACCCCTGAGTTTTCTGTCCTGGGTGGCTCAGGCACCTACACTGCTGCCTTAGTCATTGTCCGGACTTGCTTCCCATAAGTCTTGTAGGTTGCCCAGCTCCAGTGTGCAAGATTCCTATCCACCTGGGGACACGAGGTGGCTCCTCCATACAGCGATGGGTTGTCACTGGGGCCTGGTGGCTACATTCTCCCAGTCCTGGTCTGTGGCTGTGGGGCAGCATTGCCCTGCTCCTACTGTGCCTGGTGCACTTACCACTTCCCTTTTCCACAGGGTGCTTGGCATGGTCAGTTCCTGAGTTTCATCTCAGTCACCCTTGTTTTCTAGGGGATCTATTTTTATTGAGCTTTTTCTGCCGCCAAGATGATGCCATCTCTCGGTTCCCACTATTTACTGTCTAGGCTTGTGTTCTTCCTGTCCACCTTTGCAACCTGGCTCTTTTTTTGTTTTTGGTTATCTACTGCTGCTCACGCATCCTTGACTCTCTCCTCTGTTGGAGGTGTTTATGTTATCTTGTATGGCCAACGACAGCTGGTCTAGCCACCGTCTGTTGTTCGGGTCCTGCCACTGCTCTTCTCCTCCCTTTGCGCACTCCCCCTGGAAGGGTGTGTTCTTCCTTTCCCTATTGTCTGTGTCAGTTGTACTGTACTGTCACCATAGTCTTCTGGAATAACTTTCCTGTGCCCAGAACCTGAGGGTCCCGGCTGGGTCCTCCTTTGTTTCCCCCTGCGTTCCCGCTCTGGCGGGACGTTTCTTCGGAGTGCTATGATCTGCTTGGACCACTGGGATCCAAGACCGGTTAGTCCTTGGCTTGGTCTTTGTCCTAGGATGTCGTGGCTAGCCTTCCTTTCTGGCGGCTCTTCCGGACCTTGAGCCTTGTTTATGGTTGAGGTCTCGGGCATGTGTAGTGATCCAACCCGAGCTCCTCCACGATCCCTTTTAGTGGTGTGATCGCTCTGTACTTCACTTCTTCATTTTCTCCAGGGAAGTTTGTCGTCCAGAGAGTTTTCGTGGCGATCTATTTTCCTTACTTTTCACATATGAGTCTTCCAGGTGACTCAGGATCCTCCATTTCCCATATCGGCCATGCCAGTGTTCTGGGATGTACCCTTTTGGGGTGTTCTGCTTGTTCCTTGGCCGTTTGATTTACCAGTTCGTCTTCCGGGTGAATCAGACCTCTCTAGTTTCCATGTCGGTCTCTCCTGTGCCCAGGATCCGCTGGGCGATCCGCTCCTTCTTCGTTCAGGGATCATGCCTCCCGAGTTAGAGGGCGTTCCAGTCATCCGGATTTCATCAGTCCGGCTACTGTCACCTTCTGGGTACTCATGGTGGGCCGCTGGGACAGGGTTTTTTTTAGTCTGCAGCTGTTTAGGTCTTTGTTCTCATGCACCAGACCTTTCTTGTCTCTCTTTATGGCCCGTGGACGGGGGATCTTCCGGGAGCCCAATTTCTGGGCCTAGTTTCTCTCCTGCTTGGGGACTTGTCCACAGGCCTTGTGGACATGTGAGTTTGGTCTCGGGACTGATTCCTTTTCTCTGGTGGTTGTTTTTTCCCACCCTAGGGTACTGCTTTGGTATGGCCCATCAGTAAGGTGTCCCCCAATGAAGAGCGACCGAAAAAAGGAGATTTTTTTTGTACTTCACGTAAAATCTCTTTTTTGTAGCCTTCATTGGGGGACACCGCCCCC
This sequence comes from Hyla sarda, assembly GCF_029499605.1. Taxonomy (NCBI): domain Eukaryota; kingdom Metazoa; phylum Chordata; class Amphibia; order Anura; family Hylidae; genus Hyla; species Hyla sarda. Next base: position 223,730,984 of record NC_079189.1, read on the forward strand.
ACCCAATTTTTCACTTTTCACCCGGATGATCCTATCCGGTTTTTGTTTCATTTTATCCGAGATTCTTTTCTAGGGTCTTTCGGACATATCCTTGGTTGGCTTCTCCTACTGCTTTGTGACAAAACTGGTTACCTCACTTCCAGTGGGTGGGTATATCCTGCCAAGAAGGAGACAACTTTTTTCCTAGTGTCAGCACCTCCTAGTGGTAAGAGCATATACCCATCAGTAAGGTGTCCCCCAATGACGGCAAGAAAGAGATTTTACGGTAAGTACAAAAAAAATCACCTTTTTCCAAATTTTCACGGAAATGTCAAAATCTGAATTTTTCAGGGACCAGTTCTGTCTTGAAGTGGATTTAATTGACTTTTTCGTTGGAAATCCCCGATAAATTACCTCATTATAAAAACTGCACCCCTTAAAGTATTCAATATGACATTCAGAAAGTTTGTTAACCTTTATGTTTTTCACAGGAATAGCAGCAAAGTGGAGGAGAAAAGTCAAAATCTTTATTTTTTCTATTCAGATATTCCAGTTTTAACCAATTTTCTCTGTAGCACATCAGCTATAAACAAAAAAAAATGCAATTCAATATTTATTGTCCTAATTCTGCAGTTTTTAGGAATATCGCATATGTGACTCTAGTTGTGTGAACCATATGCCTCAGACATGAAGGAGCACCTAGTGGATTTTGAGGCCTCCTTTTGATTTGGGAATTTATTCCAGTACTATTTCATGTTTGCAGAGGCTTTGGGGTACTACAGCATGTGAAATCCTCCAAACGTGACCCCAATTTTTAAACTATACCCTTCAATATATGTAACAAGGGGTGCAGTGAACATTTAAACCCCACAGGTGTTTACCAGATTTTTAGAACAGTGGGCTGTAGGAAAATGTTGTATTTTTTTTTACATTAACCTGTTGTAGCCCCAAATTTGGATGGCAAAGACTAGAAGTGAAGGAGCGCCATTATGCTATTGGAAAGATAATTTGGTTGGAATAGTTTTTGGGGCCATGTTACATTTGTATAGCCCCTATATGTGGCTCCATCTGGAAAACGACATCCCTCAAGGAATGTAATAAAGTGTGCAGTGAGCTTTTACACCCCACAGTTGTTTGACAGATTTTTGGTACAGTGGGCCATGAAAGTGAATTTTTTTTTTTTACGTCTGTGTGGACCAAGTGCCAAATGCAACCCTTGTTCCATGAGGGGTAATCGGTTGACTCAATCAAGTGCAACCTATGGAGGACATTTACTAAGCTGCGCCAGCATCTTAAATGCAAAAAAGATGCACATTTTTATGCAGATGTAGTGAGTGTACCCCCGAAAAAAATCACTAACTGTACATAAATGTGCAAAATTAAACATTTGCACTATTGGCGTGGCTTAGTAAATGTCCCCCATAGGTTAAACTTGATTGACTTGTCTTATTTCAACCTTATAAGCTATGTAAGGGGGGCTTGGCCTTGCATTGGAGGGGGCTCGTCCTCCTCACATGCGACTTTAGACCAAGTTGTGATACCTAAAGTCACTGCAATTTACACCACCTCAATGCAATGCAACAAAGCCACTGGATTTACTAAAAGTGGTGCCATGTGGCTCATGTACAAAGCCATCAATGCGTTGAAAAAGTACAAAACCGTTGTAAGCCGTATCCAGGCACGTGTAAAACACACATTATATTAGGGTAAAATAAATATAGGGTAAACCATAAAATGAATACTCATACATGTATTGTACTCCTTGAAGCAGTCTTTAATGCAGAGGCCCATTTTTTTTTAGGACAGGTATCATGCTGAAAAATGCTGTCTCTCCGTATGCTCCTTTTAGCACAAAATCTGCATCTTTTCTGGGACCAGCTTTCTTTCTAGTGTGGGAGAAAGACCTCACCTGGAAAATGTTGGCCCGGTACCATACAAATGCCTTTAACCAGAAGTACTTGGACCCGCTTCTTCCTTGTTACCAAATACTAGGGCCTCAATAGAATTTCGATGCATTGTCAGAGCTTAAGTACAGTACAAAAGTGTTGTATGTTGCTGCCTGGACCATGTACACCACAACCTTTTTAGACCATATTCTAGTTTTGAACATGGTGCCATATGGTTTGAGGACTTGATCGGAGAAATCAACTCCTCCCATTTACTGACTGTAGTCCACAATACAATCAGATTTGAGGACCTTCATAGTGGTACCTTGCACAGGGACACGGGTGCTGCCATTTCTGTAAATTGTGGTCAACATAGGGACCTCCTTCTTGTCCTTATATGTGACTAACAACAGGTTTTTACTAGTAAGAACCCTGTTGTTACCCCTAGGAATTGGTGGGGATTTTTCCACACAGTGCCACAAGCTGCAATGTCTCTGGCTGTAGAGGGCGCTGGTATAAACGTTATCCACGGAATGTGGTAACCTTTACTCAGCAGTAGGCACATCAGTTCTTACACAATTTCACTGCTAACTTCAAGGATGGTGGGGCATGTCCGTGGTTCAGTGCTGATGTCCATACCTTCATATGCCCTAAAACTGTAAGTGTACCCTGTGGAACTCTCACAGAGTTGTCATAACTTCACGTCATACCTTTCTCTCTTAGTGGGAATATATTTTCCTTTAAAACTAATTAAGGAATCATCAATAGCGACCTCCTTTTGAGAGATATAGGCCACTGCAATTTTTGTTCTTAAATAATCTATGAGCCAAAAAAGCATTGGTGTGATGGGTACAAACTGTTGGGTGTACAAGTTTGTTTGAGCCACCATCAAATTGAGTCCTCACTTATCGAAAAAGTCTACTGCAGTGAGGCCTGTGTGGTCAATCATGATGATCACTATTACAGGGGAGTTAAGTCCTCCTTAGGGGACGTGAGATGATGGTTGCTGTTAAATCAGCAGCCATTTTCACCTGATCACCGCATCGGGAGATGTGGTGATTCTAAACACCAAGGCACCAGAGTGTGCATTTACACCCACTGTCAGTAAGGGATTAAGAACTAATTTGAAAACTGGGCCAGCTTGCAGCAATATGATATGTTAGCACCTTGTTTGGCCACATTACCTCAGTTGCACTATGGCTGCTACATGTGAGCCTTTGGGAATCTAAATTAAAGGAGACATTCCCTCTTTCTGTTTTTTCATATATTAGTCAAAATAAAAGGTGCTTACAAATACACCTATGTGTGTATGTAGGTCTGATTTATGTCACCACATAGAGTTGTTAACTAAAGTGTTCTGACTTGACTTTGTAATAGTGCGGACAGATTGTTGGGACTGTACAGAATCATGTTTTTTCATTCTCGAGCATGCATTATTTAATGGGGAACAGCTGTGTAATAGCCCAAGTACATTTTGTTATTGTTACAGTACACTAATGAGGATTATTAATAGAAACTGTTATACAACTTGGGACAACATGGGAGATCAAAGAAAGGCAAAGCAACATGTCCTAAACAGGTCAAAGTGCTCTTTTTTCTCATAGCTTCCACATCAGGTGTAAAAATAAAGAGTGTTCCATAGTTCACTCAGTAAATTATACCAAGGAAGATCTGTGTTATATGGAGCTATGGGCACATACTGTACCTAAAAGTGTATCCAATGTTATATCGGAGTATAACTACTAAAAGCCACACTTTTTCTTTTATAGGTACCTGTGATAACAGATCTAAGAAATCCATGCTTGAAGCCCAGGCATTGGGCAATTCTGGAACAGACAATTAATGCAGCCTTGATAGACACCGAGCACCCACTCTCACTAGAAAAGCTGATTGAGATTCATGCCTTTGAATATACACAGGAAATTCAGGATATATCAGGGCAAGCCTCAGGAGAAGCTTCATTAGAGACTATACTGAAAAAGGTACTGTTTGAAAACAGACTTACTGTATCAATTTTCTTGTGTATTTTTTTAAAATAACTTACTATAATGTAATATACTGTATGCTCATAGATTGCTGAATAGATAATCTACATGTGCATTAAAGTTTGTTTACATATGTGAACAAAATTGTTGGAATCTTTTTGTGGAAAAAAAAGAGAAAAAAAAACCACAATGCTCCCTAAAATAACTTGAAACTGACAAATTAATAAAGAATAAAAATATACTGAGATTTAACTGATGGAAATCAGAACTTGTAAGCTTAGAGAACACGTTTAAACCTTAGAGAACACACAACATACATGTACATCGTTGTACCCTGGGGCTAAGCACACAGTTACGTACGGCACGGTAATGGGAACCAGCCGGCTGCTGTTATCAGGAACCTGGACCTCATGGATAATGGCAGACTTCAGCTATCCCTCTAATGCCCACCATTACCACTTCAGATGCTGTAATCAATACTAATTATGGCATCTGAAGTATTGCGGGGGTGAACAGACATACATGGAATCACACACGATGCAACCGCGGGGGACTGATGTGTTAACATAGCCTCTGGACTGCTGCTCTCTTCCTCTCTGGTCTGCCTCCTTGCAGACCAGAGAAGTAGATCGCAGATAATACTGATCTGTGCTATACCTATACATAGCACTGCTTAGTATTTGCAAAGCCCCCTTAAAACATAACCGAGCCTCTCTAATGCTTCACAGTAGGTATAGTGTTCTTTTCTTCATTTTTACATAGGACTGTATCTATAACAAGGGGGCATCCTCTACGTTTGGAGGAAAGAAGGTTTCTACACCAGCACAGATGGGGGTTCTTTACTGTAAGAGCAATGAGACTCATTTTGTGGAACTCTCTTCCGGAGGAGGTGGTCATGGTGAACTCAGTAAAAGAGTTCAAATGGGGCCTGGATGCGTTTCTGGAGAGCAATAACATTACAGGTTATGGATACTAGATTTATATGGATAGAATTGTGATGACACGGGGGTACAAGATACACTTGTCATTTCGTGACACCAGGACACCATTAGCCTATACACGGTCTGACAGCTTCTCCTGGGCCAGGCATGAGGCAACGAACACACCGACGCCAGGTTACGGATAACTGCCTTTTACTGAGGCAGGTGTAGATGGTACAACACGCGGTACAGAGCAGAGTAGAAGGGATGCAGTGTAACCCTTGGGAGCCCTATTGCCTTGCTGGGAGTTATGGTGCTTTTCACCCACTTGGTTTAGATGTGCTTGAGACTTGTAGATTAGGATATATCCCACGCTGACTAGGGTTCTGCTAAGGTCCAATTACACTGACACCGCCAGGGTATGACTCACCAACACCTGGACGGGGGAACCCTTGCAGAATGGTGGGGCTGACTTGATTGAGGGCTTTTCTTCAGGCTTCCTTCTGGATCACCACACACTTCTTCCAACTGTTTTCCCACACTGCAAGGGACTCACATGGAACTCTGATCAGGAGCATAGCTCTGACTGAACTAGACTGGAACTAGTCCAGACCTCAACTGGGGCAGCTCCTTCCCCCCTACACTATACGTAAGGCAATTTGAGGGTTCCCATTAGGCAGCAGGAGTCACCTGGTCACTCTGCATTTTCTTCTTAAAGGTACAGTGCATATACAATACAATAATACAGTAAATATAATAAAGTGCACAAACATAGTAAACAGTAGAACAGTGGGCCCATCACAGGAGCAGCAGGCATGTCCGAGGAGATCCGCAGCCCACAGGACAGCCTTTGGTGGTGGGACACCACAGAAGTTTGATCCAGGGATTTATTCTGACTGCCATATTTGGAGTTGGGAAGGAATTTTTACCTCTAAGATGAGGGTTTTTGGCCTTCTTCTGGATCAACTCAGCAGGGACTCATTAGGTATATGGGTTTAACTTGATGGACTCTGGCCTTTTTTTTTAACCTTATGAACTATGTTACTATGTTACATGCGTATATATAATCCTCTTGAGACAACTCTCTCCTTTGTTTTCTGTTGTCCATATTCAATGTGGTACATACCATGATGCCAAACAGCACAGCCACTGCTTATCTCCCTTTAAGTAGGTGACTGACTGATTACAAGGTTTGGAGACGCTAATAGCAGGACATGCTTAAGATTAAAATGTCCCCTTTGTCAAATTATTTTATATATTATATATATTCACCACAATTCAAAAGCAATGTCTGATTTTCATCTGTTTATTTTCATAAAAATGTAAGTCATTATTACTTTCTTCAGTTTCAAGTTATTTTAGGGAGCATTGTGTTTTACAGAAAGGTACCAACAATTTTATTCACATCTGAGATCACCACAGATAGAGTTCATGTGCAAAGGATCCACTCTTTTCACTTCTGCTAAAAGTACATACATCCACAGGGTTTATAATTCAGTTAGATGATGTTGGATTGTAGTTGCCTAATTTATGAACTCACTTATTTTGTCATATGTCATAGTAAGTCTGCGGAAAGATGCTGATTTCAGTGGGACTAGTTGACCATCTAATATTTATGGTGGCCTGCCCCCTCTCCGCAACCAATAGAAAAGAAGAAGGTGTACCAGAAGGAAAAACTGTTGTCATCAACACCATTGCACCCCCTACCACTGTGCTGATCTGGCGGAGTGCGAGAAGACCTGTAACTGATACTTAAGCTAAATGCTTAATGCTACTATTAACCCTGTCATTGTTATAGTTATCCCTTGACCTTTTGTCACTGTACACTCAACCTCTGGGTCACTGCACAAGTATTTGCGTGTGCTGGGAAAAATAGCAGTTTTTTAAGGCTGAAAATAGGACCAGAAAATTGAACATGCACATAGCTCACGTCTAGAAAGACAGCCACATTCCTTACAATTCTAGACATCAGGTCCCAGATCATAGACATGCACCAATAATATTCTCTCATGTGTTTCACTTACAGTACATGAATTTTAATCTGATCCTGTACTTTTAGTCCTGTGAAGTAGGTTTAAACTTGTCAAACATGAATGTTTTTTCCAAATCTTTATTTTAATAAGTAGTGTCACATTATTTTATCTAGGTGGAGGATTCTTGGAAGACCACTGAATTCACCACTATTCCACATCGAGATTCTAAAGATGTGTTCATTCTTGGTGGTACAGATGATATCCAGGTGAGGCTTGACATTATGTTACTATTAAATAACTCCTTCTTCCTGTTGTATTTATATAGTATATTAACCCCTTCCCGCAGAATGTCATATATAAACGCCGGGTTGTGCAGTGCGTTCGCGCATCCCGGCGTTTATAAATGACATTCAGTTAACCCGGCGATGCGCAGCATCGCACGGGTTAACTGGCAGAAGTCCCGCTGTTTCCAGCAGGGGACAACTTCTGCTTCACCCCCAGGACCATCCATTGATGGTCCTGGTCAGCGATCACTGTGATTGGTCCCTGTGGACCAATCACAGTGACCTGGGGTGAAAGTTCAGATCGCCCGCACTGCCCGCCCCTGGAAGTCGGGCAGAACGGGGGACGAAGGCTGCAGGGGCTCACGGGGACCTGCGGCACACGGGGGGGGGGGGGGGGGGGAACACGTGGGGACCGGCGGACTTACCTGGAGCAGCGGCAGGACCGGCCACGTGGACGAGCAGCGACGGGACCGGCAGGTAAGCATGTAGTCCTCAGAGGCAACAGTGAAGATCTTCACTGCTGCTTCTAGGAGTCTGAAAACTACAACTCCCAGCATGCCTAGACAGCCTTTGGCTGTCTGGGCATGCTGGGAGTTGTAGTTTTGCAACATCTGGAGGGCCCCAGTTTGGAGACCATTGTATAATGGTCTCCAATCTGTGCTCTTCCAGCTGTTGCAAAACTACAACTCCCAGCATGCACTGACTGTCCAGGCATGCTGGGAGTTTTAGTTAAGCAACATCTGGCCCTTCAGATGTTGCCGAACTACAACTCCCAGCATGCCCTTCAGCTGTCTGGGCATGCTGGGAGTTGTAGTTTTGCAACAGCTGGAAACACACTGGTTGGGAAACATTGTTTCTAACTCAGTGTTTCCTAACCTGTGTGCCCCCAGCTGTTGCAAAACTATAACTCCCAGCATGCACTAAAAGACCATGCATGCTGGGAGTTGTAGTTTTGCAACATCTGGAGGGCCCCAGTTTGGAGACCATTGTATAATGGTCTCCAATCTGTGCTCTTCCAGCTGTTGCAAAACTACAACTCCCAGTATGCACTGACTGTCCAGGCATGCTGGGAGTTTTAGTTCAGCAACATCTGGCCCTTCAGATGTTGCCGAACTACAACTCCCAGCATGCCCTTCAGCTGTCTGGGCATGCTGGGAGTTGTAGTTTTGCAACAACTGGAGACACACTGGTTGGGAAACATTGTCTGTTTCTAACTCAGTGTTTCCTAACCTGTGTGCCTCCAGCTGTTGCAAAACTATGACTCCCAGCATGCACAAACAGACCATGCATGCTGGGAGTTGTGGTTTTGCAACAGCTGATGCAACCCCCCCAAGCCCCCCCCCCGCCCCGCCACCCCCGTGAATGTACAGGGTACATTCACATGGGCGAGGCTTTTACAGTGGGTTTCTCGCATCTTGAGATGCAGCAAATTTTGCGCTGGGAAACTCGCTGTAATCCCCCGCCCATGTGACTGTACCCTAAAAACACTACACTACACGAACACAAAATAAAATAAAAAGTTAAAAACACTACATATACACATACCCCTACACAGCCCCCCTCCCCCAATAAGAACGTCCAGTACACCACTGTTTCCAAAGCAGAGCCACTGGCGTAGAATACCCCTATGTCCACCCCTATGCAAATCCCTAATTTAGGCCTCAAATGCACATGGCGCTCTCACTTTGGAGCCCTGTCGTATTTCAGGGCAACAGTTTAGGGTCACATATGGGGTATCGCTGTACTCGGGAGAAATTGCGTTACAAGGTTTGGGGGGCTTTTTCTTCTTTAACCCTTCATGAAAAGGAAATGTTGGGGTCTACACCAGAATGTTAGTGTAAAAATTTTTTTTTTTTTACACTAACATGCTGATGTTGCCCTATACTTTACATTTTCACAAGAGGTAAAAGGGAAAAAAGCCCCCCAAAATTTGTAACGCAATTTCTCCCGACTACAGAGATACCCCATATGTGAGCGCAAAGTGCTCTGGGGGCGCACAACAAGGCCCAGAAAGGAGAGCGCACCATGTACATTTGAGGTGATTTGCACAGGGGTGGCTGATTGTTACAGCGATTTTGACAAACGCAAAAAAAAAAAAAAAAAACACATGTGACCCCATTTCGGAAACGACACCCCTCACGGAATGTAATGAGGGGTGCAGTGAGAATTTACCCCCCACAGGTGTCTGACGGATCTTTGGAACAGTGGTCCATGAAAATGAAAACTTGTACAGCCCACTGTTCCAAAGATCTGTCAGACACCAGTGGGGGGCAAATGCTCACTGTACCCCTTGTTACGTTCCTCAAGGGGTCTAGTTTCCAAAATGGTATGCCATGTGTGTTTTTTTTTGCTGTTCTGCTGTTTAGGGGCTTCCTAAATGCGACATGCTCCCCGAGCAAAATTTGCTCTCAAAAAGCCAAATATGACTCCTTCTCTTCTGAGCATTGTAGTTCGCCCATAGTACACTTCAGGTCAACTTATGGGGTACCTCCATACTCAGAAGAGATGGGGTTACAAATTTTGGGGGGTATTTTCTGCTATTAACCCTTGCAAAAAGGTGAAATTAGGGGGGAAACACACATTTTAGTGGACATTTTTTTTTTTTTTTTTTTTTTACATATGCAAAAGTCGTGAAACACCTGTGGGGTAATAAGGCTCACTTTATTCCTTATTATATTCCTCAAGGGGTCTAGTTTCCAAAATGGTATGCCATGTGTTTTTTTTTGCTGTTCTGGCACCATAGGGGCTTCCTAAATGTGACATGCCCCCCGAGCAAAATTTGCTCTCAAAAAGCCAAATATGACTCCTTCTCTTCTGAGCATTGTAGTTCGCCCATAGTGCACTTCAGGTCAACTTATGGGGTACCTCCATACTCAGAAGAGAACTCGTTACAAATATTGGGGGGTATTTCCTGCTATTAACCCTTGGAAAAATTTGAAATTTGGGGGGAAACGCACATTTTAGTGAAAAATAAAAAAATTTTTTTACATATGCAAAAGTCGTGAAACACCTGTGGGGTATTAAGTCTCACTTTATTCCTTGTTATGTTCCTCAAGGGGTCTAGTTTCCAAAATGGTATGCCATGTGAGGGTTTTTTGCTGTTCTGGCACCATAAGGGCTTCCTAAATGCAACATGCCCCCCAAAAACCATTTCAGAAAAACGTACTCTCCAAAATCCCCTTATCGCTCTTTCCCTTCTGAGCCCTCTACTGCACCCGCCGAACACTTTACATAGACATATGAGGTATGTGCTTACTCGAGAGAAATTGGGCTACAAATATAAGCATACATTTTCTCCTTTTACCCCTTGTAAAAATTCAAAAATTGGGTCTACAAGAACATGCGAGTGTAAAAAATGAAGATTGTGAATTTTCTCCTTCACTTTGCTTCTATTCCTGTGAAACACCTAAAGGGTTAAAATGATGACTGAATGTCATTTTGAATACTTTGGGGGGTGCAGTTTTTATAATGGGGTCTTTTGTGGGGTATTTCTAATAAGAAGACCCTTCAAATCCACTTCCAACCTGAACTGGTCCCTGAAAAATAGTGAGTTTGAAAATTTTGTGAAAAATTGGAAAATTGCTGCTGAACTTTGAAGCCCTCTGGTGTCTTCCAAAAGTAAAAACTCGTCCCTTTTATGATGCAGACATAAAGTAGACACATTGTATATGTGAATAAAAATTTTTTTTATTTGTAATATACATTTTCCTTACAAGCAGAGAGCTTCAAAGTTAGAAAAATGCTAAATTTTCAAATTTTTCATCAAATTTTAGGATTTTTCACAAGGAAAGGATGCAAGTTACCACAAAAATTTACCACCATGTTAAAGTAGAATATGTCACGAAAGAACAATCTCGGAATCAGAATGATAACTAAAAGCATTCCAGAGTTATTAATGTTTAAAGTGACAGTGGTCAGATGTGCAAAAAACGCTCTGGTCCTTAAGGCCAAAATGGGCTTGGTCCTGAAGGGGTTAAAGGGTATCTGTTAGCTTCAATTCACTGACATGTTAGGACAAGGAGTCACATGGTACCTTTCCTATATCTGTCTGTAATGTCGAAAAATGCCTTTATTCTCTGGTGCCAAGAGTCAAAAAGGTGTTCCAAAGCCCCTGAAGTTCTGAGGGCTTGAACTCCATCTCACTCCCCCTCCCATCTCTGTTGCTGCTTGATTGACAGTCATCTGGAAGAAGAGCCCTGTTTCCACATTTCACACCTGGGCATATTTTTTTATGCACACAATCGAAATTTGGAAACAGGGCTCGGCGCTTAAGGGTAAGCCCTAACTGTCAGTCATGTAGGGACAGCGGTGGTGGTGGTGGGGCGAGGAGGCGTTCGGGCCCTCAGCTTTTCAGAAGATTGGGAACACCTTCTTGAAATTGGCACCAGAAAACAAAAGCATTTTATTATGTTATGGATGCACAGAGAGATATATTAACCCGTAAAATAATTATAAAAATAATCATATGTGGTACCACCTCGTGCGTAAATGTCCAAACTATTAAAATATAAGGTTAGTTAAGCCTCACGGTCGATGGCGTACACGTAAAAAAAATCCAAAATCCAAAATTGTGCATTTTTGGTCACTTCATATACTATAAAAAAAACTAATAAAAAGTGATCAAAAAGTCATATCAAAACAAAAATTGTACGGATAAAAACTGCAGCCTACTGCAACATACAAATTTTGGTGCATGTAGTTAAATTTTTTTTAAAGTAGTAAAATAAACCTACATAAATTGGGTATCCTTGTGACCATATGGACCTAAAAAATAAGGATAAGGTGTAATTTTTTGCGAAAATAGCACTGTGTAGAAACGGAATCCACCAAAAGTTACAAAATGGCGTTTTTTTTTATTTCACTGTACAAACATATATTTTTGGGCTTTGCAGTAGATTTTGTTATTAAATGATTGATGTCGGGTGGCGCAAAAAACAAGCCCTTATATGGTTCTGTAGGTGCAAAATTGAAAGCGTTATGATTTTTAGAAGGGGAGGAGGAAAAAACTAAAGTGCAAAAACAAAATTTGGCCTGGTCCTTAAGGTCAAAAGGGGTTTGGTCCTTAAGGGGTAAAAGGGGTACTCCACTTGAAAACATTTTCTTTTAAATCAACTGGTGCCAGAAAGTTAAACAGATTTGTAAATTACTTCTATTAAAAAACGTAATCCTTCCAGTATTTATCAGGTGCTGTATTCTCCACAGGAAGTTCTTTTCTTTTTGATTTTCCTTTCTGTCTAAACACAAGTGCTCTCTGCTGACACCTCTGTCCATGTCAGGAACTGTCCGGAACAGGAGAGGTTTGCTATGGGGATTGGCTCCTACTCTGGAAAGTTCCTAAAATGAACAGAGGTGTCAGCAGAGAGCACTGTGGTCAGGCAGAAAGGAAATTGAAAAAGAAAAGAACTTCCTGTGTCGCATACAGTAGCTGAATAGTACTGGAAGGATTAAGATTTTTAAATAGAAGTAATTAACAAATCTGTTTAAAGGGGTACTCCGTTGAAAACCTTTTTTCTTTTAAATCAACTGGTGGCAGAAAGTTAAACATATTTGTAAATTACTTCTATTAAAAAAAATCTTAATCCTTCCTGTACTTATTAGCTGCTTAATACTACCGAGGAAATTATTTTCTTTTTGGAATGCTCTCTGATGACATCACGAGCACAGTTCTCTCTGCTGACGTTATTATAATAATAATAGCACTTTATTTATTGTTGTCCTTAGTGGGATTTGAACCCAAGTCCCCAGCACTGCAAGGCAGCAGTGCTAACCACTGAGCCACCATGCTGCCCTTAGCATACATCTGCTATGCATGGTTGCTAAAATGGACAGAGATGTCAGCAGAGAGCACTGTTCTCGTGATCTCATCAGTGTTCCAAAAAGAAAGGAATTTCCTCTGTAGCATTCAGCAGCTAATAAGTACTGGAAGGATTAAGATATTTTAATAGAAGTAATTAACAAATATGTTTAACTTTCTGCCATCAGTTCATTTAAAAGAAAAAAGGTTTTTACCGGAGTACCCCTTTAACCCCTTAAGGACGCAGGACGTAAATGTACGTCCTGGTGAGGTGGTACTTAACGCACCAGGACGTACATTTACGTCCTAAGCATAACCGCGGGCATCGGAGCGATGCCCGTGTCATGCGCGGCTGATCCCGGCTGCTGATCGCAGCCAGGGACCCGCCGGCAATGGTCGACGCCCGCGATCTCGCGGGCGTCCGCCATTAACCCCTCAGGTGCCGGGATCAATACAGATCCCGGCATCTGCGGCAGTTCGCGATTAAAATGAACGATCGGATCGCCCGCAGCGCTGCTGCGGGGATCCGATCATTCGTAACGCCGCACGGAGGTCCCCTCACCTTCCTCCGTGCGGCTCCCGGCGTCTCCTGCTCTGGTCTGTGATCGAGCAGACCAGAGCAGGAGATGACCGATAATACTGATCTGTTCTATGTCCTATACATAGAACAGATCAGTATTAGCAATCATGGTATTGCTATGAATAGTCCCCTATGGGGACTATTCAAGTGTAAAAAAAAATGTAAAAAAATGTAAAAGTAAAAGTAAAAAAAAAGTGAAAAATCCCCTCCCCCAATAAAAAAGTAAAACGTCCGTTTTTTCCTATTTTACCCCCAAAAAGCGTAAAAAACATTTTTTATAGACATATTTGGTATCGCCGCGTGCGTAAATGTCCGAACTATTAAAATAAAATGTTAATGATCCCGTACGGTGAACGGCGTGAACGAAAAAAAATTTAAAAAGTCCAAAATTCCTACTTTTTTAATACATTTTATTAAAAAAAAATTATAAAAAATGTATTAAAAGTTTTTTATATACAAATGTGGTATCAAAAAAAAGTACAGATCATGGCGCAAAAAATGAGCCCCCATACCGCCTCTTATACGGAAAAATAAAAAAGTTATAGGTCATCAAAATAAAGGGATTATAAACGTACTAATTTGGTTAAAAAGTTTGTGATTTTTTTTAAGCGCAACAATAATATAAAAGTATATAATAATGGGTATCATTTTAATCGTATTGACCCTCAGAATAAAGAACACATGTCATTTTTACCAGAAATTGTACGGCGTGAAAACAAAACCTTCCAAAATTAGCAAAATAGCGTTTTTCGTTTTAATTTCCCCACAAAAATAGTGTTTTTTGGTTGCGCCATACATTTTATGATATAATGAGTGATGTCATTACAAAGGACAACTGGTCGCGCAAAAAACAAGCCCTCATACTAGTCTGTGGATGAAAATATAAAAGAGTTATGATTTTTAGAAGGCGAGGAGGAAAAAATGAAAACGTAAAAATTAAATTGTCTGAGTCCTTAAGGCCAAAATGGGCTGAGTCCTTAAGGGGTTAAAGGGGTACTCCGCCCCTAGACATCTTATCCCCTATCCAAAGGATAGGGGATAAGATGTCAGATCGCCGCGGTCCCTCTGCTGGGGATCCCCGGGATCCCCGCTGCGGTACCCTGCTATCATTACAGCACAGAGCGAGTTCGCTCTGTGCGCAATGACGGGCGATACAGGGGACGGAGCAGCATGACGTCATGGCTCCGCCCCTTGTGACATCACGGCCAGTCCCCTTAATGCAAGTCTATGGCAGGGGGCATGACGACCGCCACGCCCCCTCCCATAGACTTGTATTGAAAGGGGCGGGCCGTCACGTCACGAGGGGCGGAGCCGTGACATAACGATGCTCCGGCCCCTGTACTGCCCGTCATTACGTGCAGAGCAAACTCGCTCTGCGCAGTAATGATAGCGCGGTACCACAGCGGGGATCCCGGGGGTCCGCAGCAGCGGGACCGCGGCTATCTGACATCTTATCCCCTATCCTTTGGATAGGGGATAAGATGTCTAGGGGCGGAGTACCCCTTTAACTTTCTGGCACCATTTGATTTAAAACATAATTGGGTTCATTTACTAAGAGTGGAGTGGAGTTTTCTTTGTGGGTTTTGATATCTGACAGGAATTTTCCCAAGGTATGTACTAAGGTTTCCCTACATTTTGCACTTTTCCCTACGTTTTGCTTTTTTTACAACTCTTCTGATCTGTCGGGTTTTCCTCAGCTCAAATCCACCACATTTTCTGTGGAAACCTTAGTAAATATGTTGGGATTTTTCAAAACTGTCGGGGACATGCCCCTTTTGTTGGGACCACACCCACTTTCTCCCATGGTCACGCACCCTTTTCAGGTTTTTCTTGTAAAATGGAGGGTTTTGTTTTTTTGGGTCGCAAATTATGTCGCATGGAACGTGCTACACAATTTGGGTGCAAAACCTGACAAAGAAGAGTCGGGATCACGTTAGTAAATAGCCCCAATGTTTTCCAGCAGAGTACTCCTTTAAAGGTACCAAAGATCTCTTTGCCCTAACAGCTGCTGAACAGTGTCAGTAGTTTGGAACACGAATTACAGCTGACAGATTTCCATTAGCAGAAATGTGTTGGAAAACAGTGAAAAAGCTTTTTGTTGACTGATTTGTACAATCCTTTTTATATTACTCAATACTTTTTGTATTTCTAATATGAGAAATGGTAAAAGCAGACATAAATGGTGTGCAGTGACACATCCAGTTATCTACATGTAAATATTTTGACACTTGTTTGTAAGCAGGCTACTTTCACACTATGAGTATCCATCCATTATTAATAATCTGTTTTCTGTGTAAAAACGTATGTAAAATAACGTATGACATAATGGGTGCTAACGGCTGAAAAACGTCCGTAAAAATAACGGGCTTATTCATCTGTTAAAGGGTAGGTCCCACCATCACTTTTTTTTCCGTCCCTGCCTATTACCCATCTATCCCTAACACCCTCGCTGCCTTTAATTTTTTTTTTTACATATTAAAAATGCCTTTTTGTTTGCCTGGTAGTGTGCTCACTACCAGGCAGACTTCCCCAGCAGGCACCATGTCACTGATGCCTGCTGAGGCCGACACTTCCGCCCTTGGTTCACCTATACAGGGTGCCTCCAGCTGTTTCCCCACTGTAACTCCCAGCTTGCCCTGACATCTATTGGCATGTGTCATGGCATGCTGGGAGTTGTAGTGGGGAAACAACTGGAGGCACCCTGTATAGGTGAACACCGGATCTGTGATGGCCGCATATACCGCTCCCTACCGCGCAGCCCGCAACCCCCCGCCCCGTCGCGCCGCTCAACTCACTCCCCCTCCCCCTTAGTTCACCCATTCAGGGTACTCCCTCCTCGCCGTGCATCCCGCAGCCCCGCCGCTCCGCTCAACCCATTCCACCTCCCCACCCCCCTTAGTTCATCTATTCAGTGTTCCTCCAGCTGTTTCCCCACTACAACTCCCAGCTTGCCCTGACATCTATTGGCTGTCAGGGCATGCTGGGAGTTGTAGTGGGGAAACTGGAGGCATACTGTATAGGTGAACATGCAACCCCCCCCCCCTCCCCGCCCCCCCCCCCTCCCCCCCCCCGGCATAATACTTTACCTTGTCTGAGCCTGCGCGCATCCACTTCCTTCAAAGCGCTCGCTCCCGCCTGTCTGATTGACAGGCGGAAGCGAGCACCGCAGTGACTGAATTTCGACTCATTGCCAGGCTTAAATGAGTCGAAATTCTGTAGTGACGTCACTGCCGAGTGCATTCGGCCACTAGGAGGGTGACCCCTAGTGGCGGAATTTAAAAGTGATTTTAAACTGGTTTAAAATCACTTTTTTTTTTTTATTAAAGTATATTAGAGATATGTTGTAGTACTTGAGTACTACAACCTATCAATTTTTTTATTTCATGACAGTGCCCATTTAAGACACGTTATAACATCCGTCATGTACGGCCATTTTAACACCTCTGCCCACAGACTCCCACAGCCGGGACTACTACTCCTATCATGGGGAATAGACCCGACAGAGATTAGCAGTGGGGAATAGACTGACATGTTGGGCGGTGGTGGGGAATATATGAATGAGGTGCAGTGCATTGGGGGTACAGGTCAGGTACGGCGGCAGGGAATGGTGTGCTATAACTAGGGATCGACCGATTATCGGTATGGCCGATATTATCGGCCGATAATCACGATTTTGGGCATTATCGGTATCGGCAATTATCTTGCCGATAAGCCGATAATGCACCGCCCCACCACACCGCGACTGCCGCACCGCACCCCCGACCCACCGCACCGCGTCGCACCCCCCACCGTGATGCTAGGCGGTATACCGGTATGGATTTTTTCCCATACCGCTATACCGGTCGGGCCCCTCCCCCACCCTCCGAGTCAATAAAAAAATTAAACTTACCCGTAATGGGGGTGGTCCGGGCCATCCATCCTTCCTGTAGTGTCCGGGGGCGTTCCGGGTGGAGGGTGGTCCGGTCCGGGCTGTCCTTCCCCACGGTCTTCTTCTCCACTCCGGGCAGGCTCCGGCCTAGTACGCTGCATAGACGCCGCTACGCCGTGACGTCAGGTGCGTCGCTGCGCACGGGCGTCACTGCGCAGCGGCGTCTATGCAGCGTACTAAGCCGGAGCCTGCCCGGAGTGGAGAAGATGACCGCCGGAGAAGAAGGACAGCCCGGACCGGACCACCCTCCACCCGGAACGCCCCCGGACACTACAGGAACGATGGATGGATGGCCCGGACCACCCTGACAGGTAAGGGGAGAGAAGCGGGTGGTGGCGGCGGCGGCCTATGGCCCCGCAAAAGCCACTGCAGATCATTGATTTAAAGCGCCCGCTTTAAATCAATGATCTGCAGCGGTGTTGCAGGGGGTTAAATAGCCGATAATTTATACCGGAATATCGGTATAAGTTATCGGCTATCGGCCCTAACCTGCACCGATTATCGGTATCGGCCCTAAAAAAACGATATCGGTCGATCCCTAGCTATAACAGTGCACAGGAGGGACAGGTCCCTCCATTCTCTGCTGCTCCTCTCTGTCAGATATGGAGATGAGCAGCAGGGAATGGAATGGCATGTCCCTGCTGTGCACTGTGACAGCGCTAGAAGACCAGGCAGCAGGCAGGGGGCGAATCATAAATATACACATGGGGGGAATAAAATGAATATACTTAAGGGGGACTGTGATTATACAGTAAGGAACACTGAAGTTTAAAAACCCCGCCGGGAGCCCTGAATGGCTCATCTGTACCGGCCATTCAGGGCTCCCGGCAGGGAATTTAAAAATGAAAGTAAAATACATCGTACATCGCAGGGGAGTGGAGCATGCCGCCTGCTCCCCTGTTTATTAACTTCAAATCGCATCGGGTCTCAGAAGTGAGACCCGGTGTGATCAATCCCTCAGCCCCTGTACTACAACCCCCATTATGGAACAGAGTCTGTTCCATGATGGAGGTTGTAGTACAAAGACTAATGTAGCCTCCCCAGGCACTGGCAGACTCCCGCAGCTGGGAATTACTACTCCCATCTTGGAAACTAGTCTGTTCCATGATGGGAGTAGTAGTAGTCCCTTGGCACTGCAGGAGTCTGCTGACATCACCTCTTCTGAGCATGCTCAGAAGTAATAACGGATATTATAAACCAGGTGCAGACGAATGACAGAAAGGCTCATCCGTTTTCCATAGACTTCAATGTTAAGAATAACGGCCGTTAATTTACCCATTTCTTGTTACAGAAGAAAAATTTGTGCATGTACACTTTTTTCTTCCGTCACAAATAATGTCCGTTATTCTTGACGGGCTATAACTGGTCATAAAGTATAATCAAAAAATCCCATAGACTTTTTAATGGGATTTTTTTCCGTTTTTAAGGCTTTTCTAATGGAAGTTTATAACATATCTGGGTCTTTTAACGGAGCAACTTTATAGTGTGAAAGGGGCCTTAACTACTGGGTTATCCACAGGGTTCCCTGGAATCCAGGTGTTTGGACACAAGTCGGGTGTTTTCTAGGAAACAGCAGATTTGTAACTTATAGTGAAATGATGATAAACTTATTTCAGCGTGCAAAAGGATGCAGCTGAACAGTCAACATATCTCAGCCACAAAATAGTGCTGAGCAAGAATTGTAGAATGCTTCACTAAGCTTCTTTGAAGTAGGAATTCCTTGGGGGTAGAGGCATTTTTAAATGGCTTCTCTTAATTGAAAAAAGTTAGGACTGGTTTAGTCTATAGTTAAATCAATAGATCAATTTAACTGTCCAATACGGAATGTAGCAACATACAATGAGCACTATCAGATATTGATCCCATAGACCAAGCAAGGTGCAAAAACAGAATATTCTTTAGCATAATTCCACCAGTAAAATGTACAAGTAGAAAATGATATGAGAGAGGATTAAAGGGCTTATTTCATGAAACATGTTCATACTAGTCATGTAAAGCTATTAAAGATGCCCAGCTGTGTTTTTATTTATTTATTTACAATAGACCTGAAACAAAAACTATCTGGTTTTGCCCAGGACAACCAATCAAAGCTCAGCTTCCATTTTAGCAGAGCTTGTTAAGATATAAGAGTTAAGCTGTGATTGGTTGCTGTGGGAAAACCAGACAGTTTTGGATTTAGGAAGATTGGTAAATCTGGAACTATGTGTAGGCAAGCTGAGGACAGAATGAGTCTCCTTCTCCCTCTGGCCAGTATGCAGAGACCTGGCTATGGGGGAGTGACTGTGCATGTGTCTCCACCAGCAGTCAGCTCATAAGGTTCATATTGTTGTACACTTCAAAAATCAGGTGGTGCCATATTATGTAATTAAATGTCAGAACTTTTCACTGGATCATTTTCATAATAGATTTTAAATGCAAAATAAAATACATTTATAATTTGGTGTTTTGTAGAAATATAAGCATAGCGGACCAGATTTACGATTAAAAAAATTTGCCACTTTTCAGCAAATAGTGACTAACATGGGATACTCCACATTTTGTGTTTTAGACACTTTTTAAATACAATAGCACAATAGGTGTTCAAGAAGGCCGCATAACTTACTGGGCATGGTGCATTTGGGAAAGGGTTGTGGCCACAGTGCAACTTCCTCCCTGTGGCAAGAGTTTGGTGAAAAGTAAGCCAACAATTAGGTGTTCTAAACTTAGACTTGCCAGTGTAAGGGTACATTCCCACCTACTGTTGTTATTAATAAGACATATTAATTTTGCAGGTTCTGCTTGATGACAGTACTATAAACATATCAACCGTTGCATCTTCTCGCTATGTTGGACCCATCAAGCCTCGTGTAGAAGAATGGCAGAAGAATCTAGCCTTGTTTAATCAAACTCTTGTGAGTCATGTTTTTCCTGCATTATAGTGATATTAGGCATCTAGTCTTGAATGTAAATTGTGAAGCAAATGTTCAGTTCTGAGAGTAAAAATTATATCTAAGCCATTACCTATACATGGTGTTTACCTGATATTTCATTTACTCAGCTCTTATGGGTTGGTGGCTTTTTAACTTAGCTTCATAAGAGCTGTGACATTGACTTCCGCTAAGATACAATGCCTACAAGGATGCTGAGGTTCAGACTGCTGCTCTCTCTCCTTCATGCAGCTCTGCCTCTTCAGATTGGCTGATATGTATGAATACAAGTCTTATACATGCTTGAACATTTACAGAAAATAGTAAGGAAAATGTTGTACCCCATCAATGAAAATCAATTCCTCTGCATTAATATCAGAAAACCAATATGAGGATTAGCCTATTAAAACTTAACTATTATCAAACTATTATTATTTAGACTTAAAAAGCCAAATGTACAAACAACAGAGATATATGACCCCAAAACAACACCAAGTGATATAATATACACTACTCTCTAAAATTAATTAAAGGGGTACTCCGCCCCAAGATATATTATTCCTTACTCAAACAAAGCTGGTCACAGTCACCCACCCCCAGGTAAGTACTCATGACAACTGATTTTGGAGCAATGTGACCCAAACAAAAGCTGCCGGACCTAGAGAAAAATAGCAAGAGTCCACCAATAGGACAAAGTCCATTATACAGAATATCTATGTACTTTGCCATGCACTCAGGTCTACTCTACGTTACCTTGCTGCGATATGGGTTAGGACCAAGAGCACAGCTGTGCTGCAGCTTGGGGAAGATCACCCACTGTCACAGGAAAACTGGTCTGAATAAGGGGGTCTTCTCAAAGACGTTTTCTTTTGGAGAAGTTTCTCTGTATTATTTTTAATGTGGAACTATAAAACTGTTCTTATACTATAGGAAAAACTGATTGTGCAACTCACAACGATGAATATGCGAGGTTAACTGGAATACTCTCGCTCCTAGAGAGAGAAAAAGTGTTCTATGTAGTAAAAATAGATTTTTCAGTCCTCAGCATACCACCTATTACAAAATAGATGTATGGTGGGATGTCCGTTCTCTTCAGAAAAAATGTGGGAGTCTCCAGACCAATATCTTAAATCTGTATAGTTTATTCTAAAATATTAGACAGCATATAAATGTATGATAAAATTAAATATAAAAGTAACACGATGCCATAAACAAATATGGATATCGATATAGCTTAATGATGCCAGATTTACCTTATTTAAACAATCATATAGTATAACAAAATTTATATTGGATAACAATTTTAACCATAAATCCTGTGGGGAGGAGTAAATATCAGCAACACTGCATAGCAGCAACAGTATATGACTAGGAGATCGAATGTACAGTTGAATGAAACAGAAGTTCTGCAAAAAATAAACATTAAGTTGTTCAGTAACTCATGTTCCGAAAGTCCTGAACAGTGGTTACAACAGAAGTCCTGCAGAGGTGAAACAATGTATCCTTCAGTATCTATGTGTATATATCTATATGTCAGATGAGTACTTGTGCTCCGCCAGTCCTGCAAAGAAAAAAGAGTGTAGCGAAGTCCTGACAGATTGTAATGGTGAACTCCTAATGGCAGTAAGCAGATAGGTGCCTGCAAGTAAGAAAATTTGAGAACAGCGTGCCACTCACCACTCCACGTGAATCCGATGCCGATGTTATTCCGCTCTAGCTGGCTCCAGCGAGCTCCCGGGGGCGTATGATGTGGGTGATCGGTTGAACTAGAGCGCACGCTCTGCTGTATGCTTTAAAGTTGTCATTCCTTATAGTTCTCTGGCTCGAGAGTTGCTTGATTAAACATGAGATGGCTGTCTTATACAGGCTACACTCTAGTCTATGATGTTAATGTGATGTTAATCGTAGCTATCATAAGCAAACGTGTTTCGGGGTATATAAAAGAGCTTAACCGTTCAGTACCCCTTCTTCAGTGGTATAGCTTATACCACTGAAGAAGGGGTACTGAACGGATAAGCTCTTATATACCCCAAAATGGGTTTGGTTATGATAGCTACGATTAACATCACTTGAACCCCATTCACATTGGGAAGAATTGCCACTGATGCTGAGAGTCCAGCTCTATATCATAGACTAGAGTGTAGCCTGTATAAGACAGCCATCTCATGTTTAATCAAGCAACTCTCTAGCCAGAGAACTATAAGGAATGACAACTTTAAAGCATACAGCAGAGCGTGCGCTCTAGTTCAACCGACCAGCTGATCTACAGTCAGCTGACCACTCACATCATACGCCACCGGGAGCTCGCTGGAGTGAGCGGCCGCACATACTCAGCTAGAGCAGAATAACATTGGCACCGGATTCACGTGGAGGGGTGAGTGGCACGCTGTGCCCATATTTTCTTACTTGCAGGCACCTATCTGCTGACTGCCATCAGGAGTACACCAATTACAATCTGTCAGGACTTCGCTACACTCTTTTCTTTACAGGACTTTACAGTACTCATCTGCCATATGAGACTGAAAACATAGATACTGAACAATACATTGTTTCACCTTTGCAGGACTTCTGTTTACCCACTGTTTCAGGACATTCAGAACACAAGTTACTGAACAACTTACTGTTTACTTTTTGCAGAACTTCTGTTTCATTCATTGTTTGAGGACATACGAAGTATAAGTACTAATCTATTCACTGCATAAGATCGCAGCCACCATAACTGTACATTCGATCTCCTAGTCATATACTGTTGCTGCTATACAGTTTTGCTGATATTTACTCCTCCCCACAGGATTTATGGTTAAAATTGTTATCCAATATAAATTTTCTTATACTATATGATTGTTTAAATAAGGTAAATTTGGCATCATTAAGCTATATCTATACCATCGATATCCATATTTGTTTACGAATTGGGGCATCCAGTGTTACTTTTATATTTAAAGGAAAAAAATTTTTTTTTATATCAACTGGCTCCAGAAAGTTAAACAGATTTGTAAATTATTTCTATTAAAAAATCTTAATCCTTTCAATAATTATCAACTGCTTAAGTTGAGTTGTTGTTTTCTTTCTGGCAAAAGTGCTCTCTGCTGACATCTCTGCTTGTCTCGGGAACTGCACAAAGTAGAAGAGGTTTGCTATGGGGATTTGCTTCTAAACTGGGCGGTTCCCGAGACACGTGTGATCAGAGAGCACTTAGACCGAAAAGAACAACTCAACTTCAGCAGCTCATAAGTACTGAAAGGATTAAGATTTTTTAATAGAAGTAATTTACAAATCTGTTTAACTTTCTGGAGCCAGTTGAATTTTTTTTCCTGGATAACTCCTTTAAAGGAAAACTGTCACATATTTTCTCCCGCACTATCCACAGGTATTGGTGGATAGTGCGGGAGACGCTGATTAAAACGAGCCCTACCTTGGTCTGATCCGCGCCGCCGTTCGCCCGCAATTGTAATTTTAATCTCTGTGTATATCCTGCTGTAACTGGCAAAGGCGGAGCTTCTGCTGGCTAACGGACACTGACGTCAGTGCCGCTCATGAATATTGATCCCTCCTGTTCTCCCTCTCTTCGCCGCTCCTAACCAGAGGGAGGAATGAATATTCATGAGCGGCCCGCAGAAGCCCCGCCTTTGCCAGTGAAAGCACCCTTATAATAGTCATATACTGTAGTTACATTATCTGTGTAGAACATTGTAATTTGTTTTCCTCTTTTCTTTTATAATATTGATTTTAGGATGAGTGGCTGACTTGTCAAAGAAACTGGCTGTATTTAGAAAGTATTTTCAGCGCTCCTGATATTCCAAGGCAGCTGCCAGCAGAAGCCAAAATGTTTTTACAAGTGGACAAATCCTGGAAGGAAATCATGAGAAAAGTAAACCGTTTACCTAATGCCCTTAGAGCAGCCACCCAACCTGGTATGGATATTGTTGATTTTCTCCTATGTACATGGAGATACTGATACTAAGGGATTTCCTAGCTACTTATCTTGAATGTTTTAACGTCTTTTTTTTCTAATTAACTGGCTCCAGAAAGTTAAACAGATTTATAAATTACTTCTATTAAAAAATCTTAAAGGGGTACTCCTATGGAAAACTTTTTTTTTTTTAAATGAACTGGTGCCAGAAAGTTACTTCTATTAAAAAAAACTTAATCTTTTTGGTACTTTTTAGCAGCTGTATGCTACAGAGGAAATTCTTTACTTTTTGAATTTCTTTTTTGTGTTGTCCACAGTGCTCTCTGCTGACACATGATGCCCATATCAGGAACTGTCCAGAGCAGCATAGGTTTGCTATGGGGATTTTCTCCTGCTCTTGACAGTTCCTGATTCGGGCATCAGGTGTCAGCAGAGAGCACTGTGGACAAGACAAAAAAAAAAAAAAAAATATAAAGATTGTCTTCTGTAGCAAACAGCTGCTAAAATGTACTGAAAGGATTAAGATTTTTTTAATAGAAGTAATTTACAAATCTGTTTAACTTTCTGGCACCAATTAATAAAAAAAAAAAAAAGTTTTCCACCAGAGTACCCCTTTAATCCTTCCAGTACTTAGTACTTAGTACTTCCAGTACTTAGCTGCTGTATGATCCACAGGAAGTTGAGTTCTTTGTTTTTCTTCTTTTCAGTCTGACCACAGTCCTCTCGGCCGACACCTCTGTCCATGTGAGGAACTGTCCAGAGCAGGAGCAAATCCCCATAGCAAGCCTCTCCTGCTCTGGACTGTTCCTGACATGGACAGAGGTCTCAGCAGAGAGCACTGTGGTCAGACAGAAATGAACAAAAACAAATTACTCAACTTCTTCTGTAGTATACAACAGCTGATAAGTACTGGAAAGATTAAGATTTTTTTATTAGAAGTGATTTACAAATATCTGAGACAGTACAAAAAAGATAAGACGGCACTACTGAAGGTCATGTCATGCAAAAATCATAGGGAGTATCCCGTGCAGGGAGAAGTCACATCCGGAGAACAGGGGTGCAAGATGCATAAGAAAAGGAGACATCTGTATAGAATCCGTGGAGAAAAAATTCACATCTGCACTCACTTGTAGAAACTTCACTTTATTGCATCATCTTCATAAAACAGAAGCCGGCCTGGTGGGATCGGGAAAAGGAGCACAGCAGCCGAAGCTGTGCGGGTGGGCAAACAGCTGGTTTCGTGGCAAAAACGGCTTCCTCTGGCCTCACCGGACATCACATCCAGGTGTGATTTACCTGGTGGGAGCTGTGACGTCATGAGGGGGGGAGGAGGAGCGCTAAGCGCTCAGGAATTGGAAGGGAGAATGCAACCAGGGAAAATAGACAACTAAAATGTAAAGGAATGAAACAATGATACATAAGTCTAATCACACAGAAAAAGTGATGGAGGGATGAAAAATTGAAAAGATCAAACTTGGGCTGCAAAAGTCACTACAGGAAAACAGTAAGTTCATTCCTATCATTAAGTCCGAGGATGCCGAGCGCATCAGTGCACATAATCCATGCAGCTTCGCGCTGTCTAAGGATCGCTTCCTTCATGTTGCTAGTAGTGAGAATTCTTTCAAGACCACTAAAGGTGAGACAGTCCGGGTTGCTGTTGTGGTGGGATCGCATGTGTTCAAAAAGTCTAGCCGATCCGATGCCAGTTTTTAGGGATCTTTGGTGTTCTCTGAATCGGGAGGCAGCGCTTGGTTTTTCAGGCTGGTGTTGCGTCTAAAGGTGATTAAAGGTTTGTTAATGGCAGTATCATGTAGGGCAGGATCCCGTTCAAGGATATGCCAATTTTGTACAGAGTTTTTTTTAATCATTTCAGACAATGGATTGTACTGGAAGGAGAACACAAATCAAACGATGTGTCTTTCTTTTTCAGTTTTTTCTTTTTGTATGTTTTGTGGAGAAGTTCAGTGCGAGGGATCTGAGACACTTTTTCTAGTGATGAAGCTAGTAGGTCACTGGGGTAGCCTCTCTGGGCAAATCTTGTGATGAGCTCCTCGGCTTGAGTGTTGAATTTTTCTTCTGTACTGTAAATTTTTTTCAAACGGAGAAGTTGTAAGGTAAGGGATTTTTGGTATGCGCAGGATGGTAACTGTTGAAATGCAGGTTAGAGTTGGTCGCCGTCTGTTTCCTGTAGCCTGTGGTTGTGTCAACATTGTTGCAGATATGGATTTCTACATCCAAGAAATCGATAGTGTCTGAGGCAAATTTACAGGTAAAGAACATGTTCATGTGGTTCTTTTTATTGAGATAGGTGAGAAATTCCATAAAGTCCCCTTCTTCACCCTCCCAGATGATGAAGACATCATCTACATAACGAGTGTAGAGTTTAAAATTTTTAATGAAGGGATCGTTAGAGTTATAGATCATCTTTTGTTCCAGGGTGGCAAGGTAGAGGTTGGCGAATGTACATGCTACAGTGGTGCCCATCACAGTCCCTGTCTTCTGTGTGTACCATTGACCGTCAAATACAAAGCAATTATTGCTCAGGACCATTATCAGACCTGTGTTGACAAAGTCAATATATTCTTTGTTTTTTTTTGGCAGCTAGAAGGAAATCTTTCACTACCTGGACCCCTAAATCCTGTGGGATCCGGGTATATAGACTTTCCACGTCTATAGTGGCTATTTTAAAGGAGTTTTCCCATTGAAATTCTTCGAGTTTAAGAAGGAAACTATCAGTATCCTTCAGATATGATGGTATGTACTGAAGGATAGGTCAGAGTAGCCAGTCAGGATAGCTGGACAGGTGTTCAAGAGGTGCCCCGATCCCGGCCACTATCGTTCTGCCAGGGGGAGAATCCAAGCTCTTATGGATTTTGGGCAAAAAGTACCATTGTGGCTTGCTTGCACGAATGGGTTTCTCTGCTTTCTTTTTACTTATGATGCCCAATTCAACATTGCTGTGTAAAAAAACTCTGTAGTTTGGTGGTGGGATCATTTTTAAGGGGGAGATATGTGTCTTCTTTCTTGAGTTGCCTGTTCGCTTCAGTG
The DNA here is from genome assembly GCF_029499605.1 of Hyla sarda. Lineage (NCBI taxonomy): Eukaryota > Metazoa > Chordata > Amphibia > Anura > Hylidae > Hyla > Hyla sarda. The sequence continues at coordinate 223,758,180 of NC_079189.1, forward strand.
ACATAGTACTCCTTTGACATTGTCACGATTCGGCTTCCAGGTAGTGGATCCTCTGTGTCAGCGAGGGATTGGCGTGGACCGTGCTAGTGGACCGGTTCTAAGAGGCTACTGGTTTTCACCAGAGCCCGCCGCAAAGCGGGATGGTCTTGCTGCGGCAGTAGCAACCAGGTCGTATCCACTAGCAACGGCTCAACCTCGCTGACTGCTGAGAAGGCGTGGGACAGAAGGACAAGGCAGAGGCAAGGTCAGACGTAGCAGAAGGTCGGGGGCAGGCGGCAAGGTTCGTAGTCAGGATGGGTAGCAGAAGTTCAGGTACACAGGCTATGGACACACTAAACGCTTTCACTGGCACAAGGCAACAAGATCCGGCAAGGGAGTGCATGGGAGGAGGTCAGATAAAGGCAGGGAGCAGGTGGAAGCCAATTAAGCTAATTGGGCCAGGCACCAATCATTGGTGCACTGGCCCTTTAAGTCTCAGAGAGCTGGCGCGCGCGCGCCCTAGAGAGCAGAGCCGCGCGCGCCAGCACATGACAGCAGGGGACCGGGACGGGTAAGTGACCTGGGATGCGATTCGCGAGCGGGCGCGTCCCGCTGTGCGAATCGCATCCCCAACGGCCAAGACAGTGCAGCGCTCCCGGTCAGCGGGACTGACCGGGGCGCTGCAGGGAGAAAGACGCCGTGAGCGTTCCGGGGAGGAGCGGGGACCCGGAGCGCTAGGCGTAACAGTACCCCCCCCCTTAGGTCTCCCCTTCTCTTTGTCCGGTAACTGCCTCCCCTGGGATGAGGACACCGGGAAAGAATGGAGGGTTTCCTCAACGGCAGGCAGTACAGCAGGAGTGGGAATGGGGAGGGAGGGCAGAGGGCGAGGCCTGGCACGAGGCAGTGTGACACCAGGACGGGGGCCATGGGGAGGCACAGAGGCTTGCCTGACGGGACTGGGAGGGGGGGAGAGGCACTTCCTGTGGCAGGCAGAGTCCCAGTTCCTGATCTCCCCGGTGGTCCAATCAATGGTGGGGGAATGAAGCCGGAGCCAAGGCAGACCGAGGAGGACCTCAGAGGTACAGTTGGGGAGAATGAAGAACTCAATCCTCTCAAGGTGGGGTCCAATAGACATGAGGAGGGGCTCTGTGCGGTAACGCACGGTGCAGTCCAATCTGGCTCCGTTGACCGCGGAAATGTAGAGCGGCTTGACGAGACGGGTCACCGGGATGCTGAATTTATTAACAAACGACTCCAAAATAAAATTTCCAGAGGCACCGGAGTCCAAGCAGGCCACGGCTGAGAGGGAGGAGTTGGCTGAAGAAGAAATCCGCACAGGCACCGTGAGACGTGGAGGAGCAGACTTGGAACCAAGAGACGCCACACCCACGTGAGCTGGGTGCGTGCGTGCGTTTCCCAGGCGTGGAGGACGGATAGGGCAATCCACCAAGAAATGCTCAGTACTGGCACAGTAAAGACAGAGATTTTCTTCCCTACGGCGATTCCTCTCTTCCTGGGTCAGGCGAGACTTATCCACTTGCATGGCCTCCTCGGCGGGAGGCCCAGGCGTAGATTGCAACGGATACTGTGGGAGAGGTGCCCAGAGATCTAAGTCTTTTTCCTGGCGGAGCTCTTGGTGTCGCTCAGAAAAACGCATGTCAATGCGGGTAGCTAGATGGATGAGTTCTTGCAGATTGGCAGGAATCTCTCGTGCGGCCAGCACATCCTTGATGCGACTGGATAGGCCTTTTTTAAAGGTCGCGCAGAGAGCCTCGTTATTCCATGATAACTCGGAAGCAAGAGTACGAAATTGGATGGCGTACTCGCCCACTGAAGAATTACCCTGGACCAGGTTCAACAGGGCAGTCTCGGCAGAAGAAGCTCGGGCTGGCTCCTCGAAGACACTCCGGAGTTCAGCGAAGAAGGCCTGGACTGTGGCTGTGGCAGGATCATTGCGGTCCCAGAGCGGTGTGGCCCACGACAAGGCCTTTCCTGAAAGAAGGCTTACTACGAACGCCACCTTAGACCGTTCTGAAGGAAACAAGTCCGACAACATCTCCATATGCAGGGAACACTGAGACAAAAATCCACGGCAGAGTTTAGAGTCCCCATCAAATTTGTCCGGCAGGGACAAGCGGAGGTTAGGAGCGGCCACTCGCTGCGGAGGAGGTGCAGGAGCTGGCGGAGGAGATGGTTGCTGCTGTAGCAGAGGCAGAAGTTGCTGTAACATGGCGGTCAACTGCGACAGCTGCTGTCCTTGTTGGGCAATCTGCTGCGATTGCTGAGCGACCACCGTGGGAAGATCAGCGAGACTTGGCAGCGGCACCTCAGCGGGATCCATGGCCGGATCTACTGTCACGATTCGGCTTCCAGGTAGTGGATCCTCTGTGTCAGCGAGGGATTGGCGTGGACCGTGCTAGTGGACCGGTTCTAAGAGGCTACTGGTTTTCACCAGAGCCCGCCGCAAAGCGGGATGGTCTTGCTGCGGCAGTAGCAACCAGGTCGTATCCACTAGCAACGGCTCAACCTCGCTGACTGCTGAGAAGGCGTGGGACAGAAGGACAAGGCAGAGGCAAGGTCAGACGTAGCAGAAGGTCGGGGGCAGGCGGCAAGGTTCGTAGTCAGGATGGGTAGCAGAAGTTCAGGTACACAGGCTATGGACACACTAAACGCTTTCACTGGCACAAGGCAACAAGATCCGGCAAGGGAGTGCATGGGAGGAGGTCAGATAAAGGCAGGGAGCAGGTGGAAGCCAATTAAGCTAATTGGGCCAGGCACCAATCATTGGTGCACTGGCCCTTTAAGTCTCAGAGAGCTGGCGCGCGCGCGCCCTAGAGAGCAGAGCCGCGCGCGCCAGCACATGACAGCAGGGGACCGGGACGGGTAAGTGACCTGGGATGCGATTCGCGAGCGGGCGCGTCCCGCTGTGCGAATCGCATCCCCAACGGCCAAGACAGTGCAGCGCTCCCGGTCAGCGGGACTGACCGGGGCGCTGCAGGGAGAAAGACGCCGTGAGCGTTCCGGGGAGGAGCGGGGACCCGGAGCGCTAGGCGTAACAGACATCACTACTACACTACCCCCTTTGTCAGCCTTTTTGATCACTAGGTCTGACCGAGAGCGCAACCATTTGAGGGCTCTCAATTCTTTAGTAGTGAGGTTGCTGGGGGCTGTAGGATAGGTCAGGGATTTAACTTCCTTTATGACCTGAGCGGAAAAGATTTCCAGGCTGCTGCCTGGCTGTATTTGCAGTGTGAAGGTGGAGGGGTTACCGCCTGTAAATTCACGAATATAGATTGTATCCTCAGTAGGTGTGGACGTGTTCTGATCTGTATCGAGCAGATCAAGGAGGCAATTTATATCTCTCTTGGAAAATTCTGAGGGGGCGAAGAAACCAAGGGGTCCTATTGTGGCTGGAATTCCTCCTTCCTTTGCAGATTGTTTTTCAGTAGATATATTTTTATTGACTCAAAAGAACTTCTTTAGGTTCATCCTGCGGATGACTTTGAAGAAATCTACTTCAAAAGCAACCAAATCGAATTTTGTGGGTATACAGTAGTTTAGACCTTTGGAGAGGAGTTTAATACAATCCTCGTTTAAATCTGCCGAAGACAGATTGATGATGGTGGCTGGAATCATGCTCTCTTGCTCCAGGTGACTTGTCTCTTTGGTCATTCCTTGGGTCTTGTTACCTCTGCCCCGCCGGGTGCGCTTGCCGACGGGGCTCCTGTGTTTTTTGGCTCCTCAGTTAGTACGTCCCTCTGGTCTTCTAGTGATCTGATTTCTTCTGTAAAGCTCGAGTCCTTGTCCGAAGTCCAGTACTCTTAATTCCTGTTTTTATTTTTATTTTTAATGAATCTTCTATTAGATGTTCTTTTCTTTTTCTCTTTCTCCTGTTGCCATGTAAAAATGCGGTCGTTGTCATAGTCGGTTTTGTCCCTCAGAAATTTGTCTTTTTTGCGCTCTTTTATTTCGGCCTGTACTGGCACAAATTTTTTCTCCAATTTCTGAAAAATTGTTGTCCTTGTCCTTCTGTTTCATGAAGATGATGCAATAAAGTGAAGTTTCTACAGGTGAGTGTAGATGTGATTTACAAATTTGTTTAACTTTCTGGAACAAGTTGATTTGAAAGAAAAAAAATATATATATATATTTCCACCGGAGTACCATGTGCTGTGCAAGGGATTTGTTGCAGATTTTAGGAACAGAATCCACTTTGAAGATCTCCAACCAAAGTGATTAGGGTTTACCAAATGTTATAGAAACAATAAAAGCTATACTATATCGATTAAAGACACAATTTCATGAAGTTCAACTTAACAGTCTTATATATCTGATCCGGAAGAGGGCAAAACTATAACTCTCGATGTACCTGTGTCCAGTTTTGCCTCACGACTATTAAACTTCATTTCGTACATTTTAATTAATTTATCCTTGTGCGGATTTCAAAATTCCAGACCCTGTGTTGTGTTAAGGGCATCTCCACTTCCACATTTGTTCCATCAGGGAGATTTCTTCTCCTCTCTGTGTTGGTGATGTGCTTAAAGGGGTACTCCGCCCCTAGCATCTTATCCCCTATCCAAAGGATAGGGGATAAGATGTCAGAGCGCCGTGGTCCCGCTGCTGGGGAGCCCTGGGATCCCCGCTGCGGCACCCCGCTCTCATTACAGCACAGAGCGAGTTCGCTCTGTGCGTAATGACGGGCGATACGGGGGACGGAGCAGCGTGACGTCATGGCTCCGCCCCTCGTGACATCACGGCCCATCCCCTTAATGACCTGTAGAAAGAAAAAAGGAGAGACCAGAGGGAGGCGCCTCGTGTGATACCGTATGGGAGTGGAATCTTACAGCAGTTTGTGGTCAAAATGAATGACCCCTAGGTAGTGGCTGCTCACCTGAGAGCAAGTCAGAACTTGCATATCAACCCACAGTGGGGTTACAAAAATTCACGGAGTACTGGAACCGCTGCTAAGCCGGAGGTCACAGGAAAAGGAGGAAGACCAATCCTGATGGAGCTTGTGATGTGGAAGATGAGAAAAAAACCTCTAAAGGCGCTGCAGACTCCAATGGAATTAAACCGAAGCCAGAGATGTAGCAATGGTACAAAACACTGGGAGGTTTATTGCAATAGATAAAACAATAAAGTGGATTACGCGTTTCGGGGGAGCCACCCCCTTCTTCAGATCAGAATACATGCAGTAAGATATGCAGAGTTTAAATATGTACAAAATGGGCGCCAACCACTTAAGTGGGAGGAGCCAAACATGTTTATGTCACATGATGCAAAAAACAAAATATAATAAATGAATCTAAGAAAAACATCCAGTACACATTTAACAATTGTATCAGACCGTTGTAAACATAAAATTACAGAAGCCATCTTAATAATACAATAAAAAATGTAAAACAAGCATACAGAACATAGATCTCCGTTGGCAGTGTCCGGACCGTCAAAGGTAAACATCCGGCGCATGCTGGATGAGCCGATGCTGATACCAGATGTAAACATCCGGACTATGCCGCGGTCCGGATGCTGTCACAGACGCCACCCCCTTACACGCACCAGTATTGTTGATAAACAAATACTGTGGTCACGGGCATGGGGCCGGACGTCATAGGACCAAAAACAGCCAACGAATACAAGGGCCACAGACGCGTTACTATGAGACGATCGTCACGTGACCGGAATGAACAAGTAGGTGTTCAGAGACAACGGAATTGACCGATGTTGAGCTGTCAGAGGTAGTTTGGAAGAAGGTAAGATAATGTAGTGAAAATACTGGAAGTGCAAAGATGCATAAAATCAATATGTAGTGAATGGAGGAAAATAGGCTACTAGACATATATGCCATATCAATGGGGAAATTGAAAAATTCAAAATATGCGCAAATGTAGTATATAGACATACGTGTGTGAATAAATGAATCATGTAGTGCTCACACCAATTTTTCTGGTGTAGCGCCCACATGGAATACTAGACTGTGGTACTCATAGGGTTAGAGTAAGCAAAGAAGCCCAATTAAAAAGAAATATATTAAACAAGGTAAAAAATGGAAGCCAAATAGAGACAAACATATATCCCTACGTATGGATGATATATGTCCTAGCGTTCTAAAACCATAATAGAAAAATATATATAAAAATATAAAAATATATAGATATATAATATCCCTTAGTGCGGATTATTATAAGCTAAAGACACAAGGTGATATATAAAACTGAACATGTCCGATCTGGGATAGGAAGATGTATGAAAAATATTTATAAGATATTTAAAAAATAGTAATAATAAATATTCTTAATTTCGCGTATTATAGATTACATTCTATCATTTCGTTCAGACCCCTGGGTGTTAGGGTGCCCAGGGTGTGAATCCAGAAATTTTCCCTCCTCCTTAACGTATTGAATCTCTGGTTCACACTCTTTGTAATCTGTTCAATGGGGGTAGCCAGAATACAATTGAAATCCCCACTGTGTTTCTCAGTCAGATGTCGAGAAACACTGTGTAGGAGAAAGCCATGAGCTGTATTGCTCCGATGTTTATTGAGGCGTTCCCTAAAACATCTGATCGTCCTTCCCACGTATTGCAAGCCACAAGGGCACTGCAATACATATACAATGTATTGAGATCCACAGTTTAACAGTGATTTTATAGGGAAAGTGTCCCCCGTAGTAGTGGAGGTAAAGGTTTTGCATTTATGTGCAATATTGGAACAGCATTTACACCGTGCCATACCGGTATGGCACGGTGTAAATGCTGTTCCAATATTGCACATAAATGCAAAACCTTTACCTCCACTACTACGGGGGACACTTTCCCTATAAAATCACTGTTAAACTGTGGATCTCAATACATTGTATATGTATTGCAGTGCCCTTGTGGCTTGCAATACGTGGGAAGGACGATCAGATGTTTTAGGGAACGCCTCAATAAACATCGGAGCAATACAGCTCATGGCTTTCTCCTACACAGTGTTTCTCGACATCTGACTGAGAAACACAGTGGGGATTTCAATTGTATTCTGGCTACCCCCATTGAACAGATTACAAAGAGTGTGAACCAGAGATTCAATACGTTAAGGAGGAGGGAAAATTTCTGGATTCACACCCTGGGCACCCTAACACCCAGGGGTCTGAACGAAATGATAGAATGTAATCTATAATACGCGAAATTAAGAATATTTATTATTACTATTTTTTAAATATCTTATAAATATTTTTCATACATCTTCCTATCCCAGATCGGACATGTTCAGTTTTATATATCACCTTGTGTCTTTAGCTTATAATAATCCGCACTAAGGGATATTATATATCTATATATTTTTATATTTTTATATATATTTTTCTATTATGGTTTTAGAACGCTAGGACATATATCATCCATACGTAGGGATATATGTTTGTCTCTATTTGGCTTCCATTTTTTACCTTGTTTAATATATTTCTTTTTAATTGGGCTTCTTTGCTTACTCTAACCCTATGAGTACCACAGTCTAGTATTCCATGTGGGCGCTACACCAGAAAAATTGGTGTGAGCACTACATGATTCATTTATTCACACACGTATGTCTATATACTACATTTGCGCATATTTTGAATTTTTCAATTTCCCCATTGATATGGCATATATGTCTAGTAGCCTATTTTCCTCCATTCACTACATATTGATTTTATGCATCTTTGCACTTCCAGTATTTTCACTACATTATCTTACCTTCTTCCAAACTACCTCTGACAGCTCAACATCGGTCAATTCCGTTGTCTCTGAACACCTACTTGTTCATTCCGGTCACGTGACGATCGTCTCATAGTAACGCGTCTGTGGCCCTTGTATTCGTTGGCTGTTTTTGGTCCTATGACGTCCGGCCCGATGCCCGTGACCACAGTATTTGTTTATCAACAATACTGGTGCGTGTAAGGGGGTGGCGTCTGTGACAGCATCCGGACCGCGGCATAGTCCGGATGTTTACATCTGGTATCAGCATCGGCTCATCCAGCATGCGCCGGATGTTTACCTTTGACGGTCCGGACACTGCCAACGGAGATCTATGTTCTGTATGCTTGTTTTACATTTTTTATTGTATTCTTAAGATGGCTTCTGTAATTTTATGTTTACAACGGTCTGATACAATTGTTAAATGTGTACTGGATGTTTTTCTTAGATTCATTTATTATATTTTGTTTTTTGCATCATGTGACATAAACATGTTTGGCTCCTCCCACTTAAGTGGTTGGCGCCCATTTTGTACATATTTAAACTCTGCATATCTTACTGCATGTATTCTGATCTGAAGAAGGGGGTGGCTCCCCCGAAACGCGTAATCCACTTTATTGTTTTATCTATTGCAATAAACCTCCCAGTGTTTTGTACCATTGCTACATCTCTGGCTTCGGTTTAATTCCATTGGAGTCTGCAGCGCCTTTAGAGGTTTTTTTCTCATCTTCCACATCACATCCCCTTAATGCACGTCTATGGGAAGGGGCGTGGCGACCGCCATGCCCCCTCCCATAGACTTGTATTGAAAGGGGCGGGCCGTGACGTCACAAGGGGCGGAGCCATGACGTAACGATGCTCCGGCCCCTGTACTGCCCGTCATTACGTGCAGAGTGAACTTGCTCTGTGCTGTAATGAGAGCGAGGTGCCGCAGCGGGAATCCCAGGGCTCCCCAGCAGCGGGAACCGCGGCGATCTGACATCTTATCCCCTATCCAAGATGTCTAGGGGTGGAGTATCCCTTTAAAGGGGGACAGTTGTCTTGCTCAGATCATTGGATAATCTGTACCTCTGCTTTGTTACGGCTGAAGCGACATCAGATAGTGCCATTGTCTTTTATTGTAGTTAAGGTGACTAAGTGTATGACCAAGTGTGGGTAGCAAAACACATATCCAATAAAAATATATGATAAAAACTACATAGTATTTTACCAACAAATGATGATTTCTCTTTTATCTGTTTTTTTGAGTACATTGTGCATGCTTGAGAAAGGGGGAGGTTTCCTGATACCACGCACGTTGCTCTCTGGCAAAGTCTTTACGTGTAATCTTATTGCAAGGGACTATGACTAACTTTTGCAAAACCACATGTGGGTGTTTTCTTCACAGGTGATTTTACAATTGTTATGAATTATTGTGGATTATATGTTTGTTACTGCATTAAACTTGTGTAAAAACAATTGGATTGAGTGTGGTGCATTGCTTAACTCTAGCTTAGCAATTGTCAACTGTAAACATTTTTGAACTATATTGAACACTTTCCAATAAGTTTTAATGTCATGATTTCTTACTTTATGTGTGAAGTCTATGCACAAATTACGGTTACAACCCTTACTGTATTACCTTTTTTCCAGGGACTCTTGAGTTAGTAGAAATGATGTAATTAATGTAATATTCCATTGTGTTCAGGTCTTTTGGAGATATTTCAAAATAACAATGCACTTCTTGATCAAATTCAGAAATGCCTGGAGGCTTACTTAGAATCCAAACGTGTTGTGTTTCCAAGGTCAGTAACATATAAGCTACTTTAACAGTACGGCAGACTGTTCTACTGTTTTGTATATTTTTTTCTTGATTTTAAATTACAACCTTTGACAATAAACAAAATTCACATAATAAAATAACAACTAGAGAAACAAGAAAAAATAGGAGCGCAATCTTTGTGCATTATACCCGATGGAGAAAAGAAAGAAAAGCAAGAAAGAGTGTAGCTTAGTTATTCTCACCGAAGTGGGTTATGCTCAGAGCATAACATTGTCACAGCGAGCGCTCCGGTCCCTGCCTCCGGACCGGAGCGCCCGCTTTCTCGCCCCCTCTCCTCGGGATCCAGGTGCCTCCCGCTCAGACACACTGACCGGGAGCATGGGATCCCTTGTGTCGGGGACGCGGCTGCCGTGGCGGCTGGTCCCCGCTCACGTGCCGCGTCCCAGTCCACCTTACCTGGCGCCTCGTTCCCTGCGCCGACACTCTCTGCTTCCCGGCGCGCGCGGCCCCGCTCTCTAGGGCGCGCACGCGCCACCTTCAGTAAGTTTAAAGGGCCAGCGCACCATTGATTGCCATTGCCGGATCTTCGTGCCTTGTGCCTCTGAGAAAGCGTTCCTTGTAGCCTGTATTTCCTTGCCTGTTGCCGAATCCGTTGCTACCGTCTTCTCGCCTGTGAACCCTTGCCGCCTGCCCTGACCTCTGCTACGTCCGACTACGCCTTTGCCTGCTCCCTGTATACTTCGCCATATCAGCTGCCAGAGAGGTCGAGCCGCTATTGGGGGAACAACCTGGGGGCTACCTGCCGCAGCAAGTCCATCTCGCTTTGTGGCGGGCCCTGGTGAAGACCAGTAGTCCCTTAGACTCCGTTCCCCTGGTACGGCCCGTGCCATCGCCTCTCTGGTCTAGAGGATCCACTACCAGTCCTGCCGGTTCGTGACAGTCATCTTGTATAGCGTGTGTTAAAGAAGGGGGTCAGCAGCCCTGGAGCACCCGATTTCCACTGGATTTCCTCAGGTAGATAGCAGTGTTTGATTAGAAAAAATTCCCCCAGACTCGGCGCTTCTCCCAATAAAAACTTTACATTTATTGTACTCAATATTCATGCATGAAGTGGTGTGCACTGGTCGACGCATTTCAAGCTCGGACTGAGCTCTCAGCCTTTGTCTTGCTTTGTCTATTTCTAAGCTCCGCCCTTTTCAGTCACATTCTATGCGGGGCTGCATCTCCAATTTCGGAAACCTCCGGACTGGAGACATGACGCCATGCCCCCTCGTGACGTCACACCACGTCCCCTCCATTCATGTCTATGGGAGGGGCCGTGATGGCTGTCACGCCCCCTTCCATAGACATGAATGAAGGGGGCATGGCGTGACGTCATGTCTCCAGTCCCGGAAACCCGGAGGTTTCCAAACACGAGACACAGCCCCGCATAGAATGCGGGTGCTGCAGGGAGATCGCGTGGGGGGCAGACAGGTAAGCAGTTCTATATTTTGCTGCAGTATTTTTTCAGTTCTTCTTATTAATAGATGTATTACTGTTTTGACCAGATTTTACTTCTTATCCAATGATGAACTGCTGGAAATACTTGCCCAGACACGTAATCCTCAAGCAGTTCAGCCTCATCTAAGGAAGTGCTTTGACTCAATTGCGAAACTTGAGTTTGCAACGGCAACTTCTGATGGTGATCAGGAGAAGGTTTTCACAAATGATATTCTGGCCATGCTGTCACCAGAAGGAGAGAGGGTAATTCTGACAACTTGTCTTATTTTTTGTGTACTTTGGTACTTTACATACCATTTAATGTGCACTTGTGCTTTTCTACTGTAGGTGAGCTTGGGTAAAGGTTTGAAAGCGAGAGGAAATGTTGAGGACTGGCTTGGCAAGGTGGAAGAAGCAATGTACAGTTCATTACGAAGACTTAGTAAGGCTGCAATAGCTGATTACCAAAATAAAAGCAGAATTGAATGGGTAGTTGCTGGTCATCCTTCTCAGGTAATGTGAAATTCAAGTATTTTATTATAGTAAATAGAAAAGAAAAACATTAAGTAAGTTGGTTGCTGGAGTCTTCTGTTATTTAAATCATAAATTGTGTTAAAATTTCAAATAATTCCATTAAGCAAAACATTTTTGTTTTATATATGGCCCTATTCAGCTATACCACTGGTATAGGTAAAAATACTGTCAAAACAATATTTGTTTGCTATTTGACATCAGCATTACTGACTTTAATAGATCAAATATAGTTCACTAGTGACTACATTTGGTCTGTTTTATAAACATAAGTATATGTGTTGTGTTCATTGCCTGCTATGCTTTTGAGTCAGCCAAATAAAAAGTATACAGTTGTAAGGCCTTGTTCACATCAGGATTTGTGCCCACAAGACATTGATTCATCTGTAACATCTTAAAATTGGCTGCCAACATATCTGTGCCTGGATAGCCACGTGCCTCATTCAAATAAAGTGACCTGAATTGTGGTTAACTAGTGACTATGTTCCGTTCATTTTCAGAGTGTACCTAATTTTTGTCTTGGACGGAAAAGTGCATTCAACGCTTTTCAGTCCAAGAGAAAACTTGGATACGAGGTCTAAGCAAACCAAACATGATATATTAGTTTATGGGCAAGCTGATAGTACACTGTAGTATATGTCAGAATACCTCTTTGAAGGTATTCAGTTGTATAAGGATGAACTTTCTCCAAGTGATGTAAATGAACCTTAACCGTTTTATCTTGTCATGGTATGATTAGATACACAGAGAAAAAAGGAAGGTAAATAAAATCATTTTAGATTTAAATATAGATGAAGTCACAAGTTTAGGGATTTCATTAGTGAATCCCATCTAAACATGGCTTAAAGGGGTACTCTGCCCCTAGACATCTTATCCCCTATCCAAAGGATAGGGGATAAGATGTCAGACCGCTGCGGTCCCACTGCTGGGGACCCCCCAGGATCGCCGCTGCAGCACCCCGCTATCATTACTGCACAGAGCGAGTTCGCTCTGCACTTAATGACGGGCAATACAGGGGCCGGAGTATCGTTACTTCACGGATCCGCCCCTTGTGACGTCATGGACCGCCCCCTCAATTCAAGTCTATGGGAGGGGACGTGGTGGTCATCACGCCCCTGCCATAGACTTGCATTAAGGGGGCCGGCCGTGACGTCACGAGGGGCGGAGCCATGACGTCACGCTGCTCCGTCCCCTGTAACGCCCGTCATTACGCACAGAGCGAACTCTCTCTGTGCAGTAATGATAGCCCGGGGGGTCCCCAGCAGCAGGACCTCGGCGATCTGACATCCTTTGGATAGGGGATAAGATGTCTAGGGGTGGAGTACCCCTTTAAGAGGGCTTAAAGGGGTACTCTTGTGTAAAGCAATTTAAGCTGCAGTATACTCCAGAGGAAGTTCTTTTCTTTATGAATTTCTTTTCAGTCTGACCACATTGCTCTCTGCTGACACGTTATCTGCTGACACCATATCAGGAACTGTCCAAAGCAGGATAGATTTGCTATAGGGATTTGCTCCTGCTCTGGACAGTTCCTGACATGGGTAGAGGTGTCAGCAGAGAACACTGTGGTCAGACTGAAAAGAAATTCAGAACGAGAAGAACTTCCTCTGAAGCATACAGCAGCTGATAATTACTGGAAGGATTGCTTTCTTAATAGAAGTAATTTAAAAATCTGTTTAACTTTCTGGCACCAGTTAAAAAAAATTGTTTTCCATCAGAGTACCCTTTTAAAAAGTACCTCAAACCATATTTTCTAAACTAACTCAGATTTTCTGAGCTTTAAAAAGCAATGTATCATATCTTTACCCTTGCTCCCATTGTGTGAGATCCCTTTCCTCAGCAGGCGTGACTTCACTGAAGCCTGCGAGAGCTGTGCCTCGCAATGCCTCGCCATGCCTCGCACATACTTCCTAAGTTTGGTCTCCTGCCAGGCCGGGAGGAGACAAAACCAACTGTTTGACTTGCCGCAGGGAACAGAACAGAGACACCTAGTGGAGCATTTTAATAGCAAATAAATAGCAAAATGTCTTATAATTACATAAGGAACAATTTAAAAAAAGTTTAGCTTAATGACAGATACTCTTTATATTCATACATATCTATATTCATATAAAACAATGAACACCATGGTTTCCTATTTATTTAAGGCACTGCTGGGTACATAAGTAAAGACGATTCTAGGCCATGCACAGGACCATATAAACTTTAATGTATAGAACAAGAATGCGTTTCGGAGCACATCAGTGTCTTCCTCAGGTCCACCAATTATACAGGAAGATCGTATAATTGGTGGACCTGAAGAAGGCACTGGTGTGTGCCGAAACACTCTGTTCCGATTTTCCATACATTAAAGTGTAAAGAGTGCAGCAGCTTGTGGCAACAGCTGAGCCACTGTTCATGCCCTCAGTAGAGTTGTGCCTATCCATAGCACAACTTTAGAAGGTTAGTATCTCACATTTGGTGTGGTGATTAGGCACACAACAATTGAGTATCTACACTAGGAAGCGCCCCGTTTTTTCCTTTTTTTGTCTCTCCATTTTTCTTTCAATTGGCAGTATTGATGTTTGTCTTCAGGGTTTCACAATATTATGTATAACTATATAGCAGATCATTTTATACTATTTTGTAGTGACCGATAATCCATAAACTATTTACCAGTATAAATAGTCAACTAAACAAAAGTTCCACTCCTCCCACTACTTTTACTTTGTCCCAATTTTTTGTATACAATATAAAAATACTGACTAAAATGAACCAAGCCCTATGGCAATATGGATTTCTATTACTTTTTGTACAGGTGGTGCTGACAATTTCTCAGCTTATGTGGTGCAGAGATCTGACTCACTGCCTTGAAGGAGACGCAGAGGAAAATTTGAATTCTGTGGCAGAGTTTGAAAAAGTTAATTTTGAGGTAAGTTATTTGTTAAGCATGGTTAATGGAAGAGGATTACAAGGTATAATAGTGAGAAACTCATATAAGTTACGCTATGCACTGTGGCCATCGGGAGCAAGCGCTTGCTATGAAAACTCACCTCCTGCAGCATTTGCCGGCACTATAAGACAGGAAAACGGGCACTGTCGGGTGAATATGCTATTAAGCAAGTGCTCACTCCTGATGGCCTCAGTGCTCGGCGTAATGGGCGCACTGGGGCCATCGGGAGAGAGCGCATTCTATGAAAACTCGCCATTCACATCGCAGCACCGACACTATATGGTAACAGGAGAACAGGCACTGGTTTTTCTTATAAAGTTGTGTTCACCACCCACACATACAGATTATAGGGGGACTATGTGCTGGGAGCTGTGTGTCAATCACACGGCAGTCCCAGCGCTGACATACAGTGGATATGTGTGACGGCCGTGGGGCATAGCTACGCCTATCTGACTGTTGCTGACTTTAATGAAAAGCATTTTTAAGCCTGATCAAAGCAGCAAAAACTATGCCTGAGTTGTAATTGTTAACCACTTTGTCAACCTGGGATTAGTTTATGGGGGTGAAAATTCATGACCGTTGTGTTTTAAATCGCAACTGTCACGAATTTGTACCCCCATAAACTAATCACAGGGGGACAAAGTTCTTTATAATTACTATTCAGGCATAGATTTTGCTGCTTTCTAGCAGATTTGATCAGGCTAAAAAATGCTTTATATGACGGTCTCAACAATCGGCTAGGCCAGGCTATGCCTCGTGGCTGCCACGCCTGTCCCTGTGTGCCAGCGCTGGGTCCGCTGTGTGATTGACACACAGGTCCCAGCGCATAGGCCCCTTATTATCCTTATCTCCGGGTGGCGAACATTCAACTTTATAAGAGAATCCCAGTGCCTGTTGTCCTGTCTGCTTACAGTGCCAGCGCAGCAGGCAGCTAGATGTCATAGCAACCGCTCGCTAGAGGCAGAGTATTACGCCGAGCACTGGGACCAGAAGAGAGTGCATTGCTGCCCGCAACGCAGCACCGGTGATGTTATCCCAGCGTACTGGGGCGATCAGGAGAGAGTGCTTGCGGCCCGCAGTGCCGGTGAGATTTCTTCACATCATCAGCACTGTAGGAAGACAGAAGACAGTTTTCTTCTCATCACCGGTGCTGCGCTGCCGGCAGCTAGTTTTCATAGCAAGCACTGAGCAGCGTAATGTTCCCCCAGTGCGCATTGTAATGCTCTGCCTCTAGCGAGCAATTGCTATGAAAACTAGCCACCCGCTGCATCGGCATTGTAAGCAGACAGGAGAACGAGCACTGTTTTTTCTTATAAAGTTGAATGTTCGCCGCCCACAGATAAGAATAATAAGGGGCCTATGCAGTGGGACCTGTGTGTCAATCACACTGTGGTCCCAGCGATGACATACAGGGGATAGGCGTGGTGGCCACGGGCCATAGCCAGGCCCATCCGACTGTTGCTGACCATCATATATAGCATTTTTAGCCTGATTTAAGATACTAGAAAGCAGCAAAAGTTATGCCTGAATAGTAAGTATAAAGAACTTTGTCATTCTTTGATTAGTTTATGGGGGTACAAATTTGTGACAGTTGCGCCATCCATGGACATGAAATACCAACACAGATTTTTTGGTTCATAATAAAATACATCTTTGGCTTTATGCATTGATGAAACTATGTTATACAGTAGATTTCCAAACATTCAGCATCCTTGGAAATGTCATTTAAGGGAAATCACTCTATTAACACTAACCACACTATTATTATTTTGTATTCTAGAAATCTATATGCACACTGATGTACACATATATACATACTGTATTTCTAGCGTTTTTTTAATAATATATATATATGTATCTTTTTCACACAGAGATTGAATGCTTTAGCCGGGCTTGTCCGAGGCCAACTTCCTGCTTTGCATAGAAACATTGTTACGGCTTTGATAACCATTGATGTTCATGCAAGGGATATTGTCAGTGACCTTGTAAAGGACCAGGTAACCTGTCCCTTCGTCATGTGCATTTAATAAAATTAGCTAAATTATTGTTCAGTAATTTCGGAGTGATATTAATGGAATATTACAGGATTTTTTTTATTTGACTAAGCTACAGGGGCTGTAAAGTTAGTGTAGTCATAATATAGTGTATGTACATGTCTCTTATGGCTAGTCTCATATTCTTATGTGATCTTTGCTCTGGATGTTCATTTTTAACAGCATACAAAATGACTCCTGTCTCGGGTATTTCCAGGATGTAGTGCGGCACTAGTCATGATGACAGGGAGCCTGTCTGCTTCAATGGGTGGAGCAATCACAGGGAATTAGCAATAGCTGGAGGCACCCTGATTAGAAAGCACTGACCTTTTTCCTTGAATCCTGCTTGTTTGTTGTTCAATGGGTGGGGTGGCTGATGTGTGGGAGGTAGGAAAGTGGAATTCTGGGATTTGTAGTAAAAAAGAAAACTTCCAACAGGAAATACTGAAGAAAGCCATTTCTTTATGGTAATCTTACAACATAGCCATTTATCCCAAAGACAAGTGCAGATTCTTCCTAAGCATGTCCATTACTGTCTGGCAGGTAGGTTCTAAAATTACCTTATGGTAGATAACCCCTTTAATTTTGGTGAAGGGTTAAATATTTTTAGTTCCATGTACTACTAGTCTACAAATAGATTGCCAATGAGTCAATGAAAGAGTTCATGCAAACACAGCTTTATAGTAAGTTCACATGGGTCAGATTCACTGCTGAACATTTTTATATAAAATCCTTAAAGGGGTATTCTGGGGTTAACTAACTCACAAGCCAGTCCCCTGATGTGGTCCATCTGTATGTCCTAACGTGCCGGCGTTCCCTGCGCAGATTCCCGAGATCACGGGACGGTCAGGACCTACAGATGGACCGCAAAATTCATCAGGGGGCTGGCTTGTGAGGAAATACAAGAAATAGCCAAGCCCTCTGATACCAGCTGCCACCTCGAGCCGCAAAGGATTGTGAGACGAACATCATCAGGACCTGAAAGGAAACGCTAGACCTGGGGGGACCATGTAACCCCCCCGCACCTCTCATCACTACAACCCCCCGCACCTCTCCTCATCACTACTATAACCATCCACGCACCTCTGTTCATCACTATGATAACCCCCACACCTCTCCTCATCACTACTATAACCCCCCCACACCTCTCCTCATCACTACTATAACCCCCCCCCCCGCACCTCTCCTCATCACTACTATAACCCCCCCCCCCGCACCTCTCCTCATCACTACTATAACCCCCCCCCCGCACCTCTCCTCATCACTACTATAACCCCCCCTGCACCTCTCCTCATCACTACTATAACCCCCCCCGCACCTCTCCTCATCACTACTATAACCCTCCCTGCATCTCTCACCACCCCCATAATACCCCCCTGCACCTCTCATCACCCCCATAACACCCCCTGCACCTCTCATCACCCCCATAACCCCCCTGCATCTCTCATAACCCCCCTGCATCTCTCATCACCCCCATAACCCCCCTGCATCTCTCATCACCCCCATAACCCCCCCTGCATCTCTCATCACCCACATAACCCCCCCTGCATCTCTCATCACCCCCATAACCCCCCTCTCATCACCCCCATAACCCCCCTGCATCTCTCATCACCCCCTCTCATCACCCCCATAACCCCCTGCACCTCTCATCACCCCCATAACCTCCCCCTCTCATCACCCCCATAACACCTCCTGCACCTCTCATCACCCCCATAACACCCCCCTTCACCTCTCATCACCCCCATAACCCCCCTGCATCTCTCATCACCCCCATAACCCCCCTGCATCTCTCATCACCCCCATAACCCCCTGCATCTCTCATCAGCCCCATAACCCCCCCTGCATCTCTCATCACCCCCATAACCCCCCTGCATCTCTCATCACTCCCCCTCTCATCACCCCCATAACCCCCCTGCATCTCTCATCACCCCCATAACCCCCCTCTCATCACCCCCATAACACTCCCCTGCATCTCTCATCACCCCCATAACACCCCCTGCACCTCTCATCACCCCATAACACCCCCTGCACCTCTCATCACCCCCATAACACCGCCTGCACCTCTCATTACCCCATAACCCCCCCTCTCATCACCCCCATAACCTCCCCATGCACCTCATCACCCCATAACACCCCCCTGCACCTCTCATTACCCCATAACCCCCCTCTCATCACCCCCATAACCCCCCCTCATCACCCCCATAACCTCCCCATGCACTTCATCACCCCCATAACACCCCCTGCATCTCTCATCACCCACATAACACCCCCCTGCACCTCTCATTACCCTCATAACCCCCCCTCTCATCACCCCCATAACCTCCCCATGCACCTCTCATTACCCCCATAACCCCCCTCTCATCACCCCCATAACCCCCCTCTCATCACCCCCATAACACCCCCCTGCATCTCTCATCACCCCCATAACACCCCCTCTCATCACCCCCATAACACCCCCTGCATCTCTCATCACCCCCATAACACCCCCCTGCACCTCTCATCACCCCTATAACACCCCCTGCACCTCTCATTACCCCCATAACACCCCCTGCATCTCTCATCACCCCCATAACACCCCCTGCACCTCTCATTACCCCCATAACCCCCCCTCTCATCACCCCCATAACCTCCCCCCCCTCTCATCACCCCCACAACCTCCCCATGCACCTCATCACCCCCATAACCTCCCCATGCACCTCTCATCACCCCTATAACACCCCAAGCACCTCTCATCACCATTGTAGTCTGCTGCTCCTGGTGCAGCTGCTGCTCCTGTCACAGTGTTCCACTGCACGGGGAGGATCCGTCGGGAGGATGCTGGACTGGAGATCGTGCCAGGACAGGTCAGGTGACTGGAGTAGACGTGCGTGCCTGCGCAGGGCACGTCGACTCCCATCAGCCCCTGGTCTGTCCGGCCCTGCCGTACTTCTTAAGGGGCCAGCGCCCTAGAAAGAGCGGGCCTCATAGTCCTGCGGGCCCCCCGGACTATGAGGCCCGGTCATAGTTCTGACGGGCACCCAGCCAGGAGTCAGTGAGTGACAGTCGCAGTCACTCACTGACAAGCCGGTGAAAAAAAAAAAAGGTACAGGGACGGCCAGGCCTCCCTGAAGCTCCGGGCCCCATACAAGTGTATGGGTTGTACCCCCCTGATGGCGGCCCTGCCACTACCATCCTATAGTGATGGGATAATACCACCATACGGATACTGAATAAAACCAATATACACATACCAGTATCACTAATAACACTACTACACAAAGGACAAATAATACTGCCACACCATGACTACACATAACCATCATATAGTGACACCATAATGATACTGAATGAAAACCTCTGTACATCGACAGTGATGACCCCGGTTCTACACAGGCTCTGCAGATCATATAAGTGATTACATACAGTTACAGGTGACCCGCAGATGATGTCTTCTCTGATGAGTGTCGTTCACTTTCCTTTTTCTACTCCACCCGGCCCAGACCGTCATGATGATTTCTTCCAGCCACAAGTTGTTTCCACAGAACCTTTCAGACAAACATTTTAAGCTGCACACTTTTCCAGCACAAATAGCGCTCCAAACAGTAATAAAAACCCCCTTAGTTTCTCTCACAGTAGAATGGGTAAATAAGTGTGTTGGGGAAGAGTAGGTCTGTGCCCCACCTTAGGTAGGTAGGTCCGTTTAGTAAGTAGACAGGGCCCTTCGCATTGTTTCCCCCTTAACACAGGTGCCCCAAGTAGGTAGGTGCCACCAGTAGATAGCTGTAGCCCCCATATATAGTGGTAGCAGCGGCCCCCTTTAGGTAGTAAAAACAGCAGCAGCCCCTCTACTACAGCAACCCCCTTGAGGTAGTTAAAACAGCAGCAGCCCCCTTTAGGTAGAAAACACAGCAGTCCTCTTTAGATAGTAAAAGCAGCAGCATCCCCTTTAGGTAGTAAAAGCAGCAGCAGCCTCCTCTATGTAGAAAAACTGCCCCCTTTAGGTAGTAAAAACAGCAACAGCTCCCTATAGGTAGTAAAAGCAGCAGCAGCCCCCTCTATGAAAATTCAGAAGCCCCTTTAAGGTAGTAAAAGCAGCAGCATCCCTCTTTAGGTAGTAAATGCAGCAGCAACCCACTTTAAGTAGTAAAAACAGCAGCAGTCCTCTTTTATGTACAAAATGCAGCAGCCCCCTTTAGGTAGTAAAATCAGCAGCAGCCCCTCTATGTAGAAAAAACAACAGCCCCCTTTAGGTAGTAAAAGCAGCAGCCCCCTTTAGGTAGTAAAAGCAGCAGCAGCCCCCTTTAGGTAGTAAAAGCAGCAGCAGCCCCCTTTAGGTAGTAAAAGCAGTAGCAGCCCCCTTTAGGTAGTAAAAACAGCAGCAGCCCCCTTCAGGTAGTAAAAACAGCAGCACCCTACTTTAAGTAGTAAAAACAGCAGCAGCCCCCTCTATGTAGTAAAAGCAGCAAAAGCCCCCTTTATGTAGTAAAATAGCAGCACCCCCCATTATGTAGGGAAAACAACAGAAGCTCCCTTTAGGTAGTAAAAATAACAGCAGCCCCCTTTATGTAATAAAAACAGCAGCACCCCCCTCTAGTTATAAAAAAAAAGAGAAAAAAAGGAGAAACCCTCCCCCCCAACAAAAGCAAAAAAAGAGAAAAAAAAGGAGAACCCCCCCCCCCCCCCCCCAAAAAAAAACAAGATATTCATCTGGCTTCTGCATATTCCGCAGCATGGTCTCTTCTATCTTCTCTTCCGGTCTGTGCTCTAGCGCATGATGACGCCACTGGAGCACAGAGGAAGGACGCTCGGGCCTCTTGAGGCTGTCTCACAGGCAGCCATAAGAGAGATTGACAGGGCGGGGTGCTAATGGCTCTTTGCTCTGGCAATCAGCAGAGCAGTGCCATGCTAAGGTTAGTTTCACCTGGTGCAGAACAAAATGGTGTCACCCCTACCCCCGTTACAAGTAATTTTTTTTCCATATAACACTGGAAGGCTAGTCTGAGGTCTGAGGGAGCCACCACGGCGCTACTGCGCAACTTGCGTCCGAACTTGAACATTGTGGATTTAAATGCCAATGTAGCTCCCTCAAAGGTCTCTGCTTCCCTGCTGAAAATGAAACAATCTTCCTACGCATGTTAGGCTGGGTTCACACTACGATTTGACGATACGGTCACTGTATCTCATTCATTTGAATGAGCCAACCGGAGTCAGATAGTGACTCCGGTCGGCTCAGTTTTGCTCCGTATCCGGTTTTGTGACCGGACCTAAAACCACGGCATACCACGGTTTTAGATCCGGTCAGAAAACTGGATACGAGGCAAAAATTAGCTGACCGGAGTCACTATCTGACTCTGGTTGGCTCATTCAAATGAATGAGATATGAGCCGGGTACTGCTGGCATATGGGGGTGTCCGGTTTTCACTCCCCTTCCCACCGTATCGTCAAATCGTTGTGTGAACTCATCCTTACTAAGGAATCCGGGGGGATTTAATTTTTTAATTCTTTAAGGACACAGTGTGTGCAGGTATGCGCTTGTTCCACTCCCAAACTATGAAGCATTCTCAGCAATTGGGGACACGTCATAGCCGGTTGGTCCCGGTTGCTATCAGCAGCCAAGACCCGTGGGTAATGCTGGACATCGCCAATCGGGACAATGTACAGCATTAAAGGAGAACTGGGGCGCAAAACTTTTAATTTCTCCTGTGCCCAGCTGCAATTAAAGTGGATTGTGGTAGCTAAAATGCTACAGCTCTACTGCCAATTAGACCAGGTAGCTGATTGGGACACCCGCAGCGAAAACGAGGTGTCCTTATCAGCTAAGAGGACAGCGGGAGGGCCCTTACCTGCCTCCTTGCTGTCCAATCGGCGTCTAATGCTGCAGGAAGTCTCAGCAGCCTGGAGTGCCAATGGAGACAAAAAAAAAAGTGTAAAAAAGGTTTTTTTTTTGTGAATAAATGTGAATAAGCCCCTCCCCTAATAAAAGTTTAAACTCTTTTCCAATTGTTTTAAATAAAATAATGTAGACATAAATAAACATAAACATGTTGCCACATGCATAACTGTCTGAACTATTCAAATATAACCTTATTTAGATTGCACAGTCAATAGTGTACACGTGAAAAAATACTAAAGTCCAAAATTGCTTATTTTTGGTAACTTCATATACCATAAAAAAAATTATAACAAGCGATCAAAAAGTCCCATCAAAACAAAAAGGGTACTGATAAAAACTACAGATCACAAAGCAGCGATTTTCCACAGAGGAATGCCGCTTGGAAAATACGTGTGAATGGGCCTTTATATTATAATTTTTTACTACTTTTTATCATTTTCCATTCTAAAATCACTACAAAACACTGTAACTTAATGATAACTAAGCAAATAAAGGTAATTAAGAAAGAAGTGTGCCCACATGTTGTCATGCCATTGTATAGAACTCCCAGCATGCTTGGACGGCCTTTGACTGTCTGGGCATGCTGGGAGTTGTAGTTTTGCAACAACTGGAGGCACTCTGGTTTGGAAAAACTGGTATAGAAGCCTCCTCTTGCCAACACAATGCACAAATGGCACGATTTTAAAGCTATTTTTCAAAAAAACTTGGTGATAACGCAACATGTGAACAGAAAGAGGGAAAGTGGCCCCACTGGGACAAGGGCTCACTTTACTTTGCTGCCAGTAATAGGGCTAGTCAGAAGACAGAGGCAGGACATATTACCAAAATCCTACTCACCTTCACATAAAGTTGCTGAAGTACACCTAGGAGGCCTGTCAGGGCTCGGCCTCCTTCTTTATCCTGCTGCTCGGGGCGGAGTCATAGGTCAGGTGACACAGCTTTATCCTTGTGCTTCTGCCTGTCTCTGCTAGTGGTACGCAGAGCAGGAGCAGCATAGGGATAGTAATAAAGAAGAAATCATCTAGGAGGAAATGTCCATCAGGCTTGGTGGTTTAAGACGTGCCTATAGTTAAATGCGTCCAGGATGCGGCACTGTAGAGTGGCGATGTGTACATTGTTGTCAGGATTCGGCAGGCTGGAGGTGGATCCTCTGTGTCAGTGAGGGATTGGCGTGGACCGTACTGGAGGACCGGTTCTAAGTTGCTACTGGTTTTCACCAGAGCCCGCCGCAAAGCGGGATGGTCTTGCTGCGGCGGTAGCAACCAGGTCGTGTCCTCCGGTAGTGGCTCAACCTCACTGACTGCTGAGACAGGCGTAGTACAAAAGGAGAAGGCAGGAGCGTGGTCGGACGTAGCAGAGGTCAGGGCAGACGACAAAGGTTCACAGACGAGAGGACAGTAGCAACGAGTTCGGCAACGGGCAAGGCAAAATACAACAATAAGGAACGCTTTCAAAATGGCACTAGGCACAAAGATCCGGCAAGGGCAGGAAGGGGATGAACACTTAAATAGGCAGGGACACAGTGGGGAATCAGGAACCAGCGCATCAATTATTGGTGCGCTGGCCCTTTAAATTTACCATAGACGTGCCGGGATGCCAAGGACGGAGCAGCAGCGCGCGGGAGCGCAAGTAAGAAGAAGGAGGAGGGCACGGCGCGTGAGCGTTGGCCAGCCGCCACGCGAGCCGCGTCCCTGGTACAATAGGACCCGCGCTCCCGGTCAGTGTTTGAGACCAGGAGACGCCGGGACAACAGTAGCAGGCGGCGGGCGCTCCGAACCGGAGGTGGGGACCGGAGCGCTCGCTGTAACAATTGTACGTATCGCCACTCACTCAGGGGGGAAGAATTAGGTGGCTGTGAGGCCACCTCCAGCGCGAGGCCTTAGGCGGCCACCTAAGGCTCCTTTCACACTACCGTTTGTGCTTGGTAAGTGAGGTCTGTTAGGAAGATAGCAGGAGAAAAATTTGTGCCTTCTTTTTCTCCCGCTATCTTCAGCCGCAATAACAGGAGTTATAACGGACGTTAGAGGAATCCCATTCAAGTTTTGACTCCCGTTAGGCTCCGTTACAATAACGGATGTTAAGGGCGGCCAGAGTCAGAAAAAAAAAAGCCATTAACGTCCGTTTGTAACGGAGCCACTTTCATAGTGTGAAAGTAGCCTTACTGGCCTAATGGGAGAGCCGCCTCTGTTTAAAGGATTTTGCACAGCATACTCCACCATTTCCACTACATCATACTTTTGTTCCTTGACCTATCTTCATTGGCACTCTCTTTTTGATCCTTTTTTTGACTGGTACACTAATACTGCACTTAAAGGTATATGAGCAGTGTTTATAGTGAGGCTTACACCAAGTTATATTCTGTTATGTTCTTTGTGTTACTTTCTATAATTCAGCATTTCTCGTGATTTGTAAGCTATGTACCCTGTCTGCATATTTTTATTGTCATTGTTATTTGCAATTTATACAAATAAAAATATTTGAAACGAAGATAACAAGTCACAATGGAAAAAGAAATCCAGCTCCAGGAGAGGCAGTACTTTGAGGGTTAAACAGTGTTTTCCAACCAGTCCCTCCAGCTTTTGCAAAACTACAACTCCCAGCATGCCTGCACAGCCATTGACTTCGTAGTTTTGCAACAGCTGGAGACACACTAGTTGGAAAACATTGGGTTAAAACTTTACTTCTATATTGTAGCTTCTAAAAAGACATATTCAGGTACAAGATAACAACAGAAAAAACCTGTGCATTGGACCTGAATATGTGTTTTAAGGCGCTACAATAAAGTTTTAACTAACTTCTAGAGTTGAACTTCTCTTTCTGTTGGGATTTGTTAACTTATTATAGTTGGTAAACAGATTGTTTATTCTTCACATTTGTCTTTTAGACACTTTTTTCATTCATTTCCTCCATGTGCCTCTACACAGTGTCTGTTCTCTGCTATGTGCAGAAAAGCTGAATTCTGTCTAACCATACTCAGTATTTTAGGTTATAGTTGTTCCTCCTGTAATTGATAACCTCTTAAAGCTCTTTGTAAAACCTCTTTGAGAAGACCACACAAATTTCCCCAAAAAAGTGGTCTTCTATGGGGCTAGTCTTTTCAGAGAAAATGTCCACTATGCATAATGTGTGGCGGACTGAAAATCCTTTACACATAATCCGGCCTAGATTAGGGAGTGGCCTTCTCCAAGCGTGCTCTTCTACAGAGGTTTCACTATATTACAGATATTTAATTCAGTATTATATGAAGTTATAAAAAAAATAATATATATATATATATGTAGGGCATCTTAAAAAGTAATTTTTTTTTCTGTTTTAACAGGTTAACAGCATTGACAGTTTTGAGTGGCAGAGACAACTGCGCTATTATTGGGACCTAGATTTTGACAACTGTGTAGCCCGGATGGCTTTATCACAGTATACATATGCTTATGAGTATCTTGGTGCTTGTCCTCGATTGGTCATTACTCCTCTAACTGTAAGAACATTTACTATTCATTTTCAGGGATACAAAACATTATGTATACATATATTGATAAATAAATATAAATATGTGTATATATATATATATATATATATATGTATATATATATATATATATATATATATATATATATACATATATATATATATATATATATATATATATATATACAGCCTGCTCCCACTACATGAATGTAGGGTGCAGCCATTGCCCTCACTTTTTCATTGTAGATTGTAAACCCCTGAGGAGGGCCCTTTCTCTTTTTGTACCAGTCTGCAGAAATTTTGAGTTACTATTCACAACTTCGTGCAGGGGTACTTTGTTTTCTTGGTATGTGCAGGCGGGGGGGGTGGGGGTTGCGCTGTGTCCTCGCCATCTGCAGTGTGAGCAGGCTATAATATTGGTTTAATGGCCGGCCAGGATTGGAGCAAACTATGATCCCAGCTGTTTAATGTCCTAGATGCTGAGGGGAATAGGGACTGAAGCACCTAGGAGGCTCTCTATGTCACCCAGTCTATTCATATTAATGATCAGAAGTGAAACAAAAATAAAATAAAGTTTGTTGAAAAACACATTTAGTATGCTGCATAAGTTATAGGGATCAGAGTATTGCAATGTAGAGTAATTAAAATATGTAGGGATCAGAATATAAGTAATGCGGAAAAAGAAAACATTATAGGAGTGAGAATATGTAATTTATTTTTATAGTTTTGTTTTAAAAGTAGTAAAAAAAATGTATTGTTTTAAAGAGTACCTGTCATCAAACTAAAATTTTAATAGATTGTTCCTTATGTAATTCTAAGACACTTTGCTATTTACTTGCTGTTAAAATACTCAACCTTTATATGTTTTTAAAGGGGTACTCTGATGATCAACTGGTGCAGAAAGTTAAACAGATTTGTATATTACTTCTATAAAAAAATCTGAATCATTACTTATCAGCTGCTGTATGCTCCACAGGAAGTTAATTTTACTTTTCTGTCTGACCACAGTGCTCTCTGCTGACACCTCTGTCCATGTCAGGAACTGTCCAGAGCAGGAACAATTCCCCATAGCAAACCTCTCCTGTTCTAGACACTTCCTGACATGGACAGAGGTGTCATCAGAGAGCACTATGTTTACTATGGTGCCCTAGGTCACCGCTGCTGTCCACTCTCCTCTCATGCTTTGAACAGGAGTTTATTCCATGATCTCCATGCTCTATAGAGAATGCAATGGTGTGGAGAGATAGTCCCTTTTTACTGCACGACAATTTACCAAGATGGTCCCACCATGACGGTGCCAAATAGGGATCGACCGATTATCGGTGTGGCCGATATTATCGGCCGATAATCACGATTTTGGGCATTATCGATAATTGGCAATTACCTTGCCGATATGCCCATAATGCCCCGCACCCCCCCCCACCGAACTGCCGCATCGCCCCACCAGTGACCCGCCGCACCGCCCCACCGCACCGTGTTGCACCCCCCACCGCACCGCCCCGGCCCCATTGCCTCCCCCCTCCCCGGTTTTATAATTACCTGTTCCCGGGGTCAACACTACTTCTGGCTCCTGCTGCGTCCTGCGTTACGCTGTGCGCACTGACGAGTGACGTGACGCGACGTCACCGTCAGTGCGCACAGTGACAGCTCAGGAGGACGCCACCGGAGCCAGATGTAGAGTGGACCCCGGGAACAGGTAATTATAAAACCAGGGATGGGGGAGGCAATGGAGCCGGGGCGGTGTGGTGGGGGTGCGTCGCGCTGCGGTGGGGCGGTAGGGGGCGCGGAGCGGTGCAGCGGTGGGGGGGGGGGGGGGGGGGGCGGTGGCGGTGATAGGACTCAGGTCCCCCGGACAGGCAGGGGGAGAGAAGCGGGTGGCGGCGGCGGTCTATGGCACCGCAAAAGCCGCTGCAGTTCATTGATTTAAAACGCCCACTTTAAATCAATGATCTGCAGCGGTGTGTGTGTGTGGGGGGGGGGGTAAATAGCTGATAACTTATACCGGAATATCGGTATAAGTTATCGGCTATCTGCCCTTACCTCCACAGATTATCGGTATCGGCCCTAAAAATACGATATCGGTCGATCCCTAGTGCCAAACCCTCGCACTTTGTCAAATTTCTCAAGGGTTGTTCTGCGCCTTTCCAGGGGTTGCTCTCCCTCTCGGGGATAATCCAACATTCTGATGTATAGGGCCTCCAGGGCTTTGATGTCTTGCTGCTGCGCCTGGTGCGCTTCATAAGGTAGCAGCTTCGGCCCATACTGCCCTCATCACCCCCACTATTTCAGCCACCTGGGCTTCCCTCTTAGACCTCTCAAACTGGGCTGTCGGAACTGGAGGATGGGGCTTCCCTGGCAGGGGAAGAAGGTGCTCACGCATATACTGGATCAGTCCGGGCTCATCGCCAAATAACCACCGGGGCAACGGTGGGGACCTGGGGCGTACCGCAGACTTCCGGACTGGGGGTATGGGTTTGCTCTAGGCTAGGGGTAGAAGGAGGGGTAGAAAAAGCAGCCTCAGCCAGGGTACTCACTTCTGACTCCTCTGTAGGGATCTCCGCCCAGGATCCCCAGGTCCGGTGGTGAGGGAACAGCCTTAACAGCGATGCTCTTCAGGAAGATGCCTTTGTTCCCTCCGCTGGGGTTGCTGGCCAGTCTCCATCGTCCTTGTGCAGAGAGCAAGGTCAGACAGAAAAGAAATTAAAAAAAGAAAAGAATTTCCTCCGTAGTATACAGCAGCTGATAAGTACTGGAAGGATTAAGATTTTTAAATAGAAGTCATTTACAAATCTGTTTAACTTTCTGGCACAAGTTGATTTAAAAAAAAAATTCCCATCGGAGTACCCCTTTAATGTGATTGAAAAAACAGCCACTAGGTGGCTCTGTTCTGTTCCCTGCGGCAAGTCAAACAGTTAGTTTGGTCTCCTCCCGGTCTGGTAGGAGACCAAACTCAGGAAGTGCATGCGGGGCATGGGGAGGCACAGCTGTTGTAGGCTTCAGTGACGTCGTGCCTGCTGGGGCAATCCCACTTTCTCGTGCCGGGAGCTCACACAATGTGAGCAAGGGAAAAGCTATGATACAGAGCTTTTTAAAGCTCAGAATTTTTTTTTAAGGGCAGGAGGGGTGTTAGGAGTATATATAATCTGAGTTAGTTTAGAAAATATGGTTAGATGACAGGTACTCTTTAATCATACTGACCCACAGATTATATTTAACATGTCCGATTTACTGCATGGCGAACGGCGTAAAAACAAAATCCACCCCTCCCCCCAATATTTGCACATGTCTATGTGGCTAGGGCACCATACTAAACATTCATTTTACATTATCTAAGTTTACATTATATGTAGATGCTATTTACTATATTAATAAACCAATGAATACAATGATTTTCTTCCTTTTTTTACCCAAGGATCGTTGTTATTTGTGTCTTATGGGTGCTTTACAGCTGGATCTTGGTGGAGCTCCTGCTGGGCCTGCAGGCACTGGAAAAACGGAGACAACAAAAGACCTTGCCAAAGCACTGGCTATTCAGTGTGTTGTGTTCAACTGTTCTGATGGGCTGGATTACAAGGTATACAATGTGATTCCTTCAGCAAGTGTTCAATGACTTGGACCCATTGAAACCAAACGTTATCTGTGCAATATGTGGATGTGACACATCTTCTACAACAAGAGATTCTCTCAGTAGCTGCTTTCAGCTTCTGCTCATTGATGGCAATTATGAATAGGGTATTCTCTTCCATTAACTCAGAATGCCCCAATAACATATTTAAAAAATGAGTTTTCTGAACCAGACAACCCTTTGAGTTGCAGCCACTATTCAGCAAAAAACAGTCCTTTCATATTGTTAATATCTGTGCAGATTTCCAGATATATAGCAATGGGTGTCTCTTCTGGATTTGTGTCTTTTGTGTTCAGTGATAGCTGTCCATTGGAAACCTCCAATATCACATCCAGATTTCACAGTTCACAGCATATAAATGAATGCAGAATGACAAAGTCTGCTTTATCTATTTGGACTATTTTAGAGACATTTGTTCTTTACATTCCCTGCCCTTTTTATGCAGATGATGGGTCGATTCTTCAGCGGTTTGGCCCAGTCTGGAGCCTGGTGTTGTTTTGATGAATTTAACCGAATTGACATTGAAGTGCTTTCCGTTATTGCCCAGCAGCTTATTACAATAAGGAATGCCAAAGCTGCAAAGGTAACACTCATTTTCTCTGCCTAATCCTGCTATGAATGTTTGCTTTTCTTTAGCTTTAATAGACCATTAATAAAATAAATAAAATGCTGCTTTTTGTTTAACCTATTTTACTGTCTTCTTTTTTCATTTTGCACTGTGCGAACCCAGCCCAACCCAGTACCATCACTTTTTTTTAGAATTGAACTTGAGTAGTTCGCAGAGGAGTTTACAGTAACAAGGCACAGACCCCTTAACTCCTTAGTGACCAAGTCAATTTGATCCTTATTTCCCAAACAGGTTTATCCATTTTATTTTCATTGTTGCATTCTAAGAACTATAAAATTTTTATTGTTCATCATAGACATATGAAGGATTGTTTTTTGTAGGAAAAGTTGTACTTTTGTGGTGTGATGCAGGGTAGATGGAATTACCCTAGAGGCAGATGGCATTAACCCCTTGTGTTTGTGGCACCAGGGCGTGGTTTAACTGCTTCACCACCTGAAGGTAGGCCTCTGGATCCTGGGCTAGGCACGGGGGCAAATAATGACTCAGACGCCAAGTTATGGCACAACGGCAGCTTTACTGAGTCAGACAGGTGTAACAGTCTATATAGCTTGGCTAGGCCCAAAGAGGTGACCAGTGACTTCAGAGATCACAGGGCTTGCTGGGACTTATAGTTGACTTGGACAGTTTGAATGGGTACATTCACACAGGCGGGTTTACAGTTAGTTTGAGCTGCTGCAAATTTTCCACCGCAGCACAAACTCCTAGAGGGAAACTCACCGTAAACCCCTGCCTGTGTGAATGTACACTACACTGCACTAACACATATTAAAGGGTAAAACACTACATATACACCCCCTTACACTGTCCTCCCCCCCCCCCCAATAAAAATGAAAAATGTATCGTACGGCAGTGTTTCCAAAACGGAGTCACCAGCTGTTGCAAAACAACAACTCCCAGCATTTCTGGACAGCCACTGACTGTCCAGGAATGCTGGGAGTTTAGCAACAGCTGGAGGTACCCCTATGTCCACTCCTATGTAATCCCTAATTCAGTCCTCAAATGCGCATGGCGCTCTCACACTTCGGAGCCCTGTCCTATTTCAAGCAAACAGTTTAGGTCCACATATGGGGTATTTCTGTACTCGGGAGCAATTGCGTTACAAATTTTGGGGGTCTTTTTCTCCTTTTACCCCTTATGAAAAGGAAAAGTTGGGGTCTACACCAGTGTAAAAAAATAAAAATGTTTACACTAACATGCTGGTGTTCCCCATACTTTTTATTTTCATAAGAGGTAAAAGGAAAAAAAGACGGAAATACCCCATATGTGGGCATAAAATGCTCTGCGGGTGCACAACAAGGCTCAGAAGTGAGAGCGCACTAGGTACATTTGAGGCCTAAATTGGTGATTTGCACAGGGGGGGCTGATTTTACAGCGGTTCTGACATAAACGCAAAAAAAGAAATACCCACGTGTGACCCCATTTTGGAAACTAAACCCCTCACGGAATGTAACAAGAGGTATTGTGACCCTTAACACCCCACAGGTGTTTGACAAATTTTCATTAAAGTTGGATGGGAAAATAAAAAATAAAAAATGTTTTTAACTAAAATGCTGGCGTTACCCTAAATTTTTCATTTTCACAAGGGAGAATAGGGAAAAAAGCCCCCCAAAATGTGTAATTCTAATAAAAATTTGAATCACCCCCTTTTCCCATAAAAAAAAAAGTGTGTAAATAAAAATAAAAACAAACATATGTGGTATCGCCGCGTGCGTAAAGGTCCAGACTATAAAAATATATTGTTAATTAAACCGCTCGGTCAATGGCGCACACGCCAAAAAATTCCAAAGTCCAAAATAGCATCTTTTTGGTCACTCTTTATACCATAAAAGAATGAATAAAAAGCAATCAAAAAGTCTGATCAAAACAAAAATGGTACCGATAAAAACTTCAGATCACGGCGCAAAAAATTAGCCCTCATACTGCCCCGTTTGTGGTAAAATAAAAATGTTATAGGGGTCAGAAGATGACACTTTTAACAATAAAATCAAGATGCTTTATTGAAGAAAAGGATGGCATACAATATGATAACGCATCAAACAGAAAACAAGAAAAAATCGGGTCCCCCTTGGGAGACACATAAACAATAAAACACAAAAGTCAGTCAGCATAATGTTCAGTGAAGTGTTGAGCAAGATACATAGTTCATGGTTACAAATAATGACAGGTCATTGCAATGCAAATACAGGAATAAGAATAGGAGGGACATACTATGAGGGGAGGGCAGTAAGTGAGGGTACTGGTCAGTAACTCAATAAAGGGAAAAGCTATGAGAGATAGGGGGGCAGTAGAGGGAGGATATCCAGGGGTCCCAAACCGCTGTGAACCTCTCGACTGTGTCATCACGGATTGCTGAGAGTTTCTCGTTAAGCATAATGGCATTAATATGGATTATAACCGGAGACAGAGGACAGAGCTATGGTAAGCTGTTTCCATTGTGAGGCAATATAAATGCGAGCCGCCAATAAGATATGTTCAACCAGGCGATTTATACGATTTGGCATTCTACTAGGCCTATGACCCAAGAGACAGAACACAGGATTAGCAGGTACCGAACATGGAAGGATATTGGTCAGCATCGTCAACAATTGTCGCCAAAATGATACAACTACCGGGCAACTCGTATGGTACATCGTACCTCTAGCACCACAAGCTCTAAAGCAATATGGGGACACTGTAGGATAGATGTAGTGTAACCTCGTTGGAACCATGTGCAATACTTTAATAGAAGTTTCCACTAATGAAACTTGCCAACTTCCCCTGCTAACGGAATCACAACAGGCGTGCCATTGAGAAAGAGAGAGTTCAGAATAGAGATCTGCCTCCCAATCGGTCATAAACTTAAGTTTCCATCCCTAGGGGTAGGTGAGTTCATTTGTGCATAGTGGGAGGCGATAAGTCCAGGAAGACCAGGAGTATAAATTGAGCGAGCCTCAAAGGGAGTCGGAGTAACCTCGTACAATCGAGGCCCAAGTGAGGCAAAAAAGGACTAAATTTGTAGAGCTCTATTACGTTCTCGCGGCGGGACAGAGGATCTATTGATCAAAATATCTAAGGACATAAGACGTTTCTGAATCAAAAACTTTGAGAGGCAAGTCAAATCGGCATCTATCCACCAACGAAAAGAAACTTTTTAAACGTATTAATTTTCATGCAGGGTTTTTTTCCAGAAGTACGACAAAATCAAACCTATAGGATATCATCTTAATCGTATGGACCTACAGAATAAAGATAAGGGCCCAGATTTATTAAACTGTGTGAGAAAAAATTGAGTGATTTAGCCACAGCAACCAATCACAGCTCAGCTAATGAGCTCTAGGTAAAGTGAAAGCTGAGCTGTGATTGGCTGCTGTGGGAAACTCTATCCACTTTTTCTCTCACACAGTTTGATAAATCTGGGTCAAGGTGTCATTTTTACCGAAAAATGTACTGCGTAGAAACGGAAGCCCCCTAAAGTTACACAATGGCATTTTTTCTTCAATTTTGTCCCACAATGATTTTATTACAAAGTAGAATTGGTGGTGCAAAAAAGAAGCCATCATATGGATTTTTAGGTGCAAAATTGAAAGGGTTATGATTTTTAAAATGTTAGGAGGAAAAAATGTATGTAAACGTATGCAGTCTATACCACAAAGAAAAATGAATACAATAAAAAAATCTGCAACATTGAGCCACATGTGAACCCTAAGCATCAGTCAGTAGAGAGTAGATTCCTCATAGGTTTTGGAAGGGGAAAGCAGTAAATGAATGTAGCTGTGCTAATGCACGAGAGCTAGTGAAGGCTGCATATTAGGGGGCCTAAAAATGAATGAAGGAATAAAGATTGCTGCTCTTCTCAGCTAAAGATAATGGTACGGGTACATTCACATGAGCATATTTTCTGCTGCAGATCTGCTGTAGCAGATTTTCTTACCCATTGATGTCAGTGGGCAGCAAAATCTGCTGCAGCAAATCTGCAGCAAAAATACACACATGTGAATGTACCCCTACAGTGAAATCTCGCCAAAAGGTCAACTATTTGAGAAGACCCCTCCCTTATCCAAACCAGATTTTCAGTTCTGTCATATAATATATCTACTGCCCATGTTTTTTGAGGAGGCTATATCCCGTGAGGACATCTCTGAGAGGCTTCATTTTATATGTAAAAATCATTTTTCCATGTGAAAGGTACCCATAGCCTTGACACACACACTGCACAGTTTTAGATGTAGTAAGATAGATTACTAAAAAGATAGATTAAGAAAGGTAATTATTCCTTACATATTAAAGAATAAAATTTTAAGCAGATAATAGAACATAGATTCTATACTAATTTAACTCATTACTTTTACAACCTCATAACGCTAAAAGCTTTATAAAAGTGCATGTTTCTTTTCCATTTATTATCAATACTTTATGCAACTTTCTCTATAGCTTTCCAGATTTATGTTTGAAGGCCAAGAGATCAAGCTGGTTATGACATGTGCAGCATTTATTACAATGAACCCTGGCTACGCGGGAAGGACTGAGCTGCCAGACAACCTGAAGGCCCTTTTCCGACCATTTTCAATGATGGTGCCAAATTATGCCTTGATTGCTGAGGTAAGAGTATGTTTCAAAAATACTGCAATAATCCAATAATTTTCTGTCTTTTGTCATTTTACGTGTGTTGTTTTATTGTGCTTTAGGTTATTCTGTATTCTGAAGGTTTTGAGTCAAGTAAAGTTCTGGCCCGCAAGATGACACAAATGTATAAACTTTGTAGTGAGCAGTTATCACAACAAGATCACTATGACTTTGGAATGAGAGCGGTTAAATCAGTTTTAGTCATGGCTGGGTAAGAAACTTCTGTGCATTATACTGTACAGTACTTCATTAATTCTATTATAAAACAATACTAAGATATACTAAAATAAGTTTGCTTCTTTCATCTTTTTAAGTTCATTGAAGAGAGAGAATCCTGAGCTAAATGAAGATGTGGTTCTAATTCGTGCTTTACGGGATTCGAATCTACCAAAGTTCTTAACAGATGATGCTGAATTATTTAGGTATCTGCATAACCTTCCTTTTCTTACAACTCACCTTGGCAACAAAAGTGCAAATTTCCAAATTAGGCCTAATTAGCGATTTTCCCTCCACATGGTCATGTGACATTAGTGTTATACGTTTATAGGTGTGAATTTGGTGTTATTGCTCTCACATTCTCTAATACTGGTCACTGGAAGTTTAACATGGTACCCCATGGCAAATAACTTGCACTACATAAAGATGGCTTAGGCAATAAGAAGATTGCAAAGACTGTGAAACAGTTTCATCTTAGTGGACAACACTATACAGTGGTTTCACAGGACAGGTTTTACTCAGAACAGGTCTCGCCATGGTCAACCAAACAAGTTGAGTGCACAAGTCATATCTAGAGCTTGTCTTTGGGAAATAGATGTATGAGTGCTGCCAGCATTGCTGCACAGGTTGAAGGGATGGGGGGGGGGTCAGTCTGTCATTGGTCTGCCTGGATGTCGTCCAACAAAGAAGCCCACAAACAGTTTGCTGAAAACAAGCAGTCTAAAGACATTAAAAAGTGGAGCCATGTCCTGTGGTCCAATGAGACCAAAATAAACTTATTTGGTTCATATGGTGTCATATGTATGTGACGGCAGCCAAGTGAGGAGTACAAAGACAAGTGTGTCTTACAGTCAAACATGGTGGTGGGAGTGTCATGTTTTGAGCCTGCATGAGTGCTGCTGTCACTTGGAAACAGTTTATTGAAGAAACTATGACTGCCAACATATACTTTGACATACTGAAGCAGAGCATGATCCCCTCCCTAATTCCTAACACACCTCCAGGACGACCACTGCCTTGCTAAAGAAGCTGAGGTTAAAGGTGATGGATTGGCCAAGCATGTCTCCAGACCTAAACCATTTTAAAGGGGTACTCCCGTGGAAAACTTTTTTTTTTTTTTTTAAATCAACTGTTGCCAGAAAGTTCAACAGATTTGTAAATTAAATATATAGAGAAAAGCAGATAGTTGGAGGTACTCAATCTATATATTGACTTGTAAATTACTTCTATTAAAAAATCTTAATCTTTACAGTACTTTTAGGGTCTGTATACTACAGAGGAAATGGTTTTCTTTTTGGAACACAGAGCTCTCTGCTGACATCACGCGCACAGTGCTTTCTGCTGACATATCTGTCCATTTTAGGAACTGTCTAGAGCAGCATATGTTTGCTATGGGGATTTTCTCCTACTTAAGATTTAGAAAAATTTACTTAAGATTTTTTTAATAGATGTAATTTACAAATCTGTTTAACTTTCTGATTTAATTTTTTTTTTCCATTGAAGTACCCCTTTAAGCATCTGTGGGGCATCCTCAAACGGAAGATGGGGGTACATAAGGTCTCTAGCATCCACCAGCTCTGTGATGTCATCATGGAGGAGTAATAGAGGACTCCTATGGCAACTTGTGAAGCTCTGGTGAACTCCATGCCCAAGAGGCTTAAAGGGGTACTCCGCCCCTAGACATCTTATCCCCTATCCAAAGGATAGGGGATAAGATGTCAGATCACTGGGGTCCCGCTGCTGGGGCAGCACCCCGCTATCATTACTCCGCAGAGTGAGATTGCTCTGCACGTAATGACGGGCAATACAGGGGCTGGAGCATGGTTACATTACGGCTCCGTCCCTCGCGACGTCACGGCCAGTCCCCTTCAATACAAGTCTATGGGAGGGGGCGTGGCGGTCGTCATGCCCCCCTGCCATATACTTGCATTAAGGGGACGGGCCGTGATGTCATGAGGGGCGGAGCCTTGACGTCACGCTGCTCCGGACCCTGTATCGCCCGTCATTACGCACAGAGCGAACTCGCTCTGTTCGGTAATGATTGCGGGATGCCGCAGTGGCGATCCCCGGGGTCCCCAGCAGCGGGACCGCGGCGATCTAACATCTTATCCCCTATCCAAAGGATGCCAGGGGCGAAGTACCCCTTTAAGACACTTTAGGCCCAGTTTGGACATTTACACTTAGGGGTGTACTCACTTTTGTTGCCAAGATTTAGACATTAATGGCTTTGTGTTAAGTTATTTTAAGGGGACACAACATTATACACGGTTATACAGGCTGTGCACTCACTACTTTACATTGTAGCAGAGGGTCATTTCTTCAGTGTTGTCACATGAAAATATATCATAAAATATTTACAAAAATGTGAGGGATGTATTCACTTATGTGATATACTGTTTATCTTTCTATCCATCTATCTATAATCAGTGCATAATTTTATTCATCAAACGTTTCACAAGAAACATTTTAGCTGCCTCGCACAGTCACTTTCAAGCCTGTATCATATTTTATTTAGAGGCTATGTGCATCTTCGCAACCAATTTTTCTATTGCAACTAAAAATATGGAAAATGTTGACTCACTTTTCATCATAGAAAAATGTTGCATTAATAGATATCATCCAACATGATTCAGTGGTCCCTTAATCCTTCTGTGTTTATATTTTTTTCAGTGGAATTATATCTGATCTTTTCCCTGGAGTTGTCATTCCCGAACATGACTATGGCACTTTACAGTCCACCATAATAAAAGTAATGCTAGCACGTGGTCTGCAGCCTGTGCCCAGCATAGTGCACAAGGTCATTCAGTTCTTCGAGACCATGATCGTCAGACATGGAGTCATGTTAGTTGGACCCACCGGAGGGGGAAAAACTACTGTATACCAGATCCTGGCAGATGCACTGACAGCCTTGCATCAGGCAGGGGAGACACATCATTTCTACCAGCCTGTTAAAACATATGTACTAAATCCAAAATCCATCACAATGGGTGAATTATATGGAGAAGTCAACAACTTAACCTTGGAATGGAAGGATGGTTTAATGGCATTGAGTGTCCGGGCAGCTGTAAATGATACTTCTAAAGACCACAAATGGATTATCTGTGATGGCCCTGTTGATGCATTGTGGATTGAAAACATGAACACTGTCCTGGACGATAATAAGATGCTCTGCCTGGCAAATAGTGAAAGAATCAAATTCACACCCCAAATTCATATGGTTTTTGAGGTAATTTAATAGAGTATGTTTTTCATTTTATATTTCTCATTCATAAGCAAATGATTTCCCAAAAAGGGTAAGCGCTAGCCTAAAATGTAATCCAACATTTAAAGCTTATAGATTTAAAAGGGTTATCCTACATGATAGGGAATAAGTTTCTGATTGTGGGGGTGGGGAGGTTGGTGGACCAACCGCTGGGACCCATGTGATCTCTAGAACAGGGCCTCAGCTCTCCCTGTAGCATGGTGCAGTAGATACTGCTGCTGCCAGTCATTGGCTTATCTCCTCAAGAAGCCTCAAGAGGACCTAATATGCCCGACCATTTTCTTCCCTGACATCTGCTGTTTGGGGACAATTGAAAGGCCCTTATACACATATTTTAGGTGGCTCATTCTGTTGATTAAATTATGTATTGAAAATGGCAGCTTTAAAAGGGTTATTTGCTTTAAACAAATTGTTACAATTACATTTCACACAATGTCACACAGCTAGGATGTTCTGACATGAGCTGTAAGCTATGAGAGGGTCTAGCTGCAGTTCCTTTAACCCCTTCTAAACCACACAACCCTCTGCATTGTCATGAAATCCCTTCTTAAAAATGTTAAGAAAGGCTGAATCCTGAAGATATTGGGGGAGATCTATCATTGCATTTAGAGCATGTGTGCCATAGCACTTTTTCATCGAATTTTGTGGTTACGCCTGAAGTAGCAAACAGCCTTACCTAAGTGTCATGAATGGGGTTTGTCTAAAAATGAAAGTGAGAGCGCTCCATGGTGCAGTTAAAACAGGGACATAAAGGTGAAGGGGATAAAATCAAACCGCTCACCCTGAAATGTTGTGCAGCCCCATACACAACAATGGTATTACTCATAATGGAGGAGTCCGCTGCCCACTGGCTTGGTAAGGTATAGTGCAGCCGAAGGTAGAGATAAAAATTTTATTCCCAAGATTCAACGCGTTTCACTGCGATTGCCCAGCTTCTTCAGGCAGTGAAACGCAATCGCAGTGAAACGTGTTGCATCTTGGAAAAAGATCACGTTGAAGCAATCCCGATCTAGAAACACTCTCCCTGTCTACTTGTCTATCCACCCTAAATGATGGATAGACAACTGGGCATTGGTCCCTTCCTGCGCTAAAGTGCAATGGCATCAAGGTCAACAAAAACAAACAATACTGTAAATAGTCGGGGACAGGTCAGAAATGTAACGGGAATACAAAAACCAACAAAGAGATAAACCAGGCAGGATATAAAAACTAACAAAGCAGTATATAACATACTAACATACAGTTCAGAAACCGGAATCAAGATAAACGGCAGATATAAATAAATGAACAAGACTAGATATGGAATAAATATACAGCAGACAAAACCAGGAGATGCAGGGGATGAACAGATAAACTAAATGCCAGAACACTAAACGGGTCAGGAAATATAGAACACTGTTAACACTGGACACAGAACAAAGAACACTCTACACAAACAGATACAAGTTCAGAGGACACAGATCAGTGTTAAAGGGGTACTCTAACCGTCACGCCCCCTCCCATAGACTTGCATTGAGGGGGCAGAGCCGTGATATCACAATACTCCGGCCCCTGTATCGTGAGTCATCACGCACGGAGCAAACATAGCTCTGTGCAGTGATGACTGGGTGCTGCAGGAGAGATTGTGGGGGTCCCCAGCAGCGGGACCCCCGTGATCAGACATCTTATCCCCTATCCTTTGGATAGGGGATAAGATTTCTAGGGCGGAGTACCCCTTTAAAGTACAGAGGACACTATAGATCAATGGTAATGTACAGAGGACATTCTAGATCAGTTATCATGTACACTATGATCAGTGCATGTACTAAAAACACTAAGGATCAGAAATCATGAACTTAATAAACAGGAATACTAAATACTGAACAATTGACTGAGAACAAGAACTATGCAGGACTGATATAACACATAATGTGAACACAGACTAGGAAATATCACAGAGCAAACACAATACTTAAAATGTACTAAAACCAAGCATTCTAAAATCTATATCATAAACAGGAATAATAACCATGGTTAAAACTCAGATAAATACTAAGACAGACAAAAGCAAGGTGCATAATAAAACAGTCACGGTCAGAGTAAAACACTAATCACCAGCAGCCAGTTCCAGCAGAGCTTGGGTTTACATAACCCCACCCAAGCTGCCATAGGCTAAGAGCATTAACTCATTCTTAGCCAGGGAGAATAGCACTGAAAACTGTTCAGACACAAGCCTATTGTCTGAACAGATCCCAAAACAGAAAAATACAAAAACACAAAAATGGACATTACACTAAGTTTTCACTTAGTGTAAAAAAGTGTTCTCCAAAATGTTGTAAGTCAAAATCAGGTCAGACCTGGCTGACAAAATTGTGTTCTGAAATGATTACATTTTTTGCTTATGTACGCCAAATTTATCTACCCGCCGTGATAGTATGATAAATGTGTCGCACATAAGCAAAGCCAAAGCAAAACAAGAATTACTTCAAAATTCACTTTCCAAAGACAACAATGATAAATGTCCCCAATTAAATTTCCAAAGAATTTAGAAGTGAAAAATGCTCTGAGTTGGTTTACTAGCTAAGCAACACCACAATTAGACTCTATTCACATGACATCTGCATGAGAGCTATTTTTATTCCCATATACAGGAATGAGCAGCTTGGATCCAAATAGCTCAATAATGAAGTAAACATTCAGCATCCAAGCTACTGTAACAAGCATCTGTTTTATCATCGTATAGTACATGCAATAGTTTAGCCTTGCCGATAAAGAATATTATGTGCTTTTCAGTACATAATAAGCCATCAATTTATCTTGCTAATCATATTTTATATTTTAGGTCCAAGATTTGAAGGTTGCGTCTCCTGCTACTGTAAGCCGATGTGGAATGGTTTATATTGATGCTGAGGAGCTTAAATGGATGCCCTATGTACAAACCTGGATAGCTGGGCTTCCACCTAAAGTATGTGCCCTGTAACCATTTGTGTGAACATGAGAATCAAGTCAACAAACCTAAAGAGCTGTGGCACGTGTTCCCTCCTGAAAATTTGGGGCAATTAGTAATTGGCCCAAATAACTCTTACAACATTACTGATGAAGCTACCACATACTATGTAGGATATGCTAGCCACATATGCTATTATTATTCCATCTACTGTACTCGCTAGGATTCTTTTAGTAACCAGCAGATCAAAACCAATGAACATTGCATGTGTTTTCTGGGATTTTGAAGTCAATATTTCATCATCAGAGCATGGGACACAGTATCACAATGTGATACATATACACAGTGTCCCAATGTGATACATTCAAGAACAGCAATAATTACTATATACACTCCTATAGGGTATGTTTACACGTTAATACCTCGCATCGGGTTTCTCACTACAGGAAAACCCCTGTTTTTTTCACTTCCATTCACGTCAATGGGTCTGCAGTCAATCTTCAGTTCTGCCACTGTTGCAGATTCTACGTGGATCCATTGAAGTGAAAGGGAAAACCCACTGCGAGTTAGGTGTGAACATTTAACCTTAATATGAGGTCATGAGATGTTCCTAAACAGCGATTTGTGCTGTACATACATACACATATTTATTAATTTTGCCTTTCTATTCAGATTACAGTGGTATGTTAGTTATCAAGTTTTTCTGCTCTTATATGTTAGTTAGTTTGTTGTTATTTTTAGTGGGGAGGAGGGGCTTAGTGGCATTATAGGGTCATATGGGATTATAGGGTCATGTGTACTATTTTCCCTTTACAGGTTATTTTGTGCAATTTGATCCCGACAGATAAATTTATATTATGGAATATGTGACAACTGTAATGACCAGCACTGATTTTCATATTCCTGAAAAAAAACTATGAAGCTTCCTATTCAATAACATGAAAAACGTATTCACAAAATACATTATAATACTTTTTTATTCCACATTTAATAAACTTTAGTTGCTAACAACAGAATACTTCTTTATATTGCAACATTTTAACGTGTCCCTGTTCTTTACATAAACTTTTCACACTTTTAGTTATACAGAGGTTATTCAGATCTTAAAATATATTATTTTTTTATTTGGGTTATTTTCTGTACATGCACAGCAAATGTGGCATATTCTGCCCATTTAACCCCCTTGATGCTGCAGTCAATAGCAGCTTTGGCATCTAGGCAGTTAGACAGAGAGGGGAATCACCTGTTTGGTCCCTTTGCAATTGTGGACACCATAAATATATTTTTTTGTTTCTCAGTACATTAGATAGTAAAATAAAAGCTGCAATTTGAGCTGCACAAAACAAACCCAGATACAGTGAAGGAGTTTAAGCATGCTTGGGATAGGCATAGGACTATCCTTCATATAAGATAGGGACAATGACTATTCATAGTATTCAGAATATTGCGCATACTAGATGGGCCAAATGGTTCTTATTTGCTGACACCTTCTATGTTTCTATGTTTAACCCTTATATAGCTATGTCACAAAAAAAAGTTGTTTTTTGGAACATTAGGTTGAAAAATTTGAATAATTAAACATGTTCTAAAATAGTTAATTTCATTAGTCCAATGAGAGACAGATTAATGTTATATATAAGTCCGGTAATATTAACACATATTTACTTCGGTATTATGTCCCAGCCCAAATGCCAGCCTCATAACCCAAATCATTAGACCTCTGGTCAAGCCAGCCATAATACTGATGTAATACTAGTATGATTCCAGGTTTGTTGGACTTTTCTGCTCATAGCCACTTACATGTACTGTGTTTCCCAATGGATGTAGAAAAGACCCATGTTTTATTAATGTTTTGTTCTTTACAGTTGACAGATGAAATGAAGCAGTATATTTTGGATTTGTTTGAACGCTACGTTGAGGATGGCCTCAAATTTGTCAACAGAAAATGCACTCAAGCTATCTCTCAAGTGGATATCAGTAAAGTAACTACACTTTGCTGTCTACTCGAATCACTGCTGCTCGGCAAAGGAGGACCAGACTTAAAAATGGTACATGTGCTAATGTCTACTACAATATTGAATAAAAAGTGGTCCATGTACTAGTAGGTATTTATTAGGTAACATAAATCTGATAAATATTCACTAATCATAGGTTCATTCTTTTATTAGTTTGGCTATATGCACTTTTTACAGGTCAAAAAAATGTTTTGTTAAAAATATATATACATTTTTTTTGTATTTTGCCACATAAACTGATGAAAAAAGGACCCAATGCTTATATTTATAACTGAACAATTATGGCCTTAAAATTAACAATGTGAGAATCAAGAGATATTTTCCTGTCTGTGTTTAATAGAATTTATTTGGAAGAATACTTGTTATATAACGCCCATTTTTGTCCTGTTTTATGCACCAAAAAATGCCCAAATTCAATTTTCGTTGCATTTATTGTCAGGTATTATACGCTAGAATTTTGCTGTACAGGATTAGTAGTAATATCTCTGTTAAATCTAAAGCAACAAACGTAAGAATTTTTGATTTATTTATTGTTTATCACACTCAACATTATTATAATTAATATTTTCAGGAACAGTCAAAATTGAATAGCGTTATCTGTCAGACATTTGTCTTCTGTTATGTCTGGTCTGTTGGTGGGAATCTAACAGAAAATCATTGGGATGCTTTTGATACATTTGTCAGACAGCAGTTTGAAGATAACTCTGAAGCCAAGGTAAGAGGTGAAAGAAAATCATTATTCCCCATGTAGTAATACATAATAGAATGTTTGGTCAGGTTGCACTGATTTTTTTATTTTTAAAAGACGTTATGCATTTTTTTCTGGACCACTAGGTGTCAGTGTGTCATCATCTAGAGAACAGATAATTCTACGAAATTGAAGCAGGTCGTTTGACGTTCTTAGTTTTTATTAGTGTACAGAGAACTGTATTTATTTTTTATGTCATTACAGCTATTGGGAGACCCATAGCATAGAAATGAGAAATAATTTGTGTAAATCGCTATAAGATATTAAAATTGGTCCTTCATATACATACTGGATGCATTTTGAAATTAAAGACAAAAAGTTAATTTTATATTTAAAAACCTTGCTTTGTTTTTATTTTGTTTTCCTATGTTGAAATGTAGGCTTTGAATTTCACTGCTATGTCTAAAGGGTCTCTGTCATCGAGAAAAACCTTGGAGCCCATCCAGTACAGCATTACGGAGATCACGGCCAGCTGGGGAGTGAAGTGCGCTACTATGTGCTTCTCCCAGTAATATATCCCAGTGATATCTCAGACCCCAAGTGATAAGAAAAATTCACATGTCTGTCTGACATGTCAAAAGTTTTTCTAATTGACAGGAGCACTTTAATACTTTGGGATGATTTTTGCTTTTTTTTTATACTGCAATGTTTTTTGGATACACAGGGATATTTCCCAATGTATACTTTCACTCAGTGGCATATGTGATACATAGATTTCCATGTTAAAAAACCTATGCTGCATAGTTTATGTCTGTAAATTGAATAGCACACCAGCCTTCACTATAACATAAAGTAAATGTAAACTCTGATATAAAACTCTGATGCAAATTGTCTCTCTTTTGGCCTCTGTCGGGTAAGGGGGGATGGGTGTATAGATAAGTTTATTGTACAGTGACCCCCCGACCTACGATGGCCCCGACATACGATCATTTGAACATACGATGGTCTCTCAGAGGCCATCGCATGTTGAAGGCAGCATCAACATACGATG
The DNA here is from genome assembly GCF_029499605.1 of Hyla sarda. Lineage (NCBI taxonomy): Eukaryota > Metazoa > Chordata > Amphibia > Anura > Hylidae > Hyla > Hyla sarda. The sequence continues at coordinate 223,802,956 of NC_079189.1, forward strand.
CTTTTGTATGTCGGGGCCATTGCATAAACGGCAATCCGGCAGCGCAGACTGCTTCAGCTACCACCGGATGGCCGTTTACGGTGCCCCGTGTGGTCCGCTGACGATCACTTACCTGTCCTCGGGGCTCCGGCGCGTCCTCTTCGGGATCCCCTGCATCGTCGGCGCTCTCCATCGACGTCATCACGTCGCTGTGCACGCCGTCCTGTCATCCAATAGGAGCGGCGTGCGCAGCAACGGGATAACGGCGACGGAGAGCGAGGATGCCGGGGAAGCAGAGGCCTTGCTGGAGCGGCGGGGACACCCCAGGGACGCGGCGACATCCAGGGCAGCGTTGATGAGCGGTGACGGTCCAGAGCGGCGGGGACAGGTGAGTACAACCTCCAATACCAGTGGTCTTCAACCTGTGGACCTCCAGATGTTGCAAAACTACAACTCCCAGCATGCCCGGACAGCCGTTGGCTGTCCGGGCATGCTGGGCGTTGTAGTTTTGCAACATCTGGGAGGTCCACAGGTTTTAGACCACTGTCCTATACTTTACATTGCACGGATCCCTCAACATGCGATGGTTTCAACAAACGATGGTCCATTTGGAACGGATTACCATGGTATGTTGAGGGACCACTGTATATGCTGAGAGATTCCACAACACACATGGCAAACACCACCAATGCTTTGTGGAAAAAGTGTTATTTCTATTCAAGTGATTATTGAGAAGAATTGGTAGATAACAGTAGAACCCTACTCATATTCTGGTTCTTTTCCGTCTTTCCTCCAGCTCCCGACCTCCGGTGATCTGTGGAGTGTCTACATGGATTATGACACAAAACGTCTGGATCCATGGGAGAGAATTATTCCTTCCTTTAAATATAACAGCAATGTACCATTTTTTGAAATGTTGGTTCCAACAACTGATACAGTGCGCTTTGGATATCTTATGGAAAAGCTACTGGCTGTAAAACATTCTGTGCTTTTTACTGGCATCACTGGTGTCGGCAAGGTGAGGGAAGATATGGTTTAAAACAGTTTATTAATATTATGATCAATGGAAATATGGGGGTACTATGTTTTGTCATTCAGCTGCATCATATTAATTATATTTTTAATTGAATGCAAAACATAACAGAATGGTCAACCTCCAGGACAGGTACTGCAGGCTTACATGGTTGAAATTTCTACACAATAACACAGTTAAAGGAAATCTGTCACCAGTGTCACCTGCACTAACCTGTTGGTACCGACAGATAGTGCAGGTGACACTTATGACAACGATACTCCAGGCACCCAGCTTACTGCATAGGCGGAGCTTACTGCACTGTTGCTGTTCTCTCACAGCGGGAGCAGCAGAGGTGACGCCACTAAGCTCCGCCCATGTCCCAAGCCGCTGCTGCTCTCTGCAGGGTCTCGCAGCAGCGGTGACGTCAGTAAGCTCTGCCTGTGCCCCAAGCCGGCTGCCGGGACTGGAGCTAATAGAGGAAATTACCAAAGATCCTCGCCACGGAACAGGACAAGGTGAGTACCGTTGTCATCAGTGTCACCTGCACTATCTGTCGGTACCGACAGGTTAGTGCAGGTGACACTGGTGACAGATTTCCTTTAATGCATTCTGCACATTTAATATGTCATTTTTAGAGAGTGTAAAGTTATAGTTATCCAACATATATATCTCTAAATCTCATCATTAGAGAAATGGCCTATTTTTGGGTTGATTATTAAGGTGAATAGAAAGGCGGAGAAGGGATAGCTTACAGTCAGAGACTAAATGATTAAGACTGAGCTGTACCAGATAGTGCATCTATACCCCTGGTGCAGTAATAAAAGATAAAAAAATAAATCTGGAGCTCTAGATCCAAAAATATATGGACACTAGTGATCATAAATAAATAACTAAATTAATTTATTAAGTAAAAATGATAGTGGGTGTGTGCAGTCCTCCCACACGGCCCTTGTGGGTGAATGCGTGCTCACAATATACAAGAATAGTGACAGCTGATAAAATAAGTGCAACCAATAAAGATAATAAGTAAATGTAGAAATAGCAGTGAAAACGAATATGTCCCACCACTAAATAAAAATAACGATCATGAATCACACAAGGTGCTCTGTTAAACTTAAGATCAGTTCTGTAAAAAATAGATTCAGTCCTTCTGCTTAAAGGAGTACTCCGACCCTAGACCTCTTATCCCCTATCCAAAGGGGACTCGCTCTGTGCATAATGAGGGGCGATACAAGGGCTGGATCGTTGTGACATCACGACCTAGCCCCTTGTGACGTCACGACCTGCCCCCTCAATACAAGTCTATGGGAGGGGGGGTGGCAGCAGTCACGCCCCTCCCATAGACTTGCATTAAGGGGGCGGGCCGTGATGTCATGAGGAGGTGGAGCCATGATGTCACGATGCTCCGGCCCCTGTATCGCCCGTCATTACACACAGAGCGAGTTTGCTCTGTACAGTGATGACAGCGGGGTGCCGCAGCCTAGATCCCGGGGGTCCCCAGCAGCAGGACCCCCGCGATCAGACATCTTATCCCCTATCATATGGATAGGGGATAAGATGTCTAAAGGCGGAGTACCTCTTTAAATATAGGTACAATCCTCAGAACATGTCCGCAGGTGATTAATACCTGTAACATTCTTGTAAACAAAATAATGTTTTCCATTATATCACTAGGATCATTCAGATAGTAAAAAGTCCTGTATTGGATGGAAAAGTCCTGTAATAAAAGTATGCACCGTCTATATTGTATAGTAAAATCCTGGAATAGAAGTTCTGTAATAGAAGTATGCACCGCCTATATTGTATAGTAAAATCCTGCAATAGAAGTCCTGTAATAGAAGTATGCACCGCCTATATTGTGTAGTAAAATCCTGGAATAGAAGTTCTGTAATAGAAGTATGCACCGCCTATATTGTATAGTAAAATCCTGCAATAGAAGTTCTGTAATAGAAGTATGCACCGCCTATATTGTATAGTAAAGTCCTGGAATAGAAGTCCTGTAATAGAAGTATGCACCGCCTATATTGTGTAGTAAAGTCCTGGAATAGAAGTTCTGTAATAGAAGTATGCACCGCCTATATTGTATAGTAAAATCCTGGAATAGAAGTTCTGTAATAGAAGTATGCACCGCCTATATTGTATAGTAAAATCCTGGAATAGAAGTTCTGTAATAGAAGTATGCACCGCCTATATTGTATAGTAAAATCCTGGAATAGAAGTCCTGTAATAGAAGTATGCACCGCCTATATTGTATAGTAAAGTCCTGGAATAGAAGTTCTGTAATAGAAGTATGCACCGCCTATATTGTATAGTAAAATCCTGGAATAGAAGTCCTGTAATAGAAGTATGCACCGCCTATATTGTATAGTAAAATCCTGCAATAGAAGTCCTGTAATAGAAGTATGCACCGCCTATATTGTATAGTAAAATCCTGCAATAGAAGTCCTGTAATAGAAGTATGCACCGCCTATATTGTATAGTAAAGTCCTGGAATAGAAGTTCTGTAATAGAAGTATGCACCGCCTATATTGTATAGTAAAGTCCTGGAATAGAAGTTCTGTAATAGAAGTATGCACCGCCTATATTGTATAGTAAAATCCTGGAATAGAAGTTCTGTAATAGAAGTATGCACCGCCTATATTGTATAGTAAAATCCTGGAATAGAAGTCCTGTAATAGAAGTATGCACCGCCTATATTGTATAGTAAAATCCTGGAATAGAAGTCCTGTAATAGAAGTATGCACCGCCTATATTGTATAGTAAAATCCTGGAATAGAAGTCCTGTAATAGAAGTATGCACCGCCTATATTGTATAGTAAAGTCCTGGAATAGAAGTTCTGTAATAGAAGTATGCACCGCCTATATTGTATAGTAAAATCCTGCAATAGAAGTCCTGTAATAGAAGTATGCACCGCCTATATTGTATAGTAAAATCCTGCAATAGAAGTCCTGTAATAGAAGTATGCACCGCCTATATTGTATAGTAAAGTCCTGGAATAGAAGTTCTGTAATAGAAGTATGCACCGCCTATATTGTATAGTAAAGTCCTGGAATAGAAGTTCTGTAATAGAAGTATGCACCGCCTATATTGTATAGTAAAATCCTGGAATAGAAGTTCTGTAATAGAAGTATGCACCGCCTATATTGTATAGTAAAATCCTGGAATAGAAGTCCTGTAATAGAAGTATGCACCGCCTATATTGTATAGTAAAATCCTGGAATAGAAGTCCTGTAATAGAAGTATGCACCGCCTATATTGTATAGTAAAGTCCTGGAATAGAAGTTCTGTAATAGAAGTATGCACCGCCTATATTGTATAGTAAAATCCTGGAATAGAAGTTCTGTAATAGAAGTATGCACCGCCTATATTGTATAGTAAAATCCTGCAATAGAAGTCCTGTAATAGAAGTATGCACCGCCTATATTGTATAGTAAAGTCCTGCAATAGAAGTCCTGTAATAGAAGTATGCACCGCCTATATTGTATAGTAAAGTCCTGGAATAGAAGTTCTGTAATAGAAGTATGCACCGCCTATATTGTATAGTAAAGTCCTGGAATAGAAGTTCTGTAATAGAAGTATGCACCGCCTATATTGTATAGTAAAATCCTGGAATAGAAGTTCTGTAATAGAAGTATGCACCGCCTATATTGTATAGTAAAATCCTGGAATAGAAGTCCTGTAATAGAAGTATGCACCGCCTATATTGTATAGTAAAATCCTGGAATAGAAGTCCTGTAATAGAAGTATGCACCGCCTATATTGTATAGTAAAGTCCTGGAATAGAAGTTCTGTAATAGAAGTATGCACCGCCTATATTGTATAGTAAAATCCTGGAATAGAAGTTCTGTAATAGAAGTATGCACCGCCTATATTGTATAGTAAAATCCTGGAATAGAAGTCCTGTAATAGAAGTATGCACCGCCTATATTGTATAGTAAAATCCTGGAATAGAAGTTCTGTAATAGAAGTATGCACCGCCTATATTGTATAGTAAAGTCCTGGAATAGAAGTTCTGTAATAGAAGTATGCACCCCTCACAGTGAAATAGATTTAGCTCGCTCCTCTCTGCTCCATCAATGGCAGTGTAAAGTCCTGCAATAAAGAAGTGTGGTACACAGTACCGCTCACCCTCTCATGTGTACACGAGTCCTCCTTTTTTCATAGGAATGTTACAGGTATTAATCACCTGCGGATATGTTCTAAGGATTGTACCTATATTTATGCTGAAGGAATTAATCAATTTTTTCAGAACTGATCTTAACTTTAACAGAGCACCTTGTGTGACTCATGATCGTTATTTTTATTTAGAGGTGGGACATCTTTATTTTTACTGCTATTTTTATATTTACTTATTATCTTTATTAGTTGCACTCATTTTACTTAATAAATTCATTTAGTTATTTATGATCACTAGTGTCCATATATTTTTAGATCTAGAGCTCCAGATTTATTTATTTATCTTCAGTGATTATTAAGGGGGTTCATTAATTTTACAACTTTTACTGTAACCCAAAATACAATATAAAAATATGGCCAAAAAAGGCTAGAAAAGTTGCAAAAAAGGACCAAATTACTGTCCAAATCCAAATAAATAGGCTGAAAAAGGGAAGACTTTAAAAAAACAGCTGTTCATTGAGGCTCAAAATGAACTCAAAAGATAGTACATAACATAGGCTGACTTATATTAGTAGTAAATTCTTGTCTTTCCTGGAGTTTCCGAATGCTTGTTGTACATTATCAAATATTAATAATACATCTGAAGACTGATGGTCGACAGATTTAATCACACTGTTTTAGGCTGTCTGTTTTAGACACTGTTTTTGTCTAACTAAAGTACTTGACATTGCTGCCGTTTTCCTTCTGTAACTTCTAGCTGTGTAATTTCTTTGCATGTAAAAGTATTTTTTATTATTTCTGTCTCTTTAGTCTGTTGTAGCTCGAGGTTTGTTAAAGAGAATTCAAGAAGAAGCCGGCTATGTTTCTGTGTATATAAACTTCTCAGCACAGACTTCCTCTGCACGAACACAAGAAATAATAGAGTCAAAATTGGAAAAGAAACGAAAAACCATTCTGGGTATGTAAACTTTAACCCCTGTGTTGCCTGGAAATTTTCAGACTTTTGAAAGATAAATAAAACCTGAATCATTAACTAAAATAAAATCACATCATATCCCAATACCTAAGTAAAGACTCACGTCAGTCACGTGACCCAGTGCGATGCCCACAGCGATGTCCAATAAGCCTGCAGCTTCTTTTTTCAGGCATCCAAGCATCACTGCCCTCACTGTACCCCTAGTGTACAAAGCAGTTTCTGTGTAATGAGGATTAAACAGTGAGTACAGTTAAGTACCAAATGTTTCGAATAAGTGTTAAAAACCTTGCCCCTATTATATAGAGTATATAGTACTGCACTGACCTCACGCTCTGTCACCTATATACAGTACTAACCTTGCCCTCCCCCTAATATATGCCCCTTATATACAGACCTCACCCCCTGCTATATATATATATATATATATATATATATACTTGATAAAGACAATGTGAGATTGTTGAAACGTTGCACTTTATTGTACTGTGCTGAGGATGAAATACATTTTCACCTGAATTTGTCACAATCAGTGTGCTGCGGTCTTTTTCCTTGGATATACTACTTTGGATTCTTGACATGGACCCAGATGATGGTGCGCACCTATTAATTTTATTCTTACGTGGATTTGGATGTGCTGTTCTTTCCTTTCTTATATATATATATATATATATATATATATATATATATATATATATATATGTGTGTGTATATATATATATATATATGTATATGTATATATAGGGCAGGGGGCCCTCCAGAGTGCTAGTCAGTTATCTTGGCAGCTGTTGGGTCTTGCCTATGGCGTTATCAAAAAGACTAGTTTGGCCCAGCATTGTGTTTCATAGTCATCACAATATGTACGGTATGTTCAATGTTTTGTTGTGAACTGCAGGTGTATCTCAATGGTTAAAATTCAATCAGTGGTAAAGTCTCTGTGTAGCTCTAGCCCGGGCCTATGGGATGTGATATGGCCACTGGCCACTAATTTGAGGGAAAACATTCCAAAAACCCTGTTTCATATTTTTGGTTAGATCTGTTGTCTGACTGTAACTTTTTCTTCTTTGGATATGAATTTTTATTTAAATATAATATAGTATACCAGCAATATTTTTGGCTTTTGTCAGTGCCTTAGATTTTTGTCAGTGCCTTAGATGTTACATTATGTAACATAACTAAATTATACTGGTCATTTGTATGCCTTATTAGACCACTTGATGGTGCTACAGGACTGGCAGGCGTAGGAAGATGCACACAATTCCTGTTTTTTTTTTTTTGTGTAAGAATAGTTATTACAATATTGCTTTATTAATTATAGAGAATTTATAAAAAGAATAATAATATAAATTAAAATACAACAGAAGGGGCCTTTTTCATAACTTGTCTAAACCCCCCCAATGGTAGCTAAGCCTCATGTAACTCATACCGTTTTTAAAGTATGTGTTTTGGAACCATTTCTAGTTTTGCCCTAGAAATGTAGGCATATATATGTCTATTCACATGTACATTATCCTGTGCATATTTGATGCATAAGATTTAAAGGTACAGATTTTAAGCTGTGTTTAGCCATTTAGTTTACATTAAAGGGGTTATCTAGGAAAAAATATTTTTATATATCAACTGGCTCCAGATTTGTAAATTACTTTTATTAAAAAATCTTAATCCTTTCAGTACTTATGAGCTGTTGAGGTTGAGTTGTTCTTTTCTGTCTAAGTGCTCTCTGATGACACGTGTCTCGGGAACCACCCAGTTTAGAAGCAAATCCCCATAGCAAACCTGTTGTGCAGTTCCTGAGACAAGCAGAGATGTTAGCAGAGAGCACTGTTGTCAGACAGAAAACAACAACTCAACTTCAGCAGCTGATAATTATTGAACGAATTAAGATTTTTTAATAGAAGTAATTTACAAACCTGTTTAACTTTCTGGAGCCAGTTGATATAAAAAAAAAAAAAAAAAAAAAAAAAAAAGTTTTTTTTCCTGGAATACCCCTTTAAAATCTGCAGCATAAAATCTGCAAGTTCAAATCCTGCTCATCAAATATGCGAGGATACAGTATGCGTGGATACACCCTTAGGGTAGGGTTACACGTGCTGTATTTTTCCGTGCATTTGCTGCTGCATATTTTCCTACTCATTGAAGTCAATGGGTAGCAAAATCCGCTGCGTATTTTGATACCCATTGACTTCAGTGGGTAGTAAAATACGCAACAGCAAATGCTCAGCAAAATATGGCACATATGACTCTACACTAAATGGTATTCTTATGTATACTACAGCGTAACTGCACTGGATCCATTTATTTCAGTGGACCAAACATAGTCTAAAAATCACTACGTTTAAAAGGGTATTCAAATTTTTCTCCGAGGCTCAAAAGCACAGATGGCCACACTGCAAACAGAATACTACAAAATATCTATTGGAATAGATGTGAACGTAGTGTAACAAAAAATTTTCATATTCAAAACAAAGTTTATTAAAGGTATAATGTACGAAGGTACAGGAAACAAAAAAAAGTTGAATCAAATTACAAAGGTGGGCGTGAGGCAAGGATCAATACAAATAAGGTTCAGCTACACATACAGCATGACATAAATGTGAAGGAACAGGTAATCCTTAAAGCAACACAGCGAAACCTAGTAAGACTTCGCAGTCCATCAGTTTAACAATGCATGAGACATATTCCATGAGAAAAGGGGAAGAAAGCCAAAAATCAAGAATAGTAATCCAACCATTACTCCCCACCAAAGCGTAACAACATTTTATGCAAAATACTAACCATAATAATACCATGTGAAAGTGGCCTTAGAGAGCTGCTATTGTTTCATTGGGTTTACACCTAGTCCCAAACTGCACAGCACCTAATACTGTTTGATCTGTGTCCCTACAGGTGCTCCCGGTAACAAGAGAGTCATCATTTTTGTGGATGACCTAAATATGCCCAAACTAGATCGATACGGATCTCAGCCTCCTATTGAATTACTGCGTCAGTACCAAGATTTCAAAGGATTTTATGATAGAGAAAAATTGTTTTGGAAAGAAATCCAGGTATTAACCTTTACATTTTCTAAACTGTCTTCTTAAAAAGTGACAAGTGTATAAAAAGATGGTGACAGTGAGCTTTTACCTCTGGCCATACTAACTTTCCCTCACATTGGGAGCTCGTCTGAGATTTCTGTCCTTGTACATCTCTGATTCTATTCACACATTACAGTGCTATATATAAAAAGTTAGGAAAAGCCTCGAAGAACAATGTTTTATGGTGACACATAATTCATAGAATTCACTGTGAAGGAGATCTATTTGTTTTGCTTAAAAAAGTCGCACAAAGTTTTTTTTTTTTATGTGAAAAAATTTTGGGGTGCAAGTTTTGTGGGTAAGCATAAAGAACCAATCAGCCCTACCTAAGCAATTTTAAGTTTTCACTTTGCAGTGGTCGGGAATTTATCAAGTGCAAAAGTCAGACATAGGCAAAAAAAAAAGTCGCAAGCCCCCTTAAAAAATCACAAGTGTAAGCCATGTCAGACCTGGCTTACAAACTTGACTTTGAACTTGTCTTAGTTGCAACTGCGACTTTTTGTGCGACTTTTTGCAAAGCTCCACTCCCCGGCCACCCAACCACATCTACCTCCCGTCCTCTAGTTCTTGCAACTACAACTTCCAGCAGGTCCTCACTGTGAGGGCATGCTGGCAGTTGTAGTCTTCCAACAGCTACCGGGCAGGTGATAGATGCGGGCGGTTTGCTGCTTAGTTAATATCTGGCTGAGAAAAAAAATACGGGGAGCCCTATGCGTTTTTTTTCATAAAGAATTAAATAATAAAAAAAAGTTCCCCCTATTTTTCTTTTCAGCCAGATGGCAACCAAACAGCAACAGCCTGGGTGGGCGAGGACCATAGTTACTGGCCCTCCCCAGCCTAAATAACGCCAGCCTGTTACCGCCTAGACCCAGGAGCACCATTTTTGACGCTACAGGCCTAGTTGGTACCGGATCCCCTGTGGCGGAGAGTACCGGGGTAATAATTGATGGTTAGCGCTAGCTGTTTTTGAGGCTAACACTAAGCCTGGCTTAGTAATGGAATCAGTCTATAATTAAGCTTCCACTACTAATCCAGTAAAGTAAATAAAAAAAATTTTAAAAAACACAATGAGGGACATTTATCAATGTTTGCTTATGTATTCTTTTTTTTAGTAATTTTTTCCTTACTTTTTTTTTGCTTATGTGTGACTTATTTATCAACTGGTTTCAGCCTGTTGATAATTTTCTTTCACGTAAGCAATTTCTTCTTTTTTACTTTGGTAGTAGCTTTTTCTGCTCCATGTTTGAGCTGGAGTAATTTAGTCAATTTTTTACCTTGTTGCGACTTTTTTTTGCGCAGTTGCGACTGTCACAGTTAATAAATACCGGACTACCTGTAGTCCATTTTAAAATTATTACTACGTAGTTACGTTTTGGAAAACTTGCTTTTCTCGCTTTCCAGTCAAAATGTCACACGAAAAATCACGTAGTCGCAGATGCGACATTTGTGCGACATTTTTAGTTAAAAAAAATTAACTAAATCGCTTGATAAATGCCTGTCAATATGTTTAAAGAACTTTTATTCCAAAAAACACTCCCCCACAAACCCCTCGTTAACCATTTTATTAATATTAAACCAAAAAAACTCTGGTCATCGTAGTCCACCGAATGCGAAATAGTCTCCTCTGCACACAAAAAATGGGTTAGTACATTTAGGGGGGAAATAGTTGTAAAAAATGTTATAAACACCTACATTTTTTGCTTATGTGTGCTTAAAAAAATGGTATTCCAAAGTGATTTAGTGTTTATTTTTTTTTGCTTATGTAAGCCAAATTTATCAACCCCCTGTAATAGTATGATAACTATGTCACACATAAGCAAAACCAAATAAAAAAAAAATGACTACAGAACTCTCTTACCAAAGCAACAATGATAAATGTCCCTCTATATTCTTAATGACAGAACCATAGGTGCTTTTTGGAGATGCAGTGGAGCATAATATGATTTTATTCTGTGAGAAAAAACTTAGTGTTGTTCCTTATAACAGCAGAGGGGCATAGAGGTACAATGTGGACCGATAGCAATCTATGGTCCCTGAATTATAGTTACAGGAGTAGGCTTACGTTCTCTAATGTGTCTGATTTTGAACCTGCAAGTGCTCAGTGTTCTGTGTTCTTACTGTCTCAATGCTTCAGCTTGTTAGGAGAAAATGCTCCTGGACAGTCTGCTCAGGAAGATTACATATATGTGTAAAATAAGCTGCAAGCGAGTAAAGGTTCTGTTGCATCAGGACATTATCAAGCAAAAGGGACGGTTATTGGCTCATGTTAAAGGCACAGCAAGCAGGGGATGAACAAGCAAACACTGGTTCATTGGCTGACTGCATCTTTCGTGCCAGCCTAAAAGCCATGTGCTGTTGGCAACAGTGGATGTGATTGCTAACAGATGATTGGCCATGGTTCTGACATCCACTGCTCAGGAAGGGACATGTCCTATGGAAGCATTGAGCCTGCCCTCACTCACCATACATTCATTTCCTCCAAGAGTCTGCTGTGCTGTGTCTCTTCATCCAATCACTGCAGGTTGCTCTGTAAGGCTGGGTTCACACCACGTTTTGTTAAATACGGTTCCCGTATACGGCTGGGAGGAGGGGGGGGGGCTTAATCGCGGCGCCCGCACTCAGCCGTATTCGGGAACCGTATTTAATGTATGTCTATGAGCCGACCGGAGTGAACCGCAGCCTCCAGTCGGCTTCGTTTTCGGCCGTATGCGGTTTCCCGACCGTAGGCAAAAACACGGTCGACCACGTTTTTGCCTGCGTTCGGGAAACCGCATACGGACGAAAACGAAGCCGACCGGAGGCTGCGGTTCACTCCGGTCGGCTCATAGACATACATTAAATACGGTTCCCGAATATGGATTAATCCCCGCCCCCCTCCTCCCAGCCGTATACGGGAACCGTATTTAACAAAACGTGGTGTGAACCCAGCCTAACCCTCTCCTCTCTGTTTCATGCTGCAGTCTCATAGACAGGACAGGAGTTAGCACAGGAGAGTGCTAGTCCTGTCTTCACTTACTGGACTTTGCCTCAGCCTGTGCTTCAGCTTGGACAAAGATAATGATGTCGCCAAACAGGATTATGTTCTGGATGGTATGGGGACCTTTAGTGGTGTTTTTATAAGCCATCATTTCTATAAAAAGTTTATCACATTTTTATTCTGGAGTATATTAGGGAGGTTAATGTTTTGCCAAGACGTGCAACATGTAAAAAGTTTTTGAATCTGGCAGTGCCTATTTAAATAAGACAATAAGACATTATTGTACCTAAATCAATGCAGTTTTCCCATCCTCCTTTTGCATTTTTGTGCATTTTTTTCATCTTCACATTTAGGGCTTGCTTGATTGTGGGATGACATATTTTGAGGTGTATAATGTATTGAATAACATTTATTATTATTATTATTATTATTATATTTTTTTAGAGAAAACAGCAAGCCAATATTTATGAGTCTCGTTTTTACAGCATTCACTGTGCGACAAGTAAAAATGTTTATGGATGTAATTTTGATTACAGCGATGCAAAGTTGATACATTTTATATAAATTTATTATAATGTAATTTAATTTTTATGTAGCCATCCCCACCCCCCCTTGGAAAACCTTACTATACAGTCCTTTAATTCCAGTCCAGTGATATTCTGCATTACTACAGTGTACTTGCAGTGTGTCAGTGTTTTACTGACACAGTCTATAAAGTTCTGCCATATTATTCCAGACTTCAACAGTAGTAATTACACAGACTAATTTATTCAGATTGCTTTGGTTTGACCCTTCCCTGTGGTAATTTATTGCTGGTCAGCCTGTACTATTAATCATGACTATATCAGCTATGGGACTTGTACTTTCCCACATCTCAGCCAGCCATCCAAGGAAACCTTCTTGTATTCGATAGAAGATAATGAACACATGGACCTCATTCATATATACTGTAGTTTGCACAGAGAAAGGGGAAAAGCCAATAACAGCCATTCCAACAGAGATTTTAAGGCTCATTTTAAAGGGGTACTCCGCTGAAAACATCTTTGGATAGGGGATATGTTAGATGACGGGGGTACCGCCGCTAGGGACCCCCGTGATCTCCGCTGCGGCACCCCTGTCATTGTGTGCACAGAGCGAACTCCGCTCCATGTCCGACGACTGGCCATGTCAGCTGGCAGTCCCCCTCCATTCACATCTATGGGAGGAGGCGTGGGGGCTATGTACTAGCTGTCATGCCCCCTCCCATAGACATGAATGGAGAGGGCATGGTGTGCTCTCACGAACGCGGAAGCTGCAACCTTCCGTGTTCCGGACGCCGCCACTGCCGGCCCAGAGATCCTGGTGGTCCCCAGCGGTGGTACCCCGGCGATTTAACATCTTATCCCCAAACCCTTGGAAGGGTCACACATGCTGTATTTTGCTGCGTATTTCCTTCAACTGATTTTGCTACCCATTGACTTTAATGGCTAGGAAAATCCGCAGCAGCATAGCCTAAGTGTAATTACTGTTTGAATATATTAGTAATTACTCCTTCAAATTAGAGAACCATGTTAGACTTGTACTATATGTTCTTAATGTAACCTTAAGATTTTTCTCATTTACATTTATGTGTAGTCAGTGCATATTTTTGTCTATGGATTGTATATAATATATAATCACAGCTAAAACCTATTCAGTTGAGCTGCTATACCAGTGACAGACCATGGCACTGTTTCTGGCAATAAATCTGAAAAACATGATTTTATTTTATTTTTTATATATTTTTTATCAACCTCTGTAGAAAACATACAAACCAGCAAATAACAACTTATTCTATTTGCATTATCAACTTCCTGTTACATATAATGACCCGTTAAATGTTTTATTATCTGCTACAAAAATGTATATTTTCCTGGTTCTAGTCAATAGATTTCACAGCTGGAAACACTGTTACACAGACTGCTTATTTTGCTAAAAAAAAAGGAGAGCTACATTGTATTTCCATCTTGTGGATACACTCTAATGTGTGTATCATTGCATAGTTTTGGCTGCTTATTTCTCTATCTCACTGTCCTATTTGATTCAAATTGTGCATGATGTTATTTTTCTTCTCCCTCAGGATGTAACTATTGCAGCTGCTTGTGCTCCTCCAGGTGGGGGTCGAAATCCAGTAACTCCCCGTTTTATACGACACTTCAGCATGTTGTGCCTGCCAACACCCTCCGAGCACAGCCTTAAACAGATTTTTCAGGTCAGTGACTCCTTCAACACAACCAGGAAAATAAGTTACGTCAATTTCATGTGCTCTGACAAGCTTCAATAAGATTGGATTTTACTTAATTCAAAAAAGAAAACATTTGATTCTAGGCTAAAACTTAGCAACTCTATAATTACCGTATTTTTCGTCATATAAGACGCTAAGGCATATAAGACGCACCTAATTTTATAGGATAAAAATCTAGAAAATAAAGATTCTGAACCAAATACAATGTAAAGTATAGGACAGTGATCTTCAACCTGCGGACCTTCAGATGTTTCAAAACTACAATCCCAGCATGCCCGGACAGCCATTGGCTGTCCGGGCATGCTGGGAGTTGTAGTTTTGCAACATCTGGAGGTCCGCAGGTTGAAGACCACTGGTATAAGAGGTAGTACTCGCGTGTCCCCGCCACTCCGGACCCGTCACCGCTGCCTTCGATGTCGCCCTCCATCGCTGTCGCTGCATCCCCGGTATCCTCGCTCTCCTTCGCCGCCGTGACGTCGCTACGCACGCCGCTACGCACGCCGCTACGCACGCCGCTACGCACTCCACTCCTATTGGATGACGGGACGGCGTGCGCGACGACGTGATGACGATGAAGGAGAGCGCCGGCCATGCAGGGGATGCCGGCACGGAGCAGACACCGAGAAGGCAGGTAAGGTCCCTCCCGGTGTCCTGTAAGCTGTTCGGGACGCCGCGATTTCACCGCGGCGGTCCCGAACAGCCCGACTGAACAGCCGGGTTAGTGTTATTTTCGCTTCAGACACGGTGGTCAGCTTTGATCGCCGCGTCTGAGGGGTTAATACAAGGCCGTTGATGGCTGCAGGGACCGCTGCGATAGGTGTTTATTCGCCTTATAAGAAGCACCAACTTTTCCCCCCCAGTTTTGGGGAAGAAAAAGTGCGTCTTATACGGCGAAAAATACGGTAGTAGAAGAGTCATAAAAAAGTCATTGGGAATAGCCAAAACAGAGATTCATACTGCATGTTGGGTAATTTAACTGCACACAGTTTAGGGCATGTCTGTTAGTTAAAACTTTACATTTTTTCTTAAACATTTCTCCCAGCATTATACTGAATAGAATCAATATAGCAGGATGGTAGACCTAGATGTTTTATTTAGCATTTCAGTCTGCTTACTTTTATTGGAGGTTTGGTTAGCTGAACGCAAACTGTAAAGAGTTGTTCACACTATGGAAACCCTGCTCAGATTCCACTTTCAGCAGCCTTCCATTGATTTCAATGGAATTCTGCTACGCAGTCCACACATCTGGAGCTCTGACAAAGACAGTGGCCCTCATTTACTATCGGAAAACCCGACATGTTTTGTCGGGTTGTGCGCCAGATTCTGTCGCATTGCGCCAGAAATTCTGTCTGAGACAGAATCTGCGCCACAAATTCTGTCTGCGCCAGAATTTGCGCCAGAATTGAAGAAACCCTGACTAACTCTCCATTTTGCTTAGAAAACCCAAAAAGGGGCATGGCCGCCGGGAAACGGGGCATGGCCGCCGGGAAACGGGGCGTGTTCCCGACAAAAACCCAACATATTTACTAAGGTTTCCACAGAAAATGTGGTGGATTTGAGCTGAGGAAAACCAGACAGATCAGAGCATGTGTAAAAGAAGGTAAGTGTAGGGAAAGTGGAAAATGTAGGGTAACCTTAGTAAATACTGTGGAAAATAAATTGTAGGGAATTAAAACCCACAAAGAAACCTACACTCCACTCTTAGTAAATGAGGGCCAGTATGTGCACACATGCCTCCTCTCCCCAATGTCCCCCTGCCCACGCCTCTACTCCGTTCTCCTCCTCCATCGGTTGGACATCCTTCCTCATTCTATGTCTCCTGTCATCCCCCCCCCGGCTATGTGGACATTTCCTTAGATGTCCCTTTCGGCATCCTAGCTTCTCTTCCCACCACTACTCTCCATGTCTCCACATGGTGAGCAGTGGGACACAGAGCAGTTATATGGGAGAGGTCAGTACTATCAGGCTGTTCTATGTAGTGCACTAATAAGGCCAACAGTCTCAGCTCAGCCTTAAGCCCATATGGTCCTGAGACTGCTGGCTTTACTAATGCAGTACTGGAGGAACCCATCTAAGTTTGATATTTACGCTTATTTTCACAACATATTCGTCATCTAGATGTTGCCTAGACAACTTATCACATCGTTGGTAAAACTATTTACATTAAAGTCAACCCTTAAATCAATTCAGAGTAAACCCCAAAATTAATTAGGACCCCAAGCCCCTTATATAAATTGAAATTAGAACCCACACATAAAGTTATTTAGATTCAAGACCATCCTAACCAACGTAATCAAATATCATTTAGCCCCTAAAATTTAAAACCAGACCAGACCCTATAATGTATTCGAATCCAAGACCAGACGAAAAAAAAGTATATACACTTTCCTCACCCAGGCTCTCTTAAATGAGTACTCTGGTGGAAAACTATTTTTTTAAATCAACTGGTGCCAGAAAGTTAAACAGATTTGTGAATTACTTTTATTTAAAAAATCTTAATCCTTCCAGTACTTATCAGCTGCTGTATACTACAGAGGAAGTTCTTTTCTTTTTTCATTACTTTTCAGTCTGACCACAGTGCTCTCTGCTGACACCTCTTTCCGTGTCAGGAACTGTCCAGAGCAGGAAATTTGCTCCTGCTCTGGACAGTTCCTGACATTGACAGATGTGTCAGCAGAGAGCACTGTGGTCAGACAGAAAATAAATTAAAAAAGAAAAGAACTGGAAGGATTAAGATTTTTAAATTGAACTAATTTACAAATCTGTTTAACTTTCTGACACCAGTGGATGAAAAAAAATATATAAAAATTGGGTATTCCAGGAAAAAGTTTTTTCCTGGATAACCCCTTTAACTATCAGGCACAGCTGCAATTTCACACTATTTACACTACTAGTTTACCTGAACCTATGCTAAGTGGAATAGTGCCTGGTAGTTTTGCAGTAGTGTTAAGAGAACCTTAGAGTGGAACGGAACACACACACACACATATATATATATATATATATATATATATATATGTATATATTAAATTCCAGTGTAGCAGAATCTCATTGCTGTCAATGGGATTCTGGTGCACGGTGCGAGCGCATATTCTTTTAATTACTGCCTCACTACTCACTGGCATCCTCCTACCCCATTTAACTGATAGCTACATAAATAGGGCATGGGCTGGACTTACCTGGGAATTAATTGTACCGGGGAGCACTCCGGGGCTTTTGAGTCTCGTTAACATAATAACGAAAAGAAATGGCTGGAAAGGACTATAGATATAATAAATGTATGCCTGGAATCCTGGCATATAGTCCGGTCTATCCTTGGGCTTATCTATACCTATATATGATCAAGAGAGCAGGACTGCACTCATCAGGTTTCAACTAAGCTTTATTATGATATTCCAGGTAACAGAAGCAGCTAAGTGGAGGCAGGCCGGGGACATACACCAGGACAGACTGTTTCACGCCAGTAACGCTTGAAGAAGCGCCGTTACTGGCGTGAAACAGTCTGTCCTGGTGTATGTCCCCCGCCTCCCTCCACTTAGCTGCTTCTGTTACCTGGAATATCGTAATAAAACTTCGTTGAAACCTGATGAGTGCAGTCCTGCTCTCTTGATCATATACCTGCACTCTTGTATTTGGACTTTGCACCACCTGCATCAACATTTATACAGGGTTGCAGACGCACTCCACCACTGCTTTTCTCTGCTGTAGCTGCAGCCTTAGTCCTGTCAGTGCCGGGTCACCCTTTATCCTTGCTGCATATTATCTATACCTATGTTTTCCTACTGACTGGTCCGCTTTACACACCCTTTGTCATGCAGAAATATGTGGTCATGTGTAAAGTGTATAATATGCAATGAATGCTTAAATGAACTGCCAAAAACATATTATATATTAAAAAAAAGTATGTAGAAATTATTGGAGTTAAGAACAGTGTGCTCACTCTGCATGGGGTTCATTAACTATCCAGAATAACTGGCTTGTCGGATCCGCTCATTACAGTTGAATGGGGTGGGAGACATATTAGTTCAAATGCCTCTCTCTATCCATGTTTACCTGGAAGCAGATGGACAGTCTTGAAATGCTCATTGTTTGTACTAAAATATTTTAGCAGTAATAGCCAGACAGCTGGAGCCGTGAACATCCTGTTTCTCGATCTGTAACTGCAGATGTCATCTTCATTGTAGCATCGTGCATTTAAATTGTACATTTAGATTAGGAAGAAAAGCAAAACTTAAAAAAAAAAATCACCCAGAATTTGTCTTCTTGAGGCCTGTACCGCCCAAAGAAGACATTTATACACTGCTCAAAAAAATTAAGGGAACACTAAGATAACACACCTTAGATCTGAATGAATGAAAATACTTTCGTCTTTGAATGTGCTGACAACAAAATCACACAAAAATTATCAATGGAAATCAAATTTATCAACCCATGGAGGTCTGGATATGGAGTCGCACTCAAAATCAAAGTGGAAAACCACACTACAGGCTGATCCAACTTTGATATAATGTCCTTAAAACAAGGCAAAATGAGGCGCAGTAGTGTGTGGGGCCTCCACGTGCCAGTATTACCTCCCTACAATGCCTGGGCATGCTACTGATGAGGTGGTGGATGGTCTCCTGAGGGATGTCCTCCCAAACCAGGACTAAAGCTTCCGCCAACTCCTGGACAGTCTGTGGTGCAACGTGGCGTTAGTGGATGGAGCGAGACATGATGTCCCAGATGTGCTCAATCGGATTCAGGTCTGAGGAACAGGTGGGCCAGTCCATAGCATCAATGCCTTCCTCTTGCAGGAACTGCTGACACACTCCAGCCACATAAGGTCTTGCATTATCTTGCATTATGAGGAACCCAGGGCCAACCGCACCAGCATATGGTCTCACAAGGGGTCTGAGGATCTCATTTCGGTATCTAATGGCAGTCAGGCTTCCTCTGGCAAGCACATGGAGGGCTGTACGGCCCCCTAAAGAAATGCCACCTCACACCATAACTGACCCACTGCCAAACTGGTCATGCTGGAGGATGTTTCAGGCAGCAGAACATTCTCCACGGCATCTCCAGACTCAGTCACGTCTGTCACATGTGCTCAGTGTAAACCTGCTTTCATCTGTAAAGCGCACAGGGCGCCAGTGGCGAATTTGCCAATATTGGTGTTCTCTGGCAAATGCCAAATGTCCTGCACGGTGTTGGGCTGTAAGCACAACCCCCTTCTGTGGACGTCGGGCCCTCATACCACCCTCATGGAGTCTCTTTCTGACCGTTTGAGTGGACACATGCACATTTGTGGCCTGCTGAAGATAATTTGCAGGGCTCTGGCAGTGCTCCTCCTGCTCCTCCTTTCACAAAGGCGGATGTAGCGGTCCTGCTGCTGGGTTGTTCCCTCCTACGGCCTCCTCCACGTCTCCTGATGTACTGGCCTGTCTCCTGGTAGCGTCTCCATTCTCTGGACACCATACTGACAGACACAGCAAACCTTCTTGCCACAGCTTTTATTGATGTGCCATCCTGGATGAGCTGCACTACCTGAGCCACTTGTGTGGGTTGTAGACTCTGTCTCATGCTACCACTAGAGTGAAAACACTGCCAGCATTCAAAAGTGACCAAAACATCAGCCAAGAAGCATAGGAACTGAGAAGTGGTCTGTGGTCACCACCTGCAGAACCACTTCTTTATTGGGGGTGTCTTGCTAATTGCCTATAATTTCCACCTGTTGTCTGTTCCATTTGCACAACAACATGTGAAATTGATTGTCAATCAGTGTTGCTTCCTGAGTGGACAGTGTGATTTCACAGAAGTGTGATTGACTTTTTTTGAACAGTGTATGTAGAATATCAGGGAACTGAAAATCAGTAATTTTTCTTTTCTTTCATTTCTTTATTTTCCTTATGTAAAATCCCAATAAATTATGTCATGCAGGTTATTTTATTTATTTATTTATTTTTTTGCAAAGTGTACTATATAGTGTATACTATCTTTTTTTTAGAATTATCGGTCCTAAAGATTTTTTTTTTTTTTATATAGGAAAACTAGTTGAACTCTAGACTAATCTTTAATTCCTTTTAGGATGATAAAAACTAGTCACTCTCTGTTCTTTTGCTTTACACAGGCAATCCTAAACGGCTTTTTGATGGATTTTCCTCCAGCTGTAAAACAGAGTGCAACCAATATAGTGGATGCTGCAGTGGAAATTTACCATAGAATGAGCATTGATCTTCTTCCAACTCCTGCTAAATCCCATTATGTATTTAACTTACGTGACTTGTCAAAATGTGTTCAAGGTACTGTACAGTGGGAGTAACATGAAAAGATTATTTTCAATGGAAATACTCTTAAGTAAAAACTCAAATGTATTTTGTTAATTTATAGTTAAAAAAAATTGGTTGTTAATTAAAGTACATAAATACCTAAAACATCTTTTATGTAAATGTAACATTTAAACTTTAAAGGGTACTCCGGGGGAAAACTATATATTTTTTTTAAATCAACTGGTGCCAAATAGTTAAACAGATTTGTAAATTACTTCTATTTAAAAATCTTAATCCTTTCAATACTTATCAGCTTCTGTATATTCTAGAGGAAGTTGTATAGTTTATTTCTGTCTGACACCTCTGTCCATTTCAGGAACTGTCTAGAGCAATTCCCATAGCAAACCTCTTCTGCTCTGGACATTTCCTAACACGGACATAGGTGTCAGCAGAGAGCACTGTGGTCAGACAGAAAAGGACTACACAACTTCCTCTGTGGTATACAGCAGCTGATAAGTACTGAAAGGATTAAGATTTTTCTAAAGAAGTAATTTACAAAGTTGTTCCACCAGTTGATTAGAATTTTTTTTTTTCTTCCGGAGTACCCCTTAAAGGGTTCATGGGATAGGCATAAGTCTATCTTTTATATCAGATATGGCCAGGGACTATTTATCTGAGATTATTGGACAGACTAGATGGGGCGAAAGGTTCTTATCTTCCCACACATTCTATGTTTCTATGTGTATTCACACAGTATGCCGCACATATTTGATGTGCATGATTTGAAGCTGTAGATTTTTTTGCTGCAGAGTTCAATGTAAGCTAAATGTCTGAACACAGCTTCAAATCCTGATCATCAAATATGCGCAGGATACTATACATGTGAATAGATCCTAAGGGTAGGCGCACACACAGGGCATATGCCACAGCGATATGTGTGTAATAAGGTTTGGAGGCGGACCGGGCTTCAAAGATGCATCAGTGTGCTCAGCCTGCCTTTGACCCTTACTGCACACACAGGGCTGCGGCGGGAAAAGCCCTGTGTGTCTGCTCATAGCGCATACGCAACATACTTCCTGCTGCCTGGCAGATTTCTCGCACTGTCAAATATATTACGTAGGTGCTGTGTGTGAATCTACCCTAAAATGGTATAAAGGGTATTCCAGTATTTATTTATTTTTTCTTTAGCCTTTGAGCCCATGATGCCCATGCCCCCTGGAGATTATGTGACTTATGACATATTGTCTCTGGTCACATGGAACGCGGAGAAAGGTCAGAGACAACTGGAAAATAAAAGGACTTGCACTACAGCACTTCTGCATATGGGTTCTGTGCATGAAAATGGGGCAGCATATCACACCGTATTTTAACTTGGCATCATGGGCTCAAAGAATGAAGGGAAAAAAATCCTGAAATACCCCTTTAAAGTAAATCTATATGTTTCAATCGTCATGTCAGATTTTCAGATATAAAGCTCACAGTCTAACACTCTTTAAACAGAATAGATCTCTAGCTTTTCTTTAAACCTGTGGATCTCTAGCTTCTATGGAATTGCAGCTCTCAGCATATCCTGAAAGCTCAATGCTGTAAGGGCATACTGTAAACTATAGTTGGAGACCACTGCTCTAAAAGAAAACATATGGCTTTGTACTAGTAAAGCTGCCAGAGGAGTCTAGCAGTGTATCATTGCACTATCCCCACTATCCCCACTGACAACACATGCATTCCCAGTGAAAATGAGCATGAATGAATGTGGGGTCTGTCACCTTCATCCACAATTGGGAGGATCCATTATCTAAGGTGAAGAATATGATATAAATTCTGCATGTATGTGCTGTGCCACCTACAGATGTATTTTTTCAAATTCTTGCTTGGTACTCAATATTGTACAAAGGAAACCCACTCTTTCACAGGTCTTCATTAAAAGTTTTGTTTAGTTTCTGTTTTACAAACTCTGCAGTGTCCTGTTATCAGTAAAGTCCATCAAAAAAAGCTCTAAATTGGGGCTTCTAAATTGATATGTGACATCAAAATTCAACTTTAATGTAATCATAAATCAGTGGCTGTAAAGCAGAACCTAAACTATATTTTCAATAAAGACCTTTTTCACTATCCATAGGAAGAAAGCTGTCAGTAACGGGTGGACGGGGGAAATAGGCACTAATGAATATCAGCTCTTACACCCAAGCAGCGCATGGTGCTTCACTTGCAAGGGCTTCTAAATTAGTCTACAGTGTGGAATAAGCATTATACTGCTGGAATCAGTGTCTGCCTCTATGTTGTTATGCCCTCACCAAGAGCACAACATAAAACATTATCCTGCTGTTTAAAGTGCAAACATCCGTTCCTGTTATTAGGAGTTTCACCACATTCCTCAAAGCAACACTGACCGGTTAGTTTGAAATTGTACCCAACAGGGCAATCACTTACGAGAAAGATAATCATCAACAGTGATTGCCCTGTTGGGTACGATTTCGAACTAACCGGTCTATGAGCATAGCTAAGCTGATTCTGTTTAAAGGGGTACTCCATTGCCTCAGCATTCGGAGCATTTTGTTCCGAACGTCACTGCCATGCCCCCTCATTACATCATGCGACCTCGCCCCATCCCATTGACATGCATTTAGGGGTGTTGCGTGACGTCACAATCCCCGATGCCGGCACGCCCCCTCCCATAGACTTGCATTGAGGGGGTGGGGCGTGATGTCACACGTGGGCAGAGTCGTGACGTCATGATCTTCCGTCCCCGTGGTCGGAAGGAATTAGCCTGAGAGCCTCCAGCGTTTCCGGAAGCAGTTACAGGTGGGTGCAGCTTGCTATATTGCGGGGGTCCCCAGCGGCGGGACCCCGGCAATCTGACATCTTATGCCCTATCCTTTGGATAGGGGATAAGATGTCTAGGGGTGGAGTACCCCTTTAAGCTGTGATTGTGGTGCAGCTCCATGGCTCACCACATCTGCCACACCATTACATGTCAATGTGAATAGTTGCAAACGTATAACAGTAAAATATTTAAGTGCTTGACTTTACACAGACAGAAATCTTAACGTATGATATGTTTGCATCTATGATAAATGTGAAATCATTAGTATGCAATGTATGTTCACAACTCTAAACGTAATCTACTATACCATGAACCTTGGCTCCTTCCAGCTGCTTGATGGAAAAGTTACAAGCATACAGCTGCATGAGATTTACAAATGTATGGACTTTATGATTGGAACCAAGCTAAGTATCTGTAACCAGCAGCTTCTGAAAGATATACAGTAGACTTCTGAATATATTGGCATTTATTTATATTATACCTAGATTTTTATTACGTACTGATGCATGTAATGAAACAATTTGTGTAACATCATATATCCCACAGGCATTCTTCAGTGTGATCCAGGATCAGTACGTGACCAGTCCCAAATTTTCAGATTATTTTGTCATGAATGTCAAAGAGTCTTTCATGATCGTCTAATCAACAGTGAAGATAAACAGTATTTCCATACAATGCTGTCTGAGATGGCCAGTGAGTTCTTTTCCATCCATTTATCATATTCCTGAAAAAAGTAAATTGGTATTAGCAACTATGGTACTGAATCATCAGGAGATTCTTGCCCCAACATTTGTGATGAAATGCAACCCATACAGTAGATACCAACAAATGGTACTTCCATACCAGTGGGAAAAATTGATTTAAAAAACGTAGTCAGTGTTCTGTTCTGGATAGTCAAAAGGGAGAATTGCCATGTGGGTATCCATTTTAGCTGACCCGTCATACAGCAAATTCGTTTTTTAAATGGTCACAAGCTTAGACCACTTCCAAGTAACTTTAAAGGGGTACTTTTTTTTATAAATCAACTGGTGCCAGAAATGTAAACAGATTTGTAGATCACTTCTATTTAAAAATCTTTATCCTTCCAATACTTTTTTTTATTTTTTTTATTTTTTTTCTGTCTGACACCTCTTTCCTGTCAGGAACTGTCCAGAGCAGGAGGGACTTGCTATGGGAATTTGCTTGTACTCTGGACAGTTCCTAACCTGGACAGAGGTGTCAGCAGAGTGCACTGTGGTCAGACATCAAAGAAATTCAAAAAGAAAAGAACTTATTTTGGAGCATACAGCAGCTGATAAGTACTGGAAGGATTAAGATTTTTATAAGATTTTTTAATAGAAATAATTTACAAACCTGTTTAACTTTCTGGCACCAGTTGATTTAAAAAAAAATAATAATAATGTTTTGGGTGTACCCCTTTAATGTAGCTGCAATATCTAAACTCGGCTGGGACTAGACTATGGTGATCCAAGTTTCATTCAGTAGAACCACAGCTCCATTACTGGCCTTAAACATAGCAGTTTCCGTTGGCAGTATATTTCAATAGATTGTTTAAACTATAAGCTCTTATGTCTTCTATTGTCCTCACTTTACTGTATACTGACAGGCTTAAAGGGGTACTCCAGTGAAAAACTTTTTTTTTTTAATTAACTGGTGCCAGAAAGTTAAACAGATTTGTAAATTACTTCTATTAAAAAATCTTAATCCTTTTAGTACTTTTTCTTTACTTTTTGAATTTCTTTTTTGTGTTGTCCACAGTGCTCTCTGCTGACACCTCTGTCCTTGTCAGGAACTGTCCAGAGCAGCATAGGTTTGCTATGGAGATTTTCTGCTCTAGACAGTTCCTGATACGGGCATCAGGTGTCAGCAGAGAGCACTGTGGACAACACAAAAAAAAAATAAAGATTTTCCTCTGTAGCAAACAGCTGCTAAAAAGTACTGAAAGGATTAAGATTTTTAAATAGAAGTAATTTACAAATCTGCTTAACTTTCTGGCACCAGTTCATTTAAAAAAAATAAAGTTTTCCACCGGAGTACTCCTTTTAGCGTGCTTGACCTTCCCATACACATGAACGTTTATGTTTCCTCTACGGGGAAGTGTAGAAAAAAAACAAAGAATAGGAAAGATACAGAGATTTTTGCAAGACAAAATGCTGTGTGTGAACTAAGTAGGTCCTAGGACTGTGTTCACTCTAGCGTGATAAAGATGCATTTTTTAATCTGTATTAGGGCAGAAAGTCTCAGCCTGATTGCAGGTCAGCCTTACATGTGACCATACTTAAAGTGCCTAAAACTTTTAATAGTAATCAAGTAGAATAAGTGTCCATATCAATGTATAGAAGGATTAATACCATCCCTAATACCTGGAGCAGTTTTTCCCAACCAGGTTGCCTCCAGCTGTTGCAAAACTATAACTTCCAGCATGCCCGGACAGCCGGCTGTCCGGGCATGCTGGGAGTTGTAGTTTTGCAACAGATGGAGACACCCTGGTTGGGAAACACTAACCTGGAGACAAATAACACCTGTCCTACAGACAATTAGAACACTGCAGTGGGGTGACAAACAGCAGAGTGGACGAAATGAATACACGCCGACCACCCAACGTGTTTCTGTCACAATATAACTCGCAACTTGTTAAGGAAGGAGAAACTGTTGGGGAGGGGAGCAAAGGAGTTGCCACCACCAAACAAATGTGCACCAAACTATAGCTAATACACACCACACTCTTAGAAAGCTGCATAGGTATACAAGAGCAGGTATGGCAAAAGAACAGTACTGTAACAGAGACCAAAACACCCCTTTACGGGGGGACCCTGGTCCCAAGTACAATACAGCTAGCAATAGTAGAGTACCAAGTAACTTAAAGGGGTTATCCAGGAAAAACTTTTTTTTTTTATATCAGCTGGCTCCAGAAAGTTCAACAGATTTGTAAATTACTTCTATTAAAAAATCTTAATCCTTCCAAAAATTATCAGCTGCTGAATTTGAGTTGTTGTTTTCTGTCTGGCAACAGTGCTCTATGCTGACATCTCTGCTTGTCTCGGGAACTGCACAGAGTAGAAGAGGTTTGCTATGGGGATTTGCTTCTAAACTGGGCGGTTCCCGAGACACCTGTCATCAGAGAGCACTTAGACAGAAACCTCAGCAGCTCATAAGTACTGAAAGGATTACGATTTTTTAATAGAAGTCATTTACAAATCTGTTTAACTTTCTGGAACCAGTTGATATATAAAAACATTTTTTTTCCTGGATTACCCCTTTAATTAGGAACATGCACATAGTGGAAGTGCCCAACAAACCTAGTACTGGATACTGCCAAATGATTAGCTACTCACAACTGAGCTGCAGTGACAGTATTGTTAGTGACACAAAAATGTTAGTGGGAACTAAACCCAATACATGATGCAAGTGTTTATTAGTTACTTTGAATGGATTCATTATGAAATCAGTTTATACCACACTGGAATATTAATTTACAATTGTTTGATATTCTCTTTTTTGCAGGTAAACATTTTGGGGTTCAGATTGATCCAGATTACTTTATCACAAGTCCAATTATTTTTGGTGATTTCATTAAGGTAAAAACAGATTGTCTTCGTGTCTTCCGCGATCACGTACACTTTGCAGTGAAATGCACAGTAAGAAAACATCCATCCCGGGCTGTTCTGTAGACTCAGTACATATGTTTACACAAAGCCCCTGCAGTGACAGCATGACAGGCCTTTGGGTCGTCTGGCATGCTTACAATCACACAAATGTCAGCTATGGCAAGATATTAATCACATATGTCTAGTGGAATTGCATCACTCAGTAAAGTATGTCAAATATAACATGAAATTACAGTATCTTTCTCTGAAGCTCTTAGAGGGAAATGTACTATATTTAAATATCTGGAGACAAAATACATTAATATGTTATCTATCTGCTATAGTAATACACTCTATATTTTATGTAAAAAAGGAGCAAAAGAGACTCGGCAACTCACCATTTCTGCAAAAATCAAGTTCCTTTAATCCAGGAGGAAAGACGGGTAACACATAGAGGCAAGGGAGGGCGACAGCAGAGGCAGGGGGGTGCGGGTTTGACTGCGCTGCACGAGACCGCGCAGTCCTACCCGCACCCCCTGCCTCTCCTGTCGCCCTCCCTTGCCTCTATGTGTTACCCGTCTTACCTCCTGGATTAAAGGAACTTGACTTTTGCAGAAATGGTGAGTTGCCGAGTCTCTTTTGCTCCTGTTTTACATTGAATGTACCTCTACACTCGAAACACCACCTGATTCTGCACCTGTGATGGCCGGCAGCTACGCCTATACTCTTCCACTCACCGCTTGTTCACACACAGTAGAGCCAGACGCTGCTTCTTTGCTTTCATCAATTGATTTCTACACTCTATATTTTGTTTGCTTAAATACTTAAATAAAATAAATAAATACAGTCATAGGCAGACAGTCATAGGCAGATATTTGGACAGCCCTTGTTAACTGAAAAACTATGGTAAAGGTAATGTATCACCAAAAAATGATGGGCTCTCAATAAAGAAATCAGTCGGATGGAGACTTATTTTTCAGGTAATTTTCTGTAGAGGGAAAAAAGTATGCAAATGTGCTCCCCTCTAGAAGGAATAAAACATGCTTTACCAAGCCATAGTCTCCTCCAAAAGGAAGAGTAGTTTGTAGACTGTTGTTTCAGGATTTTCTTTTCTAGAAAATGAAGTATTTCTCACAGAAAAGGATTGCAGTAACACATGTTTTGCTATACACATGTTTATTCCCTTTGTGTGTGTTGGAACTAAACCAAAAAAGGGAGGAAAAAAAAGAAAATTGGACATAATGTCACACCAAACTCCAAAAATGGGCTGGACAAAATTATTGGCACCCTTTCAAAATTGTGGCATGGACAATAGAAAGAGGAGAAGGAAACTCTTGAGAACCAAAATTGTGGAAAAATATCAACAATCTCAAGGTTACAAGTCCATCTCCAGAGATTTTGATTAGCCTTTGTCCACAGTGCACAACATTATAAGAAGTTTGCAACCCATGGCACTATAGATAATCTCCCCGGGCGTGGATGGAAGTGAAAAATTGATGAAAGGTGTCAATGCAGGATAGTCCGGATGGTGGATAAGCAGCCTCAAACAAGTTCCTTAGATATTCAAGAAAGACTACACTTTGCCAAAATGAACTTGAGTAAGCCAAAATCCTTCTGGGAAAACATCTTGTGGACAGATGAGACCAAGATAGAGCTTTTTGGTAAAGCACAACATTCTACTCTTTACTGAACACGGAATGAGGCCTAAAAAGAAAAGCACACAGTACCTACAGTAAAATATGGTGGAGGTTCAATGTTGTTTTGGGGTTATTTTGCTGCCTCTAGCACTGGGTGCCTTGAATGTTTGCAAGGCATCATGAAATCTGAGAATTACCAATGGAAGAGTGGTCCAACATTCCGGCTGAGAGGTGTAAGAAGACTATTGATGGTTATAGGAAGCGACTGATTTCAGTTTTTTTCCCAAAGGGTGTGCAACCAAATATTAAGTTAAGGGTGCCAATAATTTTGTCCAGCCCATTTTTGGAGTTTGGTGTGACATTATGTTGAATTTGTTTTTTTTTCTCCCTTTTTATGGTTTAGTTCCAATACACACAAAGGGAATAAACATGTGTATAGCAAAACGTGTACTGCAATCCTTTTCTGTGAGAAATACTTCATTTTATAGAAAAATTTCAGGGGTGCATTTACGGCCATGACTATATTCACATGTGGTAGATTTCTTGCAGAAATATCTGCAGTAGAAATGTGTTCTATATTATTTATGTAAATGTATTATGTTTTATTTTATTTTATGTTATGTAAATTTATTCATTTCCACAAATTCTTAACCTCTTATGTGTCAGTATTTCTCCTAACTTTCTCTTCTTCATCCTATAAACAATGTCATCAAGCAAGTTCTGTTTGTAGGTTGGAGCAGACAAGTCTGACAGGGTTTATGAGGACCTGACGGATATGGACAAGATTAGATCAGTGTTGCAGGACTATCTTGACGACTATAATCTGACTAACACTAAAGATGTCAAGTTGGTATTTTTCCAGGATGCAGTAGAGCATGTCTCCAGGTAAAGGCTATAAATACTATTGTACAGTAGCCTCTTTTAGGACTATCCAGGAAAAAAGCAATGCACTAATAGATACATAGTATTGATTGCATTTTCTCATGCAGTATGTACATTTATATTGACTTTGGGAACTTAGAAGGGAGAACAGGGAGAATAAACTTTTTATTTTCTACACTTTATGTGTAAACTATTCACATACTAACTATATTTATTCTTAGGATTGCTCGAATGATCCGTCAGGAAAGGGGAAATGCCCTTTTAGTGGGTGTTGGTGGAACAGGCAAACAGTCCCTTACCAGACTTGCAGCCCATATATGTGGATATAAGTGCTTTCAAATTGAGCTGAGTCGTGGATATAACTATGACTCTTTCCATGAAGACCTAAGGAAACTGTACAAAATGGCTGGAGTAGAAGACAAGGACATGGTTTTTCTCTTTACAGACACCCAGGTAAACAGAGGTGATCAAATACAGCTTTCTTTGTTTTGCTGAGAGTTTTAAACTACACAAACCGGCATATCTTTAAATTTAAGATTTAAATCACAGATTAAAATGTCCTATCCTAAGAAAGACTAACGCAAAGAAAGTCACATAAGGTACATACTAGTCCAGAAGAAAGTCTTTCCTCCCTAGTGGAGGTTTCAGTCTCTAAAATAAATCACTACAATAAGAGGGTGCTCACTGTGCTTTTATATGCTATGAGAAATGCTCAAATTACTGATATGACACAAAACAATATTTGGTTAAAGTGTCCCTGTCATTTAAGAAACTCTTCACATAGCACAGAGGCCCCGACTATTCAAAACTTTTCCCTTGTGTCTGTTACATTTCAGAAGTGTTTTTTAATGATGGACCCTTTATTATCTGAACATTCTGGCTACATGAAACATCCCTCATACAGATGAAAGTGCTTTTTATAATCAATATGTTTATCTATATGAGATAGAAAAAAATAATCATTTATCCACAGAGTTAGGGATAAGTAGCTGATAAGAGGTGGTCCGACTGCTGTATTCCCCACCAGTCATGAGAATAGGGGTCTTTGGGCCCCTGTGTGAGTATATTGGAGATAGATTGTCCATGCTGCTGCTCCATTTACACTGTTACCTCCATGAGAAAGGGTTTGAACCTGAAACATGGTATAAAGTGCTGTTTTATGAATTCTATATATGAAGTTTATAAATAACTTATAATTTGTATTGAGAGTAACACCAGCATTGGATCATTTTTCCATAAGTTTTATCTACTATAATACTGCCGAATCTAATGAGGAACTCGAAATGATCCAAGGCAACTGACCTGATTGTGTTATATGTATATTCCTTTACAAATGTTTGTCTTCTTAACACAGTTACCAGCAGTAAGCACAACTATTTGTTTACCTGGTTTGTTACCCACCAATGATGCACTAGGAGCTTTTTTTATTTTGGTATCTCCATTAATCCGGCATGCCTGACTGCAGCTCTACTCACAGCATGGAACATTGGACCCCTGTTCTCATTATCAGAGAGGGTCCTACTGGTCAGCCCCCCACTCCCCCCCCCCCCCCCCCACACACACACACACACACACCCTCCCTAATCAGATGCTTGTGGACAGATTCTAAGTTGTAATATAGGGAGAACTCCTTTAATGTCTTCAGACAAACATATCTAGCATATCTGGACTGTAAAATGTCAATTTACCTCCATGTTTTAAATGTTGGACTTTTCAGTGATTTGGTTACAATGCTTTTATTTATCTCTTTTTGTGGAACAGTTTCTTCTTTTTGAAATCTTTTAATGTCCTTTTTGTTAAGGGTTCTTGGGGAGTTTGGGGACAAATGATTTGACCCATTATTGTGTCCACATGGCTTGTCCCCCAGCTCTTTAAGACTCCTGGATGACAAATCTGCATTGGTACACAGAGAACGAAACAACTTTATCTATTCACAACTGTTTCTAAATTCTGTAGATTGTTGTAGAGGAGTTTTTGGAAGACATCAACAACATGCTGAATTCTGGGGAAGTGCCTAATTTATTTGAGAAAGATGAGCTAGAGTTTGTATTGGCTGCAACTAGACCCAAAGCAAAAGAAGCTGGGATACCCGAAGGAAACCGAGATGAGGTACATATATATGATATATATATGCTTATTGTAGAAATTCAGTATTTCTAATATGCCATCAATGGATGATCATGAGGGTCCAAAGGTGAACATGGCAGTAGAGCATTACAACCCCTTTATTTTAATAATAATAAGTGTTTGTCTCAGCCAAGCTATGGTTCATACTGTGGATCTGTATTGCATAAACTGGCCAGAGACATTAGATAACTCCCAAACTAAATGTGTTTAGCTGGCATTTATCAACTTCGGTAAACATGCATTTTATTTCTGTAAGGTGGAAGAGTAAAAGAGGATAAAACATGGCCAATCCATTAGCCACTTTGTATTCTCCAATGTAATGTAATGTCTGTGTACAGCATTGTAGTACAGAGATATTCTTCTGTAAAAGTAATGGTATACCAACATATTGTAGCACCCTTATTTTGAGGGCAGATTCATATGAAATCCCTGAATGAGAGTGGAGGCATACAGAGGGGGAGTAGGGTCCAGTAGACTTCAATGAGTGCCATAATATCCCTGGGTGCATGAAGCCTAAACTCTGTATTATTCGTTTATTATTATTGTTGTTGGTATTATTATCATTATTATTATTAATAATCCCATGCAAAAACACTGGCATCTGCCAACAGAAATTATTGTGTGTGGGCAGCCATGGGCACTGTCATTTGCTAAATTCTTTTTATATAATGTTGATAACAACACTATGGCCCTCATTTACTATTATAAACCCGACATGTTCTGTCGGCTTGTGCGCCAGATTCTGACTTTGCGCCAGAATTGAAAAAAAAAAAACGACTAACTCTCCATTTTACTAAGAAAACCATGGCATAGCCATCGGGAAAATGGAGTGTGGTCACCGAAAAGGGGCGTGTTCCCGACATTTTCACAAAAACCCATGATATTTACTAAGGTTTCCACATAAAATGTGGTGGATTTTAGCTGAGGAAAACCCTACAGATCAGAGCATGTGTAAAAAGCAAAATGTAGGGAAAGTGGAAAATGTAGGGAAACCTTAGTAAATACCGTAGAAAAAAATTGTAGGGAATAAAAACCCCACAAAGAAACCTACACTCCACTCTTAGTAAATCAGGGCCTATGGGGGAGATTTATCAAAACCTGACCAGAAGAAAAGTTGCTGAGTTGCCCATATCAACCAATGAAATCGCTTCTTTCATTTTTAACAAGGCCTCTGCAAAATGAAAGAAGCAATCTGATTGGTTGCTATGGGCAACTTAGCAACTTTTCCTCTGGACAGGTTTTGATAAATCTCCCCCAATATGTATATTTTTTATTATACATTGGTTAAAAAAATGTCTAAACAAAATGTGACAGAAATGTTGTGTTGTGCTTGCAGCTATTGCCTGTGCGTCTCTGCACAGAGCCAAAATACAGGAATTAGGCGGGACAAGCAGGACTCTGACCCTGGCCTCTCACAGCAGGAAGATTGACAAGCCAGGAGCCTGCACAGAGCCCTGTTTATCCCACCCACATTTCCTGTATTGTCTCCGCATAGAGACATACAGGCATACATAGCTGCAAGGACAGTATTTTTTCACCCAAAAATATACAATTTTTTCAACCAATGTATATTAGAAATATACATATATTGTTATCTACATTGTATAAAATGTATTTGCATTTTATAAAGCATATTTAGACTTTAAGGGCGCCTAAAAAAAAACATTGGACATTTCATAGTGGGACCCTCACTAATTGACAGGCATTAGCGCTCATCTGAGTGTTGCGCCTGTTCATGCTTGTGACCCCATGGCTCTGCTCAGAGAGTGGTGCAAGTGATGTACGGATTCTCAGCTGACTGCTGCTGTCCATTCATTTTAGTGATCAGTGGAGGTCTCAGCTCTCCACTGATCAAAACTTTAGGTACCCTTTGAGCTTACAGGAAGAAATAACAAAAATAAAAAAAATTGTCACACGCTAGTTAGATGACACAATTAAATTGTATTTCAGAGGAGTTAGATACTTTATGCATTTAAGTACTGCCAGGAATCCCAAAGGATAACAACTCGTAACTACATCCTAATTTTCAGTTTAGATTTCATGTTTCTGTCACATTGCCTACAGGCTTGTGCTGATGCTTCCACCATTAGAGCTCAACCTCTTCTTAAATATTTTTTTTCTAATTACTTTTATTAACTGTTAAATAACACACCTGCCTACTTAGCACTGTAATAAACAAGCTTCGTCTTTGGTTTTGCAATCTAGGTATTTCAGTATTTTATCAACCGAGTACGTCAGAAGCTACACATTGTGCTCTGTATGAGTCCAGTTGGAGAGGCTTTTAGAGCAAGATGTCGTATGTTTCCATCACTTGTCAATTGCTGTACTATAGACTGGTTTGTACAGGTTAGTACATTAGAACCTTAAGAATTTAGTGCTAAGAATTGGATCCTTGCAGTCTAGAGGAACTCTGTAATCTTGAACATCGTTACTATGTGTAGTGTTTTTAAATCTTAAACAACCCCTATATGAACACCGGCATCTTTGTTATCGTTATTAGTATCACCTTAGTCGTGTTTGAAGCCCTTATAAGGGTTTTTTCTGACCCCCGGTAAGGCTTTGTTTACATTTGTGCCACTGGCCTTGTTGCAAATTCCAAGATGGAATGGAAAAACTAGCATTCAGTGCCATTCTTTCCATGACTGAGCCTTGTTGGACCCGAGAGTAAGTTGAAAACCTGTGGTTTAAATGGAAGCCATATCACAGATCTATGTTGTGATCAAAAATATTGGCATCATTTAAGGGGTCGTACTACCATTAAAGGCAACATGCCACATTGAAAACACAGTCCAATCTGCAGGCATCATGCGATAAAACTGAAGGAAATGAGCAGATTGATATATAGTTTTATGAGAAGAGTTTCAGGATCAATTTTTATTCATATGAATCATGTGCTTATTCTGGGCTAAGTAGTCTAGTGGGCAGTGCTATTCAGTGACTAACAGCTCTCCTTATGCACACTTATACACAGATAACTGTTGATGATGTGGTGTCCCAGTATGGGAGGTGTCACCCCGTACCCTTTCTGTCCTGTCAGGCAGCCTCCTGCAGTGTCCCCTGGGCCTCCCTTGCACTTGTTCCCCCATGCACATATGTTTCACCAATTGTTTTATAAAATTTGTAAAGAGGTGTTATAACTTTAAGAAAGTTGTCATGGGAGTTGTCATGTGATTGTTACCCAGGAGGTATCAGTGACCAGATTATCCAAGGGTGGCCTATGGGCTCCCTGCTAGTCTCCCCATATAAGCCGTGGGTGGAGCTTGCTCTCTCTCTTAGCTCTCTTGCTTCCTGATGAGGTCCAGTGCAGTTGAGTCTAGGTGAGTGTCCAGAGTCATAAGAGACCTCAAGTCCAGTCTGCAGCCACAAGCAGCTACAAGTAAGCTACAGTCTCAGTATTGTCCGTCATCAGTCAAGTCAGTCACAGTCATCATTTGTCAAGTCAACGGTGCCTGCATTAAATTGACCATATCTACTACAAGTGCCAGCAAGCCCTTAAAGTCTCTGAGTAAATGGTCACCCATAGAGCTGTACGGAGGGGCATGTCGTCGACCTTATTGAGGACGATGACACGCGCATTAGCCGCCCAGAGCCACGGCAATGCCGGGTCCCCGTACGGGAGATCACGGGGACCCAGCATCAGACATATCCCCTATCCTGGATAAGTGTCTAAGACTGCAGTACTCCTTTAAGTCAAAAAAAAAAGTCACAGTAAGCAGGAAATTATACTGTGTTCGGGATTTGTTTGACTTTTCCAAGATCATAAATGAAATCTTGTTGTCCAACAGACAGTGTGGGCAAGTTTATTCCCTGTGTAATTTTATCATTCTTTTCTAGATTTGGTGTTCCTATGTGGCTTAGTAATATGAAAACTAGTGATTAGCTAATTTACAGTAAATGCAGCCAAAACAGAACCTGACATCTTGACCATTGTTTGCGTTAGTCTACATATAATAATAATTTCTGCTTTAAAAGTGCTCTCATTACCTGGAAAAGTCCTAGATCACAGGCTCAGGTCTTCTAAAACTGTATCCATCTTTTTCAAGCACTCAGAGCACTTTAAGAGTGGAAGTAATTTCTGCAGACTAAAGCAATCAATGGCCGAGCTGGCAGCTTTGGTTTAAGCCACATTTACTAAGGCTAGGTTTCCACACTTTTTTATTTTATTTTATTTTTTTTTTTTTACAGAAGTGTGTTAAAAAGGAATGGGAAATATAAAGGACGAACTTACTCGTCTCCTTCCTACTTGATCCATCTCTGACTTTGGCTCAAAACTGCAGTGGCAGTTTTAAAAAAATAAAAAAATATGGAAACCTAGCCTAATGCAAACCTTATTGATAATCCATTTAGTCAAAATAGTAAAATTATCACCTGTAATAGTAATGATTGTATCCTAATGCTTTTACTGCCTGCAAAATGGAATGACACTATTGCAAAGAAAGGCTTCAATGAGGTATTATCTTCTTTTTAATATAATTACATATGCATAACCTTTAAATCTCGTTTTACTCTTGAGAACCTGGTAAATTATGTTCTGAAAAACCTCACGTATTTCATTTTTTTAAATGCAAGGTGGAAATGAGAACTGAGGATATGTGTTTGATTTTGGTTACTTTTATATGGATATTTAAAATGGCCATGGGAAACATTTCTCATTGTTATGAAACATCATTTCTTCTGCTCCAGTTAAGCAAATACTATTACAAAGGAGATTTGCCATTTCTTTTGTCTTGGCTTTATTTGCAGTGGCCTAGAGAAGCTTTGCTCTCAGTTTCACAAACGTTTTTTACCAACATTGACCTTGGCCGGGAGGAGATGAAGGAGAGGCTTTCAGAAATGTGTGTGGAAATTCATGTGAGCGTTACAGAAATGGCTGACCGCTATTATGCAGAACTACGGAGACGATACTATACAACACCCACGTCCTACCTAGAGTTAATTAACCTTTACCTGTCCATGCTAGGTGAAAAAAGAAAACAGCTAGTGTCAGTAAGTGATACTGAGAATGTACATTATATGTATCTAAATTTATGACACTGATAGTATTGTATTTTTTTTTCTTATTTAAGTTGTAACATTTTTTATTTTAAATTGGGAATGCTATTATATTAGTGAAAGGAAAACAAATGCATAATCTTCCTTCAATGAATAAATACCGGTAAAAATAGGGATTGTCCAGCAATGTACATTTTTGTAAAAAAATGACAAATTTTATTATTTTCAGTCTGGCATTGCTCTTAAAGGGGTACTCCCACCATAGACATCTTATCCCCTATCCAAAGCATAGGGGATAAGATGTCTGATTGCGGGGGTCCCGCCGCTGGGGACCCCCGCATTATTTCTTGCACCCACCTGTGTTCTCACCGGAACTGCTGGAGGGTTTGAGTCGTGACGCGCCCTCCCATAGACTTGCATTGAGGGGACGGGCGTGACGTCACACGGGGGAGGAGTCCTGACGTCACGGACTTCCGTTCCCAGAGTCGCGACTCAGACCCTCCAGCGGTTCCGGTGAGAACACAGGTGGGTGCCACAAGCAATAATGCGGGGGTCCCCAGCGGCGGGACCCTCGTGATCAGACATCTTATCCCCTATCCTTTGGATAGGGGATAAGATGTGTCACGATGCCGGCTGGCAGGTAGTGGATCCTCTGTGCCAGAGAGGGATTGGCGTGGACCGTGCTAGTGGACCGGTTCTAAGCCACTACTGGTTTTCACCAGAGCCCGCCGCAAAGCGGGATGGTCTTGCTGCGGCGGTAGTGACCAGGTCGTATCCACTAGCAACGGCTCACCTCTCTGGCTGCTGAAGATAGGCGCGGTACAAGGGAGTAGACAGAAGCAAGGTCGGACGTAGCAGAAGGTCGGGGCAGGCAGCAAGGATCGTAGTCAGGGGCAACGGCAGAAGGTCTGGAAACACAGGCAAGGAACACACAAGGAACGCTTTCACTGGCACTAAGGCAACAAGATCCGGCAAGGGAGTGCAGGGGAAGTGAGGTGATATAGGGAAGTGCACAGGTGAACACACTAATTGGAACCACTGCGCCAATCAGCGGCGCAGTGGCCCTTTAAATCGCAGAGACCCGGCGCGCGCGCGCCCTAGGGAGCGGGGCCGCGCGCGCCGGGACAGAACAGACGGAGAGCGAGTCAGGTAGGGGAGCCGGGGTGCGCATCGCGAGCGGGCGCTACCCGCATCGCGAATCGCATCCCGGCTGGCAGCGGAATCGCAGCGCCCCGGGTCAGAGGACATGACCGGAGCGCTGCCGCGGGGAGAGTGAAGCGAGCGCTCCGGGGAGGAGCGGGGACCCGGAGCGCTCGGCGTAACAGTACCCCCCCCCTTGGGTCTCCCCCTCTTCTTAGAGCCTGAGAACCTGAGGAGCAGACTTTTGTCTAGGATGTTGTCCTCAGGTTCCCAGGATCTCTCTTCAGGACCACAACCCTCCCAGTCCACTAAAAAAAAAATTTTTCCCTCTGACCTTTTTGGCAGCTAAAATTTCTTTGACCGAGAAGATGTCCGAGGAGCCGGAAACAGGAGTGGGAGGAACAGATTTGGGAGAAAAACGGTTGAGGATGAGTGGTTTGAGAAGAGAGACGTGAAAGGCATTAGGGATACGAAGAGAGGGAGGAAGAAGAAGTTTATAAGAGACAGGATTAATTTGACACAAAATTTTGAAAGGACCAAGATAGCGTGGTCCCAACTTGTAGCTAGGGACACGGAAGCGGACATATTTAGCGGAGAGCCATACCTTGTCTCCAGGGGAAAAAACGGGGGGAGCTCTTCTTTTCTTATCCGCGAACTTCTTCATGCGTGATGAAGCCTGTAAGAGAGAATTTTGGGTCTCTCTCCATATGATGGAAAGGTCACGAGAAATTTCATCCACAGCGGGCAGACCAGAGGGCAAGGGAGTAGGGAGGGGGGGAAGAGGGTGACGGCCGTACACCACGAAAAATGGGGATTTGGAGGAAGACTCAGAGACCCTGAAGTTATACGAGAATTCGGCCCATGGGAGGAGATCTGCCCAGTCATCCTGGCGGGAGGAAACAAAATGTCGCAAATAATCACCCAAGATCTGGTTAATCCTTTCTACTTGTCCATTGGACTGGGGATGATATGCAGAAGAAAAATTTAATTTAATCTTGAGTTGTTTACAGAGAGCCCTCCAGAATTTAGACACGAATTGGACGCCTCTATCCGAGACAATCTGCGTAGGCAACCCGTGAAGACGAAAAATGTGTACAAAAAATTGTTTAGCCAACTGAGGCGCAGAAGGAAGACCAGGAAGAGGGATGAAATGTGCCATTTTGGAGAATCGATCAACGACCACCCAAATAACAGTGTTGCCACGGGAAGGGGGTAAATCAGTAATAAAATCCATACCAATCAGAGACCAAGGCTGTTCGGGGACAGGCAGAGGATGAAGAAAACCAGCGGGCTTCTGGCGAGGAGTCTTATCCCGGGCACAGATAGTGCAGGCTCGCACAAAGTCCACAACATCCGTCTCCAGAGTCGGCCACCAATAGAAGCGGGAGATGAGTTGCACAGATTTCTTGATACCCGCATGACCTGCGAGATGGGAGGAGTGACCCCATTTGAGGATTCCGAGGCGTTGGCGAGGAGAAACAAAGGTCTTTCCTGGAGGAGTCTGCCTGATGGAGGCAGGAGAAGTGGAGATCAGGCAGTCAGGTGGAATGATGTGTTGCGGAGAGAGTTCAACTTCTGAGGCATCCGAGGAACGAGAGAGAGCATCGGCCCTAATGTTCTTATCGGCAGGACGAAAGTGAATCTCAAAATTAAATCGGGCAAAGAACAGAGACCACCGGGCCTGGCGAGGATTCAGCCGTTGGGCAGACTGGAGGTAGGAGAGGTTCTTGTGGTCGGTGTAGATAATAACAGGAGAACTTGATCCCTCCAGCAGATGCCTCCATTCCTCAAGTGCTAATTTAATGGCTAGAAGCTCTCGATCCCCGATGGAGTAGTTCCTCTCCGCTGGAGAGAAGGTCCTAGAGAAAAAACCACAAGTGACAGCATGCCCGGAAGAATTTTTTTGTAGAAGAACAGCTCCAGCTCCCACTGAGGAGGCATCAACCTCCAATAGGAAGGGTTTGGAAGGGTCAGGTCTGGAGAGGACGGGAGCCGAAGAAAAGGCAGACTTGAGTCGTTTAAAGGCGTCTTCTGCTTGAGGAGGCCAGGACTTGGGATCAGCATTTTTTTTGGTTAAAGCCACGATAGGAGCCACAATGGTAGAAAAATGTGGAATAAATTGCCTGTAATAATTGGCGAACCCCAAAAAGCGTTGGATAGCACGGAGTCCGGAGGGGCGTGGCCAATCTAAGACGGCAGAGAGTTTGTCTGGATCCATCTGTAGTCCCTGGCCAGAGACCAAATATCCTAGAAAAGGAAGAGATTGGCATTCAAACAGACATTTCTCAATTTTGGCATAGAGTTGGTTGTCACGAAGTCTCTGAAGAACCATACGGACATGCTGGCGGTGTTCTTCTAGATTGGCAGAAAAAATTAGGATATCGTCCAGATATACAACAACACAGGAGTATAACAGATCACGAAAAATTTCATTGACAAAGTCTTGGAAGACGGCAGGGGCGTTGCACAGTCCAAAGGGCATGACCAGATACTCAAAGTGTCCATCTCTGGTGTTAAATGCCGTTTTCCACTCGTCCCCCTCTCTGATGCGGATGAGGTTATAGGCGCCTCTTAAGTCCAATTTAGTGAAGATGTGGGCACCTTGGAGGCGATCAAAGAGTTCAGAGATGAGGGGTAAGGGGTAGCGGTTCTTAACCGTGATTTTATTAAGACCGCGGTAGTCAATGCACGGACGTAGGGAGCCATCTTTTTTGGACACAAAGAAAAATCCGGCTCCGGCAGGAGAGGAGGATTTACGGATAAAGCCCTTTTTTAGATTCTCCTGGACGTATTCGGACATGGCAAGAGTCTCTGGGGCAGAGAGAGGATAAATTCTGCCCCGGGGTGGAGTAGTGCCCGGGAGGAGGTCGATAGGGCAATCATAAGGCCTGTGAGGAGGTAGAGTCTCAGCTTGTTTTTTGCAGAAAACATCCGCGAAGTCCATATAGGCCTTAGGGAGACCGGTTACTGGAGGAACCACAGAGTTACGGCAAGGGTTACTGGGAACCGGTTTTAGACAGTTCTTGGAACAAGAGGACCCCCAACACTTGATCTCCCCAGTGGACCAATCCAGGGTAGGGGAATGAAGTTGAAGCCAGGGAAGTCCAAGGAGAATTTCCGAGGTGCAATTGGGGAGGACCAAAAGTTCAATCCTCTCATGATGAGATCCGATGCTCATAAGAAGGGGCTCCGTGCGGAAACGTATGGTACAGTCCAATCTTTCATTATTTACACAATTGATGTAGAGGGGTCTGGCGAGACTGGTCACCGGGATGTTGAACTTGTTGACAAGAGAGGCCAAAATAAAATTTCCTGCAGATCCAGAGTCCAAGAAGGCCACTGTAGAGAAGGAGAAGGCAGAGGCAGACATCCGCACAGGCACAGTAAGACGTGGAGAAGCAGAGTAGACATCAAGGACTGTCTCACCTTTGTGCGGAGTCAGCGTACGTCTTTCCAGGCGGGGAGGACGGATAGGACAATCTCTCAGGAAGTGTTCGGTACTAGCACAGTACAGGCAGAGGTTCTCCATACGGCGTCGTGTCCTCTCTTGAGGTGTCAGGCGAGACCGGTCGACCTGCATAGCCTCCACGGCGGGAGGCACAGGAACAGATTGCAGGGGACCAGAGGAGAGAGGAGCCGAGGAGAAGAAACGCCTCGTGCGAACAGAGTCCATATCTTGGCGGAGTTCCTGACGCCTTTCGGAAAAACGCATGTCAATGCGAGTGGCTAGGTGAATAAGTTCATGTAGATTAGCAGGAATTTCTCGTGCGGCCAGAACATCTTTAATGTTGCTGGATAGGCCTTTTTTGAAGGTCGCGCAGAGGGCCTCATTATTCCAGGACAATTCTGAAGCAAGAGTACGGAATTGTACGGCATACTCGCCAACGGAAGAATTACCCTGGACCAGGTTCAACAGGGCAGTCTCAGCAGAAGAGGCTCGGGCAGGTTCCTCAAAGACACTTCGGATTTCCGAGAAGAAGGAGTGTACAGAGGCAGTGACGGGGTCATTGCGGTCCCAGAGCGGTGTGGCCCATGACAGGGCTTTTCCGGACAGAAGGCTGACTACGAAAGCCACCTTAGACCTTTCAGTGGGAAACAGGTCCGACATCATCTCCAGATGCAGGGAACATTGGGAAAGAAAGCCACGGCAAAACTTAGAGTCCCCATCAAATTTATCCGGCAAGGATAAGCGTATCCCAGGAGCGGCCACTCGCTGCGGAGGAGGTGCAGGAGCTGGCGGAGGAGATGACTGCTGAAGCTGTGGTAGTAACTGTTGTAGCATAACGGTCAGTTGAGACAGCTGTTGGCCTTGTTGCGCTATCTGTTGTGACTGCTGGGCGACCACCGTGGTGAGGTCAGCGACAACTGGCAGAGGAACTTCAGCGGGATCCATGGCCGGATCTACTGTCACGATGCCGGCTGGCAGGTAGTGGATCCTCTGTGCCAGAGAGGGATTGGCGTGGACCGTGCTAGTGGACCGGTTCTAAGCCACTACTGGTTTTCACCAGAGCCCGCCGCAAAGCGGGATGGTCTTGCTGCGGCGGTAGTGACCAGGTCGTATCCACTAGCAACGGCTCACCTCTCTGGCTGCTGAAGATAGGCGCGGTACAAGGGAGTAGACAGAAGCAAGGTCGGACGTAGCAGAAGGTCGGGGCAGGCAGCAAGGATCGTA
The DNA here is from genome assembly GCF_029499605.1 of Hyla sarda. Classification (NCBI taxonomy): domain Eukaryota; kingdom Metazoa; phylum Chordata; class Amphibia; order Anura; family Hylidae; genus Hyla; species Hyla sarda. The sequence goes on from NC_079189.1 coordinate 223,845,460, forward strand.
GTCAGGGGCAACGGCAGAAGGTCTGGAAACACAGGCAAGGAACACACAAGGAACGCTTTCACTGGCACTAAGGCAACAAGATCCGGCAAGGGAGTGCAGGGGAAGTGAGGTGATATAGGGAAGTGCACAGGTGAACACACTAATTGGAACCACTGCGCCAATCAGCGGCGCAGTGGCCCTTTAAATCGCAGAGACCCGGCGCACGCGCGCCCTAGGGAGCGGGGCCGCGCGCGCCGGGACAGAACAGACGGAGAGCGAGTCAGGTAGGGGAGCCGGGGTGCGCATCGCGAGCGGGCGCTACCCGCATCGCGAATCGCATCCCGGCTGGCAGCGGAATCGCAGCGCCCCGGGTCAGAGGACATGACCGGAGCGCTGCCGCGGGGAGAGTGAAGCGAGCGCTCCGGGGAGGAGCGGGGACCCGGAGCGCTCGGCGTAACAAGATGTCTAGGATAGGAGTACCCCTTTAAGGGCATGTGCACATGTGCAGTCTGCATCACAGCTTTCTCCAAGGCACGAGCAACACAAGGGTGCCTGCCCTGAAATTCCTATTGATGGCAAGAAATAAATTACTAGTGATGAGCGGCAGGGGCCATATTTGAATTCACAATATTTCGCGAATATATGGATGAATATTCATCCTAAGTTCGCAAAATTTGCATAATAGCTATGTTTGTTCTTTTTTTTCCCTTTCATGCGAACATTCGTAATGAAATTCGCATAGTGCGCATGTGCAATTATATCTTTCACCTAAAAGAAGAGAGGGATCAGTGTCCTCTGACTGGAAGAGCCGATATTCGCAAAAAATAAAATTAAATAAAATTTTTTTATTAATATTCGGCATTTCGAATATATATCACTATATTCTAAATATTTGCAAAATTAGGAAGGGCCGATATTCGCGGTAAAAATTTGCATTTTGAATATTCTCGCTCAACACTATAACTTACTTGCCATGTGAACATGCCCTTTATCTGCCATATACACATCAGTAAGTCAGAAAAGTGTGGCATGCTATCAGTAAACGTGACCATACATTTTCAATAACTGTTGGTTATTTATTTATTTAGCTGTTTCTCCCAACGTTTCCATACACATAAACATTCTGCACGTGCAACGGTTCATGTGTTGTCCATGGGGAGGGGTAAGCTGCAGCCAGACTGTTTTAGCAGCAGCTTTTCCCTCCCAGGACCATAGGGTTGGTGTTAAAAATCCAAAACCTTTCTCTCCACTGACATAATTTGTCAAAAATATAGTTCCATCTATATCTATCTATCTAAAAATCCAAGAAGTCCGCAGCACACAAAAATCAAGTGAAAAAATTGCGATGTATTTTATGCCATTTCCAGTGCTACATTTCAGCAGCCTTATGCCACCATACTGAAGCATGCTTGAGTATGGCAGTGTGAGGCTGCTGAAATGTAGCACTTGTTTTGCACTGGAAATGGAATAAAAACGTTGCTATTTATCACTATTTTTAAATTTTTGTGTGCTGCGGACTTCTTGGATTTTTTGATTATATGAGCCTCTCACCAGGGCTCATACAACTGCGGGCACCTTCATATTTCCTTTTTAGTAGTTGTGCTGTTCTTTATATTTTTAGCTATCTAACGGTTTGTTTGTCTGTCTGTACATCTATCATTTGTGTTAGAACAGCTAAGCAAACATTTAACAATATAACCATTTATATACTCAAAACTTTTTTAAATGATCATTTCATTATTTATCAACAGATGTGGCATTTTAAATGTGTATTTACTCCCTCCCCACATTCTCTAATGTTTTTGACCAGCTTTGGTCCAATATATTTCCTCACTATGCCAAATATCACTTGACAAACATTCCGTTGTGTGTTTGCATGAATATCTTGTGTAATGGATGCCCAGTATTAGTAACCTCATAGAGATCCGTTCATGCACATGAATGCTAAAGTAAACTAGCAGATTATGTGTGCAGACATTATTCTAGTACATATTGATTCTTAATAAACCGTGTCTTTTACATTACATATGAGAATATGAGGAAATTACATCATGATGAAGTCTCAAAATGAAAAGTAATTAGACACATTTTAAGTTTTTTTTGTCACTTCACTTATCTATCCCACTTGCATCTCTTATTTATAGGAAGTATATAAAATGCCTCTATTTAACAGCTGATTTACCATTTATACCCAAGAGTAATTCTGCCCCATCTGTTTTCCCTTCCCCAAGCTGTGTATGTGTAATTGAAACATGGCTAAAATCGGTAAAAGTAGGCCAAGAATGCAGACATTTATGCAGAAGGTTCATTTCAAAGATAGAGTTAAATGCATTATAATTGTTTTAATCCATTATCATTGTAATGTGGCAGGTGCTAGATATCAAACCTTCTGGATTATAATCAAAATTTAGTAGTTAGTATCATAAATGAACCTGCACAAAAAATTCCTCATAGGGAGATGTCTGATCTCAGCCACTAAAGGCAGGATTATGAACTGTGCTCTGCTCCTGAGCCTGCTTCATCCAGTCTGCCTGGCATCAAATGTTGGAGAGGTTTAAGACTATAGACAATTTTAGGCTTTGTTCATACATTGTCTTTTGTACCAAAAAAACAATAGTTTTTTTTTTGGGCCGTTTTGAGGTACAAAAAAGGCCAAAAACGTCTTTCCAGTCATTCAGTTTAAAGGAATTAAATGAAAAAAGTGCTGGTAATGTACACATTTCAGATGACCACTTATCAGGTCACCCCTGTTGGTAATTACTGCATTTGCTAGACAAGCCTTTGTAGAAAATATCTCCCATTAGGTTAGCATTACCTGATGATATTCCTATTTGCATGATCCCTCTGAGGTACTTTTCCCCATAACCCATCTAAAGTCTGTAAATATTTTTTCTTTCATTTGCCAGATCCTCCTTGTAGGAAGTTTCCCACATTGTTATTTAATAAAGGAAATGATGTGTGGCCATGTGCAAACAACACAGCATGGAATTCAGGGAAAAGGTCAGGGTACAAAAGGGTTTACATACAACAAAACAGCATTGGAGCACAAACAGGGAATGAACAAACGTATAATCACGGTCAAACAAACCAAGTTGGTAACAGAGAAAACAGTGCGGTACAGAACCGGAATGCAATAGAATAGTCAGAAAGACAGGCCAAGAATATACACAGGAGAATAGCAAACCAAAGCCAGAGACAGGGAAAGTTCTTTTTATCACAGGCAAGAAAATGGAGACAGACAGAGTGCAGTATAAATAGGCCATCTCAGGAGAGTTTGGACGCTAGGGCCCAACACAATTGGTCATTCGTCCACACTTCCTGATTGGCCTGGGCATGGTCATGGTGGCAGGTGATGCTGCAGCTGAACCGGAGGGGCTAGAACTGCTGCCAGAGCAAGACAAGACGCACCCATTTCACAGACCTAATTTGACCAGACAAAACAAAGCAATAGACAATTCTGTTTCATCCGAGGTTACTGTAGTTTCACTCACCTCTTCTGACAACATTATACATCAAAGCTGACACTGGAATATGTATGGAACAATAAGAAACATTACTTTTTTTAAATATCAATCCAAAACATTAAAGAGGTTGTCTGCTATATCAGTTTTAGAATTTACAAAGCATAACTATGTAGCAACTTTTTCTTTTTTGCTATACTTTAGGCTCGTGACCGTGTAAAGAATGGGTTAAGCAAGTTACTTGAGACTAATAACCTTGTTGATAAAATGAAAATTGAGCTGTCTGCTTTAGAACCAGTGCTGAAACAGAAGTCTATAGATGTGGATGCCTTAATGGATAAATTGTCAGTAGACCAGGAAAATGCAGATCAGGTAAGGATGTCTTGATACCAAATAAGCTTTCATATAGAAACAGTGAATATTTGCGTAAGTATGCTAATATTTGAACATGCTAGATTGATTATTTTTATTCATGTGAAAGGGAAGTAGTTTTGTGGTCATTTTTGTGCAATTTAAAGGGGTGCGCCGGGAAAGTTAAGAAAAATAAAATGCCCCAAAGCCACCACAATGTGGCTCCTGTGGCCCCTGTTGTCTCCTGAATATTCTTTTTCCTTGCTTGCAGCCCAGACTACAACTCTCAGAAGTCAGTGTGGCTCTGTGTAATGGCTGCCAGTTAATTGCACTTACTATCTGTATGCATGCTGTGTTGTTGTCAACACACAGTGAGTAGCACACACTGTACATGTCTTTTCTTTCAAACTTTCCTTCCCCCCAGCAATAAATCATGCTATTCTCTGAATGGCAGCAGTCAGTGATAAGATCTACAGCAGGAAGAGAGCAGCATTATATGCTGAGTTGTGACTGAGAATCTTCACAGGAGACGCTGGCAAGCTCCTCACACAGAGAGGGGAGGAGGGGAAGGGGGAGGTGTCACTGTAAAGCCAGACTCCTAGAAAAGACAGAAATCACATGGTGTTTGTCTTCCAGGAGGGTGGGGGCTACTCTTAGTGAAGACTTTGCACAAAGACAAGGTGGATCTGATAATGAGTCTTTCTCTCACTTCTTGCATGTAAGGAAACGGCTCTATATAGCTGATGAATGATAATTAGTCAAATAAATAGGTTGGTGAGAGGAAAAGGATGGGCTATGGTTTTAGTTCCCCAGAGTATCCCCTTAAAGGCTACAAACACCTGCAGAAGCATTTTATTTTATTATTGCTTTGTATTTATTTTGGTTCTTATTTTTAGTTAGTCTCTCATTTACTCTTTGTTTTGGCATATATTGCTAGCAGCTGTGTCCTATCCACTCAGAGAAGCTCGGCTCCGTTTCCAGCCCTTATCTCTTCTGTCTGAAACAATATTGTAAGCTGATTTATGGCTAGATCAAAATACAACTTGGCACTTATCATAAATAATCCTAGAACATTATTAGGGGCATGAGAGATAAGGGCTAAAAGCAGCCAAGAGACAGCTTCTCTAATGGCACAGGACACAGGTGATAGTATCAACACACAGTGAGTGTTTTTAGTTGTATATATATAAAAAAAAACTTTTGGTTAATTTTTTACATGTACTTTTAATCCACCCAATCAATTGCATGGTATACAAGCAGTACTTAGATGTATCTAATGACCATTTGGCATCTAGGTGGTTAAATGGCCCAGAACAGGGTTATCTCTGTAAAACACATCCAGCTCATCTCCTGAGGCAGCTACATACTCCCTTTCTGGCATTACAACATCTTTTTGTGTGCTTTTCTCTTGGCCCTTCATCACACAACCATTTCCAAGATATCTCCAAGCATTACCCGTACTCCGGAAATCACTACCCCAACACATCAAACACTTATCCCCCGTTGATAACTTCAAGAGCAACCTGAAAACCTATTTATTTCGAAGAGCCTTATACTTACAATACTCCTTCTGCCATGGCACTACTATATGAACAGCTTCAACCCTCACCTTCTAACTAGTCCCGCTGCCTTGTAGATTCTAATGTCTTACAACCAGGGTTCTCTCATTGTACTTGTTTCTTGTCTTGAGTACTTGAACTGTTTCATCATATACACAGCACCTTGCAATTTTGTATAAAATGAATGATAATAATTCACTATGTGTATGCACAAACAAATAGTTTTTTTTACGACAAAAACTTACAAAAATTCACTGTTTAAAGGGGTACTCCGCCCCTAGACATCTTATCCCCTATCCAAAGGATAGGGGATAGGATGTCAGATCGCGGGGGTCCCGCCGCTGAGGACCCCCAGGATCTCAGCTGCAGCACCCACCTGTTGCGGCTTCCGGCAGCGCTGGAGGCTCTCATCCTAATGCTTCCCGACCACGGTGACGTCACGACTCCGCCCCCGGTGTGACGTCATGCCCCGCCCCTCAATGCAAGACTATGGGAGGGGGCGTGACAGCCGTCACGATCTCACGTCACCGTGGTCGGGAGGTGTTAGAATGAGAGCCTCCAGCGCTGCCGGAAGCCGCAACAGGTGGGTGTTGCAGCATAGATCCCGGGGGTCCCCAGTGGCGGGACCCCCGCGATCTGACATCTTATCCCCTATCCTTTGCATAGGGGATAAGATGTCTAGGGGCGGAGTACCCCTTTAAGAGTTTAGACTCGGTATTCAGCTATTGTAAAGTAATTGGTTTCATTTGTGCATCTGTTTGATAACCAAAGACTCCAGTCATACCGGAGGGGACTATCAGCATCGTATGTAAAGTCTACAACTATGTTAAATGCAATACACCTTTATCTGCTTCAATATTAGTATTTACATAATATAATTTTCACTTTCACATTATATTATCATCTTCAACAACAAAATGTAATTTGATTTCAGAGCATATGCTGTGCTGCTTTCAGATAAATAGTTTCATTTCTTTTCAGGGAGACTCATTAGCTTTGTATTCTGTATATAAAATAGGTGCTTTATGTGTCCCTTCCTTCTTTGCACAGAACATTTTAGTGCAAAGACTTTATATGGTAGGTGAGTAAACAGCAAATCATATTAGCATCAGTAGAGAACCATAAGATTGATGAAGCTTTAACTATGTTTCTTTTATGTCTTAGGATGTATTATTCTCGTCTAAATGTTATAATTAGATTTTCCGTGCTAGTTACTTGAGTAACTATGGTCCTTCTACATTGACAGGTGCGGCGCATTGTGAAAGAGGATGAGGCCATTGCAAAAGTTAAAGCAGAAGAAACTCAGGCGATCGCTGATGATGCTCAAAGAGACCTTGATGAGGCGCTGCCGGCTTTAGACGCTGCAAATAAAGCTTTGGACTCTTTGGATAAGGCAGACATATCTGAAATCAGAGTGTTCACAAGCCCACCAGATATGGTCATGACAGTCATGGAAGCTATATGTATTCTATTAAATTCAAAGTAAGGAATATTCTATTTTTCTTAGTAGTATGTAGTATGTCAGAAGGCTCAAAGGTGTGCCGAATACTATCAATATTAGGCTAGAAAATGAAAGGATTTAACCCCTTCCCGCTGTAGGTCATATGCATACGTCCAGGAGCAGTGCAGGAGATCGGCGACGGGACACGGCTTTTAATCATAGCCGGAGTCCCACCGCAGTTGCCAGAGCTGCGATCGTGCCGGTCCCGGCAGCATTAACTCCATAGATGCCGTGATCAATCCTGATCACGGCATCTATGGTGTTGACAGGGGGAGCACTCTCCCCCTGTTCTCCAACGGCGGAGCCGCGATACAATCGCTGGTCGCCGTTGGTTGCTATGGCAGCAGGAGATCATGTGCTGGATCACACAGGCTGTAGTGTGTGTAGGGAATCCCGACCAGGACTACTCAAAATTGTTATTGTGGACCTGAGGAAGGCGCGAGTGTGTGCCGAAACGCGTTGTCCTGTTTTACCTCTGACTTCTTTTCCTAATAAAAGTTAGTCCTGCGTAAGTGCTGGCTCATATCTCTGACTCCCGTCGAAACACAGTAGTGCTCTCATAAAAAAAAAAAGCTTTTTGTACTCTTCACTTCGACATGTCTGTATAGTAATTATTGTAAATAAACTTCAGATAATGGTATCAGGAAAATATAGTAGTCTGTTATTGTAAGTGCCTGAAATTTGCCCACAGTATAAAATCAGAGCTTTGGTATTGTTCTAGTGAATACAGTGTAGTATGCTAATTGCTGTTTGTTAAGTGTTGTTTTCCTTTGTATATTTCATGATGCTTAGGCCAGACTGGACCACTGCAAAACAACTGCTGGGAGATTCCAATTTCCTAAAAAGGCTTATGGAATACGATAAGGAAAACATAAAGCCTCAAATTCTGCTGAAACTTCAGAAATATATTTCTAATCCTAATTTTATACCAGAGAAGGTGGAAAAAGTGTCTAAAGCATGCCGGTCCATGTGTATGTGGGTTAGAGCCATGGATCTGTATTCCAGAGTGCTAAAAGAAGTTGGACCAAAGAAGCAAAAACTGGCAGCTGCACAGGTACTTTTGCTTATACGTTACTTTTACTGTATGTCCTCTTGTATTGGTGCATCTGGCCATAACCTGCACTGATCATTTGAAAACAATGGAATTAATATATTTTGTACAATGTGTTATCTTTTTTCATATAAAGTATATTATGATAATTTTAAGTTTTGTGTTATTGGTATGTGTTGTTCTACTACTGTCAAATCGTCTTACAAAACATACTTTAGCAATTTTCTTTATGTTTTGTTGCCAAATCAAACTAGAACGCATGTTCATCATACAATATACCGTGTATACTAGAGTATAAGCCGAGTTTTTCAGCACGATTTTTCGTGCTGAAAACACCCCCCTCGGCTTATACTCGAGTGAACTCTCCGCCTGTCAATCCCTTCTCAGTGGTCTTCAACCTGCGGACCTCCAGATGTTGCAAAACTACAACACCCAGCATGCCCGGACAGCCATCGGCGGGGAGGGTTAGTCGTTCCGGGCTGTCCATCTTCACCGGGGGGGCCCTCTTCTCCGCTCTGGGCCCGGCCCAGTGACGTTGCCTCGACGATGACGCTGCATCGTCGTCAAGGCAGCGTCACTAGTCCGGGGCCGGGCCGCAGTGGTCTTCAGCCTGCGGACCTCCAGATGTTTCAAAACTACAACTCCCAGCATGCCCGGACAGCCGATGGCTGTCTGGGCATGCTGGGAGTTGTAGTTTTGAAACATCTGGAGATCCGCAGGTTGAAGACCACTGGATTGACAGGCGGTGATGATGAAGGGAGGGTATGTGGGATGATGACAGGCGGTGATGATAAAGGGGGGGTATGTGGGATGATGACAGGCGGTGATGATAAAGGGGGGGATGATGAAGGGGGGATGATGACAGGCGGTGATCATGAAGGGGGGTGTTAATGATGGGGGTCTGGATGATTACATGGGGGAATTATGTATTTCCCACCCTAGGCTTATAGTCGAGTCAATAACTTTTCCTGGGTTTTTGGGGTGAAATTAGGGGCCTCGGCTTATATTCGGGTCGGCTTATACTCGAGTATATACGGTAGTCCTAAAACAGCATTGTGCTTTTCAGTTTCTTACAAGATTTTTTCCCATTTCTTAAGACTGAGCTTGATGCTACTATGGCTACTCTTCGAGAGAAGCAAAGAAAATTAAAAGATGTAGAAGAGCAAATTAAGCAGCTGCAGGATCAATATGATAAAAGCCTTGGAGAAAAGGAAACCCTTGGTAAGCAAAGCAATTTGCATTTTACTGTGCTACTGTGGAAACACCATTAAGAACAGAACACACTGACGCATGGCACATTTACATTTTGCTAGTGTGCTGAACTAGTAGTGTTTGGAAATGCCACCATTCACATATTTTGGAGTACCTCTACACATCAATGGTACATGCAGTATATTTGTTAAAAAAGTTTCTGCAGCTGAAAAATCCATTCCATTAAATCTGCTTAGCTTGTTTCTGGATTTTAAAGTAATCCTCATTCAAATAGATATGGTGGTCCCAGAAATTTCTGCAGCATATCTGTGGTTTGTAAACATACTGGATTTTAAGGGTAAAGTCTCACACACAGCAGATTAAGTTGCAGATTTTACTGCAACTTTTCCATTGATCAAAATGGGGCTTGCCGAAGAGCCTGTGCTTGCTTCCAATACAAAGTCCATTATGGTCAATGGAATAGACTATACATTCACTCCATCACAGTTTCAAAACCAGATTACATAAGGGACCTCACTAAATTTAAATAGAAGAACTTGGAGGCGATCACCCTACAGGACTAGAAACGGGAAAGGGAGGATGGAACCGTTACCATGGTGGGGGCAGATGCACCAGAGGGAGATATCCATCTCCATAGCTGTAACACAAGGACATCCTTCCTGCTCTTCTGAATCCTCCTCATCTTTTAGGAGGGAGAAATTCTGACTGTACAACACAACTGCTGATAAACAGATGTAATGACAATCAGATTATCAACGTGTCTGTTAAAAAAAGGGTTATCTTTTGTCCCAACCAATAAACCGCAGGCCTTTGGATGAATTAAGGATTTGAGGACATTTATGTTATGTACTTAAAATGGAAAAAAAATCTTTAGACTTCATGACCAAAGAAATGTCAAAATTAGACACAAATTACACAATATACTGATCGTACAGACATGTGCCCCCAACAGAACCTCACCTTTTCCGTTGCCTCTGCTTGACAACTCCTTGGCAACACCCCTGATTATTATGTAGTATTTTTAGGCTAAACCCCTACTTTGTAAGTCAGCAAATGCATTATTTAAAGGCTTATATTCTTTCTTCTAGCAAAAACCATGGCCCTTACACAAGCACGACTTAATCGGGCAGGAAAACTGACAGCAGCACTAAGTGATGAGCAGGTTCGGTGGAAAGAGAGCATTGAGAACTTTGAAGAAGAGATCTCAAATGTTATAGGAAATGTTTTCATTGCTGCTGCATGCGTTGCTTATTTTGGTGCTTTTACTGCTGTCTATAGAAAACTGGTAAGTAGAATTTCTTGCTTCATTTTCAGTACTTACAGTCAATGCAAGAAGTTTTTTCTTCTCTAAAACTCTATAATTTTTTTAAATATATGGAACTGTTGTATGTTTTTAGAGTTCAGTTTGAAATTATTTGAAAATCCTGAGGACGTTACATTGTAGCCTTGCAGTGCTGGGGTCATGGATTCCTAAGGGTAACATCTGCATGGAGTTTGCTTTAAAGGAGAATTATCATGGGGAAAAACTTATCCCCTATCCAAAGGATAGGGGTAAGTTTTAGATTGAAGGGGTTGCAACCACTGGGACCTCCGCGATCTCCTGTACGGGGCCCCGGGTCTCATGACCCCCTTTGAATAGGGGATCAGTTTTTCCCTATGATACATCTCCTCATGATACAAATATTTAAATTAACCCTACGATCTAGGATACAGAAATAGAATTTTAATTTACTATCAAGGTGGTACAGATGCCTGGAATAGGTGCGCAAGATACTCCTGCCACTTGCTGTCGACGTAATGGTGCCATGGATTCATATTTGCATACTTTGTGGAATTTCACCCTGGTATGCCCTTTTTGGATATCTGTATTTGACCTTTACAATAGGGTTTGTTCAGACTCCATTCCTCCTAAGCCGGAGATTGTGTTATTGTCCCATTTTCCAAGGTCAACTTTTAAGGCTAAGATGGGCTTTCTATGGCAGCTCTGAATGGGAAACTGACAGGAGGATCACTCACCCTAAACAAAATATACAGTGCAGGTAATCTTGCAATGAGAGCATAGAACTTGCAATTGGAGTGATATCATTGCTGTTTAGCAATGATTACGCCACACTTTCCTTCCCCTCCAACATGCCCCTTCATCTACATTCACCTTACATGCATACACCTTACAGGCATACGCGCATGTACTGTGGCCGGTAAGAGATGACACGTGTTTGGACTTAGTGCTTCAAACAGTCTTAAAAAAAAGGAGAAAGAGGTAAATATTAATGATGGGGAGTGTTGGCACAGGCAGGAGATGGCGGCAAAATCACTGTTAAAACAGAAATGATAATGCTCCCATTGCTGTTTTTACCTTATTTGCATATATACATTTTTAGTGACTAAATCACTAAAATCTGTCCAGCCATTCACAAGTAAGCTGTTTGAAACAGAGTCACACGCACTATTCAGGTTAGTGCAGCTGTTCTTCCTGTCAGTTTCCCTTAAATTGCCACCCGGATTGTTATTTTGAGACACTGGAAATCTGCGGTAACACCTTCCATAGTGGAGTTTGTCCAAACCCTGAATTGTATAAGCAGGATGGAGGAATTGGTAGCGACTGATTAGGATAAATCGGATCGCTTAGCTTGACTGTGGTATCCTTGGGATTTTTATAGCTACACACAGGAGTTTCTCTGTTGGGTTAGTTGATCTCCATGTATGGGCTTCAGAGATGCTCCTCTCTTTCCTTTCCTCCCTCTCTTTTTACCCCTTCCTTCCCCTTATAGTATTTTTATGTTGTTGTATATTTTATTTTTCATAATTTTATACTCTTTTTTTCTTCTCTCATCTTCTGTTTTCTTTACCTGTTCCACCTTTAACATACTGATTAGAGATGAGCGAATTTTTGAAAAATTCAATTTGGCCGATTAGCCAAATTTTCTGGGAAAATTTGGTTTGGTCCGAATTTATTTGCATCAAATCGCTATTAAAAATGACTATTTCTGACCTACAAAAAGCCTCAATAGGGGTGTAGAACACTTTTCTTGCTGTAACACGCATAGGGTGTGTGCTGGGTTAGTGAAATAATACTGTTATTCAATATGACATGCAGATTAGAGGCGTCACTATTAGAATCACTGTCACAGAGCGGCACAATGACATTGCCTGGAGTTGGCGGCAGCATGAGGAGAACATATAGTGTCGGAATGATACAGCGTGGAGGTGTTGGCAGCATGAGGAGATCATATAGGGGCTTAATTACACAGCCTGGAGTTGGCGGCAGCATGAGGAGAACATATAGTGGCTGAATGACACAGCCTGGAGTTGGCAGCTGGAGGAGACCATATAGTGACTGAATGACACAGCCTGGAGTTGGCAGCAGCATGAGAAAAGCATATAGTGGCTGAATAACACAGCCTGGGGTTGGCAACAGCAAGAGGAGACCATATAGTGGCTGAATGACACAGCCTGGAGTTGGCAGAAGCATAAAGAGACCATATAGTTGCAGAATGAGACAGCCTGGAGGTGGCAGCAGCATGAGTAGAACATATGGTGGCTGAATGAGACAGCCTGGAGCTGGCATCGGCATGAGGAGAAAATATGGTGGCAGTATTAGACAGCCAGGAGCTTGCAGCAGCATGAGGAGAACATATAGTGGCAGAATGAGACAGCCTGGAGGTGGCATCAGCAGCATCAGGAGTCCTGAAAGTGACCCGGTGACATAGTGGGGCGGTGGGTCGCAATACCAGTACCCGATGACAAAGGTGGGTGAAAAACGGAAAACTTGGCATGAGATGTGAGACATCAGGCGGGTGGCAGGATCAGAATAGTAGCTGAGGCAGGTAGGCAGAAGAAAATGGTCTATGGACCCATAGCCTCCCCCCCCCCCCTTTCACTTAGCCACACTGGAGTGAACAGGGAGCAGGCTGTGAGTGGGACCTAATGCTGCTGTAATTGCCCACTGGCCCCTGGTATTGCCCATACGGCACAGGTAGGTTTAGTGTTAGCTCCCGTGTCACTTGAGAAACCTAAATTTATGTATTATTCTATATGTTACACATCCACACCTTTCATCTGGTAACATTGTAACATAGTTCATAAGTTTGAATAAAGACCAGAGTCCATCAAGTTCAACCTATAACCCTAATGAGTCCCTACTGAGTTTATCCAGAGGTCCATACTAGAGGTAAAAATTGCTTCCCGACTCAAAATATGGCAGTCAGAATAAATCCCTGGATCAACGTACTGTCCCTATAAATCTAGTATACATAATCAGCGATGTTATTATTCTCCAAAAATGCATCCAGACCCCTTTTTGAACTCTGCACTGTCCCCTGATATATTTATACATAGTTATTAGGTCTCCCCTAAGCCTTCTTTTTTCGAAACTAAATAACACTAATTCTGATAATCTCTCTGGGTACTGTAGTCCTCCCATTCCCCGTATTACTTTGGTTGCCCGTCTTTGAACCCTTTCCAGCTCCACTATATCTTTCTTGTACACTGGTGCCCAGTACTGTACACAGTATTCTATGTGTGGTCTGACTAGTGATTTTTACAGTGGTAGAATTATATCCTTGTCGTGGGCATCTATACCCCTATTGATGCATCCCATGATTTTATTTGCTTTGACAGCAGCTGCCCGACACTGGTCACTACAGCTAAATGTACTATTAACTAAGACTCCCAAGTCCTTTACCACGTCAGTCGTCCCAAGTGTTCTCCCATTTAATTCATAATCCCAACCCGGATTTTTCTTCCCCATGTGCATTACCTTACATTTATTAGTGTTGAACCTCGATGTAGCATGCCATTGTGGCACTTGTAGTCTGCTGCAGGCATCCCCCATTGTATGCATTTTATACTGGGGATTGCCCTTAGCAATGGACCACAAGCGCAGGATCTGCTCCCCCAGCATAAATGCACAACTGCATTTAGGGTTGAGCATTTCCTGCCATTTAAAACCACGTTTTTTTTCCTGTTATTCAAATCTTGTACTTGGAGATGTATAAACTCCAAATCTAATACCCCTTAATCACTATTATAGGCAGCATTTAGGTGCACCTGTGAGGCTGGCAACATATCAGCTTACTTGAGTGGGGCTCATAGCCTTCCTCCCTCCTCCCATTGTATGTGTGCTTAGCCACACTGGAGTGAACTGGGAGCAGGCTGTGAGTCGGACCTACTGCCGCTGTAATTGCCCACTGGCCCCTGATATTGCCCATACGGCACAGGTAGGTTTAGTGTTAGGTCCCGTGCCACTTGAGAAACCTTGACATTGGTGTGCGGGCTCAGGTATGTCCTTCATATAAGGATATACTGGCTAATGTCTCAATTTTAACATCATTTTGAGGGTTAGTCATATGTTACTGTCTACATCTACCACAGTAGTGCACCTAAATTTATGTATTATTCTATATGTTACACATCCCCAATTTTCTTCGGGTGTAGGATGCCATTTTGGCACTTGTAGTCTGCTGCAGGCATCCCCCATTGTATGTATTTTCTCTGGGGATTGCCGTTAGCAACGGACCACAAGCGCAGGATCTCCTCCCCCAGCATAATTGCACAACTGCATTTTGGGTTGAGCATTTCCTGCCATTTGAAACCATGTTTTTTTTTCTTGTTGTTTAATTCCCTTCTTGGCTGTTAAGCCGAGCACTCCGGGTCCCTGCTCCTCCCCGGAGCGCTCGCGGCATTCCCCTCTCTGCAGTGCCCCGGTCAGACCCGCTGACCGGGAGCGCTGCACTGACACTGCCGGCGGGGATGCGATTCGCATAGCGGGACGCGCCCGCTCGCGAATCGCATCCCAAGCTACTCACCTGTCCCGGTCACCGGCTGTCAGGTCCTGGCGCGCGCGGCTCCGCTCCTTAGGGCGTGCGCGCCAGCTCTCTAAGATTTAAAGGGCCAGTGCACCAATGATTGGTGCCTGGCCCAAATCAGTCTAATTAGCTTCCACCTGCTCCACGTCCATATAACCTCACTTCCCCTTCCCAGCATTTCCGGATCTTGTTGCCCTTGTGCCTAGAGAAAGCGTTTCCTGTGTTGCCATACCAGTGTTTCCTGACCTTGTGCTATCACCATTGACTACGAACCTTGCCGCCTGCCCTGACCTTCTGCTACGTCTGACCTCGCCTCTGTCTTGTCCTTCTGTCCCACGCCTTCTCAGCAGTCAGCGAGGTTGAGCCGTTGCCGGTGGATACGACCTGGTTGCTACCGCCGCAGCAAGACCATCCCGCTTTGCGGCGGGCTCTGGTGAATACCAGTAGCAACCTAGAACCAGTCCACTGACACAGTCAACGCCAATCCCTCGCTGACACAGAGGATCCACATCCAGCCTGCCGAATCCTAACAGTAGATCCGGCCAGGGATCCCACTGAGGTCCCGCTGCCAGTTGTCGCTGACCTTACCACGGTGGTCGCCCAGCAGTCTCAACAGATAGAGCAATTAGGACAACAGTTCGCCCAACAAGGACAGCAGCTGTCGCAGTTGACCGCCATGCTACAGCAACTTCTGCCACAGCTGCAGCAGCAACCATCTCCTTTGCCAGCTCCTGCACCTCCTCCGCAGCGAGTGGCCACTCCTAACCTCCGCTTGTCCCTGCCGGACAAATATGATGGGGACTCTAAACTCTGCCGTGGTTTCCTGTCTCAATGTTCCCTACATTTGGAGATGTTGTCGGACCAATTTGCCACAGAACGGTCAAAGGTGGCTTTCGTGGTTAGTCTCCTGTCTGGGAAGGCCTTGTCATGGGCCACACCGCTCTGGGACCGCAACGATCCTGTCACTGCCACTGTTCAGTCCTTCTTCACTGAGGTTCGTAGTGTCTTCGAGGAACCAGCCCAAGCCTCTTCTGCCGAAACAGCCTTGCTGAACCTGGTCCAAGGAAATTCTTCTTTAGGCGAATACGCCATCCAATTTGTAACCCTCGCCTCTGAATTATCTTGGAACAACGAGGCCCTCTGCGCGACCTTTAAAAAAGGCCTATCCAGTAACATCAAGGATGTGTTGGCCGCACGAGAAATTCCTGCCAACCTGCATGAACTTATCCATTTGGCCACCCGCATTGACATGCGTTTTTCTGAAAGACACCAGGAGCTCCGCCAGGAAAAAGACCTTGATCTCTGGGCACCTCTCTCCCAGTATCCTTTGCAACCTACCCCTGTGCCTCCCGCCGAGGAGGCTATGCAAGTGGATCGGTCTCGCCTGACCCATGAAGAGAGGACTCGCCGCAGAGATAAAAATTTATGTCTGTACTGCGCTAGTACCGAACATTTCCTAGTGGATTGCCCTATTTGTCCTCCACGTCTGGGAAACACACACACGCACCCAGCTCACATGGGAGTGGCGTCTCTTGGTATGAAGTCTGCTTCTCCACGTCTCACTGTGCCTGTGCGGATTTCTCCTTCTGCCAACTCCTCCTTCTCAGCTGTGGCCTTCTTGGACTCTGGTTCTGCGGGAAATTTTATTTTGGCCTCTTTTGTTAATAGGTTCAACATCCCTGTGACCCGTCTCGTCAAGCCGCTCTACATTTCCTCGGTCAACGGAGTAAAATTGGACTGCACTGTGCGTTACCGCACAGAACCCCTGCTTATGAGCATTGGACTGCATCACGAAAAAAATTGAATTTTTTGTTCTGCCCAACTACACCTCTGAAGTCCTCCTCGGTCTGCCATGGCTCCAACGCCATTCTCCTACCCTTGACTGGACCACCGGGGAGATCAAGAGCTGGGGTGCTTCTTGCCACAAAAAATGCCTCACGTCTGCTCCCAGTCCCGTCAGTCAAACCTCAGTGACTCCTCCTATACCAGGTCTCCCCAAGGCCTATCAGGACTATGCCGATGTTTTTTTGCAAAAAACGAGCAGAGATTTTGCCTCCTCATAGCCCCCTTCCTGGTAACACTCTTCCCCGTGGCAACCTTCACCCTCTGCCCCCCCTTCCCATCCCCACTCCTTCTGGACTGCCTGCCATGGATGAATTTACCCAGGACTTCTCTGTCTTCCAGAAAGAAACTCAAGAATCGCTCCCAATGGCCTCGTCTCATGTGAAGGGGGTACTGTTACGCCGAGCGCTCCGGGTCCCTGCTCCTCCCCGGAGCGCTCGCGGCGTTCCCCTCTCTGCAGCGCCCCGGTCAGACCCGCTGACCGGGAGCGCTGCACTGACACTGCCGGCGGGGATGCGATTCGCATAGCGGGACGCGCCCCGCTCGCGAATCGCATCCCAAGCTACTCACCTGTCCCGGTCCCCGGCTGTCACGTCCTGGCGCGCGCGGCTCCGCTCCTTAGGGCGCGCGCGCGCCAGCTCTCTAAGACTTAAAGGGCCAGTGCACCAATGATTGGTGCCTGGCCCAAATCAGTCTAATTAGCTTCCACCTGCTCCACGTCCATATAACCTCACTTCCCCTTCCCAGCATTGCCGGATCTTGTTGCCCTTGTGCCTAGAGAAAGCGTTTCCTGTGTTGCCATACCAGTGTTTCCTGACCTTCTGCTATCACCATTGACTATGAACCTTGCCGCCTGCCCTGACCTTCTGTTACATCTGACCTCGCCTCTGTCTTGTCCTTCTGTCCCACGCCTTCTCAGCAGTCAGCAAGGTTGAGCCGTTGCCGGTGGATACGACCTGGTTGCTACCGCCGCAGCAAGACCATCCCGCTTTGCGGCAGGCTCTGGTAAATACCAGTAGCAACCTAGAACCGGTCCACCGACCCGGTCCACGCCAATCCCTCGCTGACACAGAGGATCCATATCCAGCCTGCCAAATCCTAACATTGGCAAGTGTTACTCGCCCTAAAAAGGGCAGCCCCACACAGGAACCTCTCCCTATTTCCACCTGCAAACACTACCATTTCCCAGGGTTTTTAGGTGGATATAGGGAGAGGTTCCTGTGTGGGGCCACCCTTTTTAAGACAAGTAACACTTTCCTAGAAAAGGTGGAAGGGAAAAACGTATTGTCCATTGTAGCAGGTGTGGGGTAAAAAATTCCTCTTTAAGGCCCTACTCTCGCCCCCTATCAATTCCCTTCTTGGCAAGTGTTACTCGCCCTAAAAAGGGAGGCCCCACACAGGAAACTCTCCTATTTCCACCTAAAAACCCTGTGAAATGGCAGTGTTTGTAGGGGAAAATATCCTGTGTGGGGCCGCCCTTTTTAGGGTGAGTAACACTTGCCAAGAAGGGAATTAATAATGTGACAGTCGGGCCTTACAGGGGAAGTTTTTACCCCCCCACCGGTTACAATGGACCATATGTTTTTCCATTCCACCTTTTAGAGGTTTTTTAAAACACCTTTCCTTTTGTTTAATAAAAAAAAAAATTATTGGGGTACATATATTTTATCCTAAGAAAAGTTAAGTTTTAGCTAATGTATATCCTGAATACTTATTTGTGGCCTGATGCGGAGGAATGTCTAACTGGGGAGCAGCTCCTTAAATATGTTTTGCACTATCCATATTTGTAAAGTGTTGGTGTGGCACCATGGCCAATCTACTCTGATGCATCAGGCATTGTTTTGTGGAAATCCTGGCTGATCCATACTTGATTCACCTTCACAAAGGTCAGTCTCCCAACATTTTTCGTGGACAGACGAGTTCTCCTTGTTTTTTTTTTATGGCCCCCTCCTCACTAAACACCCGCTCTGGTGGCACACTACTGGCCGGGCAAGACAGCTTTTCCAGGCCAAACTCTGCTAGTTGCGGCCACAAGTCAAGTTTGGCTGCCCAGAAGTCCAGCGGATCTTCAAGGTGTGTTGGCATGCTCATGTCAAGGTATGCCACCACCTGCTGGTTCAGGTCCTGCTCCAGGTCTACCTGCTGCTGATGAGTTGCTTCACTATACGGGTGAAGAAAGCTACTCATCAGCGACTGTAGACTCCAGCTGCTGCTGATGGAGCTGGTACTGCTTCTGCATGTATGAGCTGCCACTGGTTGACATTGAAGTTACACAGGGGAGTCCCCCTATCTGCTTGGATCATTAAGAAATCGGTGATGGCTTTTCTCTGTTCGTATAGTCGGTCCAACATATGGAGGGTGGAATTCCAACATGTGGAAACGTTGCAAATCAGACAAATGTTGGGGATACCGTTCTGACGCTGCAGCTCAAGGAGGGTGTGCTTTGCAGTGTGCGAGTGGCTGAAGTGCATACAAAGTTTCCTTCCCATTATTAGGATGACTTGCAGATGGGGGAACACTTCAGGAACTGCTTGACAACCAGATTGAACACGTGTGCCATGCAGGGCACATGTCTCAGGCTTCCTTGTCGCAGCGCAGACAAGATGTTCTTCCCGTTGTTGGTCACCATGGTTCCCATTTCCAGTTTTTGTGGAGTAAGGCATGATTCAATTTCTTGATGAAGGACTTTTAGCAGTTCCTCCCCTGTGTAACTCTGTTTGCCATGGCAAATCATGTGAAGAACAGCGTGACACCGCCATGCCCTGCATACATGATATGCTGGAGGGGCACTGAGACTTGTCCGTGCAATGGAAGCTGAGGACAGGGTGGAGGATGAGGAGGCCGAGTCGCACACTGTGACAGGATCAACGGCCTGAGAACGTGGAGGCGGAAGTGGCATGACCTGTCCAAGTTGCTGTTGTGGCTGTGCAGGAACCCCATTCACCCAGTGGGCCGTAAAAGACGTGTTGTCCCTGACCATAGTTACAGCTCCACACGTCGGCGCTGCTGTGCACTTTGGTACTCACCGACAGGCTCAAGGACTGGCCCACCTTCTGTTCCACAAAATTGTGCAGGGCTGGTACTGCCTTCTTTGCAAAGAAATGACGGCTTGGCACTCTCCACCTCAGCTCTCGTCTCTCTCTGTAATAGAACACTGATGTGACTGGCCGGCAAGATGGCTGCCGATTATATAGGGCTGTGACATCACAGGGGTGGCTGGCTGCTGATAGGCTGCATGCTGCATGTCATTCAGGGTCATCCTGCCGACCCTTGTTCCCGCCTTCCCAGGAGTCCTTGCTCCATGTCCTCACATGTGGATCCGCCATTTTAGATGCCCTGGAGCCTGGACTGTTTTAAATGGAGTTTAATGAAGCGATTTGCTTGATCGAATCGCGGCGATATTCGCATATGTTACGAAATTTAATTTTTCCTAAAATTCGTAACGAATTCGGATTTTTCAGATTTGATTCACTCATTCCGAACACTGATGTTTTTAGGCCTTATATCTTAATAAGTCAGAGGACTGTTGCTGCGTCATAGTTTGGCATGAGTCTGAAAGGATTGTTCCTTACAAGACACTACATACCTGATTTCTCTCTTTTGTTATGTCATATCTGGCCTCTCAACAAACTGGCCAGGTTATGCTATTCTTTGAATTTGCCATTTCTTTATTTACCAATTCCGCTGTGTGGACACTTGTTGTCCTTGATCTTTTGGGGAACCTAGTTACTTGTTCAATAAAAAGAGATTTGCCTATAAATTTACCCTATGAACTTAAATGTGTATACGTAGTAAAATACCTCTGCAGGCTTTTTGTATTTTATACCTATAATACTCTGTGCACAGGTCTAAGGAGTCTCACTGGCTTCCATGCTCAGAGTATAATGCCGGTAAGAAGCTTGTACGGTGATCCCTCAGCATACGATGGTAATTTGTTTTAAATGAACCATCGTTACTTCAATCCATCGTATGTTGAGGGATCCGTTCAATAGTAATATAGAAAGTTATACTCACGTGTCCTCACTGCTCTGGACCGTCACTGCTGCCCTGGATCGTCGCTCTCCATCGCCGTCATCACGTCGCTGGATGACGGGACAGCGTGCGCGGCAACCTGATGACGATGAAGTAGAGCAACGGCCATGCAGAGGAGCCCGAAGAGGACAGTTCGGAGCGACGGGGACAGGTGAGTGACACTCACCGGATCACACGGGGCACATTAAACGGCTATCCGGCAGCAGCTGAAGCAGTCTGCGCTGCCGGATAGCCGTTTATGCGATGGCCCTGACAGACAAAAGCATTGTATGTTGATGCTGCCTTCAACATGCGATGGCCTCTGAGAGGCCATTGTATTTTGAAATTATCGTATGTCGGGGCCATCGTAGGTTGGGGGATCACTGTACTATGTAATGACTGACCCCCCACTTCCTACCTGGTCATGAAGGGGGAAAATGTTTAACCCCTTAAGGACCACTGGCTTATGAGTACGGCCTTGCTCGCTGGTACTTAAGGACCAAGGGTGTACCTGTTCAGCCACGGGAATTTCTGTCCCCACCGGGCGGGGACCGGGCTGGTATGCCTGCTGAAATCATTCAGCAGGCATCCTGCGCCAATGCCCAGGGGGTCCTGAGACCCCCCCATGTCGGTGATCACCACAAATCACTGGTGAATTCACACCGGCGATTTGCGGCGATTCTGGGTCATACGGGTCTCTGGTGACCCGGAAAATAAGGGGGATCGGGGGTGTCCAAGACACCCTTGGTCCCCCTGAAGGGATAAGAGTGAGGTGGCAGGGGCGCCACCCTTCCTATCCCTGCTATTGGTGGGTCAGAAGCGACCGACCAATAGCAGATCGGGGGCGGGGGGGTGGGGTTAAAGTTCGGTTCCCCCGCTCTGCCCACCCACTGTAGTCCGGGCAGAGCAGGGGAAACCTCGGTGACCGGTCCCGGAGGTCACTTACCATCGGCGGCAGCGGGCGGCGATGACATGCGGCTGTCTCCCTGCTATACAGTGGTCTCTAAACTGTTGCCCTCCAGATTTGGCAAAACTACTACTCCCAGCATGCCCAGACAGCTGTTTGCTGTTTGGGCATGCTGGGATTTGTAGTTTTGCAACAGCTGGAGGGCTACAGTTTGGAGATCACTGTGCAGTGGTCTCTAAACTGTGGCCCTCTAGATCTTGCAAAACTACAACTCCCAGCATGCCCACACAGCAGTTTGCTGTCTGGGCATGCTGGGATTTGTAGTTTTGCAACATCTGGAGGGCCACAGTTTGGAGATCTCTGTGCAGTGGTCTCTAAACTGTGGCCCTTCAGATCTTGCAAAACTACAACAGTTTGGGCATGCTGGGAGTTGTAGTTGCGTAACTCCAACTGTTGCATGACTACATCTCCCTTCGGTGATCAGTACATGCTGGGAGTTGTAGTTTTGCAACAGCAGGAGGCACACTGGTTGGAAAATACTGAGTTAGGTAACAGAACCTAACTGAAGGTTTTCCAACCAGTGTGCCTCCAGCTGTTGCAAAGGTACAACTCCCAGCATGCACGGTCTCAGTGCATGCTGGGAGTTATAGTTTTGCAACAGCTGGAGGTTTACCCCCCCCCCCCCCCCCCGCCCCCCCCATGTGAATGTACAGGATACATTACTTTATATACAATTGATCACTCACGTGATCACTAATACCCTATTTTTCCCATCCATTAACTAAGTATTAAAACGTAACTTTTATTTTAATTGCCTATAAGGGAATTAAAAACTCAACATGCGGTCACTATGTGACTTTATAATAATTCCTTGTGCATGTGTCTACATGCTTATATAATGCCCTATTGCTTGTGGCTGCAGTCCGCTATTAGGCAGTCTTGATATTAAGGTACTGCACTGTTGTTGGTTTAAAACCAATTACACATCCGGGAGGGCGATGTGTAATTGGTTTTAAACTAACAACAGTGCGGTCCCTTAATATCAAGACTGCTTAATAGCGGACTGCAGCCGCAAGCAATAGGGCATTATATAAGCATGTAGACACATGCAGAAGGGATTATTATAAAGTCACATAGTGACCGCATGTTGAGTTTTTAATTCACTTATAGTCAATTAAAATAAAAGTTTCGTTTTAATACTTAGTTAATGGATGGGAAAAATAGGGTATTAGTGATCACGTGAGTGATCAATTGTATATAAAGTCTTGAAATTAACCGTCCATCCATAGGTCCCCAATTTTGAAAGTGTACAGGATACATTCACACAGGCAGGTTTACAGTGAGTTTCCTGCTTCAAGTTTCAGCTGCAGCAAATTTTCCGCTGCAGCGCAAACTCCTAGTGGGAAACTCACCGTAACCCCCCGCCAGTGCGAATGTACCCTAAAAACACTACATTGAAACATAATAAAGGGTAAAACACTACATATACACCCCCTTAGACTGCCCCCCCCCCAATGAAAATGAAAAACGTATCATACGGCAGTGTTTCCAAAACGGAGCCTCCAGCTGTTGCAAAACAACAACTCCCAGCATTTCCGGACACCCACTGACTGTCCAGGCATGCTGGGAGTTTAGCAACAGCTGGAGGCACCCTGTTTGGGAATCACTGGCGTAGAATACCCCTATGTCCACCCCGATGCAATGGAATTGGAAGAGACTGCTCAGGAACCACCCTTGTGATTTGTCATTCAGAACGTGATGACAGGTTCCCTTTAAGAACTTTTTGGTTGCTGTAGGGAATACATGTGACTTTCTCCATGATAACACCTAAAGCTGCAGTTAACTACATACCATTTGAACCCCAAATCATGGGACATTTTAATTCATACAAGTTCATACAAATCATACCCCTTGGAGTGTGTCAGTCATGTAACAGATATGCAATATTTCCATTTCTAAGTTGAAGGGAATTCAGTTGTTGATCATTCTTCTGGAAAGCATTGTTTAACCTAAATTATTTTCTTTTATTTCTTATGCAGTAAATTATGGTTTGATGGTTTTTCATATTATAACCTACAAAAAAATCACACACTATATGACAACTATATGTATGAAAGTACATTTTAAAGTTTTTATTAAATGACATAAAAGAAATACAAACACTTTTATTAGTAAATCACAAGGACAATATTAAAAAGAAGAATCACCACAAGGAGAAAAGATAGGGTCACTGAGGTACTGGGGTTACTAGCACTGTATATATACACATACATCTGTATGCCTTAATACGCATATAACAAAAGATAAATAGAGAGGACAAAGCCAAAGTATAGATTTTATAAGTGGCAGATTTTCAGTCTATCATGCATTAAGCATACTGACCATTTTCTTTGAGAAGACCATCCCCAAAGAAGAATGTTTCAATGCATTTTTGGAGATTTTGCTGTATTTAATCTGATAGGATACAGTAGATAGCAATTTCGATGAAAATGTTGAATATATTCCCTGCTATTTCAGCCAAACTGGAATGAGTAGAAAAGTGATACATTCACGTTCTGCTCTCTTTGGTTACTGAGGCATGTAGAGAGCAAGAGATCCATCCTAGTCATATTGAAATCTCCCTAGGCTAGGTTTGATGTTCTGCATTGTGGCTTCTACTCTCGGGCTGAGCTTGTGAAGCATTAAACATCACCACAGGAAAAGAAAAAATATATCATGCCCAGAGTAGCCACACTGTGACTTATTACTTCAATTCTATTTTGGAGATTAATCTTCCAAATCTGTCAGCTTTCTGCCTGTTTTATAATTTATGTGACACTTTGGAGAAGACATGAGAAAAATCCCTGTAAATGAGGTGATTCTTAGGTGTACTGTGCCCAGGATTTATAGAGATGATATACTGTATATGTTCTCATAAGAACAGCCATTAATAACACTATCACATCCAATATTGTTCTTTGGTAAATCTACAGGACTTTTGTCCTTTAAATGTCTCGCATTTATGTTGAGTTACTTATACATTTACATAGTTAAAACTAAAATGTAATTTAAGGGGTTGTCTCAGGAAGACAACCCTTGTCTCAGGAAGACAACCCTTGTCCCTTTATGGCATATATACATCATAGGTCCTCCTCTATGAGCCAGAACAGGGACCCATTCTGTATGAGCAGCTCTTGTTTTGGCATAGCTGTCCTGCTTTATCTGTCTGTGTTTTCATAAGCTAAAGAAGGAGAAAAAAATAACAGTGAGGTACCGTTCAGTAATGTAAGAGGAGAGTTTCACAAATACACATGGGGCAGGGATTACATGGTGCATCAGCGATGGGTGATAACCTTTGTGTAAAGTTAGATGTCCATCATATTAAAATCACTTGGTTCCAAGGATCACTAACTTACACATTTAACCCTCCTAGATGGGTTCTTACTCCAGCAGCTTTACATAGCTATGAGTAATTTTAAGACATTTCTAAAGATGTCTCGCTTTTCACGAATCCCTCTCTAAACGTGCACTACGTGGACAATGCACTCCTATACTAAATGTTTTGTACAGTGCTCTACCTGTACTGTATGTACTGTGCTATACCTGTACAGTATATACTGTGCTCTACCTGTACTGTATGTACTGTGCTATACCTGTACAGTATATACTGTACTGTGCTCTACCTGTACTGTATGACTGTACTGTGCTCTACCTGTACTGTATGTACTGTACTGTGCTCTACCTGTACTGTATGTATTGTACTGTGCTATACCTGTACAGTATATACTGAGCTTTACCTGTACAGTATATACTGTACTGTGTTCTACCTGTACTGTATGACTGTACTGTGCTCTACCTGTACTGTATGTACTGTGCTCTACCTGTACTGTATGTACTGTACTCTGCCATACCTGTACTGACTGTACTGTTCTACACCTGTACAGTATATACTCTACCTGTGTTAAGGTTGGCTGCTGGTTAGGCCTTAAAATGTGAGTGACTGTCATTGTATACTGCTGAGTGTCGACAAAAGAAATACACACCAGGCACAAAGTTGGTATAAAACTCCTTCTCAGCAGTGGCCAAGGAACCTACCCAAGGAGTTCTGTTTATTATACGGAAGTAAATAGTTTTTTTACAGTTGACAAAAAGGGGAGGTTCGTTATCACGTCAAAA
This sequence comes from Hyla sarda, assembly GCF_029499605.1. NCBI lineage: Eukaryota > Metazoa > Chordata > Amphibia > Anura > Hylidae > Hyla > Hyla sarda. Next base: position 223,871,296 of record NC_079189.1, read on the forward strand.
TCATCATGTTAAATTTTGATTGGTTATTTGAGTATTGCGTCTGTATATATTAGCATTTTAAGCATTCGTTTGTTTCTTAACCATAGGTCACTTATGTTGCCATTTCCCTATTCTACAAGAAAATTTTGGATGTATCCGTCCTTCTGCACAGTCTATATTTCTTTAGATATTTTGTCTCTAACTTCCAACTTCTTCTTTATCTTGCGTCGTTTGGCCTCGTCCCAAGGTCTTCATCTTAGTTACAAGCAAATAGCAAGCTGATATGTCTCATAAGGAAAATAATGTTTTTGTTTTTTTTGCAGCATATTAATATATATATATATATATATTTTTTTTTTATATAAACACATATATATATATATATATCAGTAATCAAAATCATAATGGTCATCCTTTTCACCTGTACTGTATGTACTGCACTGTGCTATACCTGTACAGTATACTGTATTGTGCTTTACTTGTACTGTATGTACTGTATTGTGCTATACCTGTACAGTATATACTGTGCTCTACCTGTACTGTATGTACTGTACTGTGCTCTATCTGTTCTGTATGTACTGCACTGTGCTCTACCTGTACTGTATGTACTGTACTGTACTATACCTGTTTAGTATATACTGTACTGTGATATACCTGTACGGTATATACTGTACTGTATGGACTGTACTGTGCCATACCTGTACTGTATGTAATGTACTGTGCTATACCTGTACTGTACTGTGCTATACCTGTACTGTACTGTTCTGTACTTGAGTCTGCTAGCATCATCCTTGAGAAAGCCACATTGAGGTGGCGAAACATGTAGGGTGGGAGCAGAATTGGATTTTAGATTGCATATCTGTCCACTGACCTTGTACCAGCACACACTGCAGGTGCTGCTGGTTTTATATGCAGAATACTAATCAGTGCTTATAACACTGAATCACCTTCTTTAACATATAAGCTCTATAATAGGGTAGTGTGGAACAAGTACCTCCTGATTATATTTAGCTAGCCCCCGAGCAGCTTAAAATACAGTAATTTAGTAGTGAGGTGTTAAACCACAACAGAGAAGCTGATAGATACTAAAGGAGTGTGGATTTGAAAACAGTGGCACAGATATGTGTTTTTAATTCATATCTCTTCAGTGTAATTTAATAATAAAACAATAAAAGTTATATTTTAAGAGAGGAGGGAAAGGGAAGAGTGTCTGATGGACACAATTGTTGTTGCATACCAATACTGTATGGACTGTACTGTGCCATACCTGTACTGTACTGTACTATACCTGTACAGTATATACTGTACTGTGCTCTACCTGTATTGTATGTACTATTCTCCACTCGAAGATACAGCACCAAAGACAAGGTCCAGTAAATTGCAAGCTGTGGTCTTTATTGTGTATAGTAACACAAGTGCAACGTTTCGGCTAGATAGCCTTTTTCAAGCATATTACATGACAGACTTAAATATACACGGGTTACATATGATTGATGCAATAACAGGTGATATCTAACACTCATTAGTTTAAAGACCAGCCCCTATGTCATGATAGGCTGTTTTGTTAATCATGTGACGTACAAGTGTCAAACTATGTAAACATATAGATAAAATATACCTTATCATCAAAGATATTATATTAAATTTGTGCCAATCGGTACAGCAGAACATGGGGAGTCAACCTCATAAGCAGTTTCATTACCAATCTGCGCTGCATTGCCAATCTTCATCCCCCTTTCTTGCATGGTCTTCGTTTGTAAAAAAAAAAACTCTGCAGCTGCGTGGGTTTACTCCGCCACAGAATTTGTCATCTTCCGACATGGGCAGATCATACTGTTGCGGACTATTCACTATGGGATACCGCGCATGTGCAGAACCCATGCGCATCTCTACAGCTTCCCAGGCCGAGATCGCTGCCGCAAGGCCGGGCGATGCGCCCATACACAGACAAACTGCGTGCGCGCATTGCCACAGACAGCGACAGCAACCTCCACCTAGGGAGTCCCCATGATCGCGCAATCATGACTATATCACTGACAATTTATACGAGATGTAAATGTCCCGGAAAATAAATATATATTGGAAAATCATTTTTTGGGGGGGGAAAAATAAAAAAAATTATAATTTTGAAAAAAAAAAAGGGAAAAAGGGGGGCTGCAGTGGAACGGTCACCCAGATTGGGAATATGGATAGTGAAGACCCCAATTCATGTTCTCTCCCGATCCAGTCCAATGCTCATAAAGTGTTACAAGTGCCTAAAGTGAAGAGATAAAGACAAAAAATGAATAAATAAAACATCCATACAGGATAAACATATTAAAAACAACTCCTGATTTGTTGCGCCTTATTGATAGAATAATGTGGTCAGTAATGTACTATATCCGAACAAGATGGGGGCATAGCTAGAACAAAAAAGAGGAGAAAAGAAAGAAGAAAGGGGAGGGTTAAAAGAAAAAAGAGGGTTAAAAGAAAAAAAACAGAAAGGGGAGGGGAAAGAAAGGGGAAGGGGGGAAGGGGAAGGGAAAAGAAAAAAGGGAAAAGAAAAGGAAAAGAAGAAAGAAAAAAGAAATAGAAAGATGCTAAAAAGAAGAAGAGGGGAAATGAGGGACAGAAGGAAAGGGAAAAGAGAGAAAAGGGAGAATAAGAAAAGAAGAAAGTGAAGAGAAAGTATAGAATCACATATACGGTTTAAGATTAAAACCAATGTTCAAACCATGGAGGGACAGAGTGTTAAGAGGATGAAACCATTTTAGTTCTTTTCGTTTCAAGATCTTCTCCATGTCACCACCCCGTCTAAGTTGAGGGACATAATCACTTATTCTGAATCTTAGTTGGCTAATATTGTGCCCTGTCTCCAAGAGATGTTTAGGAATAGGGAGATCTGTTTTCCCTGTCCTAATACACGACGACCATTTAAATGGATTCGACATTCATTAGTATTTTCACCTACATAGTATAGTCCACATGGACATTACAATAAATATATTACATATGATGATCTACATGTGTATCTATGTTTGATGGTAAATTTCTGGCCTGTATGGGAAATGTATCCCCCTTGATCATACTGTTACAGTGGCTGCATCCAAGGCAGGGAAAATTTCCCTTTCTCGTACCCAGCCACTCACTAGTACCTCCTGTCGATTTCTTCATACTACCTATGTCGGATTTCACTAGTGTATCCTTAAGATTACGTGTATGCCATCACTGGGGGGCCAACAAGATTGGAGGTTTTTTGTATAGTAACCGAATTCTTTCTCAGGATATCTGAAACCTGCTTGCTACATGTAGAGATTTTCCCGGGGTGTAGTGGATAGTTTCTCCCTATGTTGTGACAGTAGTCTCTGGGGATAACCCCTTTTCTCAAATTTGGTGCACATCTCATCTAATCTGCCCTCCAAATCCTCCGAGGGTGAAACAATCCGCTTCACCCGCAACATTTGGCTCCATGGGAGGGACCTGATCATAGGTTTAGGGTGGAAACTGTCATACAATAATAGGTTATTCCTATCTGTTTCTTTGGTGTAAAGGTCGGTTACTAATCTCTTGTCCCCCCCAAAAAAATGTGGTATCCAGAAACTGTAAAGATTCCATAGAATAGAGCTTACCATGGTGAAATTCAACTCAGGATAGATGCTATTTAACTCTTGAAAGAATTCATCCAATTGGTCCCTCGTCCCTGTCCACAACACGAAGGTGTCGTCAATGTACCTGTATGTACTGTACTTTGCTATACCTGTACAGTATATACTGTATTGTGCTCTACCTGTTCTGTATGTACTGCACTGTGCTATACCTGTACAGTATATACTGTACTGTGCCATACCTGTACTGTATGTACTGTACTGTGCTATACCTGTACAGTATATACTGTACTGTGCCATACCTGTACTGTATGTACTGTACTGTGCTATACCTGTACAGTATATACTGTACTGTGCTCTACCTGTACTGTATGCACTGTACTGTGCTATGCCTGTACAGTATATACTGTATTGTGCTCTACCTGTTCTGTATGTACTGCACTGTGCTCTAACTGTACTGTATGTACTGTACTGTGCTATACCAGTGCTATGTGTACTGTTCTTCTTGGAACCACTTCTACATCTACATGCACCAATTTTTAGCTATGCTACATGTACTTTACTACTCTATACTTATACTATATGTACTGTTCTGTTGTATACCTGTAGTACATGTGCTGTGCATGGTACTCTATACAACACTTTCTGTGCTCCTCTTTACCTGTACTACATGTACATGCTATTTACCTGTATTATATGTATTTCTATTCAACGAAGAAAAACAGTAGCCAGCACTCACCATCCAGGGGTCTTTATTGTAGAATAAGGTGCATCAACATATGTTCAGCGGGCAGGGGTGGGGGTCTATGGACAGCACTGTTTCGCGCGCCTCTTGCACTTCCACAAGCCGATCGGCTGGTGTCTGCTTGTGGAAGCGCAAGAGACGTGCGAAACAGTGCTGTCCCAAGACCCCCACTCTCTTCACCCTGCCCGCTGAACATAATGTTGATGCACCGTATTCTACAATAAAGACCCCTGGATGGTGAGTGCTGGCTACTGTTTTTCTTCATTGAATAGCTATTACATTTCTTGTATAGCACCTGTGCACCGCCACAACCTGGGGAGGTGCGTCAAGTCTGGTAATCAACCCGAGTGACCAGTGTGATTACTAGAAGTGGAGGTGCCGATGCTATTTTTTTTCTTATTGAACTCATTATGTGTATTTCCGCTTCCCTTGCCCTACATGTATTGTACTGCATTCTAGGGCTCTTGTTTGTACTTCACTACTTCCCCTTCTGGTGTCAAATCTTAAAGGGGTACTCCGCCCCTAGACATCTTATCCCCTATCCAAAGGATAGGGGATAAGATGTCAGATCGCCGCGGTCCCGCTCTGTGCGTAATGACGGGCGATACGGGGGACGGAGCAGCGTGACGTCATGGCGCCGCCCCTCGTGACATCATGGCCCGTCCCCTTAATGCAAGTCTATGGGAGGGGGCGTGACGACCGCCACGCCCCCTCCCATAGACTTGTATTGAAAGGGGCGGACCGTGACATCACGAGGGGCGGAGCCGTGACGTAACGATGCTCCGGCCCCTGTACCGCCCATCATTACGCGCAGAGCGAACTCGCTCTGTGCTGTAATGATAGCGCGGTGCCGCAGCGGGGATCCCGGGGGTCCCCAGCAGCGGGACCGTGGCGATCTGACATCTTATCCCCTATCCTTTGGATAGGGGATAAGATGTCTAGGGGCGGAATACCCCTTTAAATGAATCAGACTTTTTTCATAATGTACATACTTTTGTGCAGGTTGCAGACTATATTGTATATGGTTTACTGTTTCCTTTATTAGTAATTATCCTCATACTTGTCTATATTTACTAAGAATTTTAGTTTTTTTTTAATCCCTGCATATTAGGGTATTCTTTCACATTCTATAAGATTTACTAAGGGTATATTCACACTGAGGAATTGGGGTGGAAATCAAGCAGAAATTTTCTGCCTCAAAGTATTGTTACTTTTCCACAAGAACTCACAGAGATTTTGCGCGGAATTTCGCACGGAATTGTAGCGGAATTGGCACGGAATTCAAGCGGAATTCCTCACGCGGAAATGAAAATTTCAAGCGGAGGAGGAGAAGAATATAATATATATATATATTATCCTCTTTTTTTCATGTGGAAATTCCGCGCCAATTCCGCGCTAATTCCACGCCAATTCTGCGTGGAAATTATTCTGAATGAAAAAACAAATTAACATTGATCTCTATGGGAGTAAGAAGCTGATTCCGCCGGAAAGAAAGAACATGTTCTTTCTTCAAGCGGAACAGACTTCCTCGTCTGAATTCTGCTTGAGGAAATTTCTGTGAACTGAGGGGCAGAAATTCTGCACAGCTCTATGGGGATTTTCATTGCTGAATAAATTGGAGAGGAAAAAGCGAGCAGAATTCATCGTGGAAATTCCTCTCCAATCCCTCAGTGTAAACATACCCTAACAGTCTACTTGTTGGTGAATGTATTTGGTTGTTTTTTGATATGCACCTCAGTTGTGCCATTATAGGACAATTTGTGCCAATTGCTCACATGACCTCATTAAGAAATCGGGACTTTTACTGTGAGGGTTTCTGAGTTGCTTTGTCAAGAAAAACTCAACATAAACACATTAAATATCTGTCAGAAAAATTTAGAACATACTGCAAAAGCAAAAAACTATTTCAACAAGTGTTGTCTTTCTGTTTAGTAAAACTGGGCCAATGTGTGACATTACATGAAAAATGTCTACGTCTGTAGTAAATAACTCATACTATACATAAGGTTGAGTTGATACCTGGAGATAAGACTAGTCACTTTGACTAGGAAGACTTTAATAGCATTACAGTATCACAGTATCACATGCACAGTTCCTTCAAATACAAACACTAGAAAAAACATCATACTTTTTTAGGATCCAAAAAGGAGATGTATGATTTAGTATGTGTGCAATTTTTGAAGTGCTCAAAAGAATTCACTCCTATATATAATTTGGTGTCATTGCCCCCCCCCCCCCATTCACTATATGTATCATAGACACTTCAGAAAATGTATCTATAATCTATCTTCTACTTATGTTAGACATACTGATTACAATCCGAAACAACCCTTTGTTAACCTAGCATGCAGATTTTTTCCTCATATCTTATCCCTCTCCTTCCCACTAACCTCTATTTATCCATCGTCCTATTTCTATATGCTGGCAAACTGAAACATAAAAAATTGGTTAAAAAAAGTTGAAAATATCACCCCCCCCCCCCCCTTATCCAGTTTTCCAAGTAAAAAAATAAAAAATATATTTGTAATCGACATATGTGGAATTGTCCAAACTATTTGCCAAAATTCCTAATGTTTGGCTATATCACGTCCCATCAAAAATGTAATACGTTTTCAAAAAGTGACAACTACCGGTAAAAATTACAGATGGCGACGCAAAAAATTATCCCTTACGCAATTCCATATATGTGTTTATAGTAAAATTTAATTTATATCAATTAAATCAAACTGACCTGTAGAATAAATTTAGCACGGCAGTTTTACTGTACGGTGAATTCCCACAAAATTGCACAATACCATTTTTACAAACAATTATTTTTTGACAATGCATTACATGGTAAAATAAAGAGTACCAGTAAAAATTACAACTTGGCCCACAAAAAAACAAGCTCTAATACAACTTAGAAGGTGAGGAGGCAGAAAACGGAAAAAGGGTCGGAAACAGGTTCTTCCATGCTTGGGTAGAGGTGTGCTATAGTGGCATTTTTGGGTAATGCAGGATGCTTACAGTAGCATGAGCAAAATGCGGCCTGATGTTAAAAAATGGCATTTGGGACAGTTTGAGAAATGGCTGTACCATTGGTTGTAGAATCAAAACAATGTAATGCCCAGCTATTAGTGTACCTGGAATGAAGACAAAAATGCAGTCTGTTTTTTTTTACATGGCATAGATCAGAGATAGGAAATTTGATCATTTGCAGATCTTAGCGACACCTACTTTTTACTTACAGTAAAAGCTCCAGAAAGTAATATCAATCGTAGCATAATGAATAGAAATAGAAATCACTACAGTATTTTTAATATATGTAATGTCACATACAGCACTATCACTGATACTAAATATATGTCTTATTAAGCTTACAGACTGTTGGATAAAAAAATGCCAAGAACTTGAAATTCCAATAAGTCCAAATTTGAGCCTAATAAACATTTTGGGTGATGCTTATGAAATTCGCCAGTGGAATACAGATGGCCTACCTCGAGATCTTGTCTCAACTGAAAATGGCATCCTTGTGACCCGTGGAAGGCGCTGGCCCCTAATGATTGACCCACAAGATCAGGTAGGATATATCAACTTTTGTTCCCATGGTAGATAAGCGCTGCCAGAAATGTCTCGTGACTGATAATCAACAAATCCGTATTACAATAAAGATGCATAATATGCCTATATATGCACAGATGTTTATGGGGACCTCAGAGAAATAACTGTCAAATCACAGTTATCTTAACTATATAACCATCTTTAGGTTTATTGTATTTTAAAGTTTTGGCATATTATAATTTAGTAAGGGGTGATGTAGGTTAACAAATGTTCATGTACTTTTGCCTTGTATTTACAAAATGTGCACTTCATAAATTTCTGACCACTGCATGCACAACCAGTGAAAAAGCATCTACCAAGCCAGTTTTGAAAAAATTCACAACATTTTTGCACACATGTGAAAATAATGCAAGAATATGCAAAAAAATATACACCAAAATGAAGAAAAAAGCCAATAATAAATTCCTCTATAAAGTCCACAGAGGTACAGCACATCCAGATAAGAGAAAAAAAAACATGATAGGTGCTCACAGGTATAAGAACCCTGGCCAGGCAGGAGCTCACCATATTACAGAAAAGGATGACTGCAGTACCCTGAAGTCCAAGCTGAAATGTTGCTTAATTATTACTTTTTTTTTATGGAATAAACCACACTTTTTGCACATTTGGAACTTCAGTGTGCTGCAGTCATTCTTTCCTAGATTTACATATACACACATATACATCAGCTGTTAGGCTCACTATCAATGATTTTTAGGCATGTATAAAGTATATGATCATCTGACGAACAAGTGGTTGTTCGTTTGGCGGCTGAACTCTAGTACACAGAGAAATATTGGCATGTTCCACCAATAATCTCCCTATGTAATAGGACCTTAAAAAGGACTGCGTCCTAGCTGTAAGAAAAGCTACACATCCCAGCAATTCACTAAGGTTTACAGTTGCCAGAGCATGCTGGGATTTGAAGGTCTCCAATAGAGATGAGCGAACTTCCAGTAATTCAATTTGTCACTAAATTCTCGGCTCGGCAGTTGCTGGCATTAAGAATGCAAGACAGCCCGGCACTAGAAGGTGAGAAGGAGGTGGATAGGGGATGTGGGTATACACTGCGGTTCTGACGTGTGGCGGTGCTCTGGTTGCAACAGTAATGCATGTATATGATGTAGCAGGAACAAAGAAAAACTGGCGACTCGCCAATCTTACGTCTTCCAACTTCTTTATAGGATGAAACACTCACATAACTTCACAAGGAGGGGACATACACGGGGGGGGGGGGGGGTATAGAAAGGCTCCATGGCTGGATGAAGCACTAAACAGTGCGAAACAGAGCTTGTTGCCTCTCTGTACCCCCCCCCCCCTGTGTATGTCCCCTCCCTATGAAGTTATGTGAATCTTTCATCCGATAAAGAAGTTGGAAGACATAAGATTGGTGACATAAGATCGCCGGTTTTTATTCGTTCCTGCCTACACCATACAGTTGCTGACTTTAGCCTGCATAAATGAGTTCAGCTTTCAGGTGCTCCGGTGGGCTGGAGACTCTCTCCTAGGACTGTATCCACCTTTTCCAGCCCACTGGAGCACCTGAAAGCTGAACTAATTTATGCAGGCTAAAGTCAGCAACTGCCCAGCCGAGAAGTTCGTGACGAATCGAATCACTGTATGTAGGCTCATCTCTAGTCTCCAAATAAGGATGAGGAAAACGGTATGCATATAAGACATTACATCCAGTAATGCACAGGGAACGTCTTGTCTAATCAGTTCACAATTCTTTGCCAACCAGGACTGCTGGGATGTCGTCTTCCATCCTTGACTGGTCTCTTCAAATTTGCCAGACAAACCCTCAGCACCTCTATACAAATTCTCATATATAGGGTCACAAATGGAAATAATGCCTTTTGTGCTTGCATAATAGATGTTATGGCGCTCAAATAGGCAGATCCCTTTTATTAGGCAGATAGGCAACCCTGCCCCCTTATTAGGCTTACCCCACCCCCGGATAAATAGGTAATTTTTACCCTCTCTACTGTGCATCCTGTGCCAGAGAAAATAAAACAATAACAGTTACTTACCCCAACTACCGCCACTGAGGTCCTGGGTCCTCTCCTTTGTGGTGCAGCGAGGTATAATGACCTCATCATGCCAGCTGCACTGGGACACCGATGTGTGCTCTCATGCCAGCTGCACTGGGACACCGATGTGTGCTCTCATGCTAGCTGCACTGTGACACCGATGTGTGCTCTCATGCCAGCTGCACTGTGACACCGATGTGTGCTCTCATGCCAGCTGCACTGTGACACCGATGTGTGCTCTCATGCCAGCTGCACTGGGACACCGATGTGTGCTCTCATGCCAGCTGCACTGGGACACCGATGTGTGCTCTCATGCCAGCTGCACTGTGACACCGATGTGTGCTCTCATGCCAGCTGCACTGGGACACCGATGTGTGCTCTCATGCCAGCTGCACTGGGACACCGATGTGTGCTCTCATGCCAGCTGCACTGGGACACCGATGTGTGCTCTCATGCCAGCTGCACTGGGACACCGATGTGTGCTCTCATGCCAGCTGCACTGGGACACCGATGTGTGCTCTCATGCCAGCTGCACTGTGACACCGATGTGTGCTCTCATGCCAGCTGCACTGTGACACCGATGTGTGCTCTCATGCCAGCTGCACTGTGACACCGATGTGTGCTCTCATGCCAGCTGCACTGGGACACCGATGTGTGCTCTCATGCCAGCTGCACTGTAGACCACAGACTTCTTAAGGCCTGTGGTGCTGCACTGCAGGAAGAAATGAGTGGTGGGGGAGGGAGCTGATGACCCACTGCTCTGCTGCTCTTTAGATTACAACTACATGCACCTCCTGGAAACAGACATGTAGTTGTAAGCAGTGCTTGCCCAGTGATCCTGGGCAGATGTGCCCCGAATGTCTTGGTACGAAGCAACTGCTATTAGTTTATGTTAGTTCCTGTGCTTCCCTCATTTGACACTGTGCTGTGACCTTGAGGTCAGTCATTCAACTTGCGTCATGGCAGAAGCGCCCCTGCATGTGAGATAAGGTATCATGGAGACAGACATTTTTCTTGTCTTCCTGTCAATGATTCAGTGATGCTACAATTAGCCACTCTCCAGCTTGAAAAGACTAGTAATAGAGAACAGATAGAGAACAATAAATTACATTCAACTTCACAGCAAATCTTTTGTTCAGGAAAGAATCAAGTGTAACAGGCAATATGGACTATAATATGTATGGCTGTGTCTGCCAGACAATTGTTCTTCAGATCATTATTTGTTCAACCATCAACTGAGTTCTAACTAATATTGAATTTAGTGGATGGTATCTACCTTAAAGGGGTATACAAGGGGAAAAAAATATTTTTCATATCAACTGGCTCCAGAAAGTTAAACAGATTTGTAAATTAATTCAAAAGATTCACTAGCGCTGAATGGATTTGGATGTAATCAGTGGCTGGACTGCTGCTTAGCCAATAGATGTGCTCTCCTGAAAATGCACACCGATATATACTGGATATGACAAAACAAGTTATTGAATTGGCAAGCGCTGTATCAGACACAAATCAATTATGGCTATTATGGCTAGGTGGTGGGGACTAACCTGATGCTGCTGTAAGAAGAGGGAAGGATCCTGGTGATATGGATAATACTGTTGATGGTGTGAGAAAGTGCTCACCTGGTGATCGAAAAAATTGGGAATGCAATGGCTGAATTACATATAAATATGCATGATGGTTAATTGAACTTCTATATGTAAAACATGGTCTACCTTTAAAAGATCGGTCACGTTGGTGCGGGCGATGGTGATTGGAATGGCAGATGTAGTAGGCTGAAGGAGTGATATTCCTACAAATAAAACAATCTAGTTGTGGTGAAAAGTGTAGTGAATACTTCCAGCAGTGTCGTTCTTATTAGTACCTGTTCATTAGTTGTGTTTCTGATTCTATATAGATATTGTAGAGGCGGATGCTTGATGCAGTGGGCTCTCCCTGAGGGTACTCCAGAGGTTTAAAAGAAATGCAAATGAAGCCCCTTTGCACCGTTGCGCTCTGTATAAAATGATAATATAATCACCGCAGAGTAGGTAAGTTGATGGAATATCCACAGAGTATAGGGATATATACACAAGTAGATGGTTACTATTATGACACTTAGTGGCGTACCTGGTAAATCTCCCGCGGGTACCTGTTGCGCGGTCAGCACTGTGGCGGGCCCTCAGTGAAGGTTTTCCTGAATTGATAAGTAAGTGTGAAGTTGAAGTTCAGTCCGGGAAATAGTTAGTTGTAATCCGGTTAGTTCAAGGGAGCGTTTGACGGCAGTGGGAGTGCGCCCCGGCCGGTGGCGTCTCAACCTACCTGCACGCTCGCTGTTAGGTGAATCAGGTGGAGGTGATTTGGATCTGAGTGACGTCACTACGGTATCCTCTATGGTCCACAAACCTATCGACGCGTTTCGGAAGACTGTCGGCTTCCTTCGTCTGGATAGAGCTAGTGGCTTGCTGGTCCAGTTCTTATAGCGGCGTGTCTCAGATGTTAACCCCCTACTGACCGGATTAGCGATGTGTTGTTGCTCGTAGTTACAGATATGCGAACAGTTCCAGTTCAGCGTTTAAACCGTGAGGTACTAAAGAATTGAGGTTAAAAATCCATTTAGTTTCACTTCTGGATAATTGTGCGATAAAGTTACCTCCCCTCCAGTGGGGGGTGATTTTTTCTAGCCCGAAAAATTGGGACATTTTAACTGATTGTTTGTGCATGATTTTATAGTGTGCAGATAACGGGTGACCCTCAAAGCCTCGTTGTATATTATACATATGTTCTTTAATGCGCACACCTAATTGCCTCTTGGTTCTACCCACATATATTTTTTCACAGGGGCATCTGATGGCATAAATGACTCCCTGTGTCTTGCAGTGTATGTGACTTCTGATTTTATATTCTGTTTGTTCTTTACTGTTTTCCACACTTATTGTAGGATATTTATTCTCCATAGCTTTGCATGCGTTACACATTTTGCAGGGATAGAAACCATTTTTTAGAGGCAAAAAATTACAACTCGTGTCTTCTATATTCCTTTTTTTTGTTGTTTTATTCTGTATTGAGGGTGCTATGAATGTTCCGATGTTTTGGGCCTTCTTATAAACAAAAGTCGGTACCTTTGGTATAATGCCCCCCAAGATTTTATCTTCCAGTAGAATATCCCAGTGCTTCTTGATTATTTTTTGAAATTGCAGACTATGTTTATTGTATTGAGTTATTATTGGGATTTTTGTATTGCAGTTTGTGCCTTCTTTCTTTCCAGTTGATTTATCTTTTGGTATTAGTAATTTTTCTCTGTCTTCTTCAAATACCTGTTGTTGGATTAGATTTAAATCTTCCTCTATATATCCCTTATTAATGAATTTCTTCTTTAGGTCCTCAGATTCTTGGCTATATTGTGTTACCTCTGTGCAGTTTCTTCTTAGCCTAAGGAATTGACTTCTGGGAATGTTTTTCAGCCAGATTGGTAAGTGGCAACTATCTCTCTGGATAAACGCATTGCTATCTGTTGGTTTGGAATAAGTATGCGTGGTTATCTGGTTGTTGAAAATATTAATGGTAAGGTCTAAAAAATGAACAGACGTCTGGCTACAGGACGCGGTGAAATTTAAAAAATACGAATTTTTATTAATATCTATTAAAAATGTGGCCAGACTGTCAGGCCCCCCTTTCCAAATAAATAAAATATCATCAATAAATCTACGCCAGAGGACGAGGTTTGCGCAAACCTCGTCCTCTGGCGTAGATTTATTGATGATATTTTATTTATTTGGAAAGGGGGGCCTGACAGTCTGGCCACATTTTTAATAGATATTAATAAAAATTCGTATTTTTTAAATTTCACCGCGTCCTGTAGCCAGACGTCTGTTCATTTTTTAGACCTTACCATTAATATTTTCAACAACCAGATAACCACGCATACTTATTCCAAACCAACAGATAGCAATGCGTTTATCCAGAGAGATAGTTGCCACTTACCAATCTGGCTGAAAAACATTCCCAGAAGTCAATTCCTTAGGCTAAGAAGAAACTGCACAGAGGTAACACAATATAGCCAAGAATTTGAGGACCTAAAGAAGAAATTCATTAATAAGGGATATATAGAGGAAGATTTAAATCTAATCCAACAACAGGTATTTGAAGAAGACAGAGAAAAATTACTAATACCAAAAGATAAATCAACTGGAAAGAAAGAAGGCACAAACTGCAATACAAAAATCCCAATAATAACTCAATACAATAAACATAGTCTGCAATTTCAAAAAATAATCAAGAAGCACTGGGATATTCTACTGGAAGATAAAATCTTGGGGGGCATTATACCAAAGGTACCGACTTTTGTTTATAAGAAGGCCCAAAACATCGGAACATTCATAGCACCCTCAATACAGAATAAAACAACAAAAAAAAGGAATATAGAAGACACGAGTTGTAATTTTTTGCCTCTAAAAAATGGTTTCTATCCCTGCAAAATGTGTAACGCATGCAAAGCTATGGAGAATAAATATCCTACAATAAGTGTGGAAAACAGTAAAGAACAAACAGAATATAAAATCAGAAGTCACATACACTGCAAGACACAGGGAGTCATTTATGCCATCAGATGCCCCTGTGAAAAAATATATGTGGGTAGAACCAAGAGGCAATTAGGTGTGCGCATTAAAGAACATATGTATAATATACAACGAGGCTTTGAGGGTCACCCGTTATCTGCACACTATAAAATCATGCACAAACAATCAGTTAAAATGTCCCAATTTTTCGGGCTAGAAAAAATCACCCCCCACTGGAGGGGAGGTAACTTTATCGCACAATTATCCAGAAGTGAAACTAAATGGATTTTTAACCTCAATTCTTTAGTACCTCACGGTTTAAACGCTGAACTGGAACTGTTCGCATATCTGTAACTACGAGCAACAACACATCGCTAATCCGGTCAGTAGGGGGTTAACATCTGAGACACGCCGCTATAAGAACTGGACCAGCAAGCCACTAGCTCTATCCAGACGAAGGAAGCCGACAGTCTTCCGAAACGCGTCGATAGGTTTGTGGACCATAGAGGATACCGTAGTGACGTCACTCAGATCCAAATCACCTCCACCTGATTCACCTAACAGCGAGCGTGCAGGTAGGTTGAGACGCCACCGGCCGGGGCGCACTCCCACTGCCGTCAAACGCTCCCTTGAACTAACCGGATTACAACTAACTATTTCCCGGACTGAACTTCAACTTCACACTTACTTATCAATTCAGGAAAACCTTCACTGAGGGCCCGCCACAGTGCTGACCGCGCAACAGGTACCCGCGGGAGATTTACCAGGTACGCCACTAAGTGTCATAATAGTAACCATCTACTTGTGTATATATCCCTATACTCTGTGGATATTCCATCAACTTACCTACTCTGCGGTGATTATATTATCATTTTATACAGAGCGCAACGGTGCAAAGGGGCTTCATTTGCATTTCTTTTAAACCTCTGGAGTACCCTCAGGGAGAGCCCACTGCATCAAGCATCCGCCTCTACAATATCTATATAGAATCAGAAACACAACTAATGAACAGGTACTAATAAGAACGACACTGCTGGAAGTATTCACTACACTTTTCACCACAACTAGATTGTTTTATTTGTAGGAATATCACTCCTTCAGCCTACTACATCTGCCATTCCAATCACCATCGCCCGCACCAACGTGACCGATCTTTTAAAGGTAGACCATGTTTTACATATAGAAGTTCAATTAACCATCATGCATATTTATATGTAATTCAGCCATTGCATTCCCAATTTTTTCGATCACCAGGTGAGCACTTTCTCACACCATCAACAGTATTATCCATATCACCAGGATCCTTCCCTCTTCTTACAGCAGCATCAGGTTAGTCCCCACCACCTAGCCATAATAGCCATAATTGATTTGTGTCTGATACAGCGCTTGCCAATTCAATAACTAGATTTGTAAATTACTTCTATAAAAAAAAATCTTAATCCTTCCAGCAATTATCAGCTGCTGTATGCTCCACAAAAAGTTGAATTGTTCTTTTCTGACTGACCACAGTGCTCTCTTGCGATGAGAAAATCCTCATCGCAAACCTCTCCTGCTCCAGACAGTTCCTGACATGGACAGAGGTGTCAGCAGAGAGCATTGTGGTCAGACTGAAAAGAACTACACAACTTGTTCTGTAGTATACAGCAGCTGATAAGTACTAAAAGGCTTAAGATTTTTAATAGAAGTAATTTACAAATCTGTTTAACTTTCTGGCACCAGTTGATGTAAAAAAAAAAAAATGAGTACCCCTTTAACGTTTATCCTTGTCTACTATTGCACAGAAACTCATTTTCACTCTAACAATCCTAAGTAAGGAAAGAACAGGAAACATTTTGTGTAGAAAAAAACATTGCTACTGTTAACTAGTTCATGATTAAAATGAAATCTTTACATTAGGCCAATCGTTGGATCAGAAACAAAGAAACAAAAAATGGCTTGAAAATCATTAAGCTGACTGATGCTGGTTTCCTTAGAACACTGGAGAATGCAATCCGGCTTGGTCTGCCTGTGCTATT
Organism: Hyla sarda; assembly: GCF_029499605.1. Classification (NCBI taxonomy): domain Eukaryota; kingdom Metazoa; phylum Chordata; class Amphibia; order Anura; family Hylidae; genus Hyla; species Hyla sarda. The sequence goes on from NC_079189.1 coordinate 223,887,766, forward strand.
AGAAGAAGTAAGTGTGTGTGTGGGGTGGGGGGGGGGGGGTTGTTCTGTTGCAAGATATCTATTCTGGACAAGGACATAAGGGGAGATTTATCAAAACCAGTGCAGAGAAAACATTGACCAGTTACCCATAGCAACCAATCAGATTGCTTCTTTTATTTATCAGAGGCCTCTTTGAAAATTAAAGAAGCAATCTGATTGGTTGCTATGGGTAACTGGTCAATGTTTTCTCTGCACTGGTTTTGATAAATCTCCCCTATAGTCTTCACAAAGAGGTGTTCTTTTGGAGAGCAATGGTAATCCACAAGGCCATCACTCTTAAGAATCTTATTTTATTGCTGCCAGTTAAAAGAGTACAAACATATGTGAAACACATAAAACCATAAGCATGCAAGATGGTTGATACGTTCTAGGACAGTTGATCTTTTATTGTAACATTGTTTCTTAAAAGTTAAAGGGGTGCTCTGCCCCCAGACATCTTATCCTCTATCCTAAGGATAGGGGATAAGATGTCTCATCGTGAGGAGTCCGGCCGCTGGGCCTACTGATCATTTATGTTCGAAACCCCAGCCTCAGGCGGCCGTGTTCATTCACGTCTATGGGAGGGGTCGTGACTGCTGTGGTCGCTTGATCGCAGCTGTCACACCCTCTTCCATAGACATAAATATAGTGGGGGCAACATGATGTCATGAACACGGCTGCCCAAAGCCAGCGTTCTGAATATAAAAGGGGCGGAGTAGTCCTTTTAAGAAGGTTCTTAAAAAGATTGCTATCCTGGATTTCCTATGCTGTGTTGAGAGGCTTGCCATGCACCATGTCCTGTGGGAGCTAACTGTACCTGTGTTCTTCTGGAGAGGTTTCACTATTTATTATTTCACTTTTGTATATTTTTGTGTGTTCTTTGCCTGCAGTATATTAATTATGATAGAAAACTATTTGGGGAAGAACTTTGTCTCACTTTGTTGTCACTATATACCAAAATGAGTGTCTAGGAATACACATTGATGATCTACCGGATCACACATGCATAATGATCAAGGTGTACTCTCCACAGCTTACCTTGGCTGGCAGTTTTGGGACACTAAACCCCAGCTATGTAAACACATGTTGATGGTTTAGTGTCCCATAAGTAGCTGACAGGTTTCCTTCAATAGTTTATAATGTCAAATCTGGATTGGCATTGTGCTGACAGCAGAGGAGGAGTATTGTTTGGCATACATATTAGTTTTGCCCATACATAAAAAATGAAGATAAATTTGGCTGAACAGCTGATGGTGTACTTTATGTCATTCTTGGTATTGGTTGATTTTCTCTTGTTGTTGATAACATTTGATGTTGCGCAAAGTAAACCAAAGCTTGTTCAGAAAGAATTCAATGTGCAGTAATTGAAATGAATAGCACCAAGACTTCTAATTGAAAGCATTTGTTACGGAACTGAGTCTGCTTGAAAAGCAAATCTTAACAGTATAACATTGGTAATAAAAAGGCCAGTCTCTAGGGGTCACCTTCATTTTAATTAGTATTCTGTGTCTTACCTTTGCATATTCTCTTTTTAATGAGATTTTATTCTTGACCTGGCATTGTTAACTTTTATAAATTGCCTCATTTTATGTTATTGGTCCACCAAAGTAAACCATACACCGTTCACACCCACTGTAGTAGTTGTTCATTTTATGTTCAAGCTGTTCCTATGTGCACTTTGAACCTACAGTAGGTTTTCCGATGAACTTTATAGCCTACAGTCAAAGACTCCAGAATCTGTAGAATATATTGGCTTTCTTTTAGCTTGACGCCATTGTGGAATCTAGTGACTCTGATTGTAAAAATTGTTTGTTCACAGCACTTAGATCGTGTCTGAGCTACATTATTTTATAGACATTATAATACTTCAGAGTATAAAGGAGGACTAACACTCTCTGTATGTTCTTGGATTATTTTATAGACATGTTTTATGCATGGATTTAACAAAGAATATTAAAACAGTTTTTGGTTAAGGGATTGTCTGGAGAATGTTTTTCATTTGTAAATATACTCAGGATTGGAACTAAAAATTTAAAGTAAAAAAAATGTACTCAGCAATCCCTGTCATTAACATTCTGATGGTGCCAGTCCCTATGGAGAGCTTTCTGCTGCCTCTTGACAAGTCAGAAGTGCCTACTTAGCCGACCACTAGTGAGCAAATTTTTTTTTCTCATCCCACCCTAAGAACATTTAAGCTTTTTTTTTTCTTGACAACACCTAAGGCCGGTTTACACTGCAGAATCTCCAGATGGAATTTACATTAGAATTCCCGAGGGCGGTGCTAGAACCATGTGGACTGCAGTGCCGTCCCCATAGATAGCAAGGCATTTCTTAGTGGATCTGCCCGTAGTATCACCGGCAGAAATTCCATCCATAGATTCTACAGGTTCTAGGAACGAAAACTCCTTATCTTATGGTTTCATTAAAAAGGGTTGTCCTGGAATAGAAAACCAGAGCTAATTTCTTCCAAAACAGTGTCATCTCTGTCCTCAGGTTTTTTGGGGGTATTGCAACTTGTCTCTATTCACTTCAATGAAACTGAGCTGCAATATCATACACAACCTGAGGACAGTGTGGCACTCTTTTTGAAGAAAATTGCTCTGTTTTTTCTTTTTTTATTCCTGGACAGCCACTTTAATTTCGGTATAGGTGTAAGGTATGATATAGCTATATAAAAGTTTATTCAGAACAAATTAAGGCATGTATCTTAAAAAAAATTACATTTAACGTAAGATGGCTTTTTCAGGCAATTTTTATTATAAGCATATGTTCACACTATTAATTGAATCAAGATTAGGATATCTTTGATAATTCAGTATGTTTTTAACATGTTCCAATTTAATTCAAGCTGAAGGAAAGCTTAGATCCTGCTTTGGAGCCAATTCTTCTGAAGCAGACCTTTGTGTCAGGTGGAAGAACACTCATTCGCCTTGGAGACTCGGACATAGATTATGACAAAAATTTTAAGTTCTATATGACAACTAAAATGCCAAATCCACACTATCTTCCCGAGGTAAGAAATTATGCATTCATCCACCTGATAAGTGAAAGTGACTTTAGATGACTTTGTTGTAATATATCCTACAGGTCAAATTATAACTACAGTAAAGGTCATAATATAATCAAAATCATAATCAATATTTCTTGACAGGCATATTTACCGAAGTACTATATAAATATAAATATATATATATATATATATATATATATATATAGATATACAGGTAAAGTAAATAAGTGAATCTTATTACACTTCTGTCGGGTGGGTGTGAAGGATATATTAGATAGCAAGTGAACAGGCAGTTCTTGAAGTTGATTTGTTGGGAGCAGGAAAAATGGGCAAGCATAAGGATTTGAGTTACTTTGACAAGAGTCAAATTGTTATGGCTAGGCAACTAAGTTGTAGTATCTTCAACGGTCCTGTGGAGTGTTCCTGGTATGCAGTGTTTGCAATCCAAATGTGGTGTCCATAGGGAGTAAATGATACCTTGTCTAGTCCAAACTCACAAAAGAGCTACTGTAGGACAAATTGCTGATAAGGTTAATGCTGTCTGCTAGAGATGAGCGAATTTTAGAAAGATTCTATTCGGCCGATTCGCCGAAATTTATTCGTGGCGAATCACTATTAAAAATGGCTATTTCCTGGCTACAGAGAGCTTCAATAAGGTTGTAGAACACTTTGCCTTGTCATAACACGCATAGGGAGTGAGCTGTGTTAGTGAAATAATATTGTTATTCAGTATGACATGCAGATTACAGCATCACTATTAGAATCACTGCCGCAAAGCGGCACAGTGATAGAGCCTGGTAATTGGAATGAGCAAATTTTAAATCCTTTTTTGAGGACCCATTGGAGGGCAAGTCTGGTACTGGCAGCCTCGGTAATTCCAGCTCCAATAGTGTATAATTGCTGAAGTGTATAAGTTGCTGCAGTGAAAACATTCTGCCTCTGTGCTGTTAGATGATAGGGCGCATATTGCTATAAGTTGCTGCAGTGAAAAAGCTCGTACTTGTATCTTAGAATCAAGCTGGCGGTACGCCGTGAGGCCAGCAACCGCCTGTCCCAGCCCCTGCCTCTCAGTGCCCCCCCCCCCCACATGAGCCAGTGGAGACCAAATAGCGGTAGAATGACACAGCCTGGAGGTGGCAACAGCTGTGCTAATTCCAGCTCCAATAGTGTATAATTACTACTACAAGATCAATATAACAAGATCACATGGCAGCACAATGACACAGCCTAGAGGTGGCAGCATCCTGACGAGACCATGGGGCTCCACAATTGAAAAGATGAAAGATATTTTTTTAAATGTAAATTGAAGATTTTAAATAGATGATGATGAACATTAAAATTTTAATTTAATGTGCCAGCAGCACGAGGAGACCACATGGTGGCAGAATGACACAGCCTGGAGGGGGCAGCAGCTGCGATAATTCCAGCTCCAATAGTGTATAATTAGTTGTTATGTTATGCGCTGCGGCCACACACACTGGCTGGTCCCGTTACCTGCTGCTGCCGGCAGGGCTGGGACTCGCATTGGTCCCTCCCAGATTCTACAAAAAAATCAACCCCGTCTCCTACAAACTCCGTCTACCTGCTACGTTACGTATTCCTAATTCCTTCCACGTCTCTCTCCTCAAGCCTCTTGTCATAAAGCGGTTTTCTCAGAAGATTCTTGTCCCCACATTTGTCTCTGGCACTTCTGACATATTCAAGATTAAAGAGATTCATGCTACAAAGACTGTGAGAGGTAAAAAAAATTTTGGGTCGACTGGGAGGGGGAGACCAAAGGGGGGGGGGGGGGTACTGTTACGTTATGCGCTCCGGCCGCACACGCTGGCCGTGAGTGCATGGTCCCGTTACCTGCTGCTGCCAGCGGGGCTGGGACTTGAATTGCGGGACGCGCCCGCATGCGAGCCCCAGTCAGTCACTCACCTGGTGCTTCTCCTGCCCCAGCCTCTGCCTCACTGCTCCGGTGCGCGTGTTCCTGTCCCCTAGGGCACGTGCGCCATAGCTTTAAGATTTAAAGGGCCAGTGTGCTCATTAGTGTCATTCACCTGTGGCTCATTTATATATTCCGCCACCCTCCTCACTCCCCTGCCAGATCTTTGTTGCCTTGAGCCTGAGAGAAAGCATTCCTGTTTCTGCCTTGCTGTATATCTGATCCTTCCCTTTAGGACCTACCTTGCTTTGCTGCCTGCCTATTGACCTCCTGCTACGTCCTGACTACGCAACCGTGCCACCTGCCCTGACCTTCTGCTATCCAGACTACAAGCTTTCTTATCCCTCCTGTGCCTCGCATCTCCGCCGCCGCCTATGTGGTCGAGCCGTGCCAGGGGTAGCGACCTGGGTGCCGCCTGCCGCAGCAAGTCCATCCCGCTTTGCGGCAGGCTCTGGTGAAAACCAGCGGCACCTTAGACTCTGCTCCCTGGTACAGTCTGAGTCATCTGCCACAGTTCCAGTGGATCCACATCCACCGGGGTTCCTGTCTTCTGAAACATGAGTGTTGCATTAGCATTACAAGATCAATATTACAAGATCACATAGTGGCACAATGACAGAGCCTAAAGCTGGCAGCAGCCTGATGAGACCATATGGCCTCACAATTGAAAAGATTAAATATATTTTTTTTTAATGTAAATTGAAGTTTTTAAAAAGATTTAATGTGCCATCAGCATGAGGAGACCACATGTAAGCAGAATGACACAGCCTGGAGCTGGTGGCAGCATGAGGAGACCATATAGTGGCAGTATGACACAGACTGGAGGTGGTGGAAGCATGAGGAGACCATATAGTGGCTAAATGACACAGCCTGGAGGTGGCAGCAGCATGAGGGATCATATAGAGGCAGAATGACACAGCCTGAAGGTGGCAGAAGCATGAGGAGACCATATAGTGGCCGAATGACACAGCCTGGAGGTGGCAACAGCATGAGGAAACTATATAGTGGCAGAATGACACAGCCTGAAGTAGAGGCAGAATGACACAGCCTGGAGGTGGCAAAAGCATGAGGAGACCATATAGTGGCAGAAGGACACAGCCTGTAGATGGCAGCAGCATGAGGAGACCATATAGTGGCTGAATGACACAGCCTGAGGTGGCAACAGCATGAGGAGACCATATAGTGGCAGAATTACACAGCCTGGAATAGTGGCAGAATGACACAGCTTGGAGGTGGCGGAAGCATGAGGAGGCTATACACTGGCAGAATGACACAGCCTGGAGGTGGCAGCAGCATTAGGAGACCATATAGTGGCAGAATGACACAGCCTGGAGGTGGCGGAAGCATGAGGAGACCATACAGTGGCAGAATGACACAGCCTGGAGGTGGCAGCAGCATGAGGAGACCATATAGTGGCAGAATGACAGCCTGGAGGTGGCGGAAGCATGAAGAGACCATATAGTGGCTGAATGACACAGCCTGCAGGTGGTGGCAGTATGAGGAGACCATATAGTGGCAGAATGACACAGCCTGGAGGTGGCTGCAGCATGAAGAGACCAAACGGTGGCAGAATGACACAGCCTGGAAGTGGTAGCAGCATGAGGAGACCATATAGTGGCAGAATGATACAGCCTGGAGGTGGCAGAAACATGAGGAGACCATATAGTGGCTGAATAACACAATCTGGAGGTGGCAGAAGCACAAGGAGACCATATGGTGGCAGAATGACACAGCCTGGAGATGGCAGCTGCATCAGGAGTCCTGAAAGTGACCTGGTGACAGAGTGGGTGGTCGGTGGCAATACCAGTACCCGCTGACGAAGGTGGGTGAAAGAAGGAGCACTTGGCATCAGATGTGTGTCATCAGGTGGGTAGCAGGATCAGAATTGTAGATGAGGCAGGTAGGCAGAAGAAACAGGCCTTTTTTGTCAAAGTGTTGGTGTGCACAAGTAAGTATTGAGGATATGCTTTAGCTAAAACTTAAGTTTTAATAATATTTTTAGGATAAAATTTATGGACCCAATTTTTTTTTAAATCAAACAAAAGGATAGGTGTGCAAAAAACACCATGTGCCACCTACACCACCAAGTATTGATGTGATGCAAAAACCTCTAAAAGGTGGAAGGGAACTATGTATGGTCCATTATAACAGGTGTGGGTAAAAACTGACGCTGTAAGACCCTGCTCTCGTCCTATGAATTCCCTTCTAAGCAAGTGGTACTCGCCCTAAAAAGGGTGGCCCCACACAGGAACCTCTCCCTGTTTCCAACTAAAAACCCTGCCATTTCCCTAAAATCCTGGCGACTGACTAATAATGTCGCTTCCTCAAAGGGCCTGGGCAAACGGCAGGTGTCACGGATGAGCTGCCACTGGTTGACATTGAAGTTACACAGGGGAGTACCCCTATCTGCTTTTATCATCAGGAAATCGTTGATGGCCTTTATCTATTTGTAGAGTCAGTCCAACATATGGAGGGTGGAATTCCAACGGGTGGAAACGTATATATCAGACTATGTTGGGGGATGCCGTTCTGAAGCTCAAGGTGGTTGTGCTTTGTGGTGTGAGTGGCTGAAGTGCATGCAAAGTTTCCTTCCCATTGTTAGGATGTCTTGCAGATGGGGAGAACACTTGACAACCAGATTGAACACGTGGGCCATGGATGGCGCATGACTCAGACTTCCTTGACGCAGATTTCTTGATTAATCAATTTTAGTAGTTCCTTCCCTGTGTGACTCCGTTCGCCAAGGCAAACCATGTGAAGACCAGCGTGACACCGCCATGCTCTGCACACATGGTATGCTGGAGGGGCACTGAGTCTTATCCTTGCAGTGGAGGCCGAGGACACGATGGAGGGTTAGGAGGCATAGTTGGATACTGTCGCAGGACCAACGGTGTGAGAGCGTGCAGGAACCACATTCACCCAGTGGGCCGTAAAGGACATGTATTGTCCCTGAGCAGGAGCATCTGGACCAACAGAAGATGGGTATGACAGACAGCTCCCTTCAGCTGAGGTGGTGGAGCCTTGGCTGGCTGAAACAGGGAACGGCGTGCCACTGGGTGATGCAGCAGGCTGGACCACCGCATCAGAGGCACAGCTCTCCCAGGCCACTATATGATGATGCTGCATATGTTGACGCAGGGCCGTGGTACCAACATTGGGACACTTCACCTTCTGCCGAGACATCTTGCTTGTGGCCATTTTAACAACCTCCGAATGCTTGATGAAAAACTGCCACACCACTGAGTAGCTGATTTTCCCCATCGCACTCCTACTGCCGCCGACTCCAGAACCCCTGTTCCACTACCTCCCGGGCAGGTAGGCTGCTGCAATGCAGGTGGTCTACCCCGGGCACAATTGGCTCCAGACTTCCCACTGCTGCCACCATGCTGTCTCCCAACCATGCTACCACCTTGCTGACTAAGCTGCTGCCTCACGGGCAACCTGCAACCCTCTTCTCCTGATGATGACGAAGCCCCTTCTGCACCCGGCTCCCAAGTGCGATCGGCTTCATCATCATCGAGTTGTGTCTGCATGTCACTGATGTCCTCCTCAGGTTCCTCAACAGTGTCTGTTTCAGGAGCCTGAACACTCGCAACACCACCTACCACACCACTCTCCTCATCACTACTTGCCCGCCTAGCGGCGGAAGCGGTGTATGTCTTTTTCAATTCTTGGCTCGGCAGTAACTGCTGAGTGTCCTCTAGTAGATCATCGTTACTAAATAGTGAAGCTGAACCCACAGCATACGATACTTCTGTGGGGGGAGGGAAGAGCATAGGACAGAGGCAATGGGAGGACAGGGAGTGCTCCCGGGCCATGCCAACTGAGGGGTGTGTCTGAGGAACCCACTGACTGTTGACTGGGGGTGTCAGATATCACTTGGGATGAAGTGGATGACCGAGTTAACCAATCAATGATGGCAGATGGGTTGCTGGTCGAGACACGACCACTAGCTGATACCAGGAGCTCAGGCCTCTCTCTGCAACTCCTGTTGACACGCTCTCCTAGTCTGCTGCGACCTCTGCCTGCACCTGATGAATTTAGCCCTCTGCCACTCCTTCTTGCACATCCTGGCTCTTCTCTGCCTGACATACTTATACACTAGCTGAGTGCGTAAATGTTACACTAATAAGAGGACAATACGCTCCACTATGCTTACAACTGTAAGCATAGTGTTTGTAGGTTTGTAGGTTTGGGTGGCCTTTCAGCTTAACGAGCCCAAATGAGTTTAACAGGAAAAAAAATCATACACCACCTATGTAAGTACAGGTTGCAATTATGAGAGGAGGACAATTCTTTCCACTACGCTTACAACCAGTATTAGGCACCAAAAGCAAATGACTATGGCTTTTAAGGCTCACCCTAACTGGCCCCTATTAGCTTTAGAGTTGTAGTACACACCAGTGCTGCAGTACAGAATCGCTGTGTAGTACAGCCCAGTACAGTATTATTAGGCACTTAAAGTTGGTGACTATGGCTTTTAGTGCTTACCCTAACTGGCCCCTATTAGCTTTAGAGTTGTAATACACCCCAGTGCTACAGTACAGAGTCACTGTGTAGTACACCCAAAAGTGTACTTTCTCTCTCTCCCCTGTTACTGCTTTTCTGCAGTGATTTGGGCTTGTGGTGAATCACTGCTGTAAAGCTTTTTTTTTTCTGTGGCACACACACTGCTCTCTTTCTCTGCAATAAAACGCTGAAATGCCTGGCTGCAGCAATGGCTCCCAATTATATAGGGTTGTGACATCACAGGGGCTGGCTGGCTGCTGATAGGCTGCATGCCACCATGTAATTCAGGGTCACCTTCCCAGGATTCCTTGCCCCAAGTCCTCACACATGGATCCGCCATTTTAGCCCCCAAGCCTGCAGATAATGGAGTCCATGAAGCGATTCATTAAAATCAATAGCGGCAATATTTGGATTCGTTACGAATCAAATTTTTGTCACTTACCTGGGGATGACATGAGAAGAAGGCAAGCTGGCAAGACAGTGTGATGCTGTGAGCAATACTCTGCTGGTAAACCATGTGAAGATTACTTTAATACGAACTACCTGACAAAACATTGATGCAAACCAATTAGACCCCTCATGACCACAGTATTCCCTAATGGCATTCACTTTTTTCAGCAGGATAATGCTTCATGCCACACTGCTAAAATAGTTCACAAATGGTTTGAGGACTTGAGAACCATGGCAAACATTTGTTGACTTGACCTCCAAATTTCTCAGCTCTCAATCCAGTTGATCATCTGTGGGATGTCCTGGAAACATATGCACGATAATTGTCTTTGCACTGTCATGGCGTAGACGGTGGGCCACTCCATGCAAGTGTTAGTGTGCATTAATGTGCATGCCTGTGTAGTCAGGGCCAATACATGTCTTATATGACCCACTGGGTCAACATCTTGCAAAACTTCTACAGTTGCACCAATCCTGTTCAGCTTCTGAAAACTGCCACCTACCCTCATCCTACTCTTTATTCAGGTTCTCCTCCATGGACATCTTGCAGTTCCCTCAGGGCAAAACTTAGCTTACCCTCATCCTCCTTTCAATAATGCAAAGTCAAACACTGTCACACTGTTTTATATCTGCTGAGCCTGGTGCGAAAAAAGCCACACAGCATAGGGGTTTCTGCTCTGTCTGCAGTAGAAAGTGCACACTAGCTCTCTGCTCGTAATCTCAGATGGGGAAACATGTTTGCCAATAACAGCACAAACATTGTGGCTGAACTACGTCTAGGTGACATGACACATTCTCCCTGCATGACACATGTACTAAATCTTGTCATTAAACGTTTTCTTGAGAAATTGTTGCGGTGATGTGATTGGTTTAGCTGTTTCTATGCTTTTAAACATGCTCTTTCAAACCTAAGGAGCTGAAATGTGTCTTCTTCATTAATGCCTCATTTGCAACATTCCAACTGCTTGTACAGCTGCGCAACCTGGAAATAGACTACCTAATGCAGCAGACAGACAGCTTTTAAAGCCAGTGTGACTTTCAGCTAAGGCACTGGCAGCTAATTAGAGACATCTGTCCCGTGCTCAGTCCTTACAAAGAGGCAACAAGATTTGTCAGCAAGGACAACAGTGGAATTGGTGATGTTATTCCGCTGATATTCCTTATGAAGCAAACGATCACGATGATGATTGAGCATGGAAGGATGGAGAAAGGTTCAAATCTTGCTGGCAACAGTATGGATGTTCTTCTTTAGGAGGAGTTGGATGAGGAAGTGGCACCTGAGGAGCATTTGAAGGTGGAATCTGTTGAATGCCTAGGGAACGAGGAACCTATACAAGGTGACAGTGATGACCAGACCTTAGCAGTATGGAATGGAGGTGGAATCAGCTGGGCCCTTAAAAAAGATGTGTTGTGTGTTTGAAGAATGGAGATGAGTACTGGATAGCCATACTCAGGCTCGATTCACACAGCATAAAATTTGTTGTATATTTTCAAATATGTGCTGATTATCTCTGGAAAATGCAGCCACAATCAGTGTAAATGCGGGTGCATTGGCATGTAAATGTAAATACATGCCGAACATTTTACGCTGTGTGGATCCAGCCTTAGACCCTTCGTATAAAGCCAGAATGGAGGATAAATTGTAGGAGTGTTATAGGGAGAAGCTACGCAGCCAACTAGTTGCAGCTTTTCAACAGCAAACACCTGCAAAACAGGGGTCCACTCTCAGCTCCCTGCTACATCAACACTCTACTCCCTCTGCCAGTACTACCCCTGCAAGAGGCAGGAACAGCAGCAGCATCTTCACATTGGAGTACATGATGACTAAGTTTTTACATCCGATACAAAGGGATGTACACCCCCACCTGAACAACTAGGTTGCTGCATACCTAAACTGTGCTCTTTCTCTGACAGATGCCAAGCATTGCCAGTTTGCGTAGAACTGGTTATAGACACAGTAGCTATGTTTACTGATAAAAACTGAATTGTGCTGTGCAGAATAACAAAATGGAGTGAGTACCACCTGTCCCTTGTTATAGATCGAAAGGCACTCCTTATGCAATCTCTCCTTAAGGGTAATGTTTGTGGTCCAGTTAATTGGTTATGTCTGATTACAATCTGTCACAACAGTGTAAATACATGCAATGCAACTTTAAATTATTTTCAATTTTTTTTTTATCTACTTCAGGGAGAAATAGTTTGTAAACCATCTTCAATTTGCAAAATATAAGGCAAGCAATTGTACATTTACAGTTTATTGCCCTTTTACATATAAATCTAGCTGGCCATTTAAAGTGCAGTTCAAAAGGTTTTTTAACATTGCCCTCAATGTATCTGGTTACTTTAAATGCAATGTGAAGTGATGGCGGTAACCTGAATTCTAGCCGAGCCCTCCCTACCATCCATTGCAAAATGTTTTTTGATCATCTAGCCAAACAAAATGTCACTGTCATATTAATGCTAATAGTTTTAACAAGCCTAACATAGCATATGGGAAAATAAACATACAAAGACAGAGAAATGAAAATAAAATGAATCTTGTCCCAAGCCTGTAAAGTCATTTCTGCATTTTGAACATAATAATCCTGTCACTGTGTTATTAAAGATAATTGATTTGGAAGATTATAGGTATTTACTGCTGCCTGCAGCATTCGTTGCTCCACTGAGCTGTCAAATTGTTATATTTGTTAGCTAATATTCTTCTCTGAATAGATGTGCTGACCTTTTTAGTGGTGTTATACATGCTGGTAGCCAAATGTTCACAATCGTCTAAAGTAGCTGAAAAGTTTATAAAAAAAAAATTAAAATGTGTTTCTGGTGTTTGCCAATTTCAATAAATCTGAATAAACGTATATAATGTTTCCATTAATAGTTATTCAAAATAACACAATTGTAACGTCGAGCGCTCCGAGCCCCGCTTCCCCTCCGGAGCGCTCGCGGCGTCACTTCCCTGCCTTCAGCGCCCCGGTCAGCGAGTCTGACCGGGAGCGCTGCTCTGTGTCCCTTGGCGGGGATGCGATCCCCGTGGCGGGACGTGCCCGCCCGCGGGTCGCATCCCGTGTCACTCACCGGCCCCGTCCTTCTGCTCAGAAGGCCCCGCTCTCTAGGGCGCGCGTGCGCGCGCGTCGGGTCTCTCAGATTTAAAGGGCCAGTGCACCATTAATTGGTGCCTGGCCCAATTAGTTCCTAACAATCCCTACACTATATAAACCCACTTCACCTTCCTGTCCCTGCTGGATCTTGTTGCCTTGTGCCCTGAGAAAGCGTTTCTGTGTGTTCCATTGCCTGTGTATCCAGACCCTTGCTGTTGCCCCTGACTACGAACCATTGCTGCCTGCCCAGACCTTCTGCTACATCTGACCTTGCTCTTGCCTTGTCCTTGTGTACCGCGCCTGTCTCAGCTGTCAGTGAGGTTGAGTCGCTATCGGGTGGAACGACTTGGGGGTTACCTGCCGCTGCAAGTCCATCCCGCTTTGCGGCGGGCTCTGGTGAAAACCAGTAACCCCTTAGATTCCGTTCCCCTGGTACAGCCCACGCCATCACCTCACTGACACAGAGGATCCACCACCCGTGTCCTCTCCGCATACCAGTCCGGATCCTGACAGTAGATCCGGCCATGGATCCCGCTGAGGTCCCGCTGCCCAGTGTCGCTGACCTAACCTCCGTGGTCGCCCAGCAATCACAGCAGATCGCGCAACAAGGACAACAGCTGACTCAGCTGACCGCTATGCTGCAACAGCTTCTGCCGCAACAACAGCAACCATCTCCTCTGCCAGCTCCTGCATCTCCTCCGCAGCGAGTGGCTGCTCCCAGTTTCCGCCTGTCTCTTCCAGACAAGTTTGAAGGGGACTCTAAACTGTGCCGTGGATTCCTGTCCCAGTGTTCCCTACACCTGGAGATGATGTCAGACCAATTTCCTACAGAACGGTCTAAGGTGGCATTCGTGGTCAGCCTCCTGTCTGGAAAGGCCTTGCCATGGGCCACACCGCTTTGGGACCGCAACGATCCTGCCACCGCTACTATCCAGTCCTTCTTCTCAGAAGTACGTAGTGTCTTTGAGGAGCCAGCCCGGGCTTCCTCAACCGAGACTGCTTTGCTGAATCTTGTCCAAGGGAGTTCTTCAGTGGGCGAATACGCCATCCTGTTCCGCACCCTCGCCTCTGAGCTTTCCTGTGCGACCTTTAAGAAAGGCTTATCCAGTCACATGAAAGATGTCCTGGCCGCACGAGAAATTCCTGCTAACCTGTCTGAGCTCATCCATTTGGCCACCCACATCAACATGCGTTTTTCGGAAAGATGCCAGGAGCTTCGTCAGGAAAAGGATCTTGTTCACACCAGGCGGTTTTCCTCCCAGGCTCCTCTCCTCCTTTGCAATCTCTTCCTGTGCCTCCTGCCGAGGAAGCTATGCAAGTGGATCAGTTTCGCCTAACCCAACAAGAGAGGACTCGCCGTGGGAATGAAAACCTGTGTCTATACTATGCAAGCACCGAACATTTCCTAAAAGACTGTCCTATTCATCCTCCGCGTCTGAGAAACGCACCCACTCACCTAATCAATGTAGGAGAGTCGTTGCTAGGAGTGAATTCTACCTCTCCACGATTGACTTTACCTGTGCGGATTGCTATACCCACTAAGGCTACTTCCTTCTCCGCTGTGGCCTTCTTGGACTCGGGTTCAGCAGGAAGTTTCATTGAAGCCTCCCTAGTCAACAGATTCAACATTCCAGTCACCCGTCTTGTCAAACCTCTCTTCATTTCATCCGTCAATGGAGAGAGACTGGTTTGCACCGTGCGTTACCGCACTCAACCGCTACTCATGTCTGTTGGAGTTCACCATCATGAACATATTGAATTTTTTGTGCTACCCAACTGCACTTCTGAAATTCTTCTGGGCTTGCCCTGGCTCCAACGTCATTCACCTAGCCTCGACTGGGTCACCGGGGACATTAAGAGCTGGGGATCTTCTTGCCACAAGCAATGTCTCAACCCAGTTTCTTCCTGCCAAGTCTCCATGGCTACTCCATTGCCAGGTCTTCCTAAGGCCTATCTGGACTTTTCGGACGTCTTTTGTAAAAAAACAAGCAGAGGTCTTACCTCCGCATAGACCCTATGACTGCCCTATCGACCTGCTCCCTGGTACCACACCGCCCCGTGGTAGGATTTACCCACTTTCTGTCCCGGAATCACAAGCTATGTATGAGTACATACAAGAAAACCTCAAAAGAGGTTTTATCCAGAAATCCTCTTCCCCAGCTGGAGCTGGATTTTTCTTTGTCGCTAAAAAAGATGGATCTCTCCGCCCTTGTATTGATTACCGCAGCCTCAATAAAATTACCGTAAAAAAATTGCTATCCTCTGCCTCTCATCTCCGAACTCTTCGACCAACTGCGAGGTGCCAAGATTTTCACCAAACTTTATTTAAGGGGCACATATAACCTCATCCGTATTCGAGCAGGTGATGAATGGAAAACCGCCTTCAATACCAGAGATGGTCACTTTGAATACCTAGTCATGCCCTTTGGTCTATGCAACGCCCCAGCAGTTTTTCAGGACTTTGTTAATGAGATTTTTCGGGACATGCTGTACTCCTGTGTGGTAGTCTACCTTGACAACATCCTCATTTTTTCCTCCAACCTAGAGGAATATCGCCTTCATGTTCGTCAAGTGCTCCAACGGTTACGTCAAAATCAACTTTACGCTAAGATTGAGAAGTGTCCATTCGAACGCAACAGTCTTCCCTTCCTGGGATACATTGTGTCCGGACAAGGTCTTCAAATGGACCCTGATAAACTTTCTGCGGTAATGGATTGGCCTCGTCCCACTGGTCTGCGAGTAATCCAAAGATTTCTCGGATTTGCAAATTATTATCGTCAATTCATTCCCCACTTCTCCACCATCATTGCTCCTATGGTAGCACTGACTAAGAAAAATGCTAATCCGAAATCCTGGCCGCCACAGGCGGAGAAAGCCTATAACCACCTCAAAGCCGCCTTCTCCTCTGCTCCTGTCTTGTCCAGACCAGATCCTCAGAAGCCCTTCTTCCTCGAGGTTGACGCCTCCTCTGTTGGAGCCGGAGCTGTTCTCCTTCAAAAATCCGCTAAAGGAAAAAATGTCACTTGCGGATTTTTCTCCAAAACTTTTTCTCCTCCAGAAAAAAACTATTACATTGAAGACCGTGAACTATTGGCGATTAAGTTGGCCCTTGAGGAGTGGAGACATCTTCTGGAAGGATCCCTTCACCCCATCACCATTTATACTGATCACAAAAATCTGTCTTATCTCCAATCCGCCCAGCGGCTAAATCCTTGCCAGGCTAGGTGATCGTTTTTTGCCCGTTTCAACTTTCAGATCCATTTTTGTCCCGCAGACAAGAATGTCAGAGTTGATGCTCTATCTCGTACAACCGATGCCTCTGAAGCCGAGACCCTTCCTCAGCACATCATTACCCCTGAGTGTCTGATCTCTTCTGCTCCTGCTTCTCTGGTGCCTACCCCTCCAGGAAAGACTTATGTGCCGCCCCGTCTTCGCCTCCGGATCCTCAAATGGGGCCATTCCTCCCTTTTGGCTGGTCACGCTGGAATCAAAAAGACTTTACAGTTGATTGCCAGACACTATTGATGGTCCTCCTTGGAAAAGGATGTGACCGATTTCGTACGAGCCTGTACAGTATGTGCACGTGACAAGACCCCTCGTCAGAAGCCTTCTGGTCTTCTCCATCTGCTGCCGGTGCCTGAACAGCCTTGGTCCCACATAGCCATGGACTTCATCACTGATCTTCCTGTATCCCATGGCAACACTGTCATCTGGGTGGGCGTTGATCGTTTTTCCAAAACGGCTCACTTTATTCCGCTTCCAGGCCTTCCTTCTGCGCCACAGTTGGCGAAACAATTTTTTCTGCAGATTTTCCGTCTTCACAGGCTTCCCACTCATATCGTCTCGGAGAGAGGCGTTCAATTTGTGTCTAAGTTTTGTAATCAATTAAAGATCTAATTTAATTTCTCGTCCTCCTACCACCCGCAGTCCAATGGACAAGTGGAGAGAGTGAACCAGATCCTTGGTGACTACCTGCCACATTTTGTCTCCTCCCGCCAAGATGATTGGGTCGACCTGTTACCCTGGGCTGAATTCTCGTACAATTTCAAAAACTCTGAGTCATCCGCCAAGTCTCCGTTCTTTGTGGTGTACGGCCGTCACCCGCTTCCCCCCCTCCCCATCCCCACTTCATCTGGAGTTCCTGCCTTAGATTAATTGACCTGGGACTTCTCCACTATCTGGAAGGAGACTCAAAAGTCGCTCTCACTGGCCTCTTCTCGCATGAAGAAACATGCGGATAAGAAGAGAAGAACTCCTCCTGTCTTTGCCCCTGGTGACAAAGTGTGGCTCTCTGCCAAATATATTCGGTTTCATGTCCCTAGCTACAAGCTGGGTCCTCGTTACCTCGGGCCATTTAGAGTCAAAAGTCAAATCAACCCTGTCTCCTACAAGCTCCATCTTCCTCCTTCTCTTCGTATTCCTAACTCCTTTCATTTATCCCTTCTTAAACCTCTCGTTCTTAACCGCTTTTTCCCCAAGGTCACCGTTCCTGCTCCTGTCACTGGGTCCTCTGACGTCTTCTCGGTAAAAGAAATCCTCGCCTCCAAGGTCGTCAGAGGTAAAAAAAAAATCTTGTTGACTGGGAGAATTGTGGCCCCGAAGAGAGGTCTTGGGAGCCTGAGGACAATATCCTCGACAAGGAGCTCATCCATAGGTTCCTTGGCTCCAAAAAGAGGGGGAGACCAAAGGGGGGGGGTACTGTAACGCCGAGCGCTCTGGGCCCCGCTTCCCCTCCGGAGCGCTCGCGGCATCACTTCCCTGCTTGCAGGGCCCTGGTCAGCGAGTCTGACCGGGAACGCTGCTCTGTGTCCCTCGGCGGGTCGCATCCCGTGTCACTCACCGGCCCCGTCCTTCTGCTCAGTCCCAGTGCGCGCGGCCCTGCTCTCTAGGACGCGCGCGCCGGGTCTCTCAGATTTAAAGGGCCAGTGCACCATTAATTGGTGCCTGGCCCAATTAGTTCCTAACACTCCCTACACTATATAAACCCACTTCCCCTTCCTGTCCCTGCCGAATCTTGTTGCCTTGTGCCATGAGAAAGCGTTTCTGTGTGTTCCATTGCCTGTGTATCGAGACCCTTGCCGTTGCCCCTGACTACGAATCATTGATGCCTGCCCAGACCTTCTGCTACGTCCGACCTTGCTCTTGCCTTGTCCTTGTGTACCGCGCCTGTCTCAGCTGTCAGTGAGGTTGAGTCGCTATCGGGTGGAACGACCTGGGGGTTACCTGCTGCTGCAAGTCCATCCTGCTTTGCGTCGGGCTCTGGTGAAAACCAGTAACCCCTTTAATTCCGTTCCCCTGGTACGGCCCACGCCGTCACCTCACTGACACAGAGGATCCACCACCCGTGTCCTCTCCGCATACCAGTCCGGATCCTGACAACAATAATAGCTTTCATTCATACAATAAAAGCATAGTCATGAAAATATGGACGACATATTTTTTCTTATTACCCAAAAACTTCTTAAAGGAAAGCTGTCATCAGTTTTATGCTGCCCAATTTACAGGCAGGTATCACGATCCTGGGACACTACGAATTACTCTGATATGCTTGGGCATATGAGGGCAATCCTAGTTTAAAAATCATCATAGTTTAAAAATGCTTCTGGGAAACTATTCCTCTGGCTGGTCTTGACTGCTCCCCGCCCAGCCAGGTAGTTAACTGGGTCCCGGCAGAATTTTTTATCTATGATTACTCTGATGCACCCATGTATATCAGAGTAATTCATAGTGTCCCAGGATTGCAATACCTGCCCCAGTTTTATGCTGTTCTCGGTTTGGGCAGCATAAAACTAATGACAAGTTCCCGTTAATATTACCCCTAAATTTTGATTTTAAACTTCTGCACGTCGGACACTATATGAGCCAGACACAAGCGAATGTGCTGATGTGTCGACTGTCGTGACATCACTATGGATTGTTCCTCTTTAAGAACAATTCACCATACAGATTGGTAAACAGAAATGCCAAGAAGAACTGGAACAGTGGCAACAGGAAATATTGATGAGTTTTAGAATTGTTTTTATTTAAAAAAAAAAAAATTCTTTTAGCCCTTTTAACCCCTTAAGGACCAAGGACGTACTGGTACGTCCTTGGTCCTGCTCTCCTGATATAACGCGGGGTTACTGTGTAACCCCGCGTCATATCACGGCAGGCCCGGCGTCATAGGTAAGCCGGGACCCGCCTCTAATAGCGCGCAGCGCCGATCGCGGTACCGGGCACTATTAACCCTTTAGCCGCGCGCTCAGAGCTGAGCCGCGCGGCTAAAAGCGAAAGTGAAAGTTGCCGGCTAGCTCAGTCGGGCTGTTCGGGATAGCCGCGGCTAATCGCGGCATCCCGAACAGCTTACAGGACAGCGGGAGGGCCCCTACCTGCCTCCTCGCTGTCCGATCGCCGAATGACTGCTCAGTGCCTGAGATCCAGGCATGAGCAGTCATGCGGCAGAATCGTTGATCACTGGTTTCTTATGAGAAACCAGTGATCAATGATGAAGATCAGTGTGTGCAGACACTGCAAAAAAAAGTGAAAAAAAAAAAGTGAATAAAGATCATTTAACTCCTCCCCTATTAAAAGTTTGAATCACCCCCCTTTTCCAATAAAAAAAAAACAGTGTAAATAAAAATAAACATATATGGTATCACCACGTGCGGAAATGTCCGAATTATAAAAATATATCATTAATTAAACCGCTCGGTCAATGGCGTGCGCACAAAAAAATTCCAAAGTCCAAAATAGTGCATTTTTGGTCACTTTTTATATAATTTAAAAATGAATAAAAAGCAATCAATAAGTCCTATCAATGCAAAAATGGTACCGTTAAAAACTTCAGTTCACGGCGCAAAAAATGAGCCCTCATACCGCCCCATACGCGGAAAAATAAAAAAGTTATAGGGGTCAGAAGATGACAATTTTAAACGTATTAATTTTCCTGCATGTAGTTATGATTTTTTCCAGAAGTCCGACAAAATCAAACCTATATAAGTAGGGTATCATTTTAATTGTATGGACCTACAGAATAAAGATAAGGTGTCATTTTTACCGAAAAATGTACTACGTAGAAACGGAAGCCCCCAAAAGTTACAAAACAGCGTTTTTTTATTTTCAGTTTTGTCGCACAATGATTTTTTTTTTCCGTTTCACCGTAGATTTTTGGGTAAAATGACTGACGTCATTACAAAGTAGAATTGGTGGTGCAAAAAATAAGCCATCATATGGATTTTTAGGTGCAAAATTGAAAGAGTTATGATTTTTTAAAGGCAAGGAGCAAAAAACGAAAATGCAAAAACTGAAAAACCCCTGGTCCTTAAGGGGTTAAATAGCAGTGTAGACTGAAATGAGCGGCAGTTGCCGACTGTAACATAAGCACTGATTGTGTCCATTTTACCCACTGCTAGTAGCAACTATGGCATCGATGGAGTTTAACAGAGGGAGGGTGCATCCTCAGTCAGCCAATCAGTCGGCTCATCAGCGAAATTGCAATAAGCCAATAGCCTAGTAGTTTGACTGTTGGTTTTAGGCTATATTTACATAAAATCATTATGTTGAGG
Organism: Hyla sarda; assembly: GCF_029499605.1. Classification (NCBI taxonomy): domain Eukaryota; kingdom Metazoa; phylum Chordata; class Amphibia; order Anura; family Hylidae; genus Hyla; species Hyla sarda. Next base: position 223,908,319 of record NC_079189.1, read on the forward strand.
ATTCTGACATTCAATACTGAAATCCACCTTCATTTGGTATAGATGGAAATTTACATTTTAGTTAAATGGTCTCTCTCATTAAAACTCATTTTTGCTATTGCACTCCTTATGGTTAATAAAAAAATATTTCTAATATACTTTGTTTTAAAAAAAAAAATTAAGTTTTCTATGTTTTATTTGTGCTTAAAAAAGCTCAAGAGCACATTTTCCCCCATCTTATTCACAGACTTTGGACCGAAGCATAAAAACAGGAAGTGCAGCCTGGAGTGCTGAGGGGTGTTTGTCCAGCCTCATCCAATCACAGCTACTCTCACACTTAACTGCCATATGATGTTGGTTGGACACCCCCCCCCCCCCCCTCAGCACTCCAGGCTGCACTTCCTGTGTTTAGGCTTCGGTCCTCTGTGTATGAGATGGGGGAAAATGCGCTCTTGAGCTTTTTTAAGCACAAATAAAATTTTAACCAAAGTATATTAGAAATCTTTTTTATTTACCATAAGGAGTGCAATAGCAAAAATTAGTTTTAATGAGAGTTATCCTTTAATACAGTACAGAATTGTATGCGTTTAAATGATCAACGATTTGTAGTAGGAAGAAAAGGCACCCTGAAATGGCGCTGCAACGGAGGGGAATCCATCAGATGGATCCTTCCCCAGAAACGCTTTATTTACATAAAATATGTCTTTTCATTAGGATGGAAACTAAAGGAACAAAAGTTTGGTTTCGGAATAATGTACTGTATTTTCTGTTTTTCTTGTCTTTTGTTGTCTAGGTGTGCATCAAGGTTACTATAATTAATTTCACTGTGACCAGATCTGGCCTCGAGGATCAGCTTCTCAGGTTAGCTCTGTCTGTTTATCCTGTAGATATAAAGAACAAGGGCAATGCATTTCTAGGAACTCAAGAATGTGGCTAAAAATGTAACACATTATACACATCGCTATTAATTGTTAACTTTATAAATCTTTTTTTATTTTAAGAGTAATTTTGCTTGGGCAGAGTAAACAAGCTGTTCTATATATTATCTATGACAGTAATTTCATAAATAATAAAAATTACAAAGTGCTGGAGTATTATTGTTGTGTATAAAATCTATAAAATGATTCTGCATTTTTTAGTGATGTTGTACGTATTGAGAGACCAGATCTAGAGGAGCAAAGAAACCAACTTATTATTAGAATAAACTCTGACAAGAATCAGCTGAAAGCAATAGAAGAGCGAATCTTAAAGTTGCTCTTCACATCTGAAGGAAACATCCTGGATAATGAAGAGCTTATTAATACATTGCAGGAATCCAAGGTCAGTCATTTTTCACCTGCTACCCTGTACTAATATTTATTTTGTGTCTTGTACCCCTGGGGTGTAGTATGATGGATGCATGTAAACTTTAAACTGCACCCTTTCTTTCAAGTCATGAACAGCTTAAAGGCAATCTGTCCAATGTATTTGCTCTTAAGAGCTGTAGACACTGTTGGATAGCTGTTCGGGTATAAAAGCAAACTGTACTTTTCCTGTAGCTGATGGTGGTTGCCAAACTTATAAAATCTCATTTGTAAATATTCGCAAAGTGTCAAGGAGGCGGAGCTGAGAGGCTCAAGTGCTCTAGCCTGACATGTCTCCTTGCTTGGGGGAGATTTATCAAAACCTGTGCAGAGGAAAAGTTGCCCAGTTGCCCATAGCAACCAGTCAGCTCACTTCTTTCATTTTAAACAAGGCATCTGCAAAATGAAAGAAGCAATCTGATTGGTTGCTAGGGGCAACTGGGTAACTTTTCTTTGCACAGGTTTTGATAAATCTCCCCCAATGTATTTTGGATCAGCAAATTATTATGAGATATCTACTGGTGGTCTGGAGCCTGAAAACCAGAAATAGCTGAGCTATGTGACTATGATAAGAGAACACCTTTCTTAAAATTCCTCAAAATATAAGACTAAAAGTTATAATTCCCTACTTCATAAATGCTTAAACCACATATAAATATTGTATACTTACCTCTAGCAGGACTTTTTTTTGAACTGATACATGTAAAACATTGTATTGGAATTTAAAGAGTACCTGTCACCAAACTAAACTTACAATATATTGCTCCTTATGTAATTACAGTGACCCCCCCGACTTATGATGGCCCCGACATATGATCATTTCAACATGCCCCGTTCTGCCTCCTGTTACTCACATGCTGTCCTGCTAACTCACGCAGGCTTCCACTGTGAGCTCTGTGTAAGCCCCCCCCCCAGTGCAGCTATAGCCAATAGCCTACAGCATCTTGCTGCAGGCATCCAATGAGCTGCTGGCTGCCCTCCCCTTCCTTTCCTATAGAGCTGTAGTCGGCAGGATCGTAATGGAGGACATTCTGTCCCCCCTGAAGGTATTTAAAGAACTGTACAGTACTGTATGCGATGTCACACATCACATACAATACATATACACACTATACACCCCATACATCAATGTTTCCCTATCAGTGTGCCTCCAGCTGTTGCAAAACTATAACTCCCAGCATGCCCAGACAGTCAATGGCTGTACATGCATGCTGGGAGTTGTAGTTGTGCAACAGCTGGAGGCACCCTGGTTTGTTAAACACTCCCCATACACTCCACATACAATGGTCATCCCAGAACCAATTGGCAGTTTCCCATAGAGATATGTATTCAACATGCAATGGTTCCAAGGCCCCAGAACCAATTACCATTTTTACATAGACATATGTACTCGACATATGATGGTTTCAACATATGATGGTTCTCCTGGAACCAATTAATATCATATGTTGAGGGACCACTGTATAAGACACTTTGCTATTTACTTGCTGTTAAAATTCTCAACCTTTATATGTTTTTAATGTGATTGAAAAAAATGGCCACTAGGTGGCTCTGTTCAGTTCCCTGCGCAAGTTCCTGGCAAGGCACAGCTCTCGCAGGCTTCAGTGACTGCTGGGAAACACCCGATTTCTCCTGCCCGGAGCTCACACAATGTTTTTTAAGGGCAGTAGGGGTTGTTAGGAGTAGTTAGGGAATATAATTAGTTTAGAAAATATGGTTTGATTACAGGTACTTATTAAAGGGGTACTCTGGTTCAAAACTATTTTTTCAAATCAACTGGTGCCAGAAAGTTATACAGATTTTTAAATTATTTCTATATTAAAAATCTTAATCCTTCCAGTACTTATCAGCTTCTGTATGCTCCAGAGGAAGTTGTATTTCTTTCTGGAGTTCTTTTCAGTCTGACCACAGTGCTCTCTGCTGACACCTCTGTCCGTATCAGGAACTGTCCAGAGAAGGAGCAAATCTCTCCTGCTCTGGACAGTTCCTGATATGGACAGAGGTGGCAGCAGAAAGCACTGTGGCCAGACTGATAAGAACTTCAGAAAGAAATAAAACTTCCTCTGGAGCATACAGCTTTGAGAAAAAAAATTCCAATGAACTACCCCTTTAAAGGGTACCTCTCATCAAATAAAATTTTGATATATTTTAGATTAATGAATGTTGAATAACTTTCCAATAGCATGTTAATGAAAAATATGCTTCTTTCTATTGTATTTTTCCCGATCAGTCCTGTCAGCAAGCATTTCTGACTCATGCTGGAGTCCTAAACACTCAGAGCTGCCAGCCTGCTTTGTTCACAGCCAAACAGGCTGTGAACAAAGCAGGCTGTCAGCTCTGAGTGTTCTCCTTTGTGAACAAAGCAGACTGGCAGCTCGTAGTGTTTAGGACTCCAGCATGAGTCTGAAATGCTTGCTGCCAGGACTGGTAGGGAGACCCCTAGTGGTCATTTCTTCAAAGTGGAAAATTAAATAGAAAGAAGCATATTTTTTAATAACATGCAATTGTAAAGTTATTCTGCATACATTAATCTATAGTATATCAAAAGTTTTTTTTGATGAGAGGTACCCTTTAAGAACAATTTATGTTAACTAGTATAATGATAGGTTTTGGTTCTGGCACAGCGTCTGGTTTTAGAGTAAAGGTTTGACACAGCAGCTCTTGCAGCTAACTGTTGAATTACAGATGATACTTGTCCATATACACTTCTAAGCTGCACTTCTAAGTTTCCAGTTCAAGTACAACCTATGAAAGAATGGAGAGATAACCAACTAAATGCTGTAAGCACTATACTGAGAAAGAAATCTTGACCTAAATGGATCATTCAGTATATTTAAAAGAATACAGCAAACAGAAGAAATGATATTGCACTCACCAGTACTGCAAATTCTTAAATTTTCGGTACTCACATGAAGGGAACAGAATTAGACATACAGCAGCGAGGGGGTACAGAAAGGAGGTCATCGCGATTTCATCTTCCTCTGGCCTCAACACACATCATTACGTCACTAAAGGGCGTATAAATACTTCTGCACACAATTAACTATATAAGTGCTTGTGAATGAAACAGTAACAATAAATAAAAATAAAAAAATTATAAAAACAAGCTAAGGTCATTCCTGTCATTGAGACCCATCGGTCCCAATGCATCAAGTTCTATTATTAGTTAAGCTTCTTTTTGCAATAGTATCTTGTTCCTGTCTCCTCCTTTCTTAGGTATATTAACTCTTTCGAGTCCTGCAAATCTTAACACAGACATGTGCCTCTTTCACATGGGAAATAAGCCTCGGCGCTCCTTTACCAGATATAATAAAATAAAAATGTTCTCATATTCTGATAAAGAGCTGCCTGGCTGTTTTCCCAATGTAATAGTACCCACACGGGCATATTACCACGTACAGTATATTACGAACACTGTCCTACAGGTTATCAATTGGTTCACTACCAGCTGGTTCCCTCCTAAATTATGGGTTTTACATCCCATATTGAATTTACAAAAAATACTATTATGACAAGGGAAATTACCTTTCGGTACCATTTTTGTTAGCCAGCTATCATTTTTCTCTTTATCTTGTACTTTCAGTTTGTCACCTATGGTCCTGTTCATCCTATATGTTATTAGTGGTTTTCTATTTGCTATTTCTTTGATGTCTAGATCGCTTTCCAACATGTACCAATTTTTCCTTATGGGTCTCTCGACAGCTTGTTTATTAGAGGTATTTTGAAATGAAAAAGCAAACCTTCTATCCTCTTTTTTTTATGCTAAGTCTTTGATTTCAAGATATCTTTTCTCGTCACATAGTTTATTTTGTCCTGGCTCTCTTCTATTAATTTTTTACGATATTTCCTCTCCAATAGTCTGGTCTTTAAGTCCTGCGTCTGTTTTATACAGTATATGACTCTTCTTTACTATTTATGCTTTTTAATCGGACAAGTTGTACATATGGTATCACATTTTTTACACTACTGAGGTGCGAGCTATCAAAATGTAAGATAGTTTTTTGTTTGTTGTATCCTATGGACTTGCCAGATTATATATCAGCACCACATTACACTGCGGGATTAGGATACCATACCAGCGGAGGGAAGTGTTGAGAAGCACCTGAATAGAGCAGTGCCAGATTTACCTGTGTGGGATATTTAAAAGAAGTGTAAGAAGATAATACTGGTCTATGTGATCCATTAGTTTTGACCCCATTCATTGTAATATGAAAAAGCTCATACAATGTAGGACAAAGATCCATTTGCAAAAAGAATAGATTTTTTTTACATAAAAAGCTCTGTATCATATATCATTTTAATACGCTCTGTTTTAAGTAAAAAAAAAAATTTTTTAATCTATTCTTTTTGCAGATGGATCGTTGCCCAACATTGTATGAGCTTTTTCATATTACAATAAATGAGGGTCAAAACTGTGGCACAGATTTATATTTGTTACATATAGAACAAATTTGTGACACAGAATTTGGTTTTGAAAGTAAAGGTATAATTTTACTTTCTGTGTCACTTCTTATACCTCAAACTACAATAATATCCGTATCTGAACATGGCACAAACTGTATCTTATAACTCAAAAATGGAAGTGTTTTATGTTAATTTTGGCAAATATAGGCTGACCTTTACCATCAGATAAAATGTAACATAAGTGTGGACCACACGGGTGTCTGATGAACTATACATAGTTATGTTGTACATGTCAAGAATAAACTGTAATAGAAATTGGGAAGTTCTGTATTTCAAGTCATCTTTTATATGGATTAGTAGATATTATTAAACATTATGTCATACTTGCAAATGATTGCTTTTAAGTCACTTTTTCACTATCATTCCAGATAACTTCAGGAGCTATTAAAACCAGATTAGAAGAAGCTGAAGCCACAGAACAAAAGATAAACACAGCTCGAGAGAAGTACAGGACAGTTGCCACCCAGGGATCCGTCATCTACTTTGTCATTGCAAGTCTCTCAGAAATAGATCCAATGTATCAATTCTCATTGAAGTACTTCAAACAGGTACGTTAAATATTCATTTCAGTTATCTTCATATAGCATTCTTCATTGTGCCAGGCTTTTATCAGTCACAGTATGAAACTGTATTCCACACCAATCAGTTTTTTTACGCTAGGGTTAGAAATGCCTGTAGCAGATGAAAAGCAAAGACATAGATTGATATAATGCTCATGTGTGTATTGTTTAATCTCTATGAAGGTAAAGGGATCATAAAATAATAATTTAGTGCTCCACTTATCAACATGATGTTTTGGTTTCAGAACTATAGTTCGGTTTGTAACCTTTAGGACCGCTCAATGAAAAAAAGAAATTTCTGTAGTTGTTTTGATATTACAGGTCATGGGATAACGCAGCCGATTGGCTTCATATTGCAATTTCTAATCCCAAAATGACTATCGTATTAGAAAATAAATCCTGTCTAAACCAATGATTGGCTTTGCAGAAAGTAAATTACAAAACTGACAAATTTTGGCATGTTTATTTGGCCTTTTTTTTAGATAAAGTATTATAGAAAGTAATGAATTGTAATCTCCCAGAGGGGGTTACCTTATTAAAATAGATCTGAGTTTATTTTTTCACATTTATTCTAAAAAGATATTTCCCTAAAATAGGATTTTCGAGTTGCCCATATAATGGGCAGATTTGGAGATATCAATTTGGAGATATCTTCTCAGTGTGTGAATATAGGTAACTAAAAGCTCATCAAATATGCTAATTTACATACAATATTGTTCAATATCAGTTAACCTAGGGTATGCATGCCTAAAGTTTCGGTCACATGGATGGTTCTACTGTGTTACTGCTACCAAGTAGCATTTAGATCACAATTACATTGGTCTTATGGCTGTCTCTATGGTGAGGTTCCTGTGACAGGAACTTTACATAATTTTGTGTTCAGATTTATTTGTACTTTTGATCACTCTGTCAAAAAGTTTGCTCCCAATATTTCTTTATGTATCTAGGGATGCATAGTGACAAAACAAATTAAAGAAGTATAGAGATTTGAAATGGAAAAAAAATAACATAATTAGCATTTCTCACATACAGTCTACATAAAATGTTAACTTTGTAAATACGGCAAATTTCCTGCTACACAAGAGCTCAGATGACAATGACTGAGATCCGGTAGAAAGAAATCACAAGTCTGACAACAAAGTGCGAATAAACAGCTATCTTTACAGTGGAGATCAAAAGTTTGGGCACCCCAGGTAAACATTTGTATTAATGTACATAAAGAAGCCAGGGAAAGATGGAAAAATCTCCAAAAGGCATCAAATTACAGATTAGACATTCTTATAATATGTCAACAAAAGTTAGATTTTATTTCCATCATTTACACTTTCAAAATAACAGAAAACAAAAAAATGGCGTCTGCAAAAGCTTGGGCACCCTGCAGAATTTATAGCATGCACTGCCCCCTCTGCAAAGTTGAGACCTGCCAGTGTCATGGATTGTTCTCAATCATCATCTGGGAAGACTAGGTGATGTCAATCTCAAAGGTTTTAAATGCCCAGACTCATCTGACCTTGCCCCAACAATCAGCACTAGAGATGAGCGAACTTACAGTAAATTCGATTCGTCACGAACTTCTCGGCGTGGTAATTGATGACTTATCCTGCATAAATTAGTTCAGCTTTCAGGTGTTCCCGTGGGCTGGAAAAGGTGGATACAGTCCTAGGAGACTCTTTCCTATGACTGTATCCATCTTTTCCAGCCCACCGGAACTCCTGAAAGCTGAACTAATTTATGCAGGATAAGTCATCAACTGCCGAGCCGAGAAGTTTGTGACGAATCAAATTTACTGTAAGTTCGCTCATCTCTAATCAGCACCATGGGTTCTTCTAAGCAGTTGTCTAGAAATCTGAAACTGAAAATAGTTGATGCTCACAAAGCTGGAAAAGGCTATAAGAAGATAGCAAAACGTTTTCAGATGTCAATATCCTCTGTTCGGAATATAATTAAGAAATGGCAGTCATTAGGAACAGTGGAAGTTAAAGCAAGATCTGGAAGACCAAGAAAATATCAGACAGAACAGCTCGCAGGATTGTGAGAAAAACAATTCAGAACCCATGTTTGACTGCACAATCCCCCGAGAAAGAGCTGGCAGACGCTGGAGTTGTGGTACACTATTCCACTATAAAGAGATACTTGTATAAATATGGTCTTCATGGAAGAGTCATCAGAAGAAAACCTCTTCTACGTCCTCACCACAAAAAGCAGCGTTTGAACTTTGCAAATGAACATATAGACAAGCCTGATGCATTTTGGAAACAAGTTCTGTGAACCGACGAGGTTAAAGTTGAACTTTTTGGCCAGAATGAGCAAAGCTACGTTTGGAGAAGAAGGGGAACAGAATTTAATGAAAAGAACCTCTGTCCAACTGTTAAGCATGGGGGTGGATTAATCATGCTTTGAGGTTGTATTGCAGCCAGTGGCACAGGGAACATCTCATGAGTAGAAGGAAAAATGGATTCAATAAAATTCCAGCAAATTTTGGATGGTAACTTGATGCCATATGTGAAAAAGCTGGAGTTAAAGAGAAGATGGCTTCTACAAATGGAAAATGATACTAAAGACACCTCGAAATCCACGGGGGATTACGTAAAGAGGCGTAAACTGAAGGTTTTGCCATGGCCTTCACAATCTCCTGACCTCAACATAATTGAAAATCTATAGATAGACCTTAAAAGAGCAGTGTGTGACAGATAGGGCAGAAATCTCAAAGAACTGGAAGACTTTTGTAAGGAAGAATGGGCAAAGATACCTGAAACAAGAATTGAAAGACTCTTGGCTGGCTACAAAAAGCATTTACAAGCTGTGATACTTGCCAAAGGGGGCAGTACAAGATATTAACTCTGCAGGGTGCCCAAACTTTTGCAGACGCCATTTTTTCCCCCTGTTATTTCGAAAGTGTAAATGATGGAAATAAAATCTAACTTTTGTTGACATATTATAAGAATGTCAAATCTGTCATTTGATGCCTTTTGGAGATTTTTCCATCTTTCCTCGGCTTCTTTATGCACATTAATACAAATTTTTACCTGGGGTGCCCAAACTTTTGATCCCCACTGTAGCTCACAATTACATTAGTCTTATGGCTGTCTCTATGATGAGCTTCCTGTGACAGGAACTTTACATTATCATTTTGTGTTCAGATTTATTTGTACTTTTGATCACTGTCAAAAAGTTTGCTCCCACTTATTTAATATTTCTTTATGTATCTAGGGATGCATGGTGACAAAACAAATTAAAGAAGTATAGAGATTTGAATTTGAAAAAGTAACATATAATGGGCATGCTACATAAAATACATTCTACATAAAATGTTAACTTTGTAAATACTGCACATTTCCTGCTACACAAGAGCTCAGATGACGATGACTGAGATCTGGTAGAAAGAAGTCCCAAGTCTGACAACAAAGTGCGAATAAACATCTATCTTTAAGCACTACCATCTACACACACACACACACATACACATATAATCAGTAGAAGAAAAATGTGAAATAACTCATCAGTATGAAAAAAGTAAAGCCAAATATTTATGAAATTGCTCATCTTTCAGTATAAAAGTGATTATTTAATAAATTATAAAACATTTACAAAACCAATATCCCAAGACAGAAGTATTTGTATTTATTTTTACATGCTACATAAAGTCAATAAAAACCTGATCTGATATTTTAACATCTCATGTTTCCAAAATACACAACATTGTTAAAGCGGACTGAATGTTATAGGGGGCTGCTAACTCAAACTCAAGCTCAAACCTAAGCCAGGTGTTTACTGGCTTTAGGCTAGGATGCCACTGAGGTCTTTCGTGCAACGCCCATTTTGCCGAAATGGGCGTTTGTTAGCTGCAAGTCAATAGTGAACTGCAAAATGCCAGATCCACTTGGCGTTCTTCAGTTTGGCATTTTTTTTTTATCCTTTGGGCGTTTTTCAGCTCTTTTTGGGTCCTTGGAAGTTTTTCAAAAACGACCTCTTGTTGAAACTTTGGCTTTTTTTTTTTGGGGGGGGGGGGGGGGGGAATCTTGGTGTTTTTCTCCCATAGAAGTCTATGGGAGTAAAAAAAAAACACCAAGAAAGCGCCATGTGGGTTTTAACTTTTGCTTTTTTGCCAGCGGTGTTTATTCTTTTTTGGACTTTATCGATCCAAAAAAGGGATGGAGATACCTTTTTTAATAAAATTTCGTAGGGTACCGTTAAAAATAATAATAAAAAAGATACAGTAGTGATGGAAAAAAATTGTATTTATTGAAATTCATCTTTTTTATAACAAAATTTTTATACATTTTTAAACAGGGATCAATTTATGTGGACGGGCAGGGAACTAAAAATGTAGCCAGCAATAATAAAAATTTAGAAAGGGGCCATTTAAATGTAAAAATAATATATTTGTTATAATTAATTTTGTTAAACTTTTTATTAATAATGTATTAATAAAGTGTGTCTGTTATTTTTAACTTTTTTTCTTTATTTTTTAACATTTTTTAGGTAGTATTAGTACTCCCAGCATTGAACACACTGTTCCATGATGGGAGTAGTAGTACATGTACTAATTGACAGATCACCCGGGTGTCACTTCTGACACCCTTTGCGATCCTCCTGTATAATGTATAGATGGGGCTGGCCGGCTCTTCTATGATCCTCTGTACTGCCTAATATATATATATATATACCGTATTTATCGGGGTATACCACGCACCGGCCTATAACACGCACCCTCATTTTACCAAGGATATTTGGGTAAAAAAAGTTTTTTACCCAAATATCCATGATAAAATGAGGGTGCGTGTGTGCGCGTGTATACCCCGATATACCCCCAGGAAAGGCAGGGGGAGAGAGGCCGTCGCTGCCCGCTTCTCTCCCCCTGCCTTTCCTGGGGTCTAGAGCGCTGCTGTCGGCCCTTTTCACCCCCTGGTTTTCGGCGCCGCTGCCCGTTCTGTCCCCCTGACTATCGGTGCTGGCGCCGACAGCCAGGGGGAGAGAAGGGGCAGCGGCACCCATTGCCGGCGCCGCTGCCCCGTTGCCTCCCCCCATCCCCGGTGGCATAATTACCTGAGTCCGGTCCGCGCTGCTCCAAGCCTCCGTCGTGCGTCCCCAGCGTCGTTGCTATGCACGGCGCGGCGCTCTGACGTCATGCGCCGCGCCGTTCAGCGCATAGCAATGACGCCGGGGACGCACGACGGAGGCCTGGAGCAGCGCGGACCGGACTCAGGTAATTATGCCACCGGGGATGGGGGGAGGCAACGGGGCAGCGGCGCCGGCAATGGGTGCCGCTGCCCCTTCTCTCCCCCTGGCTGTCGGCGCCGCTTCTCTCTCCCTGGCTATCGGCGCCGGCACCGATAGTCAAGGGGACAGAACGGGCAGCGGCGCCGATAACCAGGGGGTGAGAAGGGCCGACAGCAGCGCTCTAGACCCCAGGAAAGGCAGAGGGAGAGAAGCGGGCAGCGACGGCCTCTCTCCCCCTGCCTTTCCTGGGGGTGTATCGGCGTATAACACGCACACAGACTTTAGGCTAAAAATTTTAGCCTAAAAAGTGCGTGTTATACGCCGATAAATACGGTATATATATATATATATATATATATATATATATATATATATATATATTGTTCATATTTCCCGCAGAGAGCTGTGATTGGCCTGATGGTTCATGCCAATCACAACTCTCTGTGGGAAATATGAATAAGTGTATATATACGTCAGTGCAGGGGACCATAGAAGAGTGGCCGGCCGCCCGTATCTGTACATTAAACAGGAGGATCATAGCAGGTGTCAGGAGTGACACCCGCTGTGATCTTTCTTTAACTGCAGGTACTACTGCTCCCAACATGGAGAACACTTTGCTCCATGCTGGTAGCTGTAGTACCTGCATTAATAGACAGATCGCAACAGGTGTCAGAAGTTACACTCGCTGCGATCTGTCTATTAATGCAGGTACTACAGCTGCCAGCATGGAGCAGAGTGTGCTTCATGTTGGGAGTAGTACCTGCAGTTAAAGGGGTATTCCGGATTCAGACATTTTATCCCCTATCCAAAGGATAGGGGATAAGATGTCTGATCACCGGGAGGGGCCCGCCGCTGGTTCCCCCCACGATCTCCCTGCAGCACTCTCATTATGTGCGGAGCTGTGTCTCCAGGCTCGGAAACCGGAAGTTTTCGGGACTGGAGACATGAAAAGAGGGGGCGTGACATGATTTCACAAGGGGGGCATGGCGTTATGTCACATCTCCAGTCCTGAAAACTTAGGGTTTCCGAGCCTTGAGACGCATCTCCACACATAATGTAGGAGAACGCGGGGTGTCCCAGTGGCGGGCCCCCCACGATCAGACATCTTATCCTCTATCCTTTGGATAGGGGATAAAATGTCTAAAGCCGGAATACCCCTTTAAGGACAGATCACAGCGGGTTTCACTCCTGACATCCAATGCGATCATCCTATCTATTGCAGAGATGCGGAGCGGCTCTCTACAGTGCTTGCATCTCTGCTCTGTACTCTGGCCGGCCAGTGATATGAATAGAATTCCCCTCACTCATTCATATTTCCTGCTGAGAGTGGTGATTGGCTGCAACCATCCGGCCAACCACCACTCTGGACGAAAAATATGAATTCTATTCACATCACTGGCTGGCTGGGGTATAGAGCAGAGATGCCAGCGCTGTAGAGAGCCGCTCCGCATCTCTTCAATAGATAGGACGATAGCATTGAGTGTCATAAGCGACACCCGGGGCGATCTGTCTATTAGTACAGGTACTACTACTCCCATCATGGAGCAGTCTGTTCCATGCTGGGAGTAGTAGTACTACCTAAAAAATGTAAAAAATTAATTAAGAAAAAAATGAAAAACACACGCTCAAATATATTATTTTTACATTTAAATGGCCCCTTTCTATATTTTATTATTGTCGGCTACATTTTTAGTTCCCTGCCTACCCACATAAATTGATCCCTGTCTGAAAATAGATTAAACATTTTGTATATAAATTTCGTTAATTACAATTTTTTCCATTCCTACTGCATCCTTTATTTATTCATTTATTTATTTATTTTGGTACCCAACAAATTTTGAAAAAAAAAAAACGCCAAATGGGCCAATTTCCACTCAAAGGCAAAAACACCAGAAAAAATGCCAAAATGCAGGGAAAATCTGTGGTAGTTTTTCTAGCATTTTTAAGCTTAAAAAACCGCAAGACAAAAACCTCACTGGAATCCTAGCCTTACTGTGTTTTTTGGGATTGGAAGATTGTGATACAGGGTTCTCAGGCATCTGCTTCTCCTCTTCAATTTATTTAAGTTTCGCTGTTGTTAAAAAAAACTTTTCACATGTCACAGGGACATGTTCAGTCCTGAACTGACCTCTAGATATATCCAGATGAGATACCGCTGGCCATGATCTCTATCCAGTTGCCGGAGACAGCTCTAATTCTTTGGGGCCATTTTCTGAAACTGTATGGAGATTTAGTTTGTATAGGGACATGTCAAGCAGTAGACCTGATACATTGTATACTTCAATTTCCTTTTGACACATTGTTTTGAAATACTGTGGAATTCTTTACATTTTGTTTAACTGTTATCTATAGATTTTACCTGTACATTTTCTTTGCAGTTATTTAACACAACAATTGAGACTGCTGAGAAGAATAACAATCTTGATATTCGCCTGGAAACCTTACTCGCCCAAACTCTTTTCTCAGCTTACACCAATGTTTCACGAGGTCTCTTTGAACAGCACAAGCTTATCTACAGTTTTATGCTCTGCATAGAAATCATGCGACAGAAAGGAGAAATCACTGACTCAGAATGGAATTACTTCCTCCGAGGGGCTGCAGGCTTAGATAAGGTGGGATTTCAATGCTTTCAGAGCAGATAAATCTGGATGTAATTTTATCTCAATAGCTTGAATCAAAAACTATAGCCTAAAGGCTGAAAGGGTTCATGTACTATAAACACAGCGATAAGCTTAATATTGCACATCTAATCATTAGTCCATAATTAGAACCTGTTACCAATGTTCTAGCTGCCCATGATCATAGAAAAATAGTAGCTATACTTTAACTATATATATATATATATATATATATATATATATATATATATATATATGTATTTAGTTAATTTAATACAAAAATATACAAGATTGTAATAGGTTAACGGGTTATAAAATATTAAGGATTGATATTTGGACATCTGCAACTTTTTATCTGTTGATAGTTGAATAATGCTTGTTGTAGGGATAAAGGTATGAGAAAAAAAAGCCCCAGAAAAAGAGATTTATAGAAATCTAGCTTTTCTAATTTGTTGTCTGGAGTCCTAAAGAAAAGGTAGGGCTTAAAGGGGTACTCCACTGGAAAACATGTTTTTTTAAATCAACTGATGAAAGTTAAACAGATTTGTAAATTACTTCTATTAAAAAAATCTTAATCCTTCTAGTACTTCTAAGCTTCTGTATGCTCCACAGGAAGTTTTTTTCTTTTTGAATTTCTTTTCTGTCTGACCACAGTGCTCTCTGCTGACACCTCTGTCCATGTCAGGAACTGTCCTGAGCAGGATTAGTTTACTATGGGGATTTGGTCCTACTCTGGACAGTTCCTAAAATGGACAGAGGTGTCAGCAGAGAGCACTGTGGTCAGTCAGAAAGGAAATTCAAAAAGAAAATAACTTCCTGTGGAGCATACAGAAGCTTAGAAGTACTAGAAGGATTAAGATTTTTTTTTATAGAAGTAATTTACAAATCTGTTTAACGAATGACATAGAAGTGAAAGGAAGGGCATTTTGAATGTTTTCTATGTAACATGATAGAATTAAATATTAACTAAACAGATTGAAATGAGTCCATTTACCATATTTTACTTTATTACTAGCAGACTTGATGAGAACCAATGTTAGTTTATCTACTTAGAATAAATACAGTACTTTTTTTTTTTTTTTTTAGTTTGTGTTTATATTTTTGGACACACCGTATGCAAGTATGTGTAGCAAAGTCAGAATTTTTTTTTGATCCAGACTTATAGCCATATAAACAGTACAATTGATGAGAGTGACTTTACTGAAATAGAAATAGTCTGCAATAATCTCTATATTTGAATTGATTTAAATAAGTTATAAATGGAATGATCTATACATTTGTCAGTGAGTCTTACAATGTACACTGCCTTCTAAACCTTTTTCATTTCTTTATGTTTAGGGAATTCATTATTATGCAGTTGTAAGTTATTATTATAATGCTGGTTTCTCTCTTTTTTAGGAGCGCCCACCTAAACCAGATGTTCCCTGGGTCTATGATGTTCTCTGGAATAGTTGTTGTGACCTAGAAGAGATACTTTCATGTTTCAAAGGCTTAAAAGTAGATCTATTATCAGCTCCTATTGTTATCCATTTAGGTCAGTATAAATGTTCACATAATATTACTTAAAGGAGTTCTCCAGGATAAGAAAACTTATCCCCTATCCTAAGGATAGGGGATGAGTTTCAGATTGCAGGGGGTCCGACCGCCGGGGCCCCCGTGATCTCCCGTACGGGGCTCTCGGCTCTTTGCCGAAATAGCTCATTTCGACCACCGCATGATGCAGCGTCCGACACGCCCCCTCAATACATTTCTATGGCGGAGGCTGCTGCGCTCCGGCTCTCCCATAGAGATGTATTGAGGGGGCGTGTCGGCTGCCGCGTCATGCGGTGGTCGGACACAGCCCCTGGCCACTGACTGTCGGGGCCCCGTACGGGAGATCGCGTGGGGCCCCAGTGGTCGGACCCCCTGCGCTCTGAAACTTATCCCCTATCCTTAGGATAGGGGATACGTTTTCTTATCCCGGAGTACTCCTTTAATATAGACCATTGCTATAAACCTATAAACCTGCTTGTGTCACCTATATTGACACAATATGATAGACAGCATTTTTTAAAGCATTACTGTCATTTCTAAAAAGTTTGACATGTTATGCGGACATGTCAAAACATTTTATAGGTTGGGGTCTCAGTGCTGAGGTAGACTCCACAATCTCTAGATATAATTGACAAAAGCTTCACTCCTCAGCTTGGTGTTCAGTCGGCAGAAGATGCAGAGACTATAATAAAGCCCACCTTCTGCTATAAGTCGGGTCACTGAGCTTCTCTGGAGAGCCCGGTAGACTTTGTGCCCAAAGTAAAATAGTAATTATAATGTAATACATGTAAATGGTAACGTCTGGGCACTGGGAAACTTACTGATCAGCTCACAGTCACTTCTGTTCTGTTGATAAGTAGAGGTGTCCTTGTAGTTGAACATTGATATATAAAGCTAATTAAAGGGGTTATCCAGGAAAAAACTTTTTTTTATATATCAACTGGCTCCAGAAAGTTAAACAGATTTGTAAATTACTTCTATTAAAAAATCTTAATTCTTTTAGTATTTATGAGCTTCTGAAGTTAAGGTTGTCGTTTTCTGTCTAAGTGCTCTCTGATGACACGTGTCTCGGGAACCGCCCAATTTAGAAGAGGTTTGCTATGGGGATTTGCTTCTAAACTGGGCGTTTCCTGAGACACGTGTCATCAGAGAGCACTTAGACAGAAAAGAACAACCTTAACTTCAGAAGCTCATAAGTACTAAAAGGATTAAGATTTTTTAATAGAAGTCATTTACAAATCTGTTTAACTTTCTGGAGCCAGTTGATATATAAAGAAAAGTTTTTTCCTGGATAACCCCTTTAATTGTATAATTAAAGAGAAACTGACAGATGAATCAATCCACTAAGCTGAATATACAGGTAGTTAGTGTGGGTGATCCCAAATGCCCCCAAAGTGTATTGGAATATTGGAAGACAGATTGGAGGACTGTATCATATTAGAACTCATGAAATCCAGCAGCAGACAATTGCATCTGACAAAGAAGCAGATAAGCAAGGCATTTTTTCTGATTTAGTGTATATCATGAATAACCTATTGCTCAATATATATAACATCTTGCACGTACAATGTGAATAACAGCAAATAGATTGCTGTAGGGCTTCAAATTAGTTTCTCTGATTGGCTGAAGACCACTTAACAATGTACGGACAATTTTATTTGTTTATTAATTTTTTTAAGATACTTAATGACAGTTTCTATTAATGAAAGTAAAGACTGTAGCTGTCATGGCCACTCTGTGTAGTAGGTAGGTTCACTTATGTCTCTCTGGAGAGAAAATTGAGCTGCTTCACTTCCAATCAGTTTAATTGGATTTTGTATGTTTACTGGGAATAAACATATTATGATTTAGTATTTTTAATGTTAGCAATAGATTGAAATCTTTATATTCTCCACAGAACTATGTAATTGGGTAAGATCACATAATTATTTCTGTCTTCCTTTGGGAGGAAAGGAGAAATTATGTAATCAAGATAAAGTAAGAAAAATGTCAAGATAGGCTACAAGATTGTAGGGTGAAGCATACTGAACAATGAGATGCCAAGTACTAGAGTACCACCAGAAATGGGATTTCTGTAAATTCTGTAATATACATATTTTCTCTATAACTGTTCTGAGTGGGTGGGCTCTACCGGGTGTGCTGTAAAAGCTATATTGTGTCTCCCCCCCCACTCACACACACACACACACACACTTCTTATCGTCATTTTTATTTACTAAAATACTGAATAAAATTCTTCTGCTGCATCCCCCCACCTGCTTTTATCTGTTTTACACTGAACAGGTTTTTTTAGTGACATCCTGTGATATCCTAAGTATTAATGTAAACTTTAGTCATGAATTGTTTCCTTGCAGGTATTAAAGGTGTAATTGAGCCTTTTAAAATTGATGGCCACCTTCTTAGTTCATTTAAATAGAGAACCCTACAATACATTGCACCACCACCTATGAGAGTATTTTGAGGGGACACAACAGTACCAGTGTCATTTATTCAGTGTTGTCACATATTAAGATATAATAAAATATTTACAAAAATGTCAGGGGTGTACTCATTTATGTGAGATACTGTATGTGGAGGTATTTCTGCAAGAATCTGATGAGTAGATTGTGCACCATATTTTGGTATAGGGTCCTTGTATGGAGCGTTCCTTTTGTTGAGTCCTTTTGCCGTAAGCATAGGGAAATTCCCAAGCACATAAGGAAAAGTATCCAAAGACTCCAATCACTCAACAGAGGCTTGAAAAGTATAGTCTTATGAATACTAGATTAAGAAATTGACTTTCCAATTATCCTATCTTCTAAATTTGGCAGGGGCCCTTGAAGTTCAGATTAATCCTAGTTCTTGGGATGGCTATACTTTAAAGACATCTGCTGATGAAACACATGGAACATGGGATGATAAGCTCAGCCTATTTCAGAAGCTAATTATTGTTAAAAGTGTAATGGAAGAGAAGGTAAGTACCCAATGATTGTGATTTAAGATGAGAAAATTAGAAATCGATAAAAAAAACTGTTTCAGGGTGGCTTAAAAAGAGAAAATGAGGTATACTCCCCTACCCATGATGTTGGTGCCTGAGTTCCTGCTGCTAACCAGTAATTGATGCATTATGTGAACAGTGGGGACCCAGGCACTCTTGGATTAGACAGATTAGTATCCCTTATATTTCTTTCCCAACATTTTCTGGACTGCATATTTAAGGGGGTATTCCAGCTTTAGACATTTTATTCCCTATCTAAAGGATAGGGGATAAGATGTCTGATCGCGGGGGGCCTGCCACTGGGACCCCAGCGATCTCCCTGCAGCACCTGCATTATGTGCTGAGCTGCATCTCCAGGCTCGGAAACCGGATGTTTTCGGGACTGGAGACATGAAGGGAGGGGGCCCCCCTCGTGACGTCATGTCATGCCCCCTCCATTCATGTCTATAGGAGGGGGCGTATTGTGTCTAAAGTCAAAATACCCCTTTAAGGCTCTACTTCTTTTAATTATTATGCAGAGTCGAGGTATAGCCCTAAGTTTGCTGCTATCCATTTCACATTATTGGTTAGAAAACTAATCTGCTTTCTTGGATAATGTGAAAGAACTGTTTGCACTTCTATGATAAAATAAATTCTACTACTGCACTTCTCTGCATTTGTTTGGGTAACAATCTTTGTGTTAATTACCAGTTAATTGCCAGGCCTGGGATTAAAGTATTGGTCACATTGATGTACGTGAGCAAACAAATGAAAGAACATTTCAGCATATTTTATACCTAGGCTCTAAAAAGCTTAACTTCTACAAACAGTGTTTAATAGGGATACATTGGCATACTGTTTCCTTTTTGTGATTGGTTTTGTGATCTTCTTCAAGGAAATACAATTAATTTTACATGCACAAATACAGTTGTAATGAATAATATCGGCACCTTTTTTATTTTTATAGGATATAAGTAGCTAATATCTTTAGAAATAAGTGGATGTGTACCACCTTTGTATCCTTTGAATATTAATACTCTTAACAAAAATGTTGATGTCTCAACATACATAAAGTCATTTCTAAAAAGAAAAATAAGGAATAAACATAACTAGCCCCGATAGCATGAACACAACCACAATCTGAAATGTCAGGGAACAAGGTCAGGAAAACAAAAGGGAAATAACAAAATTTTTTACCAACAGTACAAAGAAAACAAGAAACAGACAATACAGACTCAGGTCAGGCTGGCAAAGGTCAAAACCAGGAGAGGAAATGAGTAGGCAAAAGTAGTCAGAACCCTGCAGCAGGCTAACTGTTTTGGAGCATGTTTTATTAGGTGGTTTAAACCTGGTTTACTCCTCAGTTTTACTTTTGGTGCAGAGCCTCAAAACGTGGAGAGACTTTTCCATTTCATACGTTAAAATTCAGGATAAGTTGCAATACTTCTATTTTCCATAGACTCCAACTGTATAACATTACTTTATGGGACTTATACCTATGATTATAATGATATTGAGCTACATAGCATATTTAATAATCCAGTCACATCCAGGGCTGCATTACATTCATCGTACTGTTGTTAGCTGTTGAATTCAGTCAACACTATTAAGACACTTTCCTGACACCATAGCTATTCTTCAGTAATGCAGATAGGGAAGTTGTTCACAATTCTTCACCATAACAATGGGGGAGATTAATCAAAACCTGTGTAGATGAAAAGTGGAGCAGTTGCCCAGCAACCAATTAGATTTCTTCTTTAATTTTTAAAGAGGCCTCTATAAAATAAAAGAAGCAATCTTTGACTAGATTGTATAACAATCATTAGATTTATTAGTCCGTCGTTGCGAAGTTCTTCACAAAATTATAAAGATCTTTCTTTAATTCTATGAATTTTATTTCAATTCTAGGTTGTTTTAGCTATCACAGAGTTTGTGATTAACAGTTTGGGAAAGAAATTTATTGAGAACCCTCCAGTTGATCTTGGAACCCTTTACCAAGATATGTCACCCTCTACACCATTGATCTTTATATTAAGCACTGGATCAGACCCAATGGGAGCATTTCAAAGGTTTGCAAAGGAGAAGGGATACTTAGAACGGTAATTCAAACCAACATTTTAAACTATAGTATATGACTGATTATTACTTTGGAATATAATAAAGTATCAAAGTTAAACTGGGGATTTCAGTATAATCCACAAGCTATTAAACCACTGAAATGTAAATTTTATGACATGTCACAGAGACTTGTCAAAAGTTTTGATCGGTCTGGGTCTCAGTGCGGAGATGCCAACTGATTAATAGAATAGAAGCACACTTCACTCCTGGCCCGCAGTTATCTTCATGCAGCTTTAGTAGATGACCTATGGGGCTATCCATTGAAGCCAGGGAGTGAAGCGTGCAACCAACTCTTTCTGATTATTCTGAGGACAATAAGGCTGTATTCACATCTCGGAATATCTGCACGGAAAATCTCAGTGCACTAGGACCGCACAGGAATGCGCCGCCTCATAGACGGCTGTGCAAAGAACAGGTTCATTCTTTCTGTGGACATGGAAATCGGGACTTACGTGCCGGAAACATCTGGCACAGAAATGTTGCCGTGTGCACAGCTCTGCTGCAACGGGACTCTGCTGCAGAGGAATTTCCATGCAGAATTCCAAGCAGAATTTCGCACGGAAATGCCGACGTGTGGACATAGCCTCACTGTTAGGCTATGTTCACACTGTGGAATGACCGTCTGGAAAATTTCCCAGCAGACATATCACAGACAGCAGAGTGCCAGCAGAACATGCTGGCACTAGGACCGCTCGGAAATGTGCTGTCTCATAGACAGCAATGCATTTCCTTTCAGAATCCGCAGAAAGAATAGACATGTCTGTTCTTTCTGCTGATGCCGAAATCAGAATTTCCATGGCAGAAACATCTTGAAATAAATAGGACTCTGCTGCAGTGGAATGTCCGTGCGCAATTCTTCTGTGGCATTCCGGACGGAAATTCCATTGTGTGAGCATGCCTTAGAATTTTTGAAAGGTCTCTTAAAGGGGTACTCCAGTGGAAAACTTTTTTTTTTTTTTTTAATCAACTGGTGTCAGAAAGTTAAACAGATTTGTAAATTGCGTCTATTAAAAAATCTTAATCCTTCCAGTACTTATTAGCTGCTGAATAATACAGAGGAATTTTTTTTCTTTTTGGAACACAGTGCTCTCTGCTGACATCATGACCACAGTGCTCTCTGCTGACATCTCTGCCCATTTTAGGAACTGTCCAGAGCAGCATATGTTTTCTATGGGGATTTTCTCCTACTCTGGACAGTTCTTAAAATAGATAGAGATGTCAGCAGAGAGCACTGTGTCCCAAAAAGAAAAGAATGTCCTCTGTAGTATTCAGCAGCTAATAAGTACTGGAAGGATTAAGATTTTTCAATAGAAGTCATTTACAAATCTGTTTAACTTTCTGGCACCGGTTGATACGAAGGACATCTCGAAACGTGCGTTGGGGTGGCGTCGCTCCAGCAGACCCTCATTCCATTTACTGTTTTATACATGGTATGTATATGTATACAGGTGCTAGCCCTATTGTATTTGTGTCATGGGAAGAATCCATGGTCCCTATTATATATTGAGCATGTTTATATGGATACTCATCTTCATTTGTTTATATTAACCTTATGTGGGTCTGTTTTGGGGTGACGCCTATTCACTCTCCATCCAGTGGAAGTGTTTTGTCTCCCTATATATACATATATACTTTTTATAAAAATATTTTAATGTATATCAATAAAATAATATATTTTATTCTTGTAACAAGTGGCTTCAATCTCATTTCTTAAATGTTCAGTAGAGAAGGAGTGCACGGTAGAGCGAGGGGGGCGTGTCTGTATTTGCGCAAAATGTATCAAAGGACATGCGCATTTTTTGTAAATGTTGCGCAAAAGTGTAAATTAAACAGGCAGTGTAAAAGGGTAGATCTGTGTCTACAATAGACACCTAATGATAAATGTCCCCCATTGAGTTTTCATGTGTGGCTTTTCATATTTTCTAGGGTGCAGGCAATTTCCCTTGGGCAAGGACAGGGGCCAATTGCAGAACGAATGATAAAAGATGCAATGAAGAGCGGAAACTGGGTGTTTCTACAAAATTGCCACTTGGCCGTGTCATGGATGTTGCCCATGGAAGAACTTATAAAAACCTTCACAGAACCGAGTATGTTATATTGTATTCATAACACATTTTCTCTGTCATTTTTACTACCATATTAATGCAATGGAAAAGGTAAACAAAGTTAGAGGACACTTAAAAATACCCCACAGCCTTAGCCTTAAGTCCATTTAAGAATGTCTATTAAAGCACAAAATAATCTCCATCTCAATCTGTATGTAGAATATTTGTATACCGACTTATTATAGAAATGTTAATCCATGCAGGAACTATATTTTGAGAGGCAAGGTTCAATGCTTTGGCCACAGCTTTCTGGATCTTCCAGTATGGGATCCATATCACTCCTTGGAGCCATACAGTGAATAGGGTGTATAGTGCATAAGGCTTTACAGTACCCCCAGCACCTACAGCTGTTTAAAGCATCCAATGTTGGTGACCTAGAAACATCTTTTTCTGTTGCATGTTGCACAAAAAAGTGGCGTCTCATGGCTTATTTATCATTTGTTTTTCATCTGTCTCAACAGTTATGAAAAAGTGTGTGTGGCTAAGGTTGGTAGCTAAGAGAGACACGTGTACTCTTTATATAAGTGTCAGAAGCTAAGAGAGACACGTGTACTCTTTATATAAGTGTCAGAAGCTAAGAGAGACACATGTACTCTTTATATAAGTGTCAGAAGCTAAGAGAGACACATGTACTCTTTATATAAGTGTCAGAAGCTAAGAGAGACACATGTACTCTTTATATAAGTGTCAGAAGCTAAGAGAGACACATGTACTCTTTATATAAGTGTAAGAAGCTAAGAGAGACACGTATACTCTTTATATAAGTGTCAGAAGCTAAGAGAGACACGTGTACTCTTTATATAAGTGTCAGAAGCTAAGAGAGACACGTATACTCTTTATATAAGTGTCAGAAGCTAAGAGAGACACATGTACTCTTTATATAAGTGTAAGAAGCTAAGAGAGACACGTATACTCTTTATATAAGTGTCAGAAGCTAAGAGAGACACGTGTACTCTTTATATAAGTGTCAGAAGCTAAGAGAGACACATGTACTCTTTATATAAGTGTCAGAAGCTAAGAGAGACACATGTACTCTTTATATAAGTGTCAGAAGCTAAGAGAGACACGTATACTCTTTATATAAGTGTCAGAAGCTAAGAGAGACACATGTACTCTTTATATAAGTGTCAGAAGCTAAGAGAGACACATGTACTCTTTATATAAGTGTCAGAAGCTAAGAGAGACACGTATACTCTTTATATAAGTGTCAGAAGCTGAGAGACACGTATACTCTTTATATAAGTGTCAGAAGCTAAGAGAGACACATGTACTCTTTATATAAGTGTCAGAAGCTAAGAGAGACACATGTACTCTTTATATAAGTGTCAGAAGCTAAGAGAGACACGTATACTCTTTATATAAGTGTCAGAAGCTAAGAGAGACACATGTACTCTTTATATAAGTGTCAGAAGCTAAGAGAGACACGTATACTCTTTATATAAGTGTCAGAAGCTAAGAGAGACACGTATACTCTTTATATAAGTGTCAGAAGCTAAGAGAGACACATGTACTCTTTATATAAGTGTCAGAAGCTAAGAGAGACACGTATACTCTTTATATAAGTGTCAGAAGCTAAGAGAGACACGTATACTCTTTATATAAGTGTCAGAAGCTAAGAGAGACACGTGTACTCTTTATATAAGTGTCAGAAGCTAAGAGAGACACATGTACTCTTTATATAAGTGTCAGAAGCTAAGAGAGACACGTATACTCTTTATATAAGTGTCAGAAGCTAAGAGAGACACGTATACTCTTTATATAAGTGTCAGAAGCTAAGAGAGACACATGTACTCTTTATATAAGTGTCAGAAGCTAAGAGAGACACGTATACTCTTTATATAAGTGTCAGAAGCTAAGAGAGACACATGTACTCTTTATATAAGTGTCAGAAGCTAAGAGAGACACGTATACTCTTTATATAAGTGTCAGAAGCTAAGAGAGACACGTGTACTCTTTATATAAGTGTCAGAAGCTAAGAGAGACACATGTACTCTTTATATAAGTGTCAGAAGCTAAGAGAGACACATGTACTCTTTATATATGCCCCAAAAATAAACCCTACCCCAAAAATAAGCCCTAGCTGGATTATCAGGGTGGGCTGCAATATAAGCCCTACCCCGAAAATAAGACCTAGGCAATGCCAATGCAAATATTAAAAAACAAACTTTAACTTGCCTTCATCCTCTGTTCCCCCGTTGCTAAGGAAGCGGCATCACTGTTCTCCGCTGCTCTTGCTGCTTCCTAGTGTTGGGACGTCTCAAAGCCTTCAGCCTATCACCGGCCGCAGCGATGTCCCGCTTCATATATAATGCTACTATTAATTTTTTAATGTTTGCAGCCCGGGCACAAGAATACAGAGTACAGTGCAGTGGCTGATAACTATTTGGCAGGGGGGGGGGGGGAGAGAAGCAGCGCTCGCGGGTGAAATACGGTACGATTAGTCCCCCGATGAGGGGTGCAGCGCTGGGCTGATAAACCGGCGGGGGGGGGGAGGGGCGTTGGAGGGCAATGTACGGTATGTTGTTCAATGTACATACCATAAGTAAATAAGCCCTACCCTGAAAATAAGCCCTAGTGTGTTTTTCGGGACTAAAATTAATGTAAGACCCGGTCTTATTTTCTGAGAAACACGGTATATAATTTCTATTATAACAGTACCACTCAGTAAGAGAGAGTGTTTAAAACATAACTCATCTTATGTCGCTAACAATTAGTCATGTGACTTTTCTCACTTCCATTTCACTGGCTCTGTAGCTGTCATTCTCAGATCAGTGACCTGACGTAGGAATAAGTGACACTTGCCTGATTCTGCTTTGCTTGCGGAAATCAATCTAATTTTGTTTCCCTAGAAAAAGCCAAGTGGAACTCTCCTTGGTCTCATATTGTTCATAGGGAAAATGATACTGACCCAGTACCCTACAGTAAAGATCAGGAACATCCCTTATCATGTATATTTCATTAAAGGCGAATAGATAAACTTCCTCCAGTTTGAAACCCTTTAATTCCTGTTTGTAAGAAGCAGATGTTGTTTCAAGTAATACTGCAGTTTACTAACTTACCATGAACAAGAATGTTATTTTTCTTGCTATGTCTTCTAGATGTTTCCATAAATGAAAACTTCAGACTGTTTTTAAGCTCAATGCCAAGCAGAACATTCCCTGTTACTGTTCTCCAGAATTCTGTAAAGGTGGGTAGTTGCTCAGTCAGCTGTTTTGTTTTAACTTGCACTATTATGTTTTCTAACTATACTTAAGATGACCATACTTTTTCAATAAATGTTATCTCTTCTGACCTCCTCATATATATTTAAACGTTCATATGTCCGCTGTGGGGATGGGAGGAGTAAGCCGCAGCCAGACAGTTCAGGCGCTAGCTTATCCCTCTTGGAACAAAAGGGTTGGTTAAAGGGGTTATCCAGGAAAAAACTTTTTTATATATATCAACTGGCTCCAGAAAGTTAAACAGATTTGTAAATTACTTCTATTAAAAAATCTTAATCCTTTCAGTACTTATGAGCTTCTGAAGTTGAGTTGTTCTTTTCTGTCTAAGTGCTCTTTGATGGCACGTGTCTGATGGCAGTTTAGAAGAGGTTTGCTATGGGGATTTGCTTCTAAACTGGGTGGTTAACCCCTTTAAAAACTCCAAATGTCTGACCCTTCTCTCCACCCCAACTATCTGTCAATGGAGAGTGCAGAAGACGGCAGGTTTGGCTGACTGTAATCTAAGGTGTATGGGCACCTTTAAAGGAGTCGTCTGCTTAAAGTAAATGTGTCCCTTTTTTTCTGATTAGAGCCAGGTTTTATTTAACTGGGTTCAACTGCACAGTTTTGCTGCTAAAAAGCAGATTACTTTATGGCCATTAACAGTTAAATTGTTTTAGCAATTGATTTGGAAACTACACCATGCCAAAGGTGACCTATGCCTGGTTTAAGATGACAGACATTGAGTGTGCAGTTAAGGACATTGTACAGTGTCAATGGCTATGCATAGAATAACTTCATTGCATTTTGTAGTGTAATGGAATTTCAGCCCAAAAACAATTAGTATCACAATTCTCTCAGACAATATGTACCACAGAATAGAAAGACACCTATTCCTTTACATTGCTATACACTTTATAGCTGCACAAATCCACTGGATCGATTCAGGGGGTAGGTAGAAAACACTCACTGCATTATTCCTTTGAAGACATTGTAGATCTTGTAGATGTCTAAGTGCAAATGCTACCTTCTGGAAGCTCCCTTTACAGGGGTACTCCAGTGAAAAACTTTTTTTTTTTTTAAATCACTTGGTGCCAGAAAGTTAAACAGATTTGTAAATTACTTCTATTAAAAAATCTTAATCCTTCCAGTACTTATTAGCTGCTGAATACTACAGTGGAAATTCTTTCCTTTTTTAACACAGAGCTGTCTGCTGACATCATGACCACAGTGCTCTCTGCTGACATCACGGTCCATTTTAGGAACTTTCCAGAGCAGCATATGTTTGCTATGGGGATTTTCTCCTACTCTGGACTGTTCTTAAAATGGACAGAGATGTCAGCAGAGAGCACTGTGCTCGTGATGTCAGCAGAGAGCTCTCTGTTCCAAAAAGAAAATAATTTCCTCTGTAGTATTCAGCAGCTAATAAGTACTGTAAGGATTAAGATTTTTTAATAAAAGTAATTTACAAATCTGTTTAACTTTCTGGCCCTAGTTGATTAAGAAAAAAAAAAAAAAGTTTCCCACGGGTGTACCTCTTTAAAAGTAAGAGTATAGTATCAGTTTTCACGATTATATGCAGTCAAATATTATTTTTGATGAAAATTAACTTACATGACTTTAAGGGAATATTCGAACATTGCATATTTGTTGTAGACATCTCAGCAACTGTCCTATTTATCTGAGGGGGCAAGTAAACAACCCCATTCAGATGAAAAAATAAAAAACTAAATTCGGGCCTTAGAATTTTCTGTAACAAATTTACAGCATGTGCATATAGCCTAAAAGATGTATTCAATCTGAAATCACCACCGGAACCTGTTTATCAGTGTGACACTCATCTTGACAGTAAAACTAAAGCTTTTAAGTCGTCTTTTGCAGGAAAGCATTGTGATCTCGATTTAGTGGGAGCAGAAAAATGCTTTTGCAAGAGTGATTTCTAAAAGGTTTGTCATCTGCATAATGCCGCTGAGTGAGGCTGGAAATGTTATCTGCAGCTCAGCTAAAGACCCTTTCATCAGCGCAGGCAAAGTCATAATAATCCTTTCAATTCTGAATGCTTCAGCATTGGAATGTGATTACATCTTTGTCTTTATAGAATTGTGCTTTAAAAGCCACTTTCAGTCTGATTACATCTCAGTTCACATAGAAATGTACATGTTAGAATCTCAAGGCAAATATGATTTCATAAAAACTGTGATGTTTACCATTTATCGCATGAACTACTGTATGTGTGCGATCAAAATGGATAAGTGTAGAGTTCATTTTGCTTTACAGCTGACTAAGGGACATAAATAGAAATGACCTCCTAATTTGGAGAAATGTTACTTTTGCATGGTACACCCCAGATGCATTTCTGTCATTATAAACACTAGCCAAGGCTCCACATTCAGTGTTCATATAATCTGTTGCCTGCAAAAGTCTGCAAATGTATCTTTCTGCCCTTATGTGTAAAACATGCCGTATTCTTGACAATATCTGTGTTTTTCATATATTTTGTTTCCTGTATTAGATGGGCGATTATCAGCCAAACAGGCTAATATCGCCCTGTCTAATAGTGCCAGCAATCAGCAAGTGAATGAGCAAATGCTCCTTCAAGATCATTTTACCCTGCTTAAAAAGTAGCTCCCACCATTTGTATTTTTTTTTCTGTCCCTACCTATAGCAAATCTATCCCTAACCCCCTCCCTGCCTTTAAAAAAAAAATTCTACCTTACAAATGGTTCACCTCCTGCTCGTATGTGTTCCTCTGCCGGAAGCAGACTTCCCCAGCAGGCGCGACGTCACTGATGCCTGCTTGGAGCGCCGGCTTCCACCCTCACCTCATCTATGTTGCACTCCTGTCGGGAGCACGCATGGATGAGTGGCCAATAGCACGGCAGGCTGCTCCGGGGTCTCCTCCTCCCTGTTTAGCAGTGTAGTGTTATCCAGGGAGGAGGAAGGAGTATAGGAGCATCGCCCACCTGCCGTGCTCCCTCCTGAAACCCAGGACCGAAACAAAGTAAGGGTAAGTGAAATAATGTATAATATGTAGAAAATAGGGTGGTCCGGCACTAACAAGACTAGGGTAAGTGGAAACAGCCGACGGGGAGTTACAGCAGGACAATCCAGGCAACGAATGGCAACGGTGGTGCAATGTCTAAAAGAGCAAGTAACAATATAGAAACAGAGGACAAGACAGCACTCACCATCCGACTCGGCTTTATTCAAGCATTAAGATGACACAGAGTATGTGCTCAGGTGGAGGCGGGGAGCATGGCCGGGATGGCCATGCTCCCCGCCTCCACCTGAGCACATACTCTGTGTCATCTTAACGCTTGAATAAAGCCGAGTTGGATGGTGAGTACTGTCTTGTCCTTTGCTTCTATATTGGTAAGTGAAATAAGACCTCACTTACCCATACAGGACATGTACAGTCCTGGAGCATCAGCGCGGCACTGAGATTCAGTGCCGCGCTGCCTCCAGACTGTACATGCCGGGGCAGGCATCCAATTAGGCAGCTGCGAGGCCAGGCGGCCAATGAGCGCAGACCCGGCATTCACAGCACTCGCTCCCGCCTGTCTGATTGACAGGCATGGAGCGAGTGCAGGCTGACTGAATTATTACCGATTGCCCGGCCGTCATTGGTCCTAATTCAGTCGTGACGTCACGGCAGGCTGCAGCCGACCACTAGGAGGGAGACCCCTAGTGGCCAGATTTTAAATGTAAAATACACTATTTTAATAAAATAAAATACAATTATCTATATTAGAGATATGTTGTAGTACATAAGTACTGCAACATATAATAAAAAAGGTTAGTGACAGTGCCCATTTAACGTTTTTTTCACACATACAGTATTCTGCACAGATTTAATGCACAGATTTGATGCGCAGGATTTTCTGCTGCAGATTTCAATGTAAAGTGAATGACTGAACACAGCTTGAAATCCTGCGCATCAAATCTGCGCAGAATACGGTACATGTGAATAGACCATAAAAATGCTCATTCTTCAGCCACACATCTCCCCCGTTTAAAGGGGTACTCCGGTGGTAAACATATTTTTTTTTAAATCAGCTGGTTCCATAAAGTTATACAGATTTGTGAATTACTTTTATTTAAAAATCTTAATCCTTCCAGTACTTTTCAGCTGCTGAATGCTCCAGAGAAAGTTGTGTAGTTCTTTCCAGTCTGACCACAGTGATCTCTGCTGACACCTCTGTCCATGTCAGGAACTGTCCAGAGTAGGAGCAAATCCCCATAGCAAACCTCTCCTGCTCTGGACAGTTCCTGACGTGGACAGTGGGGTCAGCAGAGAGCACTGTGGTCAGACTGAGAGAACTATACACCTTCCTCTTCCTACAGCAGCTAAGTAATTGAAAGATTAATATTTTTATCTACCGTATTTTTCGCCGTATAAGACGCACTTTTTCTTCCCCAAAACTGGGGGGAAAAAGTCGGTGCGTCTTATACGGCGAATACACCCCTATCGCGGCGGTCCCTGCAGCCATCAACGGCCGGGACCCGCGGCTAATACAGGACATCACCGATCGCGGTGATGCCCTGTATTAACCCTTCAGACGCGGCGATCAAAGCTGACCGCCGCGTCTGAAGGGAAAGTGACACTAACCCGGCTGTTTGGTCGGGCTGTTCGGGACCGCCGCGATTGCACCGCGGCGGTCTCGAACAGCCCGGCTGAATAGCCGGGTTAGTGCTTACAGGACACCGGGAGGGACCTTACCTGCCTCCTCGGTGTCTTCTCCGTTCAGGGATCCCCTGTAAGGCCGGCGCTCTCCTTCCTCGTCATCACGTCGTCGCGTACGTGCGTCGGCGTGCGTAACGACGTGATGGCGGCGACGGAGAGCGAGGATACCCGGCCGGCAGCAGAGACGTTCCGGAGCGACGGGGACACGGCAACAGCGA
The DNA here is from genome assembly GCF_029499605.1 of Hyla sarda. NCBI lineage: Eukaryota > Metazoa > Chordata > Amphibia > Anura > Hylidae > Hyla > Hyla sarda. The sequence goes on from NC_079189.1 coordinate 223,939,317, forward strand.
TGGAGCGACATCCAGGGCAGCGGTGACGGGTCCGGAGCGGCGGGGACACGTGAGTATTACCTCCTCCTGCAGTGGTCTTCAATCTGCGGACCTCCAGATGTTGCAAAACTACAACTCCCAGCATGCCCGGACAGCCAACGGCTGTCCGGGCATGCTGGGAGTTGTAGTTTTGCAACATCTGGAGGTCCGCAGGTTGAAGACCACTATTGGGTTAAAAATCTTTATTTTTTTAGATTTTGTCCCTAAAAATTGGGTGCGTCTTATACGCCGGTGCGTCCTATAGGGCGAAAAATACGGTACATCTAATTTACAAATCTGTTTAACTTTCTGGCCCCAGTTGATTAATATGGGATCTGTTGCCAAGAAATGATGGAAGCAAAGGCCAGGATGCATGATCCAGAGATTATTAATGTGGCCCTCCCCATGTCTTGTATTAGGCCTTTTAAAGGAATGTAATTCTATGAGATTGGTGTGTGTAATAGGGCCCTAATTTAACAAATACTGGTAAAAGTAGTCCACTCCTGTCACGTGTGTGCTGGGAAGGAGTGCACACTAATCTCACCCGCTCCCCTACTTACGTACCTGCCCTAAACAACAGGTCCGTAACCACCAAGACAGTCCCTTCCTGTATAAATGAGGGGGGTGGTAATTGTCAAAATAATAAACTACAATGACACTGACTAGGTCCGGAGACAGTGGGATAAAAGACAGACTAACAAAATACGACTAAACACTCACACAATAGTCCAGAGTGACTTCCACTGAACCCAAAGCGTGTCTCTCTTTCCAGCTGTAACATACACATTCTGTTCACCCAAAACCGTTGAATTTTCTGTCTCTCTAATCTTAAATGTCTCACACAGAGTACGCAGAGCACAGTTACAGGTTTTCACTTTAGCACTAAATGTAGACCAATACTGGACCTCTGTAGGTCCCCTTTAAGCTAAATGTGATGTACACCATTGTATGTTATGTTCTGTTATGGGTAACAGTTTTACTGCTTTTAATAATTAACACTTGCTTTACACTGCTCCTTGTACACTTATGCAGTTTGGTTGCATCTTTGGATGCCTTGTTAGTCTTTATTATCTGTATATAACTGTTTTTTAAAAGAAAACCCAATAAAAATCTATTTATGGAAAAAGAAAGAAAAAAAGTTGCATTTCGTGTTGACACTAGTTACTGTACTTAGGCCAAATCTTAGTGACAGGTTCCCCTAAAGGCCAAAATAGGGGCCTGAATGCCTGCAGATTGTCCTGTTATCGCAGCTGATTTGGCCAGTGCAAAACGGCCCTTAGGCTCTTATCATAATAACTCCATGGTACCAGTTTTTGAACCCTGATCCTATTGGGGTCTGAGAGATTTCTGCTTTTATTCCATTATTTTTTACAGTGAATTTCTGTTGGACTGGGAATAAGAACACTGTGTACAGGGCTATACATATCAAATTTTCATTGCTTGGTACTTGGAAAAATGTTAGTTTGCAGACTCTGCTGGAAAAAAGTCAAATAAAAATACCGTCATGAAGCAATATGCACGGATGGTATTAGATGTAATTTTTGTGTTAGTAATGCAATTTAGGAAGCAGAGTTGCTCTGAAATTAGAAAGTCCACCTTTAATTAACATCAATAGGACATTTTATGCCAGTGTGACGGAAACACACTGAAGTGCTGCAATATGGAATCCAGATAATCGACTCAGACAAGGGGACAATGAGATGTTAAAAAGCAATGTTCAACAAAGAGGTCATTACATTTTCAGCAAATGACTTTTTGTTGCAGGTTACTAATGAGCCTCCGAAAGGTCTCCGCGCTAATATCCGTCGCGCATTTACAGAGATTACTCCTACGTTCTTTGAAGAGCATCTTCTTGGCAGAAACTGGAGGAAAGTTATTTTTGGGATTTGCTTTTTCCATGCCATCATTCAGGTGGGTTTCCGTTTTTACTGACTAATCAGATGGAACGTGCCTTGGAAGATGTTAGCATAAATTATAACAAAGGTTTATCTCCATTGATGGATGTTTTACTGTTGAGTTTTATTATTATTATTTCTGTTTCGGAGACTAATATTATAATATGATGTAAATATGCGCATAGCAGTGCATAACTACGATCAAATTTAGATCATTTATGGAAATACTTTCTTCTTATTTGCAATTTTACAGTAGCATCTTTTGCAGCTGTACATAAAATCTGTGCAGAATGATTGCTTCCATGATGTCCTTGGATCTATGTCTGCAATGTCAAATGTTCTTAAAAGCTGCTATCCACATGTTTATATAAGAGATAATGTATGCGTGGTAACAGCTCTGCCAATATTGAATGATAATTCATTAATCATTCCGTGTTGTGCTGTCGTTTTTTTACATTTATAATTATAATTACAGGTGATTGCAGTTCATTGGTATTTAACCTGTGATTTACTACATGTGCATATGGCTGAATTTATACTATGCATTTTTGTTGTGTTTTTAACATGCATTTCCAGTTTAGGTTGTTGAACTAAGTGAGAGCACCAGTCAAAACAGGGCAAAAATGCAATAAAAATTCACAGTGTGAACACAACCTTTCATCATATTCCTGTAATGAGCTGACCAGGTTCAGATGGTCATAATACCCCAACATTGTGGCACCTTTATTGAAACCTCAGTGTCTGGACCTCCCATTGGTGATCCAAGTTTGGGAGATTAAGGCCCCGTACATATACAGGGAATCAGTTCCAAATATCCACAAGGATATGCTGAAGGTTTCCCGTCTGTTCGGTCTCTTCTGCGGTCCTCCTCTTCATTACTTCCACTCATGTGCACAGCAGTTTTGTTTCATTGTAATGTTCCCTGCAGCAAGGGCCACATGTTTAAACACTGTTTTAGGCTGGACAACCCATTTAATTAAGTATTACATGATAGTACAGTCTGTAGAAAGTAAAACCCATGGCACTTGGCTGTGTGTACTGACATTTTCCATTGCTGTTCTTCTGTATCTGAATATGGTGTCTATAATTTAATCATAGGAGAGGAAGAAGTTTGGACCATTAGGATGGAACATCTGCTATGAATTTAATGACAGTGACAGAGAGTGTGCTTTACTCAATTTGAACTTATACTGTCAGGAAGGAAAAATCCCATGGGATGCACTTACTTACATAACAGGTAAACTAGTATTGGTCACTTGTAACAATGTAATAGGTGCGGGTCTGCTTTGAACCTATCTAAGGCCAGCTGTAGCTTCCCTGGTTTCTGACCCATGGTGATTGGTTGAAAAGAAATCAGACAATTCTTTTTAACAAATGACAATGGATCCTTTTTCCATGGATTAAGCTGGAAGCATGCTGTAAACACATGAAAAATCACATAAGCTGTTACAAATGGCTACGACCATACTCCTCCAATGAGCAAGAAAAATATATAAAGGAGCATTCTGCATTCATGGTATATCCACAGGTGTCACCTACAGGAAGATCAGGGGACTTCCTCTCCTTAATTCATGTTGGATGTTTTTTTTCCTAGAAGTGAATCGAGCCGTATGGTCACCTCTTAAAGGGGTACTCAGTTGGAAACATCTAATCCCCTATCCAGAGTATAGGGGATCAGATGTTAGATCGCGGGGTTCCCGCTGCTGGGTCTGGGCCGGCACCCCTGTCATTTGGTGCACGGAGCAAACCCCGCTTCGTGCCAGATGACTGGCGATGCAAGCCACCATGTCCCCTCCATTCACTTCTATGGCAGGAGGCGTGACGGCTATGTACTAGCTGTCACGTCCTCTTCCATAGACATGAATGGAGGGGGTTTTGGCGTGACATCACAAACATGTAAGCTGCAAGCTTCCTTGTTCCGGCCCGGAGATCCCTGCTCGCCCCCCCCCCCCGCGATCTAACATCTTATCCCCTATCCAAAAGATGTTTTCAACTGAGTACCCCTTTAATTCTTGTCTATGGGTAAATTGGTCAGTGGGAATCTAGAAACCCATTCTTAAAACAGGTGAGTGTCCCACAGGTTAGACTTATACCTATAAGACATTTTAGACATGTCATGTAGATATGCTATAAATATTGGTTCATCTGGCATTACTAAACAAAGAAATCCTCACATGGCATTAAACTAAAGCAGCATACTATCTTTCTAGGGGAAATAACATATGGAGGCAGAGTAACTGATGCTTGGGACCAAAGGTGTTTGAGAACAATTCTAAGAAGGTTCTTTTCTCCTGAGACTCTTGAAGACAACTATGTTTATTCTAGCTCAGGTAAGTGAAATATAGCTATGTCTGATATAAATATACAACATAGTGCTGGAGACAAAAAATGTGTTTTTACAAAGCAAATGTTTTAACTTGTTTTCAAAGTGGTTGCTACCATAGGCATTGTGAATATGTACTGTTTCTGCACTCCACATGTTTATGTTCTTCTTGTTATTATCCAGAGAAATAAGGAGCTGCAATTATATTTACTAAAAATTAAAATAACATGAAACTTTTTTTTTTTTTACAAAGATTTTTCCCTAGGGATAATTGACTGTGAAAGTAAGGAGATTTTAAATCATTGTTTTATGCATCTAATGCCCTTAAAGGGGCTCTCAAGGCGTTTTTAATAGACTTTGGGTGCTGTAAAAATAAAAGAGAAGGCATGCCTGCGCTGATTCCCCATTATATATATATATGTATAGTATATAGTGCACATATATGGTGCAGTGCCTGGTTCCCACTGTGCTCTGCTCCTTTCCTGCTTTCTATCATGTTTCAATCAGGCAGATCACTGGTTAAGGCAGGTCACCATTGCTGCTACTAAAATGTCATAAAGAGCAAGAAGTAGCAGAGAACAGCAGACACGGCAGCTGTAGGGGATGTGGGCAGTGCATTCTAAGGAACCAGGTAACTGAGCATGGTGATGCCCCATTTGGTTGGTTTCCAGAGCAATATCTTAACTCCAAAGACCAGAAAGGGTCCCTTTAAAGGGGTACTCCAGTGAAAACCTTTTTTCTTTTAAATCAACGGGTGCCAGAAAGTTAAACATATTTGTAAATTACTTCTATTAAAAAATCTTAATCCTTCCAGTACTTATTAGCTGCTGAATGCTACAGAGGAAATTCCTTTCTTTTTGGAACATTGATGACATCACGAGCACAGTGCTCTCTGCTGACATCTCTGTCCATTTTAGCAACCGTGCATAGCAGATGTATGCTAAGGGCAGCATGGTGGCTTAGTGGTTAGCACTGCTGCCTTGCAGTGCTGGGGCCTTGGGTTCAAATCCCACTAAGGACAACAATAAATAAATGAAGAATTATTATTATTATAATAACGTCAGTAGAGAGCATTGTGCTCGTGATGTCATCAGAGAGCATTCCAAAAAGAAAATAATTTCCTCTGTAGTATTCAGCAGCTAATAAGTAAAGGAAGGATTAAGATTTTTTAATAGAAGTAATATAAAAATCTGTTTAACTTTCCGGAGCCAGTTGATTTAAAAGAAAAAAGGTTTTCACCGGAGTACCCCTTTCAGTTCTAAGATCCATTATGAGTAAAATCTAGGAAATCTAGTCCCTCATGGAATGCTTGAAAAATACAATAAAAATGTATTTAAAGTGAATCACAGTTTTTCAATGCATATTATTCCTTTACTACCCCATAGAGCAGAAAGCTACTGCAAAAAATAAATCTCGCTCTAAAGACTGTTGGAAGCTTATTTTTTAGAGGAATGCCTGTTGTTTCATTGGTCACCATATGCAGTACACTTTTCCGGGCAGTAAGCATTTTCTCTAACCAGGATGTGCCAAAAGTCTAGCCCATGTTGCAAACACTCCACTGTCCTGTTCACACTGCGGAAATTCCGCTCGCAGAATTCCGATGCTAAATTCCCTTCCGCTTGAAGAAAGAACATGTTCATTCTTCATGCGGAATCTGCGCGCAGAATTCAATGGTAAAAAATGTTTCCGCCCGACATCGTTTTCACGCAGAATTCAAGCGGAATTCAGAGAGGTAGAATTCAATAGCCTCCTCCTTCATTCCTCTTCATTTCCGCGTGGAAATTCCGCTTGAATTCCGCTTGATGGATAAAATTACAGAAGGCAACAATTTCCTGACTGAAATTATTCCTCATGAATTCCTCTTGAATTCCTCAGTGTGAACATACCCTTATAGAAATGATGGCTTATCCTTAGGATCGGCTATTAGATAGTGGGGGAGTGACTCAAACTAAAGTACATGGCTGCTTCAAACAGCTGATCATTGGGGGTGCCAAAAGTCATCCCCCTGCAGATCTCCTAAGAATAGGCCATCCTTTTATCCTTATATATGTAAGGATAGGAGAGACTTTGCCAAGGGGAAAACTGTCAAAGACTGCTGGGACAGAGCATCTTCAAAATGGCAAGTCGTGTGACTTATTCCTGATATGTAGTGGTAAGTACCTACCAAAAGTAGTCCAAGAAAGAACAGCAGGTGATATGGCAAAACAGTAATGGGCACTCAAGAGTCATTGAAGTACTAGAAAAGCAAAGAAAAGCGTATTTGCTGCATCCACACTGAAGAGGTAACGTAGCACAAATTCCTGAAAAAGTTACAGCTGGTTATAATGGACTGGTGCCAGCCACACTGCAAACATTGTTCAGGAATATTTTGAGGAACATGACAAAGAGTTCAAGGTATTGACTTGGCCTCCAATTTTCCCAGATCTCAATCTGTGAGCCACACCACAATTTACAGCACTTAAAGGGTCTGCTGATAACATCTACCCCATACCATTATGCACCTTGTGGAGGCCATGCCTCAATGTGCCAGAGCTGTTTTGACAGCACAGGGGGAACCTATACAATATTAGGCAAGTGATTTAATGTGTGGGTAATCTGTGTATGTGTTTTGCAGCCATTCTAACTATTCGATTATGTTCCCATGTATAGAACATGTGTCATATTGAGTATATTGCAGAGTTGTATCTTTATTATTGTTAGCAGGTTGCCTTTTGAAAACTTCTTCAACCTTTATTTACTTAAACTTTAAAATGAAGCTCCGTTTTTATTTCGTAGAATGCCTTTCTGTTCTGTGATCCTCTTGTCTTATAAGGAGCCTATTTTTTCAAAAAAATATATATTTGGGGGTATCCTTCTTTTGAAAGAAATGCAGTAATCTTAGGTTTGTCAATGGAAGTGGTCCAACGCATCTCCTGTTGCTTTGTTCATTGCTTAGCAATATACTGAATAATAGTAGGGTCACACATGCCATACTTTGCTTCGTATTTTGCTACTGCATATTTTCCTACCCGTTGAAGTCAATTTGTAGGAAAATACACAGCAGCAAATACGCAGCAACATACGGCACATGTGACCCTACCCCAAGTTAGAACTCAATGAGTATTTTATTAAACAAAGCATGCAGGTACAGAGGACATGGTAAAGCATCTAGCTTTAGTTATCACTAATACTGAGATTCCTGTTTTACATGAACTGGTAAGTAATGTCCTAGTGTCCTATATATGACACAACCTTCCATCTGCTGGGTACAGAAGTCCTGCTCCTGACATAAACCTACCAACAATTCACTCACCATCTGCTGGCATCTGTTCTGCCAATTCTTATTAGAGGACTATCAGTAAACATCACAGATGGTTCCTAGTCAATTGCTCTGTAAGGCAAAAAATGAGAATGATGTACATCAAATTATAACTCCCCATAGCTCCACCTGTAGAAGCAAAGTCTGTTTTTGAAAAGTGTCTGTAATTCTTACAGTTGTTTATTTGTAACTTGTGGGGCACAGTGGTAACTAAAGCACCAATCAAACGAGTATTGGGGATTTATACATGACATTATTTTTTATTTACTACTTTGCCCATATTTGTTTAAAAATTCAATAAAAAGAGAGGTCTCCAATGGATAACCCCATTGTCTTCCAATATTGTTTAAGCATAACCCAAATGAAATACATTACTGCTTGCTTCCTAAAAGTCAGTATTGTGTATGTGTCATTCATTGATTTGGAAAAAACTCTAGCTTACAGTGATTGGTTTTGTTTCCATTACCCGAATACAACCTTTTCTCTGTCTACTTTCTCTGGCAGTCAACTGCTTGCACTTTGACAATGATCTGTAAAATGAGAATACATTTCAAACTTTTCACCTACAAGCTCCACGTTATCACTATTACGCCTTTTTCAGACGACCAAATTATAAATGATTGCCTTAAAGGGTAACGGGGTACTCCACTACTTTAAATCCTATACCATATCCACAGAATAGGGGACAAGTGTCTCATCACAGGGGTAGATCCGACCACTGGGACCCCTGCAATCTTCTTTACAGTGCCCTGGCTCTCTTTGCAGGGATGTGGAATTCCTATTGCCCAACACCCGGGACATGCAGTTCTGGGCACCGGGCAGGTAAATTTTTCTGGCCCTTAGCCCGGCTTCAGGCAAGCAGGGCCGGACCTGACAAGCATGGTGGCGCTCACAGGGGTGTATGGAGAAGGCTCCGGACTCGTGCCTGCTCCATACTCTGCAGCCTCCGGCTGTTGTCAGTAGCCGGGGGCCGCTGCTAATAGCCAGCATGCGGCAATTGCCGAGGCTGGCTATTAACTCTTTAGATCGCCGCTGTCAAAGCTGACAGCAGCGTCTAAAGGGACATGTGAATGCTCCCACTATAAAGGAAGCCGGAGGGCTTACCTCTGCTTCCCTGCTGTCCCTTGGCTCTGTCATTGATAGAGGCTGGCTGGACTAGGCTCTATCAATGGATCACAGAGCACACAGATCAATGGAGTTCAATAGAACTCTATTGATCTGTATGAGGAATCTAATGATTCCTCCTAAAAAGTCTAATAAAGTGTAAAAAAAAAAAAGTTTTAATAAAAGTTTAAAAGACACATTAAGCCCTTCAATATCAAAAGTTCAAATCACCCCCTTTTCCTATATAAAACATGTAAACATAATAAACATATTTAGTATAGCTGCGTACGTAATTGTACAAACTATTAAAATATAACATTATGTATCCCATACGGTAAATGACGTAAATGTAAAAAAAAAAAAAAAAAACACAGGATATCCCAGAAAAAAAGTTTTAAAAAGCGATTAAAAAGTCATCTCAATACCAAAATGGTACCGATACAAAAAACAGATTATGGCCCTCATACAGCCTGGTATGCGAACATTTTGTTTTTTTAAAAAGCTACAGGGGTCAAAAAATGGCAATACATTTTTTTTGGAAAAAGTTCACTTTTTAAAAAAAAAATTGTAAAACATGAAGGAAATTGTACAAATCTGGTATTGCTGTAATCAGGCCGGCCTAAAGTATCAAAACAATGGCGGAATGACTGATTCGAAGTAGGAGGAGCAGGAACATCTGGAGCGACAGAAGATGGGTATGATACACATCTCTTTTCGACTGAGGTGGTGGAGCATTGGCTGGCTAAAACAGCGAGCGGCGTGCCACTGGGTGATGCAGCAGGCTGGACCACCAGATCAGAGCCACAGTTCTCCCAGGCCACTTTATGGTGACGCTGCATATGTTGATGCAGGGCTGTGGTGCCAACATTGGGACCCTGGCCACCCTTCACCTTCTGCCGACACTTCTTGCATGTGGCCAGATTAACATCCTCCGGATGCTTGATGGAAAACTGCCACACCGCTGATTTTCCCACCAACAATCTGTACTGATTGACTGCTACTGCCACCGACTCCAGGAACCCTTGTTCCACTACCTCCCGGGAAGGTAGGCTGCCGACTGCCAACCATGCTACCACTTTGCTGGCTCAGCTGCTGCCTCACGGGCAACCTGCAACACTCTTCTCCTGATGATGATGAAGCCCCTTCTGCACCTGGCTCCCAAGTGCGATCGGCTTCATCATCATCGAGTTGTGTCTGCATGTCACTGATGTCCTCCTCAGGTTCCTCAACAGTGTCTGCTTCAGGAGCCTGAACTCTCGCAACACCACTTTCCACGCCACTTTCCTCATCACTACTTGCCCACCTAGTGGAGGAAGCGGCGGATGTCCCCTCCACTTCTTGGCTGGGCAGTAGCTGCTGACTGTCCTCTAGTATATCGTCCTCACTAAATAGTGGAGCTGAACCCACAGCATAAGATACTTCTGGGGGGGGGAGGGAACAGCATAGGACAGAGGCAATGGGAGGATAGGGACTGCTCCCGGGCCATGCCAACTGAGCGTTGTGTCTGAGTAACCCACCAACTGTTGATTGGGGGTGTTAGATGTCACTTGTGATGAAGTGGATGATCGTGTTAACCAATCGATGACAGCAGATGGGTTGCTGGTCGAGACAGGACCACTAGCTGATACTGGGAGCTCAGGTCTAACGCTGTGACTCCTGCTGCCACTCACCCCTAGTCTGCTGCGACCTCTGCCTGATGAATTTAGGCCTCTGCCACTCCTCTGTGAATGTCCTGGCACTTCTCTGCCTGACATACTTAGTGTGTATATGAGGGGAGTACAATATGCTCCACTACACTTAAAACGGTATTTGTCTACAACACCAGTAGGTGTGTACTTTTGGCTGGCCTTTCACAGTATCTAGGCCCTTAAAACTTTAACAGGAACAACATGGCACACCACTTAGATGTACATATGTGGTAATCACTTATAAGGGGAGGACAATGTTCTCTAGTACGCTTAAAACAGTATTTGTCTACAACACCAGCAGATGTGTACTTTTGGCTGGCGTTTTACAGTATCTAGGCCCTTAAGACTTTAACAGGAACAAAATGGTTCACCACTTAGATGTAAGTATGTGGTATGCACTTATGAGGGGAGGACAATGTGCTCCAGTATGCTTAAAACAGTATTTGTCTACAACACCAGCAGGTGTGTACTTTTGCCTGGCCTTTCACGGTTAATAGGCCCTTAAGACTTTAACAGGGACAAAATGGTACACCATTTAGATGTACATATGTGGTATGCAGTTATGAGTGGAGGACATTGCGCTCCAGTACGCTTAAAACATTATTTGCCTACAACACCAGCAGGTATGTACTTTTTCCTGGCCTTTCACGGTAAATAGGCCCTTAAGACTTTTACAGGAGCAAAATGCACCACTTAGATGTATGCACAGGTTACACTTAATAGAGGACAATATGTTTTTAGTGCTCTGCTCACCCTAACTGGCTGGCTACTATTAGCTTTTCAGTTGTGGTACACTGCAGCACACATGTGAATAGCTGCTGTAAAAAAAAAACTTTTCTGGGCAACACACTACTCTCTGTCCCTCTCTGCAATAGAACGCTGATGTGACTGGGAGGTGAATCCTTGCTGTAAAAATGCTTTTCTGTGCAACACACATTGCTCTCTGTCCCTCTCTCTCTGTAATAGAATGCTGATGTGACTGGCCGCAAGATGGCTGCTGATTATATAGGTCTGTGATATCACAGGGGTGACTGGCTGCATATAGGCAGCATGCTGCATGTGATTCAAGGTCATCCCACCGACCCTTGTTCCCATCTTCCCAGGATTCCTTGCCCCATGTCCTCATGTGGATCTGCCATTTTAGATGTCCCTGGAGCCTGGAGCGCACTAAATGGAGTTTAATGAAGCGATTTGCGCGATCGAATCTTGGCAATATTCGCATTCGTTACTAATCTAATTTTTACTGAAATACATAACAAATTCGGATTCGTCAGATTCGATTCGCTCATCCCTACTCATTTTGACTCCGTTTAAGGATTTCCATTTTTTTTCTTGTTTTAAAGACAGGTAGGCCTTTATTCACTTTTTTTTTCTTTTTTTAATAAAAGGTGTGGAGTAGCTGTTGCTGTTAGTCTTTACAGATCACAGTAAGGTTACATTGTTTTTTATGGAAAATAATCATGTTTGATTTTGAGTACTGTATTTTGGTTTTATCCTGATTTGTCCTTGCACAATGTCATATACTACAACACAGTTTCTGAAGCTTTAACACAGAACAAATTTATAAATGATTGCACATATGAGAGTCATTGTTTTAGTACAATTGCTGTCAATATGTCGCTAAGTTTTAAAGCATCATTTGTATTATAAATTTAACAACATACAAAATCAGTTTCAATCAATGACCAATGAAAACATTAGGGCCCAGCAGCCTCTCATTTTGTGCACACTGCAGAATTCTCGTGGCAAAAAAGTCTGCCGGGAAAATTCAAATTCTGGACTTCGCTGAAAGAATGAACAAATGTTAATTTTTACAGCAGAACCCTGCTTAAAAAATGCATTTTAGTTATTGGTGCATGTCTGAGCGGCGATGGGTTCCATTTATTCTGGGAAGTTATTGCCACAATATTTTAGAAAGAAACAAACCGTAACAATTATGTGAGTGAGGGAGTGTTGAGTCAAACCGTATAACAGTGTAGGTAACACATTATATGGTAGCCTAGATTAGAGCCAGACTCTGTAACATGTTTTTTTTCTAACCTGTGTCAATATTCTGAAATGTTTTATTTCATTTTTTTTATTTGTACATTATTATACGGGTTGCCAGCTTTACTAAGCTTATTTTAATAACATTTAGACATAAGCTTCACAGCAGGCCCCATGGACCTAGACAAAAATACACAGGAGCTGTCCTATTAACATGAATGGGAAAAATGTCTGAGCATGTTCTGTGACCTTTGAAGAAGTCCTTCCAAAGGTAGAGGGAGGCTGATCTATAAACTGGTGTCATATTTCACTGTAATGTTGTACAGATCACTTTCAAGAATACCACCTCCTTATCTCCACAGATAAAACAGGAAATGTCTCTGCTTAGTTTTAGGCCTAGTGGACAAAATAAAAACTACAAGATTTCAGGATTATTTTTAAATTTATATACAGTGAAATCTCCCTTAGTGGACACCTCCCAATAGTGGACAGTTTTTTATTCCCCGGCAGAGTCCCATAGGACTTAATGTAATTGCACCCTCCGAATAGGGGACATTCCCAATAGCGGCTGTCCAAAGTGACGGGTGACGCTCCTCTGTGCCTCACTCACCATGGCAGTGGCAGCTGCACGAAATGACGAGTGACATATGGGAGCGTCAGTCATCACGGCTGGCAGCCGCCGCTGCCCTCATTGAGTTAAACGTAGAGAAGCGTCACTAGTCACTGCCTGCTGACCAGGTAAAAAGTAAGAAGAACAGGGGGATGAGGGAATGGGGGAAGGATTTGGCATTGCGGGGGAATGATTTGGCACTACTTTTCCTAATTGATTATATTGTTGAGATTCTTTTAAAGCCTTATTACAGGGCAAAATGATTTATTTATATTTAGCTTTTTATCGTGTTTCATAGGTAATTACCATTTGGAGTGAGACAGTACAGTATTCCATCATTTAGAAAGACGTTTAAGCCTATTTTTTTTTCCCAGTAGGGGATATCTCCCAATAGTGGACACTATTTAATTCCCAGTGAGTGTCCGCTATTGGGAGATTCTACTGTAGTACAATTGAAAAAAAAAAAGTTACTAAAAATTCTTAAATATATGTTTAACTCCTTAACCCCTTAAGGACGAAGCCCATTTGGACCTTAAGGACGCAGACAATTTTATTTTTACGTTTCCATTTTTTCCTCCTCGTCTTAAAAAAATCATAACTCTTTTATATTTTCATCCATAGACAAGTATGAGGGCTTGTTTTTTGCACGACCAGTTGTCCGTTGTAATGCCATCACTCACTTTACCATAAAATGTATGGCGCAACCAAAAAAATACTATTTGTGTGGGGAAATTAAAAAGAAAACCACAATTTTGCAAATTTTGGAAGGTTTCGTTTTCACGCCGTACAATTTACGGTAAAAATGACATGTGTTCTTTATTCTTTGGGTCAATATGATTAAAATGATACCTGTGATAATATACTTTTCTATTACTGTTGCGCTTAAAAAAAAATCGCAAACTGTTTAACCAAATTAGTACGTTTAAAATCACCCTATTTTGAAGACCTATAACTTTTTAATTTTTCCGTATAAGCGGCGGTAAGAGGGCTCATTTTTTGCACCGTGATCTGTACTTTTTATTGATACCATATAAAACATTTAATACTTTTTTTATACATTTTTTGGGAATAAAATGTTATAAAAAAGCACCTATTTTGTACTTTTTTTTTTTTACGTTCACGCCGTTCACCGTATGGTATCATTAACATTTTATTTTAATAAATGGGATATTTACGCACGTGTCGATACCAAATATGTATATAAAATATTTTTTTTTACACTTTTTGGGGGTGAAATAGGGAAAATGGGACAATTTACGTTTTTATTGGGGAGGAGATTTTTCTAATTTTTTTTACTTTTATTTTTTACTTTTTTTTCTTTTATTTTTACACTTTAATAGTCCCCATAGGGGACTATTTATAGCAATCATTCGATTGCTAATACTGTTCAGTGCTATGTATAGGACATAGCACTAATCAGCGTTATGGGTCATCTTCTGCTCTGGTCTGCTCGATTGCAGACCAGAGCAGAAGACCCGGGAGACGGCCGGAGCAAGGTGAGAGGACCTCCAGCCGCCATGCTGGATGATCGGATCGCCGCGGCAGCGCTGCAGGCGATCCGATCATCCATTCAAAGTATCGTGATGCTGCAGATGCCGCGATCTGTATTGATCACGGCATCTGAGGGGTTAATGGCGGACATCCGCGCTATCAGCAGCCGGGACCTGCAGCGCATGACGCGAGTATCGGTCCGATACTCGCAGTTATGCATAGGACGTAAATGTATGTCCTGGTGCGTTAAGTACCACCTCACCAGGACGTACATTTACGTCCTTCATCGTTAAGGGGTTAAGGACATGCACCATAAATGTACGGCGCTGCTGAGCTCATCTTAACGCACAGCGCCGTACATTTACGGCGCGGTGTTCCGGGATTGCCACGTCACCGGACACGTTGATCGGGCCGGGACAGCTGCTGTTATCTAACAGCAGCCATCCCGGCATATCGCCCAGGGGGATCCTGAGGTCAACCCAGACCTGTGATCTGCGGTGATTCCGGTTAAAAAGGTCTCCAGTGACCCGGAAAATAAGGGGGATCGGGGGTGTCCAAGGCACTTCCAGTCCCCCTGAAGGCATAGGAGTTAGGTGGCAGGGGTGCCACCCCTCCTATCCTTGCTATTGGTCGATCAGAAGCGATTGACCAATAGCAGATCGGGGGCGGAAGGGGTTAAAGTTCACTTCCCCCGTTCTGCCCACCCACGGTAATCCGGGCAGAATGGGGAACTGTCCTGTGACTGGCGGCGTCAAGGGAAGGTCCCTTACCGGTGGCGGGCGGCGATCCTCTCTCCCCCCTATGCAATCCCTAATATAGTCCTCAAATGCACATCGTGCTGTCTCACTTTGGAGCCCTGTCGTATTTCAAGGAAACAGTTTAGGGCCACATGTGGGGTATTTCTGTACTCGGGAGCAATTGCATTACACATTTTGGGGGCTTTTTCTCCTTTTACCCCTTATGAAAAGGTAAAAGGAAAAAAAAAAACCAAAATTTGTAACACATATGTGGGCGTAAAATGCTCTGCGGATGATCGCACAATGTAGGGAGAGCGCACTATGTACATTTGAGGCCTAAATTGGGGTAGCTGATTATACAGCGGTTCTGACACAAACGCAAAAAATAAATACCCACGTGAGACCCCATTTTGAAAACTACACCCATTATGGAACGTAACAAGGGATATAGTGAGCCTTAACACCCCACAGGTGTTTGACGAATTTTTGTTCAATTTGGAAGGGAAAATGAAAAAAAACAACATTTTTTTAACTAAAATGCTGGTGTTACCCTAAATTTTTCATTTTCACAAGGGAGAATAGGAAAAAAGCCCCCGAAAATTTGTAACCCCATTTCTTCTGAGCAAGAACATACCCCATATGTGGATGTAATGTGCTCTGCAGGCGAGCTACAATGCTCAGAAGAGAAGGAGCGCCATTGGGATTTTAGAGAGAAAATTTGTCCGGAATTGAAGGCCACGTGTGTACAAAGCCCCCATAGTGCCAGACCCCCCCCACATATGGCCCCATTTTGGAAACTACACCCCTCATGTAATGTAATAAGGGGTGCAGTGAACAGCTGTCTGACAGATTTTTGGAAGAGTGGTCCGTGTAAATGAAAAATGTAATTTTTCATTTGCTCAGCCCACTGTTCCAAAGATCTGTCAAACGTCAGTGGGGTGTAAATGCTCACTGCACCCTTTATTAAATTCTGTGAGGGGTGTAGTTTCCAAAATGGGGTCACATGGGGGGGGGGGGGGGGGGGGGTCCACTGTTCTGACACCATGGGGGGCTTTGTAAATGCACATGGCCCCTGACTTCTATTCCAACCAAATTCTCTCTCCAAAAGCCCTATTGTGCTCCTTTTTTTCTGAGCATTGTAGTTCGCCCAGAGCACTTGACGTCCACACATGGGGTATTTCCCTACTCAGAGGAAATGGGGTTACAAATTTTGGGGGGCATTTTCCCCTATTACCCTTTGTAAAAATGTTAAATTTGGGGAAAAAACAGCATTTTAGTGAAATTTTTTTTTTCATTTACACATCCGAATTTAACGAAAAGTCGACAAACACCTGTGGGGTGTTAATGCTCACTGTACCCCTTGTTACGTTCCTTGAGGGGTGCAGTTTCAAAAATAGTATAAAATAGTATGCCATGTTTTTTTTTTTTTTTGTTTTTTGCTGTTCTGGCACCTTTAGGGTCTTCCTAAATGTGACATGCCCTCCAAAAACCATTTCAGAAAAACTCACTCTCCAAAATCCCATTGTTGTTCCTTCCCTTCTGAGCCCTCTAGTGCACCCACAGAACACTTGACATACACATATGAGGTATTTCCTTACTCGAGAGAAATTGGGTTAAAAATTTTAGGAAATTTTCTCTCCTTTTACCCCTTGTAAAAATTCAAAAACTGGGGCTACAAGAACATGCGAGTGTAAAAAATTAAGATTTTGAATTTTCTCCTTCACTTTGCTGCTATTCCTGTGAAACACCTAAAGGGTTAACACACTTACTGAATGTCATTTTGAATACTGAGGGGTGCAGTTTTTATAATGGGGTAATTTATGCGGTATTTCTAATATGAAAGCCCTACAAATCCATTTCAAAACTGAACTGGTCCCTGAAAATTTCTGATTTTGAAAGTTTTGTGAAAAATTGGAAAATTGCTGCTGAACTTTGAAGCCCTCTGATGTCTTCCAAAAGTAAAAACATGTCAACTTTCTGATGCCAACATAAAGTAGACATATTGTATATGTGAATCAATATATCATTTATCTGGAATGTCCATTTTTCTTATAAGCAGAGAGTTTCAAAGTAAAAAGAAATGCAAAATGTTTACATTTTTCATAAAATTTTTGAATTTTTCACCAAGAAATGAGACAAATATCGATGGAAATTTACCACTAACATGAAGTAGAATATGTCACGAAAAAACAGTCTCGGAATCAGAATGAAAAGTAAAAGCATCCCAGAGTTATAAATTCTTAAAGTGACAGTGGTCAGATTTGCAAAAAAGGGCTGCGTCCTTAAGGTGAAAATGAGCTGCGCCCTTAAGGGGTTTATATAAAAAAGACATTCCCTTTATCACACGAATGTGCCAAACTGGCTTACATGCTGTGTACCATTTTTTTTTTTTATCAACTGGTGCCAGAAAGTTAAACAGATTTGTAAATTAAGAAGAAAAGTGCAGAAGCCAGCGGTATGTGATTTGAGACGTCTTTATGTCGAAGTTTTATCTTGGAATACAATAAAAGGTGAAGTTTATCATACCGCTGGCTTCTGCACTTTTCTTCTCAAGTTGGAGGCTTCAGTTTGCCTTGCAGAGCATTGGGTGAGCTGACGTTTGTTTTATTCATACAAGATTTGTAAATTACTTCTATAAAAAAATCTAAATCCTTCCAGTACTTATCAGCTGCTGTGTAATACAGAGGAAGTTCTTTTCTTTTTGAATTTCTTTTCTGTCTGTCCACGGTGGTCTCTGCTGCCACCTCTGTCCATGTCAGGAACTGTCCAGAGCAGGATAGGTTTGCTATGGGGATTTGTTTCTACTCTACGACAGTTCCTGACATGGACAAAGATGTCAGCAGAAAGCACTGTGGACAGACAGAAAAGACATTTGAAAAGAAAACTTCCTCTGTTTTATACAGCACCTGATAAGTACTGGAAGGATTAAGATTTTTTAAATAGAAGTAATTTACAAATCTGTTTAACTTTCTGGCACCAGTTGATGTTTTCCACTGTGTTAAGACACTTTTTTCCCTGCATCCGGCAAATAAGGTGTGTCTTTAGCAAACGAGCGTGGTTTAAGTTAATGGTTGTTCATATTTTATTTTACAAGCGGATATCCTGAAAAATATGGCTGGAATTTAAATAATGCAGTTGCATCCACCGGGAGAATAAACACGTAAATTAAAATATGAGCCAAATTTTACTCCGTGTGAACCCTTTGTCAGTGTTTGAGTGTTTTTAATCTTTTATTTCTGTTGTTATAGCATATATAACAATATTGTTTGATGCATATATTTTGTACAACAAAACAACATTTTCATAAAAATAATAATAAAAATGATCTAATTAAAGTAAAGAAGAAGTCATCATAAAAATGCTATCACACACAGCAGGCAGTTTTTTTTAGTCAAAGCCAAAAGTGGACCCAGCAGAAAAAAAGAAGTATAAGTCCCTGCTTTATATTTCTCATTCCTTTTGAATCTACTCTTAAGTTTTGGCTCAAAAACTGCAATTGAAGTTGGATGAGATGGTCGTCTAAGTCTGACTCAGAAGATCTTAAATGGGTTATCCCGAAAAAAAATTTTTTTTATATATATATATCAACTGGCTCCAGAAAGTTAAACAGATTTGTAAATTACTTCTATTAAGAAATCTTAATCCTTTCAGTACTTATGAGCTGCTGAAGTTGAGTTGTTCTTTTCTGTCTAAATGCTCTCTGCTGACACCTGTCTCGGAAACTGTCCAGAGTAGGAGCAAATCCCCATAGCAAACCTCTTCTACTCTGTGCAGTTCCCGAGACAAGCAGAGATGTCAGCAGAGAGCACTGTTGCCAGACAGAAAAGGACAACTCAACTTCAGCAGCTGATTATTATTGGAAGGATTAAGATTTTTTTCATAGGAGTAATATACAAATCTGTTTAACTTTCGTTGATATAAAAAAAAGTTTTTTTCCTGGAATACCCTTTAAATAGTAAGATATAGCCACACCAGCATTACCCATTGTTACAAGGTGTGATATTATCACTGACTTAAGAGAAGCTATCCCTCTGTTAAATCTATCTTTAGTTACAGTTTGCTTTTGTGGTACTGACACACATGAAATCGTACATTAAATTATTAAATACCTGAAGGGTTACAAACTCCAAATGACTTTTTTGGTGCACGTAGCTAGAATGCCTTGCTAAGTACAATAAAGTACCTCATTCCTGAAAATGCATTATTCATTCTGGTCAAGTAAGTGCATTAAATTAGTAGTTTTACAGCTGAGTGTTACAGTATGACATTTGGTAATGCAAAGCAGACATTGGTGGGTGTCCGGAATAATACCTTTATTATAATTCACTATCCTATGAATTATGGATAAAATTGAAATGTCTGTAATGTTAAAAGCCATATGCTTCATCTTCCTGAAATATTTGTACGGTAGACAATTTTTTTTATCTAATTGGTATGTGCAATCTAGTAAATCCTCCTTCCTCAGGCTTTGACATATTTAATTTCAGAGCACACAGACACGACTCGGCTGCCTTCATTTCCCTCCTGTACTTTTATTCATAGTTAAATATTGTGCAGACCAACTAATGAGCTGTATTTTCATACACACTTTAGGTATATATTTCAGTCCAGATGCTGACAGTCTGCAGGATTACAAGGACTACATAGAAAATCTGCCCTTGACCGATGACCCGGAAATATTTGGAATGCATGAAAATGCCAATTTAGCTTTCCAGGTTTGTGCGCTTATAAGGACTTGCTCTAATTTAATTTTGTGCAACATAGAATCCACTACAGCTCAAAGGAAGAGAATGATTTCATCATAATAGTCTGCTACACACAGATAATAGGCCCAAGCTAATTTTGTATGTCAATCTTCCAGTAATATTATTTGTCGTGGAACAAAAGTCACCCAAACAAAATCACAAACGTTACCTAGGTAGCTTTAATGCCAAAAATAATATTGATTGTTGCAGTCCAACTATGAATAGCTTTTTTGTTTAATAGAAATAAACGTACCCTAGTTGATGTGATTTACACTATATGGATACTTTAAATATTATTACAGATTAAATACAGAATATACAAAATACTCTATGGTGGGTCAAAATGGGATGCTAATCTATCTCGCGCGTTCTGCAGCATCCCCATTCACTTTAATGGCTCAAATGTACTCAACTAGTGACTTGGTTTGAGCAATTTCTTGTAAATATGTAAATTTGTATTTCTTGTACATATTTGTCTAAAATGTATGGCAGATTGTGATTAGAGATGAGCGAACTTACAGAAAATTTGATTCGTCACGAACTTCTCGGCTCTGCAGTTGAAGACTTAAGTCTGCATAAATTAGTTCAGGTGCTCCCGTGGGCTTGAAAAGGTGGATACAGTCCTAGGAGACTCTTTTCTAGCCCACTAAAGCACCTGAAAGCTGAACTAATTTATGCAGGATAAGTCAGCAACTGCCGAGCCGAGAAGTTCGTGACGAATTGAATTTACTGTAAGTTAGCTCATCTCTAATTGTGATGACAAACAAGTCCTAAGCTCTCATACAGGCAAGAAAGGGTTTAGGCAAAACTGATTTTTTTTTTTTGTCTAGGGGGTTTAAAGGGGTTCTCCCTTGTTTATACTGTTTTTTGTTATTATGTTTGTGTGTTATTTGTGTATAAGTATGTGTTTTTTTTTTATGTGTGTTGTGATTATGTATATATGTATTTTCTTACCTTTTGTGACGATTCGGAAGCTAGCCCCTTTTTCTTCCAGCGGCTTGCTGTGTAACCTCGGCCTCCGCCATGTTGTGTTTGGTAAGTGGGATGTCGGGGGGGGGGGGGGGTGTTCTTGCTTCTGTCCTTCCTATCTTCTGACGTCCGAGGCAAATCTTTTCTTCCTGTTTCTTCCGTGGCTCAGCGACGACTCTGCGGCCTCTTCCGGCGCATGCGCAGGTAGTTTTTTTAGTTATTTTTTTACCAATAAAGTTATTTTTTGTCTAATTGACAAACTGTCTGCGCATGCGCGAGAACGCAAGTGCTACACTAACAGCGTAGCGTATGTTAGGTCTACGCTAATAGCGTAGCTTCGCGCAAGCGCAGACAGTTTGTCAATTAGTCAAAAAAACTTTATTTATAAAAAAATAACTACCTGCGCATGCGCCTGAAGAGCCCGCAGATTCGTCGCTGAGCCACGGAAGAAACAGGAAGAAAAGATTCGCCTCGGACGTCAGAAGATAGGAAGGACAGAAGCAAGAACACACCCCCCCGACATCCCATGTACCGAACACAACATGGCGGAGGCCGAGGTTACACAGCAAGCCGCTGGAAGAAAAAGGGGCCAGCTTCCGGATCTTCACAAAAGGTAAAAAAATACATATATACATAATCACAACACACATAAAAAAAGAAAACATATACACACATAACACACAAACATAATAACAAAAAACAGTATAAACAGGGGAGAACCCCTTTAAGCTGCCACCAGAGCAGTCATTTAGAACACAATTATGTGTATGGGGTAAATGGGAGAAGGATCTGTTGGCTGACCGTTATTGAAAATGTATGGCCACCTTTACTTATTTTCTACTGGTCCAGCCCGTATCATAGTGCAGAGGTGTATTCACAACTCTGAAGGTATTTACTGGCAACAGTCAACAAACCTGATGGCAAACACTTGCCTAACATATTAGCTGAGCTCATATATTGTACTAGGTTAATCCATTTATACATTACTGCTAAATGTTTGGTGTATACATGACACTTGTCAGAATGCTAACATGAGAGATTAAAAGAAAGTCTGGGAGATTTCAGCTGTGATGCATGCAAAATTGCACATGCAGCTTTTATGTACAATATGGGCTGTAACTCAGAATGTAATATATATGATATAAAATATATACAAAATATGGAAAATATGCAATTTAGATGCGTATTGTGATTTTTTTTTAAAGGTAGTCTATATTATTTGGTTTTGTTTTAAAATTACTTTTTATCTAGTGCCGTTGTACAGAAAAATGATAGACAACAATCTATATTTGTTTATTATTTTGGATCCTCAAGAACATTTTGATTGGTAGTATTTTAGCATTCTAGAATATCTCCAGTCATATCTGAACGTTCAGAGTAGGGAGTAACAATATTTCCCAAAGATGTGCTCTTGTTTATCTGTATTTCTTTCTCTCTGTAGCGCAAGGAAACAAACACTCTGATTAATGCAATATTGAATGTACAGCCAAGATCTACATCACAAGGGACTGGTAAAAGTAATGATGAAAGTGTTAGTGAACTGGCTGCCTCAATAATGTCAAAGATACCAGGTAATATTTGGTTGATGTCTTGAGGAACCTTAGATGCCAACTAAATGTATTTATAGAAATATTACTTTAATTGGACATTAATGTGACCTGGCAGGTATAGATTATCAAATATTCTGGGTTATTGGATGGTAATAGAAAATTCAATAAAACCTATGTGTAGAGAAGCATCAGAAAGGAAGTCCAAATATGTCTGAACCATCGGATCAGAGAAATTCCACTGTATGTATATATATATATATATATATATATATATATATATATATATATATATAATAACATTATTTTTATAGCACTATCAGGTTCTGCAGCACTTTTCAGTTCAGAGGCTACATGTACACATAAAATCAGACATTACATCGTAACAAACTACTGTATAGTGAAACCTTTTTAAGAAGACCACACAAAATTGCAATACAAATGGTCTTCTACGGGAGTGGTCTTCTCATAAAAACAAAAGAAACAACCACTATACAAAAAGAAACTCTGTCACATAAAATGTCACCGTATTATTATTTCAACAAAGTGAAAGGAAGGCCTCTGCTCACAAGAGCTTACAATCTATGGATCTATGATATAAGCTTTTCAAAGCAGTTGTGATGATAAGGTAATGTAGGGTGTACAGGATTTTTCTCAATAATATATATTGCATGGCAGATGTTCATCCGTCACAGTTTCCTCTCTTTATAAAGTCACTGTGCTAACTGAACCATTCAGGAAGAGAACATTTGGCACTTTTTGTATAGTGTCATGGCTCTTGAGTTTCTTATACCCTGTAGACATGTTTCTATTAATACATTATTTTCAATGGTTCATATTCTTTATTAGCCTTACTTAGCATCCAGAAGGTACCGGCAATTTCCTGTAAATTCCATTAATGCCACCCTAATGAATGAACTTAATATTACGCTCCTCCGCTGTCCCTCTTTAAAGGAAAACTCTTTCAGTTTCCTTAATATATTATATCTGCAAAAACTAAGCTTCAGGCAGTTCTCATATGAATTGAAATGGTGGCCTAGCTGTAGAGGTAGCAACAATAAATCTGCATGCTAATGTGGTCACCTTTTTATTTTACTCCGCTACCAGCACAACCATTATCACTTATTGTGTGGGAACAGACAGAGGGTGAGACTGGGAGCAGTGACATTGTCTCTGTCCTGGAACTTTCTAAATTCATAGGTATAAATATTACAGATTCGAGCAATATTAGGCATCTGTGTCCAGCAAGTGCACGGACTGGTGTGGACCCACCACAGGATTCAATAGAAAAACTAAATGTCCAGCACAGCAACTTTCTCAGTAAGGCTCGCTAGTCTTCACGAAACGCCTCACTGTCCACTTTGACAGTTCCTAAAATGGACAGCAGGGAGCACTCTGGTCAGACAGAAAGGAAATTCAAAAAGAAAAGAACTTCCAGTGGATCATACAACATCTGATAAGTACTGGAAGGATTAAGATTTTTTAAATAGAAGTAATTTACAAATCTGTTTAACTTTCTGGCACCAGGTGATTTAAAAAAAAAAAATATTTTCCAGATGAGTACCCCTTTAATGCAATGGGGGGAATTTACTATGACTGGCGTTTCACTCGCCATTCTTAAAGGGGTACTCCACTCCTAGCATCTCATCCCCTATCCAAAGGATAGGGGATAAGATGTCAGATCACCGAGGTCCCGCTGCTGGGGACCCCGGGGATCGGCGCTGTGGCACCCCGCTGTCATTACTGCACAGAACGAGTTCGCTCTGCACGTAATGATGGGCAATACAGGGGCCAGAGCATCGTTACGTCACGGCTCCGCCCCTCATGACGTCACGGTCCGCCCCCTCAATACGAGTCTATGGGAGGGGGCGTGGTGGTTGTCACGCCCCTGCCATAGACTTGCATTAAGGGGGTGGGCTGTGATGTCACGAGGGGCGGAGCCGTGACGTCACGCTGCTCCGTCCCCTGTATCGCCCGTCATTACGCACAGAGCAAACTCGCTCTGTGCAGTAATGACAGAGGGGTTACGCAGCGGCGATCCCCGGGGTCCCCAGCAGCGGGACCGCGGCGATCTGACATCTTATCCCCTATCCTTTGGATAGGGGATAAGATGCTAGGGGCGGAGTACCCCTTTAAGTAAAATAATGCTGGGGCAAGAAGCTCTAAATGCATTAACAGGTGAATACCTGTTAATATATTAGTTGCATCTCATGCTGTGTGTGCCCTGGCACCCTGATTATTAGCCATAATTTATGCCAATTCCAGGGGTAAATTATAGTAAATCTGCAGAATGCCATGTCCCCTCCCACTAAGCCCATTCTACTTTTTAAGAAAAGTGTCTCATACAGGCCAAAAATGTGGCTTGTTTTGTGGCATTAATCTCCCCCAATGCATTGTTGTTGCACAGTGTACCTGATAAAAACCTTATTACTGGATTAAAACAGTTAGTTGGTAATATTAAGGAAAGACTGTAGTGACATATTTACTGTATTTTTCCTCAAAGTACAAAGTCAGCTTCTTCTTTTTTTAGCATCTAGAAATAAAAGAAGGATAAACTACACAAGAACCTAAAGCAATTTATCTTTCAGAAGTGTGAACTGCTTTTAACAAGATGGACATATACCAGTAGTGGGTAGTGGGCGCCACTTTCCTCTTTCTAATGTACCCACTGTCCTCTATGTATGTCTCTTTCTGGATGTATACATTTTTCTTTACTCGTCATTAAAATGCTGTAGAACAGTTTATTTAGTAAAAACATCTTATTATATGTATACTTTACCTTTACCTTTTTTCTGTAGACAAATTAGACATGGAAGCTGCTTCAGAGATGTTGTTTGCTAAAGACTCTAATGGTCGAGTAAGTTCATTGACTACGGTACTTGGACAAGAAGTGGACAGATTTAATAAACTTCTCAAAGTACTAAAGGTAAGTAGCTTGATAAAGTCCAAATTATTAGATTTTTACTTTATGTATCATAGAAGCATTTGTTGTTGTGTACTTGGTGTGGTGCTCAAATAAATACTCCCTAGCACCTTGTATGTCTTAGGAAGAAAGCTCAAACGTATGATTAATTTAACATTGCGATTTTAACTCACAATTAAATTATACACTTCTTGTTAAACCACATGCTGATATTCCTATTTAATTCATCCCACAGGATTCTCTAGAGACCCTTAATAAAGCCATTGCAGGGTTTGTGGTTATGTCTGAGGAAATGGAGAGGGTATACAAAAGCTTCTTGAACAATCAGGTTCCCACACTGTGGTCTGACGCTGCTTATCCTTCCCTGAAACCCCTTGGATCATGGGTCAAAGATCTGGTTCTGAGGACATCATTTATTGATGTAAGTTTTAGAAATGTTTACATATCATTCTATATTCATTAAAGGAACACTAAACTTTAAAAAGTGATTTAAATTAAAGGAGTACTGTAATGCAGGTCAACTTATCCCCTATAAAAAGGATAGGGGATAAGTGTCTTATGGCAGGGGATCCAACCGCTGGGACCCCCTGCGATCTCCTGCCAAGGGGCCAGCTCTCCTTGTGCACAGAGCGATCTCCACTCTGTGCACGGAGACTGTCGACCCCGCACGAAACTGTGGTCAACACGCCCACTCCATGTATCTCCATCGGAGAACTGGAGATATACAATCCCACTCTTCCATAGAGATGCATGGATAGGAAATAAGTTGTACCGCACCACAGTACTCCTTTAAGACAAAACTTAGTTACCATGAGAAAAACTGAATTGGCAGAATGTTTTGCATGTTTCAAAAAAGACTCTTGTAAATATCTTTTTATTTTCTTGTTCTCCTATTGCAGAATAGTGTGGTAGGGCACTCTGCACTATACATATATCTTACAGCCAGACACAGATTTCTTATAAGGAGAATTTGGGAGGATAAGGAATTGCTGGGGTTTTCCATTTTTGTGGATTTTCTATTGGTTTACAACGCAACCTAAGATAACAGCACAACATGTTAGGGCAGTAGTGTTGAGGAAGCCGGCACTCAGGGGTATAAAAAATACATAAATACTTTTAATTTAGCTATCAGTGCCTCGTTGTGTCCTAGAGAAAATAAGAGTTTTCCCTTATGGGTCAGGACTGTTTTGAAATGTATTTGCAGATTTGCAGCCACAGCCACTTACTATGTTGTGGATTTATGATTGATTTTACAGTTTTTAAAGTTGACATGTATTACAAATGATTTTTGTTGCATATTTTGGTCTCTATGAAGAAATTCCAACACGTGAAATCACCCTAATGGGGTGTATTCACTCTGAGCTGGAAATATGGTCCTGCACATGTCTTCACTTACTATTCTCAGGGACAATCATTGGAAGCATTGTTTGTGTGCACATGCCTTATCCTTAAATGGTATTCTGGTCTGGGCTTTCCACTGAATAGGTGACAGTTGTTATGTCAGTAAGGATCTGAATGCTTGAGCTCCGACCTATAATTAGAAGGGCACCCTACACCCCAATTTCCACAAACTGCACTACTGGAAAAAGGAGTGATTGGAGTGATAGTTAGACATGTGTGCCAGTGCTTCTTTAAGAAGTCTGTGAAACTGGTTTAAACAGTACTGGACCCCAAGTGCAACTGCACCCCCCGCTGATCTGGTATCTTTAATACAGTGATTAAGCATAACATATATAGTCATGGCCGTAAATGTTGGCACCCCTAACATTTTTCAAGAAAATGAAGTATTTCTCACAGAAAAGGATTGCAGTAACACTTGTTTTGCTATACACATGTTTATTCTCTTTGTGTGTATTGGAACTAAACCAAAAAAGGGAGGGAAAAAAAGCAAATTGGACATAATGTCACACCAAACTCCAAAAATGTTCTGGACAAAATTATTGGCACCCTTTCAAAATTGTGGAAAAATAAGGTTGTTTCAAGCATGTGATGCTCCTTTAAACTCACCTGGGGCAAGTAACAGGTGTGGGCAATATAAACATCACACCTGAAAGCAGATAAAAAGGAGAGAAGTTCACTTAGTCTTTGCATTGTGTGTCTATGTGTGCCACACTAAGCATGGACAACAGAAAGAGGAGAAGAGAACTGTCTGAGGACTTGAGAACCAAAATTGTGGAAAAATATCAACAATCTCAAGGTTACAAGTCCATCTCCAGAGATCTAGATTTGTCTGACAAATTTCACTCATAGACCAGCACTTAAAATTAAAATGTATGTAGACAAATGTGCCTTCCCTCCCTGCTATCCTGCAAATATGGTCAACAAAGTCAGCACTCATTATTCAGTGACATTATTTTAACCGATTCCCATATACTGTATTTAGTCAGATTTATAAAATCCCCCAAAAACATTTTAAGCCGCTTAGAATTATATTCCCAGTCAAATTGCAATATGGTTACTCTTTTGTCATTTCCAAACATAAGAAGCTTTATGTAATATGGGTCTCCTCCATGTTTTCCATTAGGAAGTTTTGGTATTGAAGAGTTGCTGTAAATTGTCAATGAGGACACTAAAATAAAAATGATTTTCTATATATCACACATTAATGATTATTAAATATGGGTGCCTATTTTCAATCCTATATTCCTTCTTCTAGGCATGGATTCGTCAGGGTCAGCCAAAGTCATTCTGGATTTCGGGATTCTTTTTTCCTCAAGGTTTTCTTACAGGTAAAACATCTGTTTATGGTTTAGTTTAAGCAGCAATTATTTTTTGTATGATTATTGGTTGCAGTGTGATGTGCAGAATTTCTAGAGGAGAACACTGGAGCAGAGGTTAGTTTAGGCTGGCAAAAATAAAAATATACCAATCTCAGGATTGTAGTTTTTTTTTTTTTTAACTACTTCAAAATGGCTTCTTATGGAAATGTTCTTTATTTTCATGGTCAGTTTTTCCCCCCCTTATTTATGCTTTATATGGAGTAGATATTCGAAAACATCTTAAATTTGAAAACCAATAGACCAACCAAAATGTAAAATTAAACATCAAAGACATTGATACATTAGATAGTATTTCCTTGAAAAACCTACCTACAGTTAGTTGGCATATTTTCACAGCTAAGGACTTTGGGGTTTATTTACTAAGAGTGGAGAGTAGTTTTCTTTGTGGGTTTTGATTTCCGACAGGTATTTCCCCAAGGTATTTACTAAGGTTTCCCTACATTTTGCACTTTTCCCTTCGTTTTGCTCTTTTTTTTCAACAACTGTTCTGATCTGTCTGATTTTTCTCAGCTCAAATCCACCACATTTTCTGTGGAAACCTTAGTAAATATGTTGGGATTTTTCAAAACTGTCGGGGACATGCCCCTTGCTCACTAGTCAGTGTTTCCCAACCAGGGTGCCTCCAGCTGAGGAAAAACTACAACTCCCAGCATGCCCAGACAGCCAAAGGCTGTCCGGGCATCCTGGGAGTTGTAGTTTTGCCACAGCTGGAGGCTCCCTGGTTCGGAAACACTGTGACAAGTTGTAGACGGAGCAGAGCCCACTTCTCATGTTGCTGCTGCTCTGCACTGTGGAGTTGACTTCAGCTGCTGGCCTTCATCGCTCTGAGGCAGTGAGCCTCCAACTTCTAGCTGTTCCAAAACTACAACTCCCAGCATGGTATAGCAGAGGAAGGCATGTCAGGGCATGCTGGGAGTTGTAGTGATGTTACATCAGAAGAACCACATGATGGGGATCACAGATCTACACGGAGCATTGTTCACACAGCACCTACACAATGCTACACACTCTATTAGGATCATGTATTAAGAGTCTAAAGCAAGATCTGACCTTCGTTCTGATATTTCTCACTGGTGGGACTGGTAGTTCCCGTGCATTTGTTTCCCTGCTGATCCAATCCTCCTATACTATGTGAGCGATATCGCCGCACAGTGTAGGACAGACATGCTCCTCCTCCAGACCTCCCCTGTAGCATGCGCGTCACGTTCCGGGATGTCACGCGGAGGCGGAGTCACGGCAACGCAAGGGTGAGGCACAGCCAGGTGGTTACCACGCAATACCAGCGGACTTACTCTCGGTATTCCACTCTCCCAGAACGGCTTACGGCAGCCAATATCTGCTAGAGGTGATTTTTTTCATTTTTAAATCATCAATTTGTAATAAATTGTGTAATTTATTGGTTATATAATTATTATTATTATTATGATAGTGTACGCTAACACTACCATCTTTCCATGGATTCTCTACTTAGTCACCCTTATGTTTTAGTTTAATAGCTTTAATGATAACAGCTATTGTTTATTTCTTTTTTTTATATATTTTTCATATTTTATTTTTATATATATATATTTTTCCTCAGCCATGTACACTAAGGGGGAGATTCATCAATGTATATAGAGTAATTGTAAGTGTATTTTGGGACGCAAAATCTTGCGCAGTGATATTTTCTGCGTTCTTTTTGTGCGTTTCTTTTTTCAAGACTTTTAGCCATTACATTTGATTGTTACAACCAACATCTATTTGGATTAGCCTGACATTTATTTATGTTCCTCGCTGATAATGTCTCCTGTATTAAATGTTTCCTTTCTTCTAGCTTTATTACATGTATTTAAAATAAATGTACACTTAGTCGAAACAAACCATGAAAAATGATAAGGATAGTAACCGAAGATAGAAATAGAAGTGCATTATAAATAGTCATCTAATAAGACAGGAACTGGAACAAAAAAACAAAAACATTCTTTATCCCCATAAAGTTAGTATCTGATCTGGATAATAAATTAATAAACGTATGGACTAAAATGTGGAGCGAGGGTGGGGCAGTGAACCGGGCGGACCCTCATTCGTTGCAAATCTTTAAAAATACATTTGTCAGACCACCTTTTAATAGCGAAATCAAGAAACTTACATGAGGAACATCAGGCAGCCATAGGAAAAAGCTTCTCCTCCGAAGTTCTATCACGGGCTAAACGGAGCCAAACCGTCACGTGACAAACGTCTTGCGTAAGATACACATGAAATAGAAACCAGTATAAAGGAGCTGAGATGGGCTGGATTCTATTACTGCGCATGATTCACAGAGACCAGTGCGCAAGTTTAGTAAATTTTGCGCAGGTAAATGACAAATACGCGCAGCAGAAAGGGGTAAAAAAAAAGCTCTACCATACACTGATGCTGATGAATCCCCCCCAAAGAGTTTATTTCATCTTCCTTTATGCTGCATTTTTATTTCATTTATTAATTCGTTCAGCCTCAGTCAGAACCATCTGTGTCACATATTAAAGGGGCAAATTCAAATACAGATTCTTCTGATTTATTGTTTCAAACTTGCATGATACTACATATTGTTACCACAGAGCACCTGATCTGGGCTGGTTTACTGAGTGCAATTCACATAGAGATTAAGAGCAAATTGTGCAGGTCTGTTTATGTATGTGTGCATGCAAGCAAGAGTGTATGTGTGTGTGTATGTGTATATATATATATACAGTGATTCCTCAACATACGATGGTTATTCGTTCCAAATGAACCATCGTTAGTTGAAACCATCGTATGTTGAGGGATCCGTGCAATGTAAAGTATAGGAAGTTATACTCAGCTGTCCCCGCCGCTCCGGACCATCTCTACTGGCCGGGATCGTCGCTCTTCATCGCTGTCATCATTGGACGACGGTGATGCAGCGGAGCCCGAAGAGGACTGTCCGGAACGTCGGGGACAGGTGAGTGACCATCACCGGACCACACAGGGCACCTTAAGCGGCTATCAGGCGGCAGCTGAAGCAGTCTGCGCTGCCGGATAGCCGTTTATGTGATGGCCCCGAAATACAAAAGCATCGTATGTTGATGCTGCCTTCAACATGCCATGGCCTCTGAAAGGCCATCGCATGTTGAAATCATCGTATGTCGGGGCCATCGTAGGTCGGGGATCACTGTATACATATGTATATATATATATATATATATATATATATATATATACACACACACACGGCGTGAGTTTGTGCTTTAGGGTGCACACCCTAATGCAATAGGCTGCGCACGCCTATGAGGCTATGGCCACATTTTAATGCATATTTTTTGTTTTAATCTTATTATGGTACAGATAACATTTTATCCAATAATTGATTAGTTTCTCTTCTACAGCCTCCTTGTACAGTATTTACATATAGTACTGTTTGCAGTGTCTTGCCCACAGTAAATTTCATTAGAGAAGCAGCCTCACTGGCCCAGTCTCTAGCCCTTATCTATACTCTCCTGAATGGTCTTCCATGCTAATTGATGACCAGATCAAAGATGTATAAAATTAGCTTTTTCATTTATTACAAAATGCAAGTTAAATTAAATGTTCTGGGGCAACAGTTTCCTTACTTTGGCAGAATTTCATCATTCTCCTATTCATTTATTATGTAAAATCTACATAAAACCAGTACACCCATTGAATTTATTAAAACAAAAACTATCAACTTAACTTTTTAACATACCGTATATACTCGAGTATAAGCCGAGTTTTTCAGCACGATTTTTCGTGCTGAAAACACCCCCCTCGGCTTATACTCGAGTGAACTCCCCCACCCGCAGTGGTCTTCAACCTGCGGACTTCCAGAGGTTTCAAAACTACAACTCCCAGCAAGCCAGGGCAGCCATCGGCTGTCCGGGCTTGCTGGGAGTTGTAGTTTTGAAACCTCCGGAGGTCCGCAGGTTGAAGACCACTGCGGCCTTCAACATCATCCAGCCCCCTCTCACCCCCTTTAGTTCTGAGTACTCACCTCCGCTCGGCGCTGGTCCGGTCCTGCAGGGCTGTCCGGTAAGGAGGTGGTCCGGTGAGGAGGTGGTCCGGGCTGCTATCTTCACCGGGGGCGCCTCTTCTCCGCGCTTCCGGCCCGGCCTCAGAATAGTCACGTTGCCTTGACAACGACGCAGATGCGTCGTTGTCTAGGCAACGGCTCTATTCCGGGCCGGAAGCGCGGAGAAGAGGCGCCCCCGGTGAAGATAGCAGCCCGGACCACCTCCTCACCGGACCACCTCCTTACCGGACAGCCCTGCAGGACCGGACCAGCGCCGAGCGGAGGTGAGTACTCAGAACTAAAGGGGGTGAGAGGGGGCTGGATGATGTTGAAGGCCGCAGTGGTCTTCAACCTGCGGACCTCCGGAGGTTTCAAAACTACAACTCCCAGCAAGCCCGGACAGCCGATGGCTGCCCGGGCTTGCTGGGAGTTGTAGTTTTGAAACCTCTGGAGGTCCGCATGTTGAAGGCCGCAGTGGTCTTCAACCTGCGGACCTCCGGAGGTTTCAAAACTACAACTCCCAGCAAGCCCGGACAGCCGATGGCTGCCCGGGCTTGCTGGGAGTTGTAGTTTTGAAACCTCTGGAGGTCCGCAGGTTGAAGACCACTGAGGG
Source organism: Hyla sarda (assembly GCF_029499605.1). Taxonomy (NCBI): domain Eukaryota; kingdom Metazoa; phylum Chordata; class Amphibia; order Anura; family Hylidae; genus Hyla; species Hyla sarda. Next base: position 223,972,047 of record NC_079189.1, read on the forward strand.
CGAATGATGAGAAGAGGATGATGAAGGGGGGTGGGGATGATGAAGGGGGGGGTGTGGGATGATTACAAGGGGATGATGAAGGGGGGATGTGTGGGATGATAAGGGGATGTGTGGGATGATGACAAGGGGATGATGAAGGGGGGATGTGTGGGATGATAAGGGGATGTGTGGGATGATGACAAGGGGATGATGAAGGGGGGATGTGTGGGATGATGACAAGGGGATGATGAAGGGGGGATGTGTGGGATAAGGGGATGTGTGGGATGATGACAAGGGGATGATGAAGGGGGGATGTGTGGGATGATGACAAGGGGATGATGAAGGGGGGATGTGTGGGATGATAAGGGGATGTGTGGGATGATGACAAGGGGATGATGAAGGGGGGATGTGTGGGATGATAAGGGGATGTGTGGGATGATGACAAGGGGATGATGAAGGGGGGATGTGTGGGATGATGACAAGGGGATGATGAGGATGTTAATGACGGGTCTGGATGATGACAGGGGGGGATGAGGTATTTCCCACCCTAGGCTTATACTCGAGTCAATAACTTTTCCTGGGATTTTGGGTTGAAATTAGGGGTCTCGGCTTATACTCGGGTCGGCTTATACTCGAGTATATACGGTAATTGTTCTGTTGAAATGATGAGTAACTTTAATCTTGTATTGCACCGGGTCATGAGAAGCTTTTATTTTTTTCTGTTCGTAGTCTGGCTGCAGGATCTCATTTGTCTTTTCTCCCCTTTGTCACATCAGTGTAGGTACATAACACGCTCTTCTGTATATTAAACAATACTTTTAAAGAATTGTATTGCTCTACAGGGCAATTTATTACAGGAGCTCAGCTAAGCTGCTGAATATATATATATATTTTTTTTTTTATCAGAAATGACCTTAACCTACAACCCTAGCCACCTATTCACACTTGTTCTCTGACAACTATTCTATTAGGCTTCATTCGTAACCATACAATAGCTTTATCCTCATTTCTAGTCTCATCACCTCTTAATCCCGTACTGTCCTATCTCATTTGTGACCCCTACTCTCTTTTCATCTCTTTTTGTTTAAGCTATCTCTCTTTACTGGCAAGTTCTCTTTCTCATTCAGATATATAGCTGTAATACCAATAATCAAAAACCTTTTAGTTCTTTTCAGTTACTGACATCAGTCACTCCTACAACAGCAGAAATGTGATGGTGACCTGTCTAGGAATCTCTTTTCTAATTTATTGTTGGATCTGACTCAAGTTCTGCATTCACTAAGGTTGCATACTATTTACTGGCTTCTGGAGGACACCTCTGCTAGCTTTCTCATACAAACCTCATATCCATATTGGTTGAAATACACTCAGTATTTTACTTTTGTATTTTTGAGACCACCAAAATCTTATATCATTCACGTGTAACTAGAAATGAGCGAGTTGAGCCGGTGGAACCTGTTCTTGCTCAGAACTTTGGCTAAAATGAGGTTCACTGAACATTACAACTTTGCCTGGCAACAGAAGTAGGAACACTTAGATGACGTCAGGGTAGCCCAGAATACTTTGCAGTTAGCAGCAAGATCACATGACCGCAGGTTAGCCAATCATTGCTTACTTACAGCTCCCAGGTCAATTAGGAGACTGCAGAACGAGCCCATAGAAAGCTATCACACTACAATACAAAGCAAGTTGAGCAAATCATTGTGCAGTAGGCTGACCTCAGTGACCTGCATTACTGTGCCCAGTTGCTGCACTACAAATCCCAGCAAAGTGACTACACAACGAACCCATAGAAAGCTATCACGCTACAGTACAAAGCAATTTGAGCAAAGCATTGTGCAGCGGGCTAACCTGTATTTTAATGAAAATCTGCATTTTTAGTAGTGAGAGTGAACGTTAAATAGGCCTTTTATGACATGTTACTTGTATTTTCAGGATTTAATTTAAAAACAATTTACGGTAGCTTATCTAGCTGGGTTTAACAAAAATGTATTTATTGCAGTGAAAGTTGGAAAGGCTTTTACACCATGTTACTTGTATTTTCTGGTTTTAATCTTACTGGTATTTTCTGGTTTAAATCAATTACCAGGCCAGGGCAGTACCTTAATAGTAAAAAATCATCCCAAAAAAAAAAAATAATAATAATAATTCTCAAGTTTGAATGCCAGACTCAACAACTCACTTCATAAATGAAACTTTCTCTGGCATGCAGTATACACTAAAACTCAATTTCCTGTGGAGTTAATGGAAAAGCTATCCAGCTGATTAACAGTTAAAAAAGATTAATTCAGTTCAATAAAAAGATAACAAAAGAAGACATATCTAAAAACGATAGGGAAACGCCAACTCATTTTAAGCTATTGTATCTTCATCATGGCAATGTAACTGTACAACAAGCAGAGTTATGTACCCTAAACTAAATAGGACTTACCCCCAGAAGGTGTGTGGATTGGCGTCTGGCTGCCGGACACGATGTGCATTCTCACGTCAGACGAGTGGGGGAACAGCAAGGACATTTATGAAATAATGAGCAAAAATGTTATAACCCTACCCATGCTGCTCCTCCCTGCTCGAGCCAGATGGCCGTGCAATAGGAGATACAATAGTGTAGGGGTAAAGGAAAAAGGCAGCCTGTAGTAGCTGAAACACATCACATTTTCCTGGTATCAGTAGATTTTATGCAATGAAGAAAAATTTTATACATGCGCAAGCTGTGCTGGATTAAATCTTTTTGCTTCCTAAAGGAAAAGGGAGACTAGTTGCCATTGTGATATGTGATACGACAAAAACGCTGAAATAACACACCCCACCAAACCTAGCATGCACTATCCCTTATTACACAAAGCAAAACAACATAACATAAGCCTGGAAATAAAACTAGAGCATGGACCCGCTCTGTGCACCAGGCTTATACAAACAGAATCGCTATCTGGCATGAGTACATCATTTTATTCATGCCAGATAACAATCTTGTTTCTATAAAAACTACAGATCACAGCGCAAAAAAAGAATATCATATATCCTTGTATACAGAAAAATAAAGAAAGTTATAGGGGTAAGAATACAGAAATTTTAAACATACTTATTTTGTTTCAAAATTTTACTTTTTAAAAGTTGTATAATAATAAAAAAGCTATGTAAATTTTCCCAATAAATATAACTTTTTTGGTTGCACCATACTTTTTATGGTAAAATAAAAAGGGTCATAACAAAGTACAATTGGTTGCACAAAAAACAAGCCCTCACATGGGTCTGCATTTTGTAAGGCAACATGGTGGATATGCTGAGGGGAAGCAAGGAGCATGGTCCCAAAAAGCAAGTTGTTACAATAGGTTACCGCATGTCGCTGTTACTTTGATATTAACTTTGCACAAAAACCACTTTAAAATTAGTTGAACACATTCCTATGTGACCCTGACATCGTTATATAGGGCTTTAGAGCTCTAAGGCACTGTAATACACATGTTTTGATGGTTATTTCCTTGCTGTATGTGTAGAACCTATTCCTTACAAACCAATTTTTTGGAAAAGTACTGCAAGCCCGGCATATTGAACTTCTGAAAAACTCACTCAACTCTAGTTTTCCACTCCAATCTATCCTATACATCAGCATTTCACAAGCCCACTCCTTAATCTCAGCTTGATCTCAGACCAGAGCAGAAGAGCCCTGGAGACAGCCACAGGCAGGTGAGGGGACCTCCGGCCACCATGCTGGATGACCGGATCCCCGCGGCAGCGCTGAGGCCGATCCGATCATCCATTTTAAGTGCCGCACTGCCGCAAATGCCGTGATCTGTATTGATCGCGGCATCTGAGGGGTTAATGGCAGACATCGGCACGATTGCTGATGTCTGCCATTACCAGCGGTTCTCTGGCTGCTGACAGCAGCTGGGACCTGCCGTGCATGATGCGAACACCGGTCTGGTGCCCACAGTCATGTTCATGACTTAAATATATGTCATGGTGCGTTAAGTACCACCGCACCATGACGTACATTTACGTCTATTGTCATTAAGGGTGAATTTCCATGAATTTAAATATTCTATAGAGAACATGGCCATTCCTGATGCACTGAAAAAAATCGTTTGACCTGGGCAGCAGTATGTAGGTCTAGAAAACAAGACCTGATGGGAGAATTCTACATTGTCTCTTGACCTATCTACCTCTCCATGAACTCATTCACTTCTTCAGTGCCTATTGTAATGTGGTTAGCTAAAATACATGTTTTCATAGATTTCACATCTCAATATGAAAAACTTAAATTGGAGGCTTAACTTCATATATCATATGTTAATTATAGGGATTCTTCAGAATCATGCTAGGAAATATAACTTGCCTATAGATGAACTCAGCTTCCACTACGATGTCCTTCCATGTTATCGAGACCAAGCAGCTGTCATTGAAGCAATAAAAACTGCTAAGTTTGGAGAAGAGTTGCCCATGGATAAAGAGGTACGGTCTATTATTCTTTCTTTGAATGCCATATTGCTCTAATTAAGCAATAGTGACAGCTCATTTCTATCAGCTATTTGAATGTAACAGAAGGCAACCTGCCTATGCTTTTGAACTCTTGGGCCATTAGTGGATTTTTTTTTTTTATATCCGTTTGGCTGAAATATTATCTTGAACTATATTTTTTATATGAATTACCACTTTCACCTTAACAATTGATTCATCTGCTATATACTATGTCCCCTTTAGGCTGGGCTTACACTGCGTAAAATTGGGCACGTAAATGACATGATGATTTTTTGCAAAAATACGGGATATCCGCATGTAATCTACAATACATGCCGAAAATTTCACGTTGTGTGAACCCAGCCTGATTCTTGAACATGGAGTGAAGATCTATTAGAATATTATAATTATAGCTGTAATATTCAACATTTTGAAAATTTGGTTTTCATAAATATATTTTTTTATTATAATTTATTTTGTATTTATTATTTTATTTATTTCAGTTTGGTAAACCTTTAACAGGTATAGTGAATATTTGATTATCTTGACAATGGCACCACAAGGGGTAGGATATATTAGTGATAAGCAAATTTACAGCCAAACCAAACCAGGTGGTTTGGCGATTGATTGCTTTAGTCTGCATCAATTCTGTTTTTAAAAGTGCTCCAGGTGCTTGTAAAATTCCAGGATGACTGTGTTAGGTCTCCTAAGTCTGTATCCATCTTTTTCAGGCACCCAGAGCACTTTAAAAATGGTACTAAAGCAATCAATAGCTGAGCTGTCAGGTTCGGGTTCAACAATTTTTACTTTTGCTCAACACTATTAGACAGCAAGTGAACAGTCACTTCTTGAAGTTGAAGTGTTGGGTTAGGGACATTCTTAAGGACCCTTCCACCAAAAAACCAAATGGTAGAAAGTAGAAAGTATTCTATCGTAATATCAAGAATTATGTTCCTATCACAGATTTCTACTTTGTTATCCACTGACAATCATTTTCTTTTCAGTTACCTACTCCTGAAGATGGGGTTTTGGTGCATGGAATGTTCATGGATGCCAGCCTCTGGGATGATGAAAATATGGTGATCGAAGATGCATTACCTAGACAAATGAATCCTATGTTGCCTGTAGTACACTTCGAGCCTAGGCAGAATTATCAGCCCAGTCCTACTTTATATCAGGCACCACTTTATAAAACTGGAGCCAGGGCTGGAACCCTTTCCACCACAGGTAATGCCAAAATCCCATACTTACCTACTTAATTCAGATTTATTGTGCATGTAATAGTCTAGTAGTTGCTATACTATGTTTACTATACCTAACATCATAGAAGTTGGGAAAGGGTGTGGTTTAAAGGACATCTGCTGCAAAAGACAACGTCTCCCCTATCCACAGGATAGTGGATAAGTGTTTGATCTTGGGGGGGGGTCCAATCGCTTTGACCCCCCGCGATCTCCTGCACAGGGCCACGGCTCTGCCGCAGCTCTCCTGTGCAGGAGGCGTGCCGGCCGGAGTGTGACGTCGCGGCTGACACGCTTCCTCCATGTATCTCTATGGGAGAGGCGGGGAGGCAACATTCGTGCCTCACCACTTCTCCAATTGAACTGTTTGTGGAGGGGGCGTACCGTTTGGTACATAGAGCGGCAATGCGGGGGCCCCGTTTGGGAGATCGTCCCAGGGGATAAGTTGTCTTTTGCTGCAGATGTCCTTTAACCCCTTAAGGACCAAGGGCGTACAGGTACGCCCTTGGTCCTGCTCTCCTGATATAACGCGGGGTTACACAGTAACCCCGCGTCATATCGCGGCGGGCCCGGCGTCATAGTGAAGCCGGGACCCGCCTCTAATAGCGCGCAGTGCCGATCGCGGCACCGCGCGCTATTAACCCTTTAGCCGCGCGCTCAGAGCTGAGCCGCGCGGCTAAAAGTGAAACCGAAAGTGGCCGGCTAGCTCAGTCGGGCTGTTCGGGATAGCCGCGGCTAATCGCGGCATCCCGAACAGCTGACAGGACAGCGGGAGGGCCCCTACCTGCCTCCTCGCTGTCCGATCGCCGAATGACTGCTCAGTGCCTGAGATCCAGGCCTGAGCAGTCATGCGGCAGAATCGTTGATCACTGGTTTCTTATGAGAAACCAGTGATCAGCATAGAAGATCAGTGTGTGCAGTGTTATAGGTCCCTATGGGACCTATAACACTGCAAAAAAAAAGTGAAAAAAAAAAGTGAATAAATATCATTTAACTCCTCCCCTATTAAAAGTTTGAATCACCCCCCTTTTCCAATAAAAAAAAAACACAGTGTAAATAAAAAGAAAAATGAACATATATGGTATCACCGCGTGCGGAAATGTCCGAATTATAAAAATATATCATTAATTAAACCGCTCGGTCAATGGCGTGCGCGCAAAAAAATTCCAAAGTCCAAAATAGTGCTTTTTTGGTCACTTTTTATATCATTTAAAAATGAATAAAAAGCGATCAATAAGTCCTATCAATGCAAAAATTGTACCGTTAAAAACTTCAGATCACGGCGCAAAAAATGAGCCCTCATACCGCCCCATACACGGAAAAATAAAAAAGTTATAGGGGTCAGAAGATGACAATTTTAAACGTATTAATTTTCCTGCATGTAGTTATGATTTTTTCCAGAAGTCTTAAAAAATCAAATCTATATAAGTAGGGTATCATTTTAATCGTATGGACCTACAGAATAAAGATAAGGTGTCATTTTTACCGAAAAATGTACTACGTAGAAACGGAAGCCCCCAAAAGTTACAAAACTGCGTTTTTTTTTCAATTTTGTCGCACAATGATTTTTTTTTCCGTTTCACCGTAGATTTTTGGCCAAAATGACTGACGTCATTACAAATTAGAATTGGTGGCGCAAAAAATAAGCCATCATATGGATTTTTAGGTGCAAAATTGAAAGAGTTATGATTTTTTAAAGGCAAGGAGCAAAAAACGAAAATGCAAAAACGGAAAAAACCCCGGTCCTTAAGGGGTTAAATAAAGAACAAGCTGCCTGCTGTTCTTCATCCATTTTTGGTTTGTTCACCTTTAATATAGCTGTCTGCCTGTTGATGCGCCACAAAGCGAGAACTTGTACAGTCATGGTCAAAAGTTTTGAGATCATTCCTCGTCATGAAAACTAACTTAACTATGAAAAAAGATAAGATTCCATCAAGTTCAACCTTTAACCCTGCTGTGTTGATCCCAGAGTAAGACAAAATAAACCCTTATTAGAGAGATATCAATTGCCCCATACCAGGGCTAAACTCCAAGTATCTCAGTCATAATAAATTCCTGAATCAACACTCTGTCTCCAAAAATCTAGTATCCATAACCTGTAATATTGTATCTTTATGGAAAAACGTCCAATCCTAGGTATAAAAAGATTACAAGAAAGATCTCTGTACTGTCCATTCATATATTTGTACATTGTGATAAAATCGCCCCTAAAATGTCTTTTTTTCTGAACCATATAACCTCCAGCTTGATAACCTGTAATCCTTCCAGACCATTAATTACGTTGGTTGCCCTTATGTCTCTTGATGAATCATCCCATGACTTTATTAGTAGCCACTGCCTGCCACTGGTCACTAAAGTTGAGCTTACTGTCCTTTTCGGTAGCAATTTTACCCAGTATTTTACAATTTAGCTTATAATTGTACATTTTGTTATTACAACTCATGTGCATAATCTTTACATTTATTAACATTAAATTTAATTTGCCATTTCTCTGCCCAGGCCTCCAGCTTCCCCAGATCCATGTGTAATATTATATTATCCTTCTCTGTGGTGATCACCTTACCCGGTTTAGTATCATTAATAAACATTTAGAGGGAGATTTATCAAAGCCCGTCCAGAAGAAAAGTTTCTGAGTGTTCTATAGCAACCAATCAGATCGCTTCTTTCATTTGTCAGAGGCCTTTTCAAAAATGAAAGAAGTGATCTGATTGGTTGCTGTGGGCAACTCACCAACGTTTCCTCTGGACAGGTTTTGAAAAATCTCCCCCATTGAACCTCTGACCTTCAGTACTCCACTTGTAACTGTTAGTTCCATTGACACCCACTTGGTGCTTTCTTTCTGTTGCTAACCCATTTACATATATCCTCCCCTAGTCCCAGGATCCTTATTTTATGTACTAATCTTTTGTGTGGCACAGTATCAAATGCCTTAGAAAAGTCTAGATGTATAACATCCACAGCTTCATCCTGGTCCAATCTATAATGGACCTCCTCCTAGAAGCTGATCAGATTAGTCTGACAGAACTGATCCCGCCTAAACCCATGTTGGTGCTCCTGATAACAGCATCTCTCAAAAAACCCTCAAAAATATTACCCACAACAGATGTTAAACTTTCAGCCCTATAGTTATCAGGATCAATTTAGATCCAATTTTTTATATTGGTACGACATTAGCATCAACCGGTGCCAGAAAAATCTTAATCCTTCCAGTACTTATCAGCTTCTGTATACTACAGAGGAAGTTGTATAGTTCTTTTCTGTCTGTCCATAGTGCTCTCTGCTGACACCTCTGTCCATGTCAGCAACTGTCCAGAGCAGTAGAGGTTTGCTATGGGGATTTTCTCCTGCTCTGGACAGTTCCTGACATGGACAGAGGTGTCAGCAGAGAGCACTGTGGTCAGACAGTAAAGCTATTCAAAAAGAAAAGAACTTCCTCTGTAGTAAACAGCAGCTGATAAGTACTGGAAGGATTAAGATTTTTAAATAGAAGTAATTTACAAATCTGTTTAACTTTCTGGCATCAGCTGATTAAAAAAAAAAAAAAAAAAAGTCCACCCGAGTACCCCTTTAATTCCCACAAAACTCTTGGATAGTTTCCATCTGGGCCCAGTGATTTTTGTATCCAAATTTTTTCTTGTTGGGTAAACAGGTAAAATATGCTGGAGAATTTACATTTTCACCTACTCGTGTCATCTGAATTTCCTGTGTAAATACAGTAGAGAAGAAGGCATTTAGTAAATTGGCCTTTTCCTCATCCTCGTCTATCATTATACCCAGATTATTTATTAGGGGCCAACATTTTCAGTTTTAAGTTTATTATTTATGTAGGCGAAAAATATTTTTGGGTTTTGTTTACTTTCTGTGACAACCATCCTTTCTGTTTCAATTTTTGCTACTTTTATTGGTCTTTTACTGAATCTTTTTCTCCTGATAATTTTCTTTATGCCTTCCCACTATCTTCTTGTTTCAGTAGTCTAAATGCTTTCTTTTATCATTGATCACAACCCTTATAGTTTTAGTTTAAGCTGATTTTTCAGGATAAGCTGCCCTGTATGTGTACATGAGGAGCATCACTATTTCATTATGCATAACCGGTATATTTTGAGTTCTCCAAGAGATGTTGGGATAGAGCCTAATGTACATAACATTTCCTATACACTGCACACACATAGAGGAGGAGATACTGCACTTCTCTGTTCCTGTAACAGCCTGGGAGGCTTGATAAAGTGAGTCTAAACTGTGTATAAAGCCCTGGGGGGAGATTTCTTACTGCTGTCTCTCTGCAGCTTGTGTGTTTACAGGTATTGCCCCTTTCCTTATCCCTCCCTCCTTCCATAGACTTGCATTGCTTGTAATTCTAACCCAGATTTAGCTTTAAGACATACCCTGAGCAGACCAGGACAAAACTATGTACATTGTCAGAAAGATAGTCTATCAGAAGAAAGGGTGGGGGAGGGGTAAGAAGCTTGATAACAGGAGAAAGAAGAGTTTTTGTCTAATAAGATGTAATATATATCTCTAAAAGTTTCTTATATTTGCTTGGACTATCGATCTTTGTAAAGCAGGGGTCACTGGAGGTAGAGGCTGGGTGAGGCTGGGCCGCATGCGCCTCACATATAATGCTCCCCTCACATATAATGCCCCCATCATGCGCACCTCACATATAATGCCCTCATCATGCGCCCCTCACATATAATGCCCTCATCATGCGCACCTCACATATAATGCCCTCATCATGCCCCTCACATATAATGCCCCCATCAGGTGCCCCTCAAATATAATGCCCTCATCATGCGCCCCTCACATATAATGCCCTCATCATGCCCCTCACATATAATGCCCCCATCAGGTGCCCCTCAAATATAATGCCTCATCATGCGCACCTCACATATAATGCCCCCATCATACGCCCCTCACATATAATGCCCCCATCATACGCCCCTCACATATAATGCCCCCATCATGCGCACCTCACATATAATGCCCTCATCATGCCCCTCACATATAATGCCCCCATCAGGTGCCCCTCAAATATAATGCCCTCATCATGCGCCCCTCACATATAATGCCTCATCATGCGCACTTTACATATAATGCCCCCATCATGCGCCCCTCACATATAATGCCCCCATCATACGCCCCTCACATATAATGCCCCCATCATGCGCCCCTTACATATAATGCCCCCATCATACGCCCCTCACATAAAATGCCCCCATCATGCGCCCCTTACATATAATGCCCCCATCATGCGCCTCTCATATATAATGCCCCCATCATGCGCCCCTTATATATAATGCGGCCTGTGCTGTGCCCCTCACATATAATGCTCCCATCATGCGCCCGTCATATATAATGCCCCCTGTGCTGTGCCCCTCACATATAATGCTCCTGTCATGTGCCCCTCACCCACCCCCTCCCCACCTGTGATGTACTCTTCACATATAATGCCCTCTGTGCTTTGCCCCTCACATTAAGTATTCCCTTTTCTCTGCCCCCCCCTCTTTAAATCCCCCCCTCCTCCTCCTCCTGTATGATATAGTGCCCCCTGGGCCCTGAGCATACTCGTCTTACTTACAGTATGCGAGCCGCGGGAACGGGATCTCCAGACGTCAACGTGATTATGTGACATCATCGCGCCAGGATCGCATCCCCGCGGCTCACACGCTGTGTACTCTCAGCCTGTGAGGAAGGTTAGTGAATGAAGAAGCGGGAGCTTACAGCTTCCGCTCCACCATGCTAGAGTACGCCCCCCCTTGCAATGCCACTGTTCAGCGGGCCGCAAAATTTCGTTTTTGACCCGTGAGTTTGAGACCCCTGATGCAAAGTTTGTTGAAATTAAAGTGCCTATTTATTCTTGAAGAAAAGAAAAAAACATTTTCATTGAATTTCTGCTCTTCCACAAAATGACCTTCCAACATTATTTCAATGATCTATTTGTTAGCTCCAGAGAAAGAGCAGACTGGTTTCTTTATAAGGGGTTTGATTTTTTAGCATCTCAATGCTCCCCAGCTCGGCACTCAGACCGTCTAATTGCAGGTGACAGCTCTATATACTATAAAGGAGCCCATCACCTGGAATCAGAGGAACCGACTGCCAAGCAAAGGAGTAAAGGACTACACTGCCATGTTATTCACCTGGCTACATCTAGTGACCAGAGGGGGGCCCTGCCACATGTAAAAAGTTTAGTATAATTATTGAAGAAAACCATAGACACATCTGACAAGAAAAACTCTAAAAACAATAAAGCAGCACTCCTAGGGCTTACGTGATGTTATTTCACGAACCCTCCTAACCCCAGCCCAACCGTACCCCCAACCCCCCCAATCTGTGCCTTGTCCTGTCTGTACCCTTCTTTATTTGATGTTTTTATGTCCTCCCACTTTCATACGGAAGGTCCTCTTCACCCTGTTATCTCAGGTTTATACTGCGTAGGTGTGTAGCTCTATCTGCCTTGGATAGGTACAGAGTATCTACGGTTAGGTTTCATGACTGTTACGCCGAGCGCTCCGGGTCCCCGCTCCTCCCCGGAGCGCTCGCTTCACTCCCTCCGCTGCAGCGCTCCGGTCACGTCCTCTGACCCGGGGCGCTGCGATCCTGCTGCCAGCCGGGATGCGATTCGCGATGCGGGTAGCGCCCGCTCGCGATGCGCACCCCGGCTTCCCTACCTGACTCGCTCCCCGTCTGTTCTGTCCCGGCGCGCGCGGCCCCGCTCCCTAGGGCGCGCGCGCGCCGGGTCTCTGCGATTTAAAGGGCCACTGCGCCGCTGATTGGCGCAGTGGTTCCAATTAGGGTTTTCACCTGTGCACTTCCCTATATTACCTCACTTCCCTTGCACTCCCTTGCCGGATCTTGTTGCCTTAGTGCCAGTGAAAGCGTTCCTTGTGTGTTCCTTGCCTGTGTTTCCAGACCTTCTGCCGTTGCCCCTGACTACGATCCTTGCTGCCTGCCCCGACCTTCTGCTACGTCCGACCTTGCTTCTGCCTACTCCCTTGTACCGCGCCTATCTTCAGCAGCCAGAGAGGTGAGCCGTTGCTAGTGGATACGACCTGGTCACTACCGCCGCAGCAAGACCATCCCGCTTTGCGGCGGGCTCTGGTGAAAACCAGTAGTGGCTTAGAACCGGTCCACTAGCACGGTCCACGCCAATCCCTCTCTGGCACAGAGGGTCCACTACCTGCCAGCCGGCATCGTGACAGTAGATCCGGCCATGGATCCCGCTGAAGTTCCTCTGCCAGTTGTCGCTGACCTCACCACGGTGGTCGCCCAGCAGTCACAACAGATAGCGCAACAAGGCCAACAGCTGTCTCAACTGACCGTTATGCTACTGTCACGATGCCGGCTGGCAGGTAGTGGACCCTCTGTGCCAGAGAGGGATTGGCGTGGACCGTGCTAGTGGACCGGTTCTAAGCCACTACTGGTTTTCACCAGAGCCCGCCGCAAAGCGGGATGGTCTTGCTGCGGCGGTAGTGACCAGGTCGTATCCACTAGCAACGGCTCACCTCTCTGGCTGCTGAAGATAGGCGCGGTACAAGGGAGTAGGCAGAAGCAAGGTCGGACGTAGCAGAAGGTCGGGGCAGGCAGCAAGGATCGTAGTCAGGGGCAACGGCAGAAGGTCTGGAAACACAGGCAAGGAACACACAAGGAACGCTTTCACTGGCACTAAGGCAACAAGATCCGGCAAGGGAGTGCAAGGGAAGTGAGGTAATATAGGGAAGTGCACAGGTGAAAACCCTAATTGGAACCACTGCGCCAATCAGCGGCGCAGTGGCCCTTTAAATCGCAGAGACCCGGCGCGCGCGCGCCCTAGGGAGCGGGGCCGCGCGCGCCGGGACAGAACAGACGGGGAGCGAGTCAGGTAGGGAAGCCGGGGTGCGCATCGCGAGCGGGCGCTACCCGCATCGCGAATCGCATCCCGGCTGGCAGCAGGATCGCAGCGCCCCGGGTCAGAGGACGTGACCGGAGCGCTGCAGCGGAGGGAGTGAAGCGAGCGCTCCGGGGAGGAGCGGGGACCCGGAGCGCTCGGCGTAACAGTACCCCCCCCCTTGGGTCTCCCCCTCTTCTTGGAGCCTGAGAACCTGAGGAGCAGACTTTTGTCAAGGATGTTGTCCTCAGGTTCCCAGGATCTCTCTTCAGGACCACAACCCTCCCAGTCAACTAAAAAAAAAATTTTTCCCTCTGACCTTTTTGGCAGCCAAAATTTCCTTGACCGAGAAGACGTCCGAGGAGCCGGAAACAGGAGTGGGAGGAACAGATTTGGGAGAAAAACGGTTGGGGACTTTGTGCGAGCCTGCACTATCTGTGCCCGGGATAAGACTCCTCGCCAGAAGCCCGCTGGTTTTCTTCATCCTCTGCCTGTCCCCGAACAGCCTTGGTCTCTGATTGGTATGGATTTTATTACTGATTTACCCCCTTCCCGTGGCAACACCGTTATTTGGGTGGTCGTTGATCGATTCTCCAAAATGGCACATTTCATCCCTCTTCCTGGTCTTCCTTCTGCGCCTCAGTTGGCTAAACAATTTTTTGTACACATTTTTCGTCTTCACGGGTTGCCTACGCAGATTGTCTCGGATAGAGGGGTCCAATTCGTGTCTAAATTCTGGAGGGCTCTCTGTAAACAACTCAAGATTAAATTAAATTTTTCCTCTGCATATCATCCCCAGTCCAATGGACAAGTAGAAAGAATTAACCAGATCCTGGGTGATTATTTGCGACATTTTGTTTCCTCCCGCCAGGATGACTGGGCAGATCTCCTTCCATGGGCCGAATTTTCGTATAACTTCAGGGTCTCTGAATCTTCCTCCAAATCCCCATTTTTCGTGGTGTACGGCCGTCACCCTCTTCCCCCCCTCCCTACCCCCTTGCCCTCTGGTCTGCCCGCTGTGGATGAAATTTCTCGTGACCTTTCCATTATATGGAGAGAGACCCAAAATTCTCTTTTACAGGCTTCTTCACGCATGAAGAGGTTCGCGGATAAGAAGAGAAGAGCTCCCCCCGTTTTTTCCCCTGGAGACAAGGTATGGCTCTCCGCTAAATATGTCCGCTTCCGTGTCCCTAGCTACAAGTTGGGACCACGCTATCTTGGTCCTTTCAAAATTTTGTGTCAAATTAATCCTGTCTCTTATAAACTTCTTCTTCCTCCTTCTCTTCGTATCCCTAATGCCTTTCACGTCTCTCTTCTCAAACCACTCATCCTCAACCGTTTTTCTCCCAAATCTGTTCCTCCCACTCCTGTTTCCGGCTCCTCGGACGTCTTCTCGGTCAAGGAAATTTTGGCTGCCAAAAAGGTCAGAGGGAAAAATTTTTTTTTTAGTTGACTGGGAGGGTTGTGGTCCTGAAGAGAGATCCTGGGAACCTGAGGACAACATCCTTGACAAAAGTCTGCTCCTCAGGTTCTCAGGCTCCAAGAAGAGGGGGAGACCCAAGGGGGGGGGTACTGTTACGCCGAGCGCTCCGGGTCCCCGCTCCTCCCCGGAGCGCTCGCTTCACTCCCTCCGCTGCAGCGCTCCGGTCACGTCCTCTGACCCGGGGCGCTGCGATCCTGCTGCCAGCCGGGATGCGATTCGCGATGCGGGTAGCGCCCGCTCGCGATGCGCACCCCGGCTTCCCTACCTGACTCGCTCCCCGTCTGTTCTGTCCCGGCGCGCGCGGCCCCGCTCCCTAGGGCGCGCGCGCGCCGGGTCTCTGCGATTTAAAGGGCCACTGCGCCGCTGATTGGCGCAGTGGTTCCAATTAGGGTTTTCACCTGTGCACTTCCCTATATTACCTCACTTCCCTTGCACTCCCTTGCCGGATCTTGTTGCCTTAGTGCCAGTGAAAGCGTTCCTTGTGTGTTCCTTGCCTGTGTTTCCAGACCTTCTGCCGTTGCCCCTGACTACGATCCTTGCTGCCTGCCCCGACCTTCTGCTACGTCCGACCTTGCTTCTGCCTACTCCCTTGTACCGCGCCTATCTTCAGCAGCCAGAGAGGTGAGCCGTTGCTAGTGGATACGACCTGGTCACTACCGCCGCAGCAAGACCATCCCGCTTTGCGGCGGGCTCTGGTGAAAACCAGTAGTGGCTTAGAACCGGTCCACTAGCACGGTCCACGCCAATCCCTCTCTGGCACAGAGGGTCCACTACCTGCCAGCCGGCATCGTGACAATGACTTACTATTTTACACTTTTGGATGTCGAAGGTATCTTGTTTTTCTTGATAAAGCGTTTATAAAAGCACAGTTAAAAAAAAAAGAAAAAAACGATGCAGCAAACTATGTGACATGAATTTTGGTTTTCAGTCTCAAAACTTTCGGCCACGACTGTATCATTACCTACCAACCAAAAACTATAGCATAACCACACTTGTGCTAGCAACATTACAATGAACAACGAACATGAATAAACCAGTGTTAGTTACTGTCATGGGACTTGATTACATGTACTTTGTGTATCTTTTTTTCACACTGTCTGTATGTATTCTTATCCACTCCTATTGTATTTCGCCAGGTCACTCCACTAACTTTGTGGTTACTGTGCTTCTACCATCAAAAAGACCCAGCGACTATTGGATATCAAAGGGCTCAGCTCTGCTCTGCCAGCTAAACAAATAACTTCTAAACCCTAAAAATGTACCTCTTATTGTGCCAATTTAATATATGTATGCTAATAAAATAGGTTTATAAAATACTTGTTTATATGAAGTTTTGATTTTCCATATTTTCTTAGGAATATGATTTTGTTGGGAATCAAGCCATGGTTTCACACATTAAATATTTCCATATAAAAAAAAGAACACATTAATGTTTTTTAAGTAAAAAAACAAAAACAAAACACTTCCCAGATATTAGCTAAAAGAATAAAATGATATGCCTTAAATGCTTTTGGTTATGGTGTGTATTTCTCCCTAATGTGGCAGTTTTATGGGGTTAGTGGCAGTTTTTTCACAATGCGACGTGCTTTAGGTGTGACACTTTTCAAATATCACATGTTCAAAAAAATTACATGGCCAGTAGTGAGAAAAACACTGGATACAGCATCCAAACAGTTGTATAAAACACTTAAGGTAAGGCAGCTAAGGCTTCTACAAAATCAGCAATGCATGGTGCGGCATGTCATTTATTAGGCATGCTGCCATAATGGTGAAATACTGCACGTTTAGAGATGTTTTTGGGATGCATATTGGACCTTTAGCCTTAATACCCACTCTTCTGCAGATTTAAATATGAAGAGAGAGTTACTGTTTCATTTTTGACCCCTTAACGATGCATCCATTTTTCAATTTTGCTTATTGTTTTTTTCTTTTAATAGCCATAAAAGTTAAAAAGTTTCCACCTACGAGGCCATATGAGGGCTTAAAAGAGTACTCCGGTGGAAAACAATTTATTATAAATCAACTGGTGCCAGAAAGTTAAACAGATTTGTAAATTACTTCTATTAAAAAATCTTAATCCTTCCAGTACTTGTCAGCTGCTGCATACTACAGAGAAATGTATGTACATTAGCTATAGAAAAAGAGACCAAGAGGGTCTCAAAACGCATCTAGCCAGTATTGAGAGTACATTAGCACATCAAGGGTCTTAGCTGCATATACAATGTCATATCGAATGTGCTCCGCAAGCCAGTGGGAAATCCGCCAATCATTACGTCATCACCAACTAACAACTTCCAGCTGCTGCGAAAGACGTGCACCATTTGACATGCATCATCTGACCTCTCCTTCCCCAGGCCCGCCGTGACCGTACTCCTGCTAGCCATACAACGAGGGATGGACCGGCCTATGATGGGTAAGTGAGAGAGCTACGTGGGACCCATACTCCGGGTGAGCAGTGCGTGCAGCGCACACCTACAAACTGCAATTAACACTGCTTTCCTACAGCAACAAGGAACGGCACATAGTGCCGATACCCTATAGCATCAGCCTTCACAGAAGGCATATACCTAACTCTCATTGTACAGGACCTCTAGGATGGCGCATAGCGCCATATGACTTTACCCCGTTGACAGACATTTTTTCTCATGTGGGCAAAATAAGATGTATTATATATAAATGCGCAATATTGTCTGCCTTAAACATATATACCTACTGGTACCAAGCAGCATATGTTTTTCTTTTGCGGTAGATGCATATAACTCCGTAGCGTAAAAGCTAACAAGCCAGCGGCATGAACATTTGTACTCTTTTATTTTATTCTACTCTATTAATGTTTTAAAAATAGAGATGAGCGAATCGAAGCTGACGAACCCGAATTAGTTATGAATTTCAGGAAATGTTCAATTCGCTCCATTTACTCTGGTGCAGGCTCCAGGGCATCTAAAATGGCGGATCCACATGTCAGTACATGGGGCAAGGAACTCTGGGAATGCGGGAAGGGAAGTAGGTGGGATGACCCTGAATCACATGCAGGATGCAGCCTATCAGCAGCCAGTCACCCCTGTGATGTCAAAGCCCTATATATTCAGCAGCCATAATTCCGGCTCCTCACTTCATTACAATACACTGCAGAATGATCATAGGACATGTGTGTGTTACAGCAGAGAAAAGCGCAGTCCAGCAGCGTTTAACATCCTCCTAGCCACATCAGTGTTCTTGTGGACGGGGAGCATTGTTTTTTTCACTGAAAAGGATTTTTCTGCAGCTGCAGGCATTAACCTCCCAGTCACTTTCTTCAGCATCATATTACAGAGAGGGGCACATAGCTGTGTGTTGCCTCATACATTTCAACAACCTGCCTCAACTTCATAAACCTTAGCAGAGGAGGCAGGAATAATTTTTCAGTGCAATTCAGTGTCTTTGTTCCACAAGAAAATCATCTACTGGGTATACTAGTCTGTAGAAGTCCATTCCTAATAGTTTGTGACAGAGTGCAATTTTGTGTTTAGTATACAGCTTTTTTTGGCTGCAGCACTGTTGTGTACTGCCGGTGTTTTACAAAAATAAGTTTTTTTGTTTTTTTTTAAGGGTACTGTAGAGCATTTTTCTGCCCTCATAAGTGCATACGACATATGTACATCTAAGTAGTGTACTATTTTGTACCTGTTAATCTGTCAAGGGCCTACATACTGTGAAAGGACAGCCAAAAGTAATCACCGGCTGGTGTTTTACAAACATACAGAGTTTTTAGGCGTACTGTAGCGCATTTTTCTGCCCTCATAAGTGCATACTGCATATGTACCTCTAAGTAGTGTACTATTTTGTACCTGTTAATCTGTCAAGGGCCTACATACTGTGAAAGGACAGACAAAAATAATCACCGGCTGGTGTTTTGCAAAATTGCAGTTTTTAAGCGTACTGTAGCGCATTTTTCTGCCCTCATAAGTGCATTCTGCATACGTACATCTAAGTAGTGTACTCTTTTGTACCTGTTAATCTGTCAAGGGCCTAAATACTGTGAAAGTCCAGGCAAAAGTAATCACCGGCTGGTGTTTTACAGAAATACATTTTTTTAAGCGTACTGTAGCCCATTTTTCTGCCCTCATCAGTGCATACCACATACCTACATCTAAGTAGTGTACTATTTTGTATCTGTTAATCTGTCAAAGGCCTACATACTGTGAAAGTCCAGGCAAAAGTACTCAACGGCTGGTGTTGTACTCAAATACTATTTTAAGCGTACTATAGCTAATTTTTCTGCCCTCATAAGTGCATACCACATACCTACATCTAGGTAGTGTACTATTATGTATCTGTTAATCTGTCAAGGGCCTAGATACTTTGAAAGACAAGCCAAAAGTGCACACCTGCTGCTGTTATAGACAAATACTGTTTTATGCGTAGTGAAGCTTATTGTACTCCCCTTGTATACGCACTAAGTATGTCAGGCAGAGAAGTGCCAGGATGTGCACAGAGGAGTGGCAGAGGCCTAAATCCTTCAGGCAGAGGTCGCAGCAGACTAGGGGCGAGTGGCAGCAGGAGTCGCAGTGAGAGGCCTGAGCTCCTGTTATCAGCTAGCAGTCGTGTCTCGACCAGCAACCCATCTGCCGTCGTCAATAGGTTAACACGGTCATCTACTTTATCACAAGTAACATCTGACACCCCCCAGTCAACGGTCGGTGGGTTCCTCAAACACAACCCTCAGTTGGCATGTCCCAAGAGCAGTCCCTTTACTCCCATTGCCTCTGTCCTATGCTGTTCCCTCCCCTAAAGAAGTATCTTATGCTGTGGGTTCAGCTGCGCTATTCAGTGAGGACGGTTTAATAGAGGACGGTCATCTGCCACTTCCCCCGCTAGGCGGGCAAGTAGTGATGAGGAGAGTGACGTGGTAGCCAGTTTTTCCAGCGTTCAGGCTCCTGAAGCAGACACTGTTGAGGAACCTGAGGAGATCATCAGTGTCGTGCAGACACTTGTTGATGATGATGAAGCCAATCGCAATTGTGAGCCGGGTGCAGAAGGGGCTTCATCATCATCAGCAGAAGAGAGTTGCAGGTTGCCCGTGAGGTAGCAGCTGAGCCAGCAAGGTGGTAGCATGGTTGGGAGTCAGCATGGTGGCAGAAGTGGAAATTCTGGAGCCAAATGTGCCCGGGGGAGACCACCTGCTTCGCGGCAGCCTACCTTCCCGGGAGGTAGTGGAACAGGGGTTCCTGGAGACGGCGGCAGTAGCAGTCAATTAGTGCGGACTGTTGGTGGGAAAATCAACTACTCGGCGGTGTGGCAGTTTTTCATCAAGCATCCGGAGGAGGTTCACATAGCCACATGCAAGATATGTCGGCAGAAGGTGAAGCGTGGCCAGGGTCCCAATGTTGGCACCGTGACCCTGCGTCAACATATGCTTCGCCACCATAAAGCGGTCTGGGAGAACCGTGACTCCGATGTGGTGGTCCAGCCTGCTGCATCACCCAGTGGCACGCCGCTCCCTCTTTCAGCCAGCCAAGGGAGCTGTGTGTCATAGCCTCCTTCTGTTGCTTCAGATGCTCCTGCTCGTCCTACTTTTAGTCAGCCATTCTGCCAACAATCCAGCGGCGAAGCCATGTCTAAGAGACAACAGTATGCGCCCACTCATCCAACAGCGCAGAAGCTGAATGTGCTCCTGTCTAAGTTGCTGGTGCTGCAGTCCCTCCCTTTTCAAGTGGTGGACTCTGCACCTTTCAGAGAACTGATGGCTTGTGCCGAAGTGGAGAGTGCCAAGCCATCTTTTTTTTTTTTTTTGCGAAGAAGGTAGTACCAGCTCTGCACAATTTTGTGGAAGAGAAGGTGGTCCAGTCCTTGAGCCGGCTGGTGTGTACCAAAGTGCACGGCAGCGCCGACGTCTGGAGCTGTAACTATGGTCAGGGACAATACATGTCCTTTACGGCGGCTCACTGGATGAATGTGGTTCCTGCACAGCCACAACACCAACTTGGACAGGTCACGCCGCTTCCTCCTCTACGCTCTCAGGCCGTTGGTCCTGTGACAGTGTGCGACTCCGCCTCCTCATCCTCCACCTTGTTCTCAGGCTCCACTGCCCAGACAAATCTCAGTGGCCCTTCAGCATACCATGTGTGCAGGGCACGGCGGTGTCACGCTGTTCTTCACATGGTTTGCCTTGGTGAAAAGAGTCACACAGGGGAGGAACTGCTAAAAGTCATTCGTAAAGAAACCGGAGCATGGCTTACTCCATGAAAACTGGAAGTTGGAACCATGGTGACTGACAACGGGGAGAACATCTTGCATGCGCTGCGACTGTTCAATCTGGTTGTGTAGCAGTCCCTGAAGTGTCCCCCCCCCCCCCATTTGCAAGACATCCTAACAATGGGAAGGAAACTTTGCATGCACTTCAGTCACTCGTACACCGCAAACCACACCCTCCTTGAGTTGCAGCGTCAGAACGGTATCCCCCAACATAGTCATATTTGGGACGTTTCCACACGTTTGAATTCCACCCTTCAAATGTTGGACCAACTGTACGAACAGAGAAAAGCCATCACCAATTTCTTGATGATCCAAGCAGATAGGGGCACTCCTCGGTGTATCTTCAATGTCAACCAGTGGCAGCTCATACGTGACACCTGCCGTTTGCTCAGGCCCTTTGAGGAAGCCACATTATTATTAAGTCGCCAGGATTACAGGATGAACGATGTCAATCCACTTCTTCATTTCTTACAACACATGTTAGAAACTATGGTTGGTCAGGGCACTGGAGACGTGGCGACTACATCTCACGGCCACATGAGTCCTGTGGGGGCTGAACTGGAGAAGGAGGGGGAGGGGCACAGTGGAGCACAGTTTAGGTTTCACCAAATGGGGAATTTTTCTAGTAATCTAATAGGATAGGAGAGGAGGAGCAGGAGCAGCCAGAGGAGCTAGAGGGTTATGAGGAAGGCGAGACAGAGGACCCAGACACACTGTAGCAGTATGCAGTGGAGATGGATGCAGGGAGTGCCTCTGAGTCACTTGCACAAATGGCACGATGCATGCTCATTTACTTGCATAGTGACAGCCGAATTGTCACCATTTGGCAGTGGGATGACTTCTGAATCTCCACCTCAATGGATCCTAGCTACCGCCACAAAATAGGATCCTTTTTTACACCCACTGAGAGGGAGGACAAAATGACCTACTACAGAGGCAGCTTATGTAGTCAGTTGGCCAATGCCTATCGGCACCATCGTCTATCCTCTCGCAGGTCTGAATCATCTATCCTCTCGCAGGTCCTCTGCGCTCACCTTCCACTGCCATGGCTGCTGGGGAGGGGTGGGGTGGCAGGAGCAGTACCAGCTCCATCAGCAGCAGCCGGAGTCTACAGTCGCTGATGAGTACTTTTCTTCACCCGCATAGTGAAGCATCTCATCAGCAGCAGGTAGACATGGAGCAGGATCTGAACTAGCAGGTGGTGGCATACCTTAACATGCCTATGCCAACACACCTTGAAGATCCTCTGGACTTCTAGGCAGCCAAACTTGATTTGTGGCCGCAACTAGCAGAGTTTGCCCTGGAAAAGCTGTCCTGCCCGGCCAGTAGTGTGCCATCAGAGCAGGTGTTTAGTTAGGCGGGGGCCGTAGTCACCCCAAGGAGACTGACCTTTGTGAAGATGAATCAGGCATGGATCAGCCAGGA
This sequence comes from Hyla sarda, assembly GCF_029499605.1. Lineage (NCBI taxonomy): Eukaryota > Metazoa > Chordata > Amphibia > Anura > Hylidae > Hyla > Hyla sarda. Next base: position 223,994,728 of record NC_079189.1, read on the forward strand.
TTTCCACCCACCAATGCCTGATACATCAGAGTAGATTGACCATGGTGCCACACCAACACTTGACTAATATGGATAGTGCCAAAAAGATTTAAGGCGCTGCTCCCCAATTCCAAACATTCCTCCGCATCAGACCTTTTTTCACCCACCTTCGTCACCGGGTACTGGTATTGCCAATCAGCGCACCACTCTGTCCCTGGGTCACTTTCAGGACTCCTGATGCTGCTACTGCCACCTCCAGGCTGTCTCATTGAGCCACTATATGGTCTCTTCTCATGCTTCAGGCAACTGCAGGCTGTGTCATTCAGCCACTACATGGTCTCCTCATGTTTCAGCCATCTCCAGTCTGTGTCATTCAGCAACTACATGGTTTAGTGATGCTGCTGGGCCTAGGATATTACCTATTGTGACAAGGTGGCAAGGAAAGGGTGTATTTCCTTGGCTCACCCTGGAGTATCTCTCACCTGCTTCTTAAGTAATGAGGCAGCAGGGAAGGGAGGTGTATATAAGATGGAGACTCAGTCTTATCTGTGCTCTCCCTTGGAAACAGTATGCTGGCTGTTAGAGGGGGAGACACACAGGCCCTGTTTAGGCAACACGCAGAAGGCGCTGTGAGTGGTCCAAGTTCGGGTGTGAACTGGTAGTAAAACAGGTTGCAGGTGGCACAGGTTTTTATCTGGATGAGGGAAGCTCACCAGTTGATAGACAGGGCACGCTGAGAGTTATAGTCAGTGACCAGACGGTCTAGGACTTTATTTTGTTCCTGTTTATGTTTAGTTTTTACCTGCAACCTGTGGAAATAAAGCTGGCAAGGAGCCAGACTTGTAGGAGGAACTGTGGTCTGCGGTGTTATTGTGAGGAAAGTGACCAGGACGATCCGAGAGCTAATCCCTGAGAAGGTTCGTCACATTTTGGTGGAGGATGCGGGCACGCCGTTGACAAAGGCAACCCGTTGCCAAGGGCAACCAACTGGCGAGTTGGAGAGGAGCCATTGCTAGGAGCAACCCCCTGCAAGATTGCAAGTCAGAGGAGCACAGCAGAGGAGTTTAAGCACATGATGGTGTCTGTGGAGGAGCGTTGCTAGGGGCAACGGATCAAGATTTTTTTTTTTTTCTGGAAAAAGGACATCGGCAGGCCGTTGCTGGGGGCAACCGACGTGGGTCACAACCAGTGGTCGCCAGGATGAAGCCGAGGTGCCGTGAGTTGTTGGTGGTCGGAATCCCACTGTGGGTGGACTTGGATTGTTGCCAGACTGTATCTCGGATTATGCCGGAAATAACCCAAAGGTTCCGGAAGTAATGAGGACTGGGGTGTCACTGCTGGACTGTGTGAATGGTGCTGTATATTGTGAACCCATGCAGGCTGATAATGTTTTTCTTGAAACACTTATGTTAATGTGTTCTGATGTAAAGAGTACTGTTGCCACCTCTCGCAGGACAAAAGAAAACCTGTGTGAGCTGGAAATAATGTGTAATAAGTCTGGTAAAGACTAGCTGCAGAAAGCCAGACCCTGCTGTAATGTCTATACAAGCCAGTATTTGGGGTTATAAAACAGTTAATGTGTGTATTTCTACTCCCTATGGTACCATAAGTCATAAGGTTGCAATAGAGCCTACCTTAGAGTATGAAGCAGTGCTGGGGAAGGATTTTCCATTTTTTCAGCAGTTGTGGAAAGATTGTCAGGTGACTAGAGCAGGAACACCTGATAGGCTCACAACACTTGATTTTCACCACATAGCAGGGGACAGTAACTCAGCAGAGGATGAGGACGGGGAGTGTCAGCAGACCCTAGGTATATTTCAGGTGGGAGTGTGCCAGACCATTAGGGGAGCTGAACAACAGTCCACAAGTCAAGTTAAAGAGGTGACTGGAATAGAAGCTACGGAGATGGCTGTAGAAAAAACAAAACTCCGGAAGAGAGTACCAGTGGAGCTGGGGGCTGCGCTTACTGTCACAGACAGAGTCCTAAGTGAAGGAGATGTGGCATCTGGACCAGAGAGGGGTTGTAACCAGGAAGGTCTAACCACTGGACCAGATATTGTTGCAGACCCAGGAGCCCTAGTCGTTTTTGCCAGGCCGTGGAGAGACTGTGACAAGACAAAAGAAAAGTCTGCCAAGGAGCCGAGAGACAGTTCAGAGGAACTGTTCGGGAATGACCCTGACTCGCTGGTGCCAAGAGCCATTGAAGTTGTTGCTAGGGGCAACGAACTTACCACCAAGGGATTGCCGGTCCGATGGGAGTGTTTAGCAAGAGTCTCCAGAGTTGCAACGTGGTGGGAGAGGAAGAGTGCCAGGTTTTGGTGGCACCTGTTGTTGATGATAATAAAGAGGCACATGTGTCCGCAATCCTGAAAAAGGGGGAGACTTCATCGAGAGATGAAGAGCTGGGTCAAGTGTCTGACACAGGACCAGAGGATGTCTCAAGGTTGAACAGCAAGAGTGAGGTGACCGCTGTCAGTGAAAGGTCTCAGAAAAGACAAGCTGGCCTTGGAAAAAAACTGGAGCAGATCCAGAATCTGGAAGAATCCCTGTAGATGGTTTCTGTGAAGTTGACGGAGAAAGAAAAAGAGGTACATCGCTTGACAGAGGAGAGGGACAAATCACTTTCTGACTTTAAGAAAGAGCAAGAAGCAAGGCTTCAGCTGGAAAAAGTCATGGAGCACCACAGAAGTGAGTTTGTGGCTCTGCAGAATGAACTGTCCCGCTCCCAGAATCTGGTGACCTGCCAGAAGAATGAAGTTGAGAGTCTGGCCAAGCGGATGTCATTCCAGGAAGAAGAAGTGAGTCTTCTACATGGTGCATATCAGGCTCTGCGGAGTGATCACAAGGCTAGGCTGGTAGCCATGGAAAAAATTGAAAAAGAGAAGAATGAAATGAAGATGGAAGTTGATGATCTTGCCAGCAATCTGGAGAGTGTCTCTTAGGGTGCGTTCACATGGAGTAATTCAAGAGGAATTTACTCGAGTAATTCCTCTTGAATTCTCCGCTACAAACTAATGCACATCTCCTCTGCCCATTGACTTTAATGTTATTTCTGCTGGCCTGTTCACACTGTGGAAATTCTGCTAGCAGAATTCCGACGCTGAATTCCGTTCCGCTTGAAGAAAGAACCGCTAGCAGAAATCAATTGAAGTCAATGGTAAAAAAAAATTCCACCCTACATCGTTTTTGCGCGGAATTCACAGGCAATTTGTGCGGAACTTGCATGCAATTTGTGCAGAAATGGCTGAAAAAACCTTGAGGAGGAAGTAAAAGCGAAGAATGCCCTTGCACATGCTCTTCAATCTGCTCATCATGACAATGACTTGCTCCGTGAGCAGTATGACGAGGCCCTGGAACAAATTGAGACTCAACATGAAAACAAGAATTTGCAACAGGAGATCTCAGATCTATCTGAACAGATTGGTGAGAGTGGAAAATCTATCAATGAGTTAGAGAAGACCAAGAAACAGTTGCTGGACAGTGAGAAGATGATCTCTGCAAAGCTCAACAGTGAGCAGCTGAAATATATAAAGCTGGAAGATGACATGAAGATCTTAAAAGAGAGCCTAGAAGCGCAGAACGAAATGCGCAGAAGGTCCCACGTAGCTGCCTTTGTTTTGCTGGGAGCGCAACTCTACGAGCAGGTGGCTGTGCTGGCGGACAATGAACAGTTGAGGAAACAATTGCTGTCTTTGGAAGATACTGTCAGGGACTTGACAGAGTTACTTGACAGTGAGAGGATGAAGTCTACTAAGCTCCAGTGTAAGCAGCGGAAATATGAAAAAAAAGAAAGAGGACCAGGGAGTCCTAAAAGAGAGCAGACACCAAGATATGGTGGAATTGGACCAAGAAAGGCTTCTGGGGCTGAAGTTACAGGATACAGGGATGCTTTCTCTGAATGCCAAAAAGTCCTCTAAAGCTAAGATTGAGGTGAAGCCCTGTAAGAAGTCCCCTGAAGCTAGGACTGAGCTGAAACTTGGTGGGAAATCCTCTGAACCTGAGCAGACCAAAAATTCTGAAGGTAATGCTGAGGCAGAGAAATCCACTGAAGCAGAAGCTAAACCAGAGTCAACCTCAAAAGCTGTGAGTAAAGAAAATGGCACAACTGAAGAAGCTGCAGAGAAGAGCAAAACAGAAGTAGAAGCTGTTTCTACACAAGAACCTGAAGGAGCCAAAGACTCTGAAGCCAAACCTGAGGAAACTGGTTCCCCATGAAGAGAAAGCTGGAAGTGATGAGGTGAAACCATGTGAGAAATCCGCTGAAGTCAAGACTGCGGTGAAACCAGGTGGGGAGTCCTCTAAAGTTGAGACTGAGATGGACCCGGGTCAGAGGTCCTCTGAAGCTAAAGAGAACAAGACAGTGGTTGGTGGAGCCACTGAGGCTGAAAGATTCTCTTAAGGCAAAGGTTGGAAGCATCGGTTCTCTCGGTCCTTAATCTCAAGAACCCTGCGCACACGAGGCTGAAGAACCTGATACTGGAGCGGTGTGGCCGAGAGACTTGCAACTGGTGGCTGGTAAAAGTCCGGAAGAAAGAAGTCAAGGACTTCAGAGACTGTGGGACAAAAGTTGTCTAAGAGAAAGGAAAGGCAGATGGTTTCTGCCTTTCAAACATATGTGCTCCTTCCCGGTGGTCTGAGCAAAGGGTGGGGGGATATGTGACAAGGTGGCAAGGAAAGGGTGTATTTCCTTGGCTCACCCTGGAGTATCTCTCACCTGCTTCTTAAGTAATGAGGCAGCAGGGAAGGGAGGTGTATATAAGATGGAGACTCAGTCTAATCTGTGCTCTCCCTTGGAAACAGTATGCTGGCTGTTAGAGGGGGAGACACACGGGCCCTGTTTAGGTAACACGCAGAAGGCGCTGCGAGTGGTCCAAGTTCGGGTGTGAACTGGTAGTAAAACAGATTGCAGATGGCACAGGTTTTTAACTGGATGAGGGAAGCTCACTAGTTGATAGACAGGGCATGCTGAGAGTTATAGTCAGTGACCAAACGGTCTAGGACTTTATTTTGTTCCTGTTTATGTTTAGTTTTTACCTGCAACCTGTGGAAATAAAGCTGGCAAGGAGTTGTGGTCTGCTGTGTTATTGTGAGAAGTAGGTACCATACATCTTCAATGGAAATTTCAAAATTCATCTTTTATTCTTAGAGATTGTGAGACCCTATTGTCTCCTCATCTGCTGCCAACTCCAGGCTGTGCCATTTAGACACTATATGGTCTCCCCATGCTGCCACAAACTCCAGGCAGCCATTCAGCCACTATGTGGTCTTCTCCTACTGATGCCACCTCCGGGCTCTGTCATTGTGCTGCCATGTGACTCCTTGTTAGATTTGGTCATTTGTGCCTAAACGGCGGGGGCCCGGGACACTAAAACTTGGGAGTTAAAAGTTCAGTTTCAAAATCCTTAATTTCAAAATCTTACATTTAAATAAAAAAAATCGTAAATTTCAATGGTCTCCTCATGCTTCTGCCAACTCCAGGCTGTGCCATTCAGACACTATATGGTCTCCTCATGCTTCAGCCAACTCCAGGCTGTGTCATTCAGCCAATATATGGTTTACTGATGCTGCTGGGTCTGGGAATAAAAATTTTGTTATGGTAGCACTAATTACCCATAAACTTCAGTTTAAATTTCAGGATTCATCTTTTAATCTTAGGGATTGTGAAGCCCCAGTGTCTACTCATGCTGCTGCCAACTCCAGGCTGTGCAATTCAGACACTGTATGGTCTCCTTATGCTTCAGCCAACTCCAGGCTGTGTCATTCAGCCAATATATGGTTTTCTGATGCTGCTGGGCCTGGGTCTGGGAATAAAAATGTTGTTATGGTAGCACTAGCTACCCATAAACTTCGGTTTAACTTTCAGAATTCATCTTTTAATCTTAGGGATTGTGAAGCCTAGTGTCTCCTCATGCTGCCAACTCCTGGCTGTGTCATTCAGCCACTATATGGTCTCCTCATGCTGCCAACACCTCCCCGCTGTGTCATTCAGCCACTATATGGTCTCCTCATACTTACGCCACCTCCAGGCTCTGTCATTGTGCCGCTCTGCGGCAGTGATTCTAAAAGCAATGCCTGTAATCTGCATGTCATACTGAATAACAGTATTATTTCACTACCCCAGCAACTGCGTGTTAGAACACAGCAAAGTGTTCTACACCCCTATTGAGGCTCTCTGTAGGCCAGAAATAGCCATTTTTATATAGATTCGCTGTGAATAAATTCGTATCGAAACAAATTTTTTCGAAAAAAATTGGCGAATTTTTCAAAAGTTCGCTCATCTCTATAAAAAATAAGTATATGAAACCATATTAGTGTTTTATGGGTGGTCTGCATGGGCCCTGCAGACACCACAAATATAGCACGATTTTATCCATATATATACATTTTATTAATAAACACTATCAATATTCATATATTTTTCTCTCTCAGTATCTATATTTTATTAAATTCCTACACTCCTCACACACAGAATCTAGCTTGATAACGGTAACTTTCTCCTTTCATGATATTGAGGTTGTATAGGGTACACAACCTTTTACCTGTACTTTGTTAGAGTCTGTATTCATATCTGTTGAGCTACCTATTCCTTCTTATTCATACTACAGAGAAAGTTCTTTTCTGTTTGAATTTCTTTTCTGTCTGTCCACAGAATTTCTTTTCTGTCTGTCCACAGACCCAGCCTTAGTAAAGTTTCTAGCCAAACCAAAAAAGGGCGTAGATAGGTCATTTCGCTCTATAAAAGACACTTTTCTAGACCTTCTAGGTCCTTTTTGCAAAGGACTGATCTCATTGTTGCATTCTCCTTTGCATGGACAATATTTCAACGGTTCAATATGTGAATCAGTTAGGAGGTACCAAATCGGAAATGTTGGCCATCATAGCCAAGAACTTTTGGCATTTCTGCTTGGACAGGAACATCGTCCTGAAAGCAGAATATTTACCAGGACTCTCCAACTAAGTAGCAGACTGGAACTCTTGTTTCCTAACAGGTTCCCCGGACTGGAGACTAGATCCTTTTGATTTTCTTTCAAATCAATCATCTTTGGGGTCCTCTTCAATTAAATCTTGCTTCACACCTCAACCGCCAGCTTCCTCTATACTTCAGCTGGCGTCCCAATCCGGAGTCTCAAGGAGTGGATGCTCTCATATAATTTTGGCCTCCAGGACTACTTTATGCATTTCCCCCATTCGCATTGATTACGAGAGTTTTACTCCTTACCAAGTTTCAGAAATCAACCATAGTACTAATAACCCCATTATGGCCAACTCAGACGTGGTTTCCTCAAGCTCTAGAGATGTCTATAGACTTCCCATGTATTCTCCCACTTCATCATTCCATTCTTTTAGATCCTTCAGGGAATCCTCATCCTCTCATAATGTCAGGTTTTCTGTCTCTAATAGTCTGGCACATATCGGGCCAACAGAATTTGATATCCAAATGTCACACCTCTGCTGATGTCACCTCTTCTGAGCATGCTCAGAATTAATAACACTTCATAAACATATTATAAACCGGGGGGAAACTGAGGATATTAAAGGTTCATCTGTTTGCCATAGACTTCAATAATAAATTTATAATATCCGTTTCTATTCCGTTATTTTTGACGGGAGAAAAAAATACTGCATGCAACGTCTTTTCTCCCGTCAAAAGAAACGGAACAGGAAGCAAATGTGTGCAAATGGGTGATAAAGGATTGTAATTCCATTGACATAGATGGGATGATTTTACAGCCATTTGCAACCCATTTAAAAATTATCAAACGAATTGCAGAACGGGCATTTATTAATGGAGGCAGATGGCCGCGAGAACCAGCCTAAAGGTGTTGTTAAAGGAAAACTGTCAGCTTGCTCCCCCCGCACTAAACAGCATTACTGGCTGGTAGTGCGGGGGACGCTGATCAGTTTGATGCCTACCATGCACGGATCCACCGCGCCGTTCGCCCGTTATCTTCTCTTTTCTGTATATGCAAATTAGCTGCTAACTGGCACGGGCGGGGTTACTGCCTTCATCTGGCACTGTGATGTAAGTGCCGCTCGGCCCGCCACACCACCCGGCTTATAAATATTCATGTTCTCCCTCATCATCTCCCTCTCCTCCCTGCAGATTTCAGGACTCCACTGCGCATGTGACGGCTTCCTGTCTACACCCGGAAGCGGCCTCAGCGCAGTGGAGTTACATACAGAGCGGGGAGGAGAGGGAGGGCATGAATATGCATAAGCTGGGCTGTGCTGCAGTCACGTCACAGTGCCAGATGAAGGCAGTAACCCCGCCCATGCCAGTTAGCAGCTAATTTGCATATCCAGAAGAAGGAAGATAACAGGCTAATGGCACGGTGGATCTGGGCATGGTAGGCATCAAACTGATCAGCGTCCTCCGCACTACCAGCCAGTTCCACTGGTTAGTGCGGGGGAAGCAAGCTGACAGTTTTCCTTTCAGTAATCTGTATGTTTTACAAAAATGCTTTCTAGTTGATGCTGGTTATTGTGGCATAGGTTCATTTTGGTAATCTGCATATACTGTATATTTATTGTTTATTTATATGAATATTTACGTATGGTACAGTATATTCTATTCATTATAGTAGTGTTTTATGCATATTTATGCTAATTTCAAGGTGTATATATACTATGCATGCATTCTTTTTAACTAATCTGTTGTTCAATCTCAAACTGTATCTTTAATTGGGCCGCTGGTAAACAATAGCTGTGATGTCATTGCATAATTAGGTCAACACATTAAATGGATATATTTTAATGTTGTATGGTTGTGTTTACAAGTAGCTATGAGTAAAGGGTGCATGCCGTATCGGATATGTGCTTGTGTTTTTGTGAAGGGTTCAGCAGTACTCACCTGACTGCTGTCTTACTTTTAATGGCGAAAGAATAAAGATTTGTGTTTTATTCATCTCTCCCTCCCATGCTGGAGCCAGGTTCAACTTGAGCCAAATCAGTGCTTCTCAAATAGTGAGGGGGGGCGCGAGGCTCCGTAAAGGGGGGCCCGACTCACTCGCAAGCGGCGTCCCAAACAGCGTCGGTTGCCTAGCAACTCTACGGCTGGATCTTACTTACGGCCCTGGGTTGTCAGTGTGGCTGCCTGGGAGAGGCGCTTTGAACTCCGGCGTGGCGCACTGCTACGTTCAGACGTGAGGTCACGTCACCGGGGTGACGTGACCTCACGTCTAAGCGCAGCAGCCCATCATGTCGGAGTTCACTGTGCCACCGAGCAGTGCGCCCGCCGCCCTGCTCACTCTCGTACAGGCCCTGCTTGTCCTCAGGTACAAATCCCTGCTTGTCCTCCATGTAAAGAGCCCTGCTTGTTGTCAGTGTACAGAGCCCCGCTTGTTGTCAGTGTGCAGAGCCCTGCTTGTTGTCAGTGTACAGAGCCCTGCTTGTTGTCAATGTACAGAGCCCTGCTTGTTGTCAGTGTACAGAGCCCTTCTTGTTGTCAATGTACAGAGCCCTGCTTGTTGTCAGTGTGCAGAGCCTCATATACGTTAATAAGGATACAGTGTTATGCAGAGGTGTACTTATAACAATTTTACAGACAAATGATACTATTTACAGTCACGCGAAATGTTTTCTTCTTCCTAGGGGGGGCATGACAGAAAATAATTGAGAAGCACTCAGCCAGATAAATAGGTAGTTTTTGAGTACAGAATCTGTGTGTCCTTTAAACAGGCGTGGTACATTGGCTGACTTCATTTCTTTGCAATGAGAATAACACAACTGAAAACACACCCCAAAACATGCATGTACATACTACAATTTTTTGTGACTTGATTTCAAGAGAGAAAAATTAGTGTGTAAAAAAGGCTTAAAGGGCTATTACAATCACCACAAGACATATAACTAAAGATATTGTTATCACAAATTGTACTAGCTTCAGCATGTTTTGCTTGATTTACCCCGACCAGAAGTTGTGTAGTCCTTTTTATTGTCAGTGTGGCGTTGTCTCCAGCTCCCTGGCTCCTCCCTTTCATCTGAGATGAAGCATACATCATGTTGTCTCAGGAGGCTTGGCTACATCACCATCTTCCTGTCATACAAACACACACACTCTCTCTCACACATATGGGGAACTGGCAGGATTACTGTGGAAGAAGAGTAGGCAGGTTGAGTGGGCAGTAATGAAGAGCTTAGGGAACGCAATGCATTATGGGAATTGTAGTGCTGAGCAACAGCTTGACCTGGTACAGGATTAAGACACCCAAAACTATGATTTCTCTAAAATAGCTCAGGAATTCAGAGTGAATTATATATCACTGTGATGAGGAAATCATGCTGTCTGTGGTCAGTGGAGCAAAAAAAAATAGTGTCAGGTTCCCTTTAAGAAAAAGTTCTGCTGTTTTTATCTTGTGTGGTTTATTTTGGAGATGGTTCATTTAATGCATAAGTGGAGTATGTATTTCTGTAAGAGTAGCTTTAATACCTCGGGATAAACAGCTCTCTCGGGGTGTGTAACATATCAGACCTCATTCCTTCTGTGCCGTGAGAATTGAATGTATTTTTAAAAGCTTTACACCACCATGCGTTTGAATTCATTTAACGTGGGAAATTAAATATTTAGTTAGGAAAATTGCACTAAAATATTTTTGCAAAGAGGTTTCCGCTCTACCAATAAAATAGTAGTGTCTAGTTTTTCATGCTACACTCTCAAACACATTGGGAGAAATTTACTAGGACCATCGTTACATAAACCAGTCCTAATCCAAACTATGTAATCTGTGTGTTCATATTATGGCCACAAGTCTTGGTCTGATGGTGGATCTAATGGCCTGAACTGAAAGCATTATACTATTATTGAAGTCTTCTCAAAGAGGTTGTCTTTTGGAATGGTTTTACTTTAAAGGAGTAGTGCAGTGAAAGATAACTTATCCCCTAGCCAAAGTATATGGGATAAGTCATAGATAGGAGGGGGGGGGGGGGGGTTCGACTGCTGGGACCCCCCACGATCTCCTGAACGGGGCCCCGGCAGTCTGCCAGAAGCAGACGTTCTGACCCCCGTAGGATGCTGTGGCCGACACGCCACCTCCCACCTGTTGGTCGCTGCTTCGTACAGGGGGCAGCACGCCCCCTCCCAGCAGACTGCCAGGGCCCCGTTCAGGAGATCGCGGGGCTCCCAGTGGTCGGACCCCCTGTGATCTATAACTAATTCCATATCCTTTGAAAGTTATCTTTCACTACAGAATTCCATTAATTTATTTTGTTAGGTTCAGGGCTTGACTGGCAGTGAAAAGTAGCCCTTGTACACAAGCTCCGCCAGTCCACATACAATATCACTACTCCAATCTTGTAAAAGAAAAAAAAAAAATGCAGAATTTAGCATGTGCTGTGGTGAATTTTGCTTTATTTGGTCACACCTCTTACCAGACTCTTAAAAGGGCACTGTCATTAAACATGATTTTTGATATTTGATTCCTTATGCCAAATAATTCACTTTTGTAATTGTCTTCCTTTAAAAAAATAAATAAAAAAATAAATAAATTCTGATGTATACTTCTGGCCACCATGGGTCTTGCTTCTTGGCCAGAACACATTCCGTCTGGTCAAAATCTCAGATTTTGGTCTCCTGCTTGTAATGGCAGGAGACCAAACTCAGGAAGTGTTTCTCTGCACTGAGCTAGATTGACAGCTGCACAGAGCCTAACTGACAGCTGTAAAGAGCCTCACTAAAAGCAGCTCCACAGATTAAGCTGTACAGACTAAAGGTTGCAAAGAGCTTTACTGAACGATACACAGACTGAAAGCTGCTGCCCAGAGCTTGAGGTCTTCTATTCATCACAGCGCTGCAACCATGGGAGGGAAGAAGTTGTCCCCCAGCAGGCTTCAGTGATGTCATGCCTGCTGTGAAACGCCCATTTTCTTCTGCTGGGAGATTTCACTATGTGAGCAAGAAGAAAGGTATGATACAGAGCATTTTTAAAGCTCTGAAATTTTTTCTAAAGGCGGGAGGGGTGTTAGGAGTAGTTAGGAAACATATCCTGAGTTAGTTTTAAAAAGTTTATTTAGTGACAGGTACTCTTTAAATAATGTTGCGTGAACTTTAAAAAATTTGGTTTGTCATGCTCGCTAAACTTTTTTCTAAAAAGTATGGTCTGTGGCGAACAGGGTCAATAAGAACAATAAATTAAAGGAATAAGCCTTGAGAAATGTATAACACTGCCTAAGAGCTCTAAAGCCCTGTATAACACCGCTAGGGTCATTTAGGAATGTATTCAAGTAGTTTTAAAGTGTTTTTTAGGCTAAGATAATGTCAAAGTTACTGCGACGTGCGGTAACCCATGGTAACTGACAGCTAGTTTAAAAATACACTGCAAAAGTGTATTTTGTATGCTTTTTAACAATAAAATAAAGGTGCAGGGATCAGTAGTTTTTGCTCTCTCTCTTAGCTTTCTCTCTCCAAAATGGCGACTGCAATGCAGTGCATAGGGCTTTATCAGCCTCTTAAACTCACCCATATGCTGTCTCCTCATTGGCCTGGGAGCTGTATGGCACATAATGCAAAGCAATGATTGTGTAACCTAGGTGTCATGTGATGTTGCTGATAGCTCCATGGTATGCTGGGCTACCCTAACATCATCTCAGTGTTCACAGTACTTCATACAGGTGTCAAAACGCCATGGGTGCCTGGCAATGCTCCAAAGTTCTAAGCGAGACCAGGTTCATCAGTCTCGGCTTGCTCATCTCTAAATATATACTTTTACTATCAACACAAGATGGAAAATAAAAGTGATACATCTAATCACTGGTCAGATTTTTATTTTTTCATTATCCAGCAAACTATACAAGAAAATGCAGCGACGATCAGATGCAGTCATGGGCAAAAGTTACTGATGAGAATCTGGCATCTTTCCTGAAAATATTTGGATTTAAAGGGGTATGCCCATTAAGCCTAAATATAGCTTCCTTGCCACCGTTGGCCTGTTTTTGATTACCAGAGATGACCGGGAAATCAAAAATAACTTAGAGTCTTATGCAAGTTGTGTAATTTCTTAATTCATTAATAGGAGTTGTGTAAAGCCACACCGTTTATATAACCACCAGAGTTGTGTAGACATTGTAGCTCTCCAGTTGCCACAAACAGGGGTGGCCAGGAAGTCATATTTAGTTAATGATTTAATTAATTGATGATTTTGGAGCATTTAAATCTCTGCATTTTGCTGTTCCTATTATTCCCTCTGGAGATGTAAGATTAAGTTGGTTCTGTACTAATTGATAGTGTCTGGTTAACTAAATTGGCAGCTGTCAGTTCAGGTCATCAGAATAAGGCTAGGTTTCCTCCCAAAAAAATAGCCAAAAAAACTGGCACAACTTTTTCCTGCGTTTTTGCAGGGAGATTTTTGGTGTTTCTTCTGCCTTTTTTTCTTTTGTGTGGAAATTGCATTTTTAGCTCCTGCAGTTTCTTCCTAAGGCAGCTTTTACTCATTTCACTGAGTACCTCAATAAAAAAAAATAAAAAAAGATGCAGGAGTGATGGGATGACCATAAGTAGAGAATCAATTTAAGATGTTTTAAAACAAAATAATTTTTTTATTTAAAGCTGAGAACGATTTGGTTTATTTTTTATATATCTATATATGTCCCTTATGCTTCTTCAACACATACAGTATATATTCACTTTAGTATACATAGTATTGGTGCGCTGCACACAGTTCACACTTATGATTGAGCACCGTGTGGACCAATATTGTCTTGCTAATAGGGAATCTATTAAGTGTATGCGGGTTCTGCCCGATCATTCTGTTTATATAAGCAGTATCACAATGTTTGTATTTAATGCAGGTTTTGTGATAATAGTTTTAATATCCAATGCTCTTTTTATATGTGTGGCGCCTTTATACTAACTAATTATACATTTTATAATAAGGATAGTACCGGACAATGTTATTATAATTTAGGTTTATATATGATTACATGCATTACATTATAATTTGCTTGACATATGCAATCATTTTATAGTGGGATATTGCAATGATTGGCTGTAATGGGCGCTGGTGCTGATTCTTTTATTTACTGGTATACTATAACTGTTTTTCCATGTGCGCATGCGCTCTTTATTCGGCTATTTTGGGACTTGTAGTATCGCGAATCTGAACATCCACTTTATATCTGGCTATTTGGTGATCGGCACAAACAACCTTGATACTTCGACGTACCTTTCAACCTACACATGCATATGCAACGTAAACCCTTGCTAAGCAGAATCAGTCACACTGAAATCACACTAGTATCCGGTGCTTGTTTATTACATCACTCAGCGAGGTATGGCGTCTGATGGGGACCTCTCCCACACCTGGCAGGTAACAATATTAATGATTTACCACGCTATATAACACTTTGGATTCCAACACTCCTGAGGAAGTCACCGTGAGTAACGGAATGCGTGAGGTCTTATTTATTTATTGGGCTACACTCTGATTACATTTGTTCACTATTTAAAGTGACTTAATATCGGTATACTTCACCATTGTGTCTCCACCGCTTTTTTCACTATTTTCAGTATTGACTATCAATCTTAGAATCAGTGTAAATACAGTCTGGAATAATGTGAACCAAAGGCCTGGGACACATAAAAGGAGGACTGGGTTCCGGGCGCTTCCCCTCCTAGTAGAGTACTGAATCTTAGGCAGGCAGATCCATAGAATTAAAAAAAAAAAAATGCATGGGATGATATTAATCCTGCTAAAAAAAAACAAAACTCTCAGAACCACCATTAGAGTATAAGATGGTAGCCGGTTAAAATCATATAGTGTAATCGGTTTATGAGAAAGCCCTTTAACATCTGCTGTTTATTTGCTGATAATAGATTACAGAGAAACATAGAATGTGTCAGCAGATAAGAACCATTCGGTCAAGAGTTCCTGCCACTGTCTTATATGAAGGATAGGCTATAAGCGACCACTTCTGCACGAAGGCTATTCCATGCATCCACTACTCTCAGTAAAGATTTTAAACTATGTCCTCTTGTGGTAGTTTTGCTTCTTTTAAACATAAAAACCAAATACACAACACTTGATGAAGTTGCATTTAAAACTCACCTGAGGATTCAAATAAAAAAATATCTGATAAACTGGAGTATTGACATACTGGATATAAAACATACCTTTTAATATTAGGAGTCTCTTAAAAAACATAACCCCACAACAAATAATGATACAATCAAATAACCCTCTCATACAGCACGGTCCACAAGGACCCAAGAGTGAATGCCCTGGTACCAGTAGTTACTATGTAAAGAGAGCACTAACCCCAAGAGGGGGAAGCAATAATATATAAACCTATACACTTGGCAAGTGGTACATATCAGAGTGTGACCAATAGCAGTCAGAGAAAATATGGGCAAAGGCTCGATTACCAAGTCCTGAAATTAAAATCTGACCCTAATGACTCTATTAACACCCTACACAAAAGAACAGATGCACTCTATTGCTACACTCACACTCACTGTGTGGCATGTAACTAGGGCACTGGCCCTAAAAAGAGGGACCCCTGTGCCCCAGGCCCCTACAGTTAACACAAGGTATCAAGTGGAAAGGTAAAGTTCTCATGTGCGGCAAGTTAGATAACACATGTGGCCACTGCCATTGTGACTTGTACTTTGCAAAGTTCCTCCTGGATGTCTCCATAATGAGCCATACATGGGTGAAACATAGCAGATGAGGTATTATTTGTACTTTTGCATTCTATTTTATAGTACTGTTTCAGTATGTGTTATTTATCTTACTGTACATGAGTACTTTGCACTTGTCACTTTGTATTGACTGAATAGTGTAAAGGCCAGAGTCCTGGGGCACGGGGGTCCCCCTTTTAAGGGCAAGTGCATTGGTTACATGCCACACAGTGAGGGTGAGTCTAGCATTAAGGTGCATCTGTTCTATTCTGTAAAGTGTAATCAGAGAGATTAGGGTCAGATTTTAATTTCTAAACCTGGTAATTGAGCCACTGCCCGTATTTGCCCTGATCACTGTTGGCACTGCCTGTATTTGCCCTGATCACTGTTGGCACTGCCTGTATTTGCCCTGATCGCTATTGGTCACACTTTCATATGTACCACCTGCCAAGTTCATAGGTTTATATATTATTGCTGTTTCCCCCTCTTGGGGTTGGCATTCTATTTACATAGTGATTACTGGTACCAGGTACCGTGCTGTTATTTGTTCATATCACTATTTGTGCAAACATCATGCGGTATAACTAGGATATTCTTATGGGTTACTTGTGAGTACATAACGTTTTAATGGATTCTTTTTAATGTCATTTCTGCTCCTTTATACTTAAAGGGGTACTACCGTGGAAAACTTTTTTTTTTTAATCAACTGGTGCCAGAAAGTTAAACGGATTTGTAAATTACTTCTATTAAAAATCTTAATCCTTCCAGTACTTTTTAGGGGTTGTATGTATACTACAGAGGAAATGTTTATCTTTTTGGATTTCTCTTATGTCACAACCACAGTGCACTCTGCTGACCTCTGCTGTTCATTTTAGGAACTGTCCAGAGCAGGAGAAAATCCCCATAGCAAACATATGCTGCTCTGGACAGTTCCTAAAATGGACAGCAGAGGTCAGCAGAGAGCACTGTGGTCGTGACATAAGAGAAATCCAAAAAGAAAAGCATTTCCTCTCTAGTATACAGCCCCTAAAAAGTACTGGAAGGATTAAGATTTTTTAATAGAAGTAATTTACAAATCTCAGTATATTCAAGACGTTCGGCACTGCTTACTTCTGTACCTATGGCGGGCGGACACTGAGTCGCTATAGCGGCAGTGGACTAGGTGGTGCTCGGACACATATAAGATGTAACCTTGGTATACTTGATAGAAGAATGAAAAGTCGTCACTCACCGCAAAATTTATTGCACATACTCACTGCCTGATACATGATCATAGGGAGGACAGTAGATGGTAACCGGGGGGGGGGGGGGGGGGGGTGTATCACAGAGAGGCGACACCGATGTTTCGCACTAATTAATGCTTCGACGGTTTAAAAATCTGTTTAACTTTCTGGCACCAGTTGCTAAAAAAGTTTTCCACGGTAGTAGCAGCGCACAGGTACATCGATGATCAAGGGAGCGCATGTGCCCGAAATGCGTCCGAATTCAGTGGTGTGGTCACAGTTAGGCTGGGTTCACATCACGTTTTTACCAATACGGGACCGCATACGGCTGGGGGGAGCTAATACCTTGCGCTCCTGGATCCCTGCTGTATGCCGCCCATATGTAATTCATTTCAATGAGCCGGCCGGAGTGAAACGCTGACTCCGGTCGGCTCATTTTTGCCCTGTATGCGGTTGTCCACCGGACCTCAAACCGTGGTCGACTACGGTTTTAGGTATGGGACAAAAATGAGCCGATCGGAGTCAGCGTTTCACTCCGGTCCGCTCATTGAAATTAATTACATACAGGCGGCATACAGCAGGGATACTGGAGCGCAAGGTTTTAGCTCCCCCCAGTCGTATGCGGTCCCATGTTGGTAAAAACGTGATGTGAACCCAGCCTTAGGTGGTGTGCATTGTCCTGTATCATGGAATTTTAAATGGCTCAATAAAAGTTTGAAGTTTTATTGAGTGACGCTGGATCGTATTGCTTCTTTCTCATGGATACAGTGACTTTTGGGCCTACTTTGGCAACAGAGTTGCTAATTAAATTTTTCTTTTTCTGGATTCACTGACAAAAAACCACAATGATTTAAAAAGGTTATAGATTAGATGTCCATGTCTATAAAATAATTTTTATCATTTACTTTGAGCTGTAAAATTATGGTAATCATAATCACAATGATTATAGACGTGTATTTTTTCCAAGGTCTTTCTGGAATTTCTGGACAGCAACCCTGTTTAGCCCCAGGGCCTGGATGCTGCCTCTGCACCCCCTATAGCATTACCCCTGAAAATATCCATGCTATCTACAACCAACAAATGCAAGTTTTAATAAGAATAAACAGGACAAGAAAAAATAATGATTTATTAACATCAATGTTAGTAATAGTAACAATGAGGCTCCGTTGGTTCTTTGACAACAATATGGCTGCACTGGCTGCAGGAATAGTAACAGTGCATTGTGAAGTATTGTTACACTTAGGCTAGGTTCACACTGTGGAATTTCTGGGCAGAATTTCTGTCAGAGATCGAGCCGACGGCTCTAGGACCAAGCAGACTGCATTGCTGCCCCAATAGACTGCAATGCATTTCTGGGTGGATCTTTTGGGAGACCTGCTCAGAAAGGCATTGCCATCTATGGGGACGGCAATGTAGTCCGCGCGGTCCTAGTGCTGCCAGCTTGATCTCCGGCAGAAATTCTGCTCAGAAATTCCACAGTGTGAACCTAGCCTTAGGGTCTATTCACACGGCAGAATTTCCGCTTGCGGAATTTCACCTCAAATTAAAGCCCATAGACTTCTATTGGATTCTGCACTCCCATTTACACTTCTGAATTTCTGCTTGCGGAAATTCAGAAGTGTGAATGGGAGTGCAGATTCCCATAGAAGTCTATGGGCTTTAACTTGAGGCGGAAATTTTGCCGTATGAATAGACCCCTCACTGTGATATGTGGCTTATCCTTGTCCTTATGTCACTTTATTGCATCTCAATATTTTCTGACAAATGAAATAAGATAATATAGACACAGCTGCTCATTGCTAATACTAACATTAGTAAACTATGTACAGTTCTCAGCTACATTTATGACACTGTTGGACTCTCGCGTCTTTAGTTGGCAGGGTATTTTCAGTAGTATTTGTTCACCAACACAGTTATTTTCAATTGTTATACAGCTTAAGACATAACAAGCAATGACGTTGAAATTGAATAAAATATATTTTTTGCCCTTTCAGCAAAAACGGCTACACATCTCTCATGTAAAGTCCTTAGAAACAGCTTCTACAAAGTTTGGCGCTGACATCAATATTGCAATTGTGGCAATAATGGCAAAAAGCGAGAATGCTACAAGACACAGGCGGTCAATGACTGCAGCAGCAAACTTCCATTCACTGCAGATCTCTTCTCCTTCGTCCTGGTCTCTGAAACGCCTGGCAATGTACTGCACCTCCTCCAGTATCTTGGTTATTTCTGGCATACATTCTCTCAAACATTTCTTCGGGATGAGATCGCTGTCTTCCAGAGAAGGGCATGTTACTCTTCCACACATAACCCCAGAGTCACTGTTAGGTGGGCAACAAGGGCTCTCCAGGTTGTGATACCCACAGTAAAGGATGTTGCCATTGGTAGACTGGTGCCCAGATGCCATGTTCATTTCAATACTGCTCATACTTGAATGGTGGTTTGGGTATATATACTTACAAGGGATCGGTCTTTTATTTTCCCCAGGTTTTCTCATCCTTAAAAACCATGCACACCAGTTGAGCAAGATCACCCTTACCTGAAACAGAAGATTGGAAAGATCACATCACCTGGTGCAAATATAAAAATGATATTTGATACCTGCCCCATAGATATGACCAAATAAAATCTTTGTATCACGTCTCAGGACCTACTATGGGACACTTCTGATTCTGAGCGGAGTATGGGATTTCTTTTTACCATATGTTGTGTAAGGGTGAGGTCACATGTGCCGTATTTTGCTGCATATTTGCTGCTGCACAATTTCCTACCCATTGAGGTAAATAGGTAGCAAAATAAGCTGCATATTTTGCTACACATTGGGGGAGATTTATTAAAGTTGTCTATGTCCCGCATCAATATAGATCAAACCACAGAGCGTTAGGCCGATCTATTGTGCACCTAATTTATCAAAAGGCGCAGGGTCTTGCTAAATTCTGCGCACAGACTTCGTGATCTATGCTTTAGACTGTATTTAAAGCTGCTCCAGCATGGTCTGACATTTCGGCGTACTTACAGCCGATGCGACTTGTCGCTGAAAAGTCGCTTTTGATAAATTCAGCACCAGTGCATTTTCCAATGCATTTCCTTCTAAAATAGACTTGCATGCATCATGTTCTAAAAATCCTCTAGAGCAAAAGTCGCAGAAAAGTCGCACATATTTAGAAAGGAAAAACAAGTCTAAATCCTTTGATAAATTTCCCCCATTGACTTCAATGGATAGAAAAATACGCAGCAGCAAATACGAAGCAAAATATGGCACATGTGACCCTACCTTTAGTGTCCGTTTGCACGGGTGGATTACCTATGGAATTTCAGGAGCGGATTTGCTGTGGAAAATCCTCTGTGGATTTTGCTACCATTGATTTCAATGGGGCTGAAGGAAAATCTGGAAATCTGCCTCTACTGCGGATTTTCTGCTGACCCATTGAAGTCAATGGTAGCAAAATTTGCTGTGCAAATTCCGCAGATAATCTGCCCGTATGACCGTACCCTTAAACTGTAATTCAGTTGTGGGTATTGGGCCTGAGAGTGATTGAAATAAAGGTGCTCAATCTACTCGGGCACTTATTGGAGGATCTTGCCCTCCTGATGCCCAGGTCCTACACCCTGTTAAATGATCTGTTCTAGTAGATGGTGTTGTAGCTGTCTATCTTGTAAGCTCTAACAGCAAATTTCCAGAACATCATAGTGTTTTATGAACCAGCAGGGTTTGTTGTCTGCCAGTCTTGGCATTTTCCTTTGTCAGCAGAACACTTCTTTCATGTAGTCTGTCAGCAAAGCTTTCTCCATTTAATTCGACTATTGCTGTCCTGGTGATGTTATATGATAGTTGGCTTGAAATATTTTATTTTACACATGGAAATGAGTTTTATTATAAAAGTGTACTCTGATGGTGCCATCAAGTTATACAGATTTGTAAATTATTTCTGTTTAAAAATCTTAATCCTTCCAGTACTTATCAGCTGCTGTATGCTGTAGAGGAAGTTGTGTAGTTCTTTCCAGTCTGACCACAGTGCTTTCTCCTGACCTGTGTCCATGTCAGACTGTCCAGAGCAGGAGAGGTTTACTATGGGGATTTGTTTCTACTCTGGACAGTTCCTGACATGTACAGAGGTGTCAGCAGAGATTACTGTGGTCAGACTGGAAAGAGCCATACAACTTACTCTGTAAGCTTATAAGTACTGGAAGGATTGCGATTTTTATTAAGAAGTCATTTACAAATCTGTTTAACTTTCTGGAACCAGTTGATCTTAAAGCATTTGTTTTTCACTCTTTTAATGCCAAATTTTCCATTCCTAAGCTTCATGCAGATTCCCCCCAACAATGCTGTGCATCAGGTTATAGTCTTATAGACGTATGAAACACAGTGGGTTGGCATACTGAACATTATACATGGTTGGGGCACATTTTGTACATGTAAGAATTTGTAGTACTCAATAAGATTGGATTAAAGAGGCACTGTCAGGTCTTCACTGTTACCCTATCCGAGGGCAGCTTAGAATAATTTGCTTTTATCTGATTCAGTAATTTCATGTGAAAAGCTATTTAAATGCTTCCAGGACACATTAAGGAAAGCATCTGAGCCCGGCTACCCCCACTAACACAGAACATAGTCAACCCTTGTGTGGGCAGAAGAAGCCGAACTCACAGGATCTCTCTATTTTACAATTTCCATTAGTCCACAATTATTGACATAGCAATTATTGCCTGAATTATCTATTAACCCATGACTGACTTCACTGGGTTTCACTGTTTGACTGTTTTTTTTCTAAATCAAATCCTATTAAAAATCAAGAATAAAACATATAATTAGATACCCCTTTTATTGTTCATGATACATAGGTCTAGATATAGTTTTTGTAGCTTTTTTTTACAGGGGTTTGTAAAATATACCATGAATGGTGGTTTTGGGTGGAATTAATTTATATTAAGAGCATTTTAATATGTGTTTTAAAGTTTTATAGAAAAGTCTATGAAAAAAACAAATAAGTAAAGGACCCAAAAATGTGTCAAAACTGAAGGAATATGCCACAAATATTTTTGTAGTCCACTATTGGCTTTTAGCAAACATCTGGATATTTGTACACAAAATAAAAAAAAAAATCATAAAAACAACAAAACAAGGTCCAGAATTACTATGGGAAATGTGTATCTGACACTTTTCTGCAGGTCCTAAAAGAGGTGTGGGCTATGTAAAAAAGGGGCATGGCTATAGATGTGCCACTGTGACCCAAAAATGTGCCAGATTTTGACTTAAAATTTTGTGCAGTTTGAGCCAACTAATTAAGCAGCATGAACCTTCACAGTCATAGACAGAAATGATAACTCTCCTCCTGTGTATGGAATCACACCAAGGGTTTACATTTCGTCATGTTTTCATGATTTATATCTGTTTGCACTACATTCTTCTGGTATAGGCATTAGTTTTGGTCAGATGATTATCGCAAGGGTACAGTTACACAGTTAAATAGTACAATGGAGGAGATTTATGAAATGCCAATCTTAAAGGGGATGTCCTACTAAGAAATCTTATCCCCTATCCAAAAGATAGGGGATAAGATGTCTGATTGCAGGGGTCCCACCACTGGGGACCCCCGCAATCTCTCATGCAGCACCCACATCTGGCAGCTGCACGCAGAACTTGAGGCTCCATGTCTGAAACCTCAGGACCACGGGGCCGGAGTATTGTGGTGTCAGGCAGTGACAGGTGGGTGCTGCATAAGAGATTGCAGGGGTCCACAGTGATCAGACATATTGTCTTAGGGCCCGGGGTACCCCTTTAAGACTTATCCCTTAAACACAAGATAAGAGCATAGGTGTATGGCCACAGTGGATCCAAAGCCTGGGACTCCCATTTTCAAAGTGGGATCTCAAGTCTTCTGTGTTTTGCCACTCCATTCACTGTTTATGGGAGCAGCTGGAGAAACGTCTTTATGGTGGAACAACTCCTTTATACAGAAGTGTATGGGAATAAAGGAATAAAATGTGCCAACATTTGCAACAAAGATTATTTCTAATATTTGCAGCACTTTCTGTCTTAAAAGGGCATTCCCATATTTTATTTTGGCCAACAACTTTCAGACTTGGTCCTGTCCCTTTATCTGTAGTCCCCTCAGCCAGAGTCCCTCCATGCTAGTAGGGCTCTCCTGGAGGGCTACCCCTAGTCGCCTCTTGATAATGTGTATAAATGTATATATCCATATATTTTATTATAGTTTGTCTATGTATAGGACCTTAGAGGTCATGTGCCTTTAAATAATTGTGTTATGTTAAGGTTCAAGGACCTTTGGGTCATGTGACATACCCACAGTTCCTTGGGTCAGGACTGACAGGTTTGCAGAACCAATGAGCTTTGTCCCACCCCCTTAATATATAAGGGGCTGCTGCCACTAAATTCTCTCTCTTGTTCCTGGCACTTAAAGAAAGCACATCTCAGCACAATCATCAATTCAAGCTAGGCCTGAAGCCTTATCTTCCGCAGTTACTAAACCGTGAGTTATCCAGCTCAAAACTACAAATCCTGTGTGACTACTGCAACTCCAAAATACCCTAAATTCAGTAGCACAAACCTAAGCTCATTAACCTCAGAAGTCCCAGCAAACCTGTGAGAAGCCTGTACCACGGTCCTCTGCTAAAAGACTGTTATGTTACCTGCAGTTGCATGAAATATACAGTAAAGTTTATTCTGGTTTTCATCATCTTCTGCTGTGGACATTCATTTATTCCTCCCTATCGTTTTGGGACGGTTGGCGGTAGGACCATTGCATTGAGGAACCTCACCCTGGTGTCACGACAATTAAGTGTTAAGCCTATACACTACTCTACCACTCCGCAACACCCCAGACACCATCAACCCTCAAGCTCACCACATACTCTTAAAGGGGTTTTCTCACATTTATTTCCTACCTTCAGGATAGGGGATAATATGTTAATCGTTTGTGGTCCAACCCTAGGACTCCCACTTATTTTGAGAACAGGGACAAAACTATCCCAGAATGAATGATGAGCACCAAGCATATGTGGACAACACTCCATTAGTTCTTTATGGGGCTGCTAAACAATCCCAAGTTCAACGCTCAGCAATGTTCAGCAATCCCACAGAGAATGAATGGAGTGCTGGACATGAACATGTGGTGGGCACCAGTCAGCCCAGAAAAATTTGGTCCTTAGGATCGATATGGGTCCCAGTGGTCAGACCCCCACCAATCCACTTGTTATCGCCTATTCTGTAAATAGAGGATAATGGGAAAATGATGTCAATAAATAAAAAATCTGTCTGAAAGTTGTTGACCATGATCCCTCGGAGTTAACCCAACCATTTTCCTGCCACCTTTCAAAACTAGATACTAGAGAGAAATATAAAAAAATTTTCCCGAATGTATTCTTATGCTACAAATCGATTGATATATTCCCCCTTCTCAAAAAACTAATGACAATGATGAGTGACATAGAGAAATATCTAGTATTCTGCTTTTCACCCTAGAGTTGTCCTCATATATCATCCAAGCATCATTAGCTGCTCAGGGTTTTATTTCACTTGAAGCCTCATGGAGAAGTTTATGAGATGTGCTGTTAGAGTTAGGGCTGGAGCATATGTCGCTTGGCACCTGCTTTATGTTTAGCCTCACAGAATCTTCCAGCCATCCATTGCCAGACCCTATGTATTAACCTTCTATCTTTCTTGCTCAATAAAGCATTCAAAGAATAACGATGCTCCTGCAGTTACGACATTTTACGTACTTTCTGTTGGCAACACGATGTCTAGTTTACTAAGCAGAAAGGAAACCAGCACAGTGGAAATCCAATGTACTGTATGTTGTTGTATGCAGAAATAAGTATAATATCCTGAATCTTCCTAATGATGACAAAAAAAATATCCACAAGTTCTATTTAAAGGTTTATCTCTTTTGTCTGTCTTTTATGGGGAAGTTATTACACAGGAGAATATACATATCCGTCATTCTACTAGACTATGTTAAAATGCCATAAACCTTATGAACACAGACAAGATCTTAAGAATACTTTCAAATCTCAACCTCATGTGTCTGACTAACTTGTGTCTTTAAAAATTAAAGCAAAAGCAACTTGGCAAATAATCACATATCTACAGTTTTCAAAGAGATGTGCTTTATTGCATTCGTTGTACGATTGTGGTGGCCCAGTACAGGAGTTATACCCCTGCACCCTTACTGTCCTGTCTGGCGGACTCTATTGTAGTGTCCCTAGTCCCCTCTTAAGCTGTGTAACCTTGTGTCATCTATTTCATTGTCTGTATAATGCATATGCAAGGCAGATACAGTGGTGCCGAGCACCGCTGGTGTAGCGTAGCAGAAATCCCTCTAGTACCGCAGTCAAGTCAGACCTTAAACAATGTATATGCTGGGCTACAGGTGGTGTTATTTACAGTATAATGCACATAGTGCAATGTGAATATGTCCGAAGAGAATAAAGATGCACTCACCACGTCTCGTAGAAGATAGCTTCTGTTTATTGCAGTGCAAATTCAAACAAGACCCTTTCAGCCAGTGTTGGGAGAAGGTGCAGGACGTCTCATCCTGCACCTACTCCCAACACTGGCTGAAAGGGTCTTGCTTGAATTTGCACTGCAATAAACAGAAGCTATCTTCTACGAGACGTGGTGAGTGCATCTTTATTCTCTTCGGACATGTATAATGTATATACCGTTAAATGTTGTTGCTAAGTCTTGTATCCAGGGAAGGTGTCAGTGACCAGATGACTTGTGGGTGACCTATAGGACCCCTCCAAAGTTTCCCCCATATAAACCCTGGGAGGTGCTAGTTCAGTATCTTCTATTTGAGTTTTGTGCTGAGGGCAGTGAAGTCAAGACCTAAGAGTGTCTGTTGTCCTGAGAAGACCAAAGGCCTACCACGCAGCCACGCTTCCACTAACCAAGTGCCCCACAGGTGAAAGTCAAAACCTGATAAGCTACACAAGGGGTGAAGTCTAGTAAGTCCTAGTCAAGTTAGTCAACATCAGTCTGTCTAAATTCAGCGTGGGTCTGCAGCAATTAATCCAAGTCCACTACAAGTCCCAGCGAACCCGCAAGTCTCTAAAGTCACTGGTCACTTCCTTAGGCCTAACTGAGCTGTAAAGACTATTCCATCTGTCTACCACAGTAAAGCTGCCGTTGTTCCGTAACTTGGCGTCAGAGTAATTATTTTCCCCGTGCCTAGCCCAGGATCCAGCGGCCTTACCTTCAGGGGGTGTAGAGGTATAACCACGCCCTGGCGTCATGAACACAATGGGTTAATGGCATTTGCCCCTAGGGTAATAACATCTGCCCTCCATCACACCCTCACCACACAATGCTATGCTATTGCATAACAGGGAGATCAGCATTCTACTGGTACTCTCTGCCAGGCTGTATCATAGGAGCAATGATCAGGTGGCAGAGCGATGCCACACTGTGATAGACACACTGTACTCCCTGAAAACAAAATACCCATGTACTGTGCCCCCTTTATAAAATAATGTCACAAACAGTGCCCCCTAAAAATAATTATAATACATACATCTTGTTCTCCTTAAAATGAATTATAATACACACTGTGGCCCCCTTAATTTTAACACATATTCCCCTGTTCTGAAAACAAGATTACCCCCGGCGCAAGAAAAAGATACTTACCTTTCCCCTTTCCTGTGCTTTCCTCTAGAAATGCTTTCTATCCAGACCTGGCTCCTGGGTAAGGAAGTAGGTGGCATGATGACATAATGATGGTGCCTGCATCTCAGAGGAAAAGGATTGCAACCTTAAATTGTATCAATGTCCTAAGGACGAAGATACAGTACAACCAAATTCAGAGACCTGCATTGGGGTCTCTGAGTTGGAATTAATCTTACCTTGGGATATTTTTCAAATACATTTTTAATGTTAAGATGTTATCCTAAATTCTCTATTTATAAGCATTGTAAAAGTTGTGTAATTTGTTATCTTGTGGCATAGTTAGTCTTGTTAATAATATTTCTTGACCATTAAGAAACACTTACCCATTTAGGCATTTTTCCTGCTTGGGGATCATGGTGGTGAAACTGTAGAACCAGTACTGTGACAACCACGGAGAGTCCAACAATGACCATTATGCTTGCAAAATACTGAGCTGCAAGTAAAAAAAAAATACATGAATGTCTAGTTAGAATCAATGTACTGAAAATATTCCTGCAGCCCAAGACTGTGAACAATATAAGGTAATGACTGCTTTTCAAGGCACATTAATGTTGTAAAATAGGAAATCAATGGGTTAATCATCAATTATCAGTTCATGTAGTCGAGAATATTACAGGTCTGTTTTGTACAGAGTTGCAATAGGGATTTCCTGTTGGAGTTTCCTCCCTCCAACTAAAAGTCTCAGGATCCCTTGTTTGTAAGTGTAAGGTCACTTTTCTCCCTCCCACACGAGTCCCCTCACCCTTTGCAGTACACTTGAGTTACAATTCCCTGCAGCCCTGTGGAGAAAGGTCTCCTTCCCACTCAGCGGTCGCTCTAGTCCATGAAGCAGGACGGGCTCCCTTTCAACACCTAACTAGTAATGTAATTTATCGGGCTGCTAAACACAAACATCGGGGCAAAGATAACATAAGAATTGTCAGACAGTCATCAAAAACAGGTGCAGACATTATATTATGAACTACACTAGTTTTACAGCCACGGTAGCATAGTCAAATATAAAAAAAAATTCTGGTATACCCCTTTAACACACATGTAGGGTACATTATAGCAAGCGATCAGACAGTTTTGTGCTGATGCATTCAGTTTACGGAGAATGAGAATTTTACTTGACACATAACTGGTCATCAAACTTTTTTACACATAGTTCCCACAATGTTCACTCTGTATACATGGAGAGCCACTACGGGACACTATGAATTGCAGTGGCATTTTTAAACTACAATTACCCTGAAATACGTCAGTGTCTCGGAGGAATTCATAGTGTGTGATGCCGGCACCAGATTTATGCTGATCACATTTTGAGCAGCATAAAAGTGATGACAGGTTTGTTTAATCCCTGTTTTCTTTTTTTTTGTGGTGCTGCACTGATGTGTCCTGCTGCTGTTCCCAAATACGTTTTATCAGCGATCTGTAGTACATTTGTCTTCCCTCATACGTGCATACCACATGCCTACATCAAAGCAGTCTACTATTTTGTATCTGTAACAAGTCTAGATACAGGGAAAGTCCTGGCAAATGTAATCACCTGCTGGTGTTTTACAAAAATGCTGATTTTTTCTGCGTATTGTTGTGCATTTTTCTGCCCTCATCAGTGCATACCGCATACGTACATACAAGTAGTTTACCATTTTGTACCTGTTAATCTGTCAAGGGCCTACATACTGTGAAAGTCCAAATAGTACTCACCGGCTGGTGTTTTACAAAAATTACAGAGTTTTTAGGCTCATTGTAGCGCATTTTTCTGCCCTCATCAGTGCATACCGCACACGTACATCCAAGTAGTGTATCATTTTGCACTTGTTAATCTGTCAAGGGCCTAGATACTGTGAAAGTCCAAACAATAGTACTCACCGGCTGGTGTTTTAGAAAAATACAGATTTTTTTCTGCGTATTGTTGCGCATTTTTCTGCCCTCATCAGTGCATACCGCATACGTACATCTAAATAGTGTACCATTTTGTACCTGTTAATCTGTCAAGGGCCTACATACTTTGAAAGGACAGCCAAAAGT
The DNA here is from genome assembly GCF_029499605.1 of Hyla sarda. Lineage (NCBI taxonomy): Eukaryota > Metazoa > Chordata > Amphibia > Anura > Hylidae > Hyla > Hyla sarda. The sequence goes on from NC_079189.1 coordinate 224,023,241, forward strand.
AATCACCTGCTGCTGTTCTAGACAAATACTGTTTAAAGAGTAGTGAAGCGTATTGTAATAACCTCATATACGCACTAAGTATCACAGGCAGAGAAGTGCCAGGACGTGCACAGAGGAGTGGCAGTGGCCTAAATAGTTCAGGCAGAGTTGGCAGCAGACTAGGGGCGAGTGGCAGCAGGAGTCGCAGCGAGAGGCCTGAGCTCCCGTTATCAGCCAGTGGTCGTGTCTCGACCAGCAACTCATCTGCCGTCGTCGATTGGTTAACACGCTCATCCACTTCATCACAAGTTACATCTGACACCCCCAGTCAAAAGTCTGTGGGTACCTCAGACACAATCCTCAGTTGGCATGGCCTGGGAGCAGTCCCTGTCCTCCCATTGCCTTTGTCCTATGCTGTTCCCTCTCCTAGAGAAGTATCTTATGCTGTAGGTTCAGCTCCACTATTCACTGAGGACGATCTAATAGAGGACAGTCAGCAGCTACTGCCCAGCCAAGAAGGGGAGGAGACACGCGCCGCTTGCTCCGCTAGGCGGCCAAGTAGTGATGCGGAGAGGAACGTGGAAGGCGGTGTTGCCAGGGTTCAGGGTCCTGAAGCAGACACTGTTGGGGAACCTGAGGAGGACATGAGTGACATGCAGACACCTGTTGATGATGATGAAGCCGATCGCAATTGGGAGCCGGGTGCAGAAGGGGCTTCATCATCATCAGGAGAAGAGAGTTGCAGGTTGCCCTTGAGGCAGCAGCTGAATCAGCAAGGTGGTAGCACGGTTGACAGTCAGCATGGTGGCAGGAGTGGAAATTCTGGAGCTAAACGTGCCCGGGGGAGACCACCTGCTTACCTTTCCGGGAGGTAGTGGAACAGGGGTTCCTGGAGACGGCGCCAGTTCACGTAGCCACATGCAAGATATGTCAGCAGAAGGTGAAGCGTGGCCAGGGTCCCAATGTCGGCACCACGGCCCTGTGTCAACACATGCTTCACCACCATAAAGCGGCCTGGGAGAACCGTGGCTCCGATGTAGTGGTCCAGCCTGCTGCATCACCCAGTGGCCATCCTCTCCCTCCTTCATCCAGCCAAGGCTCCACCACCTCAGCCGAAGGGAGCTGTATGTCAAACCCTCCTTCTGTCGCTCCAGATGCTCCTGCTTCTCCCGCTTTTAGTCAGCCATTCCGCCAACAATCCATCGGCGAAGCCATGTCCAAGAGACAACAGTATCCGCCCACTCATCCAATGGCGCAGAAGTTGAATGTGCTCCTGTCCAAGTTGCTGGTGCTGCGATCCCTCCCTTTTCAAGTGTTGGACTCTACACCTTTCAGAGAATTGATGGCTTGTGCCGAGCCGAGGTGGAGAGTCCCAAGCCGTTATTTCTTTGCGAATAAGACAGTACCAGCCCTGCATAAGTTTGTACAAGAGAAGGTGGGCCAGTCCTTGAGCCTGTCAGTGTGTTAAAAAGTGCACGGCAGTGCCGACGTGTGGAGCTGTAACTACGGTCAGGGACAATACTTGTCTTTTACGGCCCACTGGGTAAATGTGGTTCCTGCACAGCCACAACAGCAACTTGGACAGGTCATACCGCTTCCTCCTCCATGCTCTCGCTCTCAGGCAGTTGGTCCTGTGACAGTGTGCGACTCCGCCTCCTCATCCTCTACCGTGTCCTCGGCCTCCACTGCACGTACAAATCTCGGTGGCCCTTCATCGTACCATGTGTGTAGGGCACGGCGGTGTCAAGCTGTTCTTCACATGGTTTGCCTTGACGAACTGAGTCACACAGGGGTGGAACTGCTAAAATTCAATCATCAAGAAATCCGAGTATGGCTTACTCCACGAAATCTGGAAATGGGAACCATGGTGACCGACAACGGGAAGAACATTGTGTCCGCGCTGCGACAAGGAAGTGTGAAACATGCGCCCTGCATGGCACATGTGTTGAATCTGGTTGTCAAGCGCTTCCTGACGTCTTCACCCCATTTGCAAAACATCCTGACAATGGTAAGGAAACTATGCAAGCACTTTATCCACTTTATCCGCAAAGCACACCCTCCTTGAGCTGCAGCATCAGAACAGTATCCCACAACATAGTCTTATTTGTGACGTTGCCACACGTTGGAATTCCACCCTCCATATGTTGGACAGACTATACGAACAAAGAAAAGCCATCACAGATTTCTTGATGATCCAAGCAGATAGGAGTACTCCCCTGTGTAACTTCAATGTGAACCAGTGGCAGCTCATACGTTACACCTGCCGTTAGCTGAGGCCCTTTGAGGAAGCCACATTATTTGTAAATCGCCTGGATTATGGCATGAACGACGTAATTCCAATCCTACATTTTCTACAACAAATGATTGAAACAATGGCTGGTCACGGCAATGGAGAAGTTGCAATGGAGACATCTCAAGGCTACATGAGCCCTGTGGGGGCTGAACTGGAGGAGGAGGATGAGGGGCAGAGTGGAGCACAGTTTAGGTTGGATGAGATGGCCGGTGTTTCTAGTCATCGGACAGGAGAGGAGGAGCAGGAGCAGCCAGAGGAGCTAGAGGGTTATGAGGAAGGCGGGACAGAGGACCCAGACACACCGTGGCAGTATGCAGTGGAGATGGAGGCAGGTAGTCCCTCCGAGTCACTGTCGCAAATGGCACGATGCATGCTCAGTTGCTTGCGTAGTGACCCCCGAATTGTCAAAATTCATCAGCGGGATGACTTCTGGCTCTCCACCTTATTGGACCCTCGCTACCATCCCAGAATGGGGGCCTTTTTTAGTGTCAAAAGGATAAATTTGTTGAACATAGATTAAACATGAACAATAGTATCAGTACATGTTACAGTAATGAGGGCACATACATCCATCGGTAACATATAATAATACAGTGCCTTAATAGTAGTAGAACATTAGACTACAAAGTAATATCAGTAAACAACCAGGGGTAGAGACAGGGTAGGTAGGGGAGGGTAGTGATAAGATATTCCATTTCACTAGTTCCTAGGCCATGGTCGGGTACAAATAAAGAAGAAACGCAATTACAATGACAAATATGACATATATGGGGGCCTTTTTTACACCCACTGAATGGGAGGACAAACTGACCTACTACAGAGAGATCCTACGTAGTCAGTTGGCCGATGACTATCGGCGACATGGTCCAGCCACTCGCAGGTCTGACTGCACTCACCTTCCACTGCCATGGCTGCTGGGGAGTGGAGCAGTAGCAGGAGCAGTACCAGCTCCATCAGCAGCAGCCTGAGTCTACAGTCGCTGATGAGTAGCTTTCTTCACCCGCATAGTGAAGCAACTCATCAGCAGCAGGTAGACATGGAGCAGGACCTGAACCAGCAGGTGGTGGCATACCTTGACATGGCCATACCAACAAACATTGAAGATCCGCTGGACTTCTGGGCAGCCAAACTTGATTTATGGCCAGAACTAGCAGAGTTTGCCCTGGAAAAGCTATCCTGCCCAGCCAGTAGTGTGCCATCAGAGCGGGTGTTTAGTGCGGCCGGGGCCATAGTCACCCCAAGGCGAACTCGTCTGTCCACGAAAAATGTGGAGAGACTGACCTTTGACAAGATGAATCAGGGATGGATCAGCCAGGATTTCCAGCCACCAATGCCAGATGCCTCAGAGTAGATTGACCATGCTGCTACACCAACCCTTCCCAATTATGGTTATGAAACCCTCTTGGGTTATCAATTAGGTTTATGAAAACCTCTTGGATACTGCGAATGTCTGCTCCTGACTCATCCTGTGTCTTTCAGGAACTACTTGCCTCACGGATGCTTCTGGCCTTGTGCCTTTAATTTTTGGAAGTTTAGCAGTACCTAAATACTGTTACGCCGAGCGCTCCGGGTCCCCGCTCCTCCCCAGAGCGCTCGCAGCGTTTTCCTGTTCGCAGCGCCCCGGTCAGACCCGCGGTTCGCATCCCAGCCAGCTTACCAGTCTCGTTCCCCGTCTGTACAGTCCCGGCGCGCGCGGCCCCGCTCCCTAGGGCGCACGCGTGCCGGCTCTCTGTGATTTAAAGGGCCAGTGCGCCACTGATTGGCGCCTGGTTCAAATTAGTGTAATCACCTGTGCACCTCTCTATATAACCTCACTTCCCCTTCCCTTCCTTGCCGGATCTTGTTGCCATTGTGCCAGTGAAAGCGTTTCCTTGTATGTCCCAAGCCAGTGTTCCAGACCTCCTGCCGTTGCCCCTGACTACGATCCTTGCTGCCTGCCCTCACCTTCTGCTACGTCCGACCTTGCTCTTGCCTAATCCCTAGTCAGTCGGGGTTGAGTCGCTATCGGGTGGAACGACCTGGGGGTTACCTGCCGCAGCAAGTCCATCCCCCTTTGCGGCGGGCTCTGGTGAATACCAGTAACCCCTTAGACTCCGTAACCCTGGTACGGCCCACGTCATCACCCCACTGACACAGAGGATCCACCACCAGTATCCTCACAGTACCTGGATCCTGACAAATACATGCTTAATGCGAATTTCAACATTGATCTTTAAATGTAAGGGGTTATGAAACCCTCTTGGGTACTGCAAATGCCTGCTCCTGACTCATCCTGTGTCTTTTTCAGGAACTACTTGCCTCACTGATGCTTCTGACCTTGTGCCTTTAATTTTTGGAAGTTTAGCAGTAGCTAAATACATGCTTAATGTGAATTTCAACATTGATCTTTAAATGTAAGGGGTTATGAAACCCTCTTGAGTACTGCGAATGCCTGCTCCTGACTCATCCTCTGTCTTTTTCAGTAACTACTTGCCTCACTGATGCTTCTGGCCTTGTGCCTTTAATTTTTGGATGTTTAGCAGTAGCTAAATACATCCTTAATGCGAATTTCGACATTGATCTTTAAATGTAAGGGGTCATGAAACCCTCTTGGGTACTGCGATTGCCTGCTCCTGACTCATCCTATGTCTCTTTCAGGAACTACTTGCCTCACTGATGCTTCGGGCCTTGGGCCTTAAATTTTTTGGATGTTTAGCAGTAGCTAAATACATGCTTAATGCAAATTTCAACATTGATCTTGCAATGTAAAGGGGTTATGAAACCCTCGGGTGTACTGCTGATGCCTGCTCCTGTGTCTTTCAGGAATTACTTGGCTTACTGATGCTTCTGGGCTTGGGCCTTCAATTTTTGGATGTTTAGCACAAGATAAATACATGTTTAATAGACATTTAAACTTTGATCTTTCAATGTAAGGGGTTATGAAACCCTCTTGTGTACTGCTGATGCCCGCTCCTAACTGTGTGTTTCAGAAACTACTTGGCTTATTGATGCTTCTGGGCTTGGGCCTTAAATTTGGATGTTTTGCACTAGCTTACATACATGCTTAATTGAGATTTCAACATTGATCTTTCAATCTTAGGTGTTATGAAATCTTGTGTACTGCTGATGCCTTTTCCTGACTGTGTCTTTCAGGAAATACTTGGATTAATGATGCTTCTGGGCTTGGGCCTTAAATTTTTGGATTTTTGGAGTAGATACATACATGCTTAATTTAAATTTCAAAATTTATGGTGCAATGTACGGGGTTATTAAACCCTCTTGGGTTATGTTTTTTTCAAATTTTCTGATCATTTTCTCAGGAGTAAACTTGAATTTCCCAGAGTACTAACCATGACACCATGGAACGCTTGTTGTGTGTGATTTTTTAATTAAAATTTTCCCAAAATAACACGGTGAGGGATGAACTGCTTCTTTATGTCAGAACACATTACTTTAGGGAAGAATGTCTTTTTGTGGTCCATCGTCATGCATTATAGAGTCTTCTGGACTCTTGGATATGCACTTGTTCTAACACAAAGGTATTTCGTCAGACAACATATCTAAAACAACTTTAATATTTTCTTCTGACTGAGAGAACTATTGAATTCTTCTAGTACACCTTTTAATAAACACTGAAGTTAGCCTTTTTTTATTCAGTCTATTCTTTATTGTGGGAATCTCAATTTTGTGCAAGCCTTTATTTGATGGAACTGGGCTACAGCTAACTGCTGTGTCATGTGACTCAACACTCTTATCCACTTTTAATGAGAGTGTCTAAAGGTTGTCATTTTCACTTTCTATTTAAATTGGAGTGTCTGTCTGAATTTCTGAGATAGAATCTGCTATCTGGTGATCTCGAGTTAAATAATTAAAATCCTCGAAGGATTTACTTTTTGCTTCTTTGGATGGACCTATTTCCTAAGTGTGTGAGCCATAGTGGTTTCCCATTGCTTCAGCCACCTCAAGGATGTGCCATTCAGACACCGTATAGTCTAGAATCTGCTATCAGGTGATCTTGAGTTACATAATTAAAATCCTCAAATTAATTACTTGTTGCTTCTTTGGATGTACCTATTTCCTATGTATGTCAGCCACAATGGCTTCCCATTGCTTCAGCCACTTCAAGGATGTGGCATTCAGACACCATATAGTCTCAAGATCAGGTGATCTTGAGTTAAATAATTAAAATCCTCGAATTAATTGATATTTCAATCTTATTGCTTATTAAATCCCCCGGTGTACTGCAGATGCCTTTTCCTGACTGTTTTTATCCAGAACTAATTTACATAATGCTGCTTCTGGCCTTGGCCCTCAAATTTTGTGATATTTAGCACTAGCTTAATTGAAATTTCAACATTGATCTTGCAATGTAAAGGGGTTATGAAGCCCTCGGGTGTACTGCTCATGCCTGCGCCTTTGTCTTTCAGGAATTACTTGGCTTACTGATGCTTCTGGGCTTGGGCCTTACATTTTTGGATGGTAGCACTACCTAACATGCATCTTCAATAGAGATTTCAAAGTTCACCTTGTGTATTCATGCTGCTTCCTGCTCCACTCTGTCAGCCTGTTGGTCCTGTGACAGTGTACGACTCCTCCTCCACATCCTCCACTGTGTCCTAAGCCTCCACTGCTCGGACAAGTTTCAGTGGCCCTTCAGCATACCATGTGTGCAGGGCACGGCGGTGTTACACTGTTCTTCACATGGTTTGCCTTGGCGAAAAGTCTTGGAAACAATGGCCCGTCAGGGCAATGGAGAAGTTGCGCCTACATCTCACGGCCACATGAGCCCTGTGGGGGCTTGTTGGATTTGGTCCTTTGTACCCACACGCTGGGGTCCGGGACACTCAAAGTTTGATTTAAATTTCAAATAAAAAAATCAGACATTTCAATGGTCTCCTCATGCATCAGCCAACTCCAGGCTGTGTCATTCTGGCAATATGTGGTTTACTGATGCCGCTTCTGGGCCTGGGTCTGGGAATTCAAATTTTATTATAGGTAGCACCCGCTATCCAAAATCTTCTTAAAGAATTTCAAAAATTGTTGTGTTTTTTCTTAGGGATTGTAAAGCCCTGGTGTGTACTCATGTATCAGCCAACTCTAGGCTGTATCATTCAGGCAATATAGGGTTTATTGATGCCGCTGCTGGGCCTGGGAATTAAAATGTTATCATAGGTAGCACCCGCTATCCAAAATCTTCTTCTAAAATTTCAAAAATTTAGTTTTTTGGGGGGGATTGTGAAGCCCTGGTGTGTACTCATGCATCAGCCAACTCCAGGCTGTGTCATTCAGGCAATATGTGGTTTACTGATGCCGCTGCTGGGCCTGGGTCTGGGAATTCAAATTTTATCATAGGTAGCACCCGCTATCCAAAATCTTCTTCTAAAATTTAAAAAATTGTTGTGTTTTTTCTTAGGGATTGTGAAGCCCTGGTGTGTACTCGTGCATGAGCCAACTCCAGGCTGTGTCATTCAGGCAATATAGGGTTTACTGATGCCGCTGCTGGGTTTGGGTCTGGGAATTTCAAATTTTATCAGGTAGCACCCGCTATCCGAAATCTTCGGTTTAAATTTCTAAATTCATCTTTTAATCTTAGGGATTGTGAAGGCCTAGTGCCTACTCATGCTGCCAACACCTTCACGCTAGGTCATTCAGCCACTATATGGTGTCCTCATGCTTCAGCCTCATCCAAGCTGTGTCATTCAGCCACTATATGGTGTCCTCATGCTTCAGCCTCATCCAAGCTGTGTCATTCAGCCACTATATGGTGTCCTCATGCTGCCAACACCTCCACACTGCCATTCATCCACTATATGGTGTCCTCATGCTGCCAACACCTCCACACTGTCATTCAGCCACTATATGGTCTCCTCACACTGATGCCACCACCAGGCTCTGTCATTGTGCTGCTGTGCGGCAGTGATTCTAAAAGTGATGCCGGTAATCTGCATGTTATTCTGAATAACAGTATTATTTCACTACCCCAGCACACTCCATATGCGTTTTAGAACACAGCAAAGTGTTCTATACCCCTATTGAGGCTGTCTGTAGGCTAGAAATAGCCTTAATTTTGACCCTAAACTGAAGAGTTGTGTGGCTTACTGTATGTAGTTTATGATGCACCCAAATAAAACAGAAATAGCAAAAACCTGTTTTCCCCAGACAATACCTTATGTTGCAATACAACAAAATATCATGACTGCAGTCATCTGGAATACTGAAACAAAACATCATAAGATATTACAGTGCACAGTATCAGGCCAGGAAGCAATGAAGTCTGACAGTGAGGATGGATAGATGCCAACCATAAAAATAGATACAACCCGATTATTAAAATAAGCAGCAGTGGCAATATGGAGACGTAATGTTCTCAGGATCAGTCCATATTACAAGTAATAGAACCTGGCAGATAAATATTCCACAATGGCTTGGCCAGTCACATGGAACATCTGCAGATAAGAGTCAATCGAGCTTAGACTAAGGACACACTTGTTTGTTCATGCCTGTAATAATATAGGAGTTCTCAAGGAACTAGGTGTCATTTATGATGGAAAGGCAAGCAGGATTAAAGGGGTATTCCAGGAATTTTTTTTATTTGACTAAGCTACAGGGGCTGTAAAGTTAGTGTAGTTCAGAATATAGTGTCTGAACCTGTGTGTGACTGTTTTCTCACAATTCTTCTGTGATTTTCACCCCAATATTTATTTTTAACAGCATACAAAATGACTGTTGTCTCAGATTTTTCCCAGGTTACAATGTGGCCAAGACCAGAGTCACTAGTCAGCTGATGACAGCGAGCCTATCCACTTCAATGGGTGGAGGGATCGCTTGGTGGGAGAGAGATCAATCTGCAACTAATGCACCAGATGTAGGCACCCTGATTGAAAACCATAGGTCTTTTGAATGGATACAGCTCATTTATGTTTCAATGGGTGGGGTGGCTGATGTGTGGGAGGGAGGAAAATGAAATTATGGGATTTGTAGGCAAAAAAAAGAAAAACTCAAACAGGAAATACAAGTTCACAAAAAGCCATTTAGCCCAAAGACAAGCGCAGATCCTTCCTAAGCATGTCCATTAAAGTCTGGCAGGTATTTACTAAAATCACCTTATGTTGGATAACCCCTTTAAAGACCTGCAGGAAGGCGTGGGAACTGGGTTCTTGCACTTTTTTTTCCATAGCAGGACCACTGTTCCCATTAGCAGCGGTCCTGCAGGACCAGCCCTTGAGTGAAAATCTTGGGTGAGTTCCCAAACATTTTTTCCCCAGGACTTGACCCCTAAAGACAAGTATAGGTATATTATGATCATGATATCATAGATATAAAAGAAAAAGGGTCAAAAAAAAGTTTTAGAATTAAAAGCAACTAAAACTCAACTTTTATTAATAAACTCCTTAAAAATATATCCATACAAATCGCCTATAAATTGCCTATAACCTGCACACCTATGTGTAATGCATGACAATATTCCACAGCAATACAACTCATTTCAAACAAATGTTTAAAATGCTATAAATATTTATCAGGAATAGAAAATGAATATTCATTTATATATACCCTTTCTAATTTATTATACATACAGATGTGGACAATTTATTGAAAATTAACTGATGAAAATCAGACATTGTTCACAGGATATACTGGTGCTAGGTTACTTGTGCACCCTAACAGAGGTGGAAAACCCCTATTCTGGTGTATGCTGCTATTGGACTAGTGGTTCCCCTATATACCTCATAAATAAACAATGAAAAAACTGTTATATAAAGCCAACAATGCAAAGTGGGGGAGAGTGAGATTATAGACAGTGCGATGGTATAGACGGTTAAAGCTAGATGTGGAAGGTAGTGTCCCCAGATGGAGGAAATAGTACCTGCCATCAATAATGTGTCATCAGATGAAGAAATGGGGGTCCTAAGCAGTCCTAAGTCCTCTGTTTGGGTTGCACACTTTGTGTGGGAGACAGCCCTGGCTGGTGACATCTCAACCCAGCAGTGCTGTTAAAAAATTGCTCTCCGGTTTGTGACACCACTGTGGAAGCCTACGAGGGTCAAAATTACTCTGACGCATTTCAGAAACAAAATGGTTTCCTTCATCAGGGAGGAGGAAATCCAATTCAGGCTATCTAGCCAAACAGAACTGGAGCAAATACACCTTTACAGATTCATGAACTTAAGAGATCATATTACTTTGGCAAGGAGTAATTTTCTTGTACTGTATTTACTCAGGAAAAAAATATGGGGGGAAAAAAAGATTTTTCTTCTGTCCTTGCACTTTATAATTCCAGATGGCTGCATTAGATAGCATGCATTTAGGTAGAAAGTTTTGCAGATATAAAAATGTTTGTGCAGACCTCATGACATGGGAAAGGGAGGGGGGAGGAGAGGAGGGGGGAGAGGAGCTCATCATACTCTAGGGGAAACGCCCCAGCCTCCCAGAGAAATTCAGAAAGACTCATTACAGTAATACATAGATGAAAGGTTTTTGATAATGCTTCAAATAGCATAGGGTGGCCTGACCACAAACCTTTTTATAATCTCTTGATACACCCTCCTGTTCCTGAGATATAAGGGCTTATAGTTTGTCTGACAATTTAGGGAATCAGATTAATTTGAGTTTGCTTAATTTTAAAGGAAAACTGTCTGTAGTGTCACCCATATTAACCAGTGGTGTTGGCTGGTAGTGTTGGTGATGCTGATAAAAATGATGCCTACCATGTCAGGATCTGTCGCTCCATGTCAGGATCCACCGCTCGGCCCAGCTAATCCTTATTCACTGCCTCCCTCCGCCTCTTCTCCTCCTCCCTGTTCTGTAATCGCATTTACCAAACAGTATTTAGCTAGCTTTTCCAAAACTACAACTTCCAGCATGTCCACACATCATTTGGCTGTGTGGGCATGCTGGGAGTTGTAGTTTTGCAAACACTGTTTGATAGAGATTAGATATACATATTTGTGCGGGCATATATCATTTTGGGGCCATCGTATACTTTATAGAGGCAGTGAGTCCAATATGGAGCCACCAGACATGCTTATTGTCAAAGATGGCTGCCGCTGTTATGAAGCAGTGCTAAGGCCACTTCCAGGTGTACCCAGGAAGTGGCACATGCACAGTAAACACGATTACAGGGCAGGGAGGAGATGGAGGCAGGATCGTAACTCCACCTGTGCCACTAGCTGCTAATTTACATATTCATAAAAGAGAAGATATCAGACAAATGAAGCGACGGATTTGGCCATGGAAGGTATTGTTTTTTTCTAAGTCTCACTGACAGTTTTTCTTTAATAATGAGAGTGACATCAGGAGGTGGGCAGGATTATACAGTCAGGGGATGTGTATTAGGTATTTATGCCCCTCAGTGTAAAACTGACAAACTATAAACCCTCATATCTCAGGAACGGAAGGGTATATCAAGAAACTGTGAAAAACAGCGTATGATCAGGGTACTCCAGAATATATAATGTAAAATTTCAAATTTTGGGGGGTTGGCCACGGATCCTCTATAGAATGATGTTAAAGGGGTACTCCGCCCCTAGACATCTTATCCCCTATCCAAAGGATAGTGGATAAGATGTCAGATCGCCGGGGTCCCGCTGCTGGGGACCCCGGGGATCGCTGCTGCGGCACCCTGCTATCATTACTGCGCAGAGCGAGATCGCTTTGCACGTAATGACGGGTAATACAGGGGCCGGAGCATCGTTACGTCACGGCTCTGCCCCTCGTAACGTCACGGCCCGCCCCGTCAATACAAGTCTATGGGAGGGGGCGTGGCGGTCGTCACGCCCCCTGCCATAGACTTGCATTAAGGGGACGGGCCGTGATGTCATGAGGGGCGGAGCCATGACGTCACGCTGCTCCGGCCCCTGTATCGCCCATCATTACGCACAGAGCGAACTCGCTCTGTGCAGTAATGATGGCGGGGTGCCACAGCGGCGATCCCCGGGGTCCCCAGTAGCGGGACCACGGCGATCTGACATCTTATCCCCTATCCTTTGGATAGGGGATAAGATGCCAGGGGCGGAGTACCCCTTTAAAGGGGTACTCCGGTGGAAAACTTTTTTTTTTTATAAACTGATGCCAGAAAGTTAAACAGGTTTGTAAATTACTTCTATTAAAAAATCTTTACCTGTCCGGTACTTTTTAGCAGCTGTATGCTACAAAGGAAATTCTTTTCTTTTTTAATTTCTTTTTTGTCTTGTCCACAGTGCCCTCTGCTGACACATCTGTCCGTGTCAGGAACTGTTCAGAGCTGTCCAGAGGTTTATTATGGGGATTTTCTCCTGCTTTGGACAGTTCCTGATATGGGCATCAGGTGTCAGGAGAGAGCACTGTGGACAAAACAAAAAAGAAATTCTAAAAGAAAAGAATTTCCTCTGTAGTATACAGCATCTGATAAGTACTGGAATGGTAAAGATTTTTTAATAGAAGTAATTTATAATTTACAAATCTGTTTAACTTTCTGGCACCAGTTGTTAAAAAAAATTCCACAGGAGTACCCCTTTAACACTTTTAAAAGGGTAGCATAGTTTAACAAAAATATTCTAACTCCCTGTACAGAAGTTGTAAATATGTATAAATAAATAAATTGACTGAATGACTTACAATGGGGGTTTGATGTGGTTCCATATTGATTTCTTTTTTTGTCAAATTAGATGGAATTTACAATAGAGGTTTCGAACTAGTTAATGCACGTTCCCCCGTTGTGCCGATATCGGCGTCCCGTTCCTCAGGCGCTGCTAGGCTCCCTGTTTCTTAGGCTCGGAACATCACACTGCAGTCAGAGTATCGCTGGCCGCAGCGATGTCCCGCCTCGGCCGGTGATGGGCTGAGTGCACTGTCATGTAAGCCGCCGGGCCCTGCCTTCTCCCTGCTGCCCGGGCTCCTTACATGACATTGCGCTCAGCCTATCACCGGCTGAGGTGGGACATCGCTGTCTGCAGTGTGACGTTTTGAGCCTAAGGAGAAGGGAGCCGAGCAGCGCAACAGGGGTAGGAAGTAGGAAGGTGAGTTAAAGTTTGCTGTTTTAGTTTTTGCAGCCCGGGCACAGGAAAGGTAAAAAGCTTTGTTCCTTTGTATCTCCTTTAACTCACATAACAAACAACCCCCAAACAAACATAACAAACAACCCCCACTTCGTCACGCCCCCTGCCATAGACTTGCATTAAGGGGACGGGCCGTGATGTCATGAGGGGCGGAGCCATGACGTCACGCTGCTCCGGCCCCTGTATCGCCCATCATTACGCACAGAGCGAACTCGCTCTGTGCAGTAATGATGGCGGGGTGCCACAGCGGCGATCCCCGGGGTCCCCAGTAGCGGGACCACGGCGATCTGACATCTTATCCCCTATCCTTTGGATAGGGGATAAGATGCCAGGGGCGGAGTACCCCTTTAAAGGGGTACTCCGGTGGAAAACTTTTTTTTTTTATAAACTGATGCCAGAAAGTTAAACAGGTTTGTAAATTACTTCTATTAAAAAATCTTTACCTGTCCGGTACTTTTTAGCAGCTGTATGCTACAAAGGAAATTCTTTTCTTTTTTAATTTCTTTTTTGTCTTGTCCACAGTGCCCTCTGCTGACACATCTGTCCGTGTCAGGAACTGTTCAGAGCTGTCCAGAGGTTTATTATGGGGATTTTCTCCTGCTTTGGACAGTTCCTGATATGGGCATCAGGTGTCAGGAGAGAGCACTGTGGACAAAACAAAAAAGAAATTCTAAAAGAAAAGAATTTCCTCTGTAGTATACAGCATCTGATAAGTACTGGAATGGTAAAGATTTTTTAATAGAAGTAATTTATAATTTACAAATCTGTTTAACTTTCTGGCACCAGTTGTTAAAAAAAATTCCACAGGAGTACCCCTTTAACACTTTTAAAAGGGTAGCATAGTTTAACAAAAATATTCTAACTCCCTGTACAGAAGTTGTAAATATGTATAAATAAATAAATTGACTGAATGACTTACAATGGGGGTTTGATGTGGTTCCATATTGATTTCTTTTTTTGTCAAATTAGATGGAATTTACAATAGAGGTTTCGAACTAGTTAATGCACGTTCCCCCGTTGTGCCGATATCGGCGTCCCGTTCCTCAGGCGCTGCTAGGCTCCCTGTTTCTTAGGCTCGGAACATCACACTGCAGTCAGAGTATCGCTGGCCGCAGCGATGTCCCGCCTCGGCCGGTGATGGGCTGAGTGCACTGTCATGTAAGCCGCCGGGCCCTGCCTTCTCCCTGCTGCCCGGGCTCCTTACATGACATTGCGCTCAGCCTATCACCGGCTGAGGTGGGACATCGCTGTCTGCAGTGTGACGTTTTGAGCCTAAGGAGAAGGGAGCCGAGCAGCGCAACAGGGGTAGGAAGTAGGAAGGTGAGTTAAAGTTTGCTGTTTTAGTTTTTGCAGCCCGGGCACAGGAAAGGTAAAAAGCTTTGTTCCTTTGTATCTCCTTTAACTCACATAACAAACAACCCCCACTTCTGCGGTATCACAGCCTTTAGTGCACAGACATAACAAATCCACAGACTATTAAGCACATACATACAACTATGGTTTTCACTCACTTTTCCAGTGCTTAGAGCCATTAAGGACACAGCCCATTTAGGCCCTGAGGACACAGTCACAAACTGCCATAACTCTTTTATTATTCCATCCACATACTCATATGAGCGCTTGTTTTTTGCGCAACCAATTCTAATTTGTAATTACACCTTTCATCTTACCATAAATTGTATGGCACAATTAAAAAATTATATTTATATGTGTGTGTGTGTGTGTGTGTGTGTGTGTGTGTGTTTTAAAAAAAATAAATTTTTGCAGTGCACTTTATGGAAAAATGTCATGTGTCTCCTAGGGGCACTTTGAAAGCACTTAAATTTCAGTTTGTTCAGTATAAAGAATACAGGATATAAGCAGATAAGTAACACAGTAACATAGTTCATAAGGTTGAAAAAAGACCAGAGTCTATCAAGTTCAACCTATATCCCTAATCAGTCCCTACTAAGTTGATCCAGAGGAAGGCAAAAATCCCTCATACTAGAGGTAAAAATTCCTTCCCGACTCCAAATATTGCATCAGAATAAATCGCTGGATCAACGTTCTGTCCCTATAAATCTAATATACATAACCATCAAAAATGCATCCAGACCCCTTTTAAATTCTTTTACAGAGTTCACCATGACCACCTCCTCTGGGAGAGAATTCCACAGTCTCACTGCTCTTACAGTAAAGAACCCCCATCTGTGCTGGTGTAGAAACCTTCTTTCCTCTAGACGTAGAGGATGCCCCCTTGTTATAGATACAGTCCTGCATATAAATAGATCATGGGAGAGATCTCTGTACTGTCCCCTGATATATTTATGTGGTATCCCAATACAGGACATGTCCTGTCCCTTCTGTCTGGAGTCCCCTCAGCCAGAGTCCCTGCATGATAATGGGTTCTCCTGGAGGGCTAACCCCTAGTCGCCTCTTAATATGTTGATATTTAATGTATATAAATATATAATTACTCTAGTATACCTATGTATAGGACCTTAGAGGTCAAGTGCCTTTAATTTATGTTATGCTATGGTTTAAGGACCTTTGGGTCATGTGATATACCCAGGGTTACATGAGTCAGGACTGACAGGTTTGGCTGACCAATGAGCTTTGTCCTGCCCTCTTATTATATAAGGGGCTGCTGCCACTAAATTCTTTTCCTGCCGGACTATCAGAGAAAGCACATCTCAGCACATTCATCAATTCAAGCTAGGCCTGAAGCCTTGTCTTCTGCAGCCACAAAACCTTGAGTCATCCAGCTCAAAACTACTAAAATCCTGTGTGACTACTGAAACTCAATTATCTTCAAATCAGTAGCACAGTGGCTAGAAAAACCAAAGCTCGTTGTATTCAGAAGTCCCAGCAAACCTGTGAGCAACCTGAACTACGGCCTCTATACAAAGACTGTTTTGTTAACTGCAGTTGCATAAAATATGCAGTAAAGTTTATTCTGGTTTCATCAAATACCTGCTGTGCACATTCAATTACTTCTCCCTACCGTTTCTGGGATGGTTGGCGGAAGGACCAACAACATAGGGTTAATACCAACATACCCTACACTATTACCTGCACCACCAAGACACCACATTTATACATAGTTATTAGGTCGCCCCTAAGCCTTCTTTTTCCTAAACTAAATAACACTAATTCTGATAATCTTTCTGGGTACTGTAGTCCTCCCATTCCCCGTATTATTCTGGTTGGCCGTCTTTGAACCCTCTCCAGCTCCACTATATCTTTCTTGTACACTGGTGCCCAGTACTGTACACAGAATTCTATGTGTGGTCTGACTAGTGATTTGTACAGTGGTAGAATTATTTCCTTGTCGTGGGCATCTATGCCCCTATTGATGCACCCCATGATTTTATTTGCCTTGGCAGCAGCTGCCCGACACTGGTCACTACAGCTAAATTTACTAGTAACTAAGACTCCTAAGTCCTTTGCCAAGTCAGTCATCCCAAATGTTCTCGCGTTAAACACATAATCCCAGCCAGAATCCCCCCCCCCCCCCCATTTGAGTAAGAATGATACCTTTATCCTAATTATCTCCTGTATTTTTACGGTACCAACGCTCTGTATAAGGAATGAATCCCGCGTGCTCCTCCTAAAACACATGGAGATGCCATCTGAAGAGTTTGCGTATTAGCATGTCAGCTGTCACAGCTGTGTTCTAGGAGAAGTATGCTGAAATGATTTCTTAGGTTTTGTCCACACAAAGCATGCTGAAGGGAATTGCGGAATTCCGTCTGAAATTGCGGCAGAATTTCTGTGTTCTCAGAACACACAATACGCCGAAAATTCAAGTCCCATTGGCTTTAATGGAATTTCGTTGCGGAATTCCGCAAAATGTAAGACTGGTCTTATAGTTTGCAGCATGCCAAAAATAACATTTCTGCCTTGGAATGTCCTCTGCGGAAATTCTGTTTTCTGAATGGGACTGTGATGACTGCGATTTGATGAAATTCTTCTGCGGTATTCTGCACAGAAATTCCACCTCGTGAACACGGCCTTATATTGAAACACTAAAATGTTGTCATTTAAAGTTGCACCAAGTAGACTTTAGAGTCCCAAACAGTCTGTGGATTTGTTATGTCTGAGCACTAAAGGCCGTCATACAGCTGAAGAGGGTGTTTGTTATGTGAACTGAAGTTTCTTAAAGCATAAAAGTGATTAGTTGCATCTAAACCAATGTGCACCTTGTATTACTTTATAATAGCTTACATCAATCTTTCCTATGTCTGGATGTTTTAAGATTCCCTGACCTTAAAATTGATAGGTGACTGACTATGTACTCCAAGGGGGGAAAAGAAAATAGATAGCACTGTAGCAGCAGGGTAGATTATTTTATTTAACGGGATGGAAATGCTTCCATTGTCCTTGCAATACAATGGAATTAAAGTTTTTACAGCTTAAGTCAGTCTTATTGCCTAAGACCTTACGAAAGTTGCCAGCCAATAACCCCTTACTGTTTTTTTTTTTATGTGACTGCATTCACATCTCGTTTTTGCAATACTGTTGCCGTATCCAGTTTCTATTAAAAAAACGTATGTCACCGAACCGTACCAAAACGTATGCAAACGTATAGAACCGTATATGCCTCCTCACGTTTTTAAACTGTATACGGTTTAAAAACGGATATACGTTTCCATACGTTTTAATAAGTTTTTCTTGAAAAAAAATATATACAGTTTTAAAGTTTGTCAACATTTTAAATAAAGTTCTTCTTCTTTTTATTGAATTTCCCCACAAAAAAAGAAAAAAATTAAAAACCGTATTGTGCAAGCCGGATGCAACCGTATGCACATACGGTTTCATACGGTTACCATAGAACTCCATTTTAAAATAACCGTATACAGGTTGGATACGGTTTTTGACCAGGACACATAACCGTAGTAGACTACGGTTTGGTGTACCGTTAAAAACCGTATACAACCGTAAATGATGCAAAACGTACACAACCTGATGCTACGGTTGGCATACTGTTTACAATGAAATGTCTATGTATACGGTTTGCACCACGGTTTGATATGGTTTTTTAACCTCTTAAGGACGCAGGGCGTATGGATACGCCCTGCATTCCGAGTCCTTAAGGACGCAGGGCGTATCCATACGCCCGTGGGAATTCCGGTCCCCACCGCTAGCCGGTTGGGGACCGGAGCTGGATGCCTGCTGAAATCGTTCAGCAGGCATCCCGGCATATCGCCCAGGGGGTCATTATGCCCCCCATGTCGGCGATGGCCGCAGATCGCTGGACAATTCAGTCCAGCGATCTGCGGCGATTCCGGGTCAATCGGGTCTACAGTGACCCGGAATTACTGGCTGATTACAGCCAGAGCCTGCAGGGGTGAGGTGGCACTGGTGCCACCTCACGATCACCCTGATTCGTCGGCCGGATTACCGGCCGACCAATCAGGGCGCCTGCTGCGGGTGTCACTCCCACACCCGCTCCGCCCCTCTTCCGAAGGACGTGAGCGGGTGCGGGAAGATGACCCCGGGTGCTGGGGACCCCGATCCCCGGCGTCCATGTTGGGATCGGGGCCCCAGGAGCGACGGCGGCGGCGAGGGACAGTCCTGCGATGGAGCAGCAGCAGGAGGTGAGTTACAGCCTCCTGCTGTTGCTTAGCAACAGCTCCCAACATGCAAAAAGGGCATGCTGGGAGCTGTAGTTATGCAACAGCAGGAGGCAGACCACCACAACTCCCAGCATTCCCTTATGGGCATGCTGGGACTTATGGTTTTGCAACAGCTGGAGGCACATTTTTTCTATGGAAAAGTGTACCTTCAGCTGTTGTATAACTACAACTCCCAGCTTGCACAAACAGCTAAAGTGCATGCTGGGATTTGTAGTGGTGCATCTGCTGGTTGCATAACTACAACTCCCAGCATGCCCGTTGGCTGTCGGTGACTGCTGAGAGTTGTAGTTTTGCAACAGCTGAAGGCACACTGGTTTTTACCTAACTCAGTGTTTCACGACCGGTGTGCCTCCAGCTGTTGCAAACTACAACTCCCAGCAGTCACCTTACACCATGCACCGTACATGCTGGGAGTTGTAGTTTTGCAACAGCTGGAGGCACACTGGTTTTGAAACACTGAGTAAGGTCACAAACTCAGTGATACATAACCAGTGTGCCTACAGCTGTTGCAAAACTAAAACTCTCAGCTTGTACAGTCTGTCAGCGCATGCTGGGAGTTGTAGTTTTGCAACAGCTGGATGTCTCCCCCAATGTGAATGTACAGGGTACACTCACATGGGCGGAGGCTTACAGTAAGTATCGGGCTGCAAGTTTGAGCTGCAGCAAATTTTCTGCAACAGCGAGAAACTACTGTGAACCCCCGCCCGTGCGACTGTACCCTAAAAACACTACACTACACTACCACAAAATATAAAATAAAAAGTAAAAAACACTACATATACACATACCCCTACACAGCCCCCCTCCCCTCACCAATAAAAATGAAAAACCTCTGGTACGCCACGGTTTCCAAAACGGAGCCTCCAGCTGTTGCAAAACAACAACTCCCAGTATTGTCGGACAGCCGTTGACTGTCCAGGCATGCTGGGAGTTTTACAACAGCTGGAGGCACCCTGTTTGGGAATCACTGGCGTAGAATTCCCCTATGTCCACCCCTATGCAATCCCTAATTTAGGCCTCAAATGCGCATGGCGCTCTCACTTTGGAGCCCTGTCGTATTTCAAGGCAACAGTAAGGGGTCACATATGGGGTATCGCCGTACTCGGGAGAAATTGTGTTACAAATTTTGGGGGGTATTTTCTGCTTTTACCCCTTTTAAAAATGTAAAATTTTTGGGAAAAGAAGCATTTTAGGTAAAAAATTTTTTTTTATTTTTTTTTTTACATATGCAATAGTCGTGAAACGCCTGTGGGGTATTAAGGTTCACTTAACCCCTTGTTACATTCCCCGAGGGCTCTAGTTTCCAAAATGGTATGCCATGTGTTTTTTTTTTTTTTGCTGTCCTGGCACCATAGGGGCTTCCTAAATGCGGCATGCCCCCAGAGCAAAATTTGCTTTCAAAAAGCCAAATGTGACTCCTTCTCTTCCGAGACCTGTAGTGCGCCAGCAGAGCACTTTTCACCCCCATATGGGGTGTTTTCTGAATCGGGAGAAATTGGGCTTCAAATTTTGGGGGGTATTTTCTGCTTTAACCCTTTGTATAAATATAAGTTTTTGGGGAAACCAAGCATTTTAGGTAAATTTTTTAAATTTTTTTTACATATGCAAAAGTCGTGAAACACCTGTTGGGTATTAACCCCTTGTTACGTTCCCCGAGGGGTCTAGTTTCCAAAATGGTATGCCATGTGTTTTTTTTTGCTGTTCTGGCACCATAGGGGCTTCCTAAAGGTGACATGCCCCCCAAAAACCATTTGACGCTCCTTCCCTTCTGAGCCCTCTACTGCGCCCGCCGAACACTTTACATATGAGGTATGTGCTTACTCGAGAGAAGTTGGGTTTCAAATAAAAGTAAAATTTTTTCCTTTTTACCCCTTGCAAAAATTCAAAAATTGGGTCTACAAGAACATGCGAGTGTAAAAAATGAAGATTGTGAATTTTCTCCTTCACTTTGCTGCTATTCCTGTGAAACCCCTAAAGGGTTAAAACGCTTACTGAATGTCATTTTGAATACTTTGGGGGGTGCAGTTTTTATAATGGGGTAATTTATGGGGTATTTCTAATATGAAGACCCTTCAAATCCACTTCAAACCTGAACTGGTCCCTGAAAAAAAGCGAGTTTCAAAATTTTGTGAAAAATTGGAAAATTGCTGCTGAACTTTGAAGCCTTCTGGTGTCTTCCAAAAGTAAAAACTCGTCAATTTTATGATGCAAACATAAAGTAGACATATTGTATATGTGAATAAAAATTTTTTTTTTGGAATATCCATTTTCCTTACAAGCAGAGAGCTTCAAAGTTAGAAAAATGCGAAATTTTCTAATTTTTCATCAAATTTTGGGATTTTTCACCAAGAAAGGATGCAAGTTACCAAAAAAATTTACCACTAAGTTAAAGTAGAATATGTCACGAAAAAACAATCTCGGAATCAGAATGATAACTAAAAGCATCCCAGAGTTATTAATGTTTAAACGTTGGTCAGATTTGCAAAAAATGGCCAAGTCCTTAAGGTGAAAAAGGGCTCAGTCCTTAAGGGGTTAAATCAAACCGGATACGGCAACCGTATTGCAAAAACGAGGTGTGAATGCAGCCTTAGAACGTATTTCCTCATGCTGTTCTTTATCTTTAATATGCCTGTATTGCATTGAAAAAATAGTATTTACTTGTTTTTACAGTGTTTACATTTTTGATGGATTAACCCCTTGAATGGGTTGACCACTAACAACATGCATCAACGCATTTGTTTGCACCTCCCATTGTTATATTTCTAATTTTCTCCTTAGCTAGCATGGGAAGATTAGCACCTATTTATGGGAACATTTACCAATAAATAAGCTGATTAGTGTCTATAAATATATACATTATATATACACATTATTTAGGCACTCATAGGACTCACAGGGAGGGGAAAGGTAATGGCTACAGATGATGTTTTAGAAGCATACCCCAATGTTCTGCTTTATGTTTTTTTGGAACAGCAGATAAACATTATGAAGTCATATATAACTTAAAGGAGTACTCTAGTGGAAAACTTTTTTTTTTTTTTTTAAATCAACTGGTGCCAGAAAGTTAAACAGATTTGCAAATTACTTCTATTAAAAAATCATAATCCTTCCAATACTTATTAGCTGCTGAATACTACAGAGGAAATTCTTTTTTGGAACACAGTGCTCTATGCTGACATCAAGAGCACAGTGCTCTCTGCTGACATCTCTGTCCATTTTAGGAACTGTCCAGAGCAGCATATGTTTGCTATGGGGATTTTCTCCTACACTGGACAGTTCTTAAAATGGACAGAGATGTCATCAGAGAGCACTGTGCTCGTGATGTCAGCAGAGAGCTCTCTGTTCCAAAAAGAAAATAATTTCCTCTCTAGTATTTAGCAGCTAATAAGTACTGGAAGGGTAAAGATTTTTTAATAGAAGTAATTTACAAATCTGTTTAACTTTCTGGCACCAGTTGATTTAAAAAGAAAATTTTTCCACCGGAGTACCCCTTTAAGGCGTGACCTATTTCATAGATAGAGTCTAAGAACTCGACAGTCTTTGCCTACTTGCTCTTGAAATGTACATTTAGTAGTGTATAACAGTGTTGTAGATTTACACTTCTTTCTTACTTGTGTGAATGTGTATCACAAATTTGACAGCATAGTGTAAATGTATATGCAGTTGGTGCTGTCTACATAAGTATCTTGACATACTGTAAATTTAGCATAATATATATATATATATATATATATATATATATATATATATATATATATATAAAAACCAAAAACAGGCGCAGCACTCTCAAAAAAATGGGTGATTTAATATCTCATGTCAGCATTACAACGTTTCAACTCCTCCTGGAGCCATTTTCAAGCATAGTGATATACAAACACCACAGGGCTTTTATGCCCCAAACAATTAATTAGTGCAAAGCAATTCATAAAGTGCCAATCAAATAAGTATAATATAAAAATATAAACAGTGCATTATATAATTATATAGCACATAGTGCATCAGTGTAAATGAAGTGCTATAGTGCATACAGTGCATAAAAATATACAAAAAGTTAAAATACAGCTTGAAAATACATATCAAGATATGATTGCATGTAATCATGCAATCATAAACACCTGTGTACATAATGAACATCATAAAATAGTACATACTGCATGGTACGGAGGAAACATCCACCTGCTCCTACAATGGCGCCGCGAGCGTGGGCTCCTAGCTACTGCGTCTGCGCAGACAGACTGTGAGTACTTCCGCATACACACTCGCGGTCATGTGACTCACACGCTCACGTGATCCGCTACCACGGCAACGGCCACCGCTATCTGCGAGGCAGTATACAGAAGCAGCCGGAGCACGATCGCAAGCGACAATCCAGACCGCGAGATGTGCATGTATAGAAATGAAGGAAACAAGAACACAGGTATCAGCAAAGAAGAAGGTACAAACAGGACCGTGGATTCAGATGCCAAAACAAGGGGGTTACACAGCGCATAACAGAATAGAAGAAGATTAAGAGCAAAAAGCATGAAAGAACAATTAATAAAAAGAAAAAATGATAATGAAAATAAAAAATGAATAAAAAAATAAATAAAAAAAAAATATATAATCCATAAAGCATTGTTTCTTTTTTGTTTCTTTTTTACAATAGTGTTTTCACTGTTTTTATAGAATCTTAGTAGGGTTACACCTTGTTGGGCCAGGGATAGATAACTGACTTAACCCCTAATAGGGCCGAGGAGTCATCCATCAAAGGGGGGACGCCTGTGTTCAGGACCGTCAAGCCCTCACCCCACTGGATTCACCCCACCTGGGCTATATTCAAGGGCGCCCGCTTATCCAGCAGCGCTGAACCCTAGGCATACTGCCTAATTTACTTCCAAATAAAAAAAACAAAAGATAAATAATAAAAAAATAATAAAAATGAATAAATAAAAAATATACAAAACAATATAAAAAAATGAAAAAATATAAAAACAGAAATGGAAAAAATAGAAATTTTTGGAAGATACCCAGAAAGATGTACTATGCGCATATATACTCCACATGATGGAATCCACCAACCACGGTCCAATCAGTACCACAACAGTGCTCAATCTGTGTAACTTTATTTAATTCATATAATAGTAATGATACAAAATATATAATTTAAAGATATTGTAGAAATTTATCATAGTTCACATATGTTGGAGTAGGTGATGTCTCCTCCGGCGGTTGAAGAAATCTAAAAATAAAAATAAAAAAACATTGTTAGAATCGTGACATTATATTTGTATATCACATTACATATGCATAGAGGAGGTAAGTGTAACGATGGATAAATGGAATTCAGGGGCTATTTATAGGCCACCTCTGTTTGTAAGTTTTCTACATAATATTGAAATCCGCATTAAGGCCATAGGGACGTAATGTTTTAAGTTTATGTATCCACCATAATTCACGTCGTTTCAAAATAGCTAATCTATCACCCCCTCTCACAGGATGTGGTATATGATCAATTGCCATAAAACGTAGGTCCTTCTCCAAGTGGCCAAGCTCAGTAAAGTGCTTGGACACCGGGAGATCTAACCGACGTTTACGTATGCTAAACCTATGGTTATTAATTCTAGTTTTCAAATTCAAGGTAGTTTGCCCCACGTAGACCAAATTACATGGGCAAGTCAGAATATAAATTACCCAGGTTGAATCACACGTGAGATAAAATTTTAGAGGGTATTCCACCCTGGTCTCTGGATGTTTAAAGCTAGATCCCTTAATCATGAATTTACAATCCACACATGTTAAACATGGAAAAGAACCAAAATTTCGTATACTGAGTACAGTCTGTCTAAGGGTTTGGGGTGGGTCAATAGTAGATTTTACCAGTTTGTCCCTCAAATTTCTTGATCTTTTATAAGACATCAAGGGAAATGTGGAAAACTCCTCAATTCCCTTGAAACTTTTTTGTAATATGGTCCAGTGTTTATTAATAACACCCGCAATTTTGCCACTATGGTTATTATACACTGATGTGAAAGGAATTCTTTTTGTTTTTTGTGTCTTACTAACTTTAGTCAAAGTAGATTGTCTGTCAAGAATCTGTAATTTATTTCGCTGTCTATCAACTATATCTTTTGGATACCCTCTCTCCAAAAAATTGGAAGAGATGGTGTCCAAAGTAGAGTCCAGAATTAATTCGTCACTTACGATACGTTTTGCTCTAAGTAACTGACTGTACGGGAGTGATTCAATCATCCGTCTAGGGTGACAGCTCTTGAAATGCAATAGCGTATTTTTGTCTGTTGGTTTAGTGTACAGGGATGTAGAAATCTGTCCATTCTTTTTGCCCACCCAGACATCAAGAAAACTGATGCCCTCTAGGGAGGAAGTCATAGTAAATTCAATGTTGGGGTCAATAGAATTTAGAAATTGGTGGAATCGATTTAGTTCCTCCATAGAACCATTCCACAGGAGGAAGATGTCATCAATATATCGCCACCATGCCAGACAATGTCTGGCATGGTGGGACGGGTAGATGACATCCTCCTCCATTGTGGCGACATACAAATTGGCATACATAGGCGCGACATTCGTCCCCATAGCGGTCCCGACTAATTGTAGATAAAATTTTTCTTCAAACATAAAGTAATTATTGGTAAGTATAAGTTCTAATAAATCTAACATGAACTGTCGGGCCGCTATGGGGAATTCGGATGTCGCTAATACTCTAGAAATTGCCATTAAACCTCGTTCATGACTAATCGAGGTGTATAGACTCGTGATATCAAATGACACCAAAATTGTGTCTTCTCGAGTCTGTACATCTTGGATCTTATTTAAAAAATCAGTAGTGTCTTGTATATAGGACTGGGTCCTAAAAACAAAAGGTCTAAGAACCCTGTCGAGAAAAATGGAAGCATTACTGAGGAGTGAATTGCGCCCAGAAACTATAGGGCGGCCTGGTGGATTGACCAGAGATTTGTGTATTTTGGGGAGAACATAGATGACAGGTGTAACCGGATTCTTAACTACAAGAAATTCTCTAAGACTCTCATCAATGATGCCTTCCACAAATGCTTGTTCTACAATAGACGTAAGTTTCCCCAGTATAACTTTTTTAGGATCAAACTCTAATACCCTATAGGTCCGTACATCTAATAATTGTCGATATACCTCTTTCTTGTAATCTGCTAGGTCCATAACCACGACCCCACCCCCTTTGTCAGCGGGTTTAATGGTGAGGCCGTGGTTATGGACGAGCAGATCAATGGCTTCTTTCTCCTTTAAGGAGAGATTGTGCTGCACATTACCAGTTTGTAAAATTTTTTCTTTCAATAACTCCATATCATTCCGTACTAGTGTAATAAATGTCTCCAATGGATGGGAAACAAGTGCTGGGTTAAAAAAACTTTTGTTATATAAATCAAACTTCTTAAGTTGTAGCAAACCACCAGCTACCTGTTCTCCATGCATTGTCTCCCCACTGCTTCTTACATCATTAAACCAAATTTTTAATTTAATCCGTCTGAAAAAATCCTGTAAATCACACTCTAGTTCAAACCAATTAACAGGAGATATAGGACAAAACGACAACCCTTTAGCTAATAAAGCCAATTCGCCATCAGAGAGTACATGGGAAGATATATTTACCACAGTCTGAGTATCATTCAGGTCTTTCTCTTGCTGTCCTGGAATAGGGCAGGTGTTAATTTCCCTTGTTTCTGTCTTCTGGTTCTTCCTTGACCGATGTCTTTTTCGACCACCTCTTCTGGTGGGTTTCTTGTAAGGTTCACAGATGGACCCTCTCCTAAAAAATCTTTGGAAGGAGCAGGATTATTTGTAACATTCCTAGAAAAAGATTTATTAGATTTACCCCGACGGGGAGAAAAAAACTGACTGTCCGTATTATTGGACCACTGTTGATTCCATGTATAGACTCTGCCTTTAGTATAGTCCATCTGATCACGATACCATTTCCTTTTCTTTACATCCATTACTTCACTTTTAAATTTATCCATGATTTTCTTATTACCCTCCATATATGTGGAGTATTCCTCTCCCGACAACATTTTAGCCAAACTCTGTTCCAATTCATTGACTCTTGTTTGTACACCAATTAACTCATTCTGAAGATGATCCAAATTCAAAAGAATAATATCAAAAGCATATCTATCCGAAATTTCCTCAAACCTCTTCTTAAACTCTGCACTTTCTGTGTATACTGTAGGTCGCAACCGTGACCTCATTCCTCTAGGGATACGTTTGTTCTTATAATATTCTCCCAAAGTGGTAAGATGTAGTTCCATATTAATAAACCGCTTAGACTCATACTCAAAACTTCTTTTAACATCAATGATAGTAGGTGTAGCTAAAAAGGTGGCGTCCCCTTTAAGACCTCCCAAAATCCTGTCAACTTCCTCCTCAGCATATGAAGAGACATGAGAGTTAGTATTTCTATTCAAATTCTCCATAATATCAGTGTGCCAGCAAACAAATCTTCACATAAAGTCCCAAAATAATGCAGCACTACTTATCCAATCCAGCAAACAATGGTGGTGCCAGCGTCCAAAAAAAAGACTTGATCAAGGTCCTCCATAGACAAAAACCAAAAACAGGCGCAGCACTCTCAAAAAAATGGGTGATTTAATATCTCATGTCAGCATTACAACGTTTCAACTCCTCCTGGAGCCATTTTCAAGCATAGTGATATACAAACACCACAGGGCTTTTATGCCCCAAACAATTAATTAGTGCAAAGCAATTCATAAAGTGCCAATCAAATAAGTATAATATAAAAATATAAACAGTGCATTATATAATTATATAGCACATAGTGCATCAGTGTAAATGAAGTGCTATAGTGCATACAGTGCATAAAAATATACAAAAAGTTAAAATACAGCTTGAAAATACATATCAAGATATGATTGCATGTAATCATGCAATCATAAACACCTGTGTACATAATGAACATCATAAAATAGTACATACTGCATGGTACGGAGGAAACATCCACCTGCTCCTACAATGGCGCCGCGAGCGTGGGCTCCTAGCTACTGCGTCTGCGCAGACAGACTGTGAGTACTTCCGCATACACACTCGCGGTCATGTGACTCACACGCTCACGTGATCCGCTACCACGGCAACGGCCACCGCTATCTGCGAGGCAGTATACAGAAGCAGCCGGAGCACGATCGCAAGCGACAATCCAGACCGCGAGATGTGCATGTATAGAAATGAAGGAAACAAGAACACAGGTATCAGCAAAGAAGAAGGTACAAACAGGACCGTGGATTCAGATGCCAAAACAAGGGGGTTACACAGCGCATAACAGAATAGAAGAAGATTAAGAGCAAAAAGCATGAAAGAACAATTAATACACTATTGTAAAAAAGAAACAAAAAAGAAACAATGCTTTATGGATTATATATTTTTTTTTATTTATTTTTTTATTCATTTTTTATTTTCATTATCATTTTTTCTTTTTATTAATTGTTCTTTCATGCTTTTTGCTCTTAATCTTCTTCTATTCTGTTATGCGCTGTGTAACCCCCTTGTTTTGGCATCTGAATCCACGGTCCTGTTTGTACCTTCTTCTTTGCTGATACCTGTGTTCTTGTTTCCTTCATTTCTATACATGCACATCTCGCGGTCTGGATTGTCGCTTGCGATCGTGCTCCGGCTGCTTCTGTATACTGCCTCGCAGATAGCGGTGGCCGTTGCCGTGGTAGCGGATCACGTGAGCGTGTGAGTCACATGACCGCGAGTGTGTATGCGGAAGTACTCACAGTCTGTCTGCGCAGACGCAGTAGCTAGGAGCCCACGCTCGCGGCGCCATTGTAGGAGCAGGTGGATGTTTCCTCCGTACCATGCAGTATGTACTATTTTATGATGTTCATTATGTACACAGGTGTTTATGATTGCATGATTACATGCAATCATATCTTGATATGTATTTTCAAGCTGTATTTTAACTTTTTGTATATTTTTATGCACTGTATGCACTATAGCACTTCATTTACACTGATGCACTATGTGCTATATAATTATATAATGCACTGTTTATATTTTTATATTATACTTATTTGATTGGCACTTTATGAATTGCTTTGCACTAATTAATTGTTTGGGGCATAAAAGCCCTGTGGTGTTTGTATATCACTATGCTTGAAAATGGCTCCAGGAGGAGTTGAAACGTTGTAATGCTGACATGAGATATTAAATCACCCATTTTTTTGAGAGTGCTGCGCCTGTTTTTGGTTTTTGTCTATGGAGGACCTTGATCAAGTCTTTTTTTTGGACGCTGGCACCACCATTGTTTGCTGGATTGGATAAGTAGTGCTGCATTATTTTGGGACTTTATGTGAAGATTTGTTTGCTGGCACACTGATATTATGGAGAATTTGAATAGAAATACTAACTCTCATGTCTCTTCATATGCTGAGGAGGAAGTTGACAGGATTTTGGGAGGTCTTAAAGGGGACGCCACCTTTTTAGCTACACCTACTATCATTGATGTTAAAAGAAGTTTTGAGTATGAGTCTAAGCGGTTTATTAATATGGAACTACATCTTACCACTTTGGGAGAATATTATAAGAACAAACGTATCCCTAGAGGAATGAGGTCACGGTTGCGACCTACAGTATACACAGAAAGTGCAGAGTTTAAGAAGAGGTTTGAGGAAATTTCGGATAGATATGCTTTTGATATTATTCTTTTGAATTTGGATCATCTTCAGAATGAGTTAATTGGTGTACAAACAAGAGTCAATGAATTGGAACAGAGTTTGGCTAAAATGTTGTCGGGAGAGGAATACTCCACATATATGGAGGGTAATAAGAAAATCATGGATAAATTTAAAAGTGAAGTAATGGATGTAAAGAAAAGGAAATGGTATCGTGATCAGATGGACTATACTAAAGGCAGAGTCTATACATGGAATCAACAGTGGTCCAATAATACGGACAGTCAGTTTTTTTCTCCCCGTCGGGGTAAATCTAATAAATCTTTTTCTAGGAATGTTACAAATAATCCTGCTCCTTCCAAAGATTTTTTAGGAGAGGGTCCATCTGTGAACCTTACAAGAAACCCACCAGAAGAGGTGGTCGAAAAAGACATCGGTCAAGGAAGAACCAGAAGACAGAAACAAGGGAAATTAACACCTGCCCTATTCCAGGACAGCAAGAGAAAGACCTGAATGATACTCAGACTGTGGTAAATATATCTTCCCATGTACTCTCTGATGGCGAATTGGCTTTATTAGCTAAAGGGTTGTCGTTTTGTCCTATATCTCCTGTTAATTGGTTTGAACTAGAGTGTGATTTACAGGATTTTTTCAGACGGATTAAATTAAAAATTTGGTTTAATGATGTAAGAAGTAGTGGGGAGACAATGCATGGAGAACAGGTAGCTGGTGGTTTGCTACAACTTAAGAAGTTTGATTTATATAACAAAAGTTTTTTTAACCCAGCACTTGTTTCCCATCCATTGGAGACATTTATTACACTAGTACGGAATGATATGGAGTTATTGAAAGAAAAATTTTTACAAACTGGTAATGTGCAGCACAATCTCTCCTTAAAGGAGAAAGAAGCCATTGATCTGCTCGTCCATAACCACGGCCTCACCATTAAACCCGCTGACAAAGGGGGTGGGGTCGTGGTTATGGACCTAGCAGATTACAAGAAAGAGGTATATCGACAATTATTAGATGTACGGACCTATAGGGTATTAGAGTTTGATCCTAAAAAAGTTATACTGGGGAAACTTACGTCTATTGTAGAACAAGCATTTGTGGAAGGCATCATTGATGAGAGTCTTAGAGAATTTCTTGTAGTTAAGAATCCGGTTACACCTGTCATCTATGTTCTCCCCAAAATACACAAATCTCTGGTCAATCCACCAGGCCGCCCTATAGTTTCTGGGCGCAATTCACTCCTCAGTAATGCTTCCATTTTTCTCGACAGGGTTCTTAGACCTTTTGTTTTTAGGACCCAGTCCTATATACAAGACACTACTGATTTTTTAAATAAGATCCAAGATGTACAGACTCGAGAAGACACAATTTTGGTGTCATTTGATATCACGAGTCTATACACCTCGATTAGTCATGAACGAGGTTTAATGGCAATTTCTAGAGTATTAGCGACATCCGAATTCCCCATAGCGGCCCGACAGTTCATGTTAGATTTATTAGAACTTATACTTACCAATAATTACTTTATGTTTGAAGAAAAATTTTATCTACAATTAGTCGGGACCGCTATGGGGACGAATGTCGCGCCTATGTATGCCAATTTGTATGTCGCCACAATGGAGGAGGATGTCATCTACCCGTCCCACCATGCCAGACATTGTCTGGCATGGTGGCGATATATTGATGACATCTTCCTCCTGTGGAATGGTTCTATGGAGGAACTAAATCGATTCCACCAATTTCTAAATTCTATTGACCCCAACATTGAATTTACTATGACTTCCTCCCTAGAGGGCATCAGTTTTCTTGATGTCTGGGTGGGCAAAAAGAATGGACAGATTTCTACATCCCTGTACACTAAACCAACAGACAAAAATACGCTATTGCATTTCAAGAGCTGTCACCCTAGACGGATGATTGAATCACTCCCGTACAGTCAGTTACTTAGAGCAAAACGTATCGTAAGTGACGAATTAATTCTGGACTCTACTTTGGACACCATCTCTTCCAATTTTTTGGAGAGAGGGTATCCAAAAGATATAGTTGATAGACAGCGAAATAAATTACAGATTCTTGACAGACAATCTACTTTGACTAAAGTTAGTAAGACACAAAAAACAAAAAGAATTCCTTTCACATCAGTGTATAATAACCATAGTGGCAAAATTGCGGGTGTTATTAATAAACACTGGACCATATTACAAAAAAGTTTCAAGGGAATTGAGGAGTTTTCCACATTTCCCTTGATGTCTTATAAAAGATCAAGAAATTTGAGGGACAAACTGGTAAAATCTACTATTGACCCACCCCAAACCCTTAGACAGACTGTACTCAGTATACGAAATTTTGGTTCTTTTCCATGTTTAACATGTGTGGATTGTAAATTCATGATTAAGGGATCTAGCTTTAAACATCCAGAGACCAGGGTGGAATACCCTCTAAAATTTTATCTCACGTGTGATTCAACCTGGGTAATTTATATTCTGACTTGCCCATGTAATTTGGTCTACGTGGGGCAAACTACCTTGAATTTGAAAACTAGAATTAATAACCATAGGTTTAGCATACGTAAACGTCGGTTAGATCTCCCGGTGTCCAAGCACTTTACTGAGCTTGGCCACTTGGAGAAGGACCTACGTTTTATGGCAATTGATCATATACCACATCCTGTGAGAGGGGGTGATAGATTAGCTATTTTGAAACGACGTGAATTATGGTGGATACATAAACTTAAAACATTACGTCCCTATGGCCTTAATGCGGATTTCAATATTATGTAGAAAACTTACAAACAGAGGTGGCCTATAAATAGCCCCTGAATTCCATTTATCCATCGTTACACTTACCTCCTCTATGCATATGTAATGTGATATACAAATATAATGTCACGATTCTAACAATGTTTTTTTATTTTTATTTTTAGATTTCTTCAACCGCCGGAGGAGACATCACCTACTCCAACATATGTGAACTATGATAAATTTCTACAATATCTTTAAATTATATATTTTGTATCATTACTATTATATGAATTAAATAAAGTTACACAGATTGAGCACTGTTGTGGTACTGATTGGACCGTGGTTGGTGGATTCCATCATGTGGAGTATATATGCGCATAGTACATCTTTCTGGGTATCTTCCAAAAATTTCTATTTTTTCCATTTCTGTTTTTATATTTTTTCATTTTTTTATATTGTTTTGTATATTTTTTATTTATTCATTTTTATTATTTTTTTATTATTTATCTTTTGTTTTTTTTATTTGGAAGTAAATTAGGCAGTATGCCTAGGGTTCAGCGCTGCTGGATAAGCGGGCGCCCTTGAATATAGCCCAGGTGGGGTGAATCCAGTGGGGTGAGGGCTTGACGGTCCTGAACACAGGCGTCCCCCCTTTGATGGATGACTCCTCGGCCCTATTAGGGGTTAAGTCAGTTATCTATCCCTGGCCCAACAAGGTGTAACCCTACTAAGATTCTATAAAAACAGTGAAAACACTATTGTAAAAAAGAAACAAAAAAGAAACAATGCTTTATGGATTATATATTTTTTTTTTATTTATTTTTTTATTCATTTTTTATTTTCATTATCATTTTTTCTTTTTATTAATTGTTCTTTCATGCTTTTTGCTCTTAATCTTCTTCTATTCTGTTATGCGCTGTGTAACCCCCTTGTTTTGGCATCTGAATCCACGGTCCTGTTTGTACCTTCTTCTTTGCTGATACCTGTGTTCTTGTTTCCTTCATTTCTATACATGCACATCTCGCGGTCTGGATTGTCGCTTGCGATCGTGCTCCGGCTGCTTCTGTATACTGCCTCGCAGATAGCGGTGGCCGTTGCCGTGGTAGCGGATCACGTGAGCGTGTGAGTCACATGACCGCGAGTGTGTATGCGGAAGTACTCACAGTCTGTCTGCGCAGACGCAGTAGCTAGGAGCCCACGCTCGCGGCGCCATTGTAGGAGCAGGTGGATGTTTCCTCCGTACCATGCAGTATGTACTATTTTATGATGTTCATTATGTACACAGGTGTTTATGATTGCATGATTACATGCAATCATATCTTGATATGTATTTTCAAGCTGTATTTTAACTTTTTGTATATTTTTATGCACTGTATGCACTATAGCACTTCATTTACACTGATGCACTATGTGCTATATAATTATATAATACACTGTTTATATTTTTATATTATACTTATTTGATTGGCACTTTATGAATTGCTTTGCACTAATTAATTGTTTGGGGCATAAAAGCCCTGTGGTGTTTGTATATCACTATGCTTGAAAATGGCTCCAGGAGGAGTTGAAACGTTGTAATGCTGACATGAGATATTAAATCACCCATTTTTTTGAGAGTGCTGCGCCTGTTTTTGGTTTTTGTCTATGGAGGACCTTGATCAAGTCTTTTTTTTGGACGCTGGCACCACCATTGTTTGCTGGATTGGATAAGTAGTGCTGCATTATTTTGGGACTTTATATATATATATATATACATTTTTAATGACTTTTGCTATTTTCACTCATTTTGCTTTTTCAGGTTTCTCCTTCATATGTTTTAGTCATATTCAAGTTATAGCACTGAACAGCAAGAATAATCAATGTTGATGTTTTTAGGGTCAATAAATTACCATGTGTTATTGGACTGTTTTGTTCACAGCCGCTGGAGATATTGTACCAATCAATGTTTCCTGGGGCTAACAGTATGGACAGCATGATGGGAAATTACAGTGAACCTTCCCAGGCTGTTCCTGGGGTAGGGTTACACCCTGCTACAGAAAAGGTCAAACAACTTTTACTTTTGGTATTAACAAAAAAGACAATCTCTAATTTTAACACCATGTCATTTCTAGGCCTAACTTTTCAGATTAAGATTTCCTAATCCCTTGTTAATAACATGTCTGCCTTCAGCTACCACTGTAGGGAACTTAGGCTTTATTTATATGCATCCGTGTCATAGCTCCCGTTTCTTAGTAAAAAAAAAAAAAAAATGGCAGAACCAGATTGACATCATTATTAGCAAGAGATGTCTGTTAGGCATGCTAGTGTCTGTTATAGAATGAATTTAGCATGTGGGTGTTATGGTTTCCATTTATAACAGAAACAATATTACAGTTGTCTACAGAGCTAAAATGTGTGCATTAAAGAGTACATGTGTATATTTTTTGGGTGAATTAAATGCTGTCCCTGCAGATAAAGCCTGTGTGTCTGTGAAGAGACCAAATACAGGAAGAGTGAGTAGGACAAGCAGGGCTCTGTACACTGAGGACAAGCAGGGCTCTGTGCACTGAGGACAAGCAGTGGGCGCTCTACACTGAGGACAAGCAGGGCTCTGTGCACTGAGGACAAGCAGGGCCCTGTGCACTGAGGACAAGCAGGGCTCTGTACACTGAGGACGAGCAGGGTTCTGTACACTGAGGACAAGCAGGGCTCTGTGCAGTGAGGACAAGCAGGGCTCTGTGCACTGAGGACAAGCAGGGCCCTGTGCACTGAGGACAAGCAGGGCTCTGTACACTGAGGACAAGCCGGGCTCTGTACACTGAGGACAAGCATGGCTCTGTACACTGAGGACAAGCAGGGCTGTGTACACTGACGACAAGCAGGGCTCTGTACACTGAGGACAAGCAGAGCTCTGTGGAATAAAGACAAGCAGGGCTTTGTACACTGAGGACAAGCAGGGCTCTGTACACTGAGGACAAGCAGGGCTCTGTACACTGAGGACAAGAAAGGCTCTGTTCACTGAGGACAAGCAGAGCTCTGTGCACTGAGGACAAGAAAGGCTCTAATAAAGGCGCTGTTCACTGAGGACAAGCAGAGCTCTGTGCACTGAGGACAAGAAAGGCTCTGTGCACTGAGGACAAGCAGGGCTCTGTACAATGAGGACAAGAAAGGCTCTGTTCACTGAGGACAAGCAGAGCTCTGTGCACTGAGGACAAGAAAGGCTCTAATAAAGGCTCTGTTCACTGAGGACAAGCAGAGCTCTGTGC
The DNA here is from genome assembly GCF_029499605.1 of Hyla sarda. NCBI lineage: Eukaryota > Metazoa > Chordata > Amphibia > Anura > Hylidae > Hyla > Hyla sarda. The sequence continues at coordinate 224,058,802 of NC_079189.1, forward strand.
ACTGAGGACAAGAAAGGCTCTGTGCACTGAGGACAAGCAGGGCTCTGTACAATGAGGACAAACAGGGCTCTGTACACTGAGGACAAGCAGAGCTCTGTACACTGAGGACAAGCAGGGCTCTGTACACTGAGGACAAGCAAAGCTCTGTACACTGAGGACAAGAAAGGCTCTGTTCACTGAGGACAAGCAGAGCTCTGTGCACTGAGGACAAGAAAGGCTCTAATAAAGGCTCTGTTCACTGAGGACAAGCAGAGCTCTGTGCACTGAGGACAAGAAAGGCTCTGTGCACTGAGGACAAGCAGGGCTCTGTACAATGAGGACAAGCAGGGCTCTGTACACTGAGGACAAGCGGGGCTCTGTGCACTGAGGACAAGCAGAGCTCTGTGTACTGAGGACAAGCAAGGCTCTGTAAACTAAGGACAAGCAGGGCTCTGTACACTGAGGACAAGCAGGCATCTGTGCAATAAAGACAAGTAGGGCTCTGTAAACTGAGGACACGCAGGGCTCTGTACACTGAGGATAAGCAGGGTTTTGTACACTGAGGACAAGCAGGGCTTTGGGCACTGAGGACAAGCAGGGCTCTGTGCACTGTGGACAAACAGGGCTCTGTACACTGAGGACAAGCAGGGCTCTGTGCACTGAGGACAAGCAGGGCTCAGTACACTGAGGACAAGCAGGGCTCTGTGCACCGAGGAAAAGCAGGGCTCTGTGCACTGAGGACAAGCAGGCATCTGTGCAATAAAGACAAGTAGGGCTCTGTACACTGATGACAAGCAGGGCTCTGTGCACTGAGGACAAGCAGGGCTCTGTAAACTAAGGGCAAGCAGGGCTCTGTGCACTGAGGACAAGCAGGGTTTTGTACACTGAGGACAAGCAGGGTTTTGTACACTGAGGACAAGCAGGGCTTTGTGCACTGAGGACAAGCAGGGCTCTGTACACTGAGGACAAGCAGGGCTCTGTGCACTGTGGACAAGCAGGGCTCTGTGCAATGAGGACAAGCCAGCTCTGTGTAAAAATGTTATTTTCTAGATTATATAGAAAGTTTTTGCTAAGGACAGGTACACTTTAAGTTTTCCCCTAGTGGCTATTGAATTTTATGATTAAAATGAGTTTTACTAGACTTGATATGACAAAGTTGATGGACTACCTTGGTCCCTTCAGTCAGATGAGTGGTGCCAGGAATGGAACCCTTAAAGGTCTGATATTGATGGCCTATGCAAAAGATTTTGAGCTCTTAATACAGAATATTAAGAAGCTTAAGTAAGATTGCATATGGCTTGTGTGACATGTATACTGCAGCAAATGCACCTCTTCTGTGCCTTTTCCTATGCCTTAGACCTTGATTTGTGTCTCTTAAAGGGGTACTCCAGTGGAAAAATTTTTTTGAAAATTAACTGGTGCCAGAAAGTTAAACAGATTTGTAAATTACTTCTATATAAAAATCTTAATCCTTCCAGTACTTATCAGCTGCTGCATGCTCCAGAGGAAGTTGTATAGTTCTTTCCGGGCTGACCATAGTGCTCTGTGCTGACACCTCTGTCAGGAACTGTAAGGAACTGTCCAGAGTAGGAGCGAATCCCCATAGCAATCCTCACCTGCTCTGAGCAGTTTCTGACACGGACCGAGGTGTCAGCAGCTGTGGAGCATGGACTGGACGGGTTAAGAATTTAATTTACAAATCTGTTTAGCTTTCTGGAACCAATTGATTCGAAAAAAAAAAACAGTTTTCCTGCAAAGTACTCCAGGGGTACTCCGGTGGAATTTATTTATTTTTTTTAAATCAACCAGTGCCAGAAAGTTAAACAGATTTGTAAAATATTTAAGTAATCCACAGGAAGTTCTTTTCTTTTTGAATTTCCTTTCTGTCTGACCACCGTGCTTTCTGCTGACACCTCTGTCCATGTCAGGAACTGTCCAGAGCAGGAGAGGTTTGCTATGAGGATTTTCTCCTACTCTGGACAGTTCCTGACATGGACAGAGGTGTCAGCAGAGAGCACTGTGGTCAGACAGAAAATAAATTCAAAAATAAAAGAACCTCCTGTGGAGCATACAGAAGCTGATAAGTACTGGAAGGATTACGATTTTTTAATAGGAGTCATTTACATATCTGTTTAACTTTCTGGTACCAGTTGATGTTAAAAAAATGGTTTGCACCAGAGTGCCCCTTTAAGTGTCCTGTGCACAATTTGCAATAAGCTATATACTGTAGCTACAATATAATTTCTGATAGATGTGATGTATGTGCAAGGCACAAAGAGACATTATACCAAAGCTACTGCCTGCAGATAGTAATTCGTACAGTCGAGATGGTGACAGAAGCTGGACCATCATCTGACAAAAAGTGAGAACTGATAGGCCTATATATGCATCATATAGATTAGTTGAATTTGTTATTATGTCTGCTCAAATCCACGTAGCTTACAAGTAAAGGAGCCCATTCATTTCAATGGCAGCAAAGGCCTGAATGAATAAAATCCTTATTCTACACATAAGAAACTTAAAGGGGTTATCCACCATAAGGTGATTTTAGTATGTACCTGCCAGATAGTAATGTACATGCTTAGGAAGGATCTATGCTGGTCTTGAGTCTTTTTGTAAAATGGACATTTCCTGTTGGAGTTCGTTCTCTCAAACTACAAATCCCAAATGGGAGGTCACATTCCTCCCTCCCACACATCAGCCACCCCTCACATTGAAACACAAATGAGCTGCATTACATTCAAAAGATTAGTGTTTGCTAACCAGGGTACCTCCAGCTGTTGCAAAAATACAATTAGTTGCAGAATGATTTTTCTCCCATCATACGATCGCTCCACCCATTGAAGAAGGACAGGCTCCCTTTGCACATCTTATATATCTAAATATACATCACTTGAGGGCTTGAGGACGGCCACGTGAGGTGGTTGAAACGTCGCTATTGCATTTTGGTGATAAATAAAAGTCACTATTCTTCACTACGCTGGAGTGCTGCTGCGTCTACTTGGTTGCTAAATATACATCACATCATATCCATTTTACCTATTGACTTTATCCCTCCATGTGTCAACAACAGGTTTGAGACACTATGTAAAAAGGGGATGTTTTGGATATACACCCTCCACTCATTACAACCCTACGAATTAATCCATTAACAACAACAAAAAAATAAAATAACAAAAAACTGAACAAAAAATTTATACACATTTTCTTTAGTTTTTCTCAGGTTTTTGTGTACAAATTCTGAAAACTATCTATAATAATTCTTTATCCCGCATATATATATATATATATTTATTTATAATTCCGTTAAATTTTATTCATATCTTAAAACCACTTTGTTACGGCAAGACTATATACAAACACTCTTCTTCTCATATTTCATGAAGTCTCCCATATGGCCTTGAACCTGAGGGTTACTGCTGCTGTTTGCTTTCGAGCTCGGCACTCAAACGAAGGGATTCTCCACAAGTGCACTACAAGCTGTCACGTCCTACACTAGGTAGTATTGAGACAAGTGCATCTGACAACACACTATTATACAAACCTGTTCCTTTGAACATGAACATTTTATGAATATTTTATGGATTGTTCTTAATTATAGATATTTTATTAATGATTATGTATCAGCTGGAGAACTTTTTTTATTTTGTTTGAATTGTGATGTATAATGATTCCGCTACTTTTCGCGGTCTTTTTTTCATATAAATATGACACCATGATGTATTGACCTATCACTGGACCTGACGAAAAGGGGGTCCCTCCCCTCGAAACGCGTAGTCCAAGCGCTTTTTATGTGAATACATTTTATTGTTTTTCCATTACTCGATGTTCCGAGTACTTTCATTTTAAACTGACTTCCTTGGATATCATAGGAGAAGCGCCGACTGGAGCACCTTTTCTACCGTCAGATGTGGATCGTAACTCACCTTGCCTGACTGACCTGAGACTTACTCCGGATGGGAGAGCTCCTGGCTGCACCCCATCATACTACCCTGAAAACGGGCGATAGGCTCTTAAAGGTATTGCACTCTCAGTGCAACAACTCCAGGTGAGCAGACTGTGATTACCTCACATTGCTCCTTCACCCCACCAGAGTAACGGCACATTGCTGCGCAACTTTTTTCTGTCTTTTTCTTCTATTTAGCATTTGCACATCTTATGTCATATCTGGGCTTCACTGTAACCTGGGAAAACCTGAGACCTAAGTAATTTTGTATGTTATTAAAAATAAATGTTGGGGCAAAAGTCACAAGAATTGCGAGACCACCGTCACACACAGGTTAGTGTATTATGACCTAACTTTACAGCCCCTGTAGCATAGTCAAATAAAAAAAAAAGATCCTGGAATACCCCTTTAATGCTAGGGTAGCATTCCAAGATTTGAAAAAAATATAGACTCCCTACATAAATGTTTAAACGGCCCAAATATGGCCTACTACTGTTGCAGAGTCTGACTCCATTGGTGGTTAGAGCCTTGAGGCCCCATAATGGATACCGATAATGGATACTTTGGCACGGAGAGACAAACTAGCTTCTCTATTTTTCCACTTTAGTTTTCTGAACAATGGCATACGTTTCAGGTAATAGTGGATTTATAGTTCTAGAACATTTGTTTATTCCCAATGTGTACAGAAATATTAACAATTCTTATTAAAGTACCACCTATGTGAGATTAGAATGTTTATATTGTCTGTATATTTGCCATGCTCGTATTCAATCAATCTTCTAAAAAAGTTAGGCAATGTTCATATTACCATTAAGCTCTCTGCAAAAGGAAGCTCCGTTGCGGAAGCTGCATGTCCAATATTTTTTCTCTGTTTAAAGGGGTACTCTGCCCCTAGACATCTTATCCCCTATATCGCAAGAGCTGGCGCAGGATGTAAATATACGTCCTGCATCGTTAAGGAGTTAATGCAAGTCTATGGGAAGGGGCGTGATGGCCGCCACGCCCCCTCTCATAGATTTGCATTAAGGGGGTGGGGCATGACATCACGAGGGGGGCTGGGCATGACTTAACGATCCTCCATCCCCTGTATCGCTCATCATCAGGCACAGATGGAATCTCGCTTCCTTTATCAGATGACAGGGAGTGCTGCAGGAGAGATCGCTGGGGTTCCCAGTGGCAGGACCCCCGCGATCAGACATCTTATCTGCTATACTTTGGATAGGGGATAAGATGTCTAGGGGCGGAGTACCCCTTTAGCCCCACCCAAAAAAAAACACCCGAAAAAACCTAATTCAAATCAGTGGAATTCATCGGGACCCAGTGGTGTCCGTTGTGCAAAGGGTCTGTTTGACTTCTTCTTTTTGTCACTGACCGAACCCTGAACGGGATGTAGCACAATGATAATGGTAACCTAGCCTAAATATTTGGAATAAAACATATGAAGACAATGATAGTGTGGGCGAGGTAAGCGGGTGGTGAGAATTAATTTACATGTTACTTTTCATGCTATAACAGTATTACAGTCATTTCGTGGAAGAAAATAATTGAATAACATGGAAATGTTGATTGTTAATAACAGGTAAAATCTGAATTAGCACTTGCAGGAAGACATTTCATCAGTTTGTAAATTGGTTTCAAATGTAGGAAAATGTTATTGTGTGCTGTACACATTACTAACAGATGCTGAACTTCTGACCCTCCAGACAATGACAAGACTCGAATCTTCGGATCTACAGTTATTGCAGGAGTTAACATAACAGATGCTGCCTAGAATATACACCAGTCAGCTATAACATTGCAACTTCTGACAGGTAAAGTGAATAATATTGACTATTTTGTTATAATGGCTTCTGTCGTGGGGTGGGATACATTTGCCAATTCTTGAAGGTGATGTGTTGGAAGTAGAAACAAAGGGCAAGTGTAAAGATGTAGTAGTTTTGCCGATAACCAAATTATGAAGGCCAGATGACTGACTCAGAACATCTTCTACTACCTGCCAAAAGTGGTCTAAGGAAAGACAACTGGTGAATCAGCAACAGGGTCATGAGTGTCCAAAACCCATTGATATGTGTGGGAAGGAAAGGCTAGCCCATCAGGCTCGCTTCCACAGAAGAGCTATTCTTGCACAAATTGTTATAAAAGTTAATGCTGGATATAATATCAAGGTGTCAACCACATGCATCACAAATCGCTATGCATAGGGCGTTTTTGTCATCACAGTGACACAGTTTATTATAGACAGAGTGGCACTGGCATGGCTCATTGGGCGATAGACAGAGGCACAGGTAATTAGGGGCAGTGGTTTAATTAGGAGTACAGAGGCAGAGCTCACAGTTTATTATGCGCAGTGAAATTACCCAAAGCTGTTAAAACATCCCCTTGCTCTGCATTTGCTGGTATTCCACTCAGTCAACTAAGTTTGCATATTTTCTAGCTCTTGCAATTGCTAGGCATACCTACATCTAAGCCACATGTCTTTTACCAGGGGTCAATTTTATCTACAATCAAGTTACTGTTCCTGCTCCTGTTCCTGTTCACACTCTGAAGATAAAAACTGTGTAGAGGAAGAGTGGTGCAGTTGCCAATAGCAACCAATTAGATCGCTTATTACATTTTTCAGAGGCCTTTTTAAAAATAAAAACAATCTGATTGATTGCTATGGGCAACTGTACCACTTTTCCTCTACACAGGTTTTAATACATCTCCCCCATAGTCTATGCCTGAGGGAAGAAGGCTGAACAAGTAACTCTCTGCAATACACTAATCTCTTTTTTGGCTTACAGTCGAAATTGGCTACCTTGCAAGCCTAAGCCAACTTGTAAAAGTAGTTTCAGTAACTTTGCAACACTCTCAACGTTAACATTTACATCTGCATTAGTCATTAAACATACACGTGCGTAAAGGCAGAAGATTAACCTCTATTTCAATAACAACCAAAGTCTATAACTGCCATTATCAGATTATGGATAGATTTATACGCATATCATGTGATATGACTCTTTAATCCTCTCTACTTTTTTAAAGCAATTTTCAACTATCTTTATGAACAACAGTCAAAGTTTTTGTCTGTAAAGTTAAATTCTTAGCAGTGAAGAATTTCTGTCTGTAGTTCAGCTGAGGCAGCTGTCAATAGTGATTTCATAATAGCAGCTTTTAATAAATCCATTATACAATACAATGAAATTAAATATAAATTGTGATTTTTCAGAGGCCAAAAATTATGTAAAAAAGTAAAGTAAGCAGTAAAAGGTGCAAGCAAGAGCTGTAAAGAAGCATCTGCGGTTATTGATCCTACCTGAAGGCATCTACTCCTCAGATAAAGATTATAAGTTAACAGAGTTAACAGTCAGACTTGGTGCGTGAACACATCTAGTTTACATGATATGTCTCTGACTGTTACATCTGCTACATCTGTAACGTACGGTGGATTTTATTGGATTAGGATTTATTTGTATTATGATGCATCTCTGCAATATGGGTGTATAGAGCATAATTTCTCATTTCTGAATAACTAATATGCAAATATTAGTTTTACAATCGTTCTTCTAAATTGAGGGGAAGAAAATGTTTTGTTCTATTAATAGTAAAAAATAAATAGATAATTGATATGGAAGTGATGAAAATAACAATTTGAGTCATGATTTGGGGTCCTGTCTCAGCCAGTGATTGGCTAAACAGGCCATCACACTTGCTCATCTTGGAGGAGGGGACCAGAGCACTCCAGAGACTGGTAAGTATAGGGGCGAGAGCAGGGCCCTGTGCAGGAGATCAGGAGTGGGGACCCCTGTAATCAGACAATGATCTCTTATCCATATACCTCAAAGGATGGTTTGGAAGCAGAATATCTTTTTAAAATCCTTGGAAATGGTGTAGTCCTAAGACTAACAATCAGAAGATGTGTTCTCCTGAAGTCTATAGGAATTTGGGCAAATACATTTCGTGATTGTTTAAGTTCCAAGACAAGTCTGGGGCTACACATTTCACATTTTTTAAAGATATTTTGCTGCCCCACCAGGATTGGAGGTATGCTTTATAGTGTTACAATCATAAAAAATAACAAGTAAAAGGTTTTCATAATTTGAGCTCTCAGTGCTGAGACTCCCTCCAATCTCTAGATATAGCTGGATGAAACGTGTGGCAGTGCGCATCACTACCCGGCTCTATGCTTAATCCGTCATGTTGTAGATGATGGGCACCTCAAAATATAGAGTCGGGGGATGCGTGACATGTCATAAGTTTTTTAATGATAGTAATACTATAAGCTGAAGATCTGAGTAGCCTTACTGATTATCATCTGATACTTATTATTTAGTGAATACTGTATGTATCTAGGTACAGGATATTTTTCCATGCACTTGGTGACACTATTTATCTATCCAATGTATCTTACAGTTTTTGAACTACTGCACTATGATGTTTTGTATCTTTTGGTTGAGTTTTAGCTCTTCTCTAATTTTGGTAGGTATTAATTCATGTAAAGGTTTCGCTCTAGTTCAAGTGTTTGGAAGATAGTGGATTCTCTACTGTGGCCCTATAGCCTTGGAGCATTAAGGGAGGCTTACATTTTACTTGTAACCAGACCTAATATGTTAACAGTCATTGGAGTAAATGTCTTGCAATGATGCCTTCAAATTAAAGATATTTGCTAGAGATTTACTAGAGATAGTACAAGTGTGACTGATAAACTACAACTTCTAAACTGCTGCTTGTCAATAGATTTTTTAAGGCTGCATTCACACTGTGAATTCTTTTGTGGTGTTGTTGTGTGTTCTGAAATGGAGCAAAAACCCCATGCTTTTTTTCTTGAAGTTTTTTGTGATGCAAGTTTGCTACTGTATATTCTGCAGGTAAAAATCTTTGAGAAAAAGAAAAAAGCATTGGAAAACAACTTAGGGCTGGTTCACACTGCCATTGTGCTCCGCTAAAGGGAATTCTGTTGGCCAGTCGGTTGGATGAACAGTAGTTAAGAGGAGAAAAAAAAATTCCTATCCTGTAAAATACTGGACACGTGATGGAACCCTTTCAAGTCAATGGGATCTGTCGGGACCCAGCGTTGTCAGTGGTGCTCTGACTCGTTCAGGGACTGTTCAGCACAAAAAAAGAGTTGAATTGACCCTGAACGGGTCGCAGCACAACAGCCATGTGAACTTAGCCTAGACAGTTGCCCTTTTGCTTCATTTCAACAAATTCCAAATCCCATCTTGTGAAACCAGCCTTAGCAACCATCAAAATAATGCAATCGCTATTCAGCTCTAAACAGAATACTAGTGAATATGCCCAGCTAAGAACTGGCTTTAAAATACTTGTCTTTGAAACGAGTTTACCCACCATCTATCTTTACTACTGGGACCCCCATGATGACAAGAACGTTAGCCTTAAATCCACTATTCAGGAGCAGGTTTTTGTATGCAGGTCAAGAGCATGTGTTTCCAAACCCTTTCAAAATCTATGGGAGTTATGGAAATAGATGAGCACAGCACAGTTTGCGGTTCAGTTTTATCTTTAAACTGTGTAACGCCAAATCAACTCACAGATTACATTATATCAACACAGTGGCCCTCATTTACTATTCTAAACCCGACTTGTTTTGTCAGGTTTTTTTGGCGCACCTTTGTCTGCGACATGTCGCAGACATCATGCGCCAGTCTGCGACACTATGCAACATTTTTTCCCGACGGACCCGATGTGGATTCTCCCAAACCCGAAAAAGGGGCGTAACCCGACATTTCTGAGCTTTCCCACGTATTTATAAAGGTTTCCAACCCGAATTTGTTGAATTGTTGTGGATTTTTTCCCGACAACTCAGAGGAGTTGGAAACCAAAACCTACAAAACACACGTGCGACAAACAGGATGCGACATAATATAAATACCAGGGGAAAAAAGTAATCGGGTAAGAAAGCAACATAGACTTACAACCCGATTTTCTAAGTAAATGAGGGCCAATGTCTGCTACTATGTGATCATGCTGTATTTAAAGATGGCTAGGGATTGGAATTAACATCGCTGTACCACCTGAGAACATGGCAAGAAGTTTTGTTATAGAAACACAGGGATATGCAGAAACCATTTGGAACTCCACAATTCTATAAAAATATTTTCAGACTGTATATCAGAGTGTTATAATGGTTTTCATATCTGAGACCTATCTACAAGGCCATTTTGGAAACAAAAACAATTAGGTAAATGATTTTAATGAGCGACTCGAATGTAAATGTGGTTTAATGAGACATTAAGGTTTTCATTTTAGGTTTTCATCACTAATAATTTGCTCAGCACATACCGTATTTTTCGCCGTATAAGACGCACTTTTTCTTCCCCAAAACTGGGGGGGAAAGTTGGTGCGTCTTATACGGCGAATACCTGCGGCCATCAATGGCCGGGACCCGCGGCTAATACAGGACATCACCGATCGCGGTGATGCCCTGTATTAACCCTTCAGATGCGGCGATCAAAGCTGACCGCCGCGTCTGAAGCGAAAATAACACTAAACCGGCTGCTCAGTCGGGCTGTTCGGGACCGCCGCGGTGAAATCGCGGCGTTCCGAACAGCTTACAGGACACCGGGAGGGACCTTACCTGCCTCCTCGGTGTCTGCTCCGTGCCGGGATCCCCTGCATGGCCGGCGCTCTCCTTCTACGTCATCACGTCGTCGCGCACGCCGTCCCGTCATCCAATAGGAGCCTCGTGATGACGGCGACGGAGAGCGTGGATGCCGGGGAAGAAGACGTCCGGAGTGTCAGGGACACCACGGGGACAGCGATGGAGCCGCATCCAAGGCAACGGTGACGGGTCAGGAGCGGCGGGGACACGTGAGTACAACCTCCAATACAAGTGGTCTTCAACCTGCGGACCTCCAGATATTGCAAAACTAAAACTCCCAGCATGCCCGGACAGCCAACGGCTGTCCGGGTATGCTGGGTGTTGTAGTTTTGCAACATCTGGAGGTCCGCAGGTTGAAGATCACAGTTGGGTTAAGAATCTTTTTTTTCTAGACTTTGGACCTTTAAAATAGGGTGCATCTTATATGCCGGTGCGTCCTATAGGGCGAAAAATACGGTATTTGTCTCTATTTAGTCGCACATTCTTTCTCTAACTGAGAGAATTGCACCACCACTGACTTAGCTTTGAATATTTATTTTCACTGTATCTTTTATACATCTGTCTCATAGTAATACAAGTATTTCATAACAAAAATATTATTGTGTCTCATTAGGGGGCCCGCTGTAATTAGATACAGGAACAAAGCTAATAAAGAAATAATACACAGAAATCTCTACCTGATAACACTGTTAACTGCAGAAAACTATGCAAGAATTTAGGCTTAAAGTTTGACAAAGAATTCTACTTTGCCAGCACTTACAGCCTTACAGACCTTTAGGGTACATTCACATGGGTGGATGTTTTGAGAAATTCCCGCTGCGAGTTCTAGCCACGGCAGGTTTTCCGCAACTGACTTTCAGCAGGGGAAAATCTGCAGCAGATAATGTTGACTTTAACAGCTATAACTAGCAGAGGGAAATTTGCCAAACATTTGCCTTTATGAATGTGTTCTTAGAATTCTAGCTGTCTATCTGCAAACATGTTATTCCAGGCTTCTTGAAGTACCTGCATGGCGGCATGTTGGTCAACTTTCTGAACTTTATGCATGTTTACCATTTCACATGTAGAATACATCGCACACAGTAAGGCTCTGTGCAGGCTCGTGGCTTGTAAATCACCCTTAGCTTACTACATTTTGAGGGCTTGATCTATAGCCAAAAAATGACTATTTACATTTGGGACATATTTCGTGGATAAAACAGTTGGTGCAGTAAATGGCTGAAAGAGTGCCCTAACACTTAATTTATGGCTATAAAATGAATAGATGTATGCACAAACAAGCCATTTTACTACTGGGTTCACATGAACTAATAATATGGCCCCAATACTGTGTGCTTCATCCTGGTTTACATATTTGCCCGCTCTTATCAATCTTTGTGGAAATTCAACATTTCTAATACAAAATTGAAAATTGCAGCAAAATCTTCAGAAAAAGAGTGGCCTCTTGCAACTGCAGGCATATGGCTGCAGGCATAGCAAAGTAAGTAGAGTAGGCTAGATAAAGTAGACTCCCTCCCGTAAGTAGCATCCCTCTACAGGTAATTTTCCCTTGTAGGTAGCATGGTCCAGTAGGTAACCCCTCTGTAGGTTGGTCACTCTGTGGGATATATCCTACTTGCAGGTAGAATCCCCCTGCAGGTAATATGCCCCTTGTAAGTAGTATAATTCCTGTAGGTAGTATCCCCGTGCAGGTAGGCTCCCCCCTCCCCCCCTGTATGTAGCTCTACCCCTGTAGGTAGCATTCCCTCTGCAGGTAATTTACCCTCTTCAATATGTTAAAAAAACAAACACCATACTCACCTTCCCTCGGCTCTTGTTTCCAGCTTTCGTTCAGTCCATCTGCCTCTCCTTTTCCTTTCCCACCTGGTGACATCACTGGTGCACCAGGGCGCAGTGGAAGACAGCAGCCAGTTGTAACTGCAGGCATAATGCTGCAGGTCATGTAAAGTAAGTATAGTAGGCTACATCAGGAGGCACCTCTGGTAACTAAAATTCTACACTGAGCAGAAGTCTATGCTTTAAAAGGCCACAGTCATCCAATGAAAATTCCCCCATGGCAGGAATTATAAGCAATAGTAATTCCTCCATCCATAACATATGATCAGTTATTTTTTTCAAGGGCTTTTGGTCTGGGATTAGATTGTCCAGGCCAGAAAAGTCTATTAAAAGTAAAGTATGAGCAGGTTAGACCACCCTTACCTACTGATATGGGCTAACAGAACATGACATAGTGGGGATGAGGTAACCTTTATTACTGGTACACAGTGTGCCGTTATGCTGTAAAATGATATTAGCCCATATGAGCAGGCTAGGATGGTCAGCATTGTAACATTACTGTAGTGATGTAGTGTAACCCTGAAAAGATACAGAAGACTAATGAAAAATAATGCAATGCAGCCTTTTTCGACCACTCTGCTATTCCTGTTTACAGTACTCTTTGATTGTTCTGGCACACAATACAATGTTCCAGCACTATTCTTGGGAATACATTATCTACAGAAACACTCTGGTACACCTTTATGTCCTGTGTACTAAAAGGATAGCAATACATTAACATTACGCATTGAGAAAAGAGAACTGTTCTGCAGAAGTGGTCGCTGCAAATACAGTGAAGGAGTTTAAACATGCATGGGATAAGCATAAGGCTATCCTTCATATAAGATAGGGCCAGGGACTATTGATAGGATTCCGATTATTGGGCAGACTAGATGGGCAGAATGGTTCTTATCTGCCGTCACATTCTATGTTTCTATGTCTGTTTGTAACCAGTGTCCATTGTAGTATTCCCAACTCTAGTCACAACTCTATCTCAATATTCCCAGCCCATAGTATTTCATTATACAATTAGGAGAGATGGCTGGGATTGCTTTAGACAGTCATTTTACAGATAACTCCAGCCAGCCCCCAGGGCTTTTAAATTCTAGGGCATAAAAAGCTTTATCCTCTTATTTCACATGGGAAAGAAAAAAGCTAATGAACAGATGAACAAAGTATGTTCTGACCTAAATGCCAACTTCCAAAATGCTATATATCAGATATACTGTTTCATATGCTCTAATTGTTTAGAGATAAAAGGATGTTAGGTGTAAAATGTAAAGGTTATTATGATACATTTGAAAGAAATAACCAGAAGAAATGTGTAACTGTATAAGACAATGAAATATTTCTTCTAGCAAACAAGATTAAGTGTAGTGTGAAAGATATGAAAAACGGCAGGGCAGCCATAAGGGGCACATGCTCTAGAAGTCATTTGGGGTTTTTAGGGACAGGACCAATTTTTTTTGCTTTCACCACGTCTTTCTATTACTCATAATTTTTTTAAATTTTTCAGGCTATTTTGTTTGGAAGGGGGGTGTTAAATTGCTTTATAGCAGCATTTTAAAGGGGTTGTGCGCTGCCCTGCCTTTCGGAGCTCCGCACGCAGCGTCCGGAAGTTTCTAACTCCGAACGCTGTGTGCGGGCTTCCGTGTTCGCGGCCGCCGGGCGTGACAGCATGCCCGGCCCCCTCATGATGTCACGCCTGCCCCCTCAGCGAACACGGAAGCCCACACAGCGTTCGGAGTAATGAACTTCCGGACGCTGCGTGCGGAGCTCCGAAAGGCAGGACAGCGCACAACCCCTTTAAGTATTTAAAAATGTGCATATTATTATTATCATTATTATTATTATCAAAATGCAGTATGAGATTGCATATATTTGCATAAAACTTTGGGTTGGGATGTATGGAGCAGGTTCAGGAGCTGAGGGTACTCTATACATAGATACTATACAAATAAAAGGTTGCAGCAGCACTCAAAAAATGGAGGCTCTTTTTTTCATCAAAACATGTTCCCCATCCACCATGCGGAGGGGGCCTCCCTTTAGATGGGACCGTGACACACTCATTTTACTCACCTCTGCTGGGCATTTAGTCAATGAATGGGTGACATGTAGGATCCACTATCAGTTTAAAAAAACCTCCTGTGAACAAGGAGGGGTGGCTGGTTGTGGTTTTACCCCCCCCCCCCCCCCCCCCACTCCCCCAGGAAACAGACAGAAAAAGCTAGCACAACTGTGTGCTCATTTCAATCCAAGTGAGGGAGGGGAGTGGCAACCCCTCATAGCCATGCACCCCTCCCTGTTCTCAGGAGGTTTTTAAACTGTCCTTGTCATAGCCATTCATACTTATTTTTCTATTGCAACCTTTTAATTTAACAGTACAGTGCAATAAGTATTGCAGTATACTGTATAAGCAATCAAGCATCCACATTCAAGTTCCCTGGGGGACAAAAAGTTGTAGTAAAAAAAGCTTTTAAATAATATTTGAAAAGGATACAAAAATGCCCCATAAAAAAAAAGACACCTCAAAACTCAAAAAACCTAACAACAAAAAATCATAACAAAACATTGGTATTGCTAAGGCTGCTTTCACACAATAAAAACCCCTCCGTTATAAATGCCCGTTATGAAAAACCCTGGAAATCGTTTGTTAAACGGCTGTTAGAAAATTCCATTATAGTCTATGGGATTTTTCCAATAGCTGTTTTAACCAGTTATTGCCCGTTATTAAAGGGGTAGTCCAGTGGTGAAAAACTTATCCCCTATCCTAAGGATAGGGGATAAGTTTGAGATCGCGGGGGTCCGACCGCTGGGGCCCCCTGCGATCTCTCTGTACGGGGCCCCGGCTCTCCGCCGAGATAGCGGGTGTCGACCCCCGCACGAGGCGGCGGCCGACACGCCCCCTCAATACATCTCTATGGCAGAGCCGGAGATTGCCGAAGGCAGCGCTTCGGCTCTGCCATAGACTTGTATTGAGGGGGCGTGTCGGCCGCCGCCTCGTGCGGAGGTCGACACGCCCCCTTCCAGCGGGCTGTCGGGGCTCCGTACAGGAGATCGCGGGGGGCCCCAGGGGTCGGACCCCCGCGATCTGCAACTTATCCCCTATCCTTAGGATAGGGGATAAGTTGCTCACCACTGAATCACCACTGGACTACTCCTTTAATAACGGCCATTATTTTATGACGGACGATAGTAACGGGAGAAATATTGCATGGGTACTTTTTACATTTTTAGGACCTTTATTGCTGTTTTTATTGCTTATTCAACATAAGTTAGTGACAAATATTTTGGTTTAGTTGTGGCCCAGCAGATGTCCCAAAAACTATTTGGGGAAGTCAATGATCGCAAATGGAATGAAAGAAACAAATTTATTTCATAAACCAATAAGATGAAAATGTGCTGCTAATAAACAGTAGATACTAATCCTAAATCTATTATTGTATTATGTTAATTAGATATGTGTACTATTTAAAGAGATTAAGACATATTAAGAGACATATTTAATTATTAGCAATATTCTAAATAGTTCCTCCTGCCTAACAGTCACGTCTGCTACAAAACGGTAAAATAATGTTGCTTTCTTCAAGGCATATACACTTACTGACCGTAAACATTTGTTTTATTCAGCTCACTTAATTTATGGATGGTTGCATATTTACATTTTAAGCAGCTGTCCAAAAAAAATCATATAAAATTAGCAAGTAATGTCTCTTAAAATATTTATGGTTTACCTAATATAGATGACTCAGATCAAAACCTTACAATTACCATTATATGTGACAACAAAGACCGATGACCTACTGGTCATATGACAGGGAACACATATCACAAGTGACTTACCTATTAGTGGAACGGAATCTGATGTTGCAGGCATAATCTCTGCCACAAGTAACATAAAGACTGTAAGTGACAGCAGGACAGTAATCCCTGGGTAAGCAGAAAACAAAAATTTTAATGCAGGTCGATAATGTTTCCTACAACATTAAAACCATTGCCTGCTGAAGTGAGTTACATTGATTATCTCATGACAATGTCAAGGGGGGAGATATATTCAGCAGGAGAAGAACAGTAAGTACTTTACGGTAGTGTGTTAGAAGAAGCAAAAGTGTAAGGATTTGAAGGACAAGGGTCAGATTGTGAAAGCTAGAGAATGTGTAAAACTGCAGTCCTGAGAAGGTAGCGGTCAATACCTACCAAACGTGGTCCAAGAACCAGGGTCAGGGAACTAGGGAAGTGGCAGTACCTGGGACGGTGTACTAGACCTGCAACACTACTAAAGTCAATTAATATCTACTAATGAGAACGATAGTACTCATGTATCACAAGTTGAATCTTGGTGAATAATTTGTATATCACCAACAATTAAATTCCAAATCATGTGACAAACGAATCCCCAAATACTTTGGCCTTTTTGTAGTATGTTGAGAAGAATATCCAATGAAAATACCAAGGACCACTTGTAACGCTAATGTCTTTGTATGTGGGAGTAGACCTTTAGGCCCATTCAAATACCATGACAAGGGTATTACTCCTGCATTCCTAATAGCTATGTCCCTGGGTCATCACAGTCTTGTTGTTCATGGCAGCGGATAAGAATATATAATTTATTTATTTAGTGAAATTAAAAAAACAAACACTAAATATGATTATTTAAAAGACCAAAAAAGAGTTCACCCAATAACATACTTGCTTGTCTCTTTAAAGCATATCTGTGATAAGCTTTTGAAACCAATCTACTTAGAAAATCAGAGACCAAAGAATACCTCCTAATGCAACTGTCATATTCTTTTGTGTTGACTTTGGCAAATATTAAGTAAAGAACGGATGTGATATGCAATCCATGGAAAAGCTATATACTAGATTCAACTGATGTGATGATAGATTTGCCATCGGTCAATATTAAATAGTAGCCAAGAAACTGTGTGCACCAAACTAATAAATATATAGTATATCAAATATATTACATGCTTCAAGCACATTTAGTTGGCTGACAGAAAGTAATGAAACAATGGCAGCAATCCTCATGTGCTTTACCATACCCTCAAGTTGCAGATAATTAAAATGTATCTCGGATTTGCAAAAACTTAGGATAAAACATTAGGGAACTGCACAACAAACTTTCCTTAATATATTCTTATTAATGAAATAATTGCTGTTGGCAGCAGGAGCAGTACTAAAATGTAACAGGTTAATAGATTGAATTTAATTGCCAATGTCTTCCCTATGGGCACATAAATATTAGTAGTAGTAATGTATCACAATAATATTTGTTTTATTATGTGGGACATTTTATTAGAATATCACAAAAATACACGTTTTAAACTTCTGTTATCTATAATAGCTGCAGAACTAATGGAAAATCTGCCTTTCAAAAACGTACTTTGTTTTGCTCTACTTTACATTCAGACTTTGAGCTTTTTTTCTTGATACAATAACCCTCAAACTTCCAGTTCAGATGTTAGACGCTTGATTTTATAGTGTTGGAGGGGTCCTATCTACAGGGTGGGCCAATTATATGGATACACCTTAATAAAATGGGAATGGTTGGTGATATTAACTTCCTGTTTGTGGCACATTAGTATATGTGAGGGGGGAAACTTTTCAAGATGGGTGGTGACCATGGCGGCCATTTTGAAGTCGGACATTTTGTATCCAATTTTAGTTTTTTCAATGGCAAGAGGGTCATGTGACACATCTAACTTTTTGAGAATTCTACAAGAAAAACAATGATGTGCTTGGTTTTAACGTAACTTTATTCTTTCATGAGTTATTTACAAGTTTCTGACCACTTATAAAATGTGTTCAATGTGCTGCCCATTGTGTTGGATTGTCAATGCAACCCTCTTCTCCCACTCTTCACACACTGATAACTCATGAAGGAATAAAGTTACGTTAAAACCAAGCACATCATTGTTTTTCTAGTGAAATTACCAATATGTTTGTGTCACATGACCCTCTTCCTAATGAAACAACTAAAGTTGGATTCAAAATGGCCAACTTCAAAATGGCCGCCATGGTCACCACCCATCTTGAAAAGTTTCACCCCTCACATATACAAATGTGCCACAAACAAGTGTTACGATTCGGCAGGCTGGATGTGGATCCTCTGTGTCAGCGAGGGATTGGCGTGGACCGTGTCGGTGGACCGGTTCTAGGGTTGCTACTGGTTTTCACCAGAGCCCGCCGCAAAGCGGGATGGTCTTGCTGCGGCGGTAGCAACCAGGTCGTATCCACCGGCAACGGCTCAACCTCGCTGACTGCTGAGAAGGCGTGGGACAGAAGGACTAGGCAGAGACAAGGTCAGACGTAGCAGAAGGTCGGGGCAGGCGGCAAGGTTCGTAGTCAATGAGGATAGCAGGAGATCTGGAACACAGGCTTTGGACAACACTAAACGCTTTCACTGGCACAAGGCAACAAGATCCTGCAAGGGAGTGCAGGGGAAGTGAGGTAATATGGACAGGGAGCAGGTGGAAGCTAATTAGGCTGATTGGGCCAGGCACCAATCACTGGTGCACTGGCCCTTTAAATCTTAGAGAGCTGGCGCGCGCGCCCTAAGGAGCGGAGCCGCGCGCGCCAGGACGTGACAGCCGGGGACCGGGACAGGTGAGTGACTTGGGATGCGATTCGCGAGCGGGCGCGTCCTGCTATGCGAATCGCATCTCCGCCGGCAATGTCAGTGCAGCGCTCCCGGTCAGCGGGTCTGACCGGGGCGCTGCAGAGAGAGGAACGCCGCGAGCGCTCCGGGGAGGAGCAGGGACCCGGAGCGCTCGGCGTAACAACAGGAAGTTAATATCACCAACCATTCCCATTTTATTAAAGTGTATCCATATAAATGGCCCCTCCTGTACAACATTTATGACATATCGGAGCTACTATGCTGTATAGGGGCTGGAGGACCCTCATTCTGAACATAAGTCTCAGAGGTGGGACCCAAATCTTTGACATATTTATGGCAAAAATTGCCAGCCCAACCACCTAAAAAAGTTACAAACAAGAAAAAGCAAAGGCACAGAAGGGCGCACACCAATAATATAAATAGCAAAACAGTACTTTATTCAAATTATACAAAAAACTGTATATTTGACACACATTTAAAAACATTTAAAATAAGGGTGCCAGATAATATATTGTTTCCTAAAGCCATGGAGGAGAACCCCCAGCAAACCTGGGGGGTTCCCCTAAGGGAC
Organism: Hyla sarda; assembly: GCF_029499605.1. NCBI lineage: Eukaryota > Metazoa > Chordata > Amphibia > Anura > Hylidae > Hyla > Hyla sarda. The sequence continues at coordinate 224,078,333 of NC_079189.1, forward strand.
ACCTGCAATTCCCAATTGATATTAGTAAACACTTCCTTTCTACAATGTACCCCTGTACAAATAAAGAGATGAGGGTATTATTGCACTATTCCAAAAAATCTATATAGAGTAGGACTAATAAATACACATTTTTTGATCAAAAAGTGCGCTAAGAGCCTCCATTTTTTGACCAAGAGTGCTTCTGCAACCTTCTTTTTTGTATACTTTATGGCAAATTCTATAGCTATGGCATTAATCCTGGTGATAGAAATACAGTTAAGGCACTATTAAACATGCAAATGGCAATGATAGAAATAACGATCGGCACTACTAACCAAGGCTCACAGCCCTACATGTGTTGCAGGCTAGGGCAAACAAAAGGAAGGTCCCAGACTTGCGGTGCACCGTTCCTGGACTAAAGGTGCTAACACCCCTATTGAAAGGCTTCACAGATATGCAAACAGTCCAGCATAAAGATACAAACAGGGGAGCACTCACGAGGTCCACTCACGGTTACGGTGCCAAGAGATTCTTTATTCGGGTGCGAGTTAAAAGTAACAGCTGGACACCAGGTCCCCAGGACCTGGCATCCAGCTGTTACTTTTAACTTGCACCCGAATAAAGAATCTCTTGGCCCCGTAACCGTGAGTGGACCTCGTGAGTGCTCCCCTGTTTGTATCTTTATGCTGGACTATTAAACATGCATTCAGGTCTTTTACTTGAAACAAAGTGATGTATCAGGGTGGTTTTACACACAACTTTATTTATTTTTCAAAAAACACTGAAGCTTCTAATGCAGTTTTTTTGAGGGAAAAAAAACCCTGAAGGATCCAGAAGAAAGGAGAACTGTATACATTCTTCTTTTTATTTCCATCCTTTTAAAATACTCTTCTGGCTTTGACTCATAAGACTGCATTAATTGGATCTATCAGGTCCCCAGGGCCTCACATGGGACTGTACAGGTCCAGAGAACAGTGTTCTTATGCTGATCTCTTCAGGTTTCTGCAATGCTTCAGAGAGCTGAAAACTAGGTTTAATTCATGCCAGCTGCAACTAGAAATACAGTCAGGGTGCAAGGCTTCTCCTTGTGCTCAAGCTATCAGTCACCACTGTCTGGATGGGTGTGGGTGCAGCAAGATGACCATCTGCTCACCATGACTGTACAAACAATCATGGCTGGTGTGAATTAAACCTAGTATTTGGTTCTCTGTGGCTTTGCAGAGAGCTGATTAGAACGGCATTGCAATGCTGTTCTCCCTACTTTCAGGCCCCGGGGCTTGAGTTCTGAAGCCCCAAAGACATAACAGGTTCACTTTAAAGGAAAACTCAAAGCTGGCTAGAAGAATCTAAGCTACTAATATGAATTTTGACAATTCAAGCTGCTGTCACATTTATAGCATAAGTCTGAGACACTCCAGGACACTTTAGAGCAGATGAGCAGTGGAGCAGTTGTCCATAGCAAGCAATCACATTCCTAATTAGGCTGGGTTCACACTACGTTTTTCAACTAAGGTTCCCGCATACGTTTTCTATCAAAAACCGTATGGGGGAAAAAAAAACGGATGGAACAGTATGGGAAAAAGTAAACCGTATGCGTTTTAAAACAGTATACTGTTTTAAAAAGTGCATACTGTTCCGTCCGTTTTTGTAGAAAAAAAACCCATACGTTTTTGAAAATTTTGTCCATTTTTAATGGGAGGGGTCTTGGGTGGGGACTTTAGGATTCAAATGCGCATGTGCAAAGTAAAAACGTATACGTTTTTCCCGTATGGAACCGTATACATGTGCGTTTCCCATTGACGTCCATGTTAAAAAAACGTATGCAGTTGCAGTACGGTTTTTAAACCGGAGTCAAAACCGTGGTTGACCACGATTTTGTCTCCGGTTTAAAAACCGTACTGCAACCGCATACGTTTTTTTTAACATGGACGTCAATGGGAAACGCACATGTATACGGTTCCATACGGGAAACACGTATACGTTTTTACTTTGCACATGCGCATTTGAATCCTAAAGTCCCCACCCAAGACCCCTCCCATTAAAAATGGACAAAATTTTCAAAAACGTATGGGTTTTTTTTCTACAAAAACGGACGGAACAGTATGCACTTTTTAAAACAGTATACTGTTTTAAAACGCATACGGTTTACTTTTTCCCATACTGTTCCATCCGTTTTTTCCCATACGGTTTTTGATAGAAAACGTATGCGGGAACCGTAGTTGAAAAACGTAGTGTGAACCCAGCCTTATACGGGCAACTGTTCCACTGCCCTTCTGCACAAGGTTTAAGAGTTTTTTGCATAGTTTATTTTTATTAATAAATAAACCTCATAATATACTCAGTCTATGTGTAAGAGTTTTTTTTTTTTTTTACTGCTGGGCTTTGCCTCTATATACTTAACATAAAAGGATTTCAAGGAACTGAGGGTATACTGAATAGCAAAGCCAACCAGATCTCACATTCTCTATTATCTCTACTTACACTTTTCTCAATACAGACTGTTTTCCTGCAGTATGAGCCCCATTATGTTTAGGTTTTTGCCCATGTACCATAAAATTCATTTAATCTGACTGAAACCTAATAGGTGTCAAGTTATCAGATATTCTAGATAATCTCATAAAACTAATTTAAAAGGATAGAAATAGTTTAAGTATGGATGTTTTTTATTTGGATGTCTATTACTCTATAGTGGTGGCCCCCAACCTGTAACTCTTCAGCTGTTAAAGGGAACATGTTAGGTGATTCATGCAGGCCAAATCACAGCTAGCGGGAAACAGGCACAGACTCCCGCATTACTACCTGCTATGATTAACAGATGAGCTGGAAACTGGTCAAAAAGTCAAGGAGACCAGCACTTTGTTAGATTCTTCCCACTCCCCTAGGCTTAATTGACAGGTATCTCTCTATTTATATGTAGTAAGAAAGCCTTCTATAAAGTCAAGACCAGCGAGGCAGGGACAATTCAGTAAAGAGCCAGCTGGGCATGATTGACAATAGGTAATTCCTGTAGTGCCACATCGTAGGCATCTGTCAACAAAGAGGTGGCATTATCACTGTTTGAGACACTATAGGTGGGCCAAAAGTGAGGTTGGAGGGTATTGTAAAAGGCCAAAACCTATAATGTTTGTCCAACAAATTCTGCAGAGACGAGCGATGGCTGGAAGAAGCCTTCACGGCAGTCTGGGCTGAACTGAGAAGAAAAGGAAAGAGAGCAAAAGAGTGTCACCTATGAGTCACTGGATTGATCTACACTGTAAAGGAATAGAGAGGGCGCTACCTAGTGCATTACCACTAAAAACCAGGGCGAACAGAGGCAATTACAATGCTCACCCAGATTGTTACACTCGCCAAGTGTAACAATGGAAAAAAACTTGTGTGTAAGTATGCCGGCAGCCGGTCCACCTTCAGATAGATGCACAAAGAACACAAGGAGCCTCCAAGGAGGTGGCGGACATCAGTAGGCGCTGGACACACTCGGAGGGTAGAAACAACTTTAATCACCCATCATGCAACGCGTTTCACAGATTATCTGCTTCATCAGGCATCTGATGCCTGATGAAGCAGATAATCTGTGAAACGCGTTGCATGATGGGTGATTAAAGTTGTCCAGCGCCTCCTGATGTCCGCCACCTCCTTGGAGGCTCCTTGTGTTCTTTGTGATCTACACTGTGGAATCTATCCCCATAATCATTGTTACTAAATGGGGATATTGTTGGTCTATGTATCATGTTTTTATGTTTTAATGGTAATGGTGTAATAGTCAGTCAGGATGAGGCAATATTATTATATATTATATAATATTATCAGTACTAGTCTCTTGTATACTGTTATTATTGGCAATATTGGCTTTGGTATACTGGGTTTTATGCTGTAACAGTATGGTAATAATATTTAGTTACTATATGGTGGTAACATGTGCTATTGGTATTTCAGTATTTGGTAGTATTATATAGTTCTGATTATAGTACAGCAGGTTATTATTAAGCACAGTATAATGGCTATACATATGGTAATTTTTGTTCCTTGCATAGTGGTATTATTTGGTAACTGTGTGACTATTATTTAGAGGCCTGCAACCCACTTTACTGGTACTGGAGGTTTTTTGCATGCAAAACATCACATGATTTCCAATCGGAGAGGGAGAGGCCACCATTTCAATTTCCGTCTCAAGCTGCAGAAAAGCTAGAATCAGGTTTGCTGTTAATAGCTTTCCTTAGCTCTCTCTATACATAAATAGAAAGTGACCTGTTAATCAAACCCAGTGGGGCAAAGGAAAGAGGAGGACCTTGTGGGTAGTCAGCCTCCTTGCCTTTTCACCCTATTCTTGGTAGTTTGGGCAACATGAAGCATCAGTGTCTCAAAGGTTCCCTTTAGGAAACTACAGCACCCAGCATACACTTGCCACTGCAGTTTGAGATTCCCATGTGTATTTCTTTTTCCTTACAATAGCTTCCCCATAATTCATAATATTCTAATGTCTGATGTTTTCTTATAGATCGCCTCTCTATTTTCTCAGTTTAGTATCTTAAACTAGCAATAAAGCAACCAAAATAATTTACTTAGAGCTATATGCATCATCCACCAGCTTTGAGAAAAGGATTATCCAAGTACAATTTATCCAAGCACGCAGGATTTTCATGATGTACAGTCACTGAACCTACTTGAAAAATTTTAGAACAACAGGTAGAAAAGGGGATGTTATTTCAAGTAAAATCTCTGATATGACAGATCTTTTGCCTTTAAGAAAGACAATGACAAGATGAATTTTCACTTTTGACTTATTCTGATCCGATTAAGTGTACAGAACCAGAATGCTGTTGGCCAATTTTACAAGCCGTTCTAGTTCTAAATTTGAAATATAACCTATTTTTCTACTGCAAATGTAAAGCTTTAGGTGATACAATACTATGAGAAAACATCAGTCATGCTAAAGCCAAATGTCCTTTCTAACCCCAAGCTTACTACTTTTCTTGTCTAACACACCACAACTGTGGTAGCATTATAGCAAGAGACAGTTTTATAATAATCCGAGAAAATATTAAGTAATCATACTTCAGGGGCTATATATAAGATAAATGCCTTTACAGACCATCTTCTGTAAAAAAAATTCTGGCCAACAAAGATGATATCATTCTGGCAAAATACCATAGGACAAAAGGTGAAAAGGGTTGAAAAGTGTAAAATGAGATTATATACAGATGTAGCAATGGTGATCTGAAATGCGAAAAACAGACAAAGTATTGTGTTGTGTTAGGATACCCTAATGCACCATGGATCAAGATAAGGCCAGTTATTGAGTAATGTTAAAATTAGGCTAAAGTGGGGTAGAGGGTGTGATGCAGGGCAGATGGATTTACCCTAGGGGCAGATGGCATTAACCCCTTGTATTCGTGACACCAGGGCATGGTTTATCCTCAATACCACCCGAAGGTATACCGCTGGATCCTGGGCTAGGCACGGTGGCAATAATAACTCTGACACCAAGTTACGGACAATGGTAGCTTTACTGAGTGACAGATGGAGCAGTCTATACAGTTCAGCCAGGCCCACGGAGGTGACCAGTGACTTCAGAGACCTTAAGGGCTTGCTGGGACTTGCAGTAGATTTGGTCAATTTTAATGCAGGTCACTCTGACTTGACATTGATGACTGTGACTGACTTGACTTGAGACTGACTAAGCTGTGACTGTAGCTTACTTTTAGACTTGAATGCTTGTGGCTGCGGGACGGACTTGAGGTCTTCTATGGACTCCAGACACATTCTAGGACTTGACTGCACTGCAACTCAACTTCAAGAGAGAGAGCAGAGGCTCCACCCAGGGCTTATATGGGGGGGTTATCTGGTGGGGTCCCATAGGTCACCCTTAGGTCACATAGTTACTGATACCACACGGGGGGGTTACACTCACCTGACAACTCACATGACAACTGGTGATCACGTTAACATTTCTTAAAGTAATAACACTCATATACATTTTACAGTAGAACACATGGCAGAAAAAATATATATACAGGGGACAGGTGTCGGGGGGCCCAGGTGACACTGCAGGGAGGCTGCCTGACAGGGCAGCAAGGGTACAGGGGTATAACTCCTATACTGGGCCACCAAAAACTCCCCCGTTTAAACACAGCCATCCTCAGCACCCAGTCCTGGAGGGTGGATGATGGAAATGGCCACTGGGGTCTGGTAGTCACAACAGTTCCTGGGGCATTATTGGAGAATGTCCTTCACAGGTCTGACTATGAGTAACAAGGGAGGAGTCCATGTAGAACTTTGTGAAAATGTCCATACATGCTCCTTTGGGAATACATTTGTAAACATATGGGAATTTATAAACCTTGTAACTGCAGACTCAACAAAATGAAACATATTTAAGCACATTTGGTGCGGATTGGGCTGCCGGAGGCTCTCGACCCAATGCCTTAGCTGCTGGGGCCCACTGGCACTAGCTACTTCACCCTAGAACTCTATGCATGTTTTTATACAACATACCACTGTTAACTTTATATATAGCAACTCTGTCACTATATGTGCCTTACTCATATCTCAGGGGAACCCTCTGGCCAGTAGAACACCCTATACATGGGGACAGGAAAAATGATTAGACATGTGTACATTAGACAATTGTGGATTGGTAATATACATCCTGGCTACAGTCCTAAATAGCTATTATACTGAGCTAGTTTATACACAATACACTTATTTTCATGACATTAGCATTTGACTATGCTAGACTGACTGAAATAGATGACATACTATACTGACAACTTTTATAGGGTACTATTATTCACGGTACCTAGCTTGTATTTGTCCTTGTGTCGACCTTTGGGACCTGCGCAATACCACCTCTGAAGAGTCTGGAACTCTTGAGATTTCTGGAGCTCTTGGGACTTCTGGAGCTGCGGCTGGCTCTTCCTCAGCGAACTCAGGAGCTGGTATTAGTTCAGGACTGGCTGGACCCAGAGTCGCTGGCATCTGTGCTGGAGAGGCTGGAGACAGGGTTGGCACTCTGGAGACTGGTGTATAGGCCAGAGCCAACGGTGACAAGACTGGGACTGGTGTGGAGACTAGTTTGGGTTGAACCAGCCCCGGGTTGGTGAGACGCAGAAGATCAAAGGCTGATTCGGAGAAAACATGGGGAAATCCATAGATGGGTGTATTCCCTCGCACGGGACGTACTCTCTCGCAGGTCTGACAGCTGGAGGAGGCGGTGCTGGGAGCACTGGTAGATCTTCTTTGAGACATAACTTGATTCAATTCCGGTGAATGACTTGTCGCTCAAATACAGGTTTTTGCACTTCGTATACATCAGATTCAGGATAGGGTATGGCCGTCACCGTGTACTGTTCTGTCTCCAAGATAGAGTCTAACTTGTTGGTCCTTGGAAACTTTTGTAACCAGACTTTATCGCCCAATTGAAGTGGTTTGGCAGAGGCATGACGGTTATAGTCCTCTTGTTGTCTCTGTTGAGCCTCGCCCTGTAAGGAACCGAAGGGTTAACTTGCACTGAGAGCTTTTGTTTGGTCTTGTTGCTTGGTTACACCTGTCTGGACTGGTCAGTTGACCTTGATTGGAGCACCTGCTCTGGCTCCATATAAGCTGGCAGTCCACTCCCAGTCTCTGCCTGCTAAAGAGCTCAGTTTGTACTCTAGCTAGCCTTCTACTGTATCTGTTTTATCTGGCATTTTGACTGGTATTAGCGATTTTGTACTTTGACAACACCTAGCTTTTTTTTTTTGTGGCACAAAAAATGTGAGTTTTAGTGTAATTTTAAGCAAATATGAATCTAATGCAGTATTAAAACCAGAACTCAGGTGTCCTTAGCTAAAAATAGGACATAAAGTCTGAACAAAACAGGATGACTGGAAACACCAATTTAGTAAAACAAGTTAGCACATTGTATTTGCAGACGCTGATAGTGGACATTTGACTTATTGTGTGAGTGTGTTAGTTTTGCTTTGTTAGTCTGTTTCCTACTGTTCCTTGATCTGAGTCTGTATTGTTGTATTTTATTATTTTGACAGCTATGTCCCTCATTTGTCTAGGAGGGGACTGTCTTCATGGTTAGAAACCTATCGCCTAGGGCAGGTACGTAAGTAGGCAGGGATAGAGGAGTAGGTGAGAATAGTGTGCAGTCCTTCCCTGCCCATACGTGACACGCTCACAATTTCTTTGGCTTCTTGGATCCTTCTCTGGTGGTCAGAGACCCATTCCAGGGAGGCTTGCGGAGAGTTGATGAATGGAGCCTGGAGCCCAAATGTCCGGTCTTAAGGCAGCTGCCCATGTTGCACCATCATCAAGTAGAGAGGGGTATACCCCATAGAACAATGGACTGTGTTGTTATATATCTCCAGTAATTTGGGCAGCAGTTGGGGACACTCTTCTTACCTTGACACAGAGGCTGCTCGCAACCTATGGATGAAGACTTGATTGATGCGCTCACAGAGCCCGTTCCCCTGGGGGTGGTAAGCAGTAGTCTGGTGTTTCTTGCAGGCACGGAAATAACATAACTCTTGGAAGAGTTGGGCCTCGAAGGCCGTTCCACGGTCCGTTAGGACAGTCTCCGGACACCCAAGGCTTTGCACCCAATTGGAGTGGAAAATGTGGGCCACTGTTTTGGCTGTGAGATCTTTGACGGGTACAACGACAACCCATTTGGAGTAATGTTCCACCATGGTTAGAGCATAAGTATACCCGGACCGGGTAGGAGACAATTTGACATGGTCTAGCCCGACTTGGGCCTTTCACTCTGGAAGGAATGGAGGGGTGCTCTTGCATCCTTGCGCACATTCTTGGTGACGTTACAGACTGCACCATTTCGCAGTGTCACTCCACATTCTGATCCAATAGAATCTTCGCCTGACAGTAGCTTCAGTCTTGTGGATGCCAAAGTGTCCCGACTGGTCATGGTTTGCGTTGAGGACCATCGCCGCGTCTCTTCGGGGAACCAGAATCTGATGAAGTTGATCACCGGATACAAAGAATTTCGGTACAACAGTCCTTGTGCACAACCAGTTGTTTCCTCTGTCGCCACAGACGTTTCAACTCATAATCACACTGGGCCCGGCGTAAACCGGTTGGTACCTTTTTTACCAGAAAGTAGTCCAACAGATCCCCCATGACTCGACTTTCATCCTGAAGAGTATTCCAGGTATACAGGTCTTCTTTAACCTTCTCCTACCTGGGTTCACTGTCCATCAGGGGGGGGTCACAACTAGTGTTGAGCGGCATAGGCCATATTCGAATTCGTGATATTTCGCGAATATATGGACGAATATTCGTCATATATTCGCTAAATTCGCATATTCGTAATATTCACGTTTTATTTTCGCATATGCGAAAATTCGGATATATGAAAATTAGCATATGCGAAAATTTTCATAAGCAAAAATTCGCAAATGATAAAATTTGCATATGCAAATTTTCGCATATGCGAAAATCCGAGCACCAGTCTCACACAGTTGTATAAGAGCCTTCTTTACACCACACAAGCTGGAAGCAGAGAGGGGTGATCACTGTGATGTGTACTGTGAAGAAAAAAAAAAAACGAATATTCGTAATTACGAATATATAGTGCTATATTCGCAAATATTCGTCAATTCGCGAATATGCATTGCGAATATTCGCGAGCAACACTTGTCACAACATTCTGGTTCACAAATCGTTGATAAAAGGGGGGCATCTCCACATCTTCCCACACATCTTCGACAGGTGGTTCTTCGCCGGGGGTCATCCAAGACAGTACATCAGCACTGACATTTGACTTGCTGCTTCTGTACTTGATAGTGAAATTGGAATTGGCCAGTCTTAAAGCCCATCTCTGCTCAATGGCATCCAACTTGGCAGTGTTCAGGTGGGCCAATGGTTATTATCCATGTAGACAGTAAATGGTGTGGCAGCCAAATAGTCCTTGAACTTTTCAGTCACAGCCCACACCATGGCAAGAAGTTACAATTTAAATGAGCTGTAGTTGGCATCGTTCTTCTCTGCTCCTCGCAGGTTACGACTGACATTAGCAATTACTCGCTCTTGTCCATCCTGGACTTGGGACAGGACAGCTCCCAGACCTTCAAAAATGGCATCAGTGTATAACCGGAATGGCTGACTGTAGTGTGGATATGCCAGGATGTGTGGTTCTGTCAACAGACGTTTAAGAGCTCGGAACGCTGTCTCTTGCTCTTCGGCCCATTCAATGGGTAGTCTTCCATTATAATTCTCCTTTGCCATATCCCGGAGGAGTGCTGTGATGGGCTCTGCAATCTGGGCGAAGTGTGGAATGAAGCTGCGGTAGTAGCCTGCAAATCCCAGGAAGCTACTGACATCTTTCACTGTGCGCGGGGTAGGTCAGTTCTTGACAGCTTCTTCCTTTTCAGGATTGGGCTGGACTCCCTCTGTGCTGATGACATGACCCAAGTAATCGACCTGTGGTTTGAGCAGGTGACACTTGGATGGTTTAATCTTCAGCCCATGCTTAAAGGAGATCTGTAGCGGTACAAACACTTATCCCCTATCCTCAAGATAGGGGATAAGTGTTTGATCGCGGGGGGTCAGAACGCTGGGGCCCCCGGCGATCTCCTGTACGGAGGGTGCGTGCCAGCCGCAGCATGATGTTGCGGCCGGCACGCCTCCTCCATACATCTCTATGGGAGAGGCGGGGAGGCAGCATTCGTGCCTCCCCGCATCTCCCATAGAACTGTATGGGGACAGGGAGGAGATGGGGCGTCACCGTCGACCTCTAGGTCGACGCTACGTCACCAGGGGCGCTAATGCCGGCGCCCCGTTAGGGAGATTGAGGGGTCCCAGCGGTCGGACTCCCCGCGATCAAACACTTATCCCCTATCCTGTGGATAGGGGATAAGTGTAATTCCGCTGCAGTTGTCCTTTAATCAGGACTTGAAAGACATCTGACAGGTGACTGAGGTGTTCCTGGTAAGACTTAGAATACAACGTCCAGGCATAACAAGACACTCTGAAAATTCAAGTGGCCCGGGCACCTTTCCATCAGACGCTAGAACGTAGCAGGGGCATTGCACAGCCCAAACGGCATACTTTTAAACTCTAACAGTCCCATGGGTGTCACGAAGGCGTTCTTTTCCCAATCCTCCACGGCCATGGGCACTTGCCAGTATCCGCTGGTTAAGTCCAGGGTGGAGAAGTAAGCAGCAGACCCGATGGCTGTGAGTGACTCCTCGATCCTTGGCAAAGGATAAACATCTTTATGTGTAACGTTGTTCAGTTTCTTGTAATCAACACAGAAGCGGATGGTTCTGTCTTTCTTCTTGACCAGGATAAGTGGCGCCGCCCAGGGACTCTGACTTTCTTGGATCACGTCTGTCTCTTTTATGTCAGCCAGCATTTACTTGACAGTCTGGTACATGCCTGGCATGACTGGACGGTGCCTTTCCTTGATAGGTGGACTGTCGCCTGTGAGGATTCTGTGCTGGATCATGGATGTATGCCCAAAGTCTGTAGGATGTTTGCTAAAAGCCTCATGGTACCTTTTGTTGACATTGATGAATCCATTGACTTGATGACTCCATTGAGTGTAGTCTCCAACCTGATGTTGCGCCCACAAGGGCTCTGGGGGACTCGCACTGGATCCTTTGGCCACTTGAGCTGCACACTGTTGGGCCACCAGACGTTCTGTCAAAATGTCCTTCGACTCTATGAGGTACAACTAGGCTACTGGGGTGTAATTGGGTAAGACAGTGGCAGCATCAGACAGGTTGATGTCACATTTGTTACAATTACTCCCTGCCTGGTAAGTGCATGCTCTCCCAACTGAATGGTTGGCTCCCAGTATCCATGTCTGGGGACTGGTTGCCCATTTCCCGCAACTACTCTGAAGTTAATATCATCAGGCTCACCCAATAAACTAGCATACCAATGCTGATAGAAAACACTTTTAGGTATAGTAGACACTTATGACCCTGTATCTATCAACGCCTTCAACAGTACACCTTCTACAAAAACTTTTACATATGGGCAGGAGGCAACATAAAGTGAGAGTCCTGACTTAGTTCGTTCGGGGATTGGACCTGATGACTGTTTTCCTGAAGGCCGGTCCTCGACCTCAGGGGAAATCCATTTAAATCCCAGTACCGCATTTTTCAATGTCCTGACTTATTACAGTAAGTGCAAAAAGATATTTGAGTCCCCGAGGGTCTAGGGTGGAGGATTGCGGTAGTTGGGATTATGGGAGGTAGGAGCAGGGGCAGGTTTTCTAGGCAGGGGTGGTTCACGGTCAGGGGGAGCAGGCCGGGTGGCCAGCTCCTTTACAGCCTTGGTCAGTTGTTTAATGTCCTGCCTACCAGTCTGTAAGTCTGAGGCTGCAGCCACTGGAAAAGTAGATGGCATTGGGGTGGGGACAGATGACTGTGGTGGTATAGGTCTGGCTACCGCTCATAGTGGTTCTTGGACGGGTGTAAGGGGTGCACAAACTTCCTCTAACTCAGTCCCTGACTCAATCACTTGGATAGCCAGTCTTTTGAAAGTGGGAATGACATATTGGGGTTTTGGACCGCTAACATTCTCAGCTGGGCTTTGTCCCATTTGTTAAGGGCCCCATCAATAAATCTGTCCATTAACACCTTGTTGCCCTGCTCGGGGGTTAAACCATCTAATTTTTGGACAGTCTTTAGGGCATTCTGCAGGGCTACTGCACATGCTCTCGAGGTCTCTCCTGACTTTTACCACCTTTCATACCGCCAGAGACGTACCTCTGATGGAGAATGTGATTCAAATACCTGGTACAGTCCTTCAAAGATCTGCTCTACAATTGCCTTCTTGGAGGCTGGCCAGGTGCGGACTTCCTCTAATGCTGGTCCCTGTAGTAGTCCCGTTAGTAGTTGCACCTGTTGATTAGGAGAGAAAGAGTAAAAGACAAACTAACTCTGCATCCTCTCTTTGAAATCCCTCAAGCTGAAGGGGTCGCTGGAACACCACGACTGTTGACTTTGACTGCAGGCAGGGCGGGCAAGGTCCCGACTATTGGGGCAGGTGACTACCTCGCTGCCGGAGATGAAGGGGCACTGTCGCCTGGTTGATTTGGAGAGCTGGGTGATGACATCCTGTTGATTTTTGAGTGTGCTGTCGTATTAAGAGAAATAAGGGGCATTCTCCTTTAAGATGTTTACTGTAGCGTTGTAGCGGCTTTTACGTGACTAATGGGAGTACTGTAATGGATGGTCCCAATCTATTTTGTAGGCACCTGGTTGTGAATAGTTTTGCAAACAGATTTGCGGACACTACCAGGTTAATACTGACAGCCACTGGCACCGAAGACTTAATACTGACAATCATTGGTGTTTGCAGAGTCTGTGCTGCAGCTGGTGCTTGAAAGATAACAGCAGAGACGAGTGCAGCAGCCAGAGCTTCCAATATGGCTGTGCCCAGGGAACTTCCGGTTTTGGTCCGGTCAGCAAAATCTTCCCCTGTGCAACACAGGGCAGCTCTTTGGTTCCTCCTCGCTGTACTGAAGAGGCTTCCCTGCTGGGGACTGATGGGTCGGAGCTGTGACGCACGCGTAGGAAACGCTGGACCAAGTTAACCCTTTCAGGTTAATCCTTTCTACAGTTCGCAATGGCAAATAACAGTCCTTTCTTTACCTCCCCTTCTATTTTACAAGCGCCTCGGGTTAAACTCTTTTCACTGACAAAGTCCCATACACTTTCTGGTGCAAACTTTGTTCGCATCGGCGTGCAATTTTCTGACAATACTGGACACAGTTCAGACTGTGGGGGTACTTTAGACATAAGGCGCTCACCCGTATCCTGTTAGTGACGCCACAAGTTGTGGTAAAGGGTGTGATGCAGGGCAGATGGAATTACCCTAGGAGCAGATGGCATTAACCCCTTGTATTAGTGATGCCAGGGCGTGGTTTATCCTCAATACCACCCAAAGGTATAAAGCTGGATCCTAGGCTAGGCACGGGGGTAATCGTGACTCTGACGCCAAGTTAAGGACAACAGTAGCTTTACTGAGTGACAGATGGAACAGTCTATACAGTTAAGCCAGGCCCACGGAGGTAAAAAGTGACTTCAGAGACCTTAAGGGCTTGCTGGGACAATTTGGACAATTTTAGTGCAGGCCACTCTGACTTGACAATAGATGACTGTGACTGACTTGACTTGACTTGAGACTGACTAAGCTGTGACTGTATCTTACTTGTAGACTTGAAGGCTTGTGGCTGCAGGACAGACTTGAGGCCTCCTATGGACTCCAGACACACTCCAGGAATAGACTGCACTGCAACTTAGCTACAAGAGAGAGAGAGAGAGAGAGAGAGAGAGAGAGCAGAGGCTCCACCCAGGGCTTATATGGGGGGGGGGGGGGGGGACTCTGGTGGGGTCCCATAGGTCACCCTTAGGTCACATGGTCACTGATACCTCACAGGGTTACACTCACATGACAACTCACATGACAACTGGTGATCACATGTTAACATTTCTGAAGCAATAACACTTGTATCTACATTTTACAGTATAACACATGGCAGAAAATATATATACATAAGGGGACAGTTGTTGGGGGGCCCAGGGAACACTGCAGGGAGGCTGCCTGACAGGGCAGCAAGGGTACAGGGATATAACTCCTGTATTGGGCCACCACAAAAGTAACACATAAGGCTAATTTATCACAACTTCACCAATGCAGCACAGTATCTTAACACACCAGGAGGAAATATTAGGCTTGCTATATGTATATATAACAGAAAGCCAATCAGTAGGTGCTCACCATCATCTGAACCTTGGTCAAAGATCCAATGCTTCAATATCCAAAGAAAAGATCGCAGCACACAGTAGTCTGGCAAATTCAGGTGAAGGTTTATTCCATCCTCAGCACAATAAATACAAGGTGCTGCACCTTGTATTTATTGTGCTGAGGAGGGAATAAACCTTCACCTGAATTTGCCAGACTACTGTGTGCTGCAATCTTTTCTTTGTGTATATATATATATATATATATATATATATATATATATATATATGTACATATATACATACACACACACAGGCTCTCCGCAGAAGACAGCAAGGTGGCTGTGGGGAGAGGCAGGGGTCCTGGTGAGGAACACATAGCTCGAGCTGTGACTGACCCAAAACAGCCAAGTGTGGACGAGACACACAGCAAGACGCTGAAAACTCTTTGTGTGAACAGTGAATAGAAGGTTGCAGGAGGCATAAGTTTAAAGGAGTATTCCAGGGAAAAACTTTTTTTATGTATCAACTGGCTCCAGAAAGTTAAACAGATTTGTAAATTACTTCTATTAAAAAATCTTAATCCTTTCAGTACTTATGAGCTTCTGAAGTTAAGGTTGTTCTTTTCTGTCTAAATCCTCTCTGATGACACCTGTCTCGGGAAATGCCCAGTTTAGAAGCAAATCCCCATAGCAAACCTCTTCTAAACTGGGCATTTCCCGAGACAGGTGTCATCAGAGAGGATTTAGACAGAAAAGAACAACCTTAACTTCAGAGGCTCATAAGTACTGAAAGGATTAAGATTTTTTAATAGAAGTAATTTACAAATCTGTTTAACTTTCTGGAGCCAGTTGATATATATAAAAAATTTTGGCCTGGAATACCCCTTTACCTGGCCGGGAAAAGCCCACCAGTTGATAGACAGGGCACGCTGGATTGTTTAGTTAGTGACTGGACGGTCTGGGATTTTGTTTCGTTCCTGTGTTATGTTTTTATTCATCCTGCAACCTTTCTAATGAAGCTGGCGAGGGGCCGGACTTGCATAAAGTACTGTTGTTTGCCTGCTGATTTAAGTGGAAACGTGTCCTGTGGCGGTGTCAAGGACGATCCAAGAGATATCCCCAGGGAGAAATCATAACAAGATATATATATATATATATATATATATATATATATATATATACATATATATATATATATATATATTACAAAAATGTAATGCGACACAACTCAGTCAAGGAGGTGCATATGTACCAGCATCCCAGATCTGGTCACGATCTAACTAATCAGTCATGGAAAGAAAGGAGAAATAAACATCAGACCTTGCTGTCTTGGGGACAAAATCAGATGCCATATTAGGGGCCCACTTTGATATTTGCTATAGGGCCCCCTTGTATGTGCTGTAAAAGGAACTCTCAGAGATAAGAGTCCAATTATTTACTCACCTGATCAAAAAGTTTAACTTTCTACTCCACACTACCCTTTGACAAGTTATATTTGGCTTACAACGAGGGACTCTCAGGTTAGCTATGACATAATCACATATTCTTTCCAAAAGGACTACTACTCCCAGGTAGCTGGACTACAATACCTATGATCCCCCTGAGTACCACACATGTAAAGTCACACGCCATGAGGCGCGATGAACCACACTTGAATGAGTTCAAAGGCAATAAAACCTTCAAGAATAAAAAGTACATTAAAAGTTTTATATCATCCACATAAACAATACACAATGGTTATGAGAGAAGATTAGAAAATGTTTATATTGTCAAGATTTATGACTTTCTATATTGATTTCCTACTATATATTGTTATGCACAAAGTCTTGGCAGCAGTAAACAACTATTTTTTCACTCTTGTAGGTGTTTAGTCATTTACAGTATAAAAAAATCCCTCTAGATTTCATAAAAAACTAAACTGACTGCAGCAATATAAAAGTGTCTCCTGCTGACTTTTAATAAAGTTTCAATTGCTGTTCTTTTTGTTCCATAGATAATGGTACACTGGGTATTTGCATCAACAGTATCAATGTGATTGTTTACTGTCATTGGTAAATAAGTCAATTCATCTTTTACCCACGACAAAAATATTGGTTTTCAATATTTGCAATGACAATACATTACCTACCCAGTGATATCTTCTCTCCTGAATCAGCAGGCAATAGGAACACCAGCAATGCTAATCCAGATATGAGAACACAGGGTATCAATAAATTTAATCCATAGTATAGTGTACGTCTGCGCATTGTCACTGTATACGTCACGTCTGGGTATGGCTCCTTACAGCAGTCATAGTACAATTCATTCCTTTTCCCGGGCACATCTGCAACATTAAATTGTTACAATTAATATTGTACATAATACACAAAATTCTAAAGATAATTCTTATATGAGTTTACACTAAATGGGTTATGCTACATTCAGATTATGCTTGAAACCATATGATTGATGTCAATAATATTTAAATGATTAAAAAAATGAAACTGAAATATTTAAACAATCTCAGTTTATTCAGTAACTGGTATGAGCACTATGCGCAGAAATACATGAACTTTGTGGCTGGGTTCAAACAACGTTTCCTGCTCCTATTCTATGTTATGAGCGGATTTCCCACAAAATGCAACTGTAGGCCATGGTAGCATATCTTGACCATACAGGGGGCTCCTACTGGCACAAGCAATATGCAGCCTCATGTGGTTGTGTTGAAAAATGGCTCCTGGGGCCCTTTAGAGAAATGGCCATATTACTGGTTTCATTACCTAATCAATGTAATGCTAAGCTGTAAGTGTACCTGGAAAGAAGACAAGAGGGGTCCAGCTACCTTACATTATGCCACCGCACACAATAATCCTAGGAATAGTGCCACTTTAATGTTCCCTCTTGAAGGCCTTTCCATGACGTGCCCACCTGATGGCTGCTAAGAGGTTAAAGAATATCCAGACTGTTGAGACCCAATTAGCTCCTAGCAGGCTATAACTACCCCTCCCCCTTATTACAATAATTTATTAAATAATAACTGACACAACAACAATTCAACTTTTCCGTGGGTGGGGATCGGCCACAGCTTTATTTATAAAATTACTTATATAAATAACAATTTAACTGTAACAAAGACACCGATTGGCTTCTTGCCAACCCGAGAGGTGCTGCCACACTGTCCTGTGTGGAGGTCTACCCCGGGTTGACCCCGCTTTCACCGTCTTCTTACCGCCAAGCTGTGACTTACAATAAACAGACATACAAAAAAGGGAGGGAGGGTGGGCAAAACTCTGGGTCCTGGGCAGATTGAGGGGGGGAAGGGAGGCACCACAGATATAAATACCCAGGGGAGGGCTTCTGAAAGCCCGGGAAACTATTAAGCCCCTGATTGGTGCACTCCTTCCCCCCCACCCATGGGACATACCACTATATTTACCCTCAAGTTTTACAGGTGGGGGAGGGGGCTAAAAAAAAACCTTGCCTGTACATTTCTTAACCCCTTAACTGCTCACCAGTCAGGGGGCAAGCTAGTTATGCACAGCTTGCCCCTCCACTTTCCATTTTTTAATCTAAATTCATAAAGAACAGCACTCGGTGCAAAACAGTCAGTCAGTGTAAGCAATATGAATCTTTGCAAACAAATTCAACAACAGAAAAATATTACAGCACAGATCCAGTGATTTATTTACCCATGTATCCCAAATAGGAAAAGTTCAGGTCACTCCTGAGTTTTTATCAAAACTTCAGGAATGTCCCAAAGCACCACCCACCTGTGATACATGGGTGAATAAATCACTGGATCACATTTATTATTAAACTGACATGTTATTTTTTTTCTGTGGGTCAAAATGACAAAAACGATACCAAAGTTATATAGCTTTTTTATTATTGTGCTACTTTTAAAAAGAAGACATATGTTTTCGACAAACATATGCATACAATTGCCCTGTTTTGACTTCTATAGCTTTTTATTGGTTGCATTTTTGCTTAGATTGGATTTTTTTTAATTCACTTTTTATTAATTGATTTTCTGTTATATGTGACCAAAAATCATCAATGGTTGTGTTTGGTATTTTTTGGTTTTGATAACATGATATTGATCAGTACTATAGGCGCACTTGTACAGTCTGCCTTATCCTCCTGCAGAACAGAGGAGGGTAATAGACCTCCAGCCACTATTTTAACCCATTGGTCTGCCACAATTGCCCCACAAACCCACTGTTAACTATATTTTCCCTATAGATGATCGGCATTGATCACAACATCCAAAGGGTTAATGGCAGACTTTGGCAAAATCACCCTGTGTCGCCTATGGGTTAAGTAGATCCACTATTTTGCGATGATTATTATTGCAATATATCTTTATATATAGTTCCAAATCCTCTGCATGGACATAGAGTTGAATGACAAACTTCTGGTTGTCTGCAGCTGCCCCTTAAGTAAGTTTAGGAGCTTACAGCATACAGTTATACATTCAAATCAGTTGTTAAACAGTGTGCAGTAAGCTCCTAAACTCCCTATAGAAACACCTTATCACTCATCATGCAGAGGATTTGGATGACTATTTAAAAACAACACTGCTATAAAGGCATATTACAAAGTGAAATAGCCCAAAATATTTGCACCTAAATGACATAGTGCTAAAAGGGGAAAAGAAAATTTTTAAAGAGTACCCTAGTACCCTAGTAACCTAGATTATATTTCCTAACTACTCCTAACACCCCTCCTGCACTTACATTTTTTTTACAAGCTTTAGAAAACTCTGTTTCATCCTTTTCCCATTGCTCACATTGTGTGAGCTCTCGGCAGGAGAAAGTGGGCGTTCCCCGGCAGGAGAAAGTGGGTGTTCTCCAGCAGGCGCGAAGTCACTGAAGCCTGCGAGAGCTGTGCCTTGCCATGCCCTGCACGCACTTCCTGAGATTGGTCTCCTGCCAGGTCGGGAGGAGACCAAACTAACTGTTAGACTAGCAGCATGAAACAGGACAGAGTCATTTAGTGGCTGTTTTTTTAATTCACATTAAAAACATATAAAGGTTGAGAATTTTAACAGCAAGTAAATAGCAAAATGTCTTATAATTACATAAGGAACAATATATTGAAAGTTTAGCAACATAGTCCATCATGGTGCCACTCTTGACTCAAGCCCGCTCCATACTGGGCAGCCCTCAGCTGATTTCAGTAGCAGGGGGCCTCCACTAATAGCTGGCATGTAGCGATCGCTGCAGCCAGCTATTAACCATGTAGATTGCTGCTGTCAAAGCTGACAGCGGCATCTAATGATTCCTCATAAAATTTTCCAAAGGGACCAAAAAGTGTAAAAAATGTTGTTTAATAATGGTAGAAAAAACAAACATTCATTAACCCTTTCCATAATAAAAGCTTAAATCACCCCCTTTTCTAAAATGCAGCTTTGCCTGTGTAGACAAAAATCCTTGCACCGTCCCTACCTCTATTGCGTTCTTCCTCTTGCCTTAGGGGTCTGACATGCACCACTGCAGCTTGGCTAATTGATAGCCACAATGGTGCCCGCCTTGGCCAGTGATAGGCTGAGCGGCAGTGTGATGTATTTAGCCCTGTCACCAGTCTTCTTCCAGGTACCAGGGCCCAATATGCAACACTACTGTTAAGCCAATCGCTGGCCGAGGTGGGACATTACTGCAGTGATCTATTAGATGAACTGTATGTAGTGTTATGTGTTGGGGCCCAGAAGCTGAAAGAAGACTGCACTGAATGATGGGAGTATGATACCAGTAGCAGCAGGGAAGCAGGGAGGTAAGTCACAGTTTATTTTTTTTAATTGCCACAGCCCTGGCATTTTAGAGGTCATTTTAATTAGTTTGCCATTGACTATAACTGTTATTCAAAATCAATTATTACTAAGTTCTAAACAGTGAGACACTAGCAGAAAAAAATTGACAATCCTTGCTTTAAAGGACCGTTGTCCAAGTAGGTTGCCTATTCATTCTAAAGAACTGTCTTCCTTATGGTGCCTTCTTCTGGACTTGTAAGCTCAGAGCTCAGTGGTCTTTCCCTTTAAAGCAAATTAATTCTTTGCTTCTGCCTTCTCTCCATGCTAGCATTGGTGAAAAGTTTTCCATGAACACTATTAGCATAGTTAATTAAATTGTACCTTTCCTAAAAAATTCTTTCCTCCCCACTCTGTGTCTATTAGACAAAGATAGACCCATAGACTTACATTATGCTACTGTCTCAGTATCAGTATACTGTCGACACAAAGCTGGAGAGAGCAATCATTAGACTGAGAAAACACGGGCTAGACTTTCCAGGGGCTCTTGCCATCCTGGGGAATGTCCTTGGGCTTATATGCCTATTATCCCTACCCTATTATCCTGCTTTAACTCCTCTTTGTACTTAGTAATACTTCATAGGGTCTCTATGTAGAGGCCCGATGAATTACTACTAAGTACAAAATGGCTGTAGCCTCCGTTCAGCACCCCTGCTGTCATAATATGTCTGTTCCTCTCTGTATTATGTAAGTGTCTACAGCAACTAAAGAAGAAACCATCAAGAGTGCCAATATGGATACTATTTTACATTTCTCTGGACCTCAGACTGGGCTGAAGGTTCACCTACTAACAGGACCATGACATTAGGCACCCAGCCAAGACAACACAAGGGACATCAGTGTAAATGTCCTTTAGTGGCCTAGACAGAGCTCTGACTTGAACCCAATTGAACACCTCTGGAGAGACCTAAAAATATTAGTGATTGTTTTACTAGTATAATATAGGACAAATTTGTTAAATGTGCAGTGCAGAAGTACTGCTTCTTATCATATTGAAAGTCTTACCTACTAAATCCCATTCTCCATTGGAAATATAATTAGAAATGTCTGCTTCTAGCATTTGTAGATCAAGTAGCCAGCCATTGTGAGTCCAAGATCCAAATTTTAGTTTGCACTTTTGAACATCAAAAGGAAACCATCGTACATCAATGTAACATGTGCTCTTCAAAATACCTGAAATGTAAATATATTTAATCTTTTAATACAAGGAATATGTATTGTAATGTTTAAACTACAGGGTGTTGCAGGTCATTATGAAATGGTGACCCAAGTATAGCCAGCTATATACATGGGCAACTTTTGGAGCTTAAATACTAGAGAAAAAAATGCACCGTGCCCTTCTCTTGACCAGGACAGCAAACTGGCTCCTAGTATTCAATGAATGTATAGACATTTCACGCCCAGTGCTTCAAAGGGGTACTCCACTGGCCAGCATGGAAATAAATGTTCTGAACGCTGTTTTCGCACTGCAGGGGTCAGTCACGCCCCCTCTTATAGACTTGCATTCAGGGGGCATGGCCGTGACATCGCGAGGGGCGTGGCCAACCCCCACAGCGTGAAAACAGCGTTCAGAACATGTAGTTCCACACTGGCAAGTGGAGTACCCCTTCAAGCACAACTCCTTCACCCTTAGCTAGTATGCAGTCACGTACAATGAAACCGCTCCAGAAGACCACCTTTTCCAGAAACCAATTTGCGTGACATATTTTCAGTTCCCCATTTATTATGCATTCTTTAAAAAGACTGCCCCATTCAGAAGATACTATTTTGGGTGGTCTCAAAGAGTATATGTATATGAAAATTCTTACTTTGTATTTGGACCCTTTCAAGTAGCAGATATGTAGACTACTTATATATTTGTAGAGTCTGGACATCCCCTTTTTCTTTAGCACATTATTTTTTCAAAGTAATAAAAGATAGGAGAACACTGAGGTCACTGGGTGTCTACTTTCCACATGTAGTCTATCTATTTGATTTTCTTCTTTGGATTGTTGGTAAATATCAATAGGAATCATGTCATGAAATATCAGTTATGGGATATCTTACTACTTTTATAATTCCAGGTCTCTTTATGTTTCATATATTTGATGTAAATTGGTAGATTTGCATGCACAATGTGGTTTATCTATGTCAGTGCAATCCAAGCATAAATTCAGCCCATTTATACACTCTAGTAACACGGTCCTCAGAGACAATTCAAAATTCAGGTTGGTTAATGGAGTACAAGAAGAAGTACAGCACTAACATTAAACACAGGAATAAACTTCACTCTGAAACAAATATTTTATTGATGTGGAAGCACCTCTCTCCATTCAAACTTGTAGTCTGAATGTCCATACAATGCACCGAGCAGTTGGGTATAGAATTCTTAGGCTGGGTTCACATATGTCCGGCATCCAGGATAGGTGAACATTGTTTCTGCAAGCTGCGCTCCCCTGTCTGGTGCCCTCCAGCGTGTCCAACCATACGGCAGCAAAATTGAGATGCTGGATGATTGTGAACTGTCCCATTCAAATGAATGGGATCAGTTCTAGCATAAGTTTCCCTCCGGTGTACACTAAACTAAACTATGCCAGACGCCTGATATATGTGAACACAACCTTATTGGGAATCCTATAACTTAGAGGAGATCTGCTGTGTAAGATACTTATCCCCTATATAAGGGGACAGGGGGATAAATGTCTTACTGTACACTGCAGTAATAGTCTGTGTTTTTGTCTTAAATGTTAAGACTAGTTAAAAATAAAAAAAAATAAAAAAAGACACTAACTCTAATCCTCTGGATCAAAATTTAGGTTGTTTGTATTCTTTAAATTGACCAACATCCTGTAAGTCTCATTTGATATATGGTAACATTACATAAAATTGTATAGTGATTTATGAAATATGTGACCATTAAAGGCTGGGAACAAATGATATCAGATTTTTGGACACCAGACAGGACATAAAATGAATATGCCAGATTTCAGATTTGCAGCAAGATATTGTTGTTTGCATTGTAGAGAATCATAAAGAATTGCTCCTCTGTACTAAACAGAGTGCAATAAAAACACATTGAAGGGGTGATCCAGGAATAGAACGACCTGAGTGTGTGTGGGGTACTGCAGCTCAGTTCCAATAAGGTAAATGCCACTGAGTTGTAATACCACACACAACCTGAGGGCTATATTTTTTCTAAACCTGAATAACCCCTTTAAAGGGGTACTCCATCCAAATACATTATCTAGTTTATTTATTTTTTCCTAAATAGAGTCAGATACTAAAAGCATGTTCTTTTTTCATTTCTGTTTCTATTTTCTGATTGTCATTTTATTTATATTTTAGTAGATTATTATGGGGCATCAATCTTGCCTAAGCCATTTCTAACAGAATTTGGAGATATTCTTTTTGGCCCCCATGACCACAATAAACATTACTATACTCTATTCACTACAAAGTCATTATAAACGTGGATAATATCCTCAACAAGGAGCTCATTCACAGGTTCCTGGGCTCCAAAAAGAGGGGGAGACCCAAGGGGGGGGGATACTGTTACGCCGAGCGCTCCGGGTCCCTGCTCCTCCCCGGAGCGCTCACAGCGTTCACCTCCATGCAGCGCCCCGGTCTCACCAGCAGGGATCGCATCCCAATCCCCTCACCTGTCCCGTCCTCCGTCGGCTCAGTCCCGGCGCGCGGCCCCGCTCTCGCCGGCTCTCTGAAATTTAAAGGGCCAGTGCGCCATTGATTGGCACCTGGCCCAATCAGTACTTACACCTGTGCCCTCATTTTAAAAACCTACTTCCCCTTCCTAGCATTGCCGGATCTTGTTGCCTTGTGCCAGTGAAAGCGTTTTGTGTATGTCCCAAGCCTGTGTTCCAGACCTTCTGCTGTTGCCCCTGACTACGACCCTTGCTGCCTGCTCTGACCTTCTGCTACGTCCGACCTTGCTCTTGCCTTGTCCTTCTGTACCGCGCCAGTCTCAGCCGTCAGTTGAGGTTGAGTCGCTACCGGGTGGAACGACCTGGGGGTTACCTGCCGCTGCAAGTCCATCCCGCTTTGCGGCGGGCTCTGGTGAAAACCAGTAACCCCTTAGACTCCGTTCCCCTGGTACGGCCCACGTCATCACCCCACTGACACAGAGGATCCACCACCAGTATCCTCACAGTATACCCATCTGGATCCTGACAGTCATGTTTGGAGGAGAAAGAATGCTGAGTTGCATCCAAAGAACACCATATTTTCTATGAAGCATGGGGGTGGAAACATCACGCTTTGGGGCTGTTTTTCTGCTAAGGGACCAGGACGACTGATCCGTGTAAAGAAAAGAAGGAATGGGGTCATGTATTGTGAGATTTTGAGTGAAAGCCTCCTTCCATCAGCAAGGGCATTGAAGATGAAATGTGGCTGGGTCTTTCAGCATGACAATGATCCCAAACACACTGCCCCAGACAACGAAGGAGTGGCTTTGTAAGAAGCATTTCAAGGTCCTGGAGTGGCCTAGCCAGTCTCCAGATGTGAACCACATAGAAAACCTTTGGAGGGAGTTGAAAGTCTGTGTTGCCCAGCGACAGCCCCAAAACATCATTGTGAAGACTTACAGAAAACGTTTGACCTCTGTCATTGTGAACAAAGAATATATAACAAAGTATTGAGATGAACTTTTGTTATTGACCAAATACTTATTTTCCACCATAATTTGCAAATAAATTCTTTAAAAATTAGACAACATGATTTTATGGTTTTTCTTTCCCCATTATGTCTCTCATAGTTGAGGTATATCTATGATGAAAATTACAGGCCTCTCTCATCTTTTTAAGTGGGAGAACTTGCACAATTGGTGGCTGAATAAATACTTTTTTGCCCCACTGTATGTTGCCAAATCAATAGAGCTATGACTCTACTACTATTTTGTTGTCACGATGCCGGCTGGCAGGAGGTGGATCCTCTGTGCCAGAGAGGGATTGGCGTGGACCGTGCTAGTGGACCGGTTCTAAGTTACTACTGGTGTTCACCAGAGCCCGCCGCAAAGCGGGATGGTCTTGCTGCGGCGGTAGTAACCAGGTCGTATCCACTAGCAACGGCTCAACCTCTCTGACTGCTGAAGATAGGCGCGGTACAAGGGAGTAGACAAAAGCAAGGTCGGACGTAGCAGAAGGTCGGGGCAGGCAGCAAGGATCGTAGTCAGGGGCAACGGCAGGAGGTCTGGAACACAGGCTAGGAACACACAAGGGAACGCTTTCACTAGGCACAAGGGCAACAAGATCCGGCGAGGGAGTGCAGGGGAAGTGAGGTATACATAGGGAGTGCACAGGTGAAGACACTAATTGGAACTACTGCGCCAATCAGTGGCGCAGTGGCCCTTTAAATCGCAGAGACCCGGCGCGCGCGCGCCCTAGGGAGCGGGGCCGCGCGCGCCGGGACAGGACCGAGGGAGAGCGAGTCAGGTACGGAAGCCGGGGTGCGCATCGCGAGCGGGCGCCACCCGCATCGTGAATCGCATCCCGGCTGGAGGCGGTATCGCAGCGCACCCGGTCAGTGGATCTGACCGGGGCGCTGCCGTAGCAAGGATGTTGCGAGCGCTCCGGGGAGGAGCGGGGACCCGGAGCGCTCGGCGTAACAGTACCCCCCCCCCCCTTGGGTCTCCCCCTCTTCTTAGAGCCTGAGAACCTGAGGACCAGACTTTTATCTAGGATATTGTCCTCAGGTTCCCAGGATCTCTCTTCAGGACCACAGCCCTCCCAGTCCACTAAAAAGAAAGTTTTTCCTCTGACCTTTTTGGAGGCCAGTATCTCCTTTACGGTGAAGATGTCTGAAGAACCGGAGACAGGAGTAGGAGAAATAAGTTTGGGAGAGAAACGGTTGATGATGAGTGGTTTAAGAAGAGAAACATGAAAGGCATTAGGAATACGAAGAGAAGGAGGAAGAAGAAGTTTGTAAGAGACAGGATTAATTTGGCACAAGATTTTGAAAGGACCAAGATAACGTGGTCCCAATTTGTAGCTGGGAACACGGAAGCGGACATATTTAGCGGAGAGCCATACCTTGTCTCCGGGAGAAAAAATGGGGGGAGCTCTTCTTTTCTTATCAGCAAACTTCTTCATGCGTGATGAAGCCTGTAAGAGAGAATTTTGGGTCTCTTTCCATATGGTGGAAAGATCACGAGTTATTTCATCCACAGCGGGCAAACCAGAGGGCAAGGGAGTAGGGAGGGGGGGAAGAGGGTGACGGCCGTACACCACGAAAAATGGGGATTTGGAAGAAGATTCAGAGACTCTGAAGTTGTACGAGAATTCGGCCCATGGAAGAAGATCTGCCCAGTCATCCTGGCGGGAGGAAACAAAATGCCGTAAATAATCACCCAGGACCTGGTTAATTCTTTCTACTTGCCCATTGGATTGAGGATGATAAGCAGAAGAAAAGTTTAATTTAATCTTGAGTTGTTTACAGAGAGCCCTCCAGAATTTTGACATGAATTGGACGCCTCTATCCGAGACGATCTGCGTGGGCAACCCGTGAAGACGAAAAATGTGTACAAAAAATTGTTTTGCCAACTGAGGCGCTGAAGGAAGACCAGGAAGAGGAATAAAATGTGCCATCTTGGAAAATCGATCAACGACCACCCAAACAACAGTGTTGCCACGGGATGGGGGTAAGTCTGTAATAAAGTCCATACCAATCAGAGACCAAGGCTGTTCGGGGACAGGCAGAGGATGAAGAAGACCAGCAGGCTTCTGGCGAGGAGTCTTATCCCGGGCACAGACAGTGCAGGCCCGCACAAAATCAACAACATCCGTTTCCAGAGTCGGCCACCAATAGAAACGAGAGATGAGTTGCAAGGATTTCTTGATGCCCACATGGCCTGCGAGATGGGAGGAGTGACCCCATTTGAGGATTCCGAGGCGTTGGCGTGGAGAGACGAAGGTCTTCCCTGGAGGAGTTTGCCTGATGGAGGCTGGAGAAGTGGAGATCAGGCAGTCAGGAGGAATGATGTGTTGCGGAGAGAGCTCTACTTCCGAGGCATCCGAGGAACAAGAGAGAGCATCGGCCCTAATGTTCTTATCGGCAGGGCGAAAGTGAATTTCAAAATTAAACCGGGCAAAGAACAGAGACCACCTGGCCTGGCGAGGGTTCAGCCGTTGGGCAGACTGGAGATAGGAGAGATTCTTGTGATCGGTGTAAATAATAACTGGAAATTTTGATCCCTCCAGCAGATGCCTCCATTCCTCAAGTGCTAATTTAATGGCCAGTAGCTCTCGATCCCCGATGGAGTAGTTCCTCTCCGCCGGAGAGAAGGTCCTAGAAAAAAACCCACAAGTAACAGCATGCCCAGAAGAATTTTTTTGTAGAAGAACCGCTCCAGCTCCTACTGAGGAGGCATCAACCTCCAATAGGAAGGGTTTAGATGGGTCAGGTCTGGAGAGCACGGGAGCAGAAGAAAAGGCAGACTTGAGCCGTTTAAAGGCGTCTTCCGCTTGAGGAGGCCATGACTTAGGATTGGCATTCTTCTTGGTTAAAGCCACGATAGGAGCCACAATGGTGGAAAAATGTGGAATAAATTGTCTGTAATAATTGGCGAACCCCCAAAAACGTTGGATAGCACGGAGTCCGGAGGGGCGTGGCCAATCTAAGACGGCAGAGAGT
The DNA here is from genome assembly GCF_029499605.1 of Hyla sarda. Taxonomy (NCBI): domain Eukaryota; kingdom Metazoa; phylum Chordata; class Amphibia; order Anura; family Hylidae; genus Hyla; species Hyla sarda. The sequence continues at coordinate 224,106,418 of NC_079189.1, forward strand.
TTGTCTGGGTCCATTTGTAGTCCCTGGCCAGAGACCAAGTATCCTAGGAAAGGAAGAGATTGACATTCAAACAGACATTTCTCCATTTTGGCATAAAGTTGATTGTCTCGAAGTCTCTGAAGAACCATGCGGACATGCTGGCGGTGTTCTTCTAGGTTGGCAGAAAAAATCAGAATATCGTCCAGATACACAACAACACAGGAATATAAGAGATCACGAAAAATTTCATTAACAAAGTCTTGGAAGACGGCAGGGGCATTGCACAGGCCAAATGGCATGACCAGATACTCAAAGTGTCCATCTCTAGTGTTAAATGCCGTTTTCCATTCGTCCCCCTCCCTGATGCGGATGAGATTATAAGCACCTCTTAAGTCCAGTTTGGTAAAGATGTGGGCACCTTGGAGGCGATCAAAGAGTTCAGAGATAAGAGGTAGAGGGTAGCGGTTCTTTACCGTGATTTTATTGAGTCCGCGGTAGTCAATGCAAGGACGTAGGGAGCCATCTTTTTTGGACACAAAGAAAAATCCAGCTCCGGCAGGAGAGGAGGATTTGCGGATAAACCCCTTTTTTAAATTTTCCTGGATGTACTCGGACATAGCAAGAGTCTCTGGGGCGGACAGAGGATAAATTCTGCCCCGGGGTGGAGTAGTGCCCGGGAGGAGGTCAATAGGACAGTCATAAGGCCTGTGAGGAGGTAGAGTCTCAGCTTGTTTCTTGCAAAATACGTCAGCATAGTCCATATAGGCCTTAGGGAGACTGGTTACAGGGGGAACCACAGGGTCACGGCAGGGAGTACTGGGAACCGGTTTAAGGCAGTCCTTGAAACAAGAGGTACCCCAGCTCTTGATCTCCCCTGTGGACCAATCCAGGGTTGGGAAATGGCGTTGAAGCCACGGTAGTCCAAGGAGAATTTCGGAAGTGCAATTGGGGAGGACCAAAAACTCAATTTTTTCATGATGAGGTCCGATGCACATTAGAAGGGGCTCCGTGCGGTAACGTATGGTACAGTCCAATCTTTCATTGTTAACACAATTGATGTAGAGGGGTCTGGCGAGACTGGTTACCGGGATGTTGAACCTGTTGATGAGAGAGGCCAAAATAAAGTTTCCTGCAGATACGGAATCCAAGAAGGCCATAGTTGAGAAGGAGAAGGTAGATGCAGATATCCGCACAGGCACAGTAAGACGTGGAGAAGCAGAGTTGACATCAAGGACTGTCTCACCTTTGTGCGGAGTCAGCGTGCGTCTTTCCAGGCGGGGAGGACGGATAGGACAATCCTTCAGGAAGTGTTCGGTACCGGCACAGTACAGGCAGAGATTCTCCATGCGGCGTCGTGTCCTCTCTTGAGGTGTCAGGCGAGACCGGTCAACTTGCATAGCCTCCACGGCGGGAGGCACAGGAACGGATTGCAGAGGACCAGAGGAGAGAGGAGCCGGGGAGAAAAAACGCCTCGTGCGAACAAAGTCCATATCCTGGCGGAGCTCCTGACGCCTTTCGGAAAAACGCATGTCAATGCGAGTGGCAAGATGAATGAGTTCATGTAGATTAGCAGGAATTTCTCGTGCGGCCAGAACATCTTTAATGTTGCTGGATAGGCCTTTTTTAAAGGTCGCGCAGAGGGCCTCATTATTCCAGGATAGTTCAGAAGCAAGAGTACGGAATTGTATGGCGTACTCGCCAACGGAAGAATTACCCTGGACCAGGTTCAGCAGGGCAGTCTCAGCAGAAGAGGCTCGGGCAGGTTCCTCAAAGACACTACGATTTTCCGAGAAGAAGGAGTGTACAGAGGCAGTGACGGGGTCATTGCGGTCCCAGAGCGGTGTGGCCCATGACAGAGCTTTTCCAGACAGAAGGCTGACTACGAAAGCCACCTTAGACCTTTCAGTAGGAAACTGGTCCGACATCATCTCCAAGTGCAGGGAACATTGTGAAAGAAAGCCACGGCAAAACTTAGAGTCCCCATCAAATTTATCCGGCAAGGATAGTCGTAGGCCTGAAGCGGCCACTCGCTGCGGAGGAGGTGCAGGAGCTGGCGGAGGAGATGATTGCTGAAGCTGTGGTAGTAGCTGCTGTAGCATCACGGTCAGTTGAGACAGCTGGTGGCCTTGTTGCGCTATCTGTTGTGACTGCTGGGCGACCACCGTGGTGAGGTCGGCGACAACTGGCAGAGGTACTTCAGCGGGATCCATGGCCGGATCTACTGTCACGATGCCGGCTGGCAGGAGGTGGATCCTCTGTGCCAGAGAGGGATTGGCGTGGACCGTGCTAGTGGACCGGTTCTAAGTTACTACTGGTGTTCACCAGAGCGGGATGGTCTTGCTGCGGCGGTAGTAACCAGGTCGTATCCACTAGCAACGGCTCAACCTCTCTGACTGCTGAAGATAGGCGCGGTACAAGGGAGTAGACAAAAGCAAGGTCGGACGTAGCAGAAGGTCGGGGCAGGCAGCAAGGATCGTAGTCAGGGGCAACGGCAGGAGGTCTGGAACACAGGCTAGGAACACACAAGGGAACGCTTTCACTAGGCACAAGGGCAACAAGATCCGGCGAGGGAGTGCAGGGGAAGTGAGGTATACATAGGGAGTGCACAGGTGAAGACACTAATTGGAACCACTGCGCCAATCAGTGGCGCAGTGGCCCTTTAATTCGCAGAGACCCGGCGCGCGCGCGCCCTAGGGAGCGGGGCCGCGCGCGCCGGGACAGGACCGAGGGAGAGCGAGTCAGGTACGGAAGCCGGGGTGCGCATCGCGAGCGGGCGCCACCCGCATCGCGAATCGCATCCCGGCTGGAGGCGGTATCGCAGCGCACCCGGTCAGTGGATCTGACCGGGGCGCTGCCGTAGCGAGGATGTTGCGAGCGCTCCAGGGAGGAGCGGGGACCCGGAGCGCTCGGCGTAACATTTGTTATTATTATATTGGATAAAAAGCTAAAAATATATGAAAATAGTAATACAAGAATGTACTAATTTAAGATATATAGGTAGCATTGTTTTATTATCATAGCACAATGCATATATTATTCATTTACAGAATATAATATATGTAAATAATACAAATCAGACAACAGAGTTAGTAATAAATTACTAAATAAATGCATACGGGTATTCCCATTTTACCATACATGCCCTAGGCTGAACATAATACATCACATTGTTAAGATGTTCTGGATACATTATTGCATGACAGTGTAGACTGTGGAGGTTAGTGTTATGTTTAATACATGTTAACACACAATGGGTTTTACCTGGAGGAATATATTGACAAGCTCCTGAGGAATTCACCAAGACATTAGTGTGAAATGTTGCATCAAATCTTTCGTCTGCACTAAAACACATAAAGAATAAAAATGAGTTAGAATCTGTATTAGAAAATAACAGTATCATGCAAAACCATTCAATTATCTGTACAGATGTTAAAGGTCAGACTTCAATATTTAGATAGAAGCCAGGTGAATTTGATGAAAAATAGGAGGTGACAGAATGGTCATACAATTTTTAAATGGATAATCTCATCACAGCAGATTGCGTTGTAGATATAGTTTTCACCTTAGTATCTCAAGATGTAACAAATCCGAAAAGTTTATAACCAGTTTCAAACATAGCCGAAAAGAGAGAATAGGGGGATGCCTAGCAAGTGTATGTGTTGATCCTCGGTATTTACAAAAATAATTATTTTTATTAAATCTTGTCACCCCAATACATCAGACATCCAGTTATATTTCCAATCTGGTAATTGATTAATTATTATAATTTGATAAATTTCCAGGATTTGTTTTTCAATAAAGTCATAAAAAGCCTTTATTGATAAATCTGGCTAAATAGCGGGGAGAGAGACCGGTTATGAAGTCTACGTTCTGAAATGCTAAGGTGAGAGAATGTAAGATGGCTGATCTTTCTGAAGGTCTAACAGAAAACAAGAACAAGCAGAAGCTTCCATGTCAACCCATGGACAAACATGGGATTTTAAATGGTCTTGTAAATGTTGCCCAGACCAAGAACCACAGCAGAAAGAGAGGCAGTATGGCATTGGGTGAGGCAAAAGAGAGCGTCCAGGAACAGGAGGTGGCATTGACTGACACCAGCCGAGGCCAATGTCCAGTGTTACAGTTATCCAATAAATAAATGGCTCATTTTATTAGACTATATTTTATTTTACTTTTAAATGGTCATTATCGTTTTACACAACTTCCCTCAATGTGATAGTATATGTAGTGTGTAACATATTCATAAATCACTACATTTATCAAAAATTACTCCATTCCTGTTACGCCGAGCGCTCCGGGTCCCCGTTCCTCCCCGGAGCGCTCGCCTCATCTTCGTTGTTGCAGCGCCCCGGTCAGATCCACTGACCGGGTGCGCTGCGGTCCCGCCTTCAGCCGGGATGCGATTCGCGATGCGGATAGCGCCCGCTCGCGATGCGCACCCCGGTCCCCGTACCTGACTCGCTCTCCCTCGGTCCTGTCCCGGCGCGCGCGGCCCCGCTCCCTAGGGCGCGCGCGCGCCGGGTCTCTGCGATTTAAAGGGCCAGTGCACCAATGATGGTGCCTGGCCCAATCTTCCCAATTAGCTTAATTGGCTCCCACCTGTGCACTTCCCTATATCACCTCACTTCCCCTGCACTCCCTTGCCGGATCTTGTTGCACTTGTGCCTAGTGAAAGCGTTCCCTTGTCTGTTCCTAGTCCGTGTTCCTGACCTCCTGCCGTTGCCCCTGACTACGATCCTTGCCGCCTGCCCCCGACCTTCTGCTACGTCCGACTTTGCTTCTGCCTACTCCCTTGTACCTCGCCTATCTTCAGCATCTTCAGCAGCCAGAGAGGTGAGCCGTTGCTAGTGGATACGACCTGGTCACTACCGCCGCAGCAAGACCATCCCGCTTTGCGGCGGGCTCTGGTGAAAACCTGTAGTGGCTTAGAACCGGTCCACTAGCGCGGTCCTCGCCATCCCTCTCTGGCACAGAGGATCCACTACCTGCCAGCCGGCATCGTGACAGTAGATCCGGCCCCCTAGGGCGCGCGCGCGCCGGGTCTCTGCGATTTAAAGGGCCAGTGCACCAATGATGGTGCCTGGCCCAATCTTCCCAATTAGCTTAATTGGCTCCCACCTGTGCACTTCCCTATATCACCTCACTTCCCCTGCACTCCCTTGCCGGATCTTGTTGCACTTGTGCCTAGTGAAAGCGTTCCCTTGTCTGTTCCTAGTCCGTGTTCCTGACCTCCTGCCGTTGCCCCTGACTACGATCCTTGCCGCCTGCCCCCGACCTTCTGCTACGTCCGACTTTGCTTCTGCCTACTCCCTTGTACCTCGCCTATCTTCAGCATCTTCAGCAGCCAGAGAGGTGAGCCGTTGCTAGTGGATACGACCTGGTCACTACCGCCGCAGCAAGACCATCCCGCTTTGCGGCGGGCTCTGGTGAAAACCTGTAGTGGCTTAGAACCGGTCCACTAGCGCGGTCCTCGCCTTCCCTCTCTGGCACAGAGGATCCACTACCTGCCAGCCGGCATCGTGACAATTCCCATAGAAAAACAGTACTTGTAAGTGTCTCCTTTCTCTGCAATCTGCTGTTGTTTGTGGAATTCCATCTCTAGCACCAAAGACAGTAATGTGCTTAGCATGTGATCTGTGCAGGAGAGGGAATGATAAAAAGAGAGCGACCCTGAGCTGTTTGCATTGCCATCCGTTTGCATTTCTCCATCCTCCAGAGGATATGCACTGTCCACGAAAGGAAGATCAAGGCCCCATCTCTCATTTCAGCAGCAGCAATTCAGTGTTTAGTTTAACCTCATCCTTATCATGCTGACCATAAAAGATAGATCATGGCTTCCTTCTCATCTAAGCAGCAGGTCAGTGCTTAGTGTTGCTGCTGTTTTTATTCTTATTTCTGCTCATATATCACCTTGTAAAGCCAGTGAATAAGTCCCCCCCTCCCCACATGCCATCTGTAGTAGATTAATATGTAAATTATCCCCCCAGCACAGTACAGCCTGTTTAGTCCACTGTACTTTCCCCAGAACTATGTGATGGCACAGCAGAGAGATGGCCAGACAAGTAAGGGAGAAAGTAAATGAACAGTATATGTACTGCTGGCAAACAGTCCTAAAATGGACCAAATGAGAAACAATTGTTCACTATGGAGGGGACTCTCAGGGCAGCAGTGAGAGCACGAAAATTACCTTGTCACCACACCAAAGCGTTAATCTAACATAACCATGCTGGTCTTTAAAAATTCTTTTTAAGGGGCACTCTGGTACTAGACATCTTATCCCCTATCCACAGGAGACGGGATAAGTGTACATGATTACTGTTAATCAAACCCTGCAGATATCTCTATGAGAGATGTATATCTGTCTCTTCTATAGACATGGATGGGGGAGGGGCATGTTGGCCATAGCCGCTCTGAAGGCTAGCAAAGTCGGCATTCTTAACATAAATGTTCAGAATGCCAGGGTATAAGGCAGGGGATCAGATCCCCCATGATTTGACGTCCTGTGGATAGAAGATAAGATGTCTAGTACCGGAGTACCCCTTTAAGCGACAGGTATACTTTAATTACCTGTTCCTTGTCCTTTATTAAATAACTGCGAGTCTTGGAAATAAATACTTTTGTAAAATTTTGAAAAGAGAAGAGGCAAAAATGTATTACGTCTAAATGATACATTGAATTCCTGATGCTTAAAAGTTTCATTTCTGATAAAAGTAATATATTTATTGATGATTTAACTTTTATAATGTAGTCATATTGTAAGGTATAAGGTGTTGTTCTTAAACTTCTTGAGTTCTTCATGACTGAAGAGGCTGATGAAAATTTCCAATTTTACGCTTTGCAATTTTTCCTTTGCTCTTTTGAATAATTCACATTCCATTTTTAAAATATTTTGAATGACCTTTTGCAGGACATTTACCCATTATAATAACCATTTGTTACATACTGAATTTGTCAAGGCCTGCATGGTTAAAGGCTAGATGCATGCCTGATACTGTATGTCTTTCTGTCCTTCTAAATACTCATAAATTGTTAACTACGCACTTGCAGGTTTAATTAGTAGATGTTAAAAATAAGCAGTTGGTGTAAAGTGTCTGAACTGACATTAAGTACCTTTAATAAACTCTAAAAACTCTAATCTTTGGAATGTAATTCAATGAGCCCGGGTGAATGCAGCATATTGGTATATCCAATTTGGTCATCATGTATTTTATAGAAATTACATAATAGAAAAACCTGACAGGCAATAAAAATCCAAGAAGTTATATTTTCTGGTGATTATTATTGTTTTAGAGAGAAATGTTAGAACTTACAAATCTGACTGATATTTGTTTATTTTTTGCTGCCCCATGTTAAAAGGAAAACGGTCATCAGTGTCAATGCACCAACCTGGTGTTACAGGCACTTAGTGCGGGTAATATTGATGACAACCATACTCTTGTGTCCGTGATCTGTGCTCCCGTTGTCCCGGTATCTTCATCTGGTCCCACCCTCCCATAGACTTGCATTGCAGGGCTGGGCGTGACATCACACGGGGGTGGAGTTGTGACGTCACGATACTCTGGCCCAGTAGTCATGACTTGGCAGACTCAGAGGCTGCAGCGCTGTGTGCAGCTCCCACAGGGGGGTGCTGCATGCGAGATTGCGGGGGTCCCCAGCGGCAGGACCCCCACGATCAGACATCTTATACCCTATCCTTTGGATAGGGATAAGATGTCTTAGGGCCAGAGTACCCCTTTAATCTAAAAAAACAAGTATTAAAAAAAAATTATATAGGCTGTAAAACTATACATAATAAACTTTCACTTACCTGCCTACGATCCCCCGTTGTTTCGATATCGCCGCCCGTGCTCCGGACCCTGTCATCTTCCTCTTCCTGCGGGTCGGTGACTTCACTCTGCGCTCAGCCTATCAGCGGCCGCGACGGGACATTGCTGCGGCCGCTGATAGGCTGAGCACAGAGTGAAGTCACCGACCCGCAGGGAGTGGAAGAGACCAGGACTGGAGAACGGGATGGCGATATAGGAACAACGGGGGATCGTAGGCAGGTAAGTGAAAGTTTATTATGTATAGTTTTACAGCCCGGGCATAGTGGGGGTTAAAAGATTTAGCTTAGAGAACTCCTTTAATACGGACATCAACATAACTTTACTCAGACAGCACTTTCCTTATAATCTTTTTTACGGCCATTTATAAAGCACTTTCCTTATGATCTTTGTACTGCCATTTATAATGTTGATATCAGAATCTATAAGAAATCCTATCAACCAGTCCATGGTTAATACATTTATCATGTCTTATTAGCTTTCTAGGTGACAGATATATGAAAGCCTTATAATTGACTTTAAATTGAACGTACTGATCTTATATATATGTACAGTATTAGAGCTGGTGTATATAGAAAGTAACTATTGAAGGATGAAGACTCTAATATAACACAGGAATTATTCAAATTTACATTTATCATTATTTATATCTATGCCCTAATTTTTTATTTTGTAAAAATGACATTTTTCTGTTGCCAATGAATTAAAAATGTTTATGTATATACATACATGCTGTGTAACATTTTGAATATATATATTCTGGGTTCTGCTTATGGTTTCTCTTTAAAGTATACAGGATATCATAGACTTTAATTATTCACTAAATGTGTTTGGGGTTTTATCACTACCTGTGGAGAGGAAAAGTGGTGCAGCTGCCCATCAACCATATCAGTTGCTTCTTTTATTTGTAATAAGACCTCTAACAAATTAAAGAAGCAATTTGACTGGTTTCCTAGGGGGCAACTGCTCCACTTTTCTTCTGCACAGATTTTGATGAATTTCCCCCTTTTTTTTTATCCTTCCTTGTCATTGGCACATGTGTAATGGATACAGTTCACTTTAAAACTCCATGCACGTACTGCCTTTTTATCAGTCCAGTTGAAAGCCAACACACATTACACCTGATGAACACCTTTCCCCAATAATATACTTAAATAGTTCAGACCTGATTTACACACTTTGTCATGGGTGTCCCTCAGCCCATACTTTGCATCAGTTCAAGAAACTAACATACATACAGTGGTGCACTTAATTTGCTTGAATGTTTTAATTCCTTATATTTCTTCAAATTCACATACAATTACTACAGACATGAACAGTATCACTATACATCTATACACCATTTACAGATATAAATCCACTGTATCCAAAAAGATTTTCACAATATTTTATATGTGAAGATGTTGCTTGGCAAGAATTAAAGCATTCAAGTAAATATTGTATGCTAGTATCAGTTTTTATTTTTTAGCTTTCTTGGGTTTGTGTTCAATCCACAGGACCTTTACTTAACAGGCTTCATCTGCCAATTCACCTGCCATTAAATTCTATCTCAGCCCAAATCCCACTCTACAACACCCAATTCTTCTCATCCCAGTTCCTCAGATTAAGGTCTCAGCTCTTTCATACTTAGGCCTCAACATTTAGGGTCCAAGCTCATTAGTATCTGGACCCTGCTCCAAAGGGCCTTATTCACAAAATAGTTCAGTCTGGAACACTACATGACTTAGCCCACCTGGGACCACCTCAGACACCTAGGTAACCATGTCATCACTACAGCTCCTTTCATGTTCCCACAGAACTGGCCCAGATTAGTAAAAGAAATAGGACCCCATGGGGTTTGAGCTCTGTAATGCTCATCCCTTCTTTGCTACCTTCAGGATAACAGTACACTTATCATATACTGCTTCAGCATCAATCAGCAAAGAGCAATGTAAACCCCTTTCCTTTATTACCAGCTTCCCCAGTCTTGTCTCAGTAATAGTCACAAAATAACTCACTCTGATCTCAAGGCCAGGTCGTACTCAACAAAGTAACAGAACACCGTCTTTCAGAGCCTCCCTGCATGAAGTGCTCACACCTTCAGCCCAAAACCTATCCCATGGGGGACTGCCACTCTGACCCCAGCTCAGTGATGGCGCTCTAGATTAAAGGAGTTGTCCAGTTCTGAAAAACGTATCCCCTATCCTAAGGCCCCCTGAGATCTCCTGTACGGGGTGCCGGAAGCCCACGGGAAGGGGGCATGTTGACCACCGTACAAAGTGGCGCCTGACACACCCCCTCAATAAAGCGCTATGGCAGAGCTGGAGATTGCCGAATTAGATTGCCAACCCCCCTCCCCGCCGCGATCTAAAACGTATCCCCTATCATTCAAAAGGTATCCATATGTGTATACAGTAATCCCTCAACTATTAGAATAGGCATTCACTGGTAAAAACCATTGTATTCCTGAAGTATATGCACTGAATTCCTGTCTGGTAGCGCCCCCTACAGTACAGGGAGGTACTACATGTTCTGTACTACTCTTTCCCTGTGCCAAAGTTAGCTGCTCCTTTGGACACCAGGTGAGGGCGGCTCCATGTAACTTTTTTAGGACATTGCATCTACTGTACAGGACCCTGAATAAGCTCCTGTCCTCTACATAGACAGTTATTACAGCTCCCAGCAGATCTTTATTACTTTTATATGTAAGGACTTGCTTTATCTATATTAGTTATCTGCTTATTTTTCTTTAATCCTTACTTTTTTCCTATTTTTTGGATGACATTTTGCTGGCTTCAGAACCAAATACCAGGTTTCCATAGAGTTATGGTCTCAACATATAATGGTTTAAACATATAATGGTCGTCCTGGAACCAATTAATATTGCAACTTGAGGGACCACTGTTTATGTATGGAGCAGTAATGGCTAAGGAGCTTAGTTGTATATTACAGCTAACACTATGCTTTAACAATGGAGATTGGTGATAACTTTGATTTCAATTTAAAGGGGTTATCCCCCATAAGGTGATTTTAGTATGCACCTGCCAGACAGTAATGGTCAGTATCTATGCTTGTCTTGGGGCTAAATGGCTAAGTTTTGAGATTACCATGACGCTGTGGATATCTTTTTGTGAACTAGCTATTTCCTGTAGGAGTTCATTATCTTAAACTACAAATCCCATAGTTCTTTGCTTCTAAGTGTGGGGCCACTTTTCTAACCCCCACACACCAGCCACCACACCCATTGAAACACATGTTTGCTGACTTCAATGCAATAGACCAGTGTTTTCAGACCAGGGTGCCTCCAGCTGTTGCAAATTCTTGCAGAATGATCTTCCACCCATTGGTTGCTCCACCAATTAAAGCAAAGACAGGCTCCCTTTGAACACCGGACTAGTGAGGTAATGTCTCATGCCGCACTGAAACCTGAGAAAACCTGAGACGACACTAATTTTGTATGTTGTTAAAAATAAATGTAGGGTCAAAAATCACAGAAGAATTGCGTGACCACCATGAAACACAGGTACAGACACTATATTATGAACTACACTAACTTTACAGCCCCTGTAGCATAGTCAAATAAGAAGAAAAAAATCCTGGAATACCCCTTTAATCCCTTAGATGCTACCCTCAGTAGGAACAGCAATATTGTACAACATTGTATCACCTCCCCTTTCCCCTATGATGCGATTACAGAGTCCTGATGAGTTGTCAAGACCACTGGGAGACTACTAAAGGCCCCTAGGACTGCCATACTATTATTCCTGTTAGAGTGCATTGCACTCGCAGGCATAATGCACAAATATTACACTTTAAAACACAAATGATAAAGCAATTGCATGAAAAAACTTTTGCTGTGTTTTCAAAGCTCAAGATAACTGCATTCTTAAAGGAAAACTGTCAGCTTGCTCCCCCTACACTAACCAGTGGTCCTGGCTGATCAGTTTGATGCTTACTTAGCCCAGATCGGCCTGGCCGTTCTGCAGATATCTTTGTTTTTCCCTATATGCAAATGAAGTGCTAACTGGCACAGGCTGGGTAACTGGCACTCTGATGTCACGGCTGCCGACCGCAGCGCCGCCCAGCTCATCAATATTCCTCCCCTCCCTCCACCTTTCCCTCTTCATTACAGAGCAGGGAGCAGAGGGAGAAGCGGAGGGAGGAGAGGAATATTGATGAGCTGGGTGGCGCTGGTGCCGGCGGCGGTGACGTCAGAGTGCCAGTTAACATATTCATATTCATTAGCATATAGGGAAAAACTAAGATATTGGCAGAACAGCCGGGCAGATCCAGGCACAGTAAGCATCAAACTGATCGGCGTACCTCCACTAGTTAGTGCGGGGGGGGGGGGGGGGGGGGACAGTTTTCCCTTAAGTGGCTCAAGTGAATCAATGTTAATTGAGCCTATAACTACTACCGTAACAGGCATCATACTGTTATAAGCCTCAGTAGTACAGAGAGAACTTAGTGATCACTGTAGATAATAGATAGGAAAGAATTAGCATGTGCACAGGATGGAGGGTAGAGGCGGTGGAGAATTTGCTGGTCCTGTTAGGTAGACACACTACTCCTCTAGGCCCAGAACTATCCCATAAACTGAGCCGACATTAAATGTTTTTCTCAAGAAGGGAAATATGCTGTTTCAGGGAAAAAAGGATTGGCATGCTGAAGTCCTGATCAGGTCAATATCGGTAGATGTCAGCAATGTCAGGCTTTCCCCTCTATAATCATGTATCATGTATTAAGCCAGAATTAAGTAAATTTGAGAAAACTTTCTGACGCTAAACAAGATCCTGTTTTTTGGGTACAGTGATCTATAAGATTGTCTACAGGAAGATACATGTGCGAATCTCTTTATATGAATAATTAGAAACTTTTATACATATCTTAAAATACGCACCCCGTTATAATCAGCCCCCGGAGCGTGCTTGCTCCGGGTCTGATCACTAGTGATCACAGGGACGGAGCATAGTGATGTCACGGCTCCGCCCCCATGTGATGTCACGCTCCGCCCCCTCAATGCAATCCTACGGAGGGGGCGTGACAGCTGTCACGCCCCCTCCATAGGCTTGCATTGAGGGGGCAGAGCTGTGATGTCACACAGGGGCGGAGCCGTGATGTCACTATGCTCCGTCCCTGTGATCGCTAGTAATCAGACCCGGAGCAAGCACGCTCCGGGGGCTAATTATAACGGGGTGCGGCGTGGAAGATAACAGGGGTCCCCAGCGGCGGGACCCCAGCGGTCAGGCATCTTATCCCCTATCCTTTGGTTAGGGGATAAGATGTCTTAGCGCCGGAGTACCCCTTGTACCCCTAATGTTTTCTGTATACAGCTGGATCTGAAAAACACAACTTTTACAGGTCAGTACTAAGTATGTAGTGATCTATAAATGATAAGTTAAGCTGAATCTTTTTTTCCTTCATTTTTTACTGTTTCTCTTTTTTTTATTCATTATTTTGGATTTTACATAAAAACTGAAATAAAACCCTTAAGGAATAATTGAAGGTAGTAGTACATCAAAATTCTCATGGTGTAATGGGAAAATTATTATGGTGTTACTGATGAAAATTAACCCCTTAAGGACCAGGATCATTTTGACCTTAATAAGATGCCTGGAGTTGGATTTTTTTTTTTTACCTTTTCATAGACAAAAAGGACTGAATTTTTCACAGAAAAAAAGGACTCTAATTTTGGAGAACCTTGCATATGGTAATATGAACACCCTCCCAAAATCTGTTCAGGTCTGGGCAAGTCCAGAAAATATGTGAAAGTGTTCCCTCAGCAATTCCGCATCTTCAGCACATTTAGGAGGTCTGTGAGTATATTTTATGAAGCCTGGCTTTCTGGAATTAGCCGGTAATTAATAAGTTGTGAGTAAATTTAAAGAAATATGTTGACTGGAAAAGACAGGGAGGTTTGTAGTTTTCAGAGTGGTGTATTGACAAAATAAGTATAAAACTGTATACAGTGTATAATGTAAGCATTTATAAGAATATTCTGGTAGACTATGTCTATAGTGAGTACATCTGCAAGTTTCCTAAAGTTCTCAGTGACCTCCATTTCTGGCCTGAATACTGCAGTCAATTTAATCATTTGTGATGGTGCCAGATCTCATATGCATCTAAATTACAATTGCCACAAACCTTGTGCTGTGAATAATATGCTGGACAAATTATATAATCCGATGTGAAAGCCATCCTAGTCATGCTGCCGACCATGGCAAACCCAAATGATAAGCATAGCAAAAGTTCATCACGATGATTTAATGCATCTGGCATGAGTGAATATCTCAGCAATTAACAATACAATTTACATGAACATTCAAGTGACAGTTCTGATTATTTGGAATATTGACCGGCTGTCTAGAGATTTAGAAATTATAAAACCTATATATATAATAGACAACAGCCATGTACAACCTCGAGTCCTGCAGACAGCAGATCCATAAATAGGATTCTCATAACCTTTATTACAGAAACACTTAGAGGGGTACTCCAGTGGAAAACATTTTTTTTTTAAATCAACTGGTGCCAGAAAGTTAAACTGATCTGCAAATTACTTCTATTTAAAATCTTAATTCTTCCAGTACTTATCAGCTGCTTTATACTGCAGAGTAAGTTCTTTCCTTTTTGAATTTCTTTTCTGTCTGACTACGGTGCTCTCTGCTGACACCTCTGTCAGTCAGGAATTGTCAAGAGAAGGAGAGGTTTGCTATGGGGATTTGCTCCTACTCTGGACAGTTCCTGACACAGACAGAGGGGACAACCAGACTTGGTTGGACAACCAGATCCCTGCGGCCGTGCCGCCGGCGATCCGATCATCCATTCAAAGTGCTGCATTGCTGCAGACGCCGTGATCTGTATTGATCATGGCATCTGAGGGGTTAATGGCAGACATCAGCATTCGGGTGCTCACGTCAAGTTCAGGACGTTACTGTTAAAGTCCCAGCGGATCAGGACGAACATTTACATCCAATGTCTTAAGGGAATGCTATCAAATTTTCTCAACAAGCAAAATTAGGTGTTTAATGATTTAACCTATTGGGGATGGAGGGTGTAGGGGTGCGCCTTTGCGTCTCGGTACTTAAGGACGGAGGGCGTACCTGTATGTCCTCATCCCGTTCCCGGGGTTTGAAACGCGTTCACGAGCAGAGCACACTTCAAACCCGGCAGCCAGGACCCGGTGCAAAATTGAAAGTGTTATGATTTTTAGAAGGGGGGAGGAAAAACGAAAGGGAATAAGTGAAAATTAGCCCCGTCCTTAAGGTCACAATGGGGTTTGTCCCCAAGTGGTTGAAGAAGAAGTCTCATGTGCAAAATTTTTTACTAAATTGCCCGGGCTGCCTGCAAATAAAACAATAAACAGGACTCACCTGCTGATACTCCCCCGATGTCCCAGTATCTCTCTCTCTGCTCCTCCACCATTGTCTTCTTCTTGGTCCAGACGTGGTCAGTGTATCACATCGCATGTCAGCAAATCGCCGTCTGCAGCGTCTAAGCCTAGGCAACAAATGCCATGGCTCAATGCATCACACTGCCGCTCAGCCTATTGCTGTCCGAGGTGGGTAATCACTACGGCAGGCGATTTGCTGACATGCGTTGTGATACGCTGACCACAGCTGGACCAGGAAGAAGACAACGGCAGAGGAGTGGAGAGAGAGATACTGGGAGTCCTGTTTATTGTTTTATTTCCAGGCAGCCCAGGCATTATAGTAAAACATTTTGCACATGAGACTTTTTCTTTTATTTTGATATATGTGATGTATATGAGAATTATCTAACTTATTTCAGCAGTAGCTGTAAGGGAAATGTGTATTGAGATGCCTCTTATTGCCACTTTCTGTGGTAGAGTTAATCTTCCCCTAGATCTATCCTTGAAAACTAACCCTAACACCAGACATCACTGACTCTCACTGTAGCTGAAAATGTCCCTACTGAAAACCTTCATCTGCAAAATGACAAAAGCACAGAAGACTCTAGAATCCAGAGGCTGACAAGGAATAGAAGTAGACTAGAACAAGATACTACAGAAATACAAAGAATACAGGGTTAAGACTTCCAGATCATACATTATAATTCTCACCACAAAGCAAAAAACTGGAATCTAAAAAGAGAGGCTAACCAATAAGTAACTCCTACTCAAAATGAGCCCTAAACTGAACAGCAAGATTGGCTGATCCACACTAATCAGTCAGCTGATGCCTCACAAAAAATGCTCCAAACAAACTAATAGACATGAGCCAAGGAGTTAAACCTATACAGAGAAAAACTATGATTAAAAAAAAGTGCACCGCTCCCTTGTTTAGGACCCACTCCTGATGGGTTAGGCATTTAAATACTGATGAATAATACTGAGAAAAATATGGCGCTAAAAAGAGGCACTTTATTTTGACTCTCAGAGGAGGAATCTAGTTGAGACCCCTTAAAGGATAAGTGTCATATATGGGCTAAGTTTTAGATCGCGGGGGTCCGAGCGCTGGGGCCCCCCCGTGATCTCCTGTATGGAGCCCCTGCTGCTGTAGCACAGGAGCGGGTTACGACCCCAGCCCGAAGCTGAGGCCGCCACGCCTCCTCCATATAGTTCTATGGGAGAATCATTCGGTAACATTCGACTCTCCCATAGAGCTTAATGGAGGGGGCATGGCGGCCTCCACTTCGGGTGGAGGTCGTGACGTGCTCCTGAGCTACAGCACAGGGGCTCCAATGCTTAGACCCCCCACAATCTAAAACTTATGCCCTAACCTTCGGATAGGTGATACGTTTTTATGCAGTACATGAGACTTATCCTTTAAAGACATCCATATGCCCTAATAAAGCAAATGTATATTGGCTATGTTCATGAGACAGCTCCTTTTTTCCCCCAATAATTTAACACATAATTGCACATCCCCCCCCCCCCCCTGTCAGAAGGTAGAAGAAAAAAAAAGACAGCTCCTTATAAACAGATTAGCTTCATCTGTGGTAACTGGGCTGTTGCAGTATGTAACAGGGTCTGGTGGTAAAAACCATGGGGGCAAGATGTTGTTAACCCGTTAGTGTTCGTGACACCAGGATGTGGTTATTCCGGTATGGTAACTGCCGTCAACAACCCAAAAACAGTTTGTAATAAAGGAATGTCCACAGCAAGGATTCTGAATAAACTGGAACTTTTACTTGAAATGCTTAGGGAACAGTCATTACAATTATGCAGTTCCTTCAGAGGCAACCGGGACACAAGATACCTCGCAGGCTTGCTTGGACTTGTAGTTATTGAGATATTTAGGCAGGCCACTGTGCTACTAATATATTCCTTATCTGAGTAGTAATCACTGGATTTGTAGAGAGAATTGTAACTCATGTTTTAAAAGTGGCTACGTTTCTTTAGGCTTTGGCCTAGATTAGATGGATTTGCAGTATACAGGAGTTTATGCTTTCTTTAGGTCCAGGAGATAAGAGCCCATTGGTTGTTAATGCCTGGGATTCCTGTGCCCAAGGAACTCTGGGTATATCACATGACAGTAGTTCACATGACCAAGGTAGGTCCTATACATTTTATACAAACTGTACAACTTTACACATATGAACAGTAGATACACATAATGAATATACATTGCATTTATATGAGACAACAAGGGTGAAGCCCTGCAGGAGAACCCAATGGACCTAAGGGACTCTTCCTGAGGGGACTTAAGGATGGTACAGGACAGGTCCTGCACTGGGACACCTTACATCATTATAGAAAATAATACCATGCCATAAGATACTTTACCTGTTATATAACAGAATGTCTGGAACCCAAATTTGATCAGAAGGAAAACGCAGCGTTTGTACTCCAGGGTACTCTGCTTGGTCCCATGTCAAATAGACATCATTCCAGTACTGTTGAACAAACAATACAGAAACAGTCACTTCTAAAGATAGCCAAACTATTTGTATCATAATTATTGGTTAATGTCAAAGCTTAGCTCTGACTGGTTTCAGTGGACATTAAAAACAGTTTTTCTTTTAGGCTGAGTTCAAACGGAGTAAAGAAAAAAAATCAATAAAGTGGCATAAAAAAATGTTTGAATGATGTGTTTTATTAAAGTCTAAGGAAAGCAGATGCTATTGCTCAAATAGGGGGTAGGCATAGAAAAGTCACACTTTTGAGACTTTTTGCCCTTTTACACCACTTGTACCTGTTTTTTTAAAGGGGTACTTCAGGCCAAAACTTTTTTTTATATATCAACTGGCTCCGGAAAGTTAAACAGATTTGTAAATCACTTCTATTAAAAAATCTTAATCCTTCCAGTAGTTATTAGCTTCTGAAGTTGAGTTGTTGTTTTGTGTCTAACTGCTCAATGATGATGTCATGTCCCGGGAGCTGTGCAGTTCCTATGGGGATATTCTCCCATCATGCACAGCTCCCGGGACGTGACATCATCATTGAGCAGTTAGACAGAAAACTTCAGAAGCTAATAACTATTGGAAGGATTTAGATTTTTTAATAGAAGTAATTTACAAATCTGTTTAACTTTCCGGAGCCAGTTGATATATATTAAAAAGTTTTTGCCTGGAATACCCCTTTAAAGGTGGGCAAAACACCACGTTGACTTCATTACAATATATGCAACTATTGTGGAGGAAATTGACTCCATCTCGGAGGCTGGTGTAGATTTTTGTCCACTGTATATGCAGAAGCCACAGAAATGTCTGAATCATTAAGAGGTTGGAGCCTCTAAATCTACCTGCTGAATGCTACAGCCATAGGGACTTTCGAGACATCGAGACTAGTGTGTGAAATGCCAGTCTTAGTAATCACCCCCATAGTGCTTAGATTTACTATTGCAAGTATGCTTGAATTTTTGACGCAATTGCGACCAAAACCACCTTATTTACTATGAGCTTTCAATGCATTTGTTTTCTGCCTGTTAGAAAAGGGGCATGGCAGCAATATAAAAGGGGGTGTGGTTTTGTGGAGAAGGGGTTTGCCAAAAACTGTGCCAAAATATGACACAAATTCTGGTGCACATTTTAGCCAAATAATAGTTAGTCTAAACAAATCATCCATATCCAAAGTCTATCCGTGTGCACTTTCTAGAATTGGACAGTTTTACTATCTGTCGGGGCCTTGGTATAATGGTGTATAAAAAAAACCTGCAATATTTCAACATTGAAATTATAACAGTTGTGTGCACTGACGGCATGTCACTTTTTTTCAGTGCCTATTTTTTTGTGGTATTTATTTATTTATTGAGCATTCTCATTGAAGTCACTATGACCTGGAAACTGCATGTTTTTGTGGCAGTGGTGGAGGTGGTGGTGGGGGTTGTCATGTTTTGAAGCATATTTTCTGTATGTTTCTTTTATTTTACCAGTGTGAACATACCCTTAGACAGTTTTTAAAAATTTAAATCTGCAGTTACAGGATATTTGCAGGTTTTGACTTTGACATTAATGAGGGAAATCCACGAAAAAATCTACAGCTTACCTGACCCAAAATTGGCATGCTGTAGATTTGTAATCCGTACTTCAGATCAATTTATACACATCATTTCTATGGGTTTTTATCTCCTCAACATGTGGATGAGATTTTTTTTAACTTCACTGCTACTATAAATCTTGTGGATTTAACACATATTCCACTAAAGAAGATCCCTCCAAAACCTAGTTCACACTATAGCAGGAAGGAAGCAATATTCCTTACATTTGGAGGAAGAAGGACATGTATAGTATACACAGCATGAATGTATATGCTGCAGCAATTTTTGCATGGGTGCATATCCCAACTATGCAAATATAAACATGAAGAACAAGCAGTCATCACTATCCCTGCCCAATGTTCGGCATTAACAAGAATTAATAATGGAAAGAAGCTGATTTTCTTTGCTGAGATAAAGCTAGTTGGGGGTCTTTAAAGGAATCTGTTGAATAACTGTTTGGGTATGAAAGCAAATGGTACATCTCCTGGAGTGGATGGTGGTTCTAACTTATTACCTTTTTATTTCTAAACCAAGTGTCAAGGAGTTGGGCTAATCTGAAACACCTCCTCACTCACCCTCAGCTCCCAGCCGCTCCCTGACTGATGTACTGTATGGGGATTTGAACATTAATCAAGCAAGGGATGGGAGGTGAGGGAAAGTGAAAAGGTGTGCCAGACTGTGGCACTTCAACAGTTAGGCACCACCTCCTTGACACTTGGCTAAACATTTTTATAATTATGGTAACCACCATCAGCTTCAAAAAAGTACAGTATGATTCTATACCCTAACACTATACGATAATGACTGTAGCTCTCAGCAACAAATACAACTGACAAATTACCTTTAAGGCAATTTTCCCAGGGAAAAGTATGCAAAATAGCTATCCTCCAAAAGAAAAAAAAACGTCTGTGTCAGTGTGCCAATGACCTTTTGTTAGCCAAAGAGAGGCCTATCTATAGACAGCATTGTTTCCAATTTGTTGCTCCTCAGCCATACATAGTAGGGTTATAGCAAATAGTTAACATTTTAAATAACATCTACACCAACACCAGCACAGATATGCAAATATATTGTAAAATGCTAAGAGCTACTGGAGCTATTACAGATCTGTTTATATTTGGTCTTATAAAGGTGTAACTATATAAAGATTATTTGTTGACAAAATAGGCTGAATGTTTACTATTGGTGTCCAGACAGAACACTTGGTTTAAAGGAGTAGTCTTATCACCTAACCGCTCGGGGCCGCTACGCCCCCTCCACACATCTCTATGGGAGAGCCGTTCGGCTATCTTCGGCTCTTCCATAGAAATATATGAAGGGGCATGGTGGCCTCCGCTTCGGGCAGGGGCCCTGGCGCGCTGCTCAAGGGAAGACCTGGGGATCAATACAGTAGATTGCAGGGGGGTGGATCTCCAGTGCTCGGACCCCCCGTGATCTATTCTGCGTATAGGGGATACTTTTTTTTTTGCGTGAGACTACTCCTTTAAGAGAACCAGACTTAGATCACCAGAACCTTATGGTTCCTTGAGTCATCTTGACCGTTGCCATATTTTTACAAAACAGCCCAATTGCTTAGACCTATATACTACACAGCCCAACATTTAATCAAGTCGTAAAACAATTTATAATGAAACATAATGAAGTCTCCTTTACAGACAATCATTTCAATTGGCTTCCTATGCTGATGAACCTACAAAATGTGCATGTGAATAAATATGCCTCTTTAATTGTGCAGTAATTTTCTAATTCACCAGTAAGACATAATTATCTCCTTAAATAAATCCTGTAAGGTAATTGAATGCATTAAAGAGGGCACTTACAAATTGTAGCCACGCATTTGTAATCAGAACTTGGTTCTTCTCATCCTGGAAGAGAAAGAAGAAATCACTAGGATGCTGATTACTAATATGACATTGGAATTGTCAATGATTTCCCTTAACCCCTTGCAGAAATCTTGTGACTTTAATGTGGATTTGTAAAGTTCAAAGTGAAAGTCAAATTTAATTGTGTAGAAGAGAGATGAGTTTGATTATTGCTATTACTTAGTAATGGTGGATGTTTCTCTATTTGTGTTGTACATTAAAAAATGTATTTTTAAGGGGTGGTATGAGGCCTAATTTTTTTTGCCGCGATCTGAAGTTATCGGTACCATGATTGTTTTGATCGGACTTATTGATCACTTTTTTATAAAAAATTTTAGGGTATGCAAAGTGACCACAAATATGCAATTTTGGACTTTGGATTTTTTTATGTTTACGCCATTGACAGTGCGCTTTAATTAACCTTTTATTTTTATAGTTCGGATATTTATGCACACGACTATACTAAATATGTTTATTTTTATTATGTTTATATAAATTATATCTGGAATTTGGGAGAAGGGGTGATTTGAATTTTAATAAGGAAGGGGTTAATGTGTGTGTTTTTAAACTTTAACCCCTTAATGACATAGGGTATTTTCCGTTTTTGCATTTTCATTTTTTCCTCATCACCTTCTGAAAATCATAACGCTTTCAATTTTGAACCTAAAAATCCATATGATGGCTTATTTTTTGCACCACCAATTCTACTTTACAGTGACATCAGTCATTTTACCCAAAAATCTACAGCGAAACGGAAAAAAAATCATTGTGCGACAAAACTGAAGAAAAAAATGACATTTTGTAACTTTTGGGGGATTCCGTTTCTATGAAGTGCATTTTCCGGTAAAAATTCCACCTTATCTTTATTCTGTAGGTCCTTATGGTTAAAATGATAACCTACTTATGAAGGTTTGATTTTGTCGTACTTCTGGAAAAAATCATAACTAAATGCAGGAAAATGTGTATGTTTAAAAATGTCCTCTTCTGACCCCTATAACTTTTATGAGGGCTCATTTTTTGCGCCGTGATCTGACATTTTTATTGGTATCATTTTTGTTTTGATCAGACTTTTTGATCACTTTTTATTCACTTTGTTATGGTATAAAAAGTGACCAAAAATACGCTATTTTGGATATGTGATACCACATATGTTTATTTTTATTTTTATTTACACTTTTATTTTTTTATTGGGAAAAGGGGGGTAATTCTGACTTTTATTATGGAAGGGGTTAAATGATCTTTATTAACACTTTATTTTCACTTTTTTTTGCAATGTTATAGCTCCCATAAGGGGCTATAACACTGCACACACTGATATTCTACACAGATCACTGCCTGGCAACAGCCGGGCATTGATCTGCGTTATCGGCACTCGACTGCTCCTGCCTGGATCTCAGGCATGGAGCAGTCATTCGGCGTTCGGACAGCTCCACTGAGTTAACCGGCACAGTTTACTTTCACTTTAGACGCTGCGATCAACTTTGATCGCCGCATCTGAAGGGTTAATACCGGGCATCACCGCGAACGGTGATGTCCGGTATTAGCCGCGGTCCCCGGCCATTGATAGCCGCCGTGACCGACGCGATATGAGGCGGGGTCAGCGCGTGACCCCGCGTTCTATCGCGGGAACCTACTCATGACGTATGCATACGTCATATAGCGGGAAGGGGTTAAAAATGTTTTTTTTTTTTTTTTTTACAATTTTAGGAGGAATCATTTGATTTGCTCTGCGCTCGATTGATAAAGCCTGGTCCTGCCAGGCTTTATCATTGTCAGGGCCACAGCCAGCACAGGACGTGAGGCAAGCCCTCCAGCTACCTCCACAGTGGATTCACCCCACTGGACCACCAGGGAGCAGTTAAAGGTACCTTTAGATGCTGCTGTCAGCTTTGACAGCGGCAATCTAAAGGGTTAATAGCTGGCCGCATGTCGGCTATTAACCCCGGCCCTCGGCTGCAAGAATCAGCTGGGGGCCGGCCGGTATGGCGCGGGCTCGAGTGGGGAGCCCAAGCCATACCTGCTTAACGGCACAGGACGTGTATACACGTCTATGGTCGTTAAGGGGTTAAAAAGAAAAGAACTTCCTGTGGAGCATACAGCAGCTGATAAGTACTGGAAGGATTCATATTTTTAAATAGAAGTAATTTACAAATCTGTTTAACGTTCTGGCACCAGTTGATTTAAAAAAAATGTTTTTCACTGGAGTACCCCTTAAATCCCAATGTGTTTCTGACATAAATATCACATTCTTACTTTAAAGGGGTACTCAGGCCCTAAAACATCTTATCCCCTATCCAAAGAATAGTTGATAAGATGTCTGATCCTGGGGCCGGAGTATCGTGACGTTACAGCTCCGCCCCTCAATGAAAGTCTATGGGGGTGGAGCCGTGACGTCACAATACTCCGACCCCGTGATCGTGAGTCATCAGACACAGAGCGATCTTCGCTCCGTGAGGCAGATGATAGGGCATGCTGCATGAGAGATTGCTGGGGTCCCCAACGGTGGGACCCCCACAATCAGACATCTTAGGGCCAAAGTACCCCTTTAATGAGTAGGGATGTGATATTTACGTCAAAAATTTATATTTGTTGCTTATATAAAATTATTTCTTTATCCTGAAATTGGTAGAACGCATATCCTGCTGTGCCCTGGAAAGACAGGCTTGCTCCAAGCAATTTATTTAGCACTTTGTGTATCACATTTTTCAATGTATTTTTTGCGTATGTTTAACATGATAATTTCCCAAACTTTTGTGTAAAAGCAATGTTTACTGTTCTTCAATAGGATGCCTTCTAAACTTACTGTGCCTTACAGTATTACTACTGAATGCATGAAGCACAATTTCTTTGCCAGTAAATGAAGCGTACATTTCGTCTTTGCTAGGCGAAAGTAAACACTGTAATACAAAGGCAGAACTGTCTCAGAATGTTAGCGTACACAAAAAAGATGCAGCCAGTAGTTTTGCCATAAGAAGAGTAAGGTTCATGTAAGGCTGAAATAAGACATTTTATGTGTCATTTTGCCATGGAGTAAAACAAGTAAAGCATTAATAACGTTATATAAAAGTCTTTTAAATAACAGATGGTATTGGTATGGATCTCTACACATAAAAAAACACATTTCAAGTGGCAGACAGTGTTGACCTCTAGGCAGAAATACACTGCTACCAGCATGCAAAAATAACAATAATGCTACACTAACAGTTACTCTACATTGAAATGGCCAATATAGGCTTTTATGACATACATTAAAGATCATACACACCTGTCAGGAAGTTTTTAGTATTGTCAGGATACGTCTCGAGCAGCCCAAGAGGTGTTGCTAACAAGTGAATGGGCCAAATATTAAGCAAAAGTATGCACAGGTCCAGGGCAAAAGCCCTATACAGCCATTGTTTTAGTTCACTATACACAGATAATTTGCTGACAGGTCCACATTAAGGACCATTAATGATGTCATCAAAGGTCCTTTCATCTCTAGCTACAGCACAACTGAGGAGTGGGAGGTAAGGGTAGGTTTATACCCGAATTATACCCGAATTTGTAGTGTCTGTAATAGAATATGTTCAAATAACCAGGTAAAAAATCATAGTCAATGTTGTTTTTTTTTGTACAGTTAAGATCCAGTGAAATTATGGACACCAGCTAGAAACTTGATAGACCTTATTAAAATCAAAGGGGTCCATTAGGCTCAATTGGTGTGTGTTGTGCATCGGACCAAGCAATGAACAGCAGTATAATGTAAGAGAGGAGGGGGGGGGGGGGGGGCACAGTCTATGTGATAGTATAATCTGGATTCATTTCAAGTAATGGTTAAGGGTGCGTTCACACGCTCTTTGTTTTTGCGGGTTTTCCGCAGCGTATTTGAAAGAGGCGGGCTCTTCTCGGCTGTCCATAGCAGATTGTCCGTGGCGGAATTTACGCTGCGGAAAATCCGCCGCAGTCCCTACTGACTTCAATGGGGCTTGCAGCGGATTTTCCGCTGCGTAAATTCCGCCGCAGACAATCTGCTATGGACAGCCGAGAAGAGCCCGCCTCTTTCAAATACGCTGCGGAAAACCCGCAAAAACAAAGAGCGTGTGAACGCACCCTTAAGCCCATTATTTCGTAGTTTTACCCCAACTGGGAACTTAAGCCTTGCCGTTAGGCTATATTATATCCAGAGTACTTGGGGTTATTGAACAGCGCTGTGGGTACAGTAATGTGGGCACACAGAGCAACCACAGACACAGTATTGGCAGAAGGAGCAGGATGGCAGTGTAAAGGATGGGGATTTTGTTTCTATAGAAGCTGGGGATGGCTGCAGTAGTGATGGAGAGGTCTGCAGGAGCCTAAGTAACAGTGCCACGAAGAGAAGTTTATCTGATATTTTTATTTTGTTCAGTTGCTCCTATTTCCAGCTTTTAAAAAGTATTATTACTTCAAGAGAAAATATTTTTTATAAATTGGATTTAAAATTATTTTAGTCTTCATAAAATAACATGTCATAACACAGGTTTTTATTCATTTCTTTTTGCAATTTTTTTTATATCTTTTTCTTATTCCGTCTGTGTACAAAAAATCCCTAAGAGCATAAAACCATAAAAGTAATAAAATGAAAGTGTCGCTTGCAAGAAGGGAGAAGAACAACATAGTTTTAAGATTTCAATTTTGCAAAAGTGAATTTGACTTACCACATCTATTATTTGTAGAAGAGAAAGCTGTAGTTCTACAAGTAAGGGCTGGGAGTCATTCACTACAGGTCTTTCTAGGCGATTGTAATTTCTCAGCAGTTCCCTGTAAAGTTTCCTTTGGTATTCACCTTGATGGGAGCCTATAGAAAATTACATAATAATAATCACATAATAATAATAATATTAATAATCATAATAATAATGAGTTATGTAAATATATAAAAATATATGTAATAATATAAATAAATAATAACATAAATAAAAGTACTATGGGAGGGATTTATCAAAGGATTTATGTGTTTTTTTTCATGTAACTTTGGCGCAATACTTTGGCGCAGTGTCTTTTTGTGCCAAAGTTTGGCGCATTTTCCCCACTGTCATTTTTACAACTTTCTCAAAATCACATGGTCCTGTGTGTGATTTTAACTTTGGTCAGTAATGAATCATTTGCGCCAATCAATCTTCGGCACAAATTTGCGCCTTTAGGTTTTTTTTTTTTTGCGCAATTCACCGCCAAGAAATTTTGCACATGGAAAACACACTTAGCAATGTCAGAAAATGTAAAGGCGCCAAAATATATTAAATTTTTTTTGTGAAAGCAGCGACGCCTCCATAGTTGTCTCTGAGGGACCTTCATCCTCCGTTCAGCCAGCATTGGACATGGCCACACAGGTTCAGGACAGTTAAGCACTAAAGTAACCAAAAAATTAAAAGCTACTCAAGTTGAAAATAAAATCCATTTCACATGGTGGCTATAAACCCCACAAAAGAAAATAACTCATGTCGCTTGCTTATATACTGCAGGAGGGACTCCAGAATGGCTGCTCTGCAGGGTAAAATACGCTCTACAGGGTAAAATACGCTGTCCTCTGTGGTGGTAAGTTCTGTGTAAACGGTGCTATGAACAACTGATTTCAACATTTGAGCCAAAATTACTAACAACTTGCACCAAATGATAAATTTGGTGCATGTCCACGAAAACCAAAGTGAAAAAAAAGGGTAAAAAGAAACTTTCAACAGGCAAAATTGATAAATAACCTCCTATGTATTTGCTGATTACCTTACATAAAGCCTTAGGCTAAGTTCACACTGCCGTGGTGCTCTGTCCCGTTCTGGGTCCATTCAGCTCTTTTTTTTTTGCACCAAACAGACTCAGAACAGGTTGGAGCACAACGGACATCGGATGGATCCCATTGACTTGAATGGGGCTCATCGGTGATCTGGTATTTTACCAGAGTTGAATGGAGAAAACATTATGCATGCAGTATTTTTTTTCTCCGCTTAACTTAACTGGCCAACGGAGCTCCCTTAACAGAAGCACAACAGCAGTGTGAACAAGCTCCTTAAAGGGGTTATCTAGGAATAGAAAAACAGGGCTAATTTCTTGAAACAGCACCATACCTGTCCTCAGGTTGTGATTGGTATTACAATTTGTCTTCATTCACTTCAATGGAACTGAGCTGTAATACCACACACAACCTGAGGACTGCTTTTGGAAGAAAGCAACTCTGTTTTTCTAGTTCCAGATTTTTTTAATTATCTTATTTTAGTATTTGCTAGAGAATCTTTTTGGCAATGTTTCCTATACAGCTGAAAAAAACCCATAAAGTGGTCTATGGTGTTACAAGTTATATAACAGCAAGACAAAAAAGGCCCCACACATTTAAAGATCATTGAGCATCTCACTAAGTCTACATCTTGTGAAAATATAGTAGAGCCAAGAACACTGAAGTCACTTATACAATATAAAAATGATATACTTTTTTAATATACTATTAAATCATTTTAAAATTAATTAAAGATAGAAATCCCTCTCTGGGGAAAGACACCCCATACATCCACATGTGACACAATATCACCAATAAACTGTATACTATAATATCAGCCTAGTACATGATTATCAATGTAGTACACAACTTCTCAGATTCAGTCAGAGAAATGGGAAAAGAGACAGTTAATACCATACATATGATGCAGCCTTTTATGGAAATGTTCAGCTAAAGCGGCAGCAGCCTTGTTTCAGTTTCAATTTATTACCAATTGGGCGAACATAGATACAGAGATCTTCTGTCGGCACTTTGCTGGCCTAAAAGCTCCAACTTGTTCCCTCTGCCAGTCAATATCCCATATGGCAGAGTGGTGTAATAGTGTTAACACTCCCACTGAGGCTTGTCCATCCCGACAACTCCCACCTTCCACATCTGGTACCAGGAGGGTTTTAGGGTCTTTAGACAAGCTAGGCAGACCAATAAAATACTGAAGTAAATCCCAAATATGCAATAATTTTAACTTCTCCACATGTCACTATAATCAGTGTCGCCTACTCCATGTCTGTGTGAATTGTTTCAGATCACACACGAAAATAGCCTGTCCCCAAAAATCGTCTAAGTTTGCATGACTAAGCGTGATCGACACTGATTATTTAGCCTTATGCCTACAGCCTCACGCAGATACCCAGTTTGCGCAGTTTCTTGTCAGGGGCTTCATACAGGGCTTCCATACAGGCCTAGTCGCCTTGCCAGATCAGACATTTGAGTGCAGTAACTTGATGTCTGCTTAGAATGATCCCAGCACAGTAGATTCCTTAGTTCAAGTAGAATTGGACAAGGGGTTTCTGATAGGTCCATTCAGGGTACCTCCGTTTGAATGTTGTAGAATTAGCCCCAATGGGGTTGTGTCTGAGAAATTCAGTAATAAAAAGTGTTTAATTTATGATCTTTCCGCACCTTATTCTTCCCAAGTCCCTAGTCTCAACTCCTTGATACCGGCAGATGAAGTATCTTTAAAGTATGCCTCCATTGACCAGGTAATAGCTATCATTATCCAGTCAAGTGCTGGTTCAAATCTGTCTGGGTTCACACTACGTTTTTCAACTAAGGTTCCCGCATACGTTTTCTATCAAAAACCGTATGGGGAAAAAACGGATGGAACAGTATGGGAAAAAGTAAACCGTATGGGTTTTTAAACAGTATACTGTTTTTAAAAGTGCATACTGTTCCGTCCGTTTTTGTAGAAAAAAAACCCATACGTTTTTGAAAATTTTGTCCATTTTTAATGGGAGGGGTCTTGGGTGGGGACTTTAGGATTCAAATGCGCATGTGCAAAGTAAAAACGTATACGTTTTTCCCGTATGGAACCGTATACATGTGCGTTTCCCATTGACGTCCATGTTAAAAAAACGTATGCGGTTGCAGTACGGTTTTTAAACCGGAGACAAAATCGTGGTCAACCACGGTTTTGACTCCGGTTTAAAAACCGTACTGCAACTGCATACGGTTTTTTTAACATGGACGTCAATGGGAAACGCACATGTATACGGTTCCATACGGGAAAAACGTATACGTTTTTACTTTGCACATGCGCATTTGAATCCTAAAGTCCCCACCCAAGACCCCTCCCATTAAAAATGGACAAAATTTTCAAATACGTATGGTTTTTTTTTTCTACAAAAACGGACGGAACAGTATGCACTTTTAAAAACAGTATACTGTTTAAAAACCCATACGGTTTACTTTTTCCCCATACTGTTCCATCCGTTTTTTTCCCCATACGGTTTTTGATAGAAAACGTATGCGGGAACCTTAGTTGAAAAACGTAGTGTGAACCCAGCCTAAGGCTGATAGTTCGAACGCCTTTAAGCTCCTTTCCATAATGCCCGAATTATGGCAGTGGCATGGGTTAAAATGGAGAGAGCATTACTATTTTGCCACAAAGCTCACATTCGGATCCAGGAGCAGCCCCTGGCTCTTTTACATATTTGTTTAGGCCCTTCACTGGATTTTGGAAGAACAGTTTGCTTGCCAGCATGTCATCCACTACTAAGATGATTTCCTGCTAATTGAGGGTCCTGACAGACCTCCTTCCGATCTGTCCACGTTACTGACAGTGTTTTTTCAGATGCGGGTGCTGGTGTCAGCTAACAAAGTAGAAGGGCCAGCTACCAGTCTAACCTTCCTATGTATAGTCCTGGTTTCACAGCGCATGATAGCCAAATTGCCAGAAGAGAAGCTTTGTAGAATTAAGGAAGTAATTTCCAATTTCTCCAGATCCCACATCGTCACCAAGAAAGAGCTACAATCCTTGTTGGGTATGTTGAATTTCACCATGCGAATGATCCCTTTGGGTCATTCTTTTATTTCCCGTTTGTTAGAGCTTCTACCAACAGCCCCGCAGCAGGACATCAAATTCACTTAGATCACAATGTTTAACACCTGGAATGGCATATCTTTCTTTATTCCAGCAGCCGATCCCCTAAAGTATTTTGTGATGCTTCATCTAGTGTTGGCTTTGCGGCAATATTTGGTTCTCACTGGCTAGCAGACAGGTGGCCGAAAGAGACTGTAGACACACTTACAAAAAGCAGATCCAAGTTTAGTTGTGTAATGTCTTTTGCTAGGAAATTTGTACTACTTTCCTTACACCATAATTTTTGTTACATTTGCTCACATATTAGAAGCTCAGTTAATGTTGCTGCAGATGCTATTTCACAGCAAAATTTCCAATGTTTTTTCAGGTCATGCCGGAAGCCGATCGCATAGGGGCTGCACTTCCCCTGTACACCTCATTAATCATTGATTATCACACCATCTTAACACCGCCTGTAAGCTTGTCTCTGCATCACTATCGACCAACACCTCTAGAATTTACAACACTGCCTGGAACACGTTCTTCAGATTTCAGCATACTCACCCACCAGGTGATATGGAATTGATTGAATATGTATTTGCTTTCAGTGGCTTTTGCCTCACTGAACTCAAATTGTCATACAATACTATTAAATCCTACTTGGCAGGTATCCAGCATCTCTTAGTGCTGGAACATCCTAGCAGAGATTCTATCTTTTCAGTTCATGTGATAAAAGCAGCTTTGAGAGGGGTGTTAAAACAGAACAAAAGTAAGGCTACGGTTAGACCTATCTCTGGTCAGTGTTTTAGGGACTTCTGACATGCTTACCAGGAATCAGTTTGGGTTGTTTCATAGTTTAATATTGAAAGCAGCCATTTATCTTGGCTTTTACGTATTCCTTCAGGTTGGGGAATTTACCTGTGTAAACAGTAAGGCCAGATACATTGAGCGTAGCCATCTCTCTTGGTGCTCTGATCACTTTGTTCTTTCTCTCCCAGTTACCAAGACATCCCAAATGGGTGCCCCCATGTTGATTAGGTATTTCCCTACTACCTATGCTTGGTGTCCTGTACGGGTGCTACGGGATCTGTCTACAGCTCTACAAAGCAAAAAGTATGACTAGAGATGAGCAAACTTTTGAAAAATTCGATTCGGACGATTCGCCAAATTTTTTGAAAACATTTATTTGCGGTGAATCTACATTAAAAAAGGTTATTTCTGGCCTACAGAGAGACTCAATAGGGGTGTAGAACACTTTGCTGTGTTCTAACATGCATATGGAGTGTGGTGGTGGAGTGAAATAATACTGTTATTCAGAATAAAATGCAGATTACAGGCATCGCTTTTGGAATAACTGCTGCAGAGCGGCACAATGACAGAGCCTGGAGGTGGCATCTGCATGAGGAGACCATATAGTGGCTGAATGACACAGCTTGGATGAGGCTGAAGCATGAGGAGACCATATAGTGGCTGCTTGACACAGAGTGGAGGGGTTGGCAGCATGAGGAGAACATATTGTGGCTGAATGACATAACGTGGAGGTGTTGGCAGCATGAGGAGACGATATAGTGGCTGAATGACACAGTGTGGAGGTGTTGGTAGCATGAGGAGACCATATAGTGTTTGAATGGCACACCCAAGAGTTGGCAGCAGCTTAAGTAGACACTAGGTCTTCACAATCCCTAAGATTATAAAATGAATTCTGAAATTTAAACCGAAGATTTTGGGTAGCTAGTGCTACCATAACAAAATTTTTATTTCCAGCCCCAGCCCCTGCAGCATCAGTAAACCATATATTGCCTGAATGGCACAGTCTGGAGTTGGCAAAAGCATGAGGAGAACATTGAAATATAAGAATTTTTAATGGGAATCTAAGATATTGAAATTGAGGATTTTGAAATGGAACTTTTAACTCCCAAGTTTTACTGTCCCAGGCCCCGACGTGTGGGTACGAAGGACCTAATCTAACAAGGAGTCACATGTCACATGGCAGCACAATGACAGAGCCTGGAGGTGGCATCAGTAGGAGGAGACCATTTAGTATTTGAATGGCACAGCAATGAGTTGGCTGAAGCATGAGGAGACCCCAGGGCTTCACAATCCCTAAGAAAAAAAGACGTAGTTTGAAATTTAAAACTGAAGATTTTGGGTAGCTAGTGCTACTATAACAAAAATGTTTAAGCCCAGGCCCAGTAGCATCAGTAAATATGTTGGCTGAATGACACAGCCTGGAGTTGGCTGAATGACTGAAGCATGAGGAAACCATATAGTGTCTGAATGGCACAGCCTGGAGTTGGCGGCAGATGAGGAGACAATAGGGCCTCACAATCTCTAAGAATAAAAGATGAATTTTGAAATTTCAATTGAAGATGTATGGAACCTAGTGCTACCATAAACATATATAGATAATGTCCTAGGCCCAGCAGCATAACTAAACCATGTGTTAGGATTCGGCTGGCTGGAGGTGGATCCTTTGTGTCAGAGAGGGATTGGCGTGGACCGTGCCGGTGGACCGGTTCTAAGTTGCTACTGGTATTCACCAGAGCCCGCCGCAAAGCGGGATGGTCTTGCAGCGGCGGTAGCAACCAGGTCGTATCCACCGGCAACGGCTCAACCTCTCTGACTGCTGAGATAGGCGCGGTACAAGGGATTAGGCAAGAGCAAGGTCGGACGTAGCAGAAGGTCAGGGCAGGCAGCAAGGATCGTAGTCAGGGGCAACAGCAGAAGATCTGGAACACAGGCTTTGGACAACACTAAACGCTTTCTCTGGCACAAGGCAACAAGATCCGGCAAGGAAGTGAAGGGGAAGTGAGGTTATATGGACAGGGAGCAGGTGGAAGCTAATTAGGCTGATTGGGCCAGGCACCACTCATTGGTGCACTGGCCCTTTAAATCTTAGAGAGCTGGCGCGCGCGCGCCCTAGAGAGCGGAGCCGCGTGCACCAGAACGTGACAGCCGGGGACCGGGACGGGTAAGTGGCTTGGGAAGCGATTCGCGAGCGGGCGCGTCCCGCTATGCGAATCGCATCCGCATCGTGAATGTCAGTGCAGCGCTCCCGGTCAGCGGGTCTGACCGGGGCTCCGCAGAGAGGAGAATGCCGTGAGCGCTCCGGGGAGGAGCAGGGACCCGGAGCGCTCGGCGTAACAGTACCCCCCCCTTAGGTCTCCCCCTCTTTTTGTCTCCTTGTCCCTTCAAATGAGACGAGAACATAGGGGACGACTCTTGAGTTTCCTTCCGGAACAAAAAGAAGTCCTGGGTAGCTACATCAGCGGCAGGTAAACCAGAAGAAGTGGGAATGGGGAGGGGGGGCAGAGGGTGAAGCTTGTCACGGGGCAGAGTGTCACCAGGAAGGGGGCTATGAGGAGCAGATGTGAGGCATCGTTTGTGACAAGCAGGACCCCAATTCTTGATCTCCACGGTGGTCCAGTCAAGGGTGGGAGAATGACACTGGAGCCATGGCAGACCGAGGAGGACTTCAGAGGTGCAGTTGGGCAGAACAAAAAATTCAATTTTCTCGTGATGCAGTCCAATGCTCATAAGCAAGGACTCTGTGCAGTAACGCACAGTGCAGTCCAAGTTCACTCCGTTGACCGAAGAAATGTAGAGCGGCTTGACGAGACGGGTCACCGGGATGCAGAACCTATTAACCAAAGAGGCCAGAATAAAATTTCCAGCAGAACCAGAGTCCAAGAAGGCCACAGCTGAGAAGGAGTTGGCAGAAGGAGCAATCCGCAAGGGCACAGTGAGACATGGAGAAGCAGAATTCACACCAAGGGACGCCACTCCCATTTGAACAGGGTGCGTGCGTTTCCC
The DNA here is from genome assembly GCF_029499605.1 of Hyla sarda. Lineage (NCBI taxonomy): Eukaryota > Metazoa > Chordata > Amphibia > Anura > Hylidae > Hyla > Hyla sarda. Next base: position 224,140,113 of record NC_079189.1, read on the forward strand.
AGACGTGGAGGACGAATAGGGCAATCCATCAAGAAATGTTTGGTACTAGTGCAGTACAGACATACATTTTTATCTCTGCGGCGAGTTCTCTCTTCATGGGTCAGGCGAGACCGATCCACTTGCATAGCCTCCTCGGCGGGAGGCACAGGGGTAGATTGCAAAGGATACTAGGAGAGAGGTGCCCAGAGATCAAGGTCCTTTTCCTGACAACCGGGGAGCAGGACGGGTAAGTGGCTTGGGATGCGATTCGCGAGCGGGCGCGTCCCGCTATGCAAATCGCATCCCCATCGTGAATGTCAGTGCAGCGCTCCCGGTCAGCGGGTCTGACCGGGGTGCTGCAGAGAGGAGAACGCCGCGAGCGCTCCGGGGAGGAGCAGGGACCCGGAGCGCTCGGCGTAACACCATGTAGTTGCTATATGACACATACAGGAGCAGGCAGCAGCATGAGTACACAAGAGGGGTTCACAACCCCTAACATTGAAAGATAAACATTGAAATCTCAATGAAGCATGTATGTAAGCTAGTGCTAACATCCAAAAATGTAAGGCCCAAGCCCAGCAGCATCAATAAGCCAAGAAGTTCCTGAGACACACAAGAGGGTTTCATAACCCCTAAGATTGAAAGATCAATGTTGAAATCTCTATTGAAGAGGTATGTTACCTCGTACTATCAAAGAATTTAAGGCCCAAGCCCAGCAGCATCACTAAGCACAGTAGTTCCTGAAAAACACAGCCTGGAGCAGGCATCAGCATGAGTTTACAAGAGGGCTTCACAACCCTAACATTAAAATGTTAATGTTGAAATCTGTATAGAAGATGGATGTTAGCTAGTGCTAACATCAACATTTTTTAGGCACAGGCCCAGCAGCATCACTAAACCATATAGTTGCTGAAACACACAGCCTGGATCAGGCAGCAGCAGAAGTACACAAGGGGCCTAATAACCCCTAACATGAAAAGGTGAATATTGAAATCTGTATAGAAGATGTATGTTTGGTAGGCACTAATTGACTGCTATTGCCGCCATCTCCAGGAAACCTGTTCCACTACCTCCCGGGAAGGTAGGCTGCCGCGAATCCGGTGGTCTCCCCCGGGCACGTTTGGCTCGAGAATTTCCAATTCTGCCACCACGCTGACTGCCAACCATGCTACCGCCTTGCTGGCTCAGCTGCTGCCTCACGGGCAACCTGCAACTCTCTTCTCCTGATGATGATGAAGCCCCTTCTGCACCCGGCTCCCAATTGCGATCGGCTTCATCATCATCAACAAGTGTCTGCACGTCACTGATGTCCTCCTCAGGTTCCGCAACAGTGTCTGCTTCAGGACCCTGAACCCTGGCAACACCGCCTCCCATGTCACTCTTCTCATCACTACTTGCCCGCCTAGCGGAGGAAGCGGCAGATGTCTCCTCCACTTCTTGGCTGGGCAGTAGCTGCTGACTGTCCTCTATTAGATCGTCCTCAGTGAATAGTGAAGCTGAACTTACAGCATAAATACTTCTGTAGGAGTGGGAACAGCATAGGAAAGAGGCAATGGAAGGACAGGGACTGCTCCTGGGTCATGCCAACTGAGGGTTGTGCCTGAGGAACCCACCGACTGTTGACTGGGGGTGTCAGATGTCACTTGTGATGAAGTGGATGACCGTGTTAACCAACCGACGGCAGATGGGTTGCTGGTCGAAACACGACCGCTAGCTGATAACGGGACCTCAGGCCTCTCGCTCCTTTAGCCACTCGCCCATAGTCTGCTGAGATCTGTCTGAAGGATTTAGGCCTCTGTGCACATCCTGGCACTTCTCTGCCTGACATACTTAGTGCGTATCTGAGGGGAGTACAATACACTTCACTATGCTTAAAACAGTATTTGTGTAGAACAGCAGCAGGTGTGCACTTTTGGCTGTCCTTTCACAGTATCTAGGCCCTTGACAGATTAACAGGAACAAAAGAGTACAGTACTTAGATGTAGGTATGTGGTATGCACAGTTAAGACAGAAGAATGCTCTACAGTACACTTTAAAAAGTATCTGAGTACAACACCAGCTGATGAGTACTTTTGCCTGGACTTTCACAGAATGTAGGCCCTTGACAGATTAACAGGTAAAAAATAGTACAGTACTTAGATGTACATATGCGGTATGCACTTATGAGGGCAGAAAAATGCGCTACAATGCGCCTAAAAAATTTACACCAGCAGTACACAACAGTGCTGCAGCCAAAAAAAGCTATGTACTAAACACAAAATTGCACAAAAAGCTATGTACTAAACACCCAGTATGATTTTTTGTGGAACAAAGACACTGAATTGCGCTGAAAAATTATTCCTTCCTCCTCTGCTAAGGTATATGAAGTTGAGGCAGCTTGTTGAAATGTATGAGGCAACACACAGCTATTTGCCCCTCTCTGTAATACTATGCCGAAGAAATTGACTGGGAGGTTAATGCCTGCAGCTGCAGTAAAAATCCTTTTCAGTGAAAAAAAACAATGCTCTCCGTCCACGAGAACGCTGATGTGACTAGGAGGATGTTAAACGCTGCTGGAATGCTCTTTTCTCTGCTGTAGCACACACACACAGGCTGTCCATCCTATCTCTCTGCAGTGTAATGAATGAAGTGGCTGGCCGCAATATGGCTGCCGATTATATAGGGCTGTGACATCACAGGGGTGACTGGTTGCTGACAGGTTGCATCCTGCATGTGATTCAGGGTCATACTGCCTACTTCCCTTCCCACTTCCCAGTGTCCCTTGCCCCATGTACTGACATGTGGATCTGCCATTTTAGATGCCCTGGAGCCTGGAACATTGTAAAATGGAGTTTAATGAAGCGATTCGCGTGAATTCGGGTTCGTCAGCTTCGATTCGCTCATCTCTATGTTTGACGATCCTTTGTTACCTTCTCCCACAGCAGCATTATCCACATCTCAGTTCATCAAGCACGTTCGCATTTTGATCTCTAATTTAGGTTTGAACCTAGCCAGCATCTCTGGGCATTCTTTCTGAATGGGTGCCGCAACCTAAGTTCCAGCCCACGTGATTAGAAACTAGGGCGCTGGAAATCTTCTTGTTTTAATCAATACACACCTAATCCTCAAAAAGAAATGTCTAAAGCTTTTGAACATTTGGTTTTGTGAATGGTTAAATAAAATTCCTGTAAAACGTTTACAGTTGTCTGTGATTTTTGCCCCCTTAAAGGCATATTCCCTTTGCAGCAGTTGTGCCACAACACAAGCCACTTAGTTAGGTTTGGTGTTATTAGATAGGGTTCACACTCTGGCTATCAGGTCCTGACCACAAGTGTTAAAGGGGTACTCCGGCACTTAGACATCTTATCCCCTATCCAAAGGATAGGGGATAAGATGCCTGATCGCGGGGGTCCCGCCACTGGGGACCCCCGTGATCTTGCATGCCGCACCCTGTTAAAATCAGTCCCCGGAGCGTGTTCGTTCCGGGTATGATTGCTGTCGATCACGGGGACGGAGCATTGTGACAACACGGCTCCCCTCCCGTGTGACGTTCTCCCGCTCCGCCCCCTCAATGCAAGCCTATGAGAGGGGGCGTGACAGCTGTGTTTTTGGGAGGACCCTGTGCTCACATATAACATGGCACCGGCCCTCCCACTCTGACATGGGTAAGAAGTTCACCCGCCCAACCCTCCACTTTTTCACTTCATTACTACCAGGGTATGCCCCCTTAAAGGCACATTCCCTTTGCAATGGTTATGGCACAACACAAGCTGCTTAGTTAGGTTTGGTGTTATTAGGTAGGGTTCACACTCAGGTTATCAGGTCCTGACCACAAATCTTGTAACACTTTTCTTGTTGGACTTGGAGTATTTTGAAGAGATAAGCTTTTGGTCTTCCTGGGATTTGTGGATTTTGTAAGAATGTACTGTAGAATGACCCTGTTTTAGAACTGGTGGGTATGAGTGCCCCTAATCCTTTTTATGAGTCCTTTGCGAAGGACTTCATCAATTTTCTCAGCTCCATGATATAATCTTGGGTGGGGTCTTGTGTCAGTTTCTTGTAGTATGTGTTGTTAAAAAGGTACTTCGGTGGAAAGTACCAACTGGTGCCAGAAAGTTATACACGGGGGCGGAGTCGTGGTGTCACGATACTCCGGCCCCGTGGTTATTACATGGCAGATTCTGAGCTCGCAGCGCGGCGTGCAGCTCCCCGAGGTGGGTGCTGAATGCAAGATTGCGGGGGTCCCCAGCGGCGGGACCCCTGCGGTCAGACATCTTATCCCCTATCCTTTGGATAGGGGATAAGATGTCTTAGGGCCAGAGTACCCCTTCAAGTCAACATATAGTCAAATAGTAAGAAGGACAGTACATTCATTTAAATTTAATCCCTTAAGGACATAGCCCATTTGGCCTTGAGGACAAAGCCATAACTATTAAAAACCTTATTTTTCAATCCACAGAGCCAAACGAAGGCTTGTTTTTTGGAAGACCAATTGGTGGGAAATTGAAAAGAAAACCTTAGTTTTGCAAATTTGCGCGTAGGGATGTAGTTTGTACAGTAAAACTGACCTATTCTCTTTATACTGGGGGTCAATATGATCTGTAGCTTTTATCAATAACACTTTTGCATATATGTGACTTTTTGACCACTTTTTTTTCTGGAGTGTAAAAAATGCAGATTCAGATTTTCCTCCTCCACTTTGCTGCTATTCTTGGGAATTTGTAGCCCAATTTCTCTTGAGTATGGAAATACCTCATATGTTGACATAAAGTGCTCTGCAGGCTCACAACATGGCTCAAGAGGGAAAGAGTAACTGGGATTTTCTAAAACAAATTTTGCTGTCATGGTTTTTCGGGGCCCATGTTGTATTTAGGAAGCCCCCATGGTGCCAGAACAGCACCCCCCCCCCCCCCCACGCATGGCATACTATTCAGGGACCAGCCAGGGGACAGGGAGAGTGAGCCCTAAACTGACCCTAAAACCGCTCTCCCTGCCTACTTGCCCATCCACCCTGAACGGTGGATCGACAACTGGATCCTGGTCCCTCCCTGAACTAAAGTGCAGGGGCCTAATAAAAACACATACTAATAAATAGTCAGTCACAAACCAGAAACATACAGGAATATAGAACTCTATAGTATAAAAGTTCAGGGGGCACAGATCAGAGAGTCAGTACAGAGGACACTATATCAGCGATCATGAACAGAGGACTCCATAGATCAGCGGACATGAACAGAGGACTCAGAGGTCATGAACAGAGGACACTTTAGATCGGCGGTCGTGAACAGAGAACACTATAGATAAGTGGTCATGAACAGAAATCCAAAGATCTGAATAAAGAACTAATAAACATATAGGGGGAGATTTATTAAAACCTGCCAAAAGGAAAAGTTGCTGCGTTGCCCATCTTGCCTTGTTTAAAATGAAAGAAGCGATCTGATTGGTTGCTAACTTTTCCTCTGGACAGGTTTTGAGAAATCTCCCTGATAGAGTTCAAAACACCAGACGGATAAGTCTGAACATACTCTAGAACAAAACAGGAATAAGCTTAATCCCCTAGAAAAACCTCCAATAGACACAGGAATAATAATACCCTCTGAGTCCCCATGGACAGGTAAACGGGATCTATCGCTAAACAGGAATATCGCAATCCCTCCGAACACCGCCAGTAGACAGAGACAGGTAACAGGGATGCCTAGTTACAACTAAGTAAGACAGATACAACAGGATATAATTGTAGAACACTGTTCACACTGAACACAAGACAGGAATGGCAATCCCTCTGAACACCTCCAGTAGACAAGGAATACCCATGGAGCGGTAACAGGGATCCAACATAGGACACTGTTCACACTGGGCACACAAACTGGACACTCCACTAATGAAGTAGCCATTAATAATAAATCCATATAGACTACTGGCCAGCGGCACACTCACCAGTGTGGACAGGTTGCTGGCCCAGTAGGAAAACAGAAATATAAAACACAGAACTTCATAAGAACGTATACTAGTGTCAACACAGTGGGAACAGACACATAGCAGAAAAGATATCCAAATCCTAAAACCGACTATACAAACACAGATTTAAATCTACTATAAGCATGCCACCTAACATAGGCTAAAACCAGAAAATACAAAGTGCATGCTAAAACAGAACTAATTGATTAAAAGCCCAAACAAAGTGTTTCACCAAGAGCTCCATGCAGCATGTCCAGCATCTTAGCAAGTCAGGATATAATGAAGTCACACCAGCCCCGATGCTAGGCTGAACTGACTATAAATAGACACACCCTAGGAGCTATTGGCTGAAAAAGCCAGAGACATGAACTATTACCTGGCCGGGGAACATAAAACTGTTCACACACAAGCAATCCAATAGCTTTGTGTGAACACAGACCACGACAGACATGGCAATACTATTTTGTAAACTACACCCCTCAAAGAATGTAACAAGGAGTATAGTGAGCCTTAACACCTCACAGGTGTTTCATGACTTTGCACTGAATTTGGATGTCAAAATGGTAATTATATTTTTAACACTAAATGATGGTGTTACCCCAAATTTCTCTTTTTCACAAGGGGTAATAGGAGAAAATGCCCTCCAAAATTTAAAACCCCATTTCTTCTGAGTATGGAAATACAACATATGTGGACATTAAGTGCTCTGCTGGCGCACTACAATGCTCAGAAGAGAAGGAGCAAAATTTGGCTTTTTGAAAGAGAATTTGGCTGAAATGTTTTTGGGGGGGCATGTTGCATTTAGCAAGTCCCCAGGGTGCAAGAACAGCGAAAAAAAAACTACACATGGCAACTATTTTGGAAACTACACCCCTCAAGTAGTACAAGGGGTACAGTGAGCCTTAACACCTCACTGGTGTTTGATGGATTTGCATTGAACTTGGACAAGAAAATGAAAAATTTGATTTTTAACACTAAAATGATGGTGTTACTCAACATTTTTCATTTTCATTCTCATAAAATTTGAAGCCCAATTTCTACCAATTATGAAAATGCCCCATGTGTGGACGTGCTCTGCTGGCACACTACAGGTCTAAGAACAGAAGGAGCGCCATTGGACTTTTGTAGAGAGAAATTTGCTGGAATTGAAGTCGGGGCCATGTGCATTTACAAACCTCTCATGGAGCCAGAACAGCAGAAACTCCCCCACATGTGACACCATTTTGGAAACTACACCAATCCGGGAACGTAACAAGGGTTACAGTGGGTACTTACACCTCACAGGTTTTTTGAACAGTGGGCCATAAAATTGGAAAATTAGATTTTTCGCACTATATTGATAGTGTTATCCCAAATGTTTCATTTTCACATGGGGCAATATGGGAAAAGGCCCCCCAAATTTGTAGTGCAATTTCGCCTGAGAAAGAAAATACCCCATATGTGGATGTAAAGTGCTCTGTGGGCGCACTGCAATGCTCAGAATAGAAGGAGCGCCATTGGGCTTTTGGAGTGAAAAGTTTTTTGGAATTGAAGTCGGGGGCCATGTGCATTTACAAAGCTCCCAATTGTGCAAGAACAGCAGAAACCCAACACATATGACCCAATTTTAGAAAGTACACCCCTCACGGAACGTAACAAGGGTTATAGTGAGTACTGACACCTCACATGTTTTTTGAACAGTGGGCCGTAAAAGTTAAAGAATTGATTTTTAACACTGAATTGCTGGTATTAACCAAACATTTTTTAGTTTCACAAATAATAAGAGAAAAAAAGCTCATTTGTAGCCTAATTTCTCCAGAATAAGGAAATCCCCATATATGGTGGAAAAGCACTATGCGGGTGCAAAACAGGGCTTAGGAGTGAGACAGCACCGATGAGATTTGAGGCCTGAAGTGGTGATTTGCACTGCAATGACTGAGGTTCTGACATAAAATTAAATTAAAAAAATAGCAAGTGACCACAATTTTGAAACTACGCCTCTCAAGGAATGTAACAAGGGGTACAGTGAGTACTTACACCTCACAGGTTTTTTGAACAGTGGGCCATAAATTGAAAAATATGATTTTTTTTTTACACTAAAATGCTGGGGTTATCCAATGTTTTACATTTTCACAAAAGGTAATGGAAGAAATTGGGTTACAAATTTTGGAGGGCTTTTTCTCCTGACTATGGAAATACATCCACATATGGGGTAATGTGTTGGGCGGGCACACAACAAGGCTCAGAAGTCATAGGGGTCTGTTTGCTTTTGAAGCCTATGGCATATCAGTAGCTGAGGGTTTACATGCATTCAGAGGAAAATACAAAGATGAAACACCCACATGTGACACCACTACAGAAAGTACCCCCCCCCCCCCACACCGAGTGAGGACATATTGAATACAAGGGTGCTTCCTAAATTTATTTTCCAGGAATGGATGAAGGGTAGCTTTTGAAAATTGCAATTTTCGACCTATGCTCTGCTTCATCTTTCTGGTAACAACTAACACGTGACTCCTAATTGTCGTCTGGCAATACGACAGAGCTCATGAGCGAGAACTCTTTGCATTTGAGGCCGATGTTTCTTTCGGACCTAACAGTTACATACATTCAGAGGAAAATACAAGAATGGGAAACTCACATGTGAGCCTATTACAAACAGTACACCCCCTAGGGAAGGTGTATAGCTTATGGTGTGAGCAGTACACAGAACTATACCAACACATAAAAATAAACCCTATGGGGTATGCTGCAATAGTGGTATAAGTGGAGATTTGGAACAGACAGGTGTTCCCTAAATTAATTTTCCAGCAATGGATGAAGTGTAGTTTGGGGAAAATGAAAATTGCAATTTTATTACTGATATGTCAATTATTTTCCCTGAATGATGTATAGCCAAAATGTTGCCTGCCCAAAACCCTATGCTCATCATTCTGGGAATGTGATGTGTGTGGCCGTCCCTATTCTGTTGCCTTAAATGTGCACCCCGCTCAGCTGCGCATTTGAGGCAACTGAAAACCCCCAGTGCTGTTGACTCTGTGTCCCATGACCCATTTTTTTTGGGGAAAAAATATATATTATATGGGGTATAGGTAAATAGTTTTTTCTTTTTTTGGGGGGGGGGGTTGGTTTTAAAATTTGGAAGACAATGTACTCTGGACTGGTACATTGGATTCAAATTCTGGGGAATTAAAATTAGGGTAAAGGATTAAAAATGTAGTGCTCCACAGAAGTGTGATACTCCCTGAAGCAATTTTTAATGCAGAGGCCCGGATGATCAGGGAAAGTGTCACATTGAGTGGGGGTGTCCTCCCGAATCCCCCTCCTGTGACACACTCTGCATTTTTTCTGGGATCGTCCCTTCTTTCCAGTGTGTGGGACCTCACCAAACTTCCAGAGGTGCTCTGAGCAGCTCTTTGGCGGTCACCAAAGATGAGGGCCTTCAGAACTTCCTCTTGGAACTGTAGCAATGTCCCTGTGTTACCAGCGTACTGGGACAGTACAAAAGAATTGTACATGGCAACCTGTACCATGCAGACTGTAACTTTTTTGTACCATGCCCGTGTTTTCCGCATGGCATTATATGGCTTGAAGACTTGATCAGACAGATCAACTCCCCCCCATATACTGATTGTAGTCCAGAATACAATTAGGCTTGAGGACCGGTTCCACAGTACCTTGTACAGGGATAGGGGTACTGCCATTCCTATGAATTGTGGTGAGCATAAGGACATCTCTCTTGTCCTTATCACTGACTAGCAACAGGTTTTCATGGGAAAAGGCACAGGACTCCCCCTGGGGGATAGGAGTCTGCAGGGGATAGGAAGGAAGGCCTCTTTGATTCTTCTGGACTGTCCCACAAGCGAGCGTGGATCTGGGGGAGAGGGATGTGAAGAGAGGGATACTAGTGTAAAAGTTATCCACATAACGGTGGTATCCTTTATCTAGCAATGGATGCAAAAGGCTACAAATGATTTTCCCGCACATACCCAGAATGGAGGGACATTCTGGGGGTTCAATAGGGGAATCTTGTATCTTGTCCCTCATACACCATAAACTTGCAAATGTACCCTGAGGTACTCTTGCAAAGTTTATACATCTTCACGCCATACCGAGCCTGCTTGGTTGGGATGTATTACCGGAAGCTGAGTCTCTCCTTAAAGCTGATGGGAGACTCATCAATAGAGACCTCCCTTCCAGGGACATAGGCCTCCCAAAATTTGGCCCCGAAGGGATTGATGTCCGGCCTGATTAAATACAGACGGTCATATGTGGGATCCCTTCGGGGGGGATATGCCGCATTGTAAGCATAATGCAAACATTTACAAATGGCCTCGAACCGGATGACCGGTCATGGCCATACTATAGAGTGGGGTCTGGTAGAAGACATCCACACTCCAGTACTGCCTGACCTTTGATTTTTAATTAGGACCATATGCAGCACGAGGCCCCAAAAGGTCCTCATTTCAGCTGCATTGACTGGGAACCAGCCACTGGGCCTTAAAAAGGAGCTCGGGTTTGTGGCGACGAACTCTTGAGTGTACAGGTTCGCCTGGTCAACCATCAGATTGACAAAGTTGACACTGAAAAAAAAAAAAACTAAAATAGTCCCTTTCAGTGAACCCGACGATGTCTATCTTGATTCCTGAATTGCCAACAAACTCAGAAATCACGGGCTCAAGTCCAGACAAGTTCACCGATACTAGGAACCAGTAAACTTGGCTGGGGGGTTTGACTAGTATGAGCGCCAGAGGGATTCATACTAGCATGGCGCACAGGGTCAGGAGCAGAGGGGGTTTGCGGCCCCGCATGTCGGCATCTCTGCCGCCTTGGTGGCTCATCATCAAAAGATGATGAGGAGGACGTGGAAGAAATAAGGAAGGTGGGGTCTACCTCATCCACTGTGGCACTTTCAGTGTTGGAGGCAAGTATGGCATATGCCTCATCTGCTGAAAACGTCCTGCGGACCATTTCCCTACTTTAATGTGGGGTGGGAGGTTGAAGTGTATGTATGTGTGGGGGAAACTTTATTGGTGTGTGCTGCATGTGGTGTGGTGCGATACTTCCTGCCCTAACCCCCCCATAACTACTAACTAGTCCGCCCTAAGAACAAAAATATAAAAATAAACCTAAACTAAAAAGGAAAATATATATATATATATTTTTTTTTTTAAACTTCTAGCACAAAAAGCTGCACACACCTAACTGGTGCAAAAAATAAAATAAAAAGGATGCTTATAATCCGTGAAAAAGCACCTGCACCCCAAAAAAACGCTGATCAGTACTACGTACACCACTGATCAACCTTCTTTTCCAGGTCATGGTGTCTCATGTGACCCCAATGACCCAGAATAGCCGCAGATCGCCGGTTTGTATTTACAGGTGATCGCCAATATGGGAGGTCCTCAGGACCCCCTTGGCGATGTGCCAGGATGCCTGCTGAATGATTTCAGCAGGCATCCTGGTCCGATCCCCGCCCAGCGAGCGGCGGGGACCGGAATCGCTGCAAATCGCCGGTCTGAATTGACAGTGGTTTGTGGCGATTGCCGATATGAGGGGTCCTCAGGACACCCCTCGGCGATATGCCGGGATGGTTGCTGAACTATCGAAGCAGGCATCCTGGTCCGGTCCCCGCCCGGCGAGCAGCGGGGACCGGAAATACTCAGGGCGTACAGAGTCCTTAAAGCGTACCTGTCAGATCCAACCCAATTTTTTTTTTTATATATATCACTCAGTACCTAATCCTGACCATGTGCATCAATTCTGTGTCTAGCACCTTTATTTATTTTTTTTATAACACTTTAATTTAGCTCACTAGTCTGAATTCCTCTCAAAGGGAGGGGGCATGGCCTCACTGTGCAGGTCTCCACCCCCTCCCTCTGTATGCTGTCTGCTCACTTCTCCCCTAGCATTAGCAAAACTACAACTCCCAGCTTGTCCTCACTGACAGTAACAGGACACAAGCTGACAGTGGGAGAATTTTTCCTCCAGCTGAAAGCCCTGCGCTCACAGCTGTCAATCAAGGAAGTGTGTCCATGACATAGGTGATGACGCATGTACACAGCAGGACTAGTATGTGTCGTTGCATGCTTTACAACATATCAAAAGTTTTTGAATCTGACAGTGCCCATTTAAGGATTGCGGATGCATACGCCCTGCGTCCCCAAGAGGTTAAAAGGGACAATCTAAAATTGTGAAAGAAATATTTAGATCCTTTGCTGTGACACTCTTGATTATCTTTGAGATGTTTTTACACTTTGATTGGAGTCACCTGTGGTAAATTTAGTTGATTGGACAGGATTTTGAAAGACACAACCCTTAGAGAGAAAACTAAGTCTTGAATTGGAAAGAACTGCCAGTAGAGCTCAGACACAGGAATGTGTGAAGGTACAGATTGGGAGAAGGGTACAAAAAGAAATTTCTGCTGCCCTGAAAGTCCCCAATTGCACAGTGGCCTACATTATTCGGAAATTCTCAAACTTATTTTCCCAGTCTACTCATTTGGGGTCACCTTTGATTCAGCTCTTTTTAACATTCAGACTGTTACCACCTCCTGTTGCCTCGATTTCAAAAATATTACGTGAATAAGCTCCTTTCTCAATTTTAATTCCACTTAAAGGGGTTCTCCACTGCCTTAACCTACTTTTGGCAGTTAGTTAGTTCTGTGGCTATATGTTATTATGGCTTTTTTTTCATGTTGTTAACGGTTCTGTATGTGGTGTTTTACTTACCTTTGGGTGACTGGGCATGCTGGGAGTTGTAGTTTTGCAACAGCTGGAGGCACCCTGGTTGGGAAACACTGCCATAGCAAACCTTCAGGAGCTGTCCAGCTCTCCGGAACTCAGCTCTGGCCATGTTAGGGTTAACAAACCCCCAGCGTGTCAGGCCCGATGCTGACATCACTATGGCACATTCGCAGATGATCCTCCGGAGCGAGGACTAAATGCGCATGCGCCCATCATGGCATCCGATTCGCCAAAAGCAGCCCAATCCGCATTCAGCTTTGAAGAAGCTGAAAGTAAGGAGGGTGCGCGCTGATGACGACAGAGGCGGGCACGTATGGAGCGAGGGGCAGGCCGGCCTCCAACACACCATCCTCCACGGTGACGTCCCAATGGCAAGATGGCGGCGGAAGAAAAGAAAAAAAGTGGTCGAGGCAAGGCAGGAAGCAAATGAAGAAACCAGCTTCCAGGTCTGGAAAAAAGGTAAGTAAACCACCACATACAGAACCGTTAACAACATGAAAAAAAGCCATAATAACATATAGCCACAGAACTAACTAACTGCCAAAAGTAGGTTAAGGCAGTGGAGAACCCCTTTAAGTACTGATACATACCCTTCACATCTCCCATGTGGACTACTGCAACATCCTCCTCTGTGGCCTTCCATGAAATCTTACTGCTCCTTTCCAATCCATCCTCAACTCAGCTACACTACTAACAAACATCCCCACTCATTTATTCTCTGCCTCTCCCCTCTGCCAGCCCCTTCACTTGCTAAATATTGCCCAAAAAATGTAATTGAAACTGTTAACCATGACATACAAGGTCATCTACCACCTGTCTCCTTTATATATCTCTGACCTGGCCTCCTGATACCGTTCCTAATCTCCGATCCTCTCAAACCTCCGCCTGTGCTCTCCCCTCCTCAGCATGCACACAACCATCTCGAAGATTTCTTCTGTTCTTCACATACATAGAACCTGCTACCCTGGCTCTCACTCAAGCAACCCAAAATCCCATCTCTACAGGAAAAATTACAACCTACAATAACCCTGCTGCCACTGTATTGCCCTATGAATGGTTGCATTCCTAACTGCTCATAGATGACCTGGTGACTCCCTCACCTACTGTTTCCCTCACCTTGTAGATTGTAAGCCTCTCTCTCTCTCTATACCAGTCTGTCATTTAGTATTTTACATGCATTGTACTCACATTTGTGTTATAAACAAAGGGCACTATAATAATAAATAATAATAATTATCAAGAAAGAAAAAAAAAAAAAAAAGGTCTCATTAGGTGAGAAGGCCTATTACCATTAAGACCTAAGATGCATTACTAGCAAAGACTGTGGATAATAAGAGGGGATACAGAAAACTTAAAGGAGTACTGCAGTGTTAGACACTCATAAGTGTCTTATCGCGGGGATCCGACAGCTGGGACCCCCCGCGATCTCCCATATGGGGACCCGGCATTGCCGCAGCTCTGCGTGGCTAATTTGCGTGTCATCGACCTCACTTAGTTCGATGACACGCCCCCTCCAGACAGCTCTATGGGAGAGATGGGGATGCATGAATGCTGCATCTCCGCCTTTCCCATAGATATACATGGCGGGGGCATGTTGGTGGCAGGGTTCCAGCATTTGGACCCCCGTGATCTGACACTTATCCCCTATCCTGTGGATAGGGCACATGTGTCTAACACTGAAGATCTCCTTTAACCCCTTCCCGCAGAATGTCATATATAAACGCCGGGTTGTGCAGTGCGTTCGCGCATCCCGGCGTTTATAAATGACATGCAGTTAACCCGGCGATGCGCAGCATCGCACGGGTTAACTGACAGAAGTCCCGCTGTTTCCAGCAGGGGACAACTTCTGCTTCACCCCCAGGACCATCCATTGATGGTCCTGGTCAGCGATCACTGTGATTGGTCCCTGTGGACCAATCACAGTGATCTGGGGTGAAAGTTCAGATCCCCCGCACTGCCCGCCCCTGGAAGTCGGGCAGAACGGGGGACGAAGGCTGCAGGGGCTCGCGGGGACCTGCGGCACACGGGGGGGAACACGTGGGGACGGGCGGACTTACCTGGAGCAGCGGCAGGACCGAGGAGCAGCGGCAGGACCGAGGAGCAGCGACGGGACCGGCAGGTAAGTATGTAGTCCTCAGAGGCAGCAGTGAAGATCTTCACTGCTACTTCTAGGAGTCTGAAAACTACAACTCCCAGCATGCCTAGACAGCCTTTGGCTGTCTGGGCATGCTGGGAGTTGTAGTTTTGCAACATCTGGAGGGCCCCAGTTTGGAGACCATTGTATAATGGTCTCCAATCTGTGCTCTTCCAGCTGTTGCAAAACTACAACTCCCAGCATGCACTGACTGTCCAGGCATGCTGGGAGTTTTAGTTAAGCAACATCTGGCCCTTCAGATGTTGCCGAACTACAACTCCCAGCATGCCCTTCAGCTGTCTGGGCATACTGGGAGTTGTAGTTTTGCAACAGCTGGAGACACACTGGTTGGGAAACATTGTTTCTAACTCAGTGTTTCCTAACCTGTGTGCCTCCAGCTGTTGCAAAACTATAACTCCCAGCATGCACTAAAAGACCATGCATGCTGGGAGTTGTAGTTTTGCAACATCTGGAGGGCCCCAGTTTGGAGACCATTGTATAATGGTCTCCAATCTGTGCTCTTCCAGCTGTTGCAAAACTACAACTCCCAGTATGCACTGACTGTCCAGGCATGCTGGGAGTTTTAGTTCAGCAACATCTGGCCCTTCAGATGTTGCCGAACTACAACTCCCAGCATGCCCTTCAGCTGTCTGGGCATGCTGGGAGTTGTAGTTTTGCAACAACTGGAGACACACTGGTTGGGAAACATTGTCTGTTTCTAACTCAGTGTTTCCTAACCTGTGTGCCTCCAGCTGTTGCAAAACTATGACTCCCAGCATGCACTAACAGACCATGCATGCTGGGAGTTGTGGTTTTGCAACAGCTGATGCAAGCCCCCCCCCCCCCCCCCCCGCCCCGCCACCCCCGTGAATGTACAGGGTACATTCACATGGGCGAGGCTTTTACAGTGGGTTTCTCGCATCTTGAGATGCAGCAAATTTTGCGCTGGGAAACTCGCTGTAATCCCCCGCCCATGTGACTGTACCCTAAA
The DNA here is from genome assembly GCF_029499605.1 of Hyla sarda. Classification (NCBI taxonomy): domain Eukaryota; kingdom Metazoa; phylum Chordata; class Amphibia; order Anura; family Hylidae; genus Hyla; species Hyla sarda. The sequence continues at coordinate 224,155,879 of NC_079189.1, forward strand.
AACACTACACTACACGAATACAAAATAAAATAAGAAGTTAAAAACACTACATATACACATACCCCTACACAGCCCCCCTCCCCCAATAAGAACAACAACTCCCAGTATTGTCGGACAGCCGTTGACTGTCCAGGCATGCTGGGAGTTTTGCAACAGCTGGAGGCACCCTGTTTGGGAATCACTGGCGTAGAATACCCCTATGTCCACCCCTATGCAAATCCCTAATTTAGGCCTCAAATGCACATGGCGCTCTCACTTTGGAGCCCTGTCGTATTTCAGGGCAACAGTTTAGGGTCACATATGGGGTATCGCTGTACTCGGGAGAAATTGCGTTACAAGGTTTGGGGGGCTTTTTCTTCTTTAACCCTTCATGAAAAGGAAATGTTGGGGTCTACACCAGAATGTTAGTGTAAAATTTTTTTATTTTTTACACTAACATGCTGATGTTGCCCTATACTTTACATTTTCACAAGAGGTAAAAGGGAAAAAAGCCCCCCAAAATTTGTAACGCAATTTCTCCCGACTACATAGATACCCCATATGTGAGCGTAAAGTGCTCTGGGGGCGCACAACAAGGCCCAGAAGGGAGAGCGCACCATGTACATTTGAGGTGATTTGCACAGGGGTGGCTGATTGTTACAGCGGTTTTGACAAACGCAAAAAAAACAAAACCCCACATGTGACCCCATTTCGGAAACGACACCCCTCACGGAATGTAATGAGGGGTGCAGTGAGAATTTACCCCCCACAGGTGTCTGACGGATCTTTGGAACAGTGGTCCATGAAAATGAAAACTTGTACAGCCCACTGTTCCAAAGATCTGTCAGACACCAGTGGGGGGCAAATGCTCACTGTACCCCTTGTTACGTTCCTCAAGGGGTCTAGTTTCCAAAATGGTATGCCATGTGTGTTTTTTTTGCTGTTCTGGCACCTTAGGGGCTTCCTAAATGCGACATGCTCCCCGAGCAAAATTTGCTCTCAAAAAGCCAAATATGACTCCTTCTCTTCTGAGCATTGTAGTTCGCCCATAGTGCACTTCAGGTCAACTTATGGGGTACCTCCATACTCAGAAGAGATGGGGTTACAAATTTTGGGGGGTATTTTCTGCTATTAACCCTTGCAAAAAGGTGAAATTAGGGGGGAAACACACATTTTAGTGGAATTTTTTTTTTTTTTTTTTTTACATATGCAAAAGTCGTGAAACACCTGTGGGGTAATAAGGCTCACTTTATTCCTTATTACATTCCTCAAGGGGTCTAGTTTCCAAAATGGTATGCCATGTGTTTTTTTTTGCTGTTCTGGCACCATAGGGGCTTCCTAAATGTGACATGCCCCCCGAGCAAAATTTGCTCTCAAAAAGCCAAATATGACTCCTTCTCTTTTGTAGTTCGCCCATAGTGCACTTCAGGTCAACTTATGGGGTACCTCCATACTCAGAAGAGAAGGGGTTACAAATATTGGGGGGTATTTCCTGCTATTAACCCTTGGAAAAATTAGAAATTTGGGGGGAAACACACATTTTAGTGAAAAAAAAATATTTTTTTTTTACATATGCAAAAGTCGTGAAACACCTTTGGGGTATTAAGGCTCACTTTATTCCTTGTTATGTTCCTCAAGGGGTCTAGTTTCCAAAATGGTATGCCATGTGAGGTTTTTTTTGCTGTTCTGGCACCATAAGGGCTTCCTAAATGCAACATGCCCCCCAAAAACCATTTCAGAAAAACGTACTCTCCAAAATCCCCTTATCGCTCTTTCCCTTCTGAGCCCTCTACTGCGCCCGCCGAACACTTTACATAGACATATGAGGTATGTGCTTACTCGAGAGAAATCAGGCTACAAATATAAGTATACATTTTCTCCTTTTACCCCTTGTAAAAATTCAAAAATTGGGTCTACAAGAACATGCGAGTGTAAAAAATGAAGATTGTGAATTTTCTCCTTCACTTTGCTTCTATTCCTGTGAAACACCTAAAGGGTTAAAATGATGACTGAATGCCATTTTGAATACTTTGGGGGGTGCAGTTTTTATAATGGGGTCTTTTGTGGGGTATTTCTAATAAGAAGACCCTTCAAATCCACTTCAAACCTGAACTGGTCCCTGAAAAATAGTGAGTTTGAAAATTTTGTGAAAAATTGGAAAATTGCTGCTGAACTTTGAAGCCCTCTGGTGTCTTCCAAAAGTAAAAACTCGTCACTTTTATGATGCAGACATAAAGTAGACATATTGTATATGTGAATAAAAATTTTTTTTATTTGTAATATACATTTTCCTTACAAGCAGAGAGCTTCAAAGTTAGAAAAATGCAACATTTTCACATTTTTCATCAAATTTTAGGATTTTTCACAAGGAAAGGATGCAAGTTACCACCAAAAATTTACCACCATGTTAAAGTAGAATATGTCACGAAAAAACAATCTCGGAATCAGAATGATAACTAAAAGCATTCCAGAGTTATTAATGTTTAAAATGACAGTGGTCAGATGTGCAAAAAACGCTCTGGTCCTTAAGGCCAAAATGGGCTTGGTCCTGAAGGGGTTAATGTGGCTCCATCCTAAGTTTCACTATGGAGACTTATATTTACCCCTGCTGTGCACATTATCACTCCTCTGCAGCATTTTGCATTATTTCTGAATTATGACAATACTGTATTTAGACATTATAATATCTGCATTATCATTGTTATACATTTTTTCCCTATGATGTGATGTCACAGTATACATAGTGCCCTTTTTGTGCCTTATGCCTGTGCTATAATATCATTATTACTTTACTGTCGCATCATTGTTTGTTGATCATCACTGTATTGTGACATCACTGTGGATTATCATTGTGTAATTCCTGGGCTGTAATGCCCCTGACTAGATCATCCCTGTACTGTGTCGAAGGACCGCTGTATGGTGCCTTTACATGTGCCTGCTTGGAGTGGCAATCCGCCACTACGAGCAGACACACTGCGATGTGCGAGTTGCCATGCGCATGCGCAGTATACTCACACATCGCGGCAGCTCTCAGCCTAGCTCATAGAGTAGGGGAGCGGCTGCAGTGTGTGCGAGTACATCGCGCTTTAGTATGTCTGCTTGTAGCAACATATTGCCGCTCCGAGCAGGCACATGTAAAGGCAGCATACAGCCGTCCTTCAGTGGCGGATCCGCAGCGTAATACGCGCTGGGGATCTACTCGTGTGAACATACCCTTAGGGTGCATTCACACGTGAGTATTGTTGTTGCAGATCTGCAGCAGATTCGTTGCTGCAGATTTTGCTGCCCATTGATTTTAATGGGCAGCAAAATCTGCTGAAGCAAATCTGCAGCAGAAAATACGCACATGTGAATGTACCCTTACTCATCATTCTGTGAAGCGGAAAGAAATCCCAAGTCTCTAGAATATTGCTATCATGAGAGTAATCTCTGAGCTAATCTTAGATAAGCCTCATGATAACTTTCATTAAGTAAATGACTTGCTTCCCATAATATCTGTGAACAAGGGCATACATGTGTCTGACATTTCAACGTTCTTTCTTTTTACTGCAATGTGTAATGTGGATCACTGCTGAGTCCCAGCTTATAAGAAGTGTTGAGCGGCATAGGCCATATTCGAATTTGTGATATTTCGCGAATATATGGATGAATATTCGTCATATATTCGCTAAATTCGCATATTCGTAATATTAGCGTTTTATTTTCGCATATGAGAAAATTAGCACATGCGAAAATTAGCTTAAACCAAAATTAGCACACAGTAGTATTAGAGCCTTCTTTACACCACACAAGCTGGAAGCATAGAGGGGTGATCACTGTGATGTTTACTGTGAAAAAAAAAAAAAGAATATTCGTAATTACGAATATATAGTGCTATATTTGCGAATACTCGCGAATATGCGATATTCGCAAATAAAATTCGCATTGCGAATATTCGTGAGCAACACTACTTATAAGTGCACAGGGATACCCCGAGTAGAATTGACTGAAAAATCTTAAAATAAATGTCTTATGTAGTAAATGTTAGTTTTGTATGTCCAATGTATCTCTTTTGTAAAGACATAATAGTGGAGATTTATGAAACTGAATAAAGGATACATTGTGGAAAATATATAAAAACTGTTTACAAGAAAAACTGTCTTGGTTGCCCATAGAAACCAATTAGAGCTCAGATTTCATTTCTCAAATTGCTGTGGTAAAAAGCAATCTGGTTGGTTCATATAGGCAACAAAGACAGTATTTACCTGTAAACGGTTTTCTTTTGGGCAGTTTTAATACATGAGGTCTGTTTCCTTTCTGGCCCAAAGCAACCAATCACAGCACAGATTAAATTTTGTATTATGCCCCTGAAAACTGAAAGCTGTGCTGCAATTGGTTGCCTTGGGCAACAGTGAGCTTTTCTTTTAGATATTTTTTCATACATTTGCACCATCTAATAATTTTTTAAATTATTATTATTTAATAATAATAATTTTTAATATGTATAGTGATGTCACGGCTCTGCCCCCGTGTGATGTCATGCTCCGCCCCCTCAATGCAAGCCTATGGGAGGGGGCTTGACAGCTGTCACGCCCCCTCCATAGGCTTGCATTGAGGGGGCGGACCGTGATGTCACATGGGGGCGGAGCCGTGACTTAACTATGCTCTGTCACCGTGATCGCCAGTAATCATACCCGGAGCGAGCACGCTCCTGGGGCTGATTCTAACGGGGTGCGGCATGGAAGATCACGGTGGTTCCCACCGGCGGGACCCCCGAGATCAGGCATCTTATCCCCTATCCTTTGGATTGGGGATAAGATGTCTTAACGCCGGAGTACCCCTTTAAAAAAACATGTACTAATGGCACTCACTGCTGTCTACCACAGTATATGTTGCCATCCCATTCTTGCCAGGATGCCGACAGATAACTGGGATGGAAACCATTCATGCAGTGTGAACCAAGCCTTGAAAAAAAAATAAAATGGATAAACCTTTCTGAAGTATTAAAAATATTTCTATTCTTTTAAATAATGATTTAAATATTATGTAACTATTCTGATGATAGATTAAAGAGAACATGTCACCCATCAACCAGGAGAATAAGCTTCTAAATAGATTGACAATTGTCTCTATAAGATAAAAAAAAAAAGGCAGAGCTTCCCATGGGACAGTATATCTAATAAGGCAGGCGATGCACTGACAGGTTTTAAGTGTAGGTGCTCAACAGGGTTAGTTGTGAAGAATTCACAACTACTTGAAGCGTATAGGTGGATAGTGGTGCTGCTCTTCCGATGTCAGCGTGGATAGAACTCCAGCCGATGGATATGGTAGAAGGGAAGACAGGAAAAAGCCGGGTATAAAGCGCAAACCACTTCAGACGTCTCTTCAAAGGTAATACAACTTTATTACAGCCACATACAACGCGTTTCGAGGCGCATGCCTCTTCTTCAGGTAAGCCTGTTACCTGAAGAAGAGGCATGCGCCTCGAAACGCGTTGTATGTGGCTGTAATAAAGTTGTATTACCTTTGAAGAGACGTCTGAAGTGGTTTGCGCTTTATACCCGGCTTTTTCCTGTCTTCCCTTCTAAATAGATTGAGACATCTTTAAAGGTTTTTTTGATAGTTTAAACCTATTTGAGACCAGAGAAAGCAGCCATCCCTATCAATGATTATGACATAAATCAATTGATCTCTCACATGGGTGATGTTTCAGGGCAGTTACTCATTGTATTCAATACTGGTTTAACAACAGGTACCTTAAAATCAATGCTCAGTTACACTAAAACCTTAGCTCAGCTATACCAGCCCCCACATTCATAGCTGTTTGATGTGGCAGCCATTCACAGCCAGGTGACTTATCACTGTAAACAGATCGTTTACCAATTGTTACATTAGAAAATGGACCGATTAGTCTGACATGAAGGATTTAAGAGCCACTCTATTGGCAGAGAAGTTTAAAGAAAAAGGAAAATAATAGACAAGAGTAGACAATATTGTACAAATGGCAATGATTCAGCCAATTAAATTTTTTGTCTATAAAAAAAGATACAATTTGCTTGAGTGATTTTACTTGTTGAGGAGCAACCATAGTGAGTAAATTGGAGAAACTAATATATAGTCAATGAGAGGCTAGTTATATTATTTTCTTAGATATTGTTATGGATTTTTATAAGCATATTTATATATATATATATATATATATATATATATATATATATGTATTTTTTTTTTTAGGAAGTTTAAGCTCATATTAGTTATTATCTATTAGCAAATAATTATTTCACAGCAAAAACCAGAGACAGCTGCAGATATCCCAGGCATAATATGAATCTGTGAGATCTAGCAATGTCCTTCAGTGACCCTGGATTGTTGTAGTCAAGACCGGCAGCTAAGGAGATAGACATTTTTCCATAGCAGCCAATCACAGCTCAACTAATGAACTCTGGTAAAGTAAAAGTTGAGCTGTGATTGGCTGCTATGGGAAAATAACTCCAGGTGTTTCCCTCGCAAAGTTTGATAAATCTGGGCCATAGGGGGAGATGTATCAAAACCTGTCCAGAGGAAAAGTTGCTGAGTTGCCCGTAGCAACCAATCAGATTTATTTTTTCCTTTTTAACAAGGCCTCTTCAAAATGAAAGAAGCGATCTGATTAGTTGCTATGGGCAACTTTTCCTCTTGACAGGTTTTGATAAATCTCCCCCCTTTTGATAAATCTCCAAAATACTGAGCAACTATAAGAACACACAGCCAGACAAGCATAAAAAATACAGAAACTTTATATCCCAACCTTCTGCAACAAAAGTTTACATAAATGTTTAATAAAAAATATATTTGTGGTCATGACAACCAAGCATAGCTAAACGGAGTGAACCTTACCCTATGTATTGTGCTATATCTGCCATGTTAGATGTGCCTAAAGAGGGCATAGTCTATGAAAAGGTAAGTATTAAACAAAAAATAAATATGAAGGGTGGGTAGGGTGGAGTATGCTGTGAAAACATCACCAGTAAATTAGGTTCAGTAGGGTTTTATAGGTATAGTTGTCCCTCCCACAAATACAGGCTGATACATCAGCCTTACATCCTGGTAGCCATGACAACCAAGGGTAGTGAGTATAGAGCGTAGCGACCTGAGTTGTCATGGTAGATATGCCTAAAGGAGCAAAAATCTAAACAAGTAGAATATTTAACCCCTCTAGGACAAAGGAAGTACATGCGTCCTGGTACTTAACCCCTTAAGGACTCATGACGTACCGCTACGTCATGAGTCCGCTCCCGATCTATAACGCGGGGCTACGGCGTGTCGGGCCCGGCCTCTAACAACAGCCGGGACCCATGGCTAAAAGCATGCGGCATTGATCGCGCGCTATTAACCCTTTAGATGCGGCGTTCAAAGTTGAACGCCACGTCTAAAGTGAAAGTGAAAGCATGCCGGTTAGCTCAGGGAGCTGTTCGGGATAGCCGCGGTGAAATCGCGGCATCCCGAACAGCTTACAGGACAGCAGGAGGGTCCCTACCTGCCTCCTCGCTGTCCGATCGCCGAATGACTGCTCAGTGCCTGAGATCCAGGCATGAGCAGTCAAGCGGCAGAATCATCGATCATTGGTTTCCTATGAGAAACCAGTGAACAATGTGAAAGATCAGTGTGTGCAGTGTTATAGGTCCCTATGGGAGCTATAACACTGCAAAAAAAAAGTGAATAAAGATCATTTAACCCCTTCCCTATTAAAAGTTTAAATCACCCCCCTTTTCCCATTAAAAAAACAGTGCAAATAAAAATAAAAATAAACATATGTGGTATCGCTGCATGCAGAAATGTCCGAACTATAAAAATATATCATTAATTAAACCGCACAGTCAATGGCGTGCGCGCAAAAAAATTCCAAAGTCCAAAATAGTGCATTTTTGGTCACTTTTTATATCAAGAAATGAGCCCTCATACCGCCCCATACGCAGAAAAATAAAAAAGTTATAGGGGTCAGAAGAGGACAATTTTAAACGTATACATTTTCCTGCATGTAGTTATGATTTTTTCCAGTGCGACAAAATCAAACCTATATAAGTAGGGTATCATTTTAATCGTATGGGCCTACAGAATAAAGATAAGGTGTCATTTTTACCGAAAAATGTACTGTGTAGAGACGGAAGCCCCCAAAAGTTACAGTTACAAAATGTTTTTTTTTTTTTTAATTTTGTCTCACAATGATTTTTTTTTCCGTTTCGCCATAGATTTTTGGGTAAAATTACAAAGTAGAATTACAAAGTAGAATTGGTGGCGCATAAAATAAACCATCATATGGATTTTTAGGTGCAAAATTGAAAGAGTTATGATTTTTTAAAGGTAAGGAGGGAAAAATGAAAATGCAAAAACGGAAAAACGCTGAGTCCTTAAGGGGTTAAAGGGGTACTCCACTGGAAAACATATTTTTTTAAATCAACTGGTGCCAGAAAGTTAAACAGATTTGCTAATTAATTATGTTAAAAAATCTTTCTGGTACCAATCAGGTGCTATATGATTCACAGGAAGTTCTTTTCTTTTTGAATGTCCTTTCTGTCTGACCACAGTGCTCTCTGCTGACACCTCTGTCCATTTTAGGAACTGTCCAGAGTAGGATAGGTTTTCTATGGGGATTCTATGGGGAGTTCCTAAACTGGACAGTGGTGTCAGCAGAGAGCACTGTGGTCAGGCAGAAAGGAAATTTAAAAAGAAAATAACTTTCTGTGGATCATATAGCAGCTAATAAGTACTGGAAGGATTAAGATTTTTTAATAGAAATAATTTGCAAATCTGTTTAACTTCCTGGCACCTGTTGATTAAAAAAATATATATTTTCCAGTGGAGTACCACTTTAAGGGCGAGGGATGTACCTGTATGACCTACGGTTTTCCAGTAACCACCGTGGTGATCGGAACGGGATGCCTGCTGAAATAGTTCCCGGGACAATGCCTAGGGGGTCCTGAGACCCCCCCCATATACATGGACAGCCAACATCTCGTATGGCATTGTTTCCTAAACGGAACCTCCAGCTGTTGCAAAAACAACAACTCCCAGCATTTTCGGACAGCCATTGACTGTCCAGGCATGCTGTGAGTTTTTCAACAGCTGGAGGCACCCTGTTTGGGAAACACTGCCATACAGTATTGTTTGTGGAGGAGGCAATGCCATGCTGGGTTTACCCCTATGCAAATCTCTAATTCAGGTCTCAAATGCGCATGGCGCTCTCTCACTCCGGAGCCCTGTCGTATTTAAAGGCAACAGTTTAGAGCCACATATGGGATATTTACCTATTTGAAAGAACTTGTGTTTCAAATTTTAGGGGGCTTTTTCTCCTGTTACCCCTTATGAAAAGGAAAAGTTGGGGGCTACACCAGCATTTTATTGTAAAGAAATTACATTTTTTACACTTACATGCCGATGTTGCCCCATATTTTTAATTTTTACAAGAAGTTAAGGGAGAAAAAGAACCCCAAAATTTATAACACAATTTCTTCCGAGTACAGAAGTACCCCATATGTGGACAGAAAGTGCTCTGCGGTTGTACAACATGGCTCAGGAGTGAGAGAGCACCATGTACATGTGCACTGATAGCTGCAGTGGTTCTGAAGTAAATGCTAAAAAAAAAACACCCACGTGTGACCCCATTTTGGAAACTACACTCCTCAAGGAATGTAACAAGGGGTGCAGTGAGTATTTACACCCCACAGGTGTCTGACAGATTTTTGGAACAGTGGGCTGCAAAAATAAAAAATTTCATTTTTTACTTTTCACGGCCAATGTAATGAAAATTTGTCAAGCCCCTGTTGGGTGTAAATGCTCACTGTACCCCTTATTATATTCCTTGAGGGGTGTAGTTTCCAACATGGAATGACATGTTTCTGCTGTTCTTGCACCATGGGGGCTTTGTAAATGTGACATTGTCCCCCCCTCTCCAAAAACTAAATGGCCAAATGGCCCTCCTTCCCTTCTGAGCCATGCCATGCGCCCGCAGAGCATTTTATGTCCACAGGTGGAGTATTTCCATACCTGGGAGAAATTGGGTTACAAATTTTGGGGGACTTTTTCTAAGATTATCCCTTGTGAAAATAAAAAATTTGTGGCTACACCAGCAAGGTCCACTGTAACGAAAATTTGTCAAGCTCCTGTGGGGAGTAAATACTCACTGTATCCCTTGTTACATTCCTTAAGGGGTGTAGTTTCCAAAATAGTGTGCCATGAATTTTTTATTTTGCTGTTCTGGCACCATGGAGGCTTCCTAAATGCGACATGCCCCCCAAAAACCATTTCAGCAAAATTTGCTCTCCAAAAGCCAAATTTTGCTCCTTCTCTTCTGAGCATTGTAGTGCGCCTGCAGGGCACTTTACATCCACATATGGGGGATACTCAGAAGAAATGGGGTTACAAATTTTGGTGGGCATTTTCTCCTATTACCCCTTGTGAAAATGAAACATTTAGGGTAAAACCAGCATTTTAGTGAAAAAAAAATCTATTCATTTTTACGTCCCAATTTAATAAAAGTTTAGCAAACACCTGTGGGGTGTTAAGGCTGACAATACCCCTTGTTACGTTCCTTGAGTCCCCTTAGTTTCCCAAATAGTATGCAATGCGTTTTTTTCTGCAGTTCTGGCACCATGAGGGCTTTCTAAAGGCGACATGCCCCCCAAAAACCATTTCAGAAGAACTCCCTCTCCAAAAGCCCATTGTCGTTCCTTCCCTTCTGAGCCCTCTAGTGCATCCACAGAGCCCTTTACATCCACGTATTAGGTATTCCCTTACTCGGGAGAAATTGGGTTACAAATTTTGGCAGGCTTTTTCTCCTTTTACCCCTTGTAAAAATGAAAAAATAAATAAAATGGGGCTACAAGAACATCTTAGTGTAAAAAAATTTAGATTTTTTTCCTCCACTTTGCTGCTATTCCTTTGAAACACCAGAAGGGTTAAAGGGGTACTCCGCCCCTAGACATTTTATCCCCTATCCAAAGGATAGGGGATAAGATGTAAGATCGCCGCGGTCCCGCTGCTGGGGACCCCCGGGATCGCCGCTGCAGCACTGCGCTATCATTACTGCACAGAGCGAGTTCGCTCTGTGCGTAATGACGGGCGATACAGGGGCCGGAGCATCGTTACATCATGGCTCCGGCCCTCGTGACATCACGGCCCGTCCCCTTAATGCAAGTCTATGGCAGGGGGCGTGACGACCTCCACGCCCCCTCCCATAGACTTGTATTGAAAGGGCGGGCCGTGACATCACGAGGGGCGGAGCCATGACATAACGATGCTCCGGCCCCTGTATTGCCTGTCATTACATGCAGTCTGACATCTTATCCCCTATCCATTGGATAGGGGATAAGATGTCTAGGGGCGGAGTACCCCTTTAACGGTTAACAAACTTTCTGAATGTCATTTTGAATACTTTGAGGGGTGCAGTTTTCATGGGCGATTTCTAAAATAAAGCGAACGGAGCTGGTAAGTGTAAATCCCCGCCCAGGGGACTACTTGCAGCCCGGGGGGACTTTATAACAATATCTTCACCATCCCTGGGATGGTGAGGATAATGATTTTAGCATATATGATGCATTGTCAAGCGTTATATATGCTAAAATATGCTGATTTGGTTCCCTTTAAAAATCCAAATAAGCATGATGTATGTATGATGCAATTGTGCATGTAGACGTAACTGGACTTTGTGAAGCATCAGAGCCTGCAGACATGACAGATCTTAGAACAGTGGTCTCAAACTATGACCTGGAACACTTTAGGCCAGGATCCAATTAAAATATAACCTTTACTGATACTGGTTAAAATATATACATGAACATAGTAGACATATAAAGTAGCCGCACCCTACTATGATAATAACTCATTAAACATATTTGTTGTCACTACATCAAGATAAGAATGTAGGTCACAATGACAGGACTGGTCAGTAGGATGGGTACAGTATACAGGTGAATACCCTAATCTACAGTATATAAGTGTCCCTACCTAACTAGAGTCTCCCTACCTAATCCAAGTGTGGATAGGGAATGGGAATGTTGTAAGAAATAACATATTTCTTCTTTACATAGTCAGCCCAACAATTGGTAATCCCTGTATCCCTGGTGATGCATAAATGAAATTGTATACAAAAATATCTCTTTCTCCTATTCCGACGCATTTCTACCAATATAGCTTATGGAGTTCTTCAGGGATGGAGGAGACATATAATGACCAAGGGACCAAGGGAACAATATTAGTTGCCACTCTAGTATCTATTGGCAACTTAAAAGGCGGGTGCTGTTCCCATTGCTAATTATAACTCCATCTACCAGGATATATGATTTTGACAAAGATCATACATTCAAATAAATGAGTCCATCAAATTGTATACCATGAGATAGTATTATGTAGTTCAATCCATGATAAATGGATCCCCATGAGGTTGAATTGGATTCCACCCAGATATAGCATGGATCAATATGCAGGCAGATAAAAAGCCGTAATGTGATATGATAAAAATAATAATCACGCAATCATGGGTAGGCATGGGGTAACATCACCCTAATATATGGTGCTTTTTTAATATAATGTAGAAAATAACTTTATCTGTATATTTGTAATATACATTGGTTAAAAAAAATGTGTATATTTATGTCCCTGCAGCTATTGCCTGTGTGTCTGTGTGAAGAGACCAAATACAGGAAGTGTGGGTGGACAAGAGCTCTGTGCAGTGAGGACAAGCAGGGCTCTGTACAGTGAGGACAAGCGGGGCTCTGTACACTGAGAACAAGCAGGGCTCTGTACACTGAGGACAAGCAGGGCTCTGTGCAGTGAAGACAAGCAGGGCTCTGTGCAGTGAGGACAAGCAGGGCTCTGTATACTGAGGACAAGCAGGTCTATGTGCACTGAAGACAAGTAGGGCTCTGTGCACTGAGGACAAGCAGGGCTCTGTGCAGTGAAGACAAGCAGGGCTCTGTGAACTGAGGACAAGCAGGGCTCTGTGCAGTGAAGACAAGCAGGGCTCTGTGCAGTGAGGACAAGCAGGGCTCTGTACACTGAGGACAAGCAGGGCTCTGTACAGTGAAGACAAGCAGGGCTCTGTGCAGTGAGGACAAGCAGGGCTCTGTACACTGAGGACAAGCAGGGCTCTGTACAGTGAAGACAAGCAGGGCTCTGTACAGTGAGGACAAGCAGGGCTCTGTGCAGTGAAGACAAGCAGGGCTCTGTGCACTGAGGACAAGCAGGGCTCTGTGTAATGAGGACAAGCAGGGCTCTGTGCAGTGAAGACAAGCAGGGCTCTGTGCAGTGAGGACAAGCAGGGCTCTGTACACTGAGGACAAGCAGGGCTCTGTACAGTGAAGACAAGCAGGGATCTGTACACTGAGGACAAGCAGGGCTCTGTACAGTGAGGACAAGCAGGACTCTGTGCACTGATGACAAGCAGGGCTCTGTGCACTGAGGATAAGCAGGGCTCTGTGCAGTTAGGACAGTCAGGGCTCTGTGCGCCAGGAGCCTGCAAAGAGCTCTTCTTGTCCCACCAACACCTCCTGGATTTGGTCTCTGCACAGAGACACACAGGCAAGAGCTTCAATAATAAAAATATACACATTTTTTAACCAATGTTCCAACATTTTTTTTTTGTTAAAAAGATAAAATAAATAATGGCATTTGTGTGTTGCCATATTTTGACAGCCATGACTGTTTTTTTTTTCTTCACCAGTGGAGCTGTGTGAGGGCTTGAAGTAGTAATAACAATCAATAGTAATGTTGGCAAGTCTGTAGCTGTTGCTGATATTTCAACAGATCTTAGGTAATGGGGTTGCAGAATGTGGTTACTATAATCATGTGTAACCCCTTGGTGACGTACATGCTGGAGCTGCTACACTATGAAGCAAGCTCTGGATCTGTGCTCCCTTCATAGACGGCATCAATGACCAACCTTAGCAATCATGCTAATGTTGGTAATACCCAGAAATGTAATCGCACGGCTGATCTGTTCCCATGGTAGCCGGAGGCGTTTATTAGGCCTTAGGCAGGCTGAATTAGCCCAATTTAAGTGATACCTGCTATACAATAGCACAGCATTGATCAGTATAACCAAAAATACTCCCTCAATTAAAAGTCAAATTGTTCCTTTTTTTCTGTTTTCAAATAAAAAAATGTAATACATACAGTAGGGCAAAAAAGCAATTAGTCAGCCACCAATTGTGCAAGTTCTCCCACTTGTGAGAGGCCTGTAATTTTCATCATATGTATACCTCAACTATGAGAGACATAATGAGAAAAAAAATCCATAAAATCACATTGTCTGATTATTAACCCCTTCCCGCTATTGGACGTATGCATACGTCCAGGCGAACTACACTTGCGCACAAATGGACTTATGTATACGTCCAGGCGATCTCCTGCTCTGCCGAGGGCAGCGCATGAGATCGCCGGCTCACTTAATTCCTTGTTACGTTCCTCAAGGGGTCTAGTTTCCAAAATGGTATGCCATGTGGTTTTTCTTTGCTGTTCTGGCACCATAGGGGCTTCCTAAATGCAACATGCCCCCCAAAAACCATTTCAGAAAAACGTACTCTCCAAAATCCAAAACTACAACTGCCAGCATTCAGGAACAGCAAAAGGCTGTCTCGGCATGCTGGGAGTTGTACTTGCTTGCCTCCAGCTGTTGCATAACTACATCTCCCAGAATTCCCTTTGGCAATCAGTACATGCTGAGAGTTGTAGTTCTGCAACAGCTGGAGGCACACTGGTTGGGAAATACTGAGTTAGGTAATAGGTTCTATGCATGTTGGGAGTTGTAGTTTTGCCCCCCCCCCTCCCATGTGAATGTACAGGTTACATTCACACTGGCGGCGGATTACAGTGAGTTCCCTGCTTCAAGTTTGAGCTGCGGCAAATTTTCCGCCGCAGCTCAAACTCCTAGCGGTAGACTCAGTGTAATCCGTCGTCAGTGTGAATGTAACCTAAAAACACTACACTAACACAAAATAAAGAGTAAAACACTACATATACACACATACACTGCCCCCCCTTCCCCCCCAATAAAAATGAAAAAAGTATCCTACGGCAGTGTTTCCAAAATGGAGCCTCCAGCTGTTGCAAAACAAAAACTCCCAGCATTTCCGGACAGCCATTGACTGTCCAAGCATGCTGGGAGTTTTGCAACAGCTGAAGGCACCCTGTTTGGGAATCACTGGCTTAGAATACCCCTATGTCCACTCCTATGCAAATCCCTAATATAGGCCTCAAATGCGCATGGCGCTCTCACTTTGGAGCCCTGTCGTATTTCAAGGCAACAGTTTAGGGCCACATATGGGGTATCGCCGTACTAGGGAGAAATTGCCTAACAAATTTCAGGGGGCTTTTTCTCCTTTTACCCCTTGTGAAAAGGTAAAGTTGGGGTCTACACCAGCATGTTAGTGTAAAAAAAAAAACATTTTTGTACACTAACATACTGGTGTTTCCCCATACTTTTAAATTTCACAAGCGGTAAAAGAAAAAAAGCCCCCAAAATTTGTAACGCAATTTCTCCTGAGTACGGAGATACCCCATATGTGGGCACATAGTGCTCTGTGGGCGCACAACAAGGCTCAGAATGGAGAGTGCACCATGTACATTTGAGGTCTAAACTGGTGATTTGCACAGGGGTGGCTGATTTTACAGCGGTTCTGACATAAGCGCAAAACAATAAATACCCACATGTGACCCCATTTTGGAAACTACACCCCTCAGGGGAATGTAACAAGGGGTATAGTGAGCATTTACACCCCACAGGTGTCTGACAGATCTTTGAAACAGGGGTCTGTGAAAATGAAAAATAAAATGTTTAATTTGCACAGCCCACTGTTCCAAAGATTCGTCAAATGCCAGTGGGGTGTAAATTCTCACTGCACCCCTTATTACATTCCGTGAGGGGTGTAGTTTTAAAAATGGGGTCATGTGGGGGGGTCCACTGTTCTGGCACCACGGGGGGCTTTGTAAATGCACATGGCCAAATTCTCTCTCCAAAAGCTCAATGATGCTCCTTCTCTTCTGAGCATTGTAGTTCGCCCCAGTGCACTTCACGTCCACTTATGGGGTATTTCCATACTCAGAAGAGATGGGGTTACAAATTTTGGGGGGTATTTTCTGCTCTTATCCCTTGTAAAAATGTAAAATTTGGGGGAAAACAAGCATTTTAGTGTAAAATTTTTTTTTTTTTACATATGCAAAAGTCGTGAAACATCTGTGGGGTATTAAGGTTCACTTTACCCCTTGTTACGTTCCCCAAGGGGTCTAGTTTCCAAAATTGTATGCCATGTGGTTTTTTTTTTTTTGCTGTCCTGGCACCATAGGGGCTTCCTAAATGCGGCATGCCCCCAGAGCAAAATTTGCTTCCAAAAAGCCAAATGTGACTCCTTCTTTTCTGAGACCTGTAGTGCGCTAGCAGAGCACTTTTCATGCCCATATGGGGTGTTTTCTGAATCAGGAGAAATTGGGCTTCAAATTTTGGGGGGTATTTTCTGCTATTACCTTTTTTGAAAATGTAAAATTTTTGCTAAACCAAGCATTTTTGGTATAATTTTTTTTTTTTACATATGCAAAAGTCGTGAAACACCTGTGGGGTATTAAGGCTCACTTAATTCCTTGTTACGTTCCTCAAGGGGTCTAGTTTCCAAAATGGTATGCCATGTGGTTTTTCTTTGCTGTTCTGGCACCATAGGGGCTTCCTAAATGCAACATGCCCCCAAAAACCATTTCAGAAAAACGTACTCTCCAAAATCCCCTTATTGCTCCTTCGCTTCTGAGCCCTCTACTGCGCCCGCCGAATAATTTACATAGACATATGAGGTATGTGCTTACTCGAGAGAAATTGGGCTACAAATTCAAGTATATTTTATCCTTTTACCCCTTGTAAAAAAGCAAAAATTGGGTCTACAAGAACATGCCAGTGTAAAAAATGAAGATTTTGAATTTTCTCCTTCACTTTGCTGCTTTTCCTGTGAAACACCTAAAGGGTTAAAACACTTACTGAA
Source organism: Hyla sarda (assembly GCF_029499605.1). NCBI lineage: Eukaryota > Metazoa > Chordata > Amphibia > Anura > Hylidae > Hyla > Hyla sarda. The sequence continues at coordinate 224,172,834 of NC_079189.1, forward strand.
TGTCATTTTGAATACTTTGGGGGGTGAAGTTTTTATAATGGGGTCATTTATGGGGTATTTCTAATATGAAGACCCTTCAAACCTGAACTGGTCCATGAAAAATAGTTTGAAAGAGTTTGAAAATTTTGTGAAAAATTGTAAAATTGCTGCTGAACTTTGAAGCCCTCTGATGTCTTCCAAAAGGAAAAACACGTCAATTTTATGATGCAATCATAAAGTAGACATATTGTATATGTGAATCCAAGAAAAAAAATTTGGGAATATCCATTTTCCTTACAAGCAGAGAGCTTCAAAGTTAGAAAAATGCTAAATTTTCAATTTTTTCATCAAATTTGGGGATTTTTCACCAAGAAAGGATGCAAGTTACCACAAAAATTTACCACTATGTTAAAGTAGAATATGTCACGAAAAAACTGTCGCGGAATCAGATTGATAAGTAAAAGCATTCCAGAGTTATTAATGTTTAAAGTGACAGTGGTCAGATTTGCAAAAAAGGGCCGCGTCCTAGAGGTGAAAATGGGCTGCGTCCTTAAGGGGTTAAAGAATGTATTTCCAAATTATGGTGGAAAATAAGTATATGTCAATAACAAAGGTTCATCTCAATACTTTGTTATATACCCTTTGTTGGCAATGACAGAGGTCAAACGTTTTCTGTAAGTCTTCACAAGGTTTTCACACACTGTTACTGGTATTTTGGTCCATTTCTCCATGCAGATCTCCTCTAAATGCTTCTTACGAAGCCACTCCTTTGTTGCCCAGGTGGTGTGTTTGGGATCATTGTCATGCTGAAAGACCGAGCCATATTTCATCTTTAATGCCCTTGCTGATGAAAGGAGGTTTTCTCTCAAAATCTCACGATACATGGCCCCATTCATTCTTTCCTTTACACAGATCAGTCGTCCTGTGCCCTTTGCAGAAAAACAGACCCAAAGCATGATGTTTCCAACCCCATGCTTCACTGTAGGTATGGTGTTCTTTTAATGCAACTCATCATGGAACAGAGAGTGTTTTTCAGTTTAATTTCACCCCTCAAATAATAGCTTTTTGGTTCATCGTAATTTAATGGAAAAATAAAAGGGCAAAAAAGGCCTCATATGGTTACATAGATGGAAAACTAAGAGTTATGGCTCGTAAGAGTACACAATGAAAATGCAAAATGAAAATTGGCTTCTTCACAAGGCTAGAAACCATTTTCACAGGGGTTTTGCAATGATAAAGAAGTTGAAAACTATTGGTCTATCTCAATATGACGTTATGGTACATTTTATTGTGAGTTGTGTCAATGAACTTATATTTTCTCATTTCAGTATTATGAATCTACTAGCAGAGTACCCGGCGTTGCCCGGTTTTTCCTTCCTAATCCTTGTTGGGGAGGAAAATCAATAAAGGAGGAAGCTTTTGACTTCACATCCCGTCCTCATATATTGTTGTCATATACCAAACCCATATCTCAACCTCATATCCCATCCTCATATCCAGACCTCATATTCCGTCCTCATATCTCAATCTCATATCCTGACCTCCTATCTCGACCTCCTATCCTGTCCTCATATCTCGACCTTCTATCCCAACCTCATATCCCGTCCTCATATCCTGACCTCCTGTCCCGTCCTCCTATCTCAACCTCATATCCCATCCCCATATCTCGTCCTCATATCCTGTCCTTCTATCCTGACCTCTTATACCGACCTCCTATCTCGACCTCATTTCCTGTCTTCCTATCTCGACCTCATATCCCGTCCTCTCATGCCGTCTTCATATCCCGACCTCATGTACCGTCCTCATATCCTGACCTAATATCCCATCCTTATGTCACATCCTCATATCCTGTTCTCAGGTGGGATTGATTTGTGATGAAGATATTGTAAGCGGAAAATAGAAGGCGACGTGGCTTTGTGGGACTGGGCATGATTTGCAAGCCAGACCGATGCACAAAAAGGGTAGATAATAAAAGGGTGGGGCTTAAAATGTAGGTGGGTCTTTGTGAGATGGGGTGTGGCTTGCAAGTTGGATTGACACATTCACCAGGAGATGCAGAGCGGAGCTTGTGGAGTAAGGTACTGGAAGTCCCATATACTTGCATGGGACTTGAAACAAATCCCATCTTTTATATAAGCGTGTATGTAAGGGTTAATTTAACTATCATATCTTTTTATCTATATATATAAAACTCAATGTGTGTGTGTATGTGTGTGTGTATGTTCCAGCATCATGTCCTGGCTAAAGATATTAACATGAAACTTGGCACATTAGTTACATATATGTCAACAACAAACATAGGATAGGTGATTTAACCCTTACTCAACCCTATTTGCCAGGGTCGGGGTTTTTGTTTAAAGTCCCATACAAGTCTATGGGAAATATAATTTACTGCATAACTTCCAAACGGCGGGAGATATTTTGATAATACTCGGTCACATGTTACTTATATGTCCACTTAAAATATAGGATAGTTAATTTAACCCTTAACTACCCCCATTTGTGAGGGTCGGGGTTTTTGTTTACAGTCCCATGCAAATCAATGTGAAATGTATGTTCCCACATAACTTCTGTACGGCTGGAGATATTTCAATAATGCCTGGTACACATATTACTTATATGTCAAATAAAAATATATGATAGTTAAATTAACCCTTACCTACACCCTTATATAAATGATGGGTTTTTGTTTCAAGTCCCATGCAAGTATATGGGACTTCCAGTACCTTACTCCACAAGCTCCGCTCTACATCTCCTGGTGAATGTGTCAATAGGATGGGATAGGAGGTTGAGATATGAGGACGGGATAGAAGGTCAGGATATGAGGTCGAGATATGATGATGGGATATGAGGACAAGATATGAGGTCGGGATATAAGGACAGGATGTGGGGTTGGGATATAACAACAATATATGAGGACGGGATATGAAGTCAAAAGCTTTCTCCTTTGTTGATTTTCCTCCCCAACAAGGATAAGGAAGGAAAAACCGGGCAACGCCGGTTCAGGAGACCATCTGCCACCTCATCAGGAGCTTTCCCAGGCATTGTAGGGAGGTCATAAGGGCACGTGGAGGCCACACACACTACTGAGCCTCATTTTGACTTGTTTTAACCCCTTAAGGACACATGACGTACTGGAACGTCATGTGTCCACTCCCGATCTATAACGCGGGGCCACGGCGTGGCCCCGCGTCATAGCGGTTCGGGCCTGGCCTCTAACAACGGCCGGGACCCGTGGCTAATAGCGCGCGGCATTGATCGCTGTGCCGCGCGCTATTAACCCTTTAGACGCGGCGTTCAAAGTTGAACGCCGCGTCTAAAGTGAAACCGAAAGCATGCCGGCTAGCTCAGTGGGCTGTTCGGGATAGCCGCGGTGAAACCGCGGCATCCCGAACAGCTGACAGGACAGCGGGAGGGCCCCTACCTGCCTCCTCGCTGTCCGATCGCCGAATGACAGCTCAGTGCCTGAGATCCAGGCATGAGCAGTCATGCGGCAGAATCATCGATCACTGGTTTCTTATGAGAAACCAGTGATCAATGTAAAAGATCAGTGTGTGCAGTGTTATAGGTCCCTATGGGACCTATAACACTGCAAAAAAAAAGTGCAAAAAAAAAGTGAATAAACATCATTTAACCCCTTCCCTATTAAAAGTTTGAATCACCCCCCTTTTCCCATAAAAGAAAAAACACAGTGTAATTAAAAATAAAAATAAACATAAATGGTATCGCCGCGTGTGGAAATGTCCGAATTATAAAAATATATCGTTAATTAAACCGCACGGTCAATGGCGTGCGCACAAAAAAATTCCAAAGTCCAAAATAGTGCATTTTTGGTCACTTTTTATATCATGAAAAAATGAATAAAAAGCGATCAATAAGTCTTATCAATGCAAAAATGGTACCGTTAAAAACTTCAGATCACGGCGCAAAAAATGAGCCCTCATACCGCCCCATACACGGAAAAATAAAAAAGTTATAGGGGTCAGAAGATGACAATTTTAAACGTATAAATTTTTCTTCATGAAGTTATGATTTTTTCCAGAAGTGCGACAAATTCAAACCTGTATAAGTAGGGTATCATTTTAATCATATGGACCTACAGAATAAAGGTAAGGTGTCATTTTTACCGAAAAATGTACTACGTAGAAACGGAAGCCCCCAAAAGTTACAAAATGGCGTTTTTTTTTTCAATTTTGTCTCACAATGATTTTTTTTCCCGTTTCACCGTAGATTTTTGGGCACAATGACTGACGTCATTACAAAGTAGAATTGGTGGTGCAAAAAATAAGCCATCATATGGATTTTTAGGTGCAAAATTGAAAGAGTTATGATTTTTTAAAGGCAAGGAGCAAAAAACGAAAATGCAAAAACGGAAAAAACTCCGGTCCTTAAGGGGTTAAGGACATTACATCAAAGTTGGATCAGCCTGTAGTGTGGTTTTCCACTTTGATTTTGAGTGTGACTCCATATCCAGACCTCCATGGGTTGATAACTTTGATTTACATTGATAATTTTTGTGTGATTTTGTTGTCAGCACATTCCACTATGTAAAGACGAAAGTATTTCATACGATTAGTTCATTCATTCAGATCTAGGATGTGTTTTCTAAGTGTTTCCTTAAATTAGTAGTGTATATTACTATATTCTAAATATTCGGAAATTGCGAAGTGTACATATTCGCGGTAAAAATTTGCATTTCGAATATTCGCGCTCAAGACTACTTTCTTCCATCCAGATGATAGATAGCACATGAGTATAAACACCTCTGAAAGACACCTCATGTTGATAGGAAAGGGACTTAATTTATCTATAACTGAGTCTAAAGAAAGCGGTCACAGCGAAGGTAAATTCAGTCATGTGTGTCCTGCCAGAGTTACTTACTTTTTCACTTTCAAAAGTTTTCAATACCTTTCATTTTTTTCACATTTTGTTATGTTCCAGCCTTGTGCTGAATAAACAATGTTCCCCATTATTTTGAACTCATTACCTCATGAAATGTTAGAATTTTTTGCAAATATATGAAAAAAAAACAACTTAAATTTCGCATAGATATAAGAATTCAGACCCTTTGCTATGACACATGAAATTTAGCTCTAGGGCCTCCCATTTTTCTGGATCATCTCTGAAATGTTTCTACACCTTGATTCGAAAAAAAATTACCAACACAGGGGACTATATACCAGTCGCTCCACTAAACCAAAAGTAGTAAGTACCCTTGGTGTCACAAATTCCTTATTAATCCAACTAAAGTATAAACCACCAATTAGGCTGGATATATAAAATGTAACTGCTTATATATTAGAACAAGAACACATACACATACATTATATTCACTGTGTACAACATGATTACAAATATATCTAAAGAAAAACTGATTATAGGGACATCGCAACAGACAATCACCATTACTAAAGAAGTTTTACAATAGTATACATTTTAGGTATAGCAATGGTTAATAGTAAGGAATACAGTTAGATAAAATGTAACTGCACAAATACAAAGCTGTACAACAACATAGGAGAGGTAAAGGGTACAGGTGAAAGTCCCTTTAACTAATTTTAGATCTCTCCCTGTCCAGCTATAATCTGTCCCTTCCTATACTTAAAGTATGGATAGGTAAAGGAATCATTTATATTTCTAGGATGTAGTACCAAACAAAGAAGATTGGTGTGTTAAAATATACAATACAAATATACTATTAAAATCTCATTCGTCTTTTCCCAACGTGTTTCTCGCATACTCGAAGTGGCACACACAAAGACAGTAATCAGCACAGTGAAAAGGATTCACCATATTAGTTAATTATTACATTAGTCACATCGGACTGGTCAGACACAATGATGTTCTTAGATGTAGACAGGTCGGCATTAATAGCGTTGATATTTACCACTCATGACAGATATATACAACTGATAAATTGAAACAAATATTGAGACAGATATCAGTATATTCTAGACCAGTGGTCGGCACATGCGGCTCTTCACGCACTTTAATGCGGCTCTTGCAGTGCGGTTGGGCCACGGCGGCCGCCCATGCACACTGGTAACATACAAGGGCCTGATACTAGTATCAGGCCCTTGTATGCAGAGCAGCAGCGGCCGCATAGTGCCGGCCACTGCTGTATACTAAAAACCATGGTGCCTCTAGCTGTTGTGAAACTACAACTCCCAGCATGCCCGGACCGGCAATGGCTGTCCGGGCATGCTGGTAGTTGTAGTTTCACAACAGCTGGAGGCCCCCTGGTTTTTAGTATAAAGTATTAGTTTATACCTGCTCTGGCCGGCCCCCGCCTGCAGCCGCACACGGGAGCTGGCCCGGGCAGATAATCATAGGTTTTCCTATGCCGGACATCCCTGTGTCCGGAAATTTTTTTTCGGGACACAAGGATGTCCGCGGGTCACTAACCATTCCCCGCCGCGCGTCCTCCTCCGGTCCTCCTGCGGTCTTCCTGGGATCCTCCGCCTCTCTATGGTTGTGCGCACGGGACCTCAGTGACGTCCCGTGCGTACAACCATAGAGGCGCAGGAGGACCGAAGGAAAACGCGCGCCAGCCGGAGCCTGGTAAGTGACCGGCGGCACGTCATCTTCAGTGTTCCGGTCACCGCTCCTCCGGTCCCGGCACCTACTGCTATGGTCCATAGGCCATAGTTGTAGATGATGACCCCGGGCCGGAGGAGCGGTGACCGGAACACTGTGGGGGGCAGTATACAGACATAAAGCCTCCAGCCGTACACTGTATATGGCTTGGAGCTGTATGTCTGTGGGGGGGAGCTGCCTACCATTGTGGGGGGAACTATACTGCCAACTATTGTGGGGGTCTATTCTGCCAACTATTGTGGGGGGACTATACTGCCAACTATTGTGGGGGAACTATACTGCCAACTATTGTGGGGGAACTATACTGCCAACTATTGTGGGGGAACTATACTGCCAACTATTGTGGGGGAACTATACTGCCAACTATTGTGGGGGAACTATACTGCCAACTATTGTGGGGGAATTATACTGCCAACTATTGTGCGGGGGAGCTGCCTACCATTGTGGGGGAACTATACTGCCAAGTATTGTGGGGGGGAGCTGCCTACCATTGTGGGGGAACTATACTGCCAACAATTGTGGGGGGTAGCTGTCTACTATTGTGGGGGAACTTCCTAATATTGTGGGGGGGGGAAGCTGCCAACTATTGTGGGGGATCTGCTGACCTAATGTGGGGGAGCTGTCTACAATTGTGGGGGAGCTGCCTACTATTGTGGGGGAGCTGCTGACCTAATGTGGGGGAGCTGCTGACCTAATGTGGGGGAGCTGTCTACTATTGTGGGGGAACTGCTGACCTAATGTGGGGGAGCTACCTACTATTGTGGGGGAACATGCTGCCTACCTAATATGGGGGGGAACTATACTGCCTACCTAATGGGGGGGGACTACAAGGTACCGTACATCACGGTAGGAGGGGTAGTCTTATACTGCGAGTATATCCCAAACTCTATATTTTAACTGTGAAAGTTGGGGGTCGTCTTATACGCCCAGTCGTCTTATACGCCGGCATATACGGTATATGTGAGGGGCACATGTCAGGGGGAATTATATGTGGGGGCACATGACAGGGGGCATTATAAGTGAGGGGCACATGTCAGGGGGGCATTATATTGGGAGGGGCACAGGACATGGGGTATTATATATAAGGGGCACATGTCAGGGGGGCATTATATATGAGGGGCACATGGCAGGCAATAAGGGTTTTGGCAAGATTTAGCTCAGTTGAAAAAAAAGGTTGCCCACCACTGTTCTATACCAACGAGGACAGGGCGAGTCCAAGACACAGTTAAACCATCCCTGCAGGTCTTCAGGGTTACTATACAGGGGCCTCTAAACTGTAGCCCTGCAAAACTACAACTCCCAGCATGCCCAGACAGCTGCTTGCTGTTTGGGCATGCTGGGATTTGTAGTTTTGCAATATTTGGAGGGCTACCATTTAGAGATCACTGTGCAGTGGTCTCTAAACTATGGTCCTCTAGATCTTGCAAAACTACAATTCTCAGCATGCACGAAGAGCAAATGGCTGTCTTGGCATGCTGGGAGTTGTTGTGTGTCTCCAGCTGTTGCATAACTACATCTCCCAGAATGCCCTTCGGCAATCAGTACATGCTCGGAGTTGTAGTTTTGCAACAGGGTACAGGGTACATTCACACGGGCGGGTTTACAAGGAGTTTCCTGCTTCAAGTTTGTGCTGTGGCAAATTTTCCGCCGCAGTGCAAACTCCTAGCGGGAAACTCACCATAAACCCCCACCCGTGTGAATGTACCCTAGCATTTTAGAGCCACAGTTTAGGGCCACATATGGGGTATTTTCATACTCGGGAGCAATTGCATTACGAATTTGGTGGGCTTTTTTTTTCCCTTTTACCCCTTATGAAAGGGAAAAGTTGGGGTCAACACCAGCCTATTAGTGTAAAAAACAAAACAAAAAATGTACACTAACATGCTGGTGTTGCCCCATTTTCACAAGAGGTAAAAGGAAAAAAGATCCCCAAAATTTGTAACACAATTTCTCCTGAGTACGGAAATACCCCACATGTGAACGTAAAATGATCTGCGGACGCAAAACAAGGCTCAGGAGTGAGAGCGCACTATGTACATTTGAGGCCTAAATTGGTGATTTGCACAGGGGTGGCAGATTTTACTGCGGTTCTGACATAAATGCAAAAACAATAAATACCCACGTGTGACTCCATTTTGGAAACTATTCCCCTCACAGAACATAACAAGGGTATAGTGAGCCTTAACACCACACAGGTGTTTGAAAAATTTTCGTTAAAGTTGGATGGGAAAAAAAAAATTCACAAAAATGCTGGTGTTACCCTACATTTTTCATTTTCGCAAGGGAAAGTAGGAAAAAAGGCCCCCCAAAATTTGTAACACCATTTCTTATGAGTATGGAAATACTCCATATGTGGATGTAAAGTGCTATGTGGGCTGTGTCCTTAAGGGGTTAAAGGACCCAACCTGTGCGGAACCCTATAATTTCGGGAGAGCTATCTATGAGTGGCTGGTAATGTGGGGGGGAGGGGGGAACCGTGAATGAGGGGCTCATACTGGAAGGATGTAAGTGTATGAGGGGCTAATACTGTTAGGGATGCCTTTATAAGGGTCTGATAGTGTGGGGGATTAAGTGAATGAGTGACTAATATTGTGAAGATGTAAGTATTTGGGGGTTAATACTGTGGGGCATAAGTATTTGGGGGTAATACTGTGGGGCATAAGTACATGGAGGCCAATACTGTGGGGGATAAGTATTTGGGGCTAATACTGTGAGGGATAAGTGTATAAGAGGCTGATATTGTAAGCATATGTGTGATTTGCTGTGTGGAATCTAGTGTTCAAGAAAGCTGAGTCCCATCCCCCACAACAGACACTCAGCTTTCCTAGACTCCATCCCCAGCACCAAACCTTACCCTGTACTTCTGTATACACTTTAGTTGATGTGTTGCCACCAAACTTTTCTTGACTCTAGAAGGTAATATAACTTGGTTATAGATATGATTATAGACACGTGATAGTTCTTTTTTTTTTATAACTGTTTTTTTTTTATTAAAGAATTTTTCTTTAAAACAGATATTTGAGAATAAGAAAATAAAAGTACATAGAATAATAAACAGAGTCATTACGTATTAAAAAGAGTTCTATAGTAGAGTATATTACTCTAGTTCAGTTTATTACAACGTATACAATATTTCAGATTTATTTGCGGAAAGGGTAATGTGTCTTTAATTTTGGTTGCAGTCACTTTTGTTCTATTTATAAAAAATGTTCTATAAAGATGTTCAGAAATTCACTAAAGTTCAAGTGTGCTGCATATGAATCATAAACATTAGGGTTAGGAGGAGCCGTGTTAAAAAGAGTGACAAAAACAAGGAACAAGGTGTCTCACAGTCCCAAATTTTCTGGGCTGCTCTACCGCTCATGACTTTATGACATTTTCATAAATTTAAAAAATTGGTAAGAAAACGACAAACATCAAACATATACATAAGACTTTGATTGGCCACAACATGCCAGAGATTTACAAGAGATTTATAAACTAGCAGATCACAGTCAGTTTTAAATCAAAAACCTACAGTGAACTTGTGTACAGTGGTGAATGATCAAGCAATATTAATTGATTGGGTCAAACACTGTGTTTATTTCATTCGCAGTCAACTAAAAAAATCCAGCAAGGCAGATTACACTTTTGGCAGACATAGGTTTACCACCAGCCATAGTGAACAATCACTTGCTTGTAATTTACCAGCCAACGACCATTATTTTACAGTATGTGTATGGCCAGCCATAAAATTAACTTTCTTGGGTTAGAATTGTAACAGTGATACACCTAATCCTGAGTATTGAAACCATTACTAGAAGACTGACTATGAGTCCTTAAAGGGGACTGGTGCCAGAAAGTTAAACAGATTTGTAAATTACTTCTATTAAAAAAACTTAATCCTTCCAGTACTTTTTAGGGGATATATACTACAGAAGAAATGCTTTTCTTTTTGGATTTCTCTGATATCACGACCACAGTGCTCTCTGCTGACCTCTGCTGTCCATTTTTTGGATCTGTCCAGAGCAGGAGAAAATCCCCATAGCAAGTATTGGACAGTTCCTAAAATGGACAGCAGAGGTCAGCAGAGAACACTGTGGTCATGACATCAGAGAAATCCAAAAAGAAAAGCATTTCCTCTGTAGTATACAGCCCATAAAATGTATTGGAAGGATTAAGATTTTTTAATAGAAATCATTTACAAATCTGTTTAACTTTCTGGCACCAATTGATTTAGAAAAAAAAAAGTTTTCCGCAGGAGTACCCCTATAAATGGAGACATGTAAAAGTCGTCTTTTATTAGGTACCACCAGTTGCAATAACCTGGCATATTATAAGCATAGACCACTAAACTCTCTCTCGTCCCTTATATTCACAAATTGCATCTAATTTTTACAAACAGCATTTTTCTATCGCAGGCTTTCATTACCCTCTAAACCTCTGGTTCTTTGGTTCCAGAAAAGTGTTGGCAGCAGAGAAATTATGTTTTACGATGGTGACACAGCGCTTTGTTGAACTTATAAAGTCTACCACTTTGGTGACTCTGCTGCTGTCTTGCTACCCTTCATACTGTTGTCAGATTCCTGCCCTATGCTACTGGAAAGAATATTGCAATTCATGACTGCCTAGGCCCATGTTGTCTCAGCATTTCTAATGAGGGATAAAAACATATGCAGATATTAACAGGAATGATTTCAACGAGGAAGAAAATGGTGACATCAAGTAGGGAGCTCGAAGCCTCTGTAGATGTAAAGATGTCCAAACAGATTCGTTTTATTTTATTATATATATATATATATATATATATATATATATATACATATATATATATATATATATATATATATATACACAACAATTCTGACCAAAAAGGGAACCTTAAAAATATTTATTTTATTAACAGGTAAATTTAAAAAGTACTAGAAAAAATGTAGAAAAAAGCCGCAACCAGATTACACAAAAAATATATATTAGTGCACATATGACTCGATATCCCTACTATGCGGTAGCGCATGTGGGATATACGAAAAATTGCACAGATGAGGGCTCATCAGCATGTACACAACATAGTGTCACCCATGCACGATAACTCCTCATCAGGTCTAAAGTACATATAAAGCATACTAATCATCAAATACGCTTATTGTAAGTAGACAAATTACCGCATCTGGTTCAGAGTAACATATAAAGTGCACGCTGTCAAGAGGTACCGTACACACAGTGCGGCTCAGCTGCGTCATCAAATATTGACCATGCACGGCCAAACTCTACTGATGACTGCAGGAGCGACATCCGTGCGCACACCAACCACGTGAACAGCTCATGCACATTCAATGTATACCTCCGATTCAGAGTGCCACCAACTAGCAAATCCTTCTATGTATCTCAACAGACACTCCGCATCTGTGTAACATTTAAATAACGAGACATTCACTGAACAGTATCCGCTCATCAGTAGTGGGCCCACATCTGTTCCAATTGATTAGTAACGTTACACGTCTCTATGTGGCAGTTCACATTATGTTGCAGAGCATCTCACACTAGTACAGGTAAGTCGCTAGAGTAATGTTCTTGAAGTGTCTCTAAATGTAGACAATATGAATCACAAAAGCATGTCCACATGCATAGCACTCAGAGGATGCAGTAGCAGACTCCGCACACACAGCTTCAGTATATGATAACACACTCCTTCATCTTATTTTGCAATCACCAAGGGCAACCGTTTTCACAAGTAATTGTAAAGCAGATGGCTGCACTTAATATGATAGATCATAGAGTCGTAGTAGTGCAGTAACCCTAGGCAACAGCGCTGCTGCACTGGCTGCATATATCGTTATAGGTGGCACTTGATAGCAGTATTTTCACAGCATATGTTTTATTCTTATTTCACACTGAGTAGATGATCCAGCAGCTGATAGCCAAACATATATTAAGGATAGGTATACAGAAATGTTCCACTGTCCAAGATATATCAAACGTGCATCTCATGTGTGAATAGTGCCTTTAGTTGGTATTAGCGCTGCATATGAACAAATCCACATCTATTATCAGTGTGAGTGTGAATAGAGTACTTAGCTGAGTTGCTCTGAGGCTGTGGTCGGGTCTTGCTAGATACAGGTTGTATCGGCCCTTTCTGTAGCTTGAATACAGGATAGCATTCACAGAAGAAACCACAATACTGGCATGTTCTAGGGTGTATAGTCCCTGGCATCCAGATTTACAGGGTCCAACGCGTTTCAATAGCTAATATCATCAGGGACCTTTTAGTATAGCTTGGTCTCCATTCTGTCATTTTGTGCAAACAGCACCTTAAGTGCGGCTCTGATGACAGCCGTACTCAGAGTCAGAGAAGGCCTGACTCACTGACTCATCAACGCCCAGCCTAAACCCCTGGACCTAGAAAGCTGAATTATTTTCTATGTTACCCCAAATTTAACACGAGTGAATCCGCGGGCAAAAGCTAGTCAACAATAAAGGGATTACCTCATAAAGATCACAGTCTGAATGGAAGCTAATAACTCATCCCGTGTAGGCCACTTGTAGGTTGAATCACTGCAATTTAGAAGGGTTATCCAGACTTGAAAAATAATGGCATTATCTTAGGATAGCCTATCAATATGAAATTGCTGGGGGTCAGATCCTTGCTGATCATCTATTTAAAGTGGCATGAGCTATGTTACCCTTTCATACAGATAAGCAAGGGTGCTGGAAGTAATAACCCCACAGCTCTAATATTGATGGCCTATTCTGAAGATAATTTTTATATGGCTGAATAACCCCTTTAATGTCATGCAAATTATTAGTAACACATTATGAAACAACCAAGTAAGTGCTATGAAGCAATATCATTAGAGCACTGAATGATACAATTGTTTGGACATCATAGCTAAAAATATCCTATTCTGCTGATGATTTTATAAGAAATTCTGGTAAACTGTATGCTATTATAACACTATGGGCAAATTGATAAAATCTGTCTCAGACAGACATACAAATAGACAAGCAGACCTACGCCATATTTACAGAGCATCTGGCAGTCTGGCCTGCATGTTGTCTTCATGGCTGACTGGGTGTACTCTGATTTGTCCCAAAACTGAGCCAAATTTATAAATTGCATGCAACAATACTTATACAAGGCAGTGTTAGCTTAGAGTTCAAACCATTATGCATTGTACAATTTTTCTTTATAGAGTACAATACACGGATGGTAAGATTTACATATGTGCAGGAATTGGGCACATGCCATATACAAACTGCACCATTTTGCACTTGTGCCCCAAGGTGTGTTTAGAATAATATTAATTTATAAAGAATTGTAAAGGGACTAAGGGGGTACATAAAAATGCAAGGGCACATGTAAAACACAGATAAAATATAGTTTGTGATTGTTTATACAGTAGAATCTCCCAATAGTGGACACTCACTGGAAACAAAAAAGTGCCCGCTATTAAGAGATGTCCCCTATTGGGAAAAATGGCTCAAAATCTTTCTAAATGAACGAATACTGTACTGCACTCACTCCAGAGCGTAATTACCTGTAAACACAATCAAAAGCAGACAAAACATCTAAACTCCCTAATATGCATAAAAAATCAGTAAATCAAAAGGAAAGCGAGGTACAGACAAAAAGACAAAACCAAACTCAGAAGAAAACACACAACAACCAGAGCAACACAAAAAAATTTATAACCTAAGTAAACATGCTTTATCTTCAGGAGAAGAAAAACTAATACAGAAAGGCCTGAAATTCGCACCAACAAGCACTTTAAATAAATAGAGGGCTACATAGGCCTAAAGAAGTTCATGAGGAATCTCACATTGAAGAAGTTCTTCATGAAAAACCCTCAAATTCACCCTAAATCACCTACCTGCACCACTTACAAACCCACCACTCTTAAAAAGAAATCTACGTTTTTCCCACATAACGAATATTCTGAAGCCATGCATGCTTTTGAGAGCATGGTCAGGAATGACCTAAGAAATTTTTTCTCTCCAAATATCAGAAACAAAACTTAACCACAGAGGGCCATAAAATCCTTACAGGCCAATCATAACATAATCATTCGTCCAGCCAATAAGGGTGGGGAGCGTGGTTATCCTGGATTATGACATGTATCATGGGGAATGTTTACGCTTGTTGGGGGACACGAAAACCTATGTCCCACTAAGAAATGACCCCACAGTCAGATATTGGAAGGAAATAGACCAACTATTAAAAATGGTTACACAGAAGGGCATTCTTTCTAAACAGGAAGCGGAGTTCATCACAACACCAACACCTAGAATTCCCATTTTTTATCAAAACCCTAAAATCCACAAGACCCTGCAGAACCCTCCCGGATGACCAATAGTTTAGGGAATAGGTTGCCTAACAGCTAACCTGTCCAAGTATATAGATACCCACTTACAACCTTGTGTTACACAGTTACCGGCCTACCTCAAGGACACGGCACATGTGTTGGAAATTTTACGCACCATCAAATGGAAGGATCATTTTATTATAGTAACCTGTGACATTACTTCGCTCTACACGATAGTTGAGCATCAAAAAGGCAGACAGGCATCAGAACATTTTTTAAGAAAAGCAGGCAATATGCCAGAAGCACAGATCCAATACATTGGGGACTGTATTAGCTTCATCCTTGAGCACAACTATTTTAAATATGAAGATACCTTTTTTAACCAGAAATGGGGTACCACCATGGGGACGAGTTTCGCGCCCAGTTATTCCAACTTATATGTGTCCCTCTGGGAGGAAACCAATATTTACCCAGAGGGCCACCTTTGCGTGGGTCTCGTCCTATGGCGGAGATTTATAGATGATGTGCTTTTTATTTGGGAAAGAGGATCAGAGAGTCTGACACTATTTTTAAATAACATTAATAAAAATTATTTCTTTTTAAAGTTTACCTCATCACAAAGTCAGACCTCTGTCAATTTTTTAGACTTGAACATCAATATTATTGATAACCAGATCCACACTCATACCTATAGCAAGCCAACCGACAGCAATAGCTTCATCCACATAGATAGCTGCCATTTTCCAATTTGGCTTCAAAACCTCCCTCGCAGCCAATTTTTACCACTACGCAGGAGCTGCTCACAATTTGAACAGTATGACCAAGAAGCATCCCTGCTAAAAGACAAATTTATTAGTAAAGGATACCAAACATCATTACTAAACAAAACACAACAGGAAGTCTGCTTGATTAATAGGGATCCCCTCATCTCTAAAACTACAGAAACAAACCCAAACCTTACAGTACAAACTCTGAATCCAGAAATCAAAATCCCCATCATCACCCAATACTCCAAATAGAGCTTCCAGTTCCGCAAAATCATCAAACACCACTGGAACCTCCTATTCAATGACAAAATAATAGGAGACCGTATCCCACGTTTTCCCTCTTTTGTACACAAAAGGGCAAACAATGTTGGCAACCAAATAACGCCCACGGCAAAACAAATAACAAAAAGTGGGAATGTAAGAACTGACTTATCTGTAAATATTCTCCCAATGAAAAAAGGCTTTTACCCGTGCAAACAGTGTACTGCCTGCAAAACAATGAATACTTGTACACCTAAACTAGAAGTGGAAAATAAATGGGAAGAAACCCAATATAAAATTAGAGAACACATTCACTGCAAGAGTAAAGGGGTCATTTATGCTATATGTTGCCCCTGTAGAAAAATGTATATTGGCCGCACAAAAAGACAGCTGAGTATGAGAATAAAAGAACACATCTACAACATCAAGAGTGGCTATGAGGGACATCCTTTGTCAACCCATTATAAAAAATATACATAATATGTCCATCACAGGATCCCCATTTTTCAGATTGGAAAAAGTTGCCCCCCATTGGAGGGGAGGCAACTACATCGCCGAATTATCTAAAACAGAATCAAAATGGATTTTTTTATTTTGATTCACTCATCCCCCACGGATTAAATGTTGATTTTGAACTGCATGGATTCCTGCAGGAATAAGAAACATAAGAGATGCATCCATTCTTATCTCTGGGAGGCATGGAAAAATCTTATTCTCATGCTTCCAGACAGAAAAGAGTTAACTTATGATGTGTGTACTGTGTAGGCTATATAAAAGAGACCAGTGTACCCAAAATGCGCACTCCCGAGGAAGGAAACCGTTTGTTTTTCCGAAATGCGTTGAGAGCATTTTTGGACTTCCACAGCCACCATAGTGACGTCACTATTGCTAGGAACATCCAGCAACCCGGAAGCCGACAGCAGCATGGTAGAGACGCCACCAGCCGGGGCGATACTCCCACTGCACTGTCACGATGCCGGCTGGCAGGAGGTGGATCCTCTGTGCCAGAGAGGGATTGGCGAGGACCGTGCTAGTGGACCGGTTCTAAGTCACTACTGGTTTTCACCAGAGCCCGCCGCAAAGCGGGATGGTCTTGTTGCGGCGGTAGTGACCAGGTCGTATCCACTAGCAACGGCTCAACCTCTCTGACTGCTGAAGATAGGCGCGGTACAAGGGAGTAGACAGAAGCAAGGTCGGACGTAGCAGAAGGTCGGGGGCAGGCGGCAAGGTTCGTAGTCAGGGTGGATAGCAGAAGTTCTGGTACACAGGCTTTGGACACACAAAACGCTTTCACTGGCACAAGGCAACAAGATCCGGCCAGGGAGTGCAAGGGAGGAGATCAGATATAGCCAGGGAGCAGGTGGAAGCCAATTAAGCTAATTGGGTCAGGCACCAATCATTGGTGCACTGGCCCTTTAAGTCTCAGGGAGCTGGCGCGCGCGCGCCCTAGAGAGCGGAGCCGCGCGCGCCAGCACATGACAGCAGGGGACGGGAACGGGTAAGTGACCTGGGATGCGATTCGCGAACGGGCGCGTCCCGCTGTGCGAATCGCATCCCCGACGGCCATGACAGTGCAGCGCTCCCGGTCAGCGGGACCGACCGGGGCGCTGCAGAGAGAGAGACGCCATACGCGCTCCGGGGAGGAGCGGGGACTCGGAGCGCTAGGCGTAACAGTACCCCCCCCCTTAGGTCTCCCCTTCTCTTTGTCCGGTAACTGCCTCCCCTGGGATGAGGACACCGGGAAAGGATGGAGGGATTCCTCAACGGCAGGCAGTACAGCAGGAGTGGGAATGGGGAGGGAGGGCAGAGGGCGAGGCCTGGCACGGGGCAGTGTGACACCAGGACGAGGGCCATGAGGAGGCACCGAGGCTTGCCTGACTGGACTGGGAGGGGGGGAGAGGCACTTCTTATGGCAGGCAGAGTCCATAAAGACCTTAGGGAGACCGGATACAGGGGGAACCACAGGGTCACGGCAGGGAGTACTGGGAACAGGTTTAAGGCAGTCCTTGAAGCAAGAGGTACCCCAGCTCTTGATCTCCCCTGTGGACCAATCCAGGGTTGGGGAATGGTGTTGAAGCCAAGGTAGTCCAAGGAGAATTTCGGAAGTGCAATTGGAGAGGACCAAAAACTCAATTTTTTCGTGATGAGTTCCGATGCACATTAGAAGGGGCTCCGTGCGGTAACGCACGGTGCAATCCAACCTGGCTCCGTTGACCGCGGAAATGTGGAGTGGCTTGACGAGACGGGTCACCGGGATGCGGAATTTATTCACCAAGGACTCCCGAATAAAATTCCCAGAGGCACCAGAGTCCAGGCAGGCCACGGCTGAGAGGGAAGAGCTGGCTGAAGGAGAAATCCGTACAGGCACCGTGAGACGTGGAGAAGCCGACTTAGCATCAAGAGACGCCACACCCACGAGAGCTGGGTGCGAGCGTGCGTTTCCCAGACGTGGAGGACGGATAGGGCAATCCACCAAAAAATGTTCGGTACTGGCACAGTACAGACAAAGATTCTCTTCCCTACGGCGATTCCTCTCTTCCAGGGTCAGGCGAGACCGATCCACTTGCATGGCCTCCTCGGCGGGAGGCCTAGGCGCAGATTGCAATGGAGACTGTGGGAGAGGTGTCCAGAGATCTAAGTCTTTTTCCTGGCGGAGCTCTTGATGCCTCTCAGAAAAACGCATGTCAATGCGAGTGGCTAGATGAATGAGTTCATGCAGGTTAGCAGGAGTTTCTCGTGCGGCCAGAACATCTTTAATGTTGCTGGATAGGCCTTTTTTAAAGGTCGCGCAGAGGGCCTCATTATTCCAGGATAGTTCAGAAGCAAGAGTACGGAATTGTATGGCGTACTCGCCAACGGAAGAATTACCCTGGACCAGGTTCAGCAGGGCAGTCTCAGCAGAAGAGGCTCGGGCAGGTTCCTCAAAGACACTTCGAATTTCCGAGAAGAAGGAGTGTACAGAGGCAGTGACGGGGTCATTGCGGTCCCAGAGCGGTGTGGCCCATGACAGGGCTTTTCCAGACAGAAGGCTGACTACGAAAGCCACCTTAGACCTTTCAGTAGGAAACTGGTCCGACATCATCTCCAAGTGCAGGGAACATTGCGAAAGAAAGCCACGGCAAAACTTAGAGTCCCCATTAAATTTGTCCGGCAAGGACAGGCGGAGGCTAGGAGTGGCCACTCGCTGCGGAAGGGGTGCAGGAGCTGGCGGAGGAGATGGTTGCTGCTGTAGCAGAGGCAGAAGTTGCGACTGAAGTTGCTGCACCATGGTGGACACTTCCGACAGCTGGTGGGTTAGATGGGCGATCTGTCGGGATTGCTGGGTGACCACCGTGGTGATATCAGAGATATAAGGCAGAGGGACCTCAGCGGGATCCATGGCCGGATCTACTGTCACGATGCCGGCTGGCAGGAGGTGGATCCTCTGTGCCAGAGAGGGATTGGCGAGGACCGTGCTAGTGGACCGGTTCTAAGTCACTACTGGTTTTCACCAGAGCCCGCCGCAAAGCGGGATGGTCTTGCTGCGGCGGTAGTGACCAGGTCGTATCCACTAGCAACGGCTCAACCTCTCTGACTGCTGAAGATAGG
Organism: Hyla sarda; assembly: GCF_029499605.1. Lineage (NCBI taxonomy): Eukaryota > Metazoa > Chordata > Amphibia > Anura > Hylidae > Hyla > Hyla sarda. The sequence goes on from NC_079189.1 coordinate 224,192,308, forward strand.
CGCGGTACAAGGGAGTAGACAGAAGCAAGGTCGGACGTAGCAGAAGGTCGGGGGCAGGCGGCAAGGTTCGTAGTCAGGGTGGATAGCAGAAGTTCTGGTACACAGGCTTTGGACACACAAAACGCTTTCACTGGCACAAGGCAACAAGATCCGGCCAGGGAGTGCAAGGGAGGAGATCAGATATAGCCAGGGAGCAGGTGGAAGCCAATTAAGCTAATTAGGCCAGGCACCAATCATTGGTGCACTGGCCCTTTAAGTCTCAGGGAGCTGGCGCGCGCGCGCCCTAGAGAGCGGAGCCGCGCGCGCCAGCACATGACAGCAGGGGACGGGAACGGGTAAGTGACCTGGGATGCGATTCGCGAGCGGGCGCGTCCCGCTGTGCGAATCGCATCCCCGACGGCCATGACAGTGCAGCGCTCCCGGTCAGCGGGACTGACCGGGGCGCTGCGGAGAGAGAGACGCCGTACGCGCTCCGGGGAGGAGCGGGGACCCGGAGCGCTAGGCGTAACATGCACACACGCCACAGGATTAACGCCACTGGATCTCCCAGCAGGAACTTCTTCAACGGAAACAGGTACTAACTCGGACATCTTTGGAACTTTTAGTACCATTTGCGGTGCAATTGTACTACTGCCTTTCATAATACAGGATCAATTCCCTCTCACAGTTCATGTGACCGGGCTGTTTTCTGCCGCAATACTGCGCTACTTGTCATTAGTATCATCATCATCATCAGCCCTGCTTGTCTATACATAGAGGTATACTTCCGATTACTGTCCAGCATTACTATTTATATCTTTACCTTTGCACAGTAACCAGTTATTACTACTGTTCCTCCCTCTTTGCAGTATCATCTGTGCAATATCCATACACTGCATGACAACACAGAGAATAGCCACCAGCTTTTTCTACCTCAGTCTTACAGCCTAAGAACGCTGACATAACTCAGGTATGCTTCATTACTAGTTAAGTCCCTCTCAGCGCACACTGTATATATTTTGATTGTACAATCAAAAGTGATATTACAGTAGAATCTCCCAGTGCTGTTTAATTAACCCTTATCACCTACCTCCCTGTACCATTTAATCCCCCCCGTGCCATTTTATTCCCCCGCTTGATCCCTCCATGCCACTTCATTCCTCCCCCCTTGAACCTTATACCCTATGTCAAATCCTCCCCTCGTTAGCCCCTGTGCCACATAATTTCCTCTTGATCCGCCCTGTGCCATTTCATTCCTCCTTTATTACCCTCCGTGCAAATTCATCACCCCCTCATTGCCACTCCCTGTGCCATTTCATTACCCCTCTGTGCAAATTCATCACCCCCTCTTTACCCCCCCCCGTGCCATTTCATATGCCCCTGTGCCATTTCATACCGCCTTTAGCAGATTTGACATTCTCCTGATGTCCTCTACGCTGCACTTACTGAGAGCAGCAGTGGGTGCTGTGGGCACTGACGAGTGACGTCAGGAGCGTCACTCTACACTGATGGCAGCCGCTGCTGCTCACAGACTCTCAGTGAGTGCAATGCAGAGGATGTCAGGAGACTGTCATACCCACTGAGAGCCCCTGCACCTGAGCTTGCTGGCCAGTTAAGAACAGCAGGAGGAGGAGGGAAGGGGAAACGTGGTGTGGCACAAAGGGTAAGGGGGGAATATTTAGCACAGGGGGAATAAAGTGGGGTAAAGGGGGATGAAATTGCACAGGTGGGATAAAGGGGGGAAAGAAATGGTACAGGAGTGATGTCTTCGCACAAGGGGATTGGGAGGGGGGGCTGCAAATGATGTAGCCGGCAGATTTACAGAAGCAGACCACTGTTTAAAGAGCGGACAAAAGACACAGATACTAGGACTGGTGCTCGTAGGCTTACTCGGCTGGTGCAGCAATATGGTAACGGCTACTGTCATTAGCAACTTCACCAGGTGCACAACTCGTATAGAGATACGGCAATCTAAACATGTAAAGAAGAAAGGAAAATATGAGGGCGCTCACGGTACTTCGTTCCAAGCAGGGTTTCTATACTAAGGTTGCGAGTAGACACATGTTCTGGCGGGGCACCAAGAGCAAGTGTGTGGGGCTATTTCGTGCCGATCCCGGCACTTCCTCAGGTATTGTCCCACACGCTTGCTCCTGGTGCCCCGCCAGAAAATGTGTCTACTCGCAACCTGAACAAAGAAACCCTGCTTGGAACGAAGTACCGTGAGTGCCCTCGTATTTTCCTTTCTTCTTTACATGTGGAGACTGTTTAAACAGTGGTCTTCTGCTTCTGTGCTGGGGCTACTGTTGGGAGGTGCAGTGGGGGCCTGGGCCCCTTACTGGGGTATTGGTTGTACTCCCGACGGCGGCCTTGTGTACAAGGTAGGGCCAGCACATAAGCCTGGTTGTACCCTATTGGGAGTGTTTTGTCTCCTATTGGGAGTGTTTTGTCCCCTATTGGGTGTGTCAGTCTCCATTATTGGGATTGTCCCCTATTTGGAGGGTGCAAGTACATTAAGTCTTATGGGAGTCTGCCGGAGAATAAAAGACTGTTCGCAGTTGGGAGGTGTCCCCTATTGGGAGCCTGATGAAGAAGGTTTTTTATTGACCTTTGAAACGCGTCACGAGTAAAGAATATAACTAAACCCACTGGATCTGGTGTGCCCTGTATGGATCTTAGGATCTCCCATTAAAGCTATCGTGGATAGGGGGGTATTCTTTGGATGAAGGTTCTATCCTTTTTTCCATATCCCCCTGGTGAAGTGAGTGGCACTTTGAAATGTATCTTCTATTTTTAGAGCATTGTGTATTCTCTGAGCGCTGGTTTTTTCTATCTCCTTTGTTTTACTGACCCTATTGGGAGGTGTCCACTAAGGGAAACTTTACTGTACCACTACGTAAGGAATATCTATCTACATATCTATCTATCTATCTCATATCTATCTTTCTAGCTATTATATGTCTTTATATCCATCTATCTATCTTTAATATGTCTATTTATCTACTTAACCCCTTAAGGACCCAGACAATTTTCACTGTAGGACCCGGCATTTTTTTGCACATCTGACCACTGTCACTAAGCATTAATAACTCTGGGATGCTTTAACCTTTCATTCTGATTCGAGATTGTTTTTTTGTGACATATTCTACTTTATGTTAGTGGTAACATTTTGTCGATACTTGCATCATTTCTTGGTGAAAAATTCCAAAATTTGATGAAAAAATAGAAAATGTTTCATTTTTTTAACTTTGAAGCTCTCTGCTTATAAGGAAAATTAATATTCCAAATAAATGATATATTGATTCACATATACAATATGTCTACTTTACGTTTGCATCATAAAGTTGACATGTTTTTACTTTTGGAAGACATCAGAGGGCTTCAAAGTATAGTAGCAATTTTCCAATTTTTCACAAAATTTTCAAAATCGAAATTTTTCAGGGACCAGTTCAGTTTTGAAGTGGATTTGAAGGGCCTTTAAAGAAGAGAAATCTTCCTAAAATGTGTAACCCAATTTCTCTTGAGTAAGAAAATACCTCATATGTGTATGTCAAGTGTTCGGCGGGCGCAGTAGAGGGCTCAGAAGGGAAGGAGCGACAGTGGGATTATGGAGAGTGAGTTTTTCTGAAATGGTTTTTGGGGGGCATGTCACATTTAGGACAGCAAAAAAAAAAAAAAAACACATGGCATACTATTTTGGAAACTACCCCCCTCAAGGCACGTAACAATATGTCCAGTGAGCCTTAACACCCCACAGGTGTTTGACGACTTTTCGTTAAAGTTGGATGTGTAAATGATTTTTTTTTTCACAAAAATGCTAGTTTTCGCTCAAATTACATTTTTTTTACAAGGGGTAATAGGAAAAAATGCCCCCCAAAATTTGTAACCTCATCTCTTCTGAGTATGGAAATACCCCATGTGTGGACGTCAAGTGCTCTGCTGGCGCACTACAATGCTCAGAAGAGAAGGAGCGCCATTGAGCTTTTGGGAAAAAAAATTGTTTGGAATGGAAGTCAGGGGCTATGTGCGTTTACAAAGCCCCCCGTGGTGCCAGAACAGTGGACCCCCCCACATGTGAACCCATTTTGGAAACTACACCCCTCACAGAATTTAATAAGGGGTGCAGTGAGTATTTACACCCCACTGGCGTTTGACAGATCTTTGGAACAGTGGGCTGTGCAAATGAAAAATTACATTTTTAATTTTCACGGACCACTGTTGCAAAAATCTGTCAGACACCTGTGGGGCGTAAATGCTCACTGTACCCCTTATTACATTCCATGAGGGGTGTAGTTTCCAAAATGGGGTCACATGTGGGTATTTCTTTTTTTGCGTTTATGTCAGAACAGCTGTAAAATCAGCCACCCCTGTGCAAATCACCAATTTAGGCCTCAAATGTACATAGTGCACTCTCACTCCTGAGCCTTGTTGTGCGTCTGCAGAGCATGGAAATTCTGGGAGTTGTTGTTTTGCAACAGCTGGAGGCTCCGTTTGGAAACACTGCCATACAATACGTTTTTCATTTTTATTGGGGGGGGGGGGGGGACAGTATAAGGGGTGTATATGTTGTGTTTTACCCTCTATTATGTGTTAGTGTAGTGTAGTGTAGTGTAATGTTTTTAGAGTACATTCGCACTAGCGTGTTACAGTGAGTTTGCGCTGCGGCGAAAAATTTGCCGCAGCCCAAACTTGAAGCAGGAAACTTACTGTAAACCTGCCCGTGTGAATGTACCCTGTACATTCACATGGGGGGCAAACCTCCAGCTGTTTCAAAACTACAACTCCCAGCATGTACTGACAGACCTTGCATGCTGGGAGTTGTACTTTTGCAACAGCTGGAGGCACACTGGTTGGAAAACCTTCAGTTAGGTTCTGTTACCTAACTCAGTATTTTCCAACCAGTGTGCCTCCAGCTGTTGCAAAACTACAACTCCCAGCATGTACTGATCGCCGAAGGGCATACTGGGAGATGTAGTTATGCAATAGCTGGAGGTACACAACTACAACTCCCAGCATGCTGAGACAGCTGTTTGCTGTCTGTGCATGCTGGTATTTGAAGTTTTGCAACATCTGGAGGGCTACAGTTTTAGAGAACACTGCAAAGTGATCTCCAAACTGTGGTCCTCCAGCTGTTGCAAAACTACAAATCCCAGCATGCCCAGACAGAAAACAGCTGTTTGGGCATGCTAGGAGTTGTAGTTTTGCAAGATCTGGAGGGATATAGTTTAGAGGCCATTGTATAGTGGTCTCTAACTGTAGCCCTCCAGCTGTTGCAAAACTACATATTCCAGCATGCCCAAACAGCTGTCTGGGCATGCTGGGAGTTGTAGTTTTGCAACATCTGGAAGGCTACAGTTAGAGACCACCGTATAGTGGTCTCAAACTGTACCCTCCAGATGTTGCTAGGCAACTCACCGGCTTCCGTACGATCCATCAGCACGACATCGCCGCCCGCCGATCTCCGTCGCCCGCAGCCTCCGTCGCCCACCCGGATGGGTAAATGGATCTTCGGAGCCGGTCCCCGTCATTTCCCTGTTCTGCCCCGCCTATTGTGGGTGGGCAGGACGGGGAAAACGAAAATTAACCCCCCCCGCCCCCGATCTGCTATTGGTGGTCGCATCTAGACCACCAATAGCAGGGATAGGAAGGGTGGCACCCCTACCTCCTCACTCCTATCCCTTCAGGGGGATCGTAGGTGTCTTAGACAACCGCGATCCCCCTTATATTCCGGGTCACCATAAACCTGTAATGACCCAGAATCGCGCAAATCGCAAGTGTGAATTCACACTTGCCGCGATCACCGACATGGCGGGGGTCTGATGACCCTCCTGGGCGTTTGCACGGGATGCCTGCTGAATGATTTCAGCAGGCATCCCGGGCCGATCCCCGCCCGGCACACGGCGGGGGCCGTAATTCTCCATGACGTACGCCTACGTCATGGGTCCTTAAGAACCAGGGTGTTATGACGTAGGCGTACGTCTAGGGTCCTGAACAGGTTAATGGATAAATGCAGCACACCAAGCGGATGAAATCAAAAGTGGGGGGTTTATTCCATTATGTAAACACAACGTTTCAGTAGCCCAACACTACCTTTTTCAAGTGAATTCAAGTGGTGGGTGAGGGGTTTGTATACACATCCCCTAATCATTAGTAGTGTTGCTCGCGAATATTCGCAATGCGAATTTTATTTGCGAATATCGCATATTCACGAATTTGCCAATATAGCACTATATATTCGAAATTACGAATATTCTTTTTTGGTTTTTTTTCACAGTACACATCACAGTGATCATCCCTCTCTTCTTCCAGCTTGTGTGGTGTAAAGAAGGCTCTAATACTACTGTGTGAGACTGGCGTACAAATTTTCGCATATGCGAATTTTCGCTTATGGTAATTTTCGCATATGGTAATTTCCGCATATGCAAATTTTCGGATATGCGAATTTTTCTCTTATGCGAAAATAAAACGTGAATATTACAAATATGCGAATTTAGCGAATATATGACGAATATTCGTCCATATATTCGTGAAATATCGCGAATTCGAACATGGCCTATGCCGCTCAAAACTAATCATTAGTAACATCACATTAAGTTGCATATATAATAATGTTTACATTCTAATAAACATAATACATAAAACGTCCCCATATACAGTGGGAAAAAAAATATTTAGTCAGCCACCAATTGTGCTAGTTCTCCCACTTAAAAAATATGAGAGAGGCCTGTAATTTTCATCATAGGTATCTCAACATAATGAGGAAAAAACATGCATAAAATCACATTGTCTGATTTTTTAAGAATTTATTTGCAAATTATGGTGGAAAATAGGTATTTGGTCAATAACAAAACGTTTTCTCTAAGACTTCACAAGGATTTCACACACTGTTGCTGGTATTTTGGGCCATTCCTCCATGCAGATCTTCTCTAGAGCAGTGATGTTTTGGGGCTGTCGCTGGGCAACATGGACTTTCGACTCCCTCCAAAGGTTTTCTATGGGGTTGAGATCTGGAGACTAGCTAGGCCACTCCAGGACCATGAAATTACGAAGCCACTCCTTCATTGCCCGGGCAGTGTGTTTGGGATCATTGTCATGCTGAAAGACCCAGCCATGTTTCATGTTCAATGCCCTTGCTGATGGTAGGAGGTTTTCACTCAAAATCCCCATTCATTATTTCTTTACACTGATGAATTGTCTTGGTCCCTTTGCAGAAAAACAGCCCCAAAGCGTGATGTTTCCACCCCCATGCTTCACAAGTAGGTATGGTGTTCTTTGGATGCAACTCAGCATTCTTTCTCCTCCAAACAGAACAAATTGAGTTTTTATCAAAAAGTTCTACTTTGGTTTCATCTGACCATATGACATTCTCCCAATTCTCTTCTGGATCATCCAAATTCTCTCTAGCAAACTTCAGATGGGCCCGGACATGTACTGGCTTAAGCAGGGGGACACGTCTGGCACTGCATGATTTGAGTCCCTGGTGGCGTAGTGTGTTACTGATGGTAGCCTTTGTTACTTTGGTCCCAGCTCTTTGCAGGTCATTCACTAGGTCCTTGTGTGGTTCTTGGATTTTTGCTCACTGTTCTTGTGATCATTTTGACACAAGATCTTGCATGGAACCCCAGATTGAGGGAGATTATCAGTGGTCTTGTATGTCTTCCATTTTCTAATAATTGCTCCCACAGTTGATTTCTTCACACCGGGCTGCTTGCCTATTCAAACAGGTGCCATTAATACAGGTAAGAAGTGGAGGACAGAGTAGACTCTTAAAGAACAAGTTACAGGTCTGTGAGAGCCAGAAATCTTGCTTGTTTGTAGGTGACCAAATACTTATTTTACTGAAAAATTTACCAATTAATTTATTAGAAATTCTACAATGTGATTTCCTGTATTCTCCCCCCCCCCCCCCCCCCCCCATTCTGTCTCTCATAGTTGAGGTATACATATGATGAAAATTACAGGCCTCTCTCATCTTTTTAAGTGGGAGAACTTGCACTATTGGTGGCTGACTAAATACTTTTCCCCCCACTGTACAATATAGTTATACATATATATATATATATATATATATATATATGCAGCAGACTCCAAAGTAAAGCAAGCTGTTGTCTTTTTATTTGTTACCAAATAAATACAAATAAAAAGACAACAGCTTGCTTTACTTTGGAGTCTGCTGCTTCTGTGCTGTGACCAATTTCTATGTGGATATCGGTATACTGGACTGGTTATCCGGGTGATCACCTGCACTAAACAGCTGGGGCCCAGTGCTGTTCTCCCTCTTCTCTGTATATATATATATATATATATATATATATATATATATATGGTAGCAATTTCTTGTACCGCTCTCTACCCCGATCAGCCTCTGGAACACCTGCACAAGGACACGCCGGTCCCGCCCTCGGCCTTGTACAACAATAAAAGAAAGGATTGTCCGGCGCTAGGCTTGCAGGTAAAAGCTTGCCTTTATTTGGATAATCCAACAGAAGTCACTTGACAGAGGACAATGGCTGACGCGTTTCGCACCTAAGTGCTTAATCGCAGACAGTCTACATATATATATATATATATATATATATATATATATATATATATGCACCGTGTACACATGGATGCACAAAATTATGTTTGTTAGAATGTAAACATTATTATATGTAACTCAATGTGATGTAACTAATGGCAAAGTGAAACTTTGTCTGTCTTTACATTATGGAGTAAACAACCACTTTTGATTTCACCGGCTTGGTGTGCTGCATTTATCCGTTTACTATTGTGTTGGACTTGGTAACTGCAGTCCTATACATGCGTGCACCCATCTTCATTATTTAATTTAAATTTTCTTTTTTGGATGTGCTGCTATCTATCTATCTAGCAATTAAATAGGCAGTAATATGGTGACAAAAAAGTTTGGTCTTCATTCACACAATTGTGTAAGGCAATGTTTCAGCTGGCTAACCCAGACATTTTCAGGCAATGAATGATACAACCATGTGAGCTTATATGGCCACATAGGGCCACAGCTGAACAGCAGATATCTGAAGCACCATAGGGCTTCTGGAGGAATGTTCCACTTCTGGCTCTATACCTTGTAATATATTTAGTAATAAAATTTCCAAAAGCCCTATGCTGCACCCCTGGTGCTTCAGATAGCTGTTTAGCGGTGATCTGGGAATGCTGGGGTTTTTAGCCTGGTGTGTGTCTCACGCAACAATCCTGTCACACACTGTGCATTAAGCAGTAACTGGGAGATTGCCACGCACCCTATGCCCAGTTCTAAGATGGCGCTTGAGTCGCTTAGGCTGGGTTCACACCACGTTTTCTTAAATACGGTTCCCGTATACGGTTTGGAGGAGAGGGGCGGGGCTTAATCGCGGCGCCCGCACTCAGCTGTATTCGGGAACCGTATTTAATGCAAGTCTATGAGCCGACCGGAGTGAACCGCAGCCTCCGGTCGGCTTCGTTTTCGTCCGTATGCGGTTTCCCGACCGCAGGCAAAAAGGTGGTCGCCCATGTTTTTGCCTGCGGTCGGGAAACCGCATACGGCCGAAAACGAAGCCGACTGCAGGCTGCGGTTCACTCCGGTCGGCTAATAGACTTGCATTAAATACGGTTCCCGAATACGGCTGAGTGCGGGCGCCGCGATTAAGCCCCGCCCCTCTCCTCCAAACCGTATACGGGAACCGTATTTAAGAAAACGTGGTGTGAACCCAGCCTTACTCTCTCTGTACATATGCGCATCCAGATGCTTACTGGTTGCCTGATTACGGGCCGACCTTTGACAGTTACCAGACGTCACTTCCAGTTTGTACACCGTATGCCCCTTGGAGCAGCATCTTTATTGTTATGCTGATATGGACAGTATGAGTGCCCCTGTCCCCGCCCATTTAATTATTATTCAGTCTGACTGCACCTGGATACTTTATGTAGATACATGAATTTTTAAGTATACTGAGCAATAGTGAATTATGATCATGATATATGTATATCTAACATTTGATGTATTATGAGGAACATTTCCTATTTTACTTTAGCCACTGTAAAAATAAAAAAACATACTCACTTACCGACATCCCCTGCAGCTCCCGCTATGACATCATTTTTTCCCCCCACCCTTCACTTTGCTTTCTACTTCCAAGATAGTCTCAGTAGTGACAGGCCGCTTACTAAGGCAGGATACCACTGCCGCGATGACATCATAGCGGGAGAGTGTGTTCCAAGCAATATATAAATAAAATGTACATATCCCCTCTTATAATAATATTTTATACAGCACCAACATAAATATCTACATCAGTTACATGGGTTGTTCGTAACAGTTCATAACTTTAGCAAGTGTAATGAAACCTTTAAACATGACCTAAAACACATGGAAAGACAGAACACAGATAATCAGTCTGTTAAACAGAAAAATATAATATTTATAAATGATAAGAATCTAAACAATGTTATATAGCTATAGAAGCAGGCTGACAGATTAAAATATGATTGTTGGCAGAAAAAGGCCAACTGGTCTATCTAGTCTGCCTTTATTTTATTTTTGTTCTAAGCAGGGGTCAAGTTCTGGGGAAAAAAGTGAGGAAACTCACCCAAGATTTTCACTCAAGGGCGGGTCCTGCAGGACTCCTGCTAATGGGAACGGTGTCCCCTCTGTGGGAAAAGTGCAGGAACTCTGTTCCCACGCTCTCCTGCAGCCCTGGTTCTAAGGCTAAATATATGTTCATTCCAGATAAATCATCTGCTGGGAGTTTCTTCTACTTTTTCAGTAAAATATCATTTCTCACACTGCTTCAGATGCCCCTATCTTGTCCTTGTCATTTAACCCTATAACATATATAAAGATTTTGATCATGCAACCCCCCCCCTTCCCTTCTTTCGATACATATTATACAGACTATACAGATTTAGTTCTGTCTTTCTTGATATGTTTATGCTTAAGTCTCTTCACCATTTTTGTAGTTTTGTTTTGGACTTTATCTATTCTATCAATGATTTTTGTATGTGAGGTCTCCAGAACTGGACACAGTATTCCAGACGTGCTCTCACTGGAGCTCCATACAGCAGGTTCACAATCTCACTCTTCCTTTTGATTAAAAGTCTAGCTACATAGCCAAGCGTTAAATATTTTGAGGCTTTCCTCGATCAAAGTCCAAGAAATATAAAAATAGAAACGCGCAGCAGTCCTCCAATAAAGTGCAAAAAAGTGGATTTATTAGCTCACATAGCAGCAAATATGTGCTGCTATGTGAGCTAATAAATACACTTTTATGCACTTTATTGCAGGACTGCTGTGCTTTTCTATATATATATATATATATATATATATATATATATATATATACATATATATATAATGAGAAGAAAAAGAAGAGGCAAACAAACACCTATGCAAATTGTCTATGTGTCCAAACAATAGTAAAACAAAACAACAAGGTGAGAAAGGGAGAATTTATTAATTTAAATGTCATAGATAAATACATAGAGACAGATAAGTAGATTAGTTTTTTAGCATATTCTGCTGTGATATCACAATGTGTTGCCTCTGGTTTCCATAGGACTGCCAGTAAACATTCGGAAATATGTTAACACAATGAGTTCTCACTATGCGCAACAAACAGTAAAAACAGAAATGTACTCTGTATAATAAGACTATTTCATACAGTGAATATGTTATTAAAATTAAGAATAACCACTTACCTCTAAGGAAGGTCAGAAATAAAAATATCCATAGATAGAAACCATAAGCTAGGAACCTCAGACACTTTTCTGATAGCATTGTACAATTACACTAGGTCCAGCGAGACAGATGGGAATACAAATCACAGGCTGGCTTCACACAAATCCGAAATAGACTCTTTTAGCTGTTGTCCAAATAAAACATCTTCATTGAAAAAGCAATAGCAGCAATAAAACATTGTATCCCACAGGTGACATAAACTTCCAGATGTTGCTACATCCTGACTGAGCAGAATACAGTGCAGGGATAGTGCTGGAATCTACTCATCTATTATCTGCTACAGAAAAATGGGAGAAAAAGGGAAGCCAGAGACCAAATATTTCTCAGTGTATAGAGGGATAGTGATTTTCTGCACTGTGCATACACAACATGCATGTGGAGGACTAGGGGGGGTGAGGGATGCTCAGAGCTGTGGAGCATAAAGCAGCTTAAGCACCTACCAGATCTGCACTCCACTTGCTCTGCTGTGTATATAGTTGGTCTTCAGCTGGGTCAGCAGTGGGACTATATAACCACTAGTTAGGCGAACAATGCCATTCTAATTTACAAGTTTGGTTCAGGGCACCCCATAAACCATATGAGGGCTTGTTTTTTGTGCAACCAATTTTATTTTTTAATGATATCTTTCAGCTTACCATAAAATGTATGGCGTAACCAAAAATAAATATTATTTATGGTGGGAAATTGAAAAGAAAACCACCATTCTGCACCTTTTGTGTATTTCATTTTTTTATGCAGTGCACTTTACGGTAAAACGGACATGTTCTTTTTTATTCTGTGGTGTGGGTCAATATGATTGAAATCGTTTCTGCCATGCTGAAGGTCACAAATAAAAGTAAAATATTTATGATATACTTCACTTCTCTTCTGATTCCACTCGCATTCAGACGGTAAATAAACTGCATCAAAATTGCACTTAATGACTTTTTACTTTGAGCTAACTTTCGTGGTCTCTTTGGTCTGCATTAGCGAATGCAAAGACAAAAACGGAACAGACCCGTGCGCATCTAAGCACAGTATTATTTTTGACAGGGGTGAAATAGGTGAAGATAGATTTTCCACTCACCTTAAGGTGTTGTACTTAGAGCACAACACCTAATGTCGCTTGATTCCCACACCTGGGGAAGAAGAAAGCTGTGGAGGAGTGCAGCCTGCACCGATCCTGTGATCCACCAAGGGAGGACGGTCTGTGGTACTGTAGAAATGACGTGGAGATGCAAAAATCCCCCGGTCCAAAAGGGGGTGCCTCTTCGTCAAGTTCTGATTGGTGGTGCATTCTTACGTGTCTTATATACACGTCAAAGCCCGCGAAAATCATTTCACATAATCACATAATTATATCCTATGAAAACCTTGACAACAATACAAATTAAACATTGATTCTTACATTCTAAAAAACATAATAAAAATGAATACGTGATGGTACACAGAGTGTTAGAACATTTAGTGTTTTCCAATGTAATTGTCAGTATCACTCGGAAGCTGGGCTCTTGAGGACAATCATTGTCCGGGTCAGTTTCTACATTACAGCGCTTCAGTGGGTGCGCGCTCTACATGAATGAAGAAGTCGATCTCTGTGGACATTCACGGGAGCGGCCGTGGTCGAGATGGGAGACCTTCTGGGGTCAGGGGGTATTTTCATACTTTTATCCAAACAGTGAGTTGATGGACTTTTGGTGTTCGTGGTATGTTATGGCGGGGGAAACAAGTCGCACCGCCGTGGCTGTCAACTGTGGGCGGAGGGACCTACTAGCTGTCTTCGCAAACTCCAGAGCGGGCAGCAATGTGGATGGAAAACACTGTGGCAAACACCAGTGCTAATACTAGCCATATATGGGCCAAGGAACATTCATATAGTGTATATATTTAGATATATAAGTATAATTATATAAATATAATTTTAGCCGCTGCAGTAATCAGTGTAATGAAGGGAAAGGGACATTTCGTCCCAAGATGGAATTACGGGGGTGGTTAATATATGGATAGCTAATTACTGACCAGAATTAACGGGGTATGCAAATACAGATCAAGTTCTCATATAAACTCATTGTATTGGGAGGGGAAGAAAGAAGGAGAAAAACTGAAAATTTTTAAGATGGATACAGATAAATGCACATGAATCTTATATAAATATCCATAAGGGGTGGGTCCCATATAAATGCATTGCAATAGATGGTAAAATATCATGTGAATCAAGTGATTTACATGGTAAGCAAAAGGAGGTATTGGTATAGAACAAATTACAGAACAAATTGATATTAACAGTATTTTTAAAAAGTTTTTTAATTATTTTTAAACCCTGCTACCTCAGGTATTATCAGGTTTTATGTGTGGATATATATGTTGTATATAGCCATTTCCATGTATATATATTATCATTTTTATATAGTTTTTTTTGTATGTTTTTGAGAATTGATATATTCAATTATGTTATATTCCTTATTACTACAGGGATGAAAGAATGGGGGATAATTAGGTATGGATTTATTAACTTATAAGTTCCACAGCTTCATTTAGCCCATATGGCTGGAGTGTTTGGAGACTATAAATCCAATACATTTCTTTCCTGGCAAGGGTCTCAAACCTGTTCCTATTTTCTGATGGGATTTGTTCCAGCGGAGTGATGGAAAATTGGGCTGATATTCCCTCATGTGCTTGGCAGATATGTCTTGACAGACCATGGAACATATATTTCCTTTTTATATTGGATCTGTGTTGGTTTAACCTCAAATGTAGAGGTTGGGTGGTCCGTCCCACATACTGTTTGCCGCATTGACATTCTATAAGGTAGACCACAAAGTCTGTTTGACATGTAAGAAACTGTGTAATGGGCTAAATGAAGCGGTGGAACTTATAAGTTAATAAATCCATACCTAATTATCCCCCATTCTTTCATCCCTGTAGTAATAAGGAATATAACATAATTGAATATATCAATTCTCAAAAACATACAAAAAAACTATATAAAAATGATAATATATATAGATGGAAATGGCTATATACAAAATATATATCCACACATAAAACTTGATAATACCTGAGGTATCAGGGTTTATAAATAATTTAAAAACTTTTTAAAAATACTGTTAATATCAATTTGTTCTGTAATTTGTTCTGTACCAATACCTTCTTTTGCTTACCATGTAAATCACTTGATTCACATGATATTTTACCATGATATTTTACCATCTATCGCAATGCATTTATATGGAACCCACCCCTTATGGATATTTATATAAGATTCATGTGCATTTATCTGTATCCATCTTAAAATTTTTCAGTTTTTCTCCTTCTTTCTTCCCCTCCCAATACAATGAGTTTATATGAGAACTTGATCTGTATTTGCATACCCCGTTAATTCTGGTCAGTAATTAGCTATCCATATATTAACCACCCCGGTAATTCCGTCTTGGGACGAAATGTCCCTTTCCCTTCATTACACTGATTACTGCAGCGGCTAAAATTATATTTATATAATTATACTTATATATCTAAATATATACACTATATGAATGTTCCTTGGCCCATATATGGCTAGTATTAGCACTGGTGTTTGCCACGGTGTTTTCCATCCACATTGCTGCCCGCTCTGGAGTTTGCGAAGACAGCTAGTAGGTCCCTCCGCCCACAGTTGACAGCCACAGTGGTGCGACTTGTTTCCCCCGCCATAACATACCACGAACACCAAAAGTCCATCAACTCACTGTTTGGATAAAAGTATGAAAATACCCCCTGACCCCAGAAGGTCTCCCATCTCGACCACGGCCGCTCCCGTGAATGTCCACAGAGATCGGCTTCTTCATTCATCTAGAGCGCGCACCCACTGAAGCGCTGTAATGTAGAAACTGACCCAGACAATGATTGTCCTCAAGAGCCCAGCTTCCGAGTGATACTGACAATTACATTGGAAAACACTAAATGTTCTAACACTCTGTGTACCATCACGTATTCATTTTTATTACGTAAGAATCAATGTTTAATTTGTATTGTTGTGAAGGTTTTCACAGGATATAATTATGTGATTACATGAAATGATTTTCGCGGGCTCTGACGTGTATATAAGACACGTCAGAATGCACCACCAATCAGAACCTGACGAAGAGGGGGTTCCCGCCCCTCGAAACGTTGTTCCTTTTCTTAAATAAATCTTCTTTGTTTTACTATAAGTCGGCTTCCATGCTGGTTTTTATGGCCTAATTAACTGCCGTGATCTAAGAAGAGGAGAGCGCCGCTCAGAAGCACCCCCTTTTGGACCTGGGGATTTTTGCATCTCCACGTCATTCCTTTGGTCTGCATTAATTATGGGGTCTGGTTTGGGGTTTGTATCTGTTTAAAGGTTTGGTCTGTTTTTATTCAGTTGCTGGATCTATGTTGTAAATAGTTTTTAATGTTGGTGTTGCGGTCTTAATCCATCCTAAATGCCGAAGCCATACTCTTCTTAAAGGGGTACTCTGGTGGAAAACTTTTTTTTTTTTTTTTATGAACTGGTGCCAGAAAGTTAAACAGATTTGTAAATAACTTATCTTAAAAAAATCTTAATCCTTTTAGTACTTTTTAGCAGCTGTATGCTACAGGGGAAATTCTTTACTTTTTGAATTTCTTTTTTATGTTGTCCACAGGGCTCTCTGCTGACACCTCTGTCCGTGTCAGGAACTGTCCAGAGCAGCATAGGCTTGCTATGAGGATTTTCTCCTGCTCTGGACAGTTCCTCATATGGGCATCAGGTGTCATACGGGCATCAGGAAGGATCTGCGCTTGTCTTGGGCTAAATGGCTATGCCGTGAGATTACCATAACACTGTGGCTAGCTTTCTCTGAACTTGTATTTCCTGTTTTCAGTTTTCCTGTTTGCCTACAAATCCCATGATACCATTTTCCTCTTTCCCACACATCAGCTACCCCACCCATTGAAACATAAATGAGCTGCAGACCTATGGTTTTCAATCAGGGTGTCTCCAGCTGTTGCATTACTTGCAGATTGCTCTCTCCACCCATTGAAGCAGACAGGCTCCCTGTCATCAGCTGACTAGTGAGTCAGGTCTCGACTGCATTGCAAGCTGGGAAAATTCAGAGACAGCAGTAATTTTGTATGCTGGTAAAAATAAATATTGGAATGAAAATCACATAAGAATTGTGAGAAAACCATCACACACAGGTACAAGCACTATATTATGAACTACACTAACTTAATAGCCCATGTAACATAGTCAAATAAAAAAAAATCTACGGAATACTGTACCGCTCACTCCCGTCTCCTCAGACTTATACTTTACATCCACAGTTTTAAACCTTAAGACACAACTCTTCAAGCAGACCTATAGCGTTCCCTAATTGTCCTCCCCTACTATCACTTTACCCCCTTTTGAGACCACTGGGAACATGTTCGGCAGTCCCCTCTTACGCTCTAAGCACTTTAGACATTGAGAGATTAGCTAGTGACTGGTTCACCCTCCTTTATGTAACCTACCTTATTTATAAAACATGGCTGGACCATAGTTTTAATAAAAGGACGTTTTACCTTTTGACAATCCAATTCCTCATAGTCTATAAGCTCTCTATGAGCTCTCTATGAGCAGGGCCCTCACTCCTCCTGTTTGAATATTTACTGTATAATATTGTAATGTATGGTACTTGTCTTTATTTGCATTCCCAAAATTATAGAGTTCTGTAGAATCTGCTGGCACTATATAAATACTATTATTATTATTTAGTGGTGCGTTCTGAGTTTTGAAATAATTTTGACGTCTGAGATCTGAATTTATTTTGGCGTCTGATTTGAGGCTTGATTCCTCTACCACGCCATATATTTTCATTTATAAGGGTAGGAGAAGTGCATTGCAGTTGCAGTACAAAGAAAAGAGTCTCAAAAGGGAGTACAGTTGAACATAGCAATGTTTCTTGTGGATTTAAGAAGTAAAGAAGGAGGATGGGCCATAGCTAATAGTGCTTGCCACTACGTTGAACAGAGAAGAACTAGAAATCCATTTGGTATTGGAGTAGAGTTGCAGTTCAAGGACCCAACTTCCCCAAGTAAAATGTATGGATGTGCCCCTGCACATGATTCTTAAAACTCACCTGGAATGATATGCAGGCTTTATTTACATAGGATACATGAATTAAAATAATTCTTAAAAATGTATAGCAAGTATACTAACCATAAGAGAATGCAGAAGTCAATTTTATTCTGAAAAAAGTGACAGTATTATAGTATGTGTGGTAGCGGGGTGTGTGGTGCAGGGCAGATGTTGTTACCCTAGAGGCAGATGGCATTAACCCCTTGTATTCGTGACCTCAAGGCGTGGTTTAGCCTATAACCACCGGAAGGTATACCGCTGGATCCTGGGCTAGGCACAGCAGCAATAAAGACTCCGATGCCAAGTTACAGACAACGATAGCTTTACTGAGGGTAGACAGATGGTAAAGTCTATACAGTTCAGCCAGGGCCCAAGGAGGTGACCAGTGACTCAGAGACCTTAAGGGCTTGCTGGGACTTGTAGTAGGACTGGACCATTGAATGCAGACCACGCTGAGTTGACAGATGACAGGGACTGACTTAACTCATAAAGCTGTGACTTTAGCTTACTTGAAATGATTTTGGCTGCAGGACTTGACTTTGAGGCCTCCAACACTCTGGACACACACACTAGACACTACTGCACTGGACCTCAGCTTAGCAGAAGAGCAGAGCTCAAAGAGAGAGACGCTAGCCCCACCCAGGGCTTATATGGGGGAGACTAGCAGGGAGCCCATAGGTCACTCTTGGGATCATCTGGTCACTGGTACCTCCTCGGTAACAATCACATGACATATCACATGGTATAACTCTTAAAGCAACATTACATTTTATAACACTTTACAAGGTAAAACATATTTACAATGGGCAAACAAGTGCAGGGGGCCTTGAGGACACTGAAGGAGGCTGCCTGACAGGACAGCAGGAGCACAGGGTAACACCTCCAATACTGGGCCACCACATATGTTCCTGTGCTGCAAATACGTTGCAGGAAAATCACTTCTATATATCAGTATGGCTCTTTCTGTAGGTGGTGCAAGGTTTTCTGCATCCAATTCAAGAATCATTAAACTGAATGCTTCATTGCTTACTTTGCTATGATTTTAGACATTATTTCTAATCTGTATTATTCAGATGAGTTTGAAACTTCCAATGGTTCTGTCCTCCAATATTTTTAAAAAGGTAAATAAAACCAATCTGCTTAGCTAGTCAGGAAAAAGTGAGTTACAGACATTGTAACATTGTATTTTTAAACGATAATACTACAAATGAAAAGAGCCACTGTATCCTTTACATGTCTTCTTGTGAATATTGAACTAGCAATATATAAATAGTTGGCTTTGAGTGAATAAGGAAAATCATGTTGGAAATATGGATAGCCCCTGAATAAGCAGGTTGTTTTGGCTAAAAGACCACACTTATGTTACAAGTCATATTGACAAATGATTATTTTCTTTATGTAGTTTATGATGCGTAGCCAAAACAAGGAGTGACTATTGTAAGAGCTGAACATTGAGTTCAAAGTATCCTATCCTACACAGGCTTGACAAAGGTAAACAGATGGAGAGTATGTTACTGAAAGCAGTAGATTCCTTTGCCCTAAAGAGAGTGTATCATCTAGATCAGGATGTCCAATGTCATTAAGGGGGTTAAAACTATATTCACACTACATTTACAGTGCCCCTTTGCCCTATGTGTAGATTAAGGATCAGATGTGTACAGTAAATGTATCCATAAATCCCCATGACCTGACATTGGCAAAAATATTGTCATTTTGGACTCTATTTGGGTGGTATACATCAGGGTTTGCAGCATGTAATTAAACAGAATGCTGCATTGCTTCCTAGTGAAGTATTGTTACGGTAATGGCAGGTGGGGGATCCCCTGGACCTGTGTGGATTATGACATGAGCTGTCCCAGGGAGCGGAGTCTAAAGTGCCGCTGCTTTTCACCAGAGCCCGCCGCAAAGCGGGATGGCCTTGCTGCGGCAGATAGCACCCAGGTCGCTACCCCCCGGCACGACTTGTCCACACAGGTAGCTGGGATGTGGCGTGGCTCAAAAGGACACTGGCAAGGCGAGGTTGAGGTAGCAGTAGGTCAGGGAAGGCGGCACAGGTGCGGGGTCAGGTAACAAGGAACAGGTACATAGACATCAGGAACACAGAAACACAGTAGCTTTCTCTAGGGCACAAAGGCAACAAAGATCCGGCAGGGATACAAGGGAGGAGCTGGTACTTAACCTCTTCAGGACATAGGGCGTATGGATACGCCCTGCATCCCGAGTCCTTAAGGACCGAGGGCGTATCCATACGCCCGTGGGAATTCCGGCCCCCACCGCTAGCCGGTTGGGGACCGGAGCCGGATGCCTGCTGAAATCGTTCAGCAGGCATCCCGGCATATCGCCCAGGGGGGGTCATTATGCCCCCCCATGTCGGCGATCGCCGCAGATCGCTGGACAATTCAGTCCAGCGATCTGCGGCGATTCCGGGTCAATCGGGTCTCCAGTGACCCGATGACCCGGAATTACTGGCTGTTCGGGGCCGTCTCTGACGGCCCCGAACAGCCAAAGCCTGCAGGGGTGAGGTGGCACTGGTGCCACCTCACGATCGCCCTGATTTGTCGGCCGGATTACCGCCCGACCAATCGGGGCGCCTGCTGCGGGTGTCACTCCCGCACCCGCTCCGCCCCTCTTCTGGAGGACGTGAGCGGGTGTGGGACGTGCACCCCGGGTGCTGGGGACCCCAATCCCCGGCGTTAATGTTGGGATCGGGGCCCCAGGAGCAGCGGCGGCGGCGGGACTTACCTGCAGCGTCTGGATCGTTGGAGGTGAGTGACAGCCTCCTGCTGTTGCTTAGCAACAGCTCCCAGCATGCAAAAAGGGCATGCTGGGAGCTGTAGTTATGCAACAGCAGGAGGCAGACCACCACAACTCCCAGCATTCCCTTATGGGCATGCTGGGACTTATGGTTTTGCAACAGCTGGAGGCACATTCTTTCTATGGAAAAGTGTACCTTCAGCTGTTGTATAACTACAACTCCCAGCTTGCACAAACAGCTAAAGTGCATGCTGGGAGTTGTAGTGGTGCATCTGCTGGTTGCATAACTACAACTCCCAGCATGCCCGTTGGCTGTCGGTGACTGCTGAGAGTTGTAGTTTTGCAACAGCTGAAGGCACACTGGTTGTGAAACTCAGAGTTTTTTTTTACCTAACTCAGTGTTTCATGACCGGTGTGCCTCCAGCTGTTGCAAACTACAACTCTCAGCAGTCACCGTACACCATGCACCGTACATGCTGGGAGTTGTAGTTTTGCAACAGCTGGAGGCACACTGGTTGTGAAACACTGAGTTAGGTCACAAACTCAGTGATACATAACCAGTGTGCCTACAGTTGTTGCAAAACTGCAACTCTCAGCAGTCACCGACAGCCAACAGGCATGCTGGGAGTTGTAGTTATGCAACAGCTGGATGTCCCCCCCCAATGTGAACGTACAGGGTACACTCACATGGGCGGAGGATTACAGTAAGTATCTGGCTGCAAATTTGAGCTGCCGCAAACTTTCTGTTGCAGCTCAAATTGCCAGCGAGAAACTACTGTGAACCCCCGCCCGTGCGACTGTACCCTAAAAACACTACACTACACTAACACAAAAAATAAAATAAAAAGTAAAAAACACTACGTATACACATACCCCTATACAACCCCCCTCCCCTCCCCAATAAAAATGAAAAACGTCTGGTACGCCACGGTTTCCAGAACGCAGCCTCCAGCTGTTGCAAAACAACTCCCAGTATTGTCGGACAGCCGTTGACTGTCCAGGCATGCTGGGAGTTTTGCAACAGCTGGAGGCACCCTGTTTGGGAATCACTGGCGTAGAATACCCCTATGTCCACCCCTATGCAAGTCCCTAATTTAGGCCTCAAATGCGCATGGCGCTCTCACTTTGGAGCCCTGTCGTATTTCAAGGCAACAGTTTAGGGTCACATATGGGGTATCGCCGTACTCGGGAGAAATTGTGTTACAAATTTTGGGGGGGTATTTTCTGCTTTTACCCTTTTTAAAAATGTAAAATTTTTGGGAAAACAAGCATTTTAGGGGAAAAAAAAATTTTTTTTTTTACATATGCAAAAGTCGTGAAACACCTGTGGGGTATAAAGGTTCACTTAACCCCTTGTTACGTTCCCCGAGGGGTCTAGTTTCCAAAATGGTATGCCATGTGGGTTTTTTTTTGCTGTCCTGGCACCATAGGGGCTTCCTAAATGCGGCATGCCCCCAGAGCAAAATTTGCGTTCAAAAAGCCAAATGTGACTCCTTCTCTTCCGAGACCTGTAGTGCGCCAGCAGAGCACTTTTTCACCCCCATATGGGGTGTTTTCTGAATCGGGAGAAATTGGGCTTCAAATTTTTAGGGGTATTTTCTGCTATTACCCTTTTTAAAAATAAACTTTTTTTGGGAAAACAAGCATTTTAGGTAAAAATTTTTTATTTTTTTTTACATTTGCAAAAGTCGTGAAACACCTGTGGGGTATTAAGGTTCACTTTATTCCATGTTACATTCCCCGAGGGGTCTAGTTTCCAAAATGGTATGCCATGTGGTTTTTTTTTTGCTGTTCTGGCACCATAAGGGCTTCCTAAAGGTAACATGCCCCCCAAAAACCATTTCAGAAAAACGTACTCTCCAAAATCCCCTTGTTGCTCCTTCCCTTCTGAGCCATCTACTGCGCCCGACGAACACTTTACATAGACATATGAGGTATGTGCTTACTCGAGAGAAATTGGGCTACAAATACAAGTAAAAATTTTGTCCTTTTACCCCTTGTAAAAATTCAAAATTTGGGTCTACAAGAACATGTAAGTGTAAAAAATGAAGATTGTGAATTTTCTCCTTCACTTTGCTGCTATTCGTGTGAAACACCTAAAGGGTTAAAACGCTGACTGAATGTCATTTTGAATACTTTGGGGGGTGTAGTTTTTATAATGGGGTCATTTATGGGGTATTTATAATATGAAGACCCTTCAAATCCACTTCAAACCTGAACTGGTCCCTGAAAAATACTGAGTTTGAAAATTTTGTGAAAAATCGGAAAATTGCTGCTGACCGTTGAAGCCCTCTGGTGTCTTCCAAAAGTAAAAACACGTCAATTTTATGATGCAAACATAAAGTAGACATATTGTATATGTGAACCAAAAAAAAAATGTATTTGTAATATCCATTTTCCTTACAAGCAGAGAGCTTCAAAGTTAGAAAAATGCAAAATTTTCAAATTTTTCATCAAATTCACGGATTTTTCACCAAGAAATGATGCAAGTATTGACAAAAATTTACCACTATGTTAAAGTAGAATATGTCACGAAAAAACAATCTCGGAATCAGATTGATAACTAAAAGCATTCCAGAGTTATTAATGTTTAAAGTGACAGTGGTCAGATGTGCAAAAAACGCTCCGGTCCTTAAGGCCAAAATGGGCTCCGTCCTGAAGGGGTTAAAGACAGGGTGCATGTATATACACTTAATTGAGTACTGACCCTTTAAATGTAAGAGCTCTGGCGCACAGGGGCCCTAGGAGGCGGGGGCACATGCGCCAGGACTGTGAGGACAGGAAGATCAGGGAGGTGAGTGACGGGCTGGGATTCGGATGCGGGCACGTCCCGCGATGCGAATCCCAGCCCTGCCGGCAGCGGGGACAAGACAAGAGAGCGCTCACGGCCAGATTGTCTGGCCGAAGCGCAGGTGTTACAAGTATACAGTAAAAAAAAAGTTGTGAGGGATACTTTTGGTGTCTATGAATAACAGTTGTTACTGAGTGGCATCTATCATAGGTATATGTCAGGGGTATACATTGGGTTGGACAAACACAGTGAGACACAATGAAAATAGCCTTAAAATACAGTATAGATAGTTCTGCCTCTCCATCTATTACTGTAAAAAATTAAAACAGTCATTGACAACCTATGTGGTACAAGGCACCTTAGTCCATTTCAGAAACTTTACAGAGCAAGAGGGGTTTGCTATGCGGATTTGCTACTGTTTTGTACAGTTCATGCCATGGACAGAGGTGGCATCAGAGAGCACAATGTCTGACTGGAAAGAATACATGACTTCCTCCAGGTCATAAAGCTGCTAATAAGTACTGGAAGACTTGAGATTTTTTAGATAGAAGTAATTTACAAATCTGTATAACTTTTTGGCACCAGTTGATTTGAATTTTTTTTTTATACCTTTAAATGGCTGTCATTGGCAGCATCATTGATGCTAGTCCTTAACAGTGGGTATCAGCTGCATATAGCAGCTTACATCTGCTATCGATCCTGCTTACTTTTCCCCCAACCCATGATGTAACTATATGTCGTAGGTTGGTAAGGGGTTAAATTATACATACATAAGATAGAGGTAGCAGCATAGAGCATCATGTATGACTGGAAAGACTACACAGCTTTCTCCCAGGCATAAAGCAGCTGATAAGTACAAGAAGGCTTGAGTTTTTTAAATTGAAGTAATTTGCAAATCTGTTTAATTCACTGGCACCAGTTGATATGATTTTTCCCCCCTCTGGAATATCCCTTTAAATGGCTGGCATTGGCAGGAACACTGTTAATCTTTAATAGCAGGTATCAGCTGCAGAAAACAGCCAACACCGATTCCGCCCTATGCTTCTCCTCCCAACCCATGATGTAAGTGTTTGTTACGGGTTGGGAAGGGGTTAAATTAAACATACACAAGAAAGATATTTGCTGATGGATATAGCTCAGAATTGAAAGATCAATTCCAAAATGTTTAAAGAAAATTATAACTCTTTTTTAACATTTGAATCTAAATCTTACTACCCATTCCCTCTTCCTGTAAAAACAGCCTTCTCCATGTAAAAAAGTTATGGGTCTTGGAGTGTGGCAACACAATTTTATATTTTTATAAAAGAAAAAGTGTTTCTATTGTTCCAAAGTAGTAAAACTATATAAATGTATTTTGTTGTAATGGTACTGGCCCAGGGAATAAAGTTCTTTTATTTTTACCGTACGGTGAGCAGCATACATATAAAACACACAAAAATACCCCTCTCCCCCAAAAAATTTAATAAAAGTTAATGAACACTAACATAGTGTATTTAAAAGTACAACTCTCCTCACAAAAAACAACCATATGACTTTTTTTTTTTTTTACAGAAAAAAAAAAGGTAAGATGGATTACAAATTTTTTTTTGTGTTTTTGTTAAAGCAATATAACAGAGCATCAGATTTTAACCTATGGAAGGGGTACTCTTCTGCTACAGCATTCGGAACATTTTGTTCCCCTCATGACGTCATGCCACTCCCCCTCAATGCAATGGGGTGTGGCACGTCACGACCCCGCCGCCCTCATCATTCTAAACAAATGCCAGGTGCTGCACAGAGATTGCAGGGGTCCCAGCGGCAGGACCCCCGTGATCAGACATGTCTAGGGGCGGAGTACCCTTTAAGGACACAGCCCATTTTGCCCAATTTTATTTTTTCATTTTTATTTTTTCCTCCTAGCCTCCTAAAAGCCATAACTCTTTTATATTTCCATCCTTAGAACTATATGAGGGCTTGTTTTCTGTGCAACCAATTGTCCTTTACCATGAAATGTATGGGAAAACCAAAGAAATTTTATTTGTGCAGGGAAATGGAAAAGAAAACCGCAATTTTGCTAATTTTGGAGGGTTTTGTTCTCACATTGTACACTTACAGTAAAAAATTTTATTTATTCTTTATTCTGCGGGTCAATACGATTAAAATGATACCCATGTGAAATGCTTTTCTATTATTGTAATGCTTTAAAAAACAAAACAAAAAAACTCAAAGACACTGGGGTCTTAATCCTGTGGTCACTTTTTACAACAAAGAAGAGATTGGTTGCTCTTTTTGGAAATATATTATTAAGTTTACATTACGATTTACACAGGAAACCACTACAGGGGGTCTCCGAGTTCTGTATGGTTGTCGTTTATCTGGTACCTGTGGTTCTGTATATCTATAACTTCCATGTAGGGAGCACAAATGGGGCCATTGTTTGTGTGTTAGAGCCCAACGGAGGCCCTGTGAAATATCAATAGCTAGAAATGTATGAATAACTTGACAACTGACACTTAGGAGTAACTCTGCTCAGTGTTGACAGTGCCAGACTGTATAGGGGACCAAGTTTCCACTTTATTTCTAAATATTCAAGTTAAAGAACTGAGAAACAGAACAATGAAGACAAATGAGAAAAGGTGCTCCAACAGTGTTATTTCATAAGGAATAGCAAGCGAAGTCATAAGTGTTCTGCTGCCATCTTCTGGAGATATAGGCACATAATGGTTCTTTGTTCAGATAACGCATTCAGATTATAGAATCATACTGTAGTTACATAGTAAGTAGTGTTGCTCACGAATATTCGCAATTCGAATATTATTCGCGAATATCGCATATTCGCGAATTCGCGAATTTCGCGAATATAGCGCTATATATTCGTAATTACGAATATTCGTTTTTTTATTTATTTATAAATTTATTTATTTATTTTTTTCACAGTAAACATCACAGTGATCATCCCTCTCTGCTTCCAGCTTGTGTGGTGTAAAGAATACTACTGTGTGAGACTGGCGTGCGAAAATTCGCATATGCGAAAATTAGCATATGCTAATTTTCGCATATGCGCATTTTCGCATATGATGATTTTGTATATGCTAATATTCACATATGTTAATTTTCGCATACGCGAATTTACGCATATGCGAAAATAAAACGAGAATATAACGAATATGCGAATATTCGCGAATATATGGCGAATATTCGTCCATATATTCGCGAATATTCGCGAATTCGAATATGGCCTATGCCGCTCAACACTAATAGTAAGTAAGGATGAAAAAAGACAAGAGCCTATAACCCTACTATGTTGATCCAGGGAAAGGCAAACTAGGGGATAAATTCCTTCAGAATAAATCTCTATATTAACATAATTCCTCCAGAAATCTATTAACTATATAATGCATTATTTCATTTTTTTAAGAAAGGCATCCAGGCCCCTCTTGAAATTGTTTAATGAGTCACAATATGTGGCAATGAGTTCCATAGTCTCACTGCTCTTACAATAAAGACTTCCCGTCTGTGTTTAGGGTAAAATGTAGACATAGCTGATGCCCCCTTATCATGGTTACCAGCCTAGGTATAAAAAGATCACTAGAAAGATCTCTGTACTGTCCGTTCATATATTTGTACATTGTGATCAGATCCCCCCTAAGAAATCTTGTCTCCGAGCTTAATAACCCCTAACTTGACAATTTCTTTAGGTACTGTAATCCTCCAACTACCCCCTCCGATTCAGTTGTGTCCTTCTAATATACAGGTGTCCAAAATTGTACAGAATACTCCATGTGTGATCTGACACAAAACTAAGTCAAAACGATGTTCTTCTATGAGTAAATATACCTCGTTTAATGCATCCCATTACTTTATTATATTTGGAAGCAGTTGCCTGACACTGGGTGCTAAAGTAGAGTTGATCTTCAACAAATAAGGTGCACATTTAAAAATAGTGTGAAACATTATTCTTGGCCCGTAAGACCATTGCTCTAAAGTGGATGTTTCCAAGAGTCCCTACACTTTCGGAGTGGAATAAACTAATGAATACTACTTTCACCTATGAGTACTTAGTCTTTAAACATAGAAAGTGTCCCAAAAAATTCCAGAAGGTCTGGGGCGCCTGGTAAACTCGCCTAATACCAATTACTCCGCTAATAGATTCACCACTCTCCGTAACATCTTAAACCCTGCCCCCTCCTAATCTTTTCTTTTTCCCCTTTTATATTTTGGATGCTCCCCTACTTCCCTTGTTGTTTTTTTTTCTGTCTCTCCTCACTTTCAAGCTTTTTCATTATTTATACTCCCTTGTTTCATCGTCTTCTTTGTTTTGTTCTCTTCTGTGTTGTTCGGTTTTTTTTTTGGTTCGCCATACATAGGAAGGTTGAGTGGGAAGGTTGCTTCGCTACTATTGTTCTCCTTTGATGTATGCGATGCTTTATTTGACGGCTGCATTTTCTTCTTAATTGAATGATGTACACTGCGTTGTATTCTTTTATTTGTTCATATCATAATAAACAGTTTAAAAAATAGTGTGAAAATAAAACAAAAACTATTACAGAGCAAAGCAAAGCATTAGCAAAAAAAAAAAAAAAACTCCCTTATATCTGTACACCAATTAATATCAATTGATATGAAAACATTTTATTTAATTATGACTCAATTCCATGTCATAATCCTCTTTTTGTTCACATCAAATAATTCACAGAGAACGCAATAATTTAGTGAATAATGTATGGCATTTATATTGGAAAAAAACTTTATTTACACTGCATAATCAATTTGCATAGATTCATGTTATAGCAATGATATAAACATACAGCCACTATGATAAACATACCCTATATTCTAGATATGCTATACAGTCTTAAAGGGGCCAGCTTTACAAAATTGATGACCTATTTCTCAGAATAGCCAATCAATATTAGATCAGCTGGCGAACAGCTATTTAAAAGGCCATGGTGCGTGTACAAGTACAGCAGCCCCTTCAATGTTTACCTTTGTTTACTGATTTAATATCGACCTGAGGATAGGTCATAAATATGATAAGATTGAACAACCCCTTTAATTTGTCATATCATACATTACAAAGGTCTTCTAAAGTATTTTATATAAATTTTCATGTTCACATATAGAGCAACTTCAGCCATCATTTATTACTTTGTCGGATTCCATTGTCAAAATGGCTTATAATTGTAGAATTAGGATGAATCTGCATCTTGAATGTTTTATACCATAGGTGTAGCTTACTTCTGTTTTGTCACATAAAGGGTTCTTGGGAGTTAAAAAAATAAATGCAACATCATTGCCCTTACCAAATATATGGGATCTATAAAGGTGGAAAATCGAAAATAAATATTTGCATTAAACAGTAACTACATCCACCAGCAAAATAAATTGTCCACAGAGATTGATGAAGTGCCATGGCTTCTTCACTGCAGTGTCCAACATGGTACTGTATTTGTATGTACATTTGTATGTGAAACTGTAGCTCAACCCTATTCAGGTAAATAAAGATGGGTTGTGTTAGCTGCACTACCAGACACAGATGCATGGACAAGAACAGCACCATATTCATTACTGCGCCGGACTTGTGCCATGCATGTACCCATTTTGTTTATTGAATATGTGTGTGAGCTGTAAGGTAGGGTTTAGGATTTAGGGTTTAGGCAGTTATGGGTTAAATGGGTACTCTGGTGGAAAACATTTATTTATTTTTTTTAAATCAACTGGTGCCAGAAAGTTAAACAGATTTGTAAATTACTTAAAATTACTATTCAAACAATCTTAATCCTTCTAGTACTTATCAGCTGCTGTATACTACAGAGGAAGTTGTATATTCTTTTCAATCTGACCACAGTGCTCTCTGCTGACACCTCTGTTCGTATCAGGTACTGTCCAGAGCAGGAGAGGTTTGCTATGGGGATTTGCTTGTACTCTGGACTGTTCTTTACATGGACAGAGATGTCAGCAGAGAGCACTGTGGTCAGCCTGTAAAGAGGAACTCAACTTCCTGTGGAGCATACAGCAGCTAATAAGTAATGGAAGGATTAAGATTTTTTTAATAGAAGTCATTTACAAATCGGTTTAACTTTCTGGAACCAGCTGATTTGAACAAAATGGTTTTGCACCGGAGTACCCCTTTAACACTAGATTGGTGTAGCTTGTCTAGCTGGTTATAAGCCAGACATTATAATTTTTCTTGATTGTATTACATTTAGCTTCTGAATATTGTGAGAATAAACAATATTTTATTAAAGGAAGAGTCAACGTTAGGCAAAGTAAATAGGCGTTGTATATATAGGCTTTGTATGCTTCTTCAGATTAAAGTGTATCGGGTAAATCCTGATGCTTT
This sequence comes from Hyla sarda, assembly GCF_029499605.1. Classification (NCBI taxonomy): domain Eukaryota; kingdom Metazoa; phylum Chordata; class Amphibia; order Anura; family Hylidae; genus Hyla; species Hyla sarda. The sequence continues at coordinate 224,221,958 of NC_079189.1, forward strand.
AGTAAAAAGAATTTTACTTTACAAACCTCCAGACCACATGTGTTCAGTCCATGACAACAATTAGCTGAGTTTGTAGCATAAGAGATCATTAAAAAAGTACAACAACAAATAAAGTGTTTTGGGTCATATTGTATAAAACTGTGTTGCTTCGGAACTTTATAGTTATATGATTGAACATGTTGAAGATTTGGAATTACCACCCCCTCCACCAGTTCCGGCAGCAGCAGCTATAAGGAGAAAAGACAGAATTCAAGACTTAGATGTAGGCTTCAGCAACCTGTTTTATCCTATGGACAGGTTTTTACATGTCACTTGACCAAACTTCCGAAACACAATTTTGGATTAAGAGGTCTCCAACTTCCTATGACCTACTGTTTGCGGAATGATAGTCCAGGCTGTAACATATTGGACATACACTACCTTACAAAAGAATATGCTGTGTCAGCTCGGGCAGCCAGGGACAGCTGACTGAAAATACATTGATTAAATAACTAAAGTGACTTTGGCAAAAGAGGATTTGAAAGATTATGGATTAAGGCTAATATCATTAAATATATTGTGTGGGACCGGGAAACCAAAGTAAGAGGTAACACTGATACGATACTGTGGTTAAGGCTTTGTTCACACCACAATTTGTGGCTCTGAGGCACAGAGATTTTGAAAAACTGTCAAAATGACATGTCCATGCTTGGACAAGTACAGGCCTCCTTCATTTCAAAGGTCCCAGTCTAATCAGCTAGTGACCATGTTTGGGTCATTTTTCGAGCATATACAAGTTTTGGCTCGGACTAAGAAGCATGGTTCACAGCACTCAGATACATTGAAAAAAATGACCTGAACGTAGTCACTAGCTGACCATGATCAGGCCACTGAAATGAATGGGACCTGTGCCTTTCCGAGCACGGATATCATAAGGTCATTTTGACAGTTCACCTCAGAGGCACAAATCGTGGTGTGAACTCTGCCCTAGTGAGATCATTGCTAACTTATTAGCAGATATAGTACAACTAATTTCTCTTACTGGTAAATGTTTTAGAGTAAAATTAGTTAATAGTCACCTTAACAAAAATAAATGACAATTTCCATTATCATGGGCAATATCATCATTTTGAGAATCAATGGAACTGATCCAGCATTCAGCACTAGTAAATGAGTCCATTTGTGTAAGGACTGTGGTGTCAGACAGGAATGTTCCAAACATTTTATGGAAAACAATTTTCTAAACATTTTTATCCAACCTTTCTTTGCTGCAAGTTCATCCTCCTTTTTCTTCTTTTCATCTTCAATTGCCTTCATTTTGGCCTCATACTCATCTTGCAGAGCCTTCCATTCTTTCCTGTTATTCATCAAACCATCCAACATTGGCTGAATTTCTTCATGGAAGCGAGAAAACTCCTATAGGTGATAGAATATTTTTTAGTATTTATCCAGAATATTCATGCAATGTTGAAGTTGGGTTTCAGTATTTCGATCATTGCTTAATGGGGTACTCCGCTGGAAAACATTTTTTTTAAATCAACTGGTGCCAGAAAGTTAAACAGATTTGCAAATTACTTCAATTAAAAAATCTTAATCCTACCAGTACTTCTCAGATGCTGTATGATCCACAGGAAGTTCTTTTCTTTTTAGAATTTCCTTTCTGTCTGACCACAGTGTTCTCTGCTGACACCTCTGTCCATTTTAGGAACTGTCCAGAGTAGGAGCAAATCCCCATAGAAAACCTATCCTGCTCTGGACAGTTCCTGACATGGACAGAGGTGTCAGCAGAGAGCACTGTGGTCAGGCAGAAATTCAAAAAGAAAAGAACTTCTTGTGGATCATAACAGCAGCTGATAAGTAATGGAAGGATTTTGATTTTTTAATAGAAGTAATTTACAAATCTGTTCAACTTTCTGGCACCAATTGATTTAAAACATTTTTTTCCAGTGGAGTACCCCTTTAAAGAGGTTTCCTAGGACCTTACATTGATGACCTCTCCTTACAGACCTTGAGAGTCCCACTACCCAAAATTAAGCTCGTGCGAGCAGGGCCCTTACTTCTCCTGTTTGAATATTTAGTGTGTAATATTGTCATGTCTGATACTTGACTTTATTTGTACCCCAAAAATTGTTAAGTGCTGTGGAATCTGTTGGCGCTATGTAAATAAAATTATTATTATTTGTATTATTTATGCTGGAAAAAGGATCCCATTACTTGGGGATCATAGAGGTTTAGTCAAGGTTTTAGTTTTTATTTGATGGGGGGGAAAAAAATCTGTATGATGTGCTATTCTTGCCATAAAAATGATGAAAGCCCAGAAAAAGGCACTGAGCAGTGTGTTGTTTTTGCCCATAGCGTGCGTACTCCCTATCACTAATTGTACAGCACAATTTGTTTCATTCCAGCACAGCTGCATTTATGCATTTCATTAATCTAATTTGGTGACCCACAGAAAGTTACATAGCTTAATGCATGGAAGGAAGTCAGTCTTGGGTCAGCTGACTTCCTGTGAACTAAATAACATCATCACCATTAAATAGCTACTGCTAGCTCACAAACCCCCCAACTCCTGGCTTTATCTGTATACTGCTGCTGCTATCTATATAGAAGTTCAGGATATATAGTAGATATACATATATTAAGAGGCAGTGTATACACATTGCACTTCTTGATGTGTTTTTTCAGTTTTTGCCATAATTTTCCCAGCATTGTAACAAAAAAGATGCTATTTAACCACAACTGTGCAAATCAAGATAAGAATTTGTCATTTTTACTGCAATCTTCGAAAATTGCAGCATAAACGACGTGAACAATGTAGCAAAAATTCAACACGCAAACATAGTCTAAATACTGCACATCTTCAAAAAGACCTTAATTGTGATTATAGGTCAAATCACTTTTATTTCATGGCTATATTTCTCTATATAATGCTTTGAATGAGAAAACATATCAATAACTGCAGATAATGTAAACTGACCTCAACCCACTTATGATTCTAATGAGTTCATCATGCTGAACACTAGCAGCTAGGAGCCTAATTATAAGACCAGGTGCAGTGATCAAATGCCACACCCAATCTCTCTGCAGAGCCATAGGATTTATAGGAAATTTTGGCTGCATTACGGAACTGTTTCAGTAATGGATTTACAATGAATATGGAGCCTAGCCCATACCTGGCACATGAGCTAAAGCAGGTAAGCACATTATTTTCTACATTATTCTCAAATAGTAGCCTATGCTGCATTATATACACACACAAACATACATAAATAAATAAAAATAAGTCCTAGACTGCTTCTTTAAGGAGTAAAAAAAATACCTTGCAGATATACACCAACTTCTCAGATGCTGTATGATCCACAGGAAGTTCTTTTCTTTTTAGAATTTCCTTTCTGTCTGACCACAGTGTTCTCTGCTGACACCTCTGTCCATTTTAGGAATTGTCCAGAGTAGGAGCAAATCCCCATAGAAAACCTATCCTGCTCTGGACAGTTCCTGACATGGACAGAGGTGTCAGCAGAGAGCACTGTGGTCAGGCAGAAAGGAAATTCAAAAAGAAAAGAACTTCTTGTAACTTCTTGTGGATCATAACAGCAGCTGATAAGTAATGGAAGGATTACGATTTTTTAATAGAAGTAATTTACAAATCTGTTCAACTTTCTGGCACCAATTGATTTTATTTCCAGTGGAGTACCCCTTTAAAGAGGTTTCCTAGGACCTTACATTGATGACCTCTCCTTACGGACCTTGAGAGTCCCACTACCCAAAATTAAGCTCTTCCGAGCAGGGCCCTCACTTCTCCTGTTTGAATATTTAGTGTGTAATATTGTCATGTCTGATACTTGACTTTATTTGTACCCCAAAAAAGTGCTATGGAATCTGTTGACGCTATGTAAATAAAATTATTATTATTTTGTATTATTTATGCTGGAAAAAGGATCCCATTGACTTGGGGATCATAGAGGTTTAGTCAAGGTTTTAGTTTTTATTTGATGGGAAAAAAAAATCTGTATGATGTGCTATTCTTGCCATAAAAATGATGAAAGCCCAGAAAAAGGCACTGAGCAGTGTGTTGTTTTTGCCCATAGCGTGCGTACTCCCTATCACTAATTGTACAGCGCCATTTGTTTCATTCCAGCACAGCTGCATTTATGCATTTCATTAATCTAATTTGGTCATGTGACCCACAGAAAGTTACATAGCTTAATGCATGGAAGGAAGTCAGTCTTGGGTCAGCTGACTTCCTGTGAACTAAATAACATCATCACCATTAAATAGCTACTGCTAGCTCACAAACCCCCCAACTCCTGGCTTTATCTGTATACTGCTGCTGCTATCTATATAGAAGTTCAGGATACCATATATACTCGAGTATAAGCCTAGTTTTTCAGCACGATTTTTCGTGCTAAAAACGCCCCCCTCGGCTTATACTTGAGTGAACTCTCCGCCTGTCAATCCCTTCTCAGTGGTCTTCAATCTGCGGACCTCCAGATGTTGCAAAACTACAGCTCCCAGCATGCCCGGACAGCCATCGGCATGCTGGGAGTTGTAGTTTTGAAACATCTGGAGGTCCGCAGGTTGTAGACCACTGCGGCCTTCGTCATCATCCAGACCCCCCTTTAGTTTTCTACTCACCTCCCCTCGGTGGGAAGGGTGAGCTGGTCTGTGACGTCCCTGCGCATGAACGTCCCTGTGCGTCGTCGTCAAGGCAACATCACTACTCCGGAGCGGAGAAGAGGGCATCCCAGTGAAGATGGACAGCCTGGAACGACTAACCCTCTCCACCGGATGGTCCCTGCAGCATAGATGGCCCAGAAGAGCTCACCCTTCCTTCCCACCGAGGGGAGATGAGTAGAAAACTAAAGGGGGGTCTGGATGATGATGAAGGCCTCAGGGGTCTTCAACCTGCGGACCTCCAGAGGTTTCAAAACTACAACTCCCAGCATGCCCGGACAGCCATCGGCTGTCCGGGCATGCTGGGAGTTGTAGTTTTGCAACATTTGGAGGTCCGCAGATGTTGAAGACCACTGATGAAGGGATTAACAGGCGGTGATGATGTATTTGCCACCCTAGGCTTATAGTCGAGTCAATAACTTTTCCTGGGTTTTTGGGTTGAAATTAGGGGTCTCGGCTTATATTCGGGTCGGCTTATAGTCGAGTATATATGGTATATAGTAGATATACATATATTAAGAGGCAGTGTATACACATTGCACTTCTTGATGTGTTTTTTCAGTTTTTGCCATAATTTTCCCAGCATTGTAACAAAAAAGATGCTATTTAACCACAACTGTGCAAATCAAGATAAGAATTTGTCATTTTTACTGCAATCTTCGAAAATTGCAGCATAAACGACGTGAACAATGTAGCAAAAATTCAACACGCAAACATAGTCTAAATATTGCACATCTTCAAAAAGACCTTAATTGTGATTATAGGTCAAATCACTTTTATTTCATGGCTATATTTTAATATATAATGCTTTGAATGAGAAAACATATCAATAACTGCAGATAATGTAAACTGACCTCAACCCACTTATGATTCTAATGAGTTCATCATGCTGAACGCTAGCAGCTAGGAGCCTAATTATAAGACCAGGTGCAGTGATCAAATGCCACACCCAATCTCTCTGCAGAGCCATAGGATTTATAGGAAATTTAGGCTGCATTACGGAACTGTTTCAGTACTGGATTTACAATGAATATGGAGCCTAGCCCATGCCTGGCATATCAGCTAAAGCAGGTAAGCACATTATTTTCTACATTATTCTCAAATAGTAGCCTATGCTAAATTATATACACACAAACATAAATAAATAAATAAATAAATAAATAAATAAAAAATAAGTCCTCGACTGCTTCTTTAAGAAGTAAAAAAATACCTTGCAGATATACACCAATGGGGTAGATTTATCAAAATATTTGTAGAGGAAAAGTGGTGCAGTTGTCCATAGCAACCAATCAGATTGCTTGGATATGGGAAACTGCACCACTCTTCCTCTACACAGGTTTTGATAAATCTCTCCCAATATTCTTCTGAAAGGGTTTAAAGGCAGGCTAATATGAAAAGACATGACCTCCATTCAGATATATGTTCCTCTTATCAGTTAATTACTCACTTTATATACAAACGTGCAGACAAAGTCAATAAAACCGCACTGGAGCTTTGGCAGTTCTGCAGCTTTATTTCTATCCATCATTGGCTGTAATTGGAATAACAGATTATATATTAAGAAATAATCAGACATTATTGGCATATTATTAGAAATAATTACTTGTCAGGAAAATTATTTTCACAGATGCATACAAATTCTCTATTAGACTCTAAGCACCGTAGCATTCCTAATTTAATGTGAAGTGTATCTCACACAATCTAACGGACATTAAGTAGCAGTACTAGATACTAGTTATATAGATAGATGACTGCCTTGCATGTTTTAACAACCTCATCAGGTTTTGCATATCAATAATGGTCATGTAAATTCTTATGTAAATTTAAAGCCATAAAAATTCACCCTCACCTATTGTAGTTTTATTATAATGAATAAAAATTACTAGACTGGGTTAGAAAAAAAATTACCTAAGCACTACTCACCTCCCTGATTCCCTACTGTGGCCCTTTTTAAACAAGAATTATCCTGATAGACATCTGATATAAGGGAAAACTTACAGGGCTATAGTTAGAGATGAGCTAATTTCTGAAAAATTCGATTTGACCGATTTGCCGAATTTTCGGTCCAGATTTATTGATGGCGAACGGCTAATTCTGGCTCAATAGGGGTGTAGAACACTTTGCCTTGTCCTAACATGCATAGGGAGTGTGCTGTGTTAGTGAAATAATACTGTTATTCAGTATGACATGCAGATTACAGGTATCGCTATTAGAATCACTGCCGCAGAGCGTCTAGATGTAATTTTTATTTAATTTAATTTGAATCCACCTGTTCCAGCCCCTGCCTCTCAGAGCCCCCCTGACTGTGAAAGTGCGAATGCTTCATTTAATCAGTTATGGTTCACTGTTATAGCTCCAAGCTGTTTCATTGGATTCTAGTGATAATTCCACAGGTAATATGACAGGGATGACCATAGGGCCTCAGTCTTGAAAAGATTAAATCAATTTTTTTAAATTTAAATGTAAGATTTATATTAGATTCCCAAGTTTAATGTCCCGGTGTTTACTTTGAACTAATACTGTATGACCACAAAACCCAATCTAACAAGGAGTGACATGGCGGCACAAAGACAGAGCCTAGAGGTGTTAGCAGCATGAGGAGACCATAATCTGGCAGAATGACACATCCTGGAATTGGCAGCAGCAAAGGAGACCATATGGTGGCTGAATGACACAGCCTGGAGTTGGCGGCAGCATGAGGCCTCACAATCCCTAAGATTCTAAGATAAATTTTCAAACTTAAATTGAAGAATGATGGTAGCTAGTGCTACCATAAACATTTTTAGGTAATGTCCCAGGCCCAGCAGCATGAGTAAACCATACAGTGGCTGAATGACACAGCCTAGAGCTGGTGGCAGCATGAGGAGACTATAGGGCTTCACAATCCCTAAGATTAAAATATGAATTTTAAAATTTAAATGGAAGATTTATGGTAGCTAGTGCTACCATAAAAATGTTTAGGTAATGTCCCAGGGTCAGCAGCATGAGTAAACCATATAGTGGCTAAATGACACAGACTGGAGGTGATGGAAACATAAGGAGGCCATATAGTGGCTGAATGGCACAGCCTGGAGTTGGTGGCAGCATAAGGAGACAGTATAATGGCTGAATGACACAAACTGGAGGTGGCGGAAGCATGAGGAGACCATATAGTGGCTGAATGAAACAGCCTGGAGTTTGTGGCAGCATGAGGAGACCATATAGTGGCTGAATGACACAGCCTGGAAGTGGCAGAAGCATGAGGAGACCATATAGTGGCTGAATGTCACAGCCTGGAGTTCGCGGCAGCATGAGTAGAACATATAGTGGCTAAATGACACAGCGTGGAGGTGGCAGCAGCATGAGGAGGCCATATAGTGGATGATTAGCACAGCCTGGAGTTGGCGGCAGCATGACTAGAACATATAGTGGCTGAATGACACAGCCTGGAGGTGGCGGAAGCATGAGGAGACCATACAGTGACTAAATGGCACAGCCTGGAGTTTGCGTCAGAAAGAGTAGACCATATAGTGGCTGAATGACACAGCCTGGAGGTGGTGGCAGCATGAGGAGACCATATAGTGGCTGAATGGCACAGCCTGGAGTTGGCAGCAGCATGAGTAGAACATATAGTGGCTGAATGACACGGCGTGGAGGTGGTGGAAGCATGAGGAGAACATATAGTGGCTTAAAGACACAGCCTGGAGTTTGTGGCAGCAAGAGTAGACCATATAGTGGCTGAATGACACAGCCTGGAGGTGGCGGCAGCATGAGGAGACAATATAGTGGCTGAATGGCAAAGCCTGGAGTTAGCAGCAGCATGAGTAGAACATATAGTGGCTGAATGACACGGCGTGGAGGTGGGGGCAGCATGAGGAGACCATATAGTGGCTGAATGGCACAGCCTGGAGTTGGCAGCAACATGAGGAGACCATATAGTGGCTGAATGACACAGCCTGAATGTAGCGGAAGCATGAGGAGACCCTATAGTGGCTGGATGGCACAGCCTGGAGTTTGCAGCAGCATGAGGAGACCATATAGTGGCTGAATAACACAACCTGGAGGTGGTGGCAGCATGAGGAGACCATATAGTGGCTGAATGACACAGCCTGGAGTTTGTGGCAGCTTGAAGGGAACATCTAGTGGCTGAATGACACAGCTTGGAGGTGGTGGCAGCATGAAGAGACCATATAGTGGCTGAATGGCACAGCCTGGAGTTTGCGGCAGCATAAGGAGACCATATAGTGGCTGAATGACACAGCCTGGAGTTTGCGGCAGCATGAGGAGACCATATAGTGGCTGAACAGCACAGCCTGGAGTTGGCAGCAGCATGAGTAAAACATATAGTGGCTGAATGACACAGCGTGGAGGTGGCGGTAGCATGAGGAGAACATATAGTGGCTGAATGACACAGCCTGGAATTTTCGGCAGTAAGAGTAGACCATATAGTAGCTGAATGACACAGCCTGGAGGTGGCGGCAGCATGAGGAGACAATATAGTGGCTGAACAGCACAGCCTGGAGTTGGGATCAGCATGAGTAGAACATATAGTGGCTGAATGACACAGCGTGGAGGTGGCGGTAGCATGAGGAGAACATATAGTGGCTGAATGACACAGCCTGGAATTTGCGGCAGAAAGAGTAGACCATATAGTGGCTGAATGACACAGCCTGGAGGTGGTGGCAGCATGAGGAGACCATATAGTGGCTGAATGGCACAGCCTGGAGTTGGCAGCAGCATGAGTAGAACATATAGTGGCTGAATGACACGGCGTGGAGGTGGTGGAAGCATGAGGAGAACATATAGTGGCTGAATGACACAGCCTGGAGTTTGTGGCAGCAAGAGTAGACCATATAGTGGCTGAATGACACAGCCTGGAGGTGGCGGCAGCATGAGGAGACAATATAGTGGCTGAATGGCAAAGCCTGGAGTTAGCAGCAGCATGAGTAGAACATATAGTGGCTGAATGACACGGAGTGGAGGTGGGGGCAGCATGAGGAGACCATATAGTGGCTGAATGGCACAGCCTGGAGTTGGCAGCAGCATGAGGAGAAAACATAGTGGCTGAATGACACAGCCTGGAGTTTGCGGCAGCAAGAGGAGACCATATAGTGGCTGAATGACACAGCCTGAATGTAGCGGAAGCATGAGGAGACCCTATAGTGGCTGGATGGCACAGCCTGGAGTTTGCAGCAGCATGAGGAGACCATATAGTGGCTGAATAACACAACCTGGAGGTGGTGGCAGCATGAGGAGACCATATAGTGGCTGAATGACACAGCCTGGAGTTTGTGGCAGCTTAAAGGGAACATCTAGTGGCTGAATGACACAGCTTGGAGGTGGTGGCAGCATGAAGAGACCATATAGTGGCTGAATGGCACAGCCTGGAGTTTGCGGCAGCATAAGGAGACCATATAGTGGCTGAATGACACAGCCTGGAGTTGGCAGCAGCATGAGTAAAACATATAGTGGCTGAATGACACAGCGTGGAGGTGGCGGTAGCATGAGGAGAACATATAGTGGCTGAATGACACAGCCTGGAATTTTCGGCAGTAAGAGTAGACCATATAGTAGCTGAATGACACAGCCTGGAGGTGGCGGCAGCATGAGGAGACAATATAGTGGCTGAACAGCACAGCCTGGAGTTGGGATCAGCATGAGTAGAACATATAGTGGCTGAATGACACAGCGTGGAGGTGGCGGTAGCATGAGGAGAACATATAGTGGCTGAATGACACAGCCTGGAATTTGTGGCAGTAAGAGTAAACCATATAGTAGCTGAATCTGAATGACACAGCCTGGAGGTGGCAGCAGCATGAGGAGACAATATAGTGGCTGAATGGCACAGCCTGGAGTTGGCAGCAGCATGAGTAGAACATATTGTGGCTGAATGACATGGCGTGGAGGTGGCGGCATCATGAGTATACCATATAGTGGCAGAATGGCACAGCCTGGAGTTGGCGACAGCATGAGGAGAACATGTAGTGGCTGAATGACACAGCCTGGATGTAGCGGAAGCATGAGGAGACCCTATAGTGGCTGGATGGCACAGCCTGGAGTTTGCAGCAGCATGAGGAGACCATATAGTGGCTGAATAACACAACCTGGAGGTGGTGGCAGCATGAGGAGACCATATAGTGGCTGATGACACAGCCTGGAGTTTGTGGCAGCTTGAAGGGAACATCTAGTGGCTGAATGACACAGCTTGGAGGTGGTGGCAGCATGAAGAGACCATATAGTGGCTGAATGGCACAGCCTGGAGTTTGCGGCAGCATAAGGAGACCATATAGTGGCTGAATGACACAGCCTGGAGTTGGCAGCAGCATGAGTAAAACATATATAGGCTCAATGACACAGCGTGGAGGTGGCGGTAGCATGAGGAGAACATATAGTGGCTGAATGACACAGCCTGGAATTTTCGGCAGTAAGAGTAGACCATATAGTAGCTGAATGACACAGCCTGGAGGTGGCGGCAGCATGAGGAGACAATATAGTGGCTGAACAGCACAGCCTGGAGTTGGGATCAGCATGAGTAGAACATATAGTGGCTGAATGACACAGCGTGGAGGTGGCGGTAGCATGAGGAGAACATATAGTGGCTGAATGACACAGCCTGGAATTTGTGGCAGTAAGAGTAAACCATATAGTAGCTGAATCTGAATGACACAGCCTGGAGGTGGCAGCAGCATGAGGAGACAATATAGTGGCTGAATGGCACAGCCTGGAGTTGGCAGCAGCATGAGTAGAACATATTGTGGCTGAATGACATGGCGTGGAGGTGGCGGCATCATGAGTATACCATATAGTGGCAGAATGGCACAGCCTGGAGTTGGCGACAGCATGAGGAGAACATGTAGTGGCTGAATGACACAGCCTGGAGTTTGCGGCAGCATAAGGAGACCATATAGTGGCTGAATGACGCAGCCTGGAGTTTGCAGCAGCATGAGGAGACCATATAAAGACTGAATGACACAGTGTGGAGGTGGCGGCAGCAAGAGGAGACCATATAGTGGCTGAACAGCACAGCCTGGAGTTAGCGGCAGCATGAGTGGAAGATACAGTGGCTGAATGACATAGCTTGGAGGTGGCAGCAGCATGAGGAGACCATATAGTGACTGAATGGCACAACCTGGAGTTGGCGGCAGCATGATGAGAACATATAGTGGCTGACTGACACAGCCTGGAGTTTGCAGCAGCAAGAGGAAACAATATAGTGGCTGAATGACACAGCCTGAAGGTGTTGGAAGCATGAGGAGACCATATAGTAGCTGGATGACACAGCCTGGAGTTTTTAGCAGCATGAGGACACCATAAAGTGGCTGAATAACATGGCCTGGAGGTGGCGGAAGCATGAGGAGACCATATAGTGGCTGAATGACACAGCCTGGAGTTTGCCGCAGCATGAGGAGACCATATAGTGGCTGAATGACATAACCTGGAGGTGGCAGAAGCATGAGGAAACCATATAGTGGCTGAATGGCACAGCCTGGAGTTGGCAGCAGCATGAGTAGAACATATAGTGGCTGAATGAAACAGCGTTGAGGTGGCGGCATGAGGAGACCATATAGTGGCTGAATGGCCTAGTCTGGAGTTGGTGGCAGCATGAAAAGAACATATAGTGGCTGAATGACACAGCCTGGAGTTTGCGGCAGTAAAACAAGACCATTTAGTGGCTCAATGGCACAGCCTGGAATTGGTGGCAGCATGAGGAGAACATATAGTGGCTGAATGACACAGCATGGAGGTGGCAGCCACATGAGGAGACCATATAGTGGCTAATTGGCACAGCCTGGAGGTGGCGGCAGCAGCATCAGAATTCCTGAAAGTGACCAGGTGAAAAAATGGTGCGGTGGTGGCAATACCAGTACCCGGTGACAAAGGTGGGTGAAAAAAGGTCTGATGCGGAGAAATGTTTGCAACTGGGGAGCAGCGCCTTAAATCTGTTTGGCACTATACATATTTGTGAAGTGTTGGTGGGGCACCATGGTCAATCTACTCTGATGCATCAGGCTTTGGTGGGTGAAAATCCTGGCTGATCCATGCCTGATTCATCTTCACAAAGGTCAGTCTCTCCACATTTTTCATGGACAGACAAGTTCTCCTTGGGGTGACTATGGCCACCGTCGCACTAAACACCAGCTCTGATGGCACACTACTGGCTGGGCAGGACAGCTTTTCCAGGGCAAACTCTGCTAGTTGCGGTCACAAATCAAGTTTGGCTGCCCAGAAGTCCAGTGGATCTTCAAGGTGTGTTGGCATGGGCACGTCAAGGTATGCCACCACCTACTGGTTCAGGTCCTGCTCCAGGTCTACCTGCTGCTGCTGAGTTCCTTCACTATGCGGGTGAAGAAAGCTACTCATCAGCGACTGTAAACTCAGGCTGCTGTTGATGGAGCTGGCACTGCTCCTGCCACCCCACCCCTCCCCAGCAGCCATGGCAGTAGAAGGTGAGCGCAGAGGGCCCCAGAGTCAGACCTGCAAGTGGATGGACGATGGTGCCGATAGGCATCGGCCAACTGACTATGTAGGATGGCTCTGTAGTAGGTCAGTTTGTCCTCCCTCTCAGTGGGTGTAAAATAGGCCCCCATTTTGTGTCGATAGCAAGGGCCCAATAAGGTGGAGATCCAGAAGTCATCCCACTGCCGAATGGTGACAATTCGGCAGTCACTACGCAAGCAACTGAGCATGCGTCGTGCCATTTGTGCAAGTGACTCAGAAGGACTCCCTGCTTCCATCTCCACTGCATACCGCCACGGTGTGTCTGGGTCCTCTGGCTCGCCTTCCTCATAACCTTAAAGCTCATCTGGCTGCTCCTGCTCCTCCTCTCCTTTCAGATGACTAGAAAAACCGCTCATTTCGTGAAACCTAAACTGTGCTCCACTGTGCCCCTCCTCCAGTCCTGCCCCCACAGGGCTCATGTGGTCGTGAGATGTAGGCGCCACGTCTCCAGTGCCCTGACCAGCCCTCGTTTCCAACACCTGTTGTAGGAAATGAAGCAGTGGAATGACGTCATTCATCCCGTAATCCTGGAGACTGACTAATAATGTGGCTTCCTCAAAGGGCCTGAGCAAACGGCAGGTGTCATGTATGAGCTGCCACTGGTTGACATTGATGTTACACAGGGGAGACCCCTATCCACTTGGATCATCAAGAAATCGGTGATGGCTTTTCTCTGTTCGTATAGTTGGTCCAACATATGGAGGGTGGAATTCCAACGTGTGGCAACGTCGCAAATCAGACTATGTTGGGGGATACCGTTCTGATGCTGCAGCTCAAGGAGGGTGTGCTTTGCGGTGTACGAGTGGCTGAACTGCATGCAAAGATTCCGTCCCATTGTTAGGATGTCTTGCGAATGGGGGGAACACTTCAGGAATCGCTTGACAACTAGATTGAACACGTGTGCCATGCAGGGCACATGGCTCATCCTTCCTTGTCCCAGCGCAGACAAGATGTTCTTCCCGTTGTCAGTCACCATGGTTCCCAATTCCAGTTTTTGTGGAGTAAGCCATGCTCCAATTTCTTTCTGAATGATTTTTAGCAGTTCCTCCCCTGTGTGACTCCATTCGCCAAGGCAAACCATGTGAAGAACAGTGTGTCACTGCCGTGCCCTGCACACATGGTATGCTGAAGGGGCACTGGGACTTGTCCATGCAGTGGAGGATGATGAGGCATAGTCGCACACTGTCACATGACCAACAGCCTGAGAGTGTGGAGGATGAAGTGGCGTGACCTGTCCAAGTTGGTGTTGTGGCTGCGCAGGAACCACATTCACCCAGTGGGCTGTAAAGGACATGTATTGTCCCTGACCATAGTTAAATGGCTGAGGTGGTGGAGCCTTGGCTGGCTGAAAGAGGGAGCTGCGTGCCACTGGGTGATGCAGCAGGCTGGACCACCACATCGAAGCCATGGTTCTCCCAGGCCGCTTTATGGTAGCACAGCATATGTGGACGCAGGGCTGCGGTGCCAACATTGGGACCCTGCACACGCTTCACCTTCTGCAGATACATCTTGCATGTGGCTATGTTAACCTCCTCCGGATGCTTGATGAAAAACTGCCACACCACCGAGTAGCTGGTTTTCCCAACAGTCTGCACTAATTGACTGCTAATTGACTGTCCAAGTTGGTGTTGTGGCTGTGCAGGAACCACATTCACCCAGTGGGCTGTAAAGGACATGTATTGTCCCTGACCATAGTTACAGCTCCAGATGTCGACACTGCCGTGCACTTTGGTACACACCTACAGGCTCAAGGACTGGCCCACCTTCTCTTCCACAAAATTGTGCAGGGCTGGTACTGCCTTCTTCGTAAAGAAATGACGGCTTGGGAGTCTCCACCTCGGCTCAGCACAAGCCATCAGTTCGCTGAAAGGAGCAGAGTCCACCACTTGAAAAGGGAGGGACTGCTGCACCAGCAACTTAGACAGGAGCACATTCAGCTTTTGCGCCTTTGGATGAGTGGGCGCATATTGCTGTCTCTTGGACATGGCTTCGCTGATGGATTGCTGGCAGAATGACTGACTAAAAGTATGAGCATCTGGAGCGACAGAAGGAGGGTATGACACCCAGCTCCCTTCGGCTGAGGTGGTGGAGCCTTGGCTGGCTGAAAGAGGGAGCTGCGTGCCACTGGGTGATGCAGCAGGCTGGACCACCACATCGAAGCCATGGTTCTCCCAGGCCGCTTTATGGTAGCACAGCATATGTGGACGCAGGGCTGCGGTGCCAACATTGGGACCCTGCACACGCTTCACCTTCTGCCGATACATCTTGCATGTGGCTATGTTAACCTCCTCCGTATGCTTGATGAAAAACTGCCACACCACCGAGTAGCTGGTTTTCCCAACAGTCCGCACTAATTGACTGCTACTGCCACCGTCTCCAGGAACCCCTGTTCCACTACCTCCCAGGAAGGTAGGCTGCCGCGAAGCAGGTGGTCTCCCCCAGGCACATTTGGGTCCTGAACAGTACCTGCTTCAGGACCCTGAACCCTAGCAGCAATGCCTCCAACGTCACTCTCCTCCTCACTACTTGCCTGCCTAGCGGAGGAAGTGGCGGATGTCTCCACCACTTCTTGGCTGGGCAGTAGCTGCTGACTGTCCTTTATTAGATTTTCCTCACTGAATAGTGGAGCTGAACCCACAGCATAAGACACTTCTGTGGGGGAGGGAACAGCATAGGACAGAGGCAATGGGAGGACAGGGACTGCTCCCAGGCCATGCCAACTGAGGGTTGTGTCTGAGGAATCCACCAACTGTTGGGGGGTATAAGGTGTCACTTGTGATGAAGTGGATGACCATGTTAACTAATAGATGACGGCAGATGGGTTGCTGGTCGAGACACGACCGCTAGCTGATACAGGGAGATCAGGCCTCTTGCTGCGACTTCTGTTGCCACCTCGTCTCTAGACTGCTGCAACCTCTGCTTGCGCCTGATTTAGGCCTCTGCCACTCCTCTGTGCACGTCATGGCACTTCTCTGCCTGATATACTTAGTGCGTATATGAGGGTAGTACAATACATTTCACTACGCTTAACACAGTATTTGTCTAGAACAGCAGCAGGTGTGTACTTTTGGCTGGCCTTTTACAGTAACTAGGCTCTTGAGAATTTATCAGGAACAAAATGGTACAACACTTAGCTGTAAGTATGTGGTACAGGGCAGAAAAATTGTGCTACAGTACACTTAAAAAATTTTTTGTGTACAACATCAGTCGGTGACTACATTTGGCTGTCCTTTCACAGTATCTAGGTCCTTGAGACTTTATCAGGAACAAAATGGTACAACACTTAGATGTACGTATGTGGTATGCAATTATGAGGGCAGAAAAATGCGCTACAGTACGCTTAAAAAAGTTTTTGTGTACAACACTTGCCGGTGAGTACTTTTCGCTGTCTGTTCACAGTATCTAGGCCCTTGAGATTTCATCAGGAAAAAAATGGTTCAGTACTTAGATGTACCTATGTGGTATTAATTTATGAGGTCAGAAAAATGCGCTACAGTACGCTTAAAAATGTTTTTGTGCACAATATCAGCAGTAGACACCAGTGCTGCAGCACACAGTCGCTGTGTACTACAGCCAAAATTGCACTTTCTTAATCTCACTCCCTTCCCTATCAGTGCTTCTAGGCAGGAGGTGCTTGAGCTTAATCTCTGCTGTTCTTCTGTGCAACACACTGCTCTTTGATCCTCTCTATAATAGAATGCTGTAGACAGTGACTGGGAGGTGGATCGCTACAATAAGAATGCTTTTCTGTGACATGACAAACAAACTGTTCTCTGTCCAACAGAACGCTGACTTGACTACGAGGTAAATCGCTGCTGGAAAAAGTTTTTCTGTGTAAGACACAGGGCTGTGTGTCCCTATCTCTATGCAGTGTAAGGATAAAGTGACTGGCCGCAATATGGCTACCGATTATATAGGGCTGTGACATCACAGGGGTGACTAGCTGCTGATTGGCTGCTGGAAGAGACTGTATCCTGCATGTGATTCAGGGTCATCCCGCCTACCCTTGTTCCCGCTTTCCCAGGATTCCTTGCCCTATGTCCTCACATGTGGATCTGAGGAGACTGCATCCTGCATGTGATTCAGGGTCATCCCGCCTACCCTTGTTCCCGCTTTCCCAGGATTCCTTGCCCTATGTCCTCACATGTGGATCTGCCATTTTAGATGCACTGGAGCCTGGACCGCACTAAATGGAGTTTAATGAAGTGATTCGCACGATAGAATCGCAGCTATATTCGCATTCATTACAAATCAAATTTTTCATGAAATTCGGAAAAAATTTGGATTTGTCAAATTTGATTCGCTCATCTCTAGTTATAATGCATATAATTCTAATTGTAACATTAAAGGGGTAGTCCAGTGGTGAAAAACTTATCCCCTATCCTAAGGATAGGGGATAAGTTTGAGATCGCGGGGGGTCCGACCGCTGGGGCCCCCTGCTATCTCTCTGTACGGGGCCCCGGCTCTCCGCCCAGATAGCGGGTTTCGACCTCCGCACGAAGCGGCGGCCGACACGCCCCCTCAATACATCTCAATGGCAGAGCCGGAGATTGCCGAAGGCAGCGCTTCGGCTCTGCCATAGAGTTGTATTGAGGGGGCGTGTCGGCCACCGCCTCGTGCAGAGGTCAACACGCCCCCTTCCCGCGGGCTGTCGGGGCTCCGTACAGGAGATCGCAGGGGGCCCCAGCGGTCGGACCCCCCGCGATCTGCAACTTATCCCCTATCCTTAGGATAGGGGATAAGTTGCTCACCACTGAGTCACCACTGGACTACTCCTTTAAGGCTAGGTTCACATGGCTGTTTGCACCCGACCTGTTAAGGGTCTGATCGGCTCTTTTTTTTTTTAGCTGATCGGACCCTGAAACAGGTAGGATGCAAACGAATACTGCCGGGTCCTGACAGCCCCCATTCACTTGCATGGGGTCCGTCGGTTACCCGGTAATTTTACAGGATTTAACTCTGCTAAAATCCTGTCCTCATGGCTGGATTGTCGATGGAACTCCAAATAGTGGCGTATGATGGCAATCAGAACGAGGCCTTACCTTTTTAAACTCTGTTGCACCACTCCAGAGATATATACAATACGCCTAGTATGCAAATGATCTTGTTGGTGTACTGGGGGTGTTCCCCAGTCCCTTGTTGCACCATTTTGCTAATCTGCATCAGACCTGTGCTACACCCCCTTTACAAATATTGTTTTTCTTCTCTCCAGCATGTTGCCGATATGTGCTGTGTACGCGCCATTGCTATGGCCACCGTACAGGGGTCAAGTCCTAAAGTTTGGGAACTCACTAAAGGGCTGGTTCCTGCTGTGGAAAAAAAGTGCAGGAACTCCGTTCCAACGCATTCCTGCAGGACTTGAGCCCTGGCCCCATACCTGGAGAACTCATGCATGTCACAGCACATATCTGCTGCAAGCTGGAGAGAAGACATTTATGAAGGTGTAGCACAAGGCTAGTGAAGGCAGGTAAAACTGGGCTGGGGAAAGCCCCCAGTGCACACAGATGTTGATTTGAATATTAGAAGTAATTCCTGTATAGACTCTAAGACCCTATAGCTGTATGATTTTATAGGTAAGCTGCAAAACTATGTGGACATTTCAGTGTAGTTCATTTTGGTACCCCTGACTTTATTAGCTTGACTTTATTTTTGTAAATCTTTTAATATATCTTTTCATAAGACAACACTGAAGAAATGACACTCTGCTACAATGTAAAGTAGTGAGTGCACAGCCTGTATAACAGTGTATAATGTTGTGTCCCCTCAAAATAACTCAACACACAGCCATTAATGTCTACACCTTCGCAACAAAAGTGAGTACACCCATAAGAGAAAATGTCCAAATTGGGCCCAAATGTTCAATATTTTGTCACCATTATTTTCCAGCACTGCCTTAAGACTCCCAGAGCTGGTATATGTAAGAGACCTTGCGCTCCCCCACTTTAGGTCTGGAGACATGCTTAGCCAGTCCATCACCTTTACCCTCAGCTTCTTTAGCAAGGCAGTGGTCATCTTGGACAGTATTAAATGTCCTTAGTCTACTTGTCTACAGCAAACTGTTTGCAGGATTCCTTGTGCATCATCTTTAGAAGAGGCTTTCTTCTGGGACAACTACCATGCAAATTTGCCAGCGACCAGTATTAGAGAGGGAGAGAGCAATAACACCAAATCCATGACACCTGCTCCATATTCACACCTGAGACCTTGTAACACTAATTAGTCAAAATGTATATATGTTGTCCCTACCAGGGACTGAGGTGCCTTCTAAAATATAACTTTTAATGGTGTATTTAAAAAAATACCGATCCACAAACAAAAAATAATAAATAATTATAGTATCTTAAAGAAGTGATATTTACACACTATTGCGACTATTGAGACAAATGACGCGGTAGGTATAGCACCAGTGGTTAGGTACACACCATGCTATAGTATTGTAATCATAGATGATATGTTTACAATATCACATATAGTATTCAAATCCCATCCTGGATAGGATATTGACACTATCACATAGAGTATTCAACCAGTATTAATCGATATATTTTCCTTTCTCCCTCTCCCAACGCGTTTCCATGTAGGGGTTAGAGTATATAGTTATCCCCCACACTTCTTCAGGGGATTAGGTATATGGTTATAGCAGACTCTGGAGTCAAGTATCTCGTTAATATGTCACTGTGTATATCTCTTTAAAAGCAGATTTGTCAACTAATGACACCCAGAGAGTAACCACCATAGAGTAAACTGCGTCAACAAAAGCTCCGACTCTGTGATTAACTATCGCGTCCAGAGACCAGATAGGGCGTTTCTCACCATCCCGGTTAGTGCTGTCTACTGGATCAAATAAAGTGAGAGAGCCGGGCAATTCAATTGTTCAGGACAAAGTGCGTCTGAGTCGCTGCTGTGGCAGCGAGTACCGGAGCGGTGTCCGGGCTGTCTGCGTGTCAGGTGAACGGGATGGTGAGAGAGTAGAGACAGGAGAGAGTACAGAGGAGTACTATCAGACAGGAGAGAGCACAGAGGAGTACTATCAGACAGGAGGGATGGTGAGAAACGCCCTATCTGGTCTCTGGACGCGATAGTTAATCACAGAGTCGGAGCTTTTGTTGACGCAGTTTACTCTATGGTGGTTACTCTCTGGGTGTCATTAGTTGACAAATCTGCTTTTAAAGAGATATACACAGTGACATATTAACGAGATACTTGACTCCAGAGTCTGCTATAACCATATACCTAATCCCCTGAAGAAGTGTGGGGGATAACTATATACTCTAACCCCTACATGGAAACGCGTTGGGAGAGGGAGAAAGGAAAATATATCGATTAATACTGGTTGAATACTCTATGTGATAGTGTCAATATCCTATCCAGGATGGGATTTGAATACTATATGTGATATTGTAAACATATCATCTATGATTACAATACTATAGCATGGTGTGTACCTAACCACTGGTGCTATACCTACCGCGTCATTTGTCTCAATAGTCGCAATAGTGTGTAAATATCACTTCTTTAAGATACTATAATTATTTATTATTTTTTGTTTGTGGATCGGTATTTTTTTAAATACACCATTAAAAGTTATATTTTAGAAGGCACCTCAGTCCCTGGTAGGGACAACATATATACATTTTTTCTTGAATTGTTGCCGAGAGGAACTATGTACTAACCCGGGTTTATGTATGGCCAAACATTACATACATTAATATTTCAACACTAATTAGTCACATGACACCAGGGAGGGAAGATGGCTAATTTGGCTCAATTTGGATGCTTCCACTTAGGGGTGTACTCACTTTTGTTGCCAAGGTTTAGACATTAATGGCTTTGTGTTGAGTTATTTTGAGGGGACACAACATTAAACACTGTTATACCGGCTGTGCACTCACTACTTTACATTGTAGCAGAGGGTCATTTCTTCAGTGTTGTCACATGAAAAGATATAATAAAATATTTACAAAAATGTGTACTTACTTACGTAAGGTATTGCACATGTACATCAAAAGTGCTATCTATTTGATCTCAGAGCTTGGTAATAGTCAGTAACACAACTTCTTCATAATTATGGTGTATTTTCCATTTGCATTTGATAATAATGATTCTTTATTCACTCACAATTGGCTGCTGCTGAAGTACAGTTCTCTCCAGGTCACCTTGTTCCCAGAATTCAGCAGCAACTAAAAGAGCAACCTGTTAAATAAATATAAAATATTTTTTTTTTTAAGAAATACTCATTTTATAATCCATGTATAAAAATGATAGTTAAAGAGGACCCTCAAAACAAAGAATTACAGGAACCAGGGGCGGATCACACTGAGTTATAGGGCTTTATAATCCCCTTTGACTAATTCAGTGAATCCGTCAGGTGGGCTGGACTTTACTTTTATATTGGCTGTGTTCGGCTAAGCTCAGTGTAGTGACTGTATGGGACTTGCATATTTAATGAAGGGATGTGGCCTTGCATGCAAAGCAGGATCTCCATAGTGTGAACATAGCCTTAGCAAAAAAAAAACACAGGCTGCAACCATAAAAAAAAATAAACCTTTGTATTCTGAAAGTAGACAGCCTACCGGAAAAAAATGTCCAGACAGTATTATACGTGAGAGGTATACCTCAGAGATATAGGTCAGGGAATACTGGTGTATATCTCCATCTTATACACAGAAATACAAAGCAAAATATACAGCTTAAAACAATAGAGATTTCACCTTGCTCTGGACTTCCCATGGTTTTGTAATAGCAGATAAGTCACATGCTGTCATCATCATAGCCCTACAGCAGAAACACAATAGAAGTTATCCATTATGCTGTATTTATGCTGTACTTTGCAGCACTTCTCTCCAATAATTATATATACATTGACTGCTGGTCTTCTGTCATCTCCATAGAGCTCATAGTGTTAAACAGCTTAAAGGGGTACTCCGCCCCTGGCATCTTATCCCCTATCCAAAGGATAGGGCATAAGATGTTAGATCGCCGCGGTCCCGCTGCTGGGGACCCCGGGGATCCCCGCTGCGGCATCCCGCTATCATTACTGTGCAGAGCGAGTTCGCTCTGTGCGTAATGACGGGCGATACAGGGGCCCCTTTGGATAGGGGATAAGATGTCTTGGGGCGGAGTACCCCTTTAAATGGTTGACCTGTCCAGATGAAACTTGGAGATCAATGTATAATATAACTGTATGCAGCTAGCACCCTAGCCCCCCCAGGAAGAGCCAGGGTATTGTGTATGAAATAAGATCTATGTGTCTCTATATGCATATAGACAAAAATTGGATCACAGCATACATACATAATGATTTCTTTTCTTGTTGTTTCAAGTGACATGTATTCAATCCACTTCTGCTGGTCATCATAAGTCTTAGACTGGTCAACAATTTTCTGAAACATTGTTCTTTTCCTGTAAGGTGGAAAAAATATTTCTCCAGAGTTCACATATTTACGAGCATTGGCAACGGCAGTGTGAGAGAAGCCTAATCCTGATGTAGACGTGAGTGCTATGGTGCTGAAATGCTGCAACTCAATGATAGTAGGATGAGACTAGAAGAAGAATATATATAGTAGAGTGTTTTGGTGCCAGTATTAATAAGGCAATGAGCTCTGTGCTAGTATCCTTGCCTGAAATGGGTATTTCAACCTCAAGGTTTAACTTTATAAGAACTTTTTGTTTTAAAATTTTCTGCAACCAAAATGTGATTTTTAGGGGGTCGATAAAGCTTTTATATATTGATCAATAGAGCCACTTGTTAGTCATAACCATTCTGTCAAACAAGCAACAAAACAAAAAGTATGCACCATTAAAAGAACACAATGACCACTTTATCTGTATTCTACTCACTTGAAATAAAGAGCCAGATCTGTAGCTATTATTGCAATATCCATCAAGTGAATGACAAGCTCATGCTGTCTTCTGTTGAGATTCTGGTAAATGTTCATGGACTGCCATGAAGACAAAGTAGGTTATTTCACAGATCAATATATATATGTATATGTGTACAAGGGTTTGACTAGGTGAACGGTTTAAAGCCAAAGTAACGTCCATGCACATAGAGTATGTCATAACTCAAATGGGCACTGTCAGATACAAAAATATTATATGTTGTACATCTTGGCAACACATTAACCTTTCTAATACACTTCACAAGAAATTTTTATTTCCTTTTTATAGAAATCATGGCTTATACAATCATGGTTTTGTTCAAGCTGAAGCACAGGCATGAACAAAGTCCAGTAAGTGATGGTGGGCTGATAGGACAGGAGAGAGCACAGAGCAGTCCTATGAGACAGGAGAGAGCACAGAGGAGCGCTATCAGACAGGAGAGATCACAGAGGAGTACTATCAGACAGGAGAGAGCACAGAGGAGTGCTATCAGACAGGAGAGAGCACTGAGGAGTCCTATCAGACAGGAGAGAGCATAGAGGAGTCCTATCAGAAAGGAGAGAGCACAGAGGAGTGCTATCAGACAGGAGAGAGCACAGAGGAGTGCTATCAGACAGGAGAGAGCACAGAGGAGCGCTATCAGACAGGAGAAAGCACAGAGGAGTGCTATCAGACAGGATAGAGCACAGAAGAGCGCTATCAGACAGGAGAGAGCACAGAGGAGTACTATCAACAGGAGAGAGCACAGAGGAGTACTATCAGATAGGAGAGAGCACAGTGGAGTGCTATCAGACAGGAGAGAGCACAGAGGAGTACTATCAGACAGGAGAGAGTACAGAGGAGTACTATCAGACAGGAGAGAGCACAGAGGAGTACTATCAGACAGGAGAGAGCACAGAGGAGTCCTATCAGACAGGAGAGAGTACAGAGGAGTACTATCAGATAGGAGAGAACACAGTGGAGTGCTATCAGACAGGAGAGAGCACAGAGGAGTACTATCAGACAGGAGACAGTACAGAGGAGTACTATCAGACAGGAGAGAGCACAGAGGAGTACTATCAGACAGGAGACAGTACAGAGGAGTACTATCAGACAGGAGAGAGCACAGAGGAGTCCTATCAGACAGGAGACAGTACAGAGGAGTACTATCAGACAGGAGAGAGCAGAGGAGTACTATCAGACAGGAGACAGTACAGAGGAGTGATATCAGACAAGAGAGAGTACAAAGGAGTACTATTAGATAGGAGAGAGCACAAAGGAGTCCTATCAGACAGAGGAGAGCACAGAGAAGTGCTAGCCCACCCTCACTTACTTTGTTCATGCCTGTGCTCCAGCTTGGACAAAGCCATGATTTTATAAGCCATGATTTCTATAAAAAGGAAATAACATTTTCTTATGAAGTATATTAGAAAGGTTAATGTTTTGCCAAGATGTACAACATATAAAAAGTTTTTGAATCTGACAGTGCCCATTTAAAGTGGTTAGGGGAATTAACTAATATGATCTAAATTTTAGACAGTGCTAGATGTATAACAGTGTATAAAACTGGTGCATCTATAGATAGTCTAATCTAAGTATAGGCCAACTATTAAGGAGGAAAGAAGCAATCTGATTGGTTGCTATGGGCAACCTGCACAGGTTTGGATAAATCTTCACCAATATGCCTACATTTTAGAGCTTTTTTTGGACATGGAACCTTATTTTAAGCACCCTTTCCACTCCAATTTTCATGTCAATTTCCTGATAAGCTATGCCTCTGTGTCAGGTAAGGAGTATTTTATTGTTCTTTTTGGGACACTGGTGGGAATATTCAAAACTCAATTTGCATGTTTTTGTCTCAGCACACATTTTCTAAATAATTTTGCCCTGTTTGTAGCATTTGTGCAAAAGAGGGCATGGCCTCGGAAAGAAAGAACAGCCACTGGGATAGGGATTCAATTGTGCCAAATTTTTAAAAGTCTGTGCTAAAATTTTTTTTTTTAATTATATATATATATATATATATATATATATATATATATATATATATATACAGTCCTTAAAGGGGTGCTCCACCCGTAAATGGGATAAGATGTCTGATTTCAGGGGTCCGGTTGCTGGGTCCCCCTGCGATCTCCTGTGTGGCACCCTAATCATTCGGTGTGGCACCCTAGTCATCTGGACAGAGCAAATTAAGCTCCATTCTGGATGAGGGCAACCACAGTGGTTACGCCTCCTCCATTCATGTCTATGGAAGGAGATATGACGGCTCTATACTAGACATCACACCCATTCCCATAGACATGAATAGAGGGGGTGTGGTGTCACAAACACGGAAGCTTTGAGCTCAGAATGCCGCGGTGCCGGCCGAGAATGTGGGTGTTTCAGCAGCCGGACCAACCCCCCCCCCCCCACCCTACCCCCGCGTGATCAAACATCTTATACCTTATCCGTTGGATAGGGGATAAGGCATTCAGGAGCAGAATACCCCTTTAACTACACCCCCTCAGAGGTTGTGAAGATTGAACACACAGTGTAAGATATGCTGCCATTTTAAACAGCCTGAGTCACTGATAAAAAATCTGGCACAATCTTAGACTGCCTAATCTAAGGAAAATTTAGCAAGTCATTTGGATCCCAAATTCTGCCACAACAGCCATAGTTAATTTTGGACATCAAAGGGGTACTCTGGTGGGAATTTTTTTTTAATCAACTGGTGCCAGAAAGTTAAATATATTTGTAAATGACCTCTGTTAAAAAATCTTTACCCTTCCAGTACTTTTTAGCAGCTGTATGCTACAGAGGAAATTTTTTTTTTGTCTCTTCCACAGTGCTCTCTGCTGACACCTGATGCCCATATCAGGAACTGTCCAGAGCAGGAGAAAATCTCCATTGCAAACCTAGGCTGCTCTGGACAGTTCCTGATACGGGCATCAGGTGTCAGCAGAGAGCACTGTGGACAAGACAAAAAAAAAAAAAATTCCTCTGTAGCATACAGCTGCTAAAAAGTACTGGAAGGGTAAATATTTTTTAATAGAAGTCATTTACAAATCGCTGTTTTGGACTTTGGAATTTTTTTGCGCGTACGCCATTGGCCGTGCAGTTTATTTAATGATATATTTTTATAATTCGGACATTTACGCATGTGGCGATACCACATATGTTTATTTTTATTTTTATTTACACAGTTTTTTTATGGGAAAAGGGGGGTGATTCAAACTTTTAATAGGGAAGGGGTTAAATGATCTTTATTAACTTTTTTTCACTTTTTTTTTTGCAGTGTTATAGCTTCCACAGGGGGCTATAACACTACACACACTGATCTTTTACACTGTTCACTGCAAGCCATAGCTTTGCATTGATCAGTGTTATCAGCGGTTGATTGCTCAAGCCTGGATTTCAGGCGTGCAGCAATCAATCGCCGTTCGGACACGCAGGAGGCAGGTAAGACACCCTCCAGCTGCGTCCTAGCTGATCGGGACATCGCGATTTTATCGCGATGTTCCGATCAGCCCGACTGAGCTGCCGGGATGTTTCTATTTTCACTTTTAGACGCGGCGATCAACTTTGATCGCCGCGTCTAAAGAGTTAATGCCGGACATCGGCTGGAACGGCGATGTCCGGCATTAGCTACGGTCCCTGGCTGCTGATAGCAGCTGAGACCGTGCGGGTATGATGCGAGCTCAGCTCCTGTGTTCGCTTCATAACCCTCCTATGCCGCAGCGCCGTAAAAATTCTGCAGCAAGGGGTTAAAGAGATATTCCAGGAAAAACTTTTTTTTTTATATCAACTGGCTCCAGAAAGATAAACAGATTTGTAAATTACTTCTATTAAAAAATCTTAATCTTTCCAATAATTATCAGCTGCTGAAGTTGAGTTGTTCTTTTCTGTCTGACAACAGTGCTCTCTGCTGAAATTTCTGCTTGTCTCGGGAACTGCAAGAGGTTTGCTATGGGGATTTGCTTCTACTCTGGACAGTTCCCAAGACAGGTGTCATCAGAGAGCACTTAGACATAAATGAACAACTCAACTTCAGCAGCTCTTAAGTACTGAAAGGATTAAGATTTTTTAATAGAAGTAATTTACAAATCTGTTTAACTTTCTGGAGCCAGTTGATATATAAAAACATTTTTTTTTCCTGGATACTCCCTTTAAAACTAGCAAAATTGTGCTTTATGTTTCACCTTACAAATACAGTAATTTATTTGATCAATTATTCAAGTACACAGGTAAAAGCTGCTGCGGCTGAACTACAAGAACAAACAAAAGAATTACAGCAGTGCACTGCTAGCACTAAGACATATGTGTAATATAACACTTTTTTCATTGCAATACTGCTATAGAGAAAAATAAAGGTTCTTAGCTTATCATTTGGCCATACAGCTAAGGGCTAGCAGTGTGCTGCTGTAATTCTTTTTTTCTGCCATTAAAAAGTAATATGAGAATAAAAAAATGTGGGTTCTTAGAAGGTAAAGAGAAAAACTGAAAATTGTCTGGGCCATTATGGGGTTAAAGGGGGAACATTCGGACCACTGCTTTACAATAATGAAGCATAGTCTTATCACCTCATCTGCCAGTAGAAACTTTCCAAACTCTAAGTGATGTCTTTCCAAAATAGAGGATCCATGTAATCTTGCTAGGGGATGCTGAGATCTGAGGAAAAGAAATGGTTAATAAAACAAAAGACAACCAAGTACAATTAAATGCTAAGCCTCCTTAAAGCATATCTGTCATTTGAAAAAACTTATAAATATAATGTAGAAAATAACATTGGGGGAATTCATCATGGTCTACTCCCCGTGCAGGTTTAGAACACAAATGTCACAAGTGATTTTGACTAGGTATGAGCAAATCGAATCTGACGAATAAGAATTTGTTACGAATTTCATGAAAAATTTGATCCGTAGCGAATCTAAATATCGCCGCGATTTGATGAAACGAATTGCTTCATTAAACTCCATTTAGTGCAGTCCAGGCTCCAGTGCAGAACTGTGGGAAGGCGGGAACAAGGGTAGGCGGGATCAAAATGAATCACATGCAGCATGCAGCCTATCAGCAGCCGGCCCTTTGATGTCACAGCCCTATATAATTGGCAGCCATCACTGCAGCCAGCCATTTCAGCTTTTTATTGTAGAGAGAGCATTTTATTGCAGAGAGAGAGCAGTGTGTGTTGCACAGAAAAACATCTTTATAGGCAGTGATTCACCACAAGCCCAAACCACTGCAGAAAAGCACTGAAAGGGAAGGGAGAGAGAGAGAGAAAGTACCCTTTTAGGTGTACTACACAGCAACTCTGTACTGCTGCACTGGGGTGTACAACAACTCTAAAGCTAATAGGGGCCAGTTAGGGTGAGCACTAAAAGCCATAGTGACCTGCTTTTAGTGCCTAATACAGGTTGCGTAGCAGAGCGTATTGTCCTCTCATAAGTGTAACTTGTGCGTACATAGGTGGTGTACGATTTTTTTTTCCTGTCAAACTAATTTGGGCCAGTTACGGTGAAAGGCCAGCCAAAGCTAAACACTTGTTTTTGTAGCCTAATACAGTTTGTAGTGGAGCATATAGTCCATATAGTCCTGTTTTCGTAGCCTAATACAGTTTTAAGCGTAGTGGAGCGTATTGTCCTCCCCTCATAAGTGTAAACTGTATGTATACCTACGGGGTGTACGATTTTGTTCCTGTTAAAGTCATAAGGGCCTAGTTACTCTGAAAGGCCAGCCAAAACTACACACATGGTTTTTAGCCAAATAAAGTTTTAAGCAAAGTGTAGAGTATTGTCCTCCTCTCATAAGTGTATACAGTTTACACTTATGAGGGGAGGACAATACGCTCCACTATGCTTAAAACTGTATTAGGCTACAAAAACAAGTGTGTAGCTTAAGCTGGCCTTTCACGCAACTAGGCCCCTATGACTTTAACGAGAACAAAATCGTACACCTACGTGGTGTACGATTTTGTTCTCATAAGGGCCTAGTTACTCTGAAAGGCCAGACAAAACTACACACCTGCTTTTATAGCCAAATACAGTTTTAAGCATAGTGGAGCATATTATCCTCATCTCATAAGTGTAAACTGTACTTACACCTACATGGTGTACGATTTTGTTCCTGTTAAAGTCATAAGATCCTAGTTGATCTGAAAGGCCAGCCAAAACTACACACCTGCTTTTGTAGCCTAATACAGTTTTAAGCGTAGTGGAGTGTATTGTCCTCCTCTCATAAGTGTAAACTGTACTTACACCTACATGGTGTACGATTTTGTTCCTGTTAAAGTCATAAGGGGCTAGTTGCTGTGAAAGGCCAGCCAAAATTACACACCTGCTTTTACAGTCAAATACAGTTTAAACCCCTTAAGGACTCAGACAATTTTATTTTTACGTTTTAGTTTTTTCCTCCTTGCCTTCTAAAAATCATAACTCTTTTATATTTTCATCCACAGACTAGTATAGGTTTTTTTTTTTTTGCACGACCAGTTGTCCTTTGCAATGACATCACTCACTTTACCATAAAATGTATGGCGCAACCCAAAAAATTTTGGACGTTTAAAAAAAAAAATGTTTTTATGTTTACGCCATTCAACATACGGCAAAATTAACATTATATTTTAATAGTTCGGATATTTACGCACACGGCAATACCAAATATGTTTATTAAACTTTTTTTTTTAATACTTTTTGGGGGTAAAATGGGGAAAACCGACAATTTAAATCTTTATTGGGGGAGGGGATTTTTCTAATTTTTTTTACTTATATTTTTTTTACTTTTATTTTAACACTTTAATAGTCCCCATATGGGCATAGCACTGATCAGTGTTATCGGTCATCTTCTGCTCTGGTCTGCTCAATCTCAGACCAGATCCACTTCATCACAAGTGATATCTGACACCCCAGTCAACAGTCAGTGGGTTCCTCAGACACAACCCTTAGTTGGCATGGCCAGAGAGCAGTCCCTGTCCTCAAATTGCCTCTGTCCTATGCTGTTCACTCTCCTACAGAAGTATTGTATGTTGTGGGTTCAGATCCACTATTTAGTGAGGACGGTCAGCTGCTACTGACCACCCAAGAATTGGTGGAGATATCCACCACTTCATCCGCTAGGCGGGAAAGTAGTGATGAGGAGAGTGGCGTGGTAGATGATGTTGTGAGCGTTCAGGCTCCTGCAGCAGACACTGTTGAGGAACCTGAGGAGAACATCAGTGACGTGCAGACACAACTCCATGATGATGAAGCAGATCGCACTTGGGAGCCGGGTGCAGAAGGGGCTTCATCATCAGGAGAAGAGGGTTGCAGGTTGCCCGTGAGGACGCAGCTGAGCCAGCAAGGTGGTAGCTTGGTTGGGATTTAGCATGGTGGCAGAAGAGGGAAGTCTGGAGCCAAACATGCCCAGGGTAGACCACCTGCTTTGTGGCAGCCTACCTTCCCGGGAGGTAGTGGAAAAGGGTTCCGGGAGTCGGCTGCAGCAGCAGTCAATCAGTGCGGACTGTTGGGGGGAAAATCAGCTGCTTGGCGGTGTGGCAGCTTTTCATCAAGCATCCAGAGGAGGTTAACATGGCCACATGCATGATGTGTCGGCAGAAGGTGAAGTGTGGCCAGGGTCCCAATGTTGGCACCACGGCCCTGCGTCAACATATGCAGCATCATCATAAAGCAGCCTGGGAGAACCATGGCTCAAATGCGATGGTCCAGCCTGCTGCATCACCCAGTGGCACGCTGCTCCCTGTTTCAGCCAGCCAAGGCTCCACCATGAGTCAGTCATTCCGCCAGCAATCCCTCAGCGAAGCCATGTCCAAGAGACAACAGTATGCGCCCACTCATCCAACGGTGAAGAAGCTGAATGTGCTCCTGTCCAATTTGCTTGTACTGCAGTCCCTCCCTTTTCAAGTAGACACTCATGAGCAAGGGGGTGCACTGAGAGGCAGGGGCTGGGACAGGCGGTAGCTGGGACAGGTAGCTGGGACAGGCGGTAGCTCGCAGCGCACCGCCAGCTCGACTTTAAGATACAACTAGGAGCTTTTCCATAGTGTATACTGCAGCAATTATACCCTATTGGTTGCTGGCACATGACTTGCCTTCCAATGGGTCCTCAAAAAAGGATTTAAAGTTTGCTCATTCCAATTACCAGGCTCTGTCACTGTGCTGCTGTGCGGCAGTGATTCTATTAGCAATGCCTGTAATCTGCATGTCATACTGAATAACAGTATTATTTCACTACCCCAGCACACTCCCTATGCGTGTTACGACAAGGCAAAGTGTTCTACGCCCCTATTAAGACTCTCTGTAGCCCAGAAAGAGCCATTTTTAATAGCAATTCGCCATGAATAAATTGGAACCAAATTTTTTCGGCAAATTGGCCAAATCAAATTTTTTTTACATTTATTAATCTCAAATTTTGACTAATGTGGGACAAATTCATCAAATGTCGCATAACACTTGATAAATTTGTTGCATGGCCAAATCATGCTGCCAGTTGAGATGCTTGACAAATCACAAACCCCTGCAAAAACTCTTCTAAAGCAGTCCACAATGTGGTTATGATTCTGAAAAGCTCGCTGAAAGGTCACACAGAAACTGCGACAATTTATGAGACAAATTAAAAACTAAAAAGCAGGTTTCTGCCTCCATTGCGCAACGGTGACTATATATCTAAAGCTGGACCACCGATTTATGTAAGTGATATGTTGTTTTACTCAGGTTCACTCGCACTATAACCCTGGATCTTAAGTTTATTGCGCGTAAACTAGCTGTCAGTTTCCTTTTCATCATTAGACAATGAATTGAATGTTGATGCATCGGATGAAACCTAACAACTGCATGCGCAATAGGTACAAACATAAAGTACATTACTTACTTCATCTGGTAGAGATTATTAGTTCCTCTGTGGTCTATGTCATGACATAACCCTGCAGTAACCATGGCCATGGCTTCTAGATCTGTATAGTAGCGCTTTAATTTCCCAGTCTATAATGGAGGAAATAAGCATTAAACAAGAGTCTTGGGTGAGACTTAAATAGCCACCAAAACTACAATTTTCATTTTAATTTCTGCCACACTGCCAACTTGTTTTTCGACACTTTAAAAATAAAAAATAAAGTGTTTAGCAAGAGACTGAGGTAGTTACCCTGGCCCAAAAGATGGAATATAATTTATGCCATATATTGGGCCCAAATTTACACCTGTGAATAGCTGGCATGGATTTCCATTTATGGTGTGTGAACAGCAAAATGAAGCACATTTTTAAAAGCAAGCCTCTTAATAAATGTGTCCCATCTTTATCCAGCAAACTTCACTTTAAAGGGGTACTCCGGCACGGCCAGTGATTTGCTGAGCAGACCATCACTGAAATCCGTCTCCGATGGTGGGGGCATGACCGCACTGAGGACGGGTGAGTAGTCAGATCTTTTGCAATCAGAAACTTATCCCCTATCCTGTAGATAGGGAATACGTTTTATTTACCCAGAGTACCCCTTTAATACTGGCAATTAATGGAATGCCAATTTAATAATTGGTTCCAAAGCCCCAGAAATGACAATCCAAAATAGGAAAACTTGTAGAATGAAGAAAACCAAACATAAAATCTGGACAAATAAACCATGTCCTTACTTTTATTAGTTATAAGGAGCAACTGGAAGCTGGTAAAGAGGTATTCCAGCATTTTAAAACTTATTCTCTATCCACAGGATAGTATAGCACTCTGACCCAGCGCTCCATGCATTGTGAAGATTTGGGGCCCTATTCTTTAGATCAGACACTTAAAATGCGGAAATACCCCTTTTATCAATTTCTGGTAAAGTGGGCAGGGTCACATTATAATTTCCATCAAGACATTGTCATTTACACAGGGGGATGTTCGGTTGATGCCGATGAAGGATCAATTTAATACCTACATAAAAGAAGTGATCAGCCAATGAACGAGCATTTGCCTGTTGATTGTCTGATCTCTGAGTCTATTACACAGTCAATTAAGAAGTCCGTGCATTACTGTGCCATTACTATGCCAACGTGTACAGAGGACCTGAGTTCTACTGAGACACAGTGAGTAACTGTCACTCACTGTGTCTCTATTAAAAGTATATGTGCAGCAGTGGCGGCATGTAACAACTAAAGAACCCAGTGGCAGCTGTACTAATCAGCTCTGCCAAGCAGCTGTTTCAATACAGTGATGGCACCTGACATATGATATCAAGTGCATCTTAAATCGGTGCTGTATGTAACTTACAATGGCCTCTGAGAAGCGATTATAAGATGTAAAAATTGTATGTTATGTTAGTATGTTGGGTGACCACTGTATAGAAATTATATATAGAAAGTATTTTCATATAGAAAGTATACCTGTCGTTAACAAAAACTTTTGTAATATATATTGGTTAAAAATGTGTATATGCAGCTACTGCCTGTGTGTCTCTGTGAAGAGTCAAAATACAGGACAAGCAGGCTCTGTACACTGAGAACAAGCAGGGTTCTGTACATTGAGGACAAGCAGGGATCTGTGCACTAAGGACAAGGAGTGCTCTGTACACTGAGGACAAGCAAGACTCTGTGCACTGAGGACAAGCAGGGCTCTGTGCACTGAGGACAAGAAGGGCTCTGTACACTGAGGACAAGAAGGGCTCTGTACACTGAGGACAGGCAGGGCTCTGCACACTGAGGACAAGCAGGGCTCTGTACACTGAGGACAAGCAGGGCTCTGTACACTGAGGACAAGCAGGGCTCTGTGCAGTGAGGACAAGCAGGATTCTGTGCACTGAGGACAAGCAGGGCTCTGTACACCTAGGACAAGCAGGGCTCTGTACACTGAGGACAAGCAGGGTTCTGTACAATGAGGACAAGCAGGGCTCTGTGCACTGAGGACACGCAGGGCTCTGTGCACTGAGGACAAGCAGGGCTCTGTGCACTGAGGACAAGCAGGGCTCTGTGCACTGAGGACAAGCAGGGTTCTGTACACTGAGGACAAGCAGGGCTATTTACACTGAGGACAAGCAGGGCTCTGTACACTGAGGACAAGCAGGGCTCTGTACACTGAGGACAAGCAGGGCTCTGTACACTGAGGACAAGCATGGCTCTGTACACTGAGGACAAGCAAGGCTCTGTACACTGAGGACAAGCAGGGCTCTGTGCAGTGTGGTTCGGGGACATGCCCCCAGCTCACACACCAGGATGATTGACAAGCCAGGAGCCTGCACAGAGCCCTGCTTGTCCTGCCCTCACTTCCTTACACTTTAAAGGTTTATTCAGGCTATAAAAATTTAAGGCATATTCTCCAGAAGGGCACCTCCTGGTACCTCCACAGTCAGCTCCATGACATCCTCGACATCCTCTTGGTTATCACAATACTATTTTTAGCAGAGGTGAAAGGTATTGCAGCATTCTACCAAGCAGGTAAACAGGGCAACACTTCATCCTTGCACCACCACTACCAAAGTACAAGGTAGTTCCCTGACAGAGGATAGTCCATCAATTTTTACAGTCTGCATATCCCCCATTTCGATACAATAAAGAATGTAAACAAAAGAAAGACATACCATTAGAAGCGTGAACATAGTTTGTGCAACATTGAATCCATGGCGCCAGTTGTGGTAGGTAACTCTTCTATATCCCTTCTTCATTGCATACATAAACCTCACCAGTGCCTAAACAGAAAAAAAAACAATTATATCTAAGGTACCTGAGGTGGTCTAACTATAACATTAAAGGGGTTTTTCCATTATTAAAGGGAACCTGTCATCAGTTTCATGCTGGTCTGGACTGATAAATGTGGTCCAAGGTATACTACAAAACGCACCTTAATATCCCTCACAGTGTCTACTAACTGACCATAGAAAAAATGTATATAACTTTCTATACCATACTCCTCACAAATTACCTGAAAGCTGAGAAATTTGCAAACAAATGTGACACATTAGTGATGCTTTTTTACATCCAAAATTACTAATTGTGTATCAAAAAAAATTCCAGTATGTGCACATTATTCCATAAACATGTAAACCTCACACCCCCCTCTACCCTTGACTCTTTTCTAACATGCTGCCATAACCATAATGACAAGTGAGCCATTCATTAAAGAAGCACTCCGCTTTCAGCAGCCAATGGCCACCACTGATAGCTGCATGGAGCAATCTCTGCTGTCAACTATTTTTAACTGTTTAGATGTCACTGTAAGAACTAAAAGCACCATTTAACCTCTTTTAGGGCCCAGTGATTTTTCATTTTTGCACTTTTTTGTTTTTTCCTTGTCAAAATTTAAATTAAAAAATGTTCACCTACAGTTCGATATGAGGGATTGTTTTTTGTGCCACCAGTTGTAATTTCTAATGACATCCCTCATTTTTACCATTTAATCTGTGGTGAAACAGAAAAAAAGTTTATTTGTGGGGTAAAATTCACTTTTTGGGGCTTTCGTTTTTATGCAGTGCACTTTTTTTGGGTAAAAATTATTATCTTTATTTTGTAGGTTCATAAAATTACAACGATACCCAAGTTAGGCTGGGTTCACACTACGTTTTGTCCCATACGGGAGCGCATACGGCAGGGGGGAGCTAAAAGCTTGCGCTCCCGTATGTGACCGTATGCGCTCCCGTATGTCATTCATTTCAATGAGCCGACCGGAGTGAAACGTTCGGTCCGGTCAGCTCATTTTTGCGCCGTATGCGCTTTTACAACCGGACCTAAAACTGTGGTCAACCACGGTTTTAGGTCCGGTTGTAAAAGCGCATACGGCGCAAAAATGAGCCGACCGGACCGAACGTTTCACTCCGGTCGGCTCATTGAAATGAATGACATACGGGAGCGCATACGGTCACATACGGGAGCGCGAGCTTTTAGCTCCCCCCTGCCGTATGCGCTCCCGTATGGGACAAAACGTAGTGTGAACCCAGCCTTATATGGGTTTTGTTTTATTTTAATACTACTCTACAAAAATTAGTATGCTTAAAAGTGTTGTCTTATGACCCCTTTAACTTTTCTTTTATTTTACCACATACGGAAATGTATGAGGGCTCATTTTTTTTTGCAATAAGATCTTTAGTTATTATCAGTACCATTTTTGCCTTAAAGGGACTTTTTATTAATTTTTTTGTATATAAAGTGACCAAAAATATGCAATTCTGGATTTTTTTTTGACCATATGGTTTAATTAACATTATATTTTAATAGTTTGGACATTAACTTCTGCCTACATTTACGTACTACTGAGCCCTCATGTGACCAGCAACCATGAATATTCAAATCCAGCCAGCGAGCCTGCCTGTAGCGCGCAATTTAGCACAGATAGAATCCGATCTTCAGGGGCACCGGGTGACGGACTGCAGGTATGTATATTAGTCAGAGACCCTGTATTGGTCTCCTGTTCACCTGCACTATAACCTGGTGTATTGGGTTTAGTGTGCGTGAATAGGATAACCGTTTTCCTATAAATGGGCACAGTCAGGTACAATAACTTTTGATATGTTAAAAGTATGTTTTGTAATTGCTTTCATTCAAAAATTTTCAGTCCTGCAGTGTCCAGTGGTCAACTACATGTCATGGACACCATGAGTGATTGGCAGAGCGAAAATTCGCGAATGCGAAAATTAACATATGCGAAAATTAGCATATACAAAATTAGCATAAGCAAAAATTCGCGTATGCAAATTTTCGCATATGCGAAAATTCGCACAGTAGTATTAGAGTCTTCTTTACACCACACAAGCTGGAAGCAGAGAGGGATGATCACTGTGATGTGTACTGTGAAAAAAAAAAAAGAATATTCGTAATTACGAATATATAGTGCTATATTTGCGAATATTTGCGAATTCGCGAATATGCGATATTCGCGAATAAAATTCGCATTGTGAATATTCGCGAGCAACACTATAGATTGAGTCTTTCAGCTCGCTTAAGGAATCTTCTGATTAGGGATTCTTGTGATAAAGATCTGCCTAAAAAGGCAGAGAGCACTAAAACTTGAACCCTTAAAGTGGATGGGCTAAGACCCTTGTCAAGGCCATCCAGAAGAAAATGTAAAATTGCAGAAAGAGGAGGATGTGAGGTTACTACCTCTTTCGTAGAACACCATCGAAGGAAAATCTTCTTCATCCTAGAATAGACCTTGTTTGTAGACTCTGCTCTAGAGTGTTCAATGGTTCTCAAGACCTCTGCAGGAAGCCCACTACTTAGTAGGGTCCTGTCAATCTCCAAGCTGTCAGATTGAGTTTCCTCAGATCTAGGCAGGAGCCTGTGTTGTTAGACACAAGGTTCTGCACGTGGGGAAGCCTCCAATAACACCCCTGACTCATCCTCATGAGTTGGGTGAACCAGGACCTCTTGGGCCAGAATGGTATGATGGTAATCACTGAGGTCTGGTCTTGCCTGACTTTCATCAATACCTTCGGTATCATGGAAAGTGGAGGGGGTGTAGGCCAGCCTGAACCTCCATGGAATGAACAGAGTGTCTATCGCCACTGGATTGTTCTCTTTGTAAAGAGAGCAAAACTTGTTTACCTTGGGGTTCAGACAGTTGCCATGAGATGTATCTCTGGCATACCCCAGGTATGATCTCTAGACCTCTTAGTCTGAGGGCGGAGACTACCAGAGCCACCACCTTCGTAAAGGTGTGGGGAGCGGAAGTGATGCCAAAGGGCAGAACGGCAAACTGGAGATGCCTTACCATACCTTTTATGGAGACAGCAACCCTCAAGAATTTCCTGTGGGCAGGAAATATAGGAACATGAAGGTAAACATCCTTCAGGTCAATGGTTACCATGAGATCTTGAGGGTCCCGAATGCTGATGACAGAGCGGATGGTTTCCTTCCTGAACCGCTTTTTTCTTATGAAACAATTTAGATAGCAGAGATCTATGATCATACGCCAGTCGCCCGATGGTTTCGGCACCAGAAAGATTTGGGAATATACCCCTGAACCCCTCTGATCGGGGGGAACTTCCTCTAAAGCGTGTTTTCCTATGTAATGGAGGACAGAGTCCTCTAGAATAGCCTGCTTTGGCTGAGGAAGTAATTTTGTCAACACAAATTTTCTTGGAGGAGGGGACACGAACTCTATCTTGTATCTTGACTGGATGATGTCCGGTACCCAAGGATCTTGGATTTCTTTCATCCAAGTTGACAGAAATAAACTTAAACAACCTCCTACAGGAGGGGGATCAGTAGATGACTTCTCTGCTTGACAACTTAGAAGGGAAGGGAGAGGGAAAACGTTGGTGGATTCTAGAGGAGAGTCATAGCCGGCTTTGCGATCCTTCCCACGGCCGCGACCTCCCCCCGCTTCTGGTTGGTCTGATGTTTTTGGGATCTGGAAGGGCCCTGGTACTCCCCCCCCCCTGGATCTGCCCTTGCCGCAAAAGGACTGGACAGGTAAGGATTTGCCCTTTTGATCACCAAATCCCTCCATGATGCGGTCTAATTCGGACCCAAAAAGCCAATTGGGCTCAAAGGGAATACCGCACAAATTAAATTTGGAGGTATTATCCGCAACCCAGGGGCGTAACCATAAGGGGTGCCTACTAGCAGAGGAGAGCCCCATAGACTTAGCCGCAAGCTTGAGATGTTGCTGAGTTGACTCGCAGTCCACTCCAAGCAGCAGGGTCTTAAAGCTATCCAGGATATCTTCCCTGGCAATGTTACTCTCAATCTCAGACTGGATCCGCAGAATCCTTTCTTTTCCAAATTCAGCAACCTCGCTAGATGCGACCGCTACAGAAGCCAATGCTGAAGCCGCAGAGTAATTGCGCCTCGACAATGAGTCCACCTTTCTATCAAGAGGATCTTCAAGGTTGCTGCCATCGTCTGCTGGAACTAGGACCCTTTTAGACAGTTTATTAACCGCCATATCCCCCTTTGGCGGTGGGACCCAGGATTCTGATTCATCCTCCGGCAGCGGGTACATCATCTTGAACCTCCTGGTGAGGATTACAGGCTTGTCCGGATGCTTCCATGCGGCCTTTTTAAATTATTGTTTTTCTAATCCTGTCTGTTTTTTATTCCCTTGAAGTTTTCATACTTGGTATTAGTTTTATATTTAATGCTTGGAATCTTTATCATTATTTATATATTTATGTATTTATTACTATTTAGTAGTACGATGCAAGGTTTTATTGGGATCCCGGGATTCCAGGTTTTATTGGGATCCTCCATGTTTTGTGGATCACAATACGTCACATCCGTGTGTGACGTCCACATGTGTGATTGTATAAATAAAGTTCATTGTTTAGTTTTATCATGCCTGATGAAAAAAAGGATGGTTTTGAAATGCGTTGCATCTTTTTTGAAGAATAAAGCACCTTATCCTATGAGCCTTGGCTTACCTCCTCTGTGACAGCACGATCCAGCTTCTGTTTCCAACCTGCTCCTTCCTATTTCCAGTTACTTCACGTCTGCTTGTCAGCGTGGGAAGCCGCTGCAGTCTCCTCCTCACCTCCGCTCTTCTAAGTGTCGTGCCTTCTTTGCACAACTACCACAGGTGAGCAAGTTTCTTATGAATCTACACTACGGTTGTTACCGCCACCGATACCGCACAGGGAGCGCTCCTTCTCTTTCTCATTACCTTCCAATACTTTGGAAGGGGCAAAAAACAACAGGATCTGAGAAAAAAATCTTAGAAATCAAAGCAATCTGCGCTTTAGAAAGCACAGACGCAGGACCGGAAGTCGTCAGATGACGCACTTCCGGTCCATAGCGCCGCTGATGCAGAGAGACGGAGCGACAAAAGACAGCACTGCTGTCTGCAATAAGGTAAGGGCGGACATGCCCATAGAGTAGAGGTGATCGCTGGACCCCACAGACAGATAGGAGGGGGCCCACAGCGCCGCCCGCACAAAAGTATGTAGCAAAAAACCAAAACTCCTGTCGGAGACCAAAGTCACGGAACACAAACACTGAGCCCGGGACAGCGCAGAAACGCTGCCCAGGCAATCAAAATAAGGCAGCAACAAGGCTGCAATAAAGGTAATTCTGAGAAAAATATAGGTCGTGGACACATAAAAATTAAATGCACGTGATCAGGATGAGGTACTGAGCAACATATAACAGCCCACCTCCCAAAAAGCCAGCATTTCCAGTTAATTCTGGCAAGAGGCATGGGAAAGGGTTGTAAAAACATTTTTTTTTTTATTTCCAGCTCTGTTTCCCCGTCCCCACAACAAAGGGCCACCCTACCCTTGGACTTTCATTGCCTAGTGGTAAATACAGTGGTAAATAAAGTAAGTAAGTGGAATTCATTGGGAGAGAAAAAGGAAAATTGACTGTAAAATTGTTAAAAATCTGTTATACATGTAGTCATTGTTACTATTTTGGGATTAAAGTTCCTGCAAAGATCTTTTTAAAGCTGTGTTCATACATAATATATTGGTCAATATTTTTTACTTAAGACTTGAAGTGGGTCCAAAACAGAGAAAAAGGTGCAAAGCTTTCCATTATAGTTTTTTTTTTTTTTTTCTCAGATTCACTTTTTAGCTTTAAATACCAGGAGTGAAAATTACCAAATAACGACCAAATATCAAAGTTATGAACTATTCACATCACAATTTTAATGTATGCAAAAAATATTAATGCAAAACAGACAAAGGTATGCAATTTATATATATGTCTACGTTAAACATATACAGGCTAGTAAACTTTAACATAGAAGTCTCTTCCACTGTAGCTACAGCTTACAGAAAAACAGTGGCACTCCAATAAGGTGAAAAAAAAGAGGTTTTTATTCACACAAACGTGATGTGACATTTCGGCCAGCTCACCTAGCCATTCTCATGAGCTAGCCGAAACATTGCTTCCCGTTTGTATGAATAAAAACCACTTTTTTCACCTTATTGGAGTGCCACTGTTTTTCTGTAACCTGTAGCTACAGTGGAAGAGACTGCTATGTTAAAGTCTATCTGTCAGTAATAAAAAATTTTGATATAATGTAGATAATACTATTATATGTATATTTGTAATATACATTGATTAAAAAATGTGTATATTATTGGGTAAAAGAATGCTGTCCCTGCAGCCATTGCCTGTGTGTCTCTATGAGGAGTACAAATACAGGAAGTGAGGGCAGGACAAGCAGGGCTCTGTGCAGCCTCCTGGATTGTCAATCATCCTGTTGTGTGAGCCAGGAGCATGTCTTAGAGCCTCACTGCACAGAGCTCTGCTTGTCCCCAGTGTATAGAGTCCTGCTTGTCCTCAGTGCACACAGCCCCGCTGGTCCTCAGTGTACAGAGCCCTGCATGTCCTCAGTGCATAGAGCCCTGCTTGTCCTCAGTGCACAGAGCCCTGCTTGTCCTCACTGCACAGAGCCCTGCTTGTCCAAAGTTCAAAGAGCCCTGCTTTTCCTCAGTGCACTGAGCCTTGCTTGTCCTCTCTGCACAGAGCCCTGCTTGTCCTCAGTGTACAGAGCCCTGCTTGTCCTCAGTGTACAGATCCCTGCTTGTCGTCAGTGCACAGAGCCCTGCTTGCCCTCTGTGTACAGAGCCCTGCTTGTCCTGACTGCACAGAGCCCTGCTTGTCCTGACTGCACAGAGCCCTGCTTGTCCTCACTGTACAGAACCCTGCTTGTTCCCAGTGCACAGATCCCTGCTTGTCCTCAGTGTACAGAGCCCCGCTTGTCCTCAGTTCAGAGAGCCCTGCTTGTCCTCAGTACACAGAGCCCTGCTTGTCCTCACTGCACAGAGCCCTGCTTGTCCTCAGTGTACAGAGCCCTGCTTGTCCTCACTGCACAGAGCCCTGCTTGTCCTTACTGCACAGAGCCCTGCTTGTCCTCACTGCACAGAGCCCTGCTTGTCCACCCACACTTCCTGTATTTGGACTCAACAAAGAGACACGCAGGCAATATACACATTTTTAACCAATGTATATTACAAATATACATAAAATGGTATTATCCACATTATTTAAAACGTTTTTGTTAACGGCAGGTACACTTTAACCCCTTAAGGACTCAGGGTTTTTCCGTTTTTGCACTTCTGTTTTTTCTACCTCACCTTTTACATATCAAAATGCTTTCAGTTTTCCACCTACAGACCCATATGAGTGCTTGTCTTATGCGCTACCAATTTTACTTTGTAATGAAATCAGTAATTTTACAAAGAAAATCTACGGCAAAAAAACCCAAAAAATTTTTGTGGGACAAAATTGAAAAAAATGCCATTTTGTAACTTTTGGGGGCTTCTGTTTCTACACAGTGCACTTCTGGTAAAAATGACACCTTATATTGATTTTATAGGTCCATACGATTAAAATGATACCCAACTTGCGTCGTGATCTGAAGTTTTTATCGGTACCATTTTTGTTTTGATGGGACTTTTTGATCTCTTTTTATTTTTTAGGGTATACAAGGGGACCAAAAACACTGAATTTTTTAATGATTATTAACATTATATTTTTATAATTCGGACATTTACACATGCGGCGATACCACACATGTTTATATTTATTTTTGTTAAAAAAAAAAATTTAAATGGGAAAAGGGGGGTAATTCAAACTTTAATTAGGAAAAGGGTTAAATCACATTTATTAACTTTTTTTAAACAAATTTATAGCCCCCATAGGGGACTATAACATGCAATCTTCTGATTGCATACACTGTTCAATGCTATGCCATAGCGTAGCATTGATCAGCGTTATCGGCGCTCTGCTGCTCCAGCCTGGATCCCAGGCATGAAGCAATATATCGCTGATTGGACGCTGAGGAGGAAGGTAGGGACCCTCCTTGCGTCGTCTCAGCTGATCGGGACTCCGTGGTCTTACCGCGGTGATCATGATCAGCCCGACTGAGCTGCTGGTAAGCATATTCTTTCATTTTAGCGGTTAATACCAGACATCACTGTGATCAGTGATGTCCAGTATTAGGCATGGGTCAGCTCATGACCCCGCGTCATAGCAGGGGAGCGGGCGCAGGGCGTACAGGTACGCCCTGCGTCCTTAAGAGGTTAAACGCAAAGCTATATGTTATTTTACATTTGTATGATTTTTTACATTAAAAGAATGTATTTTTCCTCATATAGCATTTTTTGGTTACTGAGGATTTCTAAAAACAAACATATAGATATGTTAAATGTAAGAAAGAAAAAATATATATATATATACATTAAAGAAGAGCAGGAAAGCATAGTATGCAACACTATCCCACAAAGAATTATGCAGACATAAAAAATATAAAATAAATTGCACTTTTGCCTTTTTGTGAGTATACACTTGATGCTCCGCAGAGTCGAGATGTCAACAGTCCCTTACCTGATACAGTGCAGTACATTTATTTTATGAATTTATGACCTTTTTGATTTCTTACCTCTGGAGGAATCTGAAACTTCTTTACAGCACCAAGTTCATAGTACATTTGGATTCCACATTTTACAAGATCGATTTCAGTGCAGTCAAAATCCGAGAAACGGAATTCATAAATTTCAAATTTGGTAGGTCCTGGCAATTGTGATTTCTAGAAAAAAATGAGCAATCGGTCAATAATATATGTCTAGAATTAATAAATGTTATCAAAATGGCAGTATGATTGTAACATGCTCAATATTTTTCAGAAACTTTAAACAACAAGAAGGACAAGCCATAAGGTTATTCAAATCAAGGAAGTAGATGCCGATCAGATCACAAATTATCATATTTTCCAGCACTTAACTTCAGTCTGTGGCATGTGGGAAGGATGTAAAGGCCAGTTTGAAAACACTTTTTTTTTAGCCACAAGAAAAGTCAGTACGGTAGGCCTTCAATGCCTTCTATTACTCAACGTGTCAGTTATTACCACTTGTCTCAAACTGAGAGACAACTGGGTTTATTTTTGCTATGGCAGATCGCTACATATGTAGGCCAAGATGTTGGTACTGTTTAATGTTTCATGTCCCAGTGGTTGGGAAAGCAACAATGAACTGGAATGACAGCAATAGTTGCACAGAACCGAAGCACTGCATGGATGGATAATCAATAAATGAATGGTCTATTCTGTACTATGAGTGAAATCAGATGTCACATCCCAAGCCTAGGGTGTCAAACAGTGTCTA
The DNA here is from genome assembly GCF_029499605.1 of Hyla sarda. Lineage (NCBI taxonomy): Eukaryota > Metazoa > Chordata > Amphibia > Anura > Hylidae > Hyla > Hyla sarda. Next base: position 224,265,927 of record NC_079189.1, read on the forward strand.
AACAAAACATCAGAAGGCTATTCTAACGCAAGTCCTCGTCTGTTTCCACCACGGAGCTGATAAACATTGGGTCCGCCTTGAGAGTAGCTCCACACATGTGAACACGGGGGCACTGTTTAGGTTTCCTTCCTTTGCTGCTCTGGAGTCGTCCCTAAGCACCGTGCCCCCGATTAGGGTTTCTATAGCATCTGTATGCCTCTCCTACAAGACCAAGACTGAACTAGACAGCCCCCCACACCAGTTCTAGGTAATGTCTTCTTCCCCCTGCTTACTCCTCTCAGTCCTTTTTGGGTGTGAACAGGGGCATGGGAGTGACTTTCCACCACGTCCAATTGCACAGCTCCTGCCCTCATTGCTCTCTATTGCCCTTAGAAGACCTTTGTGTTTCCTCATCACCAGTTTGACTGGGGCGGTACACCTGTCAAACTGTAATGCAGGTGTCCTAAGGCGAGCTCAGGGCGGACAGATACCTCCCGTGGAGCAGAAGGGCAAAAGCTTCTGTGTCTTGTGTGGTGAGGGTGTGATGAGGGCAGAAGGAATTACCCTCGGGGTACCCTAGGGGCAGATAGCATTAACCCCTTGTGTTCATGATGCCAGGGCATGGTTTATCCTCTAAACCACCCAAAGGAATACTGTTGGATCCTGGTCTAGGCACGGGGGCAAATAATGACTCCTACGCCAAGTTACGGAACAACGGCAGCTTTGTCAGACAGGTGTAACAGTCTATACAGATTAGCTAGGCCCACGGAGGTGACCAGTGACTTCAGAGACCTTAGGGCTTGCTGGGACTTATAAAGGACTTGGACAATTTAAATGCAGGCCATGCTGACTTGAGACAGGGTGACTTGGACTGACTTGACTATGACAGACTATGAAGGACTTTACCCCTTCTGTATCTTACGAGGCTTTGACTTGACCTATGGGGCAAGGGACTTGAGAATCCATGGCAGCTTGACTGACTTCCGGTCTCCTCTAGACTCCAGACACACACCTAGGACTTGACCTTACTGCCACTCAGCTAAGCAGAAAGAGCATAAGAGAGAGAGAGCTAGCTCCACCCAGGGCTTATATGGGGGAGACTAGGAGGGGTCCCATAGGTCACCCTTAGGTCACATGGTCACTGATACTTCACTGAGTTACAATCACATTTTATGTACATTATATGGTCTCTTTCTAGACTCTTTCTGTAAGCTCCTGCTCCCCATCCTCCATGGCTGGGAACAGGAACTGGATGTTCTATTAGTAAGGAGGACTGGCAAAAGTCCCTGACCTTATGCCACATCTCTACATCGTGTAAGGCTCAGGAGACCAATTATGAGATCCTGACTAAGTGGTATAGGATTCCGGCCCTCCTCTCTCGGTTCTAGCCCCCTGTTCCAGACATGTGTTGAAGATGCAGAAACACAGGTGGCCCCATGCTGCATATTTGGCTTTCTTGCCCTAAACTCCATGTATTTTGGACTGGTGTCCTCGACCTAATTAGCAGGATAAATTTGATCACCTACCAGTAGACTCCTTGTCTCTCTTCCACTCCACCCTCCCCACCCCCTTTCCTGCTGGACCAAGTTGCTGAATCGATTTTTGCTTCTGGCAGCGAGAACTGCGTTCCCTTGTTTATTGTGGTCCCCACAACCTCCTTCTCTCTCAGACTGGCTTTGGGAAGTAACCTACCTACATAGAATGGAAGAACTTGTGGCAGATCCTAAAGATCAGCCGATAGACACTATGAGGGAGATTTATGAAAAACTGTGCAGAGGAAGAGTGGTGCAGTTGCCCATAGCAACCAATCAGATAGCTTCTTTCATTTTTAAAGGGACCTGTGAAAAATGAAAGAAGCAACCTGATTGGTTGCCATGGGCAACTGGGCAGTTTTTTCTCTGGACAGGTTTCGATAAATCTCCCCCTATAAGCTGTGGGCCCTATGACTCGATTTCCTCTCCTCTGATGACTTCAGATCCCTGCACCTCCCTGCTTAGTCCCCCTCTTCTCCTTGGAGTGGTTGTCCCACCCTCTCCTTCCACCTTGGACGATTTAAGAGGTACTCTCTTCCACAGGAACGTCCCGGTGTCCACAGTTTTGTGAGTCTACAGTTATTCCCCTTCCCTCAGTCTGTCTCTAACAAACCCCCTTCCTCTCTTTTTAATTTGTTCCCCTCCTTCTTTCTTTCCCGCTCCTCGTTCCTGGTCCCAGCCTCTTTATGTTCTATGATAATAGGAGGGCTCCTTTATGATATTTTCATCTGTTTCTGTTTACCGGTACCCAGACATCATTGGCATCCTTGTTATCGGATATCCTCACACTGATTTTGCCAGTATACTTTTTGGTGTACCGTATATGTTTATTTAAAAAAAATTCTACTATTGGGAAAAAAACATCAGAAGGCACTTGCATGACACTGGACTACAAGCGAGATGTCCAGCTACATGTGTTTCATTGACCTCATGCCACCCATGTCAAAGGCTATCATGGTGTACAGCAAAATGGCAAGGGAGGCTGGAATGGAGGTCTATCCTCTACAGTGATTAGTCCTGCTTATGTCTCGGATGCAATGATAGCTAGAGATTGGTCTGGAGACCACATGGGCAACACCACAAAGAGGGCTTCATTAGGTGAACATTACACCAGTCCTACTCACAGGATTCTGGTGTGGTATATTGTACAGTAGTCAGACCTCTCTAGTCTTCATTACCTGTACACCAACAGCTCAGGGTTACATTGATTTGGTCATGGAAGTGTCCCAGGAACTGTTTTTCAACACATTACCATGCCTCATGGGCCCTCTGCTACTATAGATCATGATGATTTCCATGCCCAAGAGCATTCAGTGTGGCAGAACATTCTATACACAACCATTAATAACCTCATTGACAGCATGTCAAGGTATGTAAGTGGGTTTATTTCAGCAACTAGCACTCACATTCGATAATGAAATTGAGATGTTTTTAATTTTTTTTTCAATGAATAACATTAACATCCAATTTCTATCCATCTTGTGATTTACATAATTTAATTATTTTTTTTCTTGGTGTGGTAATTTCAAGGTTAAGGAGTGTATGTTTTCCCCTTATGTAAGATAAGGTGGATAATGTGGCTAATCTGCATCCAAAAATATTCAGTTTAATATGTCAAAATATAATACAGAAGGCTTACTTTGGAATTTCTGCAGTTTATTTTGTGGCATGTTTTTTCCCTAGGGAAAAATACACTGTGTGGACATATGCTCATGGTAGTAAGAGGCAGATATTCAGATATACCAACTGAATATAAAATGCTGTGTAACAAATCTCAGGAAAGCTAGACTAGCACTTTAAGGTCATGTTTATAACTCACAAAAGCAGTCATAAATGGCCCCAAAAAAAGGGATTGTATTTTGTTTTACTGCCATTTTTCCAGCAGTACATGACCATAAAAAGTGGCTGCAAAGCAAAATGCTGCTTTTTTTATACATGGAACCTGGTCCAAGTATTAAAACATATTTTTTACATACAAGTAGTGGTCCAATTTCATCTTCATCGCAGGCTTCAAGCTCCTTTCCAAGTTTTTCCCGAGATGGCTAGAAAAAGAAAAGACAAAATAAACTATGTAACTCATGAAGCTTAACTAAAATCTCAGATAAAGAGGTCCATATTTTCATCCTAATAAAAAGCAGTTTTTTCATGCAAAAAATGGCTGAAAATTAAAAAACAAAAAACAACCCAATATTCTGGGGAATAACTCAAATAATCTCAAAAGTGATATTTTAAATAAATTAAAAATAATTGGAGTTGCCAAAGGTGCAATAATTAGGCCAATATGCCCAATACTCTTTATTCATTATATTTTATGGTCAGACCAGCCCACCAGTGTACTAGAGGATCCTCCAGGCTCTGATACCAGAATGGACTCTCACAGTCTAGTTAATTACAACCTCATTTGGTGCCAACTGGAGCTATCACATTGTATATAGGGTTTATTTCCTCTGTGTTGATTCATAAGCAAAACTTATTAGATTTTATTTGCCATGTCCTGTATGTGCAATGATAACAATATCTAAATGATGAAACTAAAAGTGGCTATGTATATGTTCTGTGTGGATGAATAAAAGACTCGTCCCATGTAAAACAACTTTTTGTTAGCAGTGCAAAGGCCATAGAGCATACCATTTCAATAAAAAAAATGTACACAAAGCAAAGGGAATGTAAGTAATGTATGTGGTGGCCTGAGCTACACCATGTGTACAGCTTTGTCATATATACAGAAATACATTAAAAAAAAACTATACCAATTACCAGGATCTCTTGAATTTCATCCTTGCTACACTTTACATGGTACATCACCATATCCTGTGCAATGTCTTTACGATTTTCCAGTTTATTCATCTTGTCATAAGTATCAGTGTTTATAACAGACCATCCCAGGAACTGTGTCAAGGACTGTAGAAGAAGTGGCATCAAATATTAATGATTTCATACTTGCTATCTTGTAAAATCTTTATACATAAAATACACTCATAAAGCCATAACAATAAAACCATGATGAAGTAAATAATCAAAACCTGTTTAGAAGAAAAGTTGCTCACTTGCCCATAGCAACCAATCAGATAGCTTCTTTCATTTTTGAAAAGGTCTCTGAAATATGAAAGAAGCAATCTGATTGGTTGCTATGGGCAACTCAGCAATTTTTTCTCTGGACAGGTTTTCATAAATCTCCCCCAATGTATTGACAGGTATTCCTAGTATGCAGTGTTTTGTACCAAAAGTGTTATGGATGCCCAAGACTTACTGATTCACATGGGGAGCAAATATTAGTCTGTCTGGTCCAATCCCACAGGAAAGCTATGGTTGCACATATTATAAGTAACCCCTTCCCATATTTTGTTGTAACTCTATGTCTGGTATGAAGCTGCACTGCTGTAAATGGATATACAGTTAAAGGGGTACTCTGGTGGAAAACATTATTTTTTTTTTTTTTTTGGTGACAGATAGTTAAACGGATTTGTAAATTATTTCTAAATTCTTTTCTTTTTGAATTTATTTTCTGTCTGACCACAATGCTCTCTGCTGACACCTCTGTCCAGAGCAGAAGGGGATTGCTATGGGGAATTGTTCCTGCTCTTGACAGTTCCTGACATGGACAGAGGTGTCAGCAGAGAGCACTGTGGACAGACAGAAAATAAATTCAAAAAGAAAAGAACTTCCTCTGTATTACAGTATACAGCAGCTGATAAGTACAGGACGGATTAAGCTTTTTAAGTAAAAGTGATTTAAAAATCTGTTTAACTTTCTGGAACCAGTTGATTTCATAGTTAGACTTACAGACCATGTATGCATGCAGGTGTACATGCATAAGGGACCCCCTCCTCCCCCCCCCCCCCCCCAAAAAAAAAAACAAATTATTTTAAAGAAATCCTTAAGTCACATGAGTTAATAAATATAAATTGCAACAATGTATCTTTTTCATTTAAGATGCATTAGAGCAATACATCTTTGGTCACAAAGGTGGGCATATCCTCAAAATTTCTTCTACTTTTCAATGTCTCTGCTTACTGTCAGTGGAACAGAATTTATTTATTTATATCCAGCAGGTAAAATACCTATGCAAACCTAAATATTTCTCTCCATCAATTCTAAAACAAAATCCTTTGAAATTAAAAACGTTTCTACTGGCACATGACAGCATACCTGTATGACTCCTGAACTAGAAGTGAATTAAATATATAAAGTAAATTGATGAGGGTAACGTATGCCAGTTTCTTACCTCCATCAGAGTTTCGTCCATCTCATCAAATGGTTTCCCATCCTTCCTGTTGTAAAAGGTGGCAACACCAACAATTTCTTCCTTCTTGTTTACAATAGGCATTGACAGAACATTCTTAATCACCCAGCCAGATTCATCCAATGGTTCTCTCTTGAAACAAAAAATTGAAGATGAAAACATCTAGGTTACCTTTCAGTCATTGGTACCCCGCCATATTCATTAAAAGTATGTTCATGTAGTACTGGAAAAAATGTGATGAACTGAAACTCTATACGTCCACAGCCCAGAGGCAGCAATTGGTTTGGTGTTACTTCATTCCCATTGGATTCTACAGTTGGTGGGCATTCCCCTCTCTACTATTAACATTCACACCTATCCTAATCCTGACGGGTTGCCTGGTCAGTTTACATGTGTAATCTACAGGGCTACAACTGATGTTTATTTATTAGTATCATATCTTGTTTTATTGTTTACTTCTTTATTGAAAGAATTTTATTGAAATAAAATAAACATTTGTAAAAACAAGAAAATTACATAAACAATTTCCTTCCACTGTAAATATATTCAAATATAAGTATACATCATAAATTAAAGAGGCTGTCAGATTCCCATAAAGGACAAGAAAACTGTATGGCATGAAGCTATACTCATTCTTATCTCCAGTGTTTTAACTTGTACTTTAGTTTTTTTTTTTTTTTCAAAATGTACAGTCTACTCGCTAAAGATGGTATCATGGGTGACCGGACCGGGATGCCTGCTGAAATCGTTCAGCAGGCATCCCGGAACATCGCCTAAGGGGGTCCTGAGACACTAACCCCCCCCCCCCCCATGTCGGCGATTGGAGAAAATCGCATGTCAATTCAGACATGCGATTTTCTACTATTCCGGGCTTATCGGGTCTCTGGTGACCCAATCGCCCGGAAAATAGGGATGATCGGAGCTGTCATCCTAAGGGATAGGAGTGAGGTTGCAGTGCTGCAACCTCCTCCTATCCCCTGCCATTAGTCAGCACTGAGGACTAACCAATGGCAGTTGAAGACCTGGAAACCCCCCACTCTGCCTGTCCCTGGATGTCAGGCAGAACGGGGGGAGAAGATGGCGGCCGGTGGCAGTAAAGCGATCTTTACTGTTGCCTTCCTAGTGGAAGCCAAACTGCAACTCCCAGCATGCCCAGACAGCCAAGGAATGCTGGGAGTTGTAGTTTTGCAACATCTGGAGGGTCACAGTTTGGAGACCAATATTACAGTGGTGCCCAAATGGTAGCCCTCCAGATGTTGCAAAACTACAACTCTCAGCATGCCTAGACTGCCCAAAGTTGTAGTTCTGTAACATCTGTTCCTTCAGATTTTGCAATTTTCATGACAATTTTGAAAATTGCTGCTATACTTTGAAGCCTTCAAATTTTTTCAAAAAGTAAAAATATGTCCATTTTATGATACCAACATAAAGTAGACATATTGTATTTGCGAATCAATATAACATTTATTTGGAAAATCAATTTTCCTTACAAGCAGAGAGTTTCAAAGTTAGAAAAATTCTAAATTTTCATGACATTTGGGGATTTTTCACCAAGAAAGGATGCAAGTAACGACGAAAATGTACCACTAAAATAAAGTAGAATATGTCACGAAAAAACTATCTCAGAATCAGAATAATCAGTTGAGGACAAGCAGGGCTCTGTACACTGATGACAAGCAGGGCTCTGTGCACTGAGGACATGCAGGGATCTGTGTACTGAGGACAAGCAGGGCTCTGTGTGCTGAGGACAAGCAGGGCTCTGTGTACTAAGGACAAGCAGGGCTCTTTACACTGAGGACAAGCAGGGCTCTGTGCACTGAGGACCAGCAGGGCTCTGTGTACTAAGGACAAGCAGGGCTCTGTGCACTGAGGACAAGCGGGGCTCTGTACACTGAGGACAAGCGGGGCTCTGTACACTGAGGACAAGCGGGGCTCTGTACACTGAGGACAAGCGGGGCTCTGTACACTGAGGACCAGCAGAGCTCTGTGTACTAAGGACAAGCAGGGCTCTGTGCACTGAGGACAAGCGGGGCTCTATACACTGAGGACAAGCGGGGCTCTGTACACTGAGGACAAGCAGGGCTCTGTGCACTGAGGACAAGCGGGGCTCTGTACATTGAGGACAAGCGGGGCTCTGTACACTGAGGACAAGCGGGGCTCTGTACACTGAGGACAAGCGGGGCTCTCTACACTGAGGACAAGCAGGGCTCTGTACACTGAGGACAAGCAGGGCTCTGTGCACTGAGGACAAGCAGGGCTCTATACACTGAGGACAAGATTCTGAGATAGTTTTTTGTGACATATTCTACAGTACTTTAACATAGTACATTTTCATCGATACTTGAATCATTTCTTGGTGAAGAATGCAAAAATGTCTTGAAAAATTTTGAAATTTTTGAAGCTCTCTGCTTGTAAGGAAAATAGACATACCAAATAAATTATATATTTATTCACATATACAATATGTCTTTTGGAAGACATCAGAGGGCTTCAAAGTTCAGCAGCAATTTTCCAATTTTTCACAAAATTCTCAAAATTTGATTTTTTCAGGGACCAGTTCAGTTCTGAAGTGGATTTGAGGGGCCTTCATATTAGAAATACCCCATAAATGACCCCAATATAAAAACTGCAAAATATACAAAAGGATATTCAGAAAGTTTGTTAACCCTTTAGGTGTTTCACAGGAATAGCAGCAAAGTGAAGGAGAAAATTAAAAATCTCCATTTTTTACACTAACATGTTCTTGTAGATCCAGTTTTTGAATTTTTACAAGGGGTAAAGAGAGAAAAAGCGCCCCCCCCCCCCCAAAATGTGTAACTCAATTTCTCTCGAGTAAGGAAATATCTCATATGTGTATGTAAAGTGCTCTGCGGGGGCACTAGAGGGCTCAGAAGGGAAGGAGCGACAATGGGATTTTGGAAAGGGAATTTTTCTGCCATTTTTGTGGGGCATGTCCCATTTAGGAAGCCCTATGGTGCCATAACAGCAAAAAAAAAAAAGCCCCCACATGGCATACTATTTTTCCCCAAATTTACCAAAAGTTGTAACCCCATTTCTTATGAGTATCGAAATACCTCATATTTGGATGTAAAATGCTCTGCGGGCGCACTACAATGCTCAGGAGAGAAGAAGCCACCTTTGGCTCTTTTAAAGCAAATTTTGCTAAAATAGTTTTTGGGGGGCATGTCGCATTTAGGAAGCCCCTATGGTGCCAGAACAGAAAAAAAAAGCCCCACATGGCACATTATTTGGGAAACAATACCCCTCAAGGAACATAACAAGGGGTACAGTGAGCCTTTTAATCTCTGCTTAAGTTGGATGTGAAAATGAAAAATTAGATTTTTTTCACTAAAATGCTGGTGTTACCCCAAATTTTTCATTGTTTACAAGGGGTAATAGGAGAAAAAAACTCTCAAAATTTTTAACCCCATTTCTTCTGAGTATGGAAATACCCCATATATGGATGTAAAGTGCTCTGCGAGTGAGCTACAATGCTCAGAAGAGAAGGAGCGCCATCGGGCTTTTGGGGAGAGAATTTGTTTGGAATGGAAGGTGGGGGCCATGTGCGTTTACAAAGCCCCCATGCTATCAGAACAATGGATCCCCCCAACATGTGACCCTATTTCGGAAACTACACCCCTCGTGGAATGTAATAAGGGGTGCAGTGAGCTTTTACACACACATTTTGGGGGTCTTTTTTTCCTTTTACCCCTTGTGAAAATGAAAAGTATGGGGCAACACCAACATGTTAGTGTAAAAAATTTGGGATTTGTATAGGGACGGACCCGGATGCAAGAATTATACTTGCTTCCGATACCAAAATCACCCTACGGCACTGTTTCCCAAACAGGGTGCCTTCAGCTGTAGCAAAACTCCCAGCATGCCTGGACAGTATATGGCTGTCCGGCAAAACTGGGAGTTGCTGGAGGCTCCATTTTGGAAACAGTTCCGTACCAGACGTTTTTCATTTTCATTGGGGGGGGGGGGGGGGGGGAGGTAACTGTGTAGGAATATGTGTATATGTAGTGTTTTACCCTTTATTGTGTGTTAGTGTAGTGTTTTTAGAGTACATTCACATGGACGGGGGTTCACAGCAAGTTTTCCGCTGGGAGTTTGGGCTGCAGAGAAAAATATGCTGGGCCTCAAACTTGCAGCGAGATACTCGCTGTAAACCTCTGCCCATGTGAATGCACCCTGTACATTCACATAGGAGAGAGGGGGGCAAACCTCCAGCTGCTGCAAATCTACAACTCCCAGGATGCCCTTTGGCTGTTCATGCATGCTGGGGGTTGTAGTTATGCAACAGCTGGAGGCAAACTGGTTGCAAAACACTGAGAGTTTGTTACTTAACTCAGTGTTTCGCAACCAGTGTGCCTCCAGCTGTTGCAAAACTACAACTCCCAGCATGTACGGTCTATCAGTGCATGCTGGGAGTTGTAGTTTGCAACAGCTGGAGGCACACAGGTTGCAAAACACTAAGTTAGGTAACAAACTCTCAGTGTTTTGCAACCAGTGTGCCTTCGGCTGTTGCAAAAACTACAACTCTCAGCATGCAGTGACAGCCGAAGGGCATGCTGGGACTTGTAGTTATGCAACAGCTGGAGGCATACTACTACAACTTCCAGCATGCCCTATTGCTGTCCGTGCATGCTGGGGGTTGTAGTTATGCAACAGCTGGAGGCACAATGGTTGCAAAACACAGAGTTTGTTACTTAACTCAGTGTTTCTCAACCAGTGCGCCTCCAGCTGTTGCAAAACTACAACTCCCAGCATGTACGGTCTTTCAGTACATGCTGGGAGTTGTAGTTTGCAACATCTGGAGGCATGCTGGTTGCGAAACACTGAGTTAGGTAACAAACTCTGTGTTTCGCAACCAGTGTGCCTACAGCTGTTGCAAAACTACAACTCTCAGCATGCACTGACAGTCGAATGGCATGCTGGGACTTGTAGATATGCAACAGCTGGAGGCACACTGCACTTTGACTATCCGTGCATGCTGGGGGTTGTAGTTATACGGCTGCTGGAGGCATAGAAAAAATGTGCCTTCAGCTGTTGCATAACTACAACCCCCAGCATGCACAAACTACCAAAGTGCATGCTGGGAGTAGTAGTTGTGCTTTCTGCTGTTGCATAACAACTCCCAGCATGCCCTTCTGTGCATGCTCTGAGTTGTTGCCAAGCAACAGCAGTAGGCCAGACTTACCTCCTACTGCTGCGCTCTGTCCCTCTTGCCTGCCGCTGCCACCGCCTCAGCTCCGGGGGCCCAATCCCCCCACAGACACCCCCACAGTAGGAGTCCTGATTCATCGGCTGGTAACGGCTAACATATCAGGATGACCGTGAGGTGGCACAGATGCCACCTCACTCCTGCTGCTAAACGATGATAGGTGCCGTCTCGGACGGCACCTATCACCCTTTTTTTCCAGGTCACCAGGGACCTGATTGACCCGGAGTCAATTTCAGCAGGCATCCTGGTCTGGTCCCTGCCAGGTGAGTAGCGGGGATCGGAATTCCCACGGGCGTACAGGTACGCCCTGGGTCCTTAAGTACCAGGATGTCAAGGCGTACCTGTACGTCCTTGGTCCTTAAGGGGTTAAAGGCCACATAAAGTTCTGACATACCATAGTGACATGTCTCAAGTTTTGATCAGTAGGCTTCACATTGGGACTAAAATGTGCAACAAATGCCCCAAAAACAACACTTATAACTTTGGTGCATTCTTAAATTTACTTGTCTACAACTGTCTAAAACAGATTTTATTTATTCCCCCCTTTGTGACCTGCTTATTTAGAGACCCTTTGCTCCAAAGCGGAGAACCCCTTCATCATCACATGCCATAACAATATGTCTGCATGTTACTGGGATGTATGTTCCCACATTGAAACTTCTGTCTCTGACATCATTTCCTGCTCCGTAACGGCTGGGTGAAGCTGCACCTCAACCCGATCTGTCCGTCCCCTGCAGTCACTGTTCACATTATAATGACAAACCTGAGAGCTCTCTGCTCAATTTTAACCACTTCCTCCTTCATTTAGATCAGAACACAGGGAGAAGTTACTATAATGGGACAGAGAGCTCTCAGTATTGTCCTCAGCTTGTCAACAGAAGCTTTAGAACTGGAAGTGATATCAGAGAACATTTTCAGCTGCTTACTTTTGTTTTTGGGTACAGAACTATGGCAATGGTGGGTTAGAGCAGTGTTTTCCTAACAGTGTGTCTCCAGCTGTTGCAAAACTACAACTCCCAACATGCCCAGACAGCCGAAGGCTGTCTGGGAATGCTGGGAGTTGTAGTTTTGCAACAGCTTGAGACACACTGTATAAAAAACCCTGAGTTAGGGGGAACTTTATGTCCAATAACCACAAGTACTGCATTGCCTACAAGAATTATATTATTACCTGAAATTTGAACATTTCATCTGCAGCTGCATTCATAATGTTGCAAATCTACAAGAATAAAAATAACATAGCTTAAGATCATACATTTCTGTCCAGTGTTGACATAATGATCACATAAAAGTGTGCCTATCATACCGGGCAAATGATCAGAATAAGTCTGTGTTGGGTGCCCTCATTTCTGACCAAAGAGTTAGCTATATGATGCATTCTTCCAGGAGTTTCCCCCAGAGCAGGTTCTACAATAATATTTTTTGATGTCACCATACATTTTATGGTAAAATGAAAGGTTTCACTACAAAGTGCAATAGGTTGTGCAAAACACAAGCCCTCTTATAAGTCTGCATATGAAAAAATAAAAGAGTTAAGGCTCTTAAAAGGTAAGGAGAAAAAAAAGGCAAAAATAAAAATTGGCTGTGTCTCCAGTGGAAAACAATTTTATACTGGTGCCAGAAAGTTGAACAGATTTGTAAACTACTTCTATTTAAAAATCTTAATCCTTCCAGTACTTATCAGCTGCTGTATACTACAGAGGAAGTTCTTTTCTTTTTTTAATTTCTTTTTTTGTCTGACCACAGTGCTCTCTGCTGACACCCCTGTCCATGTCAGGAACTGTCCAGAGCAGGATAGGTTTGCTAAGGGGATTTGCTCCTACTCTGGACAGTTCCTCACATGGACAGAGGTGTCAGCAGAGACCACTGTGGTCAGACAGAAAATAAATACTCAACTTCCTCTGCAGTATACAGCAGCTGATAAGTACTGGAAGGATTAAAGGGGTATTCCAGGCAAAAGCTTTTTATTATTTTTTATTTTTTTTATTTTATATCAACTGGCTACAGAAAGTTAAACAGATTTGTAAATTACTTCTATTAAAAAATCGTAATCCTTTCAATAATTATCAGCTGCTGAAGTTGAGTTGTTCTTTTCTGTCTGGCAACAGTGCTCTCTGCTGACATCTCTGCTTGTCTCGGGAACTGCACAGAATAGAAGAGGTTTGCTATGGGGATTTGCTTCTAAACTGGGCGGTTCCCGAGACAGGTGTCATCAGAGAGCACTTAGACAGAACAGAACAACTTAACTTCATCAACTCATAAGTACTGAAAGGATTAGGATTTTTTAATAGAATTAATTTACAAAACTGTTTAACTTTCTGGAGCCAGTTGATATATAAAAAAAAATTTCCTGGATAACCCCTTTAAGATTTTTAAATAGAATTAATTTACAGATCTGTTTAACTTTTTGCCACCAGTTGATTAAAAAAAAAATATATAAAAAATAAAAAAAAAAAACTGTTTTCCAGGGGTTAAAATCGAAGAGCAAAAACAAAAAAAATTGGCCAAATTCTGAAGGGGTTAAATGCTACTGTCAAAGCTGACAGCACAATTTAAATAATGCTGGTAGTGTGTTGGTGGTGGTCAGGGGTTGAATCCGCTTCCCGCAACGGGATCACCATCTGTCATGCAAGCCCTAGGCCTGTATTTGTCATTTGTAGGCAATAACATTAAAATGCCAATTAAATGGAGCAACAAAAAAGTTTTTAAAAAACATTTTAAAAGAAAATCACCCCTAGTTAAAATTTAACCCCTTTTTCAAATAAAAAATGTAAATAAAATGTTTGTATGTTATTGCCACCTGCACAATGCACTAAACTATTAAATATGTTAATGATCCCACATGATTAACAGTGTAAATAAATCAAAAATCCAGAATTGTGTTTTTTTAATTTATTTATTTATTTTATTTTTAATTTTTTTGTCACATCACATTCCAGAAAAGATTGAATAAAAGAAATAAAAGCTGGTCAAAAAGTTCCATCTAAATGATAAAAATTATAAAATGATGAATGATAAATGATGAATGATCTAAATGATAAAAAAATAAACCCCCCACATAGCTCCTTAGACATAATCAATCGTACTGACCTACAGAATAAAGATAACATCATTTTTACGCTGTAAAAAAATTATAATAAAAAAACATCAGAATTTTTTTTTTTATATTACTACTATTTTATTATTACTAATATAAAGGACAATATGTCATCTTAGAATCGCTTTGCTCAGTAACTGCATCATAACAACTTAAAGAGACATATGCCAAATTTGAAAAACTGGACCCGGGAATTTAGGTAAAAACGGGATGTCTATAAGGGGTTAAAGGGGTACTCATGTGGAAAACTTTTTTTTAAATCAACTGGTGCCAGAAAGTTAAACAGATTTGTAAATTACTTCTAGTAAAAAATCTTTATTCTTTCAGTACTTTTTAGCAGCTGTATGCTTTTTGAATTTCTTTTTTGTCTTGTCCACAGTGCTCTCTGCTGACACCTCTGTCCATGTCAGGAACTATCCAGAGTAGCATAGGTTTGCTATGAGGATTTTCTTCTGCTCTGGACAGTTCCTGATACGGGCATCAAGTGTCAGCAGAGAGCACTGTGGACAAGACAAAAATGAAATTCAAAAAGGAAAACATTTTCTCCGTAGCATACAGCTGCTAAAAAGTACTGGAAGGATAAAGATTTTTTAATAGAAGTAATTTACAAATCTGTTTAACTTTCTGGCACCAGTTGATTTAAAAAAAATGTTTTCCACCGGATTACCCCTTTAAGGTGGTTAAAGAAAGTAATACATAAATACAAAATGTAATTTTTGTATTCTTACAAAAACAGCAATTTGATAAGACACGGCTAGAAAACATCATAGGATTATTTGTATGCAAAGCATTTAGAAAAAAAAAATATAAACTTACAAATCCACTCTCTGCAACGTAAGTTGGGAGCCCACTAACCAGAGCCCAGTGATCAGCTGGAGGGTTTCTTGGGGGGAAAAAAATAACAATATATAATAGGGAAAAAACTTATAAGATACCAAATATATATTTGTTCTTTTATGTTGCATATTACTTAGTGGATGTATTTGTGGTCTACTTCTAAAACTAAGGTAAGTCATAACTAGAGATGAGCGAATCGAAGTTGAAGAACCCGAATTCGTTACGAATTTCATGAAAAATTTGATTCGCAACGAATGCGAATATCGCTGTGATTCGATCGCGCGAATTGCTTAATTAAACTTCATTTTACAGCACTCCAGGCTATTGGAGACCTAAGATGGCGGAATCACATGTGAGTACATGGGGCAGGGGATTATGGGAGGGTGGGAAACAGCGGCGGGAATGAAGGTAGGTGGGATGACCCTGAATCACATGTGAGATGCAGCCTATCAGCATTCATTGACCCCTGTGATGTCACAGCCTTATATAATCGGCAGCCATCTTGCCTCACTTCATTTCGTCTATGTACTCAGAGATAGAGAGAACGGGACTGCGTGTGTGTGAATAGCTTATACCACAGCGTTACACTGCAACTGCTAGTCACATCAGCATTGAGGAAAGACAGGAGTGCAGAGTGCTTTGCTGTTAATCTGAGAAGGATCATTGATAGCTAAACTTCCTATTCACGTTATTGAGCATTGCAGCAGAGAGGGGCAGATAGCTGTCAGCTGCCTCATACAGATCTCCAAGCTGCCTGAACTTTATCAACCATCTTACCACCTAATTCTTCAGCGCAATTCAGTATTTTTTTTTGCTCCAGAAATAATCTGCTGCTCAGAATTGTGTGACAGAGTGCAATTTAGGGTTTAATCCCTGCATTTTTTTTTTTTGTGGTGCTGCACTGTTGGGTCCTGCTGCTGTTCACAAATACGTTATTTTTCAGCAGACTGTAGTGCATTTGTCTGCCCTCATACCTGCATACCACATGCCTACATCAAAGCAGTCTACTATTCTGTATCTGTAACAAGTCTAGATACATGGAAAGTCCTGACTCCTGGCAAAAGTAATCACCTGCTCGTGTTTTTAAAAAATACTTATTTTTTCTGCATATAGTTGCGCATATTATTGCCCTCATCAGTGCATACCGCATAGGTACATCCAAGTATTGTTGTACCATTTAGTACCTGTTAATCTGTCAAGGTGCTCCATACTGTCAAAGTCCAAACAATAGCATTCACCGGCTGGTGTTTTTAAAAAAATACAGAGTTTTTTCTGCCTATAGTTGCACATATTGCTGCCCTCATCAGTGCATACCGCATAGGTACATCCAAGTATTGTACCATTTAGTACCTGTTAATCTGTCAAGGTGCTCCATACCGTCAAAGTCCAAACAATAGTATTCACCGTCTGGTGTTTTTAAGAAATACAGAGTTTTTTATGCCTATAGTTGCACATATTACTGCCCTCATCAGTGCATACCGCATAGGTACATCCAAGTATTGTACCATTTAGTACCTGTTAATCTGTCAAGGTGCTCCATACCGTCAAAGTCCACACAATAGTATTCACTGGCTGGTGTTTTTTGTAAAAAATACAGAGTTTTTTCTGCCTATAGTTACGCATATTACTGCCCTCATCACTGCATACCGCATAGGTACATCCAAGGATTGTACCATTTAGTACCTGTTAATCTGTCAAGGTGCTCATACCGTCAAAGTCCAAACAATAGTATTCACCGGCTGGTGTTTTTAAGAAATACAGAGTTTTTTCTGCCTATAGTTGCGCATATTACTGCCCTCATCAGTGCATACCGCATACGTACATCCAAGTAGTGTACCATCTTGTACCTGTTAATCTGTAAAGGGCCTACATACTGTGAAGGACAGCCATAAGTAATCACCTGCTGCTGTTCTAGACAAATACTGTTGTTACGCCGAGCGCTCCGGGTCCCCACTCCTCCCCGGAGCGCTCACAGCGTTCTCCTATTCGCAGAGCCCCGGTCAGACCTGCCGACCGGGTGCGCTGCGATAATGTTCCAGGCCGGGATGCGATTCGCGATGCGGGACGTGCCCGCTCGCGATGCGCATCCCGACTCGCTTACCAGACCCGTTCCCCGTCTGTGCTGTCCCGGCGCGCGCGGCCCCGCTCCTAAGGGCGCACGCGCGCCGGGTCTTTGCGATTTAAAGGGCCGATGCGCCACTGATTGGCGCATGCGGTTTTAATCAGTACCTTCACCTGTGCACTTCCCTACTTATACCTCCCTTCCCCTGCACTCCCTTGCCGGATCTTGTTGCCATTGTGCCAGTGAAAGCGTTTCCTTGTATGTTCCTAGCCTGTGTTCCAGACCTCCTGCCGTTGCCCCTGACTACGATCCTTGCTGCCTGCCCTGACCTTCTGCTACGTCCGACCTTGCTCTTGTCTACTCCCTTGTACCGCGCTTATCTCAGCAGTCAGAGAGGTTGAGCTGTTGCCGGTGGATACGACCTGGTTGCTACCGCCGCTGCAAGACCATCCTGCTTTGCGGCGGGCTCTGGTGAATACCAGTAGCACCTTAGAACCGGTCCACCGACAAGGTCCACGCCAATCCCTCTCTGGCACAGAGGATCCACCTCCAGCCAGCCGAATCGTGACAGTAGATCCGGCCATGGATCCCGCTGAGGTCCCGCTGCCAGTTGTCGCTGACCTCACCACGGTGGTCGCCCAGCAGTCGCAACAGATAGCGCAACAAGGCCACCAGCTGTCTCAACTGACCGTGATGCTACAGCAGTTACTACCACAGCTTCAACAATCATCTCCTCCGCCAGCTCCTGCACCTCCTCCGCAGCGAGTGGCCGCATCCAGCCTCCGTTTATCTTTGCCGGACAAATTTGATGGGGACTCTAAATTTTGCCGTGGTTTTCTTTCACAATGTTCCCTGCATTTGGAGATGATGTCTGACCAGTTTCCAACTGAAAGGTCAAGGGTGGCTTTCGTAGTCAGCCTTCTGTCTGGGAAAGCCCTGTCGTGGGCCACACCGCTCTGGGACCGCAATGATCCTGTCACTGCCTCTGTACACTCTTTCTTCACGGAGATTCGAAGTGTCTTCGAGGAACCTGCCCGAGCCTCTTCTGCCGAGACTGCCCTGCTGAACCTGGTCCAGGGTAATTCTTCTGTTGTTGAGTACGCCATCCAATTCCGTACTCTCGCCTCCGAATTGTCCTGGAATAACGAGGCCCTCTGCGTGACCTTTAAAAAAAGGCCTATCCAGTAACATCAAAGATGTGCTGGCCGCACGAGAAATCCCTGCTAACCTGCATGAACTTATTCATCTTGCCACCCGCATTGACATGCATTTTTCCGAAAGGCGTCAGGAGCTCCGCCAGGATATGGACTTTGTTCGCGCGAGACGGTGCCTCTCCCCGGCACCTCTTTCCTCTGGTCCACTGCAATCCGTTCCTGTGCCTTCCGCCGTGGAGGCTATGCAAGTTGACCGGTCTCGCTTGACATCTCAAGAGAGGACACGACGCCGCATGGAGAACCTTTGCCTGTACTGTGCCAGTACCGAACATTTCTTGAAGGATTGTCCTATCCGACCTCCACGTCAGGAAAGACGCACGCTGACTCTGCACAAAGGTGAGACAGCTCTTGATGTGAACTCTGCTTCTCCACGTCTTACTGTGCCTATGCGGATTTCTTCTTCTACCTTCTCCTTCTCAGCTATGGCCTTCTTGGATTCCGGATCTGCAGGAAATTTTATTTTGGCCTCTTTCATCAACAGGTTCAACATCCCGGTGACCAGTCTCGCCAGACCCCTCTACATCGCCTCTGTTAATAATGAAAGATTGGACTGTGCTGTGCGTTACCGCACGGAACCCCTCTTAATGTGCATCGGACCCCATCACGAAAAAATTGAATTTCTGGTCCTCTCTAACTGCACTTCGGAAATTCTTCTTGGACTACCGTGGCTTCAACGCCATTCCCCAACCCTCGATGGGACCACCGGGGAAATCAAGAACTGGGGTACTTCTTGCCACAAGGACTGTCTTAAGCCTGCTCCCTGTACTGTCAGCCAAGACCCTGTGGTTCCTCCGATATCTGGTCTCCCCAAGGCCTATCTGGATTATGCTGATGTTTTTTGCAAAAAACAAGCAGAGACTTTGCCTCCTCACAGGCCTTATGACTGTCCTATTGACCTCCTCCCTGGTACTACTCCACCCCGGGGCAGAATCTATCCTCTGTCTGCTCCGGAAACACAAACCATGTCGGAATACTTCCAAGAGAATTTAAAAAAGGGGTTTATCCGCAAGTCTTCCTCCCCTGCCGGAGCTGGATTTTTTTTCGTTTCCAAAAAAGACGGCTCCTTACGCCCTTGCATTGATTACCGCGGACTTAATAAAATCACTGTAAAAAAACGCTATCCCCTACCTCTTATCTCGGAACTCTTTGATCGCCTACGAGGCGCCCACATCTTTACCAAGCTGGACTTAAGAGGTGCATATAATCTCATCCGCATCAGGGAGGGGGACGAGTGGAAGACCGCATTTAACACCAGAGATGGACACTTTGAATATCTGGTTATGCCCTTTGGGCTTTGCAACGCCCCTGCCGTCTTCCAAGACTTTGTAAATGAAATTTTTCGTGATCTTCTATATACATGTGTTGTGGTTTACCTAGACGATATTTTGATTTTTTCTGCTAACCTAGAAGAACACCGCCAGCATGTCCGCATGGTTCTTCAGAGACTTCGGGACAATCAATTATATTCCAAAATGGAAAAATGTCTCTTTGAATGTCAATCTCTTCCCTTCCTAGGATACTTAGTCTCTGGCCAGGGACTACAAATGGACCCAGATAAACTATCAGCCGTATTGGATTGGCCACGCCCCTCCGGACTCAGAGCTATCCAACGTTTTTTGGGGTTTGCCAATTATTACAGACAATTTATTCCGCACTTTTCCACTATTGTGGCTCCTATCGTGGCCCTAACCAAGAAAAACGCCAACCCTAAGTCCTGGCCTCCTCAAGCGGAAGACGCATTCAATCATCTCAAGACTGCCTTTTCTTCTGCTCCCGTACTCTCCAGACCTGATCCATCTAAGCCCTTCTCGCTGGAGGTAGACGCCTCCTCGGTGGGAGCTGGAGCAGTACTCCTACAAAAAAATTCTTCCGGACATGCTGTTACTTGTGGTTTCATTGGTGATCGAGAACTACTGGCCATAAAATTGTCGCTTGAGGAATGGAGGCACCTGCTGGAGGGATCCAAATATCCAGTTATTGTATACACTGATCACAAGAATCTCTCTTATCTTCAGTCTGCCCAACGACTGAACCCTCGCCAGGCTAGGTGGTCGTTGTTCTTTGCCCGTTTTAACTTTGAAATTCATTTTCGCCCTGCTGACAAGAACATTAGGGCTGATGCCCTCTCTCGTTCATCGGATGCCTCTGAAGTGGAAGCTTCCCTGCAACACATTATTCCTCCGGACTGTCTGATCTCCACTTCTCCAGCTTCCATCAGACAAACTCCTCCAGGGAAGACCTTCATCTCTCCACACCAGCGCCTCAGGATTCTCAAGTGGGGACACTCCTCACACCTCGCAGGCCATGCTGGCATCAAAAAATCCATCCAGCTCATCTCTCGATTTTACTGGTGGCCTACCCTGGAAGCTGATGTTGTTGATTTCGTGCGGGCTTGTACAGTCTGTGCCCGGGACAAGACCCCTCGCCAGAAGCCTGCTGGTCTCCTCCATCCTTTGCCTGTTCCTGAACGACCATGGTCTCAGATTGGTATGGACTTTATTACTGACTTACCTTTATCCCATGGTAACACAGTTATTTGGGTGGTCGTTGATCGATTCTCCAAGATGGCACATTTTATCCCTCTTCCAGGTCTTCCTTCTGCGCCTCAGTTGGCGAAACAATTTTTTATACACATTTTTCGCCTTCATGGGCTACCCACGCATATCGTCTCGGATAGAGGAGTTCAATTTGTGTCTAAATTCTGGAGGGCCCTCTGTAATCAGCTCAAAATTAAACTTCTCATCTTCTTATCATCCCCAATCCAATGGGCAAGTAGAAAGAATTAATCAGGTTCTGGGTGACTATTTGCGACATTTTGTTTCCTCCCGCCAGGATGACTGGGCAGATCTTCTACCATGGACCGAATTCTCGTACAATTTCAGAGTCTCTGAATCTTCCGCTAAATCCCCATTCTTCGTGGTGTACGGCCGTCACCCTCTTCCCCCCTTCCCACTCCCATGCCCTCTGGTTTGCCCGCTGTTGATGAGGTGACTCGGGACTTCTCCACCATATGGAAAAAGACTCAAAATTTTCTCTTACAGGCCTCATCCCGGATGAAAAAACATGCCGATAGGAAAAGAAGAATTCCCCCCATTTTTTCTCCCGGAGACAAAGTATGGCTCTCCGCCAAGTATGTCCGCTTTCGTGTCCCCAGTTATAAACTGGGACCACGTTATCTTGGTCCTTTCAAAATCAAGTACCAAATCAACCCTGTCTCTTACAAACTCCTTCTTCCTCCTTCTCTGCGTATTCCCAATGCTTTCCATGTCTCTCTCCTTAAACCACTCATCCTTAACCGCTTCTCTCCCAAAGTTGTTTCTCCCACACCAGTTTCCGGGTCCTCTGACGTTTTTTCGGTGAAAGAAATTCTGGCATCCAAGACGGTCAGAGGTAAAAAAAAATTTTGGGTTGATTGGGAGAATTGCGGCCCAGAGGAGAGGTCATGGGAACCTGAGGACAACATCCTGGACAAGAATCTTATCCTCAAATTCTCAGGTTCCAAAAAGAGGGGGAGACCCAAGGGGGGGGGGTACTGTTACGCCGAGCGCTCCGGGTCCCCACTCCTCCCCGGAGCGCTCACAGCGTTCTCCTATTCGCAGCGCCCCGGTCAGACCTGCCGACCGGGTGCGCTGCGATAATGTTCCCAGCCGGGATGCGATTCGCGATGCGGGACACGCCCGCTCGCGATGCGCATCCCGACTCTCTTACCAGACCCGTTCCCCGTCTGTGCTGTCCCGGCGCGCGCGGCCCCGCTCCTTAGGGCGCGCGCGCCTGGTCTTTGCGATTTAAAGGGCCGGTGCGCCACTGATTGGCGCATGAGGTTTTAATCAGTACCTGCACCTGTGCACTTCCCTACTAATACCTCCCTTCCCCTGCACTCCCTTGCTGGATCTTGTTGCCATTGTGACAGTGAAAGCGTTTCCGTGTGTGTTCCTAGCCTGTGTTCCAGACCTCCTGCCGTTGCCCCTGACTATGATCCTTGCTGCCTGCCCTGACCTTCTGCTACATCCGACCTTGCTCTTGTCTACTCCCTTGTACCGCGCTTATCTCAGCAGTCAGAGAGATTGAGCCGTTGCCGGTGGATACGACCTGGTTGCTACCGCCGCTGCAAGACCATCCCGCTTTGCGGCGGGCTCTGGTGAATACCAGTAGCACCTTAGAACCGGTCCACCGACACGGTCCACGCCAATCCCTCTCTGGCACAGAGGATCCACCTCCAGCCAGCCGAATCGTTACAACTGTTTAAAGAGTAGTGTAGCATATTGTAATACCCTCATAAACGCACTAAGTATGTCATACAGAGAAGTACCAGGACGTGCAAAGAGGAGTGGCAAAGGCCTAAATACTTCAGGCAGAGTTGGCAGCAGACTTGGGGCGAGTGGCAGCAGGAGTCGCAGCGAGAGGCCTGAGCTCCCGTTATCAGCCAGCGGTCTTGTCTCGACCAGCAACCCATCTGCCGTCATCGATTGGTTAACACGCTCATCCACATCATCACAAGTGACATCTGACACCCCCAGTCAACAGTCGGTGGGTTCCTCAGACACAACCCTCAGTTGGCATGGCCCGGGAGCAGTCCCTGTCCTCCCATTGCCTTTGTTCTATGCTGTTCCCTCTCCTAGAGAAGTATCTTATGCTGTGGGTTCAGCTACACTATTTACTGAGGACGATCTAATAGAGGACAGTCAGCAGCTACTGGACAGCCAAGAAGGGGAGGAGACATGCACCGCTTACTCCACTAGGCGGCCAAGTAGTGATGTGGAGAGTGACATGGGAGGCGGTGTTGCAAGTGTTCAGGGTCCTGAACCAGACACTGTTGGGGAACCGGAGGAGGACATCAGTGACGTGCACACACCTGTTGATGATAATGAAGCCAATAGCAATTGGGAGCCGGGTGCAGAAGGGGCTTCATCATCATCAGGAGCCACCTGCTTCGCGGCAGCCTACCTTTCCTGGAGGTAGTGAAACAGGGGTTCCTGGAGACGGCACCAGTAGCAGTCAATTAGTGCGGACTGCAGGTGGGAAAATCAGCTACTCGGCGGTGTGGAAGTTTTTTCATAAGGCATCCGGAGGAGGTTCACGTAGCCACATGCAAGATCTGTCGGCAGAAGGTGAAGCGTGGGCAGGGTCCCAATGTCGGCACCACGGCCCTGCGTCAACACATGCTTCACCACCATAAAGCGGCCTGGGAGAACCGTGGCTCCGATGTAGTGGTCCAGCCTTATGCATCATCCAGTGGCCATCCGCTCCCTCCTTCATCCTGCCAAGGCTCCACCACCTCAGCCGAACGGAGCTATGTGTCAAACCCTCCATCTGTCGCTCCTGCTTCTCCCGCTTTTAGTCAGCCATTCCGCCAACAATCCATCGGCGAAACCATGTCCAAGAGACAACAGTATGCGCCCACTTATCCAACGGCACAGAAGTTGAATGTGCTCCTGTCCAAGTTGCTGGTGTTGCAGTCCCTCCCTTTTCAAGTGATGGACTCTGCACCTTTCAGAGAATTGATGGCTTGTGCCGAGCCGAGGTGGAGAGTCCCAAGCCGTTATTGCTTTGCAAAGAAGGCAGTACCAGCCCTACATAAGTTTGTACAAGAGAAGGTGGGCCAGTCCTTGAGACTGTCGGTGTGTACGGCAGCGCTGACGTGTGGAGCTGTAACTACGGGCAAGGACAATACTTGTCTTTTACGGCCCACTCGGTAAATGTGGTTCCTGCACAGCCACAACAGCAACTTGGACAGGTCACACTGCTTCCTCCTCCACGCTCTCGCTCTCTAGCAGTTGGTCCTGTTACAGTGTGTGACGCCGCCTCCTCATCCTCCACCATGTCCTCGGCCTCCACTGCACGTCCAAATCTCGGTGGCCTTTCATTGTAACATGTGTGTAGGGCACGGCGGTGTCAAGCTGTTCTTCACATGGTTTGCCTTGGAGAACGGAGTCACACAGGGGAGGAACTGCTGAAGTTCATTCGTAAAGAAATCCGAGTATGGCTTACTCCACGAAATTTGGAAATGGGAACCATGTTGACCGACAACGGGAAGAATAAATGTGTCTGCGCTGCAACAAGGAAGTGTGAAACATACGCCCTGCATGGCACACGTGTTGAATCTGGTTGTCAAGCACTTCCTCAAGTCTTCACCCCATTTGCAAAACATCCTGAAAATGACAAGGAAACTGTGCTTGCACTTCAGCCACTCGAACATCACCAAGCACACCTTCCTTGAGCTGCAGCGTCAGAACAGTATTCCACAACATAGTCTTATTTGTGACGTTGCCACACGTTGGAATTCCACCCTTCACATATTGGACAGACTATACGAACAAAGAAAATCCATCACCGATTTCTTGATGATCCAAGCAGATAGGAGTACTCCCCTGTGTAACTTCAATGTGAACCAGTGGCAGCTCATACGTGACTCCTGCCGTTTGCTGAGGCCCTTTGAGGAAGCCACATTATTTGTAAATCGCCTGGATTACGCCATGAACGACGTAATTCCACTCTTACATTTCCTACAACAAATGATTGAAACCATGGCTGGTCACGGTAATGGAGACATTGCGCCTACATCTCAAGGCTACATGAGCCCTGTGGGAGCTGAACTGGAGGAGGAGGATGATGAGGGCAAAAGGAGCACAGTTTAGGTTGGATGAGATGGCCGGTGTTTCTAGTCATCGGACAGGAGAGGAGGAGCAGGAGCAGCCAGAGGAGCTGGAGGGTTATGAGGAAGGCGAGACAGAGGACCCAGACACACCGTGGCAGTATGCAGTGGAGATGGAGGCAGGTAGTCCCTCTGAGTCACTGGCGCAAATGGCACGATGCATGCTCAGTTGCTTGCGTTGTGACCCCCGAATTGTCAAAATTCGTCAGCCGGATGACTTCTGGATCACCACCTTATTAGACCCTCACTACCGTCCCAAAATCGGGGCCTTTTTTACACCCACTGAGAGGGAGGACAAACTGACCTACTACAGAGAGATTCTACGTAGTCAGTTGGCCGATGCCTATCGCCCACATGGTCCATCCACTCGCAGGTCTGACTCGGGGGGCCCTCTGCGCTCACCTTCCACTGCCATGGCTGCTGAGCAGTGTCAGCTCAATCAGCAGCAGCCTGAGTCTACAGTCGCTGAGGAGTAGCTTTCTCCACCCGCATAGTGAAGCAACTCATCAGCAGCAGGTGGTGGCATACCTTATAGTTACATAGTTAGTACGGTTGAAAAAAGACATACGTCCATCAAGTTCAACCAGGGAATTGAAGGGTAGACATGACCATGCCGACAACCATTGAAGATCTGCTGGACTTCTGGGCAGCCAAACTTGATTTATGGCCACAACTAGCAGAGTTTGCCCTGGAAAAGCTGTCCTGCCCGGCCAGTAGTGTGCCATCAGAGCGGGTGTTTAGTGTGGTCGGGGCCATAGTCACCCCAAGGCGAACTCGTCTGTCCACTAAAAATGTGGAGAGACTGACGTTTGTCAAGATGAATCAGGGATGGATCAGCCAGGATTTCCAGCCACCAATGCCAGATGCCTCAGAGTAGATTGACCATGCTGCTACACCAACATTTCCCAATTATGGTTGGTTATGAAACCCTCTTTGGTACTGCCATTGCCTGCTCCTGGCTCATCCTGTGTCTTTCAGGAACTACTTGCCTCACTGATGCTTCTGGCCTTGGGCCTTTAATTTTTTGAAGTTTAGCAGTAGCTAAATACATGCTTAATGCAAATGTCAACATTGATCTTTAAATGTAAGGGGTTATGAAACCCTCTTGGTTACTGCGAATGCCTGCTCCTGACTCATCCTGTGTCTTTCAGGAACTACTTTCCTCCCTGATGCCTCAGGCCTTAAGCCTTAAATTTTTGGATGTTTAGCAGTAGCTAAATACATGCTTAATGCAAATTTCAACATTGATTTTTAACTGTAAGGGGTTATGAAACCCTCTTGGGTACTGCTCCTGACTGCTCCTGACTCATTCTGTGTCTTTCAGGAACTACTTGCCTCCCTGATGCCTCCGGCCTTGGCTCTTCAATTTTTGGATGTTTAGCAGTAGCTAAATACATGCTTAATGCAAATTTCAACATTGATCTTTAACCTGTTAAGGACCAGGGGCATAAACTTACGCCCCTAGTCCTGCTCCGTGATATAACGCGGGGTTACACGGTAACCCCGCATCATATCGCGGCGGGCCCGGGATCATAGTGAAGCAGGGACCCGCCTCTAATAGCGCGCGGCACTGATCGCGGTGCCATGCGCTATTAACCCTTTAGCCGCGCAATCAAAGCTGAGCCGGGCGGCTAAAAACAAAAGTAAAAGTGCCCGGCTAGCTCAGGGAGCTGTTCGGGATCGCCGCGGTATAATCGCGGCATCCCGAACAGCTGTAGCACAGGAGGAGGTCTTCTTACCTTCTCCTGCGCTGTCCGATCGCCGAATGAATGCTTCAAGCCTGATATCCAGGCTTGAGCATGCAATCGCCGAAAACACTGATTGATCCATTCCTATGGAGATGGATTGATCAGTGTAAAAGATCAGTTAATGCAATGTTATAGTCCCCTATAGGAGCTATAATATTGCATAAGAAAAGTGTAAAAAAATCATTAACCCTTTCAATGATCCCTTCCCCTAATAAAAGTTTGAATCACCTGGCATTTCCAAGAATAAAAAAAAAAAAACAGTGTAAATAAAAATAAACATATGTGGTTTTGCCGCGTGCGGAAATGTCCGAATTATAAAAATATACCGCTTTTTAAACCGCATGTTCAATGGCGTACGCGCAAAAAAATTCCAAAGTCCAAAATAGCATGTTTTTGGTCACTTTTTATATCATGAAAAGATGAATAAAAAGTGATCAAAAAGTCTGATCAATGCAAATATGGTACCGACAAAAACATCAGATTCAGGCGCAAAAAATGAGCCCTCATAGCCCCCTGAACATGGAAAAATAAAAAAGTTATAGGGCTCAGAAATGAAAATTTTAAACGTATAAATTTTCCTGCATGTATTTATGATTTTTTTTCAGTAGTAATACAAAATCAAACCTATACAAGTAGGGTATCATTTTAACTGTATGGGCCTAGAGAATAAACAAAAGGTGTCATTTGTAACGAAAAATGTACTACGTAGAAACGGAAGTCCCCCAAAAGTTACATAATAGCATTTTTTTTTCAATTTTGTCGCACAATGATTTTTTTTTTCGTTTTGCCATAGATTTTTGGGTACAATGACTGATGTCATTACAAAGTAGAATTGGTGGCGCAAAAAAATACGCCATAATACAGATTTTTAGGTACAAAATTGAAAGAGTTAGGATTTTAGGTAAGGAGGAAAAAACGAAAGTGCAAAAAACAAAAAACGCCTGGTCCTTAAGGGGTTAAATGTAAGGGGTCATGAAACCCTGTGTGGTACTGCTCCTGACTGCTCCTGACTCATTCTGTGTCTTTCAAGAACTACTTGCCTCACTGATGCTTCTGGCCTTGGGCCTTTAATTTTTTGAAGTTTGGCAGTAGCTAAATACATGCTTAATGCAAATTTCAACAATGATCTTTAAATTCTCGGCGCTCTGCCAGGGCCTTCTCCTACCCCGCCGGGGTCGATCCGAGGACCTCACTAAACCATCCAATCGGTAGTAGAGACATGCGGTATGTACAAAGGGCAGGGACTTAATGAACCCGAGCTTATGACCCGCACTTAGATGTGATTCTTCTTTCCTGGCAAATAATTGGAATCCCTAATCCCTATCGCGAACGGGGTTCAGCGGGCTACCCGCACCTGTCGGTGAAAGATAGACACACGCTGGTCCATTCAGTGTTTTGCGCGTGCAGCCCCGGACATCTGAGGGCATAACAAACCTGTTATTGCTCAATCTCTCGATTGATCGAGCAATGTAAGAGGTTATTGAAGCCTCTTGGGTACTGCTGATGTCTATTCCTGATTGCTCCTGTGTCTTTCAGGAACTACTTGACTTCATGATGCTTCTGGGCTTGGGCCTTTAATTTTAGTATTTTTGAAATACATAAATACATGCTTAATTTAAATTTCAACATTTATGGTGCAATGTATGGGGTTATTAAACACTCTTGGGTAGTGTTTTTTTTTTCTTCAAATTTTCTGATAATTATCACAGTAATAAACTTGAATTAATTACTGAAACTTGAATTTATTAATTTATTACTCCAGAATAATAACCATTACACCATTGAACGCTTGTTGCGTGTGATTTTTTAAGTAAAATTTTCAAAAAAAATACGGAGAGGGATGAACTCTGCTTCTTTATTTCATAAAAAAAATTATTTTATAGAAGAATGTCTTTTGGTGGTCCACTGTCCTGCATTATAGAGTCTTCCGGACTCTTGGATATGTGCTTGTTCTTAAACAAAGGTATAAAAACCAAAAATGGCCAGTCAGGGCTATGGAGACATTGCACCTACAGCTTACAGCCACATGAGCCCTGTGGGTGCTTGTGAGATTAGGTCCTTTGTACCCACACGGCGGGGTCCGGGACACAAATTTTGATTTAAAGGGGTATTCCAGGCCAAAACTTTTTTTATATATATATATATATATATATATATATATATATATATATATATCAACTGGCTCCGGAAAGTTAAACAGATTTGTAAATTACTTCTATTAAAAAATCTTAATCCTTCCAATAGTTATTAGCTTCTGAAGTTGAGTTGTTGTTTTCTGTCTAACTGCTCTCTTATGACTCACGTCCCGGGAGCTGTGCAGTTCCTATGGGGATATTCTCCCATCATGCACAGCTCCTGGGACGTGACATCATCATTGAGCAGCTAGACAGAAAACTTCAGAAGCTAATAACTATTGGAAGGATTAAGATTTTTTAATAGAAGTAATTTACAAATCTGTTTAACTTTCCGGAGCCAGTTAATATATATTAAAAAAGGTTTTGCCTGGAATACCCCTTTAAATTTCAAATAAAAAAATCTGACATTTCAATGGTCTCCTCATGCTGCAGCCAACTCCAGGCTGCGTCATTCTGGTAATATATAGAGAGCACCCGCTGTCCTAAATTTTCGTTAAAATTTTTTGTAAAAAATGTTTGTCTTTTTTATTAGGGATTGTGAAGCTTTGGTGCGTACTCATGCATCAGCCAACTCCAGCCTGTGTCATTCAGGCAATATATGGATTACTGATGGCGCTGCTGGGCC
Source organism: Hyla sarda (assembly GCF_029499605.1). Lineage (NCBI taxonomy): Eukaryota > Metazoa > Chordata > Amphibia > Anura > Hylidae > Hyla > Hyla sarda. The sequence continues at coordinate 224,295,278 of NC_079189.1, forward strand.
TGGGTCTGGGAATTTCAGATTTTCTTATAGGTAGCACCCGCTATCCAAAAGTCTTCTTCATAAATTTCAACAATTGTTTTGTTTTTTGGGGGGGATTGTGAAGCCCTGGTGTGTACTCATGCATCAGCCAACTCTAGGCTGTGTCATTCAGGCAATATATAGGTAGCACCCGCTGTCCTAAATATTCTTAAAATTTGTTTAAAATGGTTGTTTTTTCTTTGGGATTCTGAAGCCCTGGTGTGTACTCAATGCTGCTTCCTGTTACACTCTGTCAGCCCGTTGGTCCTGTGACAGTGTGCTACTCCGCCTCCACATCCTCCACTGTGTCTTAAGGCTCCACTGCCCGGCCAAGTCTGAGTGGCCTTTAAGCATACCATGTGTGCAGGTCACGGCGGTGTCACGCTATTCTTCACATGGTTTGCCTTGGCGAAAAGTCTTGGAAACAATGGTCGGTCAGGGCAATGGAGACGTTGCGCCTACATCTCACGGGGTCCGAGACACTGAAAGTTTGTTTTAAATTTCAAATCAAAAAATGATGCCGCTGTGGGGCCTGGGTCTGGGAATTTCACATTTTCTAACAGGTAGCACACGCTATCCAAAATATTTTTCAAAAATTTCTAAAATTGTGTTGTTTTTTGGGGGGGATTGTGAAGCCCTGCTGTGTACTCGTGCATCAGCCAACTCCAGGCTGTGTCATTCAGACAATATATGGATTACTGATGCTGCTGTGGGGCCTGGGCCTGAGAATTTTACATTTTCTCATAGGTAGCACCCGCTATCCAAAATCTTCGGTTTAAATTTCTTAATTCATCTTTTAATCTTAGGGATTGTGAAGGCCTAGTGCCTACTCATGCTGCTGGCAACTCCGGGCTGTGCCATTCATCCACTATATGGTCTCCTCATGCTGCCAACACCTCCACGCTGTGTCATTCAGCCACTATATGGGCTCTTCATGCTGCCAACATGTCCACACTGTGTCATTCAGCCACTATATGGTGTCCTCATGCTGCCAACACCTCCACGCTGTGCCATTCAGCCACTAAATGGTCTCCTCGTGCTGCCAACACCTCCACGCTGTGTCATTCAGTCACTATATGGTCTCCTGACACTGATGCCACCACCAGGCTCTGTAACTGTGCTGCTGTGTGGCAGTGATTCTAAAAGCGATGCCGGTAATCTGCATGTTATTCTGTATAACAGTATTATTTCACTACCCCAGCACACTCCATATGCGTTTTAGAACACAGCAAAGTGTTCTATACCCCTATAGAGGCTGTATGTAGGCTAGAAATAGCCTTTTTTTAAATCGATTTGCCGCAAAAAAATTTGGATCGAACCAAACTTTTTGGGAAAATTCGGCGAATCAGCCGAATCGAATTTTTTAAAAGTTTGCTGATCTCTAGTCATAACATGTAACAGGGATTGTTTAATATTGAATTCCACAGAAGAATGAGAATGTGCTATGAAAGTTACTCATTGGTATATACTGTGTCTTGGCCGCTCTCCTACTCCTTGCCCTGTGATGATGCTGTCAAAAGTGCCTGAGCTCTAGATGGAGCACAACAGAGCCAACCAGCATGTAAAAGCTTGGGGACCTATGCTGATGTCATCAAAGGCCATTGAGCTATCCAAAGCAGCAATGAGTCTGGGAGAAAAGGGGAGGAGGGCATTAGAACATGTTTTTGGATGAGCAGGAGTCTAGGGGGACGTTCACACTACAGAACTTCTGCATGCAAAATTGTGCTCAGGAATTCTGTTGCATGAACCTAAACATTGGTGTGAATGGGTCTTCCACTGATCTATTCACACTGCAGATTTTCAGCAGTGGACAATTCAGCTGCGGAAATTGATCCACCAGAAAAAAAAAACATGTTTATTCAGTGAAATTATGCGTCAATGGTGACGGTGCAGGTCTGCGCAATCCTAGGATTTCGACAGTGGCTGTTCAGACAAAATCTCTGAGCAGAATTCCGTGCAGAGATTCCATAGTGTGAACATAATGTTCAAGGGGGCCCTTATGGGTGTCAAGGTTGCTCTTGGTCTCATAACAGCCCTGCTCCTTGATCTTACATTATATTGCATTTAATTTGCAAAAAAATAAAATTAAAAAGTAAGTTTTAGATCGTGGGGGGTCCGACACCCCATAATGTCCTGCAGGGGACCCTGGCCACCGAAAAGCCCCCTCCATGTATCTTTATGGGAGAGCCATTTGGCTATCTCCAGCTCTCCCATAGAGATACCCAGAGGGGGCGTGTCGGCCACCGCTTTGTGCGGGGGTCGATGCGCACCATTCCTGGGGAGAGCTGTATCTCCAGTATGAGATTCTGGGGGTCCCAGCAGTCAGACCCCCCGTGATCTAAAACCTATGCCCTATCCTTAGGATGGGGGATATGTTTTTCTACATGGCATGTCTCTATGACATGTAGTTTGATGGCAATAAAATTTCTTTTAATTCAATTATTTAAATAATTTTTGCTCCGTTTTGTCATACATATAACTTTGTTTTTATAGTATAAAAAGAAATTTTTTAATTTCTTATAACACAAAGTATCACAAATACATTTTAAAAGTGTATCACCTGTTTGTTACAGTCCTTCCATTGTGGTATATATTGCAAACCGGCATAATAATATGCTGGCATAGACAAAAGCATACCCACACCTAATCCTTTGATTTTAATGGTCCATTTAGTCTAGTAGTGACTACATTTGGTACATTTCTGTGGCTACCTGTAGTTTAGAGTCCCACAAAAAAGTGTACACACTCAGAAATGAACCTAGTGTTGGCACACAGTTGTGCAAGAATATGACAACATACTGTCCTGCTGGTTTTCTAAGGCTAGGTTCACATTGCCGTCCGCATCTGACCCATTAAAGGTCTGATGCAAACAGCTACTATTGGGTCCCGATGGACTCCATTCACTTGCACGGGGTCCATCAGTGATCCGGTAATTTAACAGAAATTTGCTTGCACTACTTTCTGGCTCCAGAAAGTTAAACAGATTTGTAAATTACTTCTATAAAAAAAATCTTAATCCTTCCAATAATTATCAGCTGCTGAAGTTGAGTTGTTCTTTTCTGTCTGGCAACAGTGCTCTCTGCTGACATCTCTGCTTGTCTCGGGAACTGCACAGAGTAGAAGAGGTTTCCTATGGGGATTTACTTCTACTCTGGAGAGTTCCCGAGACAGGTGTCATCAGAGAGCACTTAGACAGAAAAGAACAACTCAACATCAGAAGCTCATAAGTACTGAAAGGATTAAGATTTTTTTTATGGAAGTAATTAACAAATCTGTTTAACTTTCTGGAGCCAGTTGATATATAAAATAAAGTTTTTTTTACTGGTTAAATTGTTTGCTATTGGTTTTAATGCATATTGATTAAAATGTATGTTTTCTGTATACATGGCTCTCTATAATGTCATTATCCCCATGGCTTCACTACAGGACTTCAAATATGTCAGAAAACAACGCATGTATGAAAAGTCAAAAATACCACCAAAACAATAGTAAAAGAACTCCACTAAAATGTTGGAGCACATTCTGCTTTTTTACCTGCTATTTGAAAATCTGAGAAAAAAATATTAAAAACCAGCAGACATTATATGTGATTTCTGTTGATCAGCTTTACAAAGAATATTAAAACTCACTATAATGTAAATAATATAACTATTAAAGAAGGTGGTAAATTCTTTATATGCTAAATGTATTCTATAGGTACACTTACGGAATAACTTTGATGTCTTCCTTTCCATGCAGAATGTAATCAATAACCTTGTAGAATAAAATTTCCTAAAACACAAATATTTATGTTCAACTAAAAAGATATACAATAATTTGCTAAGGGTCAAACAAGATTCCATATCTGTAATGAGGACATGAAACACGAAATTACTTATGGTAAACATACCCGTCCATCTGGTGTGCGGGGTCCAGAATAAGGAGGAACTTCTCCCATTAGAACAGGCCACAGGTCAAAGAATTCCTAAAAATAATTGTAAGAAATTAAAATTTTCCCCCAGATGCAAAAAAAAAAAAAAAAAAGAATAGAACCTAAGGCTTTTTATCTGATGTAGATTATGTGAGGGTGATGTGGATTTAAACATTGTAATTGTTTTAGCAAACATTGAAGTGTAAGCTATAGTCAGCAATATCTAAAACAGCCATCATCCACATAGTAAACCATAAAAACATCCCAGACAATGTCACTTATGTATTTTGTACCACTAATAGAATTGAGGCCAAAAACTTCAATCTTGGTTTCATCGGACCAGCGAATCTTGTTTCCTACAGTCTGAGAATACCTAAGGTGCTTTTTTTCAGACTCCAGGAGGGCTTTCATGTTAGTGGCCATAAAGCATGTTTCCTATCTGAACACACAATGTTTGGAGCTTAGCCAGAGTGATTATTGAGCTCTTGGTCACGTCTCTTACCAAGACTCTTCTCCTTAAATGGCTTAGTTTTGTGGGGTGACCAGTTCTAAGAAGAGCCCTGGTTGTTTCAAACATCTTCCATTTAAGAATTATAAAAGGTCACTGTTCCCTTGTGAACTTTAAAGGGGTAGTCCGGTGGTAAACGTGTTTTTCTGTTTTTGACTTACCCTATTGTTTTGTTTCATTTCTATTCTTGTTGTTTAGGCTACTCTTTCCGTTCTTTGTTGTCTTTTTATCCCTCACAATAATTTTATTTTTACATTTTCGTTTTTTCCTCATCCGCCTTCAAAAAATTATAACTCTTTTTATATTTTCATCCACAGACTAGTATGAGTGCTTGTTTTTTGCATGACCAGTTGTCCGTTGTAATGCCATCACTCACTTTACCATAAAATGTATGGCGCAACCAAAAAAATACTATTTGTGTGGGGAAATTAAAAAGAAAACCGCAATTTTGCTAATTTTGGAAGGTTTCGTTTTCACACTGTACAATTTATGTTGAAAATTACATGTGTTATGTATTCTTTGGGTCAATACGATTAAAATGATACCCATGATAACATACTTTTCTATTACTGTTGCGCTTTAAAAAAATCACTAACTTTTTAACCAAATTAGCACGTTTAAGTTCTCCCTATTTTGAAGACCTATAACTTTTTCATTTTTCTGTATAAGCGGCGGTATGAGGGCTCATTTTTTGCGCCGTGATGTTTACTTTTTATTGATACCATATTTGCTTATATAAAACTTTTAATACATTTTTTATTATTTTTCTTTGGAATAAATTGCTATAAAAAAGCTATTTTGGACTTTTTTTTTTACGTTCACGCCGTTCACCGTACGGTATCATTAACATTTTATTTTAAAATTTCAGATATATACGCACGCGCCGATACCAAATATGTATATAAAATATTTTTTAAACACTTTTTGGGGGTTAAATAGGGAAAATGGGACAATTAAGTTTTTATTGGGGGAGGGGGTTTTAAAAAAAATGTTTTACTTTATTTTTTTCCTTTTTTTACCTTTATTTTTACACTTTAATAGTCCCCACAGGGGACTATTTATAGCAATCGAATTCGATTGCTAATCCTGTTTAGTGCTATGTATAGGACATAGCACTGATCAGGGTTATCGGTCATCTTCTGCTCTGGTCTGCGGGAAGGCAGATCAGAGCAGAAGATGCCAGGAAGGCAGCGGAGGCAGGTGAGGGGACCTCCGTCTGCCATGCTGGATGATCGGATCGCCGTGGCAGCGCTTCAGGCGATCCAATCATCCATTTAAGTGACCGCGATGCTGCAGATGCGGTGATCTGTATTGATCACGGCATCTGAGGGGTTAATGGCGGACTTCCGCGGGATTGCGGGTGTCTGCCATTACTGGTGGGTCCCTGGCTGCGATCAACAGCCGGGACCTGCCGCGCATGATCCGGGCATCGCTCCGATGCTCGTGGTTATGCTTAGGACGTAAATGTACGTCATGGTGCGTTAAGTACCACCTCACCAGGACGTACATTTACGTCCTTCGTCGTTAAGGGGTTAAAGGGGTACTCCGGTGGAATTTTTTTTTAAATCAACTGGTGCTAGAAAGTTAAACAGATGTGTAAAATATTTCTATTTAAAATCTTATCAGTTGCTGTATGCTACAGGGGAAGTTGAGTTGTTCTTTTCAGTCTGACCAAATAGCTCTTTTCTGACACTTCTGTCCTTGTCAGAAACTGTTCAGAGCAGGAGCAGTTTGCTATGGGGATTTTCTCCTACTCTGGGCAGTTCCTGATACGGACAGAGGTGTCAGCAGAGAACACTGTTGTCAGACTGGAAAGAACAACTCAACTTCCTCTGAAGTATACAGCAGCTGATAAGTACTGAAAGGATTAAGATTATTAAATTGAAGAAATTTACAACTCTGTTAATTTTCTGGAACCAGTTGATTTGAAAAAGATCGTTTTCCACAGGCGAACCCCTTTAAGATGTATAAATAACTTGACAGCTGCATATTACCATTCCCCATTTCAATATCCTATGTGTCTACATAGTTTGATTGGACAGCATCACATCTTGTAGGCACACTCCATTGGGGTATAGTAACACTCATTTGTTAACATATTTAGGAGGAGTAACAGGGGAATGGCACAATAAAAACAGAAAAGTATTTATTAAGACGGACATGTCAAGAGACCCGGCAAGAGCTCTTTAAACATATCAGACATGTAAAATGACATATTAATTGTTGGACTCACGTTTCAGCTATATTTCTGTAATTGATACAATACCTTTTCTTTTGTCATGTCTAAAAGGCCAACTGAATATCTTTCACAGTTCAGATATGCTCTCACAGTATAGAAGGCCTTGTGGAACTGTCTTTCAATGTCTGTAAGCTCTTCAAATACTTTGTTCGCTGACCATAACAATACCTGAAGAATGCATAAAAGAATGTGCTTTTTATAAAAATGAAATTTATTGATATTATTATTATTATTATGATGACTAGCAAGCTAGATACATGAAGGCAGCACTAAGCATAAAAAGGTATGCTGGTACTGGCAGGAAGGGTCTTGATCATGAATCAGCAAATAATATGTCAGGAGAACCCACAGAACATAAAGTTATAGTGCAAAAAATGCCTTCATTTCATTATATGTGATCGATAGACCATTTTAGGTCCCTGCAAAAGGCTGCGAGGGGTAGCTGAATAGTTGTTCACTTGCTGGCATATGATGGAATCACTTTTTCTTCCAATTTTGAGTGCGGTGGATTTTCCTGACATATAGATAGACTATTGATAGATTTGCTTGTGTTTACTTAAAATTGTGAAGCCCTTTTACCTGTCCCCGTCGTGTTTCACAGTTATGTAGATAGCTCAAGTGATATATTTTCAGATTTAATGAGGCAAAATTTAAATACTTCAAAAACACCTGTAAGTAAAGGAAAAAAACAATAAATTAGTATCTCTGTACCGTAGATTGTACATACATTTTACTACTATTCCAGAGAAAATGGTTTCTGTGATGAAGGTCTGTCTAAAATTATAAAAACATTGTGTCACTGTAGTTTAAATAAAACGCGTCAGCAGGAAATCAGGGGTGTAAATCAAGACATGGCTAGATGAGGTTAGTCACCATGATCCATCATGTTTTTTTTTTTATCTCCATGGTCCTTTCTAGTACCAAGATATAAGCCTTTTTGTCAAAAGGTAAATGAAGCTCAAGTGCCTATGGGGCGCTTTCTAGCATGGCAGGAGCCCAGGGTTAGCCAGTTAATCCTATTCACTGGCTCTGTGGCAAACCCCGCCTTTGTTTGACAGCTGACAATTGCAGGTTTTCTCCAAAGCTGGTATAAAAGCAATGTGTGGCAATAAAATAATGCGTTTTGAAATTGATGATATCAATCACTTCCTCAGGTTAGGCATACAAAGTACAAACAAATAGCATTCTAAATAGCTAAAGGTGTCACCCAACAAACCAGGTGGCTGAAAGGGGCTGTATTCCAGTATAGTGCATACAAAAATCCATATATAACTGTAAGATAAATTCATGTTACATAAGGTTATTACAAAAAATGTCCTAGAAAATAAATACATATTTAAATGTGAATTAATAATATAATGGCAGATTTACATTTCATAAAATACCACTTTATTAACCCCTTAAGGACCCGGACAATTTTCATAATGCTTAAAATTTTGTACCTACATACCTATCAATCATTTCATTAAAAAAATCTACGGAGAAACACAGAAAATATATATTTGTGGGGTGCATTTGAAAAAAATATGCCATTTTATAAATTCGGAGGGCTTCTGTTTCTACACAGTGCACTTTTCTGTAAAAACGACACCTTATCTTTTATTCTCTAGGTCCATACGGTTTCAAGGATACCCAATTTATGTAGGTTTTAATTTATTTTACCTACATGCACCAAAACTAGTATATATAAATATATATATATATATATATATATATATATATATATATATACATATATATATAGGGGTCAGTACTTTCCTCGGGGAGAGGACACCTCTTCAGGTGTACCGGAGATTCAAGTTAGGCCATTTAGCACTCCGCAGGCTTCTGGGTAAAAAAATATTTAAATTAGCTCACCACACCACCTTCACAGATAGTGTGTCCTGCAAAACAGCTCAGGCTCATGGGAAACATGGGGGACATTGGGCACATTAATGTGAGGGCTTGGGGGGACATGGGGCACAGTAATGTGGAGGTTGGGGGGTATAATGCTCACATGAGGCACAGTAATGGTGGGGGGGTTGAGATGCTGACACAAGGCAGTAGGCACAGTAAGGGACCTGAGGCACAGTATATAAAATAGGAGGGGGCAGGCGGTCATATGAGACAGTGTATAAAATAGGGGGGATACAGGCTTGAAGCCTAAGATGGTGAAGTACAGTACACAAAATGAAACTTTCCATTTAATTATGGAAATATAATATGGAGGCACAGTATATAATATGGCGGGGGCATTAGAGTATAATTAATTTATTTATGGGGCACTGTGTGTTTTACATTTGTATATTATGTGTTTTACATTTGTATATTATGGTGTATATTATAAGGAATTTCTGGGGTGGGGGGGGGGTTCTTTAAGTGACAGTATATTGTGGTATTTTATTGAAAGGGTTCCTTGTATTGCAAGGTTATATTCCGAGAGCACAGTGTGTAGTAGAATTGTATTCAGAGGGTGCGGTGTGTGGTAGTATTATATTCAGAGGGTACAGTGTGTGACAGTATTATATTCAGAGGGCACAGTGTGTGGTATAATTATATTTAGAGGGCACAATTTGTGGTGGTATTATATTCAGAGGGTACAGTGTATGGTAGTATTATATTCAGAGAGCACAGTGTGGGATAGTTTTATATTCATGGGCACAGTGTGTGGCATAAAAATATTCATAGGTACAGCATGTGACGTTATATTCATGGGCACAGTGTGTGGCATTATTATATTCATGAGCACATTGTGGTGTTATAATATTCATGGGCACAGCGTGTGGCATTATAATATTCATAGGCACAGTGTGTGGCAGGGTTACATTAATTATTGTTTTCATACAGAGGATTTGACAAAGTGAGGAGCCAAGTTCTGTAGAGAGAAGATTTAGCTGGAACAAGTCATGGTGGTATGTACCAGCAGAATTAGATAAGGGAAGACTATAGAGAAGACGTCACCTGTAGTCACTGATATCATTGTGTATTCTGCCAGATTGTGTCCTATTCGAGCTGTAGTCACTTGTAAAGCTGTTTTCACACTGCCATAATGTCCCGGCAGTATACTGGCCATTGTAAAAAAAAAAAAAAACTTTATTTAATTAAGGACAAACATAAAACAATATCCGTTTTTTTTCCAAAAAGGGCCCTGCCAAAGTAAGGCAGGAGGAAAATCGAAGAAGCAGTAGGGAGCTGGAGAGTGCCCAGGTGGTGGGGGTGGCTCTGGTCCCTCCTCCTGAAGCTGGCTCTGTAACTGCTGAAGCCCTGGAGGAGAATGTGCTGGATGAGGAGATCAGGAGACTTCACAGAGAGGAAGGCAATATGGCCGACCCTTCCGATTCCTCCCACTATGAAAGTGTGGATGAGGAGAGTGGGGTGAGGCCCAAAAAGAAAGTTAAGGGCAAAAGAAAAGGGAGAAAGAAGAGGTCAGAGCCCTCTGAAGCTCCTGGTACTACGGGCCAGGTCCAAAGCGGAAGTCTGGCTGCCCCCCTCTGATTGACCTGTCAAACCGGTACCTCGTCCTTGTTACCATCTCCTCCCCCTCCTTGGAGGGGGAAGGTGAGGGCGGGGTGCCCCGGGAGAAAGAGCCTCTGACGGGAACTGGGCCCTGTCCTGTCGAGGCACCTTCCTCGGAGGGCAGGGCTTAGACCGGGGCCGGACGGAGACGCGGACCTTATGGAGTCGAAAAAAAGATGTAAGAGTGGTCCTGCCCTCTCGTCGTCTTCGGGGGATGAGGGGGCTAAAAAGAAGGGGAAAAAGAAATAAAGAGTGAGGCCATCTAATTCAATCACCCTCTATGGCGGCACTCACCCCATTGACGCTGGCATCTATTAATTGTGCCAGCATAAAGTCTGATACGGCTAGATTTGCAGCCTCATTTTCTTCTTACAAAAGACCAGGTTGTCAGATCTAGCCTCTCTGGTAAAAGCCAGAAGAGAGTGGAGGCGCGATCCCTCCCACTGGTCTCTTGCAATTGAGCCGTATAGTGGGATGTCGGTCCTTTTTACCGCTCATGTTGAATGCCGACGGGTTATTAAATTAGAAATGGGGAGGTGCCTGATCTTAGATGTCTTCATGAAGGGACAGGAGCTCCGGCTCATTAACATCTATGCCCCGCAAACTAAGCGGGGCCGTAAAGATCTCTTTATGCGGATTAAGCCTTTTCTTTTTACGAGTCGGCAGATGATCTTTGGAGGGGAATTCAATAATGTCACGAGGTCCCAAGATAGGAGAGGCTCCAATGGTCCGCTGACTTGCGATAGTGTGGCACTGATTAGCATAGCTAGAGAAGCTCGCCTAGAGGATGCCCACATCCAGAGCCCCTCGAGCCACGCGGGTTTCACCTATCATCAAGGTAGTCGCAGGTCTAAAATAGTTAGGTTTTATTTAAAGGAGGAAGTCGTCTCTTCCGCAGTGTCCGTGGTTGAGGGGGAGTTCTCCGATCACTGTATGATTTTGTCTTCCCTGAATGTTTCAGAGACCCCCCGGATGGGTAAAGGTTATTGGAAGCTGAATTTGTCCCTCCTACAGGAAGCGGAGGTAAGACAGTCCTTTGAGGATTTTCTTCAGAGTCAGGTACCTTTACTGGATCTTTGTAGTAATAAGCTAGAGTGGTGGGAGATATTCAAGAAGCGGGTTGCAGGGTTCTTCCGCCAGCTCTCGAGCCTCAGGTCCCTTAACAGGTACCGTTTGTATCAGGGTCTGAGGAGGAAACTCGAGCTTCTCGTTTCGACTGGAGGTAGCCGGGAGGATATCTCCAGAGTGAAATCCTTGCTGATGAGGTGTCAGTACGATAGACACGCATCTTTGGTTTTTGAGAGGGATTTCGGGAAGTACCGCTCGCCCGACCCTTACAGAAACTGTAAGATATCAGTGAGTAGTAAAATCATTTCAGGACTGATTGATAGTACAGGATCTCTGAAGCGGTCCAGATCAGGGATCTTGGAGGTCGTCAGATCCTTCTACTCACACCTCTTGGGGAGGAAGGATCTAGATCGAGACAAGATGTCGGTTTTCCTGGTTGAAACCATTCCTGAGCCAGGGGTAGACCCCTCTCTTGATGTTTTGGCAGAAGAAATCAGGGAAGAGGAAGTGAGACTGGCGATCGAGGCGCTTGCCCCTAAGAAGTCGGCAGGTCCGGATGGCTTAACATCCGAGTGGTACAGGACCTTTAAGGAGTCTTTAGCTCCCCTCTTGACTGAGGTATTCAATGAGTGTCTCTCCTCTGGCACTCTGCCGAATTCAATGAGGAGGTCAGCCCTGATTCTTCTGTCAAAGGGTAAAGATCCAAGCCGTATTGAGAATTGGAGGCCCATAGCTCTTCTTAATACGGACAGGAAGCTTCTGGTTGAGATACTGTTTAATCGGCTGGTGAAGTTTGCACCCCGGCTCCTTTCGGGGGCTCAGCACTGCTCTGTTCCAGGCTGAAGCACCTTAAGTGCGCTCCTTAGTGTCAGGGAGGCAGTGGAGCGGAGTAGTGCGGGTTTCTGGAAGGGGTACTTGCTGTCCCTGGATCAGGCCAAAGCGTTTGATCGGATGAACCACGAGTACCTCTGGTCCGTCCTCCTGAGATCTGGCTTACCAACTACTTTTGTTAATTGGCTTAAGATCTTGTATGCAGGGGCAGAGAGTTTCCCGCTGGTGAACGGTTGGTCTGGCCGCTCTTATGCGGTGGGGTCTGGAGTCCGTCAGGGTTGTCCTTTGAGCCCGCTTTTATACGTGTTTGTTTCATCCGGAGGGTAGATTGTGGGCCATTGGCGGGAGTCGGGATGAGTCTGGCGGAGCTGGATGTCGCCCAGAGAGTGGTGGCGTACGCTGACGATGTCACCATTTTCATGTCCGAGAGAGAGAGGAGGTCGATGTGGTGATGTCGGAAGTGGACCTCTACTCTGAGGCATTCAGGTCTAAGATCAACCGGGATAAGTGTGAGAGTCTCTGGCTGGGAGGGGGAGATCCCACGTTTGATCTCCCGTACACCCTTCCACGGCCCCAAGAGTCAGCAAAAGTTTTGGGCATCACATTCGGCCAGGATGATTATCCCACCAAAAACTGGGATGGCAAGCTCCAGGATGCCACTCAGAAGGTGGACCAGTGGAAGGGTTGGTCTATGACCCTCAGGGAAAGGGTACACTTGATCAAATCATACCTGCTCCCTTTGTTTATCTATCTGGGCAGCGTATGTATCTTGCCAGAAGCTTACTATACTAGGATCTACAGCCTGTTTTTCCAACTGTTATGGGGGAACAGGATGAACCTAGTCAAGAGGGAGGTTACGTACCGCACGAGGAGACTAGGGGGGTTATCTATGGTAAACCCTCTAGTGTTCTTAACGAACACCTTCTTGAAAGCTAACATCTCAAACCTCTGGTCAGAGAGGGCTTCTCCATGGGTACTCTCCTGCAGGGAATGGTTTCGGCCTTCCTTCCAGGAATGGGAGACGGGAGGGCAAGTGAAGGACCTCCGTACGACCCATCGATATCTTCCGGCTTATGCTACCCCGACTCTGAAGGCGATACGACGGTGGGGTCTGGGAGTGTGGGAGATCAGGACCCAGTCAAGGCAGTTCCTTGACAAACGGGTTTTGTTGACCCACTTCCAGAAGCCTCTGGCGCTCAGGGACTGTCCAGGTTGGGATCTGAGGGTGGGGTTGTACCTTTTAAACATGAAACGGATCCCCCAGAAGTTTTGGGACTTGACCTGGCGCTGCCTTCAGGGGAAGCTATATGTGAGGGACAATTTGAAGTGTAGGAACTCTGATGACCGGGGATGTCCCCGAGAAGAGTGCGGGGACACGCTGGAAAGCATGGACCAGTTCCTGCTTCATTGTCCCTTTAGCCCCTTAAGGACCGGGGGTTTTTCCGTTTTTGCATTTTCGTTTTTTCTCCTTGCCTTTAAAAAATCATAACTCTTTCAATTTTGCACCTAAAAATCCATATGATGGCTTATTTTTTGCGCCACCAATTCTAATTTGTAATGACGTCAGTCATTTTGCCCAAAAATCTACGGTGAAACGGTAAAAAAAACATTGTGCAACAAAATTGAAAAAAAAACGCTGTTTTGTAACTTTTGGGGGCTTCCGTTTCTACGTAGTACATTTTTCGGTGAAAATGACACCTTATCTTTATTCTGTACGTCCATACGATTAAAATGATACCCTACTTATATAGGTTTGATTTTGTCGCACTTCTAGAAAAAAATCATAACTACATGCAGGAAAATTAATACGTTTAAAATTGTCATCTTCTGACCCCTATAACTTTTTTATTTTTCCGTGTACGGGGCGGTATGAGGGCTCATTTTTTGACGGTACCATTTTTGCATTGATAGGACTTATTTTAAATGAGATAAAAAGTGACCAAAAATGCACTATTTTGGACTTTGGAATTTTTTTGCGCGCACGCCATTGACCGAGCGGTTTAATTAATTATATATTTTTATAATTCGGACATTTCCGCACGCGGTGATACCATATATGTTTATTTTTATTTACACTGTGTTTTTTTTTATTGGAAAAGGGGGGTGATTCAAACTTTTAATAGGGGAGGAGTTAAATGATCTTTATTCACTTTTTTTTTCACTTTTTTTTTGCAGTGTTATAGGTCCCATAGGGACCTATAACACTGTACACACTGATCTTCATCATTGATCACTGGTTTCTCATAAGAAACCAGTGATCAACGATTCTGCCGCATGACTGCTCATGCCTGGATCTCAGGCACTGAGCAGTCATTCGGCGATCGGACAGCGAGGAGGCAGGTAGGGGCCCTCCCGCTGTCCTGTCAGCTGTTCGGGATGCCGCGATTAGCCGCGGCTATCCCGAACAGCCTGACTGAGCTAGCCGGCCACTTTCGGTTTCGCTTTTAGCCGCGCGGCTCAGCTCTGAGCGCGCGGCTAAAGGGTTAATAGCGTGCGGCGCCGCTATCGGCGCTGCGCGCTATTAGATGCGGGTCCCGGCTTCACTATGACGCCGGGCCCGCCGTGATATGACGCGGGGTTACTGTGTAACCCCGCGTTAGATCAGGAGAGCAGGACCAAGGACGTACCTGTACGCCCTTGGTCCTTAAGGGGTTAATATAGGGGTTTACAACAGGGTGGGTGCTTCCATTGGCTGGAGTCAACTTGCCGGCCTTACCTATCCGGAGTGGGCTTATGGGGCATTCAAGACCCTGGGTGGCCGAGACCGGGGCACTTTATTCTTAGTTAGTTTAGTGGTTAGGTACTACACATGGAATGCATGGTGTTTAGTGTCAACCCAACAGAAAATCCTCTCCGAGGTGGAGGTCTGTAGGAATATCACCGGTGACCTCAGGAAGATCAGGTCTTTGGAGTATGGCAGTCTTGGTAACAGTAGGGCTTCTCTCCTATGGAGAGGGTTTTCTTTTGATGTGCCCTAGGTACTAGACCTTTTGGGTAGAGTACCTTTATTTTGGTTAGGGACAGTGTTATAGGGATAGAGATAAGATGAGAACAGGGTTAGTTTGAATAGAGGGATAGAATTAGGGAATTGTAGGGGGAGTTAGGGAAAGAGTGTAAAAGTATTTTGAATGTATCAAGTCTGCCATCCTTCTTCCTGGTGGTGGGCTAATGTATGTGCACGCTAGCTTTTTGTTTTGTTTTTAAGCTGATATGGTATGAAGGGCTTACAGGCGACCAAACTTGGGCATAAAGTGGGTTGTAGTTCAGTGTGTATAAGTTTGTGTATAAGTTGGTTGGGAGGAGTGCTAGGTGGGGAGGGTGTGCTTGTGGGTGGTGGTGTTCATCTTTGGGGGACCTGATATGGGTCAGTTAAGGACTGGACTTTGTGAACTGTAAGAACGGTATGGACTCTGACCCATGTACAGGAGGGGTGGTATGGGTGAGGGTACAGTTTTAGTGTAGGGTTTTTCCTAGGGTTTTCTATTGATTTTGTAGGTGTTATCTGTAGTGCACATATTTTATTTATATTATATTTTATTTATATAGTCCGTTTCAAAGAAAAAAGACCAGGCACAGCTAACCGTGTTGCTCACTATGGTCTATGGAATCCCACTAATCATGGACGCTCCCGATTTCTAGAAGTGTGGTGCTTAAACGTATGTGGAAAACAGCGCAGTAGTATTCAATTGGTAGAAAGAAAAAGCACGTAGAAAGAAGCGTCACTCGATGCGAAATGGATCCATCGTCTTGAGCTCCCCCCGCCACGTCTGGCTCTCCCCGCACACCGCTCCCGATGTTATATGTGACTTCCAGTTGAATCGCACATTAAACGAGATTAAGAGAAGTGGTGAGTTGCTACGTGCTTTTTCTGTCTACCAATTTATTCATATAGTATATTTAGTGATTTTGTACCTATATTCTGTTATATCTACATTGTTTCATATTGTTTCATGTTATAGCGTTATGGTAGTCGGACCAGTTGTTGTGTTAATATGTGGTTTATGTGGTTTATTTCGTTTATTTCAGTTATTTGTTCAGTTTTTTGTTTTTTTTTTGCAGTGGTGTGCATGTTATGTTTTCTGTTTTGTTTTCTTGCTGTGTGTATTTCCTTATAGCCAGATAATGCTAAATCGTTTGCTTGTTTCTTTGGTATTTTCATTAGTCCCGGATAGAGGATTCAGTTAATTTGGTCGTTTTGTAAGTGAATGTATGTGTGATATGATTATTTTGATTATTATTTTTATTTATATAAAAAAAGAAAAAATATATATAAAAATAAATTAAAATAAATTAAAAAAAATATAAAAATTAAAAAAATGTTAATAATAATTTTGAGAGGTGTGCTTGCTAAGTTTCCGTTTAGTTTTCTTGTTGTGTGTTCCCAAGTATGGATGGTTTTGAGTTATAGTCGGGTAATGATAACTTTTATGTTTATATTTTGATAAGCCAAGTTGTGCTATTTTTATGTTCATTTTCGGTAAACATGTGAGTGTGTTTGATTAGAGAGTTTTGGCATATTTGAATATCTTAGTATTTTAGTTTCTTAGTAAAGCTGGGCTGGCCGGTTAGGCAGTGTTTTGTTTTTGGTTCTAGAGTATTTCTTATTTATGTTATAGCTGGTTAAGCTTGCTTTGTGTTTTGTATTTGATAAGTTTTGTATTTTTCTAATAAAAAAAGAGTGTCAGCAGAGAGCACTGTGGTCAGACAGAAAGGAAATTCAAAAATAAAATAACTTCTTCTGTACAGCAGCTGATAAGTACTGGAAAAATTTAGATTTTTAAATTGAAGTAATTCATAAATCTGTTTAACTTTCTGGAACCAGTTGATTAAAAAGCACAAAAAAAATTTCCAGCAGAGTACTCCTTTAACAATTGATCAGAAGTCAAACCTTATCCCATCTCTTCTTAAATTTAGGCAAACATACATTCAGTAGGTTACCATAAAGTAAGGGAAGGGATGGAAGAAAGGATGGCTGCATGATCAGACCATACAGGGTTTGTTTGTTGTTACCATGGAGACATATACATTTGTATTGAAGCTGGTGTGAAATTTTTAATCAAAACATACTGCAAAGATGTTTAACTTAGATACATTGACACATTAAAAATTATTCCAAATGTGTACATATTGTGCATAATTGAGCGCTTTACAAAGCATTGGGGATGTACACACCTCATAGTATATGCATATCCTTCCCACTAATGAGTCTGACCGGGATCTTAAGGCCAATATTCTTGACCTCTTGGCTAATACATTGACTTGGCCTCAATGAGTTAATTGGTGCAAATGGTTTGTCTGACGAGAGCCGTTTATTGAGCTCAGGATAATCGAGTGATAAATACATAGACAGACATGTTGCTTCTAACCCAGATATCACTAAGCTTAAAAGTGTTTTGTACGTGAAAAAAATCCATTAAGACCAGTTTAATTGTTCAGAAACAAGCAGACAAATCTGTATTTGAAGAAATGGATAAGATTAAAGCGAGGGTATAATCATCTTTCAGCCTGGAAGAAAATAATTGGCAAAAGGGACCAATACAATTACATTATCAGGCATTTATTGACACCATGTTATGCAGATTTAGTGGACTTTTTGAAATCTTTTTGCATGTTTAGTGAATTCTGGGTGGAAGTAGGTTGGATCTGTCTCATTCAGCAGGCCTTATAGCCCTTAGAGTACTCAAAGCCCCATATTAGAAACATATTATAAAACAAGCTTTGCTCTTCCGC
Organism: Hyla sarda; assembly: GCF_029499605.1. NCBI lineage: Eukaryota > Metazoa > Chordata > Amphibia > Anura > Hylidae > Hyla > Hyla sarda. The sequence continues at coordinate 224,313,077 of NC_079189.1, forward strand.
ATTGAGAGACAGCTAGAATATATTTTAATGAAAATATACTTACATCTTCATCATTTTTGGTAAAGAAGGGACCATCGGTTTTGTTGACTGCCATAATAACTGCAACTACATCTTTTCCATTCATAATGGGTGTAGCAAGTATATTCTTTGTTTCATATTCTGTGAGTTCATCTGCAAATTTGCTGTACATTGTATTCTATGCAGGAGTCAGAACATTAAAAAAGTCATGTTAGTTACACTACAACACCTGGTTGGTAATAAAGTGCTGTTAAAGTAAAAGGTTATACAATGGATAGTAAGAAGCCGAAGTGTACATGGAGGAGAGGGGCTCCATAGCACTATTCGATGGGGCCCACTCCTTGTGCTGGTTCATGTGACCAGACAGAACAGCTCAGAGCGTATAAAATCCCCTTTTCTTATTTTTGGAGGAAAGTGTTGCATGGTTCTCAGGCTGTTTTCCTTTCCTCCATTTTATGCTGTCTGTACCTGGGAAGAGAAACCATGATCACTGAAGAAAAGAGACGAAGAATCTCTCCATGGACCACATAGCAGCTGCAAGGACCTTTTCTATAGTATTTATGTATTAAAGAGGTGTTCTAGAGATTAAAAATTATGTTTAAAACTAAAGGTGTCCTTAAAGGGATACTCTGGCACTAAGACATCTTATTCCCTATCCAGAGGATAGGGGATAAGATGCCTGATCGTGGGGGTCCCACCGCTGAGGACCCCTGTGATCTTGCACGCAGCACCCCGGTTACAATCAGTCCAAACATGCTCCGACTCTGATTACTGGCGATCACGGGTGCCGGAGCATTGTGATGTCACGGCCCCGCCCACGTGTGATGTCATGCTCCACCCCCTCAATGCAAGCCAATGTGAGGGGGCCTCACGCCCCCTCCCATAGGCTTGCATTGAGGGAGCAGAGCGTGACATCACACGGGGGCGGGGCCGTGATGTCACAATGCTTCGGCCCCCGTGATCACCAGTAATCAGACCCGGAGCAAACATGCTCCAAGGACTGACTGTAACCAGGGGGCTGCGTGCAAGATCACGGTGGTCCCCAGCGATGGGACCCCCGCGATCAGGCATCTTATCCCCTATCCTCTAGATAGGGAATAAGATGTCATAGCGCCGGAGTACCCCTTTAACTTACACATATTTGTAACATACTTTTAGCTTATAAACATTCACAGTTTTGATGTACAGGGGGATTTAAAGAGAAAGGTGCAAAATTATAGCCTCAGTTTTATGACACAACACACATTTATTAACATGAGAATCCACTATACACTACAAATGTTCAGGGGTATCCATATGGCAGATGTCTAGGGGGAATGCAGTTTCGTTTAGATGCGTGCCAGCATATTTTTGGATATGGACTCCACTTTTCCAGTGATGCATTGTCTCAGGTTGTTCAGATTCTGTGGCTGGGGGGGGGGGGGGGGGGCAGAAGAATCCTTAATGTAGGTCCACAAAAAGAAGTAGCAGGGTGTTAGATCTGGCAATCGTGGAGGCCAGCACAACATTGGTGAATCATTGTTTCTGGCACGCCCAATCCTAAATTCTAGAGGATTTTTGTTCAGGTATAGGTGAAAATCCAAATAATAAGGAAATGTGGAGGTGCACCTGCTCATTATACAGAACACATGTACTTTGGGTGTGTCTCTTATGTGCTTGATAAGGCCACATGGCTTTTCTGAGCCCCAAATTCTAACATGGTGATTGATCTTCCTACTGAGGAGAAAAGTAGCCTCATTGCTAAACACCAGCGTGTAAGCGAATTCGTCCTCTTTTATTCAGCACTGCATGTCACAGCATTTTGGTTTGTCGTCTGGTTTCATCGTCTGAAGAAGATGCACTCTGTATAGCTAATAGCGCAGATGTCTTCATAAGCTATGCCATATCGGAGCCTACTATGCTGTGATAGGTTATTATGGGCAACTAATAATAATTTTGCTTTGATTTTCAGTTTATGGCCATTTACCACTGATGTTGCCTTAACTACAGGCCTGAAGAACTTAAGGTGTTCCTCAGACCGCACAGCAAGAGCCAGCTCTGTAGTGCTCCAGGCACTCTCCTCCTTTCTTCTAACAGGGTTGCCACAAGGCCTGGGAGAGCCGATACACCAAGTATTGTGGATTACAGTATAGCTCTGTTTAATATTGCTTGTCTGAAAAAAGCCCTGCTGATGGCCAGGGCCATTTGAAGGAATTTGGGGGCCCCAAGCAAAATGGGGAATCTCGGGGCCCCCCTTGATGTTCACGCACGTCACGCTCTAGGGCCGGCGTCAGGACGTAGTAACGCCGGCCCTTGAATGCTGGGAGCGCGATGTGAGCGAACGTCTATACGAGGCCCCCACATTAGGTGCGGCACAGTTCCCCCCACGTTAGGTGCGGCACAGTTCCCCCACGTTAGGTGTGGCACAGTTCTCCCCACGTTAGGTGCGGCAGAGTTCCCCCCACATTAGGTGCAGCAGAGTTCCCCCCACATTAGGTGCAGCAGAGTTCCCCCCACATTAGGTGCAGCAGATTTCTCCCCACAATAGGCTAGCAGTGTTCCCCCACATAAGGTGCAGTATAGTTCCCCCACATTAGGCAGTATAGTTCCCCACATTAAGTGCAGTATAGTTCTCCCCACATTAGGTGCAGTATAGTTCTCCCCACATTAGGTGCAGTATAGTTCCCCACATTAGGTGCAGTATAGTTCTCCCCACATTAGATGCAGTATAGTTCTCCACATTAGGTGCAGTATAGTTCCCCACATTAGGTGCAGTATAGTTCTCCACATTAGTATAGTCCCCCACATTAGGTGCAGTATAGTTCTCCACATTAGGTTGGCAGTATAGTTTACCCCACATTAGGTGCAGTATAGTTCTCCACATTAGGTGCAGTATAGTTCTCCACATTAGGTGCAGTATAGTCCCCCACATTAGGTGCAGTATAGTTCTCCACATTAGGTGCAGTATAGTTCTCCACATTAGGTTGGCAGTATAGTTTACCCCACATTAGGTGCAGTATAGTTCTCCACATTAGGTTGGCAGTATAGTTTACACCACATTAGGTGCAGTATAGTCCCCCCACATTAGGTGTAGTATGTTCCCCCACAGACACACAGCCTCCAGCCATACAGTGTATGGCTGGAGGCTGTATGCCTGTTTACTGCCCTACTTCAGTGTTCTGACCACTGCTCCTTTTGTCCGGTCACCATTGCAGTAGGTCCCGGGACTGGAGGAGCGGTGGTCGGAGCACTGAAGCTGATGTGCCGCTGGTCATTACCATGCTGGCCAGCACATGTCCTGTTCGCTGCGCCACTCCTCCACGTTGCTTTCCAATGGGCGCACGCACGGGACAGGGCAATTGCCCCCCCCCCCCTGGATCTGCCACTGCATGCATTATATACACACACAACACACTGTATACATTACATACTGTACATGCATGCTTCATACATACACAACATACTGTACACATTACATACTGTACATGCATGCTTCATACACACACAACATACTGTACACATTACATACTGTACATGCATGCTTCATACACACACAACACACTGTACACATTATATACTGTACATGCATGCTTCATACACAGACTGTACACATTACATACTGTACATGAATCATACACACACATACTGTACACATTACACACTGTACATGCATCATACACACACACATACTGCACACATTACATACTATACATGCATCATACACACACATACTGTACACATTACATACTGTACATGCATGCTTCATACACACATAACACACTGTACACATTACATACTGTACATGCATCCTACAAACAACATACTGTACACATTACATACTGTACATGCATCATACACACACACACACACTGTACACATTATATACTGTACATGCATCATACACACACACTGTACACATTACATACCGTACATGCATCATACGCACACACACTGTACACATTACATACCGTACATGCATCATACACACACACACTGTACACATTACATATTGTACATGCATCATACACACACACTGTACACATTACATACTGTACATACATCATACACACACACTGTACACATTACATACTGTACATGCTTCATACACACACACTGTACACATTACATACTGTACATGCATCATACACACACACTGTACACATTACATACTGTACATGCATCATACACACACACTGTACACATTACATACTGTACATGCATAATACACACACATACTGTACACATTACATACTGTACATGCATAATACACACACATACTGTACACATTACATACTGTACATGCATCATACACACACATACTGTACACATTACATACTGTACATGCACCATACACACACATACTGTACACATTACATACTGCACATGCACCATACACACACATATACTGTACACATTACATACTGTACATGCATCATACACACACATACTGTACAAATTACATACTATACATGCATCATACACACATACACTGTACAAATTACATACTATACATGCATCATACACACATACACTGTACACATTACATACTGTACATGCATCATACATACACACACTGTACACATTACATACTATACATGCATCATACACACACACTGTACACATTACATACTATACATGCTTCATACACACACAGATAGAATAGATCAGTGTTTTCCAACCAGGATGCCTACAGAGGTTGCAAAACTACAACTCCCAGCATGCCCAGACAGCCTTTGGCTGTCTGGGCATGCTGGGAGTTGTAGTTTTTCAACAACTGGAGGCACCCTGGTTGGGAAACACTGGTATAGATACACACATGCACTTTACATCTGGTCATCCACAATAGTAACACATACACAGGCACAGTACATAGACATACACATATGTACACACATATATATCCACACACACACACACACACACACATATATATATATATATACATATATCAACACACATGCTTATACACATATATATCCACACACACCTGCTTATACACAAATACATGCAGGGACACCTACGTTAGTCAGGCCCCATGTTGTACAGCCTCTGCGGTCTCCTTTCCTCACAGCTCTCTCCTCCCCCTCCCCCTCCTCCTGCTCAGATGCTGAAGGCTGAGAGAAGAGTCCGGGCTGAGGGAAGATACCAAGTGCAGCGGGGGTGGGGGGAGCGTGATTGTGGTGAGGTGAGAAGAACTCCAAAGCTGCAAATTAGTTTATTTTAAAAACATGTCAGACATTTTGGGGCCCTCTTGTTTGGGTGCCTGGGGCCCAAAGCACAAACTCCAAGAGCAGGATTGTTAATCGCTACAGGACGGGCAAGCACTGGCTGTGCTCGGGGGCCCCCAGCCAGCTCTGGGCCCCAAGCAATTGCTTGGTTGGCATGTCCTGTAGCGACGCGCATGCTGATGGCACCCCAAAAGGGGACGCAATAAAATTATACATTGCACTTCAAATTACTAACTACTGTGCTGTGGTATATACAATATTTGTTTTGTGGGAGTATCTTACTCTACCACACAGACCACACAGAGTAATTAAAAGGGTACTCTGCCCCCAGATATCTTATCCCCTATCCAAAGCATAGGGGATGTCTGATCGTGGGGGTCCCGCCACTGGGGACCCCCTGCAATTTCTCCTGCAACACCCACTTGTCATCAGCTGCAAGATCACTCCGTGTCTGATGACTCACGATACAGGGGACGGAGTATTGTGATGTCACAAGGGGGCGGGGCCATGATGATACACACACCCTCTATGCAAGCCTATGGGAGGGGAGTGATGGCCACCATGCCCCCTCCCATAAACTTGCATTGAGGGGGTGGGGCATGATGTCACGAGGGGGCAGGGTCATGACATCACAATACTCCGGCCCCTGTATCGTGAGTCATCAGACACGGAGCAAACTTCGCTCTGTTCAGCTGATGACAAGTGGGTGCTGCAAGAGAGATTGCGGGGGTCCCCAGCGGCGAGATCCCCACGATCGGACATCTTATCCCCGATTCTTTGGATAGGGGATAACATGTCTAACGGTGGCGTACCCCTTTAAGAGCACTTATAAAATTGACCAGAGTGTGGGTCATATATTTTTAGTTGACATGTGTACCAAGTTTCTTGTAAATATCTTCAGCCGTTTGGAAGGGATGCTGAAAATACATACATACATACACACACAATAGATTTATATCTCGGCTGTAAGGGCACATAAGGGAAGATTTATCAAAACCTGTGTAGAGGAAAAGTGGACCAGCTGCCTTTAACAACCAATCAGATCGCTTCTTTTATTTTTAGAGGCCTCTTTAAAAATAAAAGAAGCAATTTAATTGGCTGCTACAGGCAACTGGTCCACTTTTCCTCAACACAGGTTTTGATGAAACTCCCCCATTATCCCTGTATCCTGATTGATCACTGTGATGAACAACAGGAATTTCGGATCCGTATAAGCTGTTTCAGTTATGTGGTGCTGGCAGTTTTCAGGATTATGACCTGCAAGAAGTCCACTTCTACTTTTCTCCCTCCCTTGTCACAGTCAATTTTTCGAGGGGTGGTCACCCAGCTATAGCTAGGTAGAGAAATAGTTTGTTTAAGCTGGTGGTTTTAAGTGGTATATTTGATTAAATGATTATATTTATTAAATTATTATTATGGATTATTAAACTATTTATTACATTATTTAAGGATAATAAATTGTTATAAATGTTACCCTTGATGAACAACTATGGACTCACTTCTTACAAGAAATTGTATGTGTCTTTATTTTAATTGTAGGATTTTAAGGGAACTATGGAGTTTTGTACTCCTATGTATAGTTTTTTGCATGTACTTTCCAACAATTGATATTTCAATGCATTGTAATGATGTAGTACTAAAGCAGTTTTTTTTTTTTTTACATTTTAACTACCTGGTGCATTTTGGGATAAAGAATAGATTTCTAACTATTCTCTTTTATAGATCCAATCCTGGTTTGACTGAAAGTACTGTTATACAGTAAGTAGATATTACTGCCATACAGTCATTGAATAATAGCACCATAAATGACTTATTCAAACTTTTACATATAAGAGTGATCTACAGGGCATGTAGTTTGGATAAAAGAATATATACTAATACCCTTAAGTTGTGATGGTGACAGCATTTGACAAAGTTGTAAAGACAGATAGTAAGAGCTTCATATATGGGGGGAAAAAAAGCTAGGAATGTTGAAGACCAGGGGTGGACTGGCCGACTTGTTTAGACGTGGCCTGAGGACCCTGCCAGGTAAATGGCCCGCAGGTGCTATTGGGGATCCAAGACACTTGTCCCTGATCCCCAGGCTAATGCTGCTTTTGGGCTCATTCACACGGGCAGATCCGCCGATGATGGACCCCTAGAGTGTACCTACAGATGTGTCTGCTCGGTGCAGCAATCTGCCGCTACAAGCAGACACACTGTTGCGATGTGCGTTCTCCTTTCTGCAGCGCCCCGGTCAGACCCGATGACCGGGAGCGCTGCACTGACATTCGCGATGGGGATGCGATTCGCATAGCGGGACGCGCCCGCTCGCGAATCGCATCCCAAGCCACTTACCCGTCCCGGTCCCCGGCTGTCATGTTCTGGCGCGCGCGGCTCCGCTCTCTAGGGCGCGCGCGCGCCAGATCTCTAAGATTTAAAGGGCCAGTGCACCAGTGATTGGTGCCTGGCCCAATCAGTCTAATTAGCTTCCACCTGCTCCCTGTGTATATAACCTCACTTCCCCTTTCCTTCCTGGCCGGATCTTGTTGCCATTGTGCCAGTGAAAGCGTTCCTTGTGTATCCCAAGCCAGTGTTCCAGACCTCTTGCCGTTGCCCCTGACTTCGATCCTTGCTGCCTGCCCTGACCTTCTGCTACGTCTGACCTTGCTCTTGTCTAATCCCTTGTACCGCGCCTATCTCAGCAGTCAGAGAGGTTGAGCCGTTGCTGGTGGATACGACCTGGTTGCTACCGCCGCTGCAAGACCATCCCGCTTTGCGGCGGGCTCTGGTGAAAACCAGTAGCAACTTAGAACCGATCCACTGACACGGTCCACGCCAATCCCTCTCTGACACAGAGGATCCACCTCCAGCCTGCCGAATCCTGACAATGGGCAATGTACTCGCACACATCATGGCCGCCCCCTGCTCCCTGAGCTAGGCAGAGAACAGCCGCGATGTGTGCGAGTATACTGCGCATGTGCGTGGCGACTCACAGTGTGGCGATTCGCAGTGTGTCTGCTCCGAGCAGGTGCAACTGAGGCACAATGTAGGGGTCCATCATCGGCAGATTCGCAGCGTAAACTACGCTGTGGATCTGCCCATCTGAACGAGCCCTTCAGCTGTATGCACAGCTCATGCCCAAACAGCTGAAAGCTTCCTCTCAGCATAAGCTACAATCAACTGTGGCCTACATTGAGAGGAGACGTGACCTCTGCCCGCTGCGCAGTGCAGGTGCCGATGACGTCACTCACCGGCGCCTGCACTGGGGAGGAACAAGAACGCGGCACAGCGGTAGTGAGGAGATCGCTGCATGGGACAGGTGAGTATCTCTATTTCTTTTTTTTTTGTTTTTGTTTGTTTGCTTTCACTTACATACCTGGCTACCCACCTACATACCTGGCTGCCTAACTACCTTTATATCTGGCCTACATACCTAGCTGCCTAACTACCTACCTACACACCTGGCTACCTAATTACCTTTATAGCTGCCCTACATACTGGCTCCCTTCATACCTGGCCTACATACCTGGCTACCTAACTACCTTCATACCTGGCCTACATGCCTGGCTGTCTAACTACATACAAATACAACTGGCTACCTAACACCTTCATTCCTGGCCTACATTCCTGGCTGCCTAACTACCTACCTACATACATGGCTACTTAACTACCTTCATAACTGGCCTACATTCCTGGCTGTCTAACTATATACCTATACAACTGGCTACCTAACACCTTCATTTCTGGCCTACATACCTGGCTGCAGAACTACCTACCTAAATACCTGGCTATTTTAAAAATTCATTGCATACCTACCTACATACCTGGCTACCTAACTACTTAGCTAGCTACCTACGTACATGCCTAGCTACCTACCTGGATAGTTACCTTCCTACATATGTGGCTACCTAAATACATTAACAACCACAAAAAACCCTTATTGGGAAGGCTAATTATAACTAACAAAATCCAAATAACCCCCAATAAAATTTAACTTTTAATGATAACTATTAAAAGGACAAAGGGTTAAAATCTCCTATATTGCCACAGTTAGTATAATATGCTGGTGAAAGAGTGTATAATTCGGTACAGGGTTTATATTCCACCCAGACCGGCAGCCTTAGCTGACCATGTATATTTCACATTGTTTACATATTTATTCATATCTACCCAAGCTGCAGCCCTGGGTGATTTAACTCTGGCAACAATGAAATTATTAAAACCAGTAAACAGACACTGCCCCCTAACTAGTTTCGCTCACTAGGAGCTTCATGCAGGTACATGCAGACCTCTGGCTACCTACTTACCTGACTTTTTCTGTGCAGGACACCACGAAGGGCATTATTACAGTTTGGGGGCCTATAGATGTGAGATTGTGTAGAGGAGGGGAGGGTATCGGAAAAATGCAAAGTCTAGCATGTTTTCCCTGTTGTCCTGTCCTGACTAATGTTATGAGATGAGTTTTGGCTGAAGGAAGTCAACATGGTGGTCTGAGCCGGATGGAGATGTAAAGTACTCCCCTATGGTTTATTTCATTAGGCAGGTTATCCATTGTAATTGGCACCTTTTGACCTGCTGCCAGAAGGAGAGGAGACATCATATCCACCATTCCCTTTCTCTACCCAATGTATCTTTCATTGTGATTAATTTTGGCATTATGCCTCCATATCCTCTTTGTAACTATTGTCCTACTAATTAAGGTGCCCTAATGAACCCTGGTAATAACAACTCTACCTGGGTGGTGGGGGAGACATATTGGGACACATGGGACAGTTGTTGTCTTTGTTGTTTCATGAGCATTAATTTGTAACAGTACTTGATCTTTCTGGCCATATTTTCTCAGCCTTACACCTCATATTTTATCATATACAGATACGCTTTGACCTAAGTATATTTTTTGTGTTGTGATGGTTGCACATTTTGGTGCTGGAGGAGCATTTATACTATTATGTTGAGAATAATTAAAGGTTATGTTTCACTAGAGCCAAATTACGTTATTTCTGTGATGATTTTCTGATATGTCCTATGAACAATCACGCAATCTTGATAGTCTGACTTTTTTAAAGATAATATTGTTTTGCCCCATTTAATCTCTCTTAGGAATCTGAGAGATGTATTGGTGCAGGGCAGGATTCATAAATACAGTTAATAAATTCATAATTCATAAATACATAAATAAATTCAATCTACCTGACTAAACTGGGCAATTCTGCAGAATTTTACAGAATTTGTTCACAGATATTGAATGTTGTGTTTTAAAAAACTGGTGAAAACTGGTGGTCAAAGACTTTACTTGCGTTCTAAGAATGTAGTGTATGTTATCTTTTGTCCATGCAAACTTTTTTATACAGAGAGCTACAAAACAAAAAAATATAGAGGGGTCCTTTCTTGTGTATTAACACTAGGTGATAAATATAAATGTATCAGATATGGAAAAAAACATTCAGTTATGCTCTAACCTTCCAAGGTTGGGCAAGATAGGTAGAATACTAATAAGAGTTCAAGATTTGTGAATTGTAGAACACCCATGGACCACACTAAGATTTCTGACAGAAATTCAAAACGATCAGGACCAGGCCAAAAAACACGACACCACCACAGTCTTTTGTGCAGTTTCACCAAAAATAGCAAAAGGGTCTTAAAGGGGTACTCTGGTGGAATCCATGTCAAGAACTGTCCAGAGCAGGATAGGTTTGCTATGGCAATTTGCTCCTACTCCTACCAGTTCCTGGCATAAACAGAGGTGTTAGCAGAGAGCACTGTGGCCAGACATAAAATAAATTTAAAAAGAAAAGAACTTCCTCTGTAGTATACAGCAGCTGATAAGTACTGGAAAGATTATGATTTTTGATACCAGTTGATTTAAAATAAAGTGTTTTCCACCGGAGTACCTCTTTAATGGCTGAAGACACCACATATGCAGAATAGAATACCAACTTGTACTCAATAGCTGCAAGGCCTTTTACCTCTGTAGAAGGATCCTACCTCATATGATCTTGAGAATGGGGTCCGTCTATCCCTGTGCATTCTCTATGGGAGCGATGGAGTCAACAATGACCATCCATTTGTCCATCTGCAATATTCAACTCTTTTGGAATTGTATGTTAAACTCTAATAGCCAAGCCCACTAAATGCATATTGCATTATATCAAAGCTAGATAGGAAACCAAAATGTTTTTTGCATCATGTTATATGTGTAACATGTTTATTATTACCAGTTGCCCTATGGGCATTCTTAGTTTGAAAAAGTTTACAAAATGTTATGGGGAAAAAAAGTTTTCCTTTAACCTTAGATTACATCAAGATAAGATTGCTACATAAGAAAGTGAGATAGCTGGGGATGCATGAGAACTGGGATACATAAAAGTTAAGAATTACATTATTTGTTGTTTCACAGAAAGTACAGGGTAAATCAAAAAGAATGGCGCAAAAGACCTGGAGTTACATCAGTAACAAGTAACATCAGTGGTAAATGACCAGTGACTGAAAATCAAAGCAAAACTGGCGTAGGTGCCTAAAACAACCAATCCCAGCACAGCTTTCATTTTCAAGAAACAAATTTAAAATGTCCATATACAGTAGAACATACTGTAGATGGCGACATCAGAGCAAGAAAAAAACATTTAGCATTTTGGAATTTGCAAGGACAAGGTCTGTTGGGACAATACAGAAAAGCTTTCAGAATAAATTTGGTAAATGTGCTCCGCATAGAAACATACTCACATTTCCCATTGGGTGAAGCAATTCAAATCCAATGTCTGTGTATATCATGGGAAAAGTCTGGGTTGCCCAAAGACTTCAGAAGAGACAATAAACAGTATTCCAGCTACATACAAGGGTAGTCCAAAGAGGTCAACTCCACTGACTAGTATTAATTCAGATGCTATACACCACAGTATGGCAGAGCTTGTCAAAATGTCTGCACTGTAAGCCATATTCATAAGATGGAATCAGATGACAAACAAAAATGCCTTGGCTTTTGCATTGACTTGCAGGGTCAACGAATTTGCTGACAGGCTGGTGTTCAACCATGAGGCTAAACTTCTCCTCAGTGGGGAGGATCGCTCTTCACAATATTCGAATTTGTGGGTCAGAAACACCATGTGCCTTTATCGGGTACATGAGAGACACTGAAAATGTGGCCTGTGCAATGACCAGGCACAACGTCTATAGGCCCTTTTTTTGTGGGCATACTACCTGGACATGTTATAGAAATGCAGATAGTTGGAGGTACTCAATCTATATATTGTCCAAGAACTCTGCTCTGGTGATATCCTCCTACCACCCAATACTAAAATCTACAGAAAAATTAACAAATGGCAGGTTCTCTGATCACTGAGGAAGGACCTAGAGGGTCCAAAACGCGTCTGATCTGCTTCACTTATACCCAAAGACCATTACACAACCACTGGATAGACGACTCTAATACCGGAAAGTTATATGTCATCAAAAGAAGCTGCTTCCAGCACTAGAGCTCGTGCTCCCACGAGATACCTGTGGATACTACTTTGAACAACTGTGGACACCACTTTGAAAACCGGCATCTCCACCAAGGGTGACCTGTCTGTCGGCAGGCAGACTCTGTCACCTACACCAGGATGAAGCTGACGATCATCAGAACAGCACAGGACACTCACCCGAGACCTTTGCCAGGACGGTTAAGCGGTACATAGTATCAACGCTTCATTCATTCATTCTGTTGCAGCTGCCGAGCCGTTACTATTGCAGCAAATTACTACCTTGATACTCCCAAGCCACGGATGTGGTCCCAGGCTGTGCTGCTGTCACAGCCACCCAGCCTAAACAGCGCTCACTATCAGAGACTTTGTGCCGGTACAATGGTTTGTAGCTCAGTGGGACGAAAATTGGGGGACTGCAGCGCTTGAAAACGGACAGCGCTCCAATACCTCTACCTCAAGCTGGTTCATAACAATAGACAGTGGCTACTTAGTGGTGCAGCAACTGTTATCATTTCACTACTACTCTTTATTTGATTTCATATATCATTTTTAATTCATTAATCAGAGAGGCATGCAAGGATCCTGCATCCTCTCTGTTTTTGTATGTTATAATTGCATTTGACCATTTAGAATAAACTACAATTTTACCTTGGACATCTAGCATTTTTCTCTATCCCCCCCCCCCCTTTTTTTTTTTTTATCTCAGCTAACACAATAATTTTTTTTCTCCCTTTTTTATTTTCTATTTTTATTTATTTATATTTTCCTTTTTTTGTTACATTTTTTTTTCCACAACATTACATATCCATCTGACACATATCACTGACTGACATCTATAGTCCCACATGATCGATCCCTGCATGGTGGCATTTACAAGCAGTTCTTGAGAACCTGCCATTTGTTAATGTTATAGAAATGGCTTATGCCACATAAATAATATACATGTTCTCCAATACCTGAACAAAAACCCTACCAGTACGCAGGATCAGCCACGCTGGAAACAATTATTCACTAATGATGGCTGGCCTTCATGACGGCTAGAGCCAAACACCCTGCTACTTCTTTCTGTGGGGCTATATCAAGGACTGAGTGTATTTGCCCCCCCCCCCCCCCCCCACATCCAATCACATGATATGAATGACCTGAGACAGAGCATCACTGAAACAATGGAGTCCATATCTGAGGATATGCTGGCTGCATCTGGACAGAACTGGACTACCAACTAGACTTATCCTGTGTTATCAATGAAAGGCACTTTAAAGAGTACCTGTCACCAAATAAACTGTTCTAAACTAACTCAGGCTATGTTCTCCAACTACTCCTAACAACCCTCCAGGCCTTCATAATGTCAGAGCTTTAAAAAGATGCGTATCTTACCTTTCTTCTTGCTCACATAGTGAGTTTCCCAGCAGGCATGACATCACTGAAGCCTGCTGGGGGACCACTTCCGCCCTCACATGGTTGCAGTGCTGTGATGAATAGAAGACCTCAGGCTCTATGCAAGTTTCAGTCTGTGTTGCTATCAGTGAGGCTCTCCTGCAGCTTTCAGTCTGTGCAGCTTTCTGTGAGAATCTGTGAACCTTTCACTTTCTGTGCAGGTGTCAATCAAGCTCAGTGCACAGAAACACTTCCTTAGTTCAGTCTCCTTCCAGGCTGGGAGGAGACCAAACTTACTGTATTAATTTTGGTAGGGAAAAGAACAGAGACACCTAGTGGCCATTTTTTTATAATGCATTTTAAACATATTTCTGTTGATAATTTTAAAAGCAAGTGAATGGGAAAGTGTCTGCTAATTACACAAGGAACACTATATTAAAAGTTTTATTTGGTGACAGGTACTCTTTAAACGTATGTAGTATATAATTAATACTTGGATAGATTATATGAATTTTCATATTAATAAATGTTCTCTTGGTTATGAATTCCGAGGTTTTAATTATGCACCATCCTTTTTCATTCATCCTGTAGTATCTAGAGATATATGAAAAAATAGGGGACATCTAAGCCCAGTGTTTCAGCAAGCATGACTGGTTAAAAGAGATGCATTATAGTATAGATAAACATAATTATATTATTAACTTTATAGTATTCCAGATCTACAAAACAATTCCATGGATTTTGGTAGATTTAATAGATTCCAGTTTCAAGCATCATTTATCCATTTATTTTTTTTCAACTGTAAATTTTTATTATAATATTTTTTTTCAATACAAGGGAAAAACAACAATATCAGCAGAGAACAAAGTCCCAGGAACCACCATACAGGTCAAATCAGCAAAGAGAAAACAATATGGCACAATAATCGACGGAGAACAAACCCAAACTTTGGGTATAGTAAAGAGTCATAACAAGGCAAGTCACAAGGGGTAATTGTTTGGGGGCAAACTACCTCAGGACAACGTAAAATTAGAAAAGGCCATACAGGACTCCAGTGGACAAGACACAAAATCAACACCAAAAACACACACAACAGAGGCATCACACACAGAAAAGGGAGAGAGACTAAGTGAGGAAAGAAGAGAGGAGAAAATGAGAAAGAAAAAAGGGAAACAAGTAAAGAAAAAGGAAGGTATAATAGTTGAAGGAGGCTGTCGATCAGAAAAGCGGTCATCATTTATCCATTTATAAGACATACATTTGTGTATTCAGAATCACTATGCCTTGCAAAAGAAATGACTACTCAACAAGATGTAGATAAAAATGTAAGTTTAAAGGGCAGTAACTCAAGAGTGCAAGACTGATATTGATATATTTAAAAGAAAATCTGAAGTTGGACTATCCATAATAGTTACATTATTTTGATAACATTTACCTTTGATCTGCACAGTTAAGCAGGGGCGTGGCATGTCCAAATTTGGATGGACCTAAAAATTAAGTAAGCCAAGTCCCTTGACTACTGTTTAATGGTTTTGCCTTTTTATCAGTAAATTTTTTGGACCATAGAAGTGAACAGTTTTTTTAACACAGTGCACTGTTTCTAAATTCTGTTGCAAATTCTGAAGATGACAAAATGTACTTCTATATTAAACAGACTCTATGATATCATAACAATAAAATCAAATAATAATAACATTTATAAACCAATTTCAGAACCCTGATGATGAAGGTAGAAGTTTAAACAAATCCAATAAAATGTGAGAATATAGACATAAGAAATAGCTTTTGACATACCTCGGCAACATTCTTGATGTTGATGGTCTTTTTTGTGTGCGCAACATGTCCTACAACTCCAATATCCAATGGATACACAATTTCACTGTCAGGTGGTACCAGACAATCCTCCAATTTACTCTCACGCTGGATATTGAAAAGTCTTGTGGCTAACTCAGGAGTGCCATTTCTTTGTCTGTACATGAAAAGACTACACCGATCTGCATGAATGAGACAACTGATTCTCCTTAGGGTCTTGAATACAACTCTTTCCATATTTATACTTTCTTGCATGTCTTTAATAAGTTCAAAGAGGATTTCACTTTCTTCTACCTGAGCAAGTTCCCGAAAAGTAGCAAAATCAACACTTCTGTCTTTTCTGCCAAAGGCAACTGCTATAGTTTCTGGCTTTAGTTTCTTGTTGAAGTATTTTTCGGTAAAAGCTGGATTGTTATCCAAAAATGCCATCACATCCGCCGTTTTAAGACTCATTGTGAAAGACTTCACCAAATGTAGATTAGTTTTAAAAAAAATCCTGTATCAGATACACTGGTTTATGTGATGAGTTCCAGGCTGGTGTTCTGTTAGTAACATGAGAATGTGTCAAGTGTGTATTAATCTCACTGTGATCAGCAAAGCATATCCTTAATAATGCTGAAGGTGAGTCCTTAGGAGGACAGATCTGCTCAAGCCAAACAGATCAGGTGACTCACACTAAATCTTTCAATCACCTGTCATGTTCTAAGACTTCCTGTATATATTGCAGTATAAAATGTAAATAACCAAACATGACAAAGTATGTATCACTTTTTAGTCTTTGGTGAGGTTCCAACAATGAATACTAAACGATGCATACAGTGGGATTTATTAGATGTGTCTATGCTATGCATCTTAAACCAAGCTACTTAGGATTTAATTAAACAGACACTTAGACGGTGTTATCTGCAGCCGACATGTGACCATCTCATTATTTAAATTCCCTGTAGTGATTCTTTCTAGTGTCGAGAATCAGCACTACAGTATTGTATACAATGTATTCATTTACTGACTAAATAAATGACATCTGCTATGATGTATTCACAGTTTTGAATTTTCAGTTTTTTCACTCCAATTTTTAACTAAAAATGTAAATGAATAAATATGACCTTAAGGCTAGGTTCACACAGTGTATTTTCAGGCATATTTCATTGTAAACATTGTAACATTACAGTGCATTACAATTAGGGATGTCCCGATACAAATACTAGTATCGGTATCGGGGCCGATACTAGCCATTTGATGGTATCGGGGATTCGTTTAATGTCCACGATACCATGTCCGATATCTGCTGCCGCTCCGCTGCCCCATTCTTCCATCCTCCCATCTGCATCATAGCGTTCCATGGAGGAGCATGTGACACACATGTCACTCCACCTCCTCCCCTGCGCCCAGCGTAACGCTACGGAGGAAGCAGAGTGACGCCAGAAACCGCGTCACCCTGGTGTCAGATTGCCTTTAAAATAGAAGTACTCGTAATTGGTATTGGCGAGTACTAGAATTAAAGTATCAGTACTCGTACTCAATCTTTAAAAAAAATGGTATTGGGACATCCCTAATTACAATGTAAGTCTATTGTGTATGTGCCCACATTTAAAGATAAATTATGTGTTTTTTTCAGCTGATGTATTATTTATGCAGATGTAAAAAATATGTCCATTTTTGACATACCGTGTGGACAACCACTTTCCCATAGACTTACATAGAGCACTGTAATGCTAAAAATATGGGCACAAATTTTCAGCAATTTTGCAGGCACATTTTTGACAATGAAATATGCCTGAAAATACACCATGTAAACCTTGCTTTAAAGAGCTGCAGCTTCTACTTGTGGATGACACCATACCTATGAGCGGTACCTAGAAGTTGCACACTCATGCAGGTAAACTGGCCTATTATTAGAAAAATTGTGTGACCATTGGCGACATGTGAGTGGGGTTTCTGTGTGCTGTATTTTCTATGCTAACCATGCTATACTGATACTCTTCATGATACTTTTATTGAAATGAGTTTTAACTGAATTTATTAAAACAACATATATAGTTAATAGATAAACTCATATGTGGCGGATTTGTTGCCACAATTATGTAACTGTCCCATTTATCTGAATGGAGATTTCATAAATCCACGTGCTTGCTGCAAAAACAAGCCTATTCAGATGATTTTCACCACATAGGAATTTAGCATATGGCTAAGGTCCCACATGACAGCTGCCACACATCAAACTGCAGTCTGACCACATATAAAGCAGAGGTACTCAAGGAAGGGACGAATTTACAGTGAATTATTTTGTTCATCCACATGTTAAAGACAGGTTGGTACTAATGATAATCAATAGGGCAGCAGATAGGCACCACACAGCAAAAGATCCTCATGACCTTGCTGAATGAAAAGTTTTCCCAAACTACCAGATAGGCCATCGATATTGGATCCATAGTGGCCCAACTCCTGCCAACCCAGCCGATCAGCTATTTAAAGGCCCCATGGCACTTGTGAGAGCACCACAGCCTTCCATTAACATACTTTTACTATGTACTGCCGCTTTGACCTTTCAATTGATTGGGACAACACGTCAGGGCCGTGCACTACCTACCTTTCTACCTAAAGTACAGCGATGTAGGTAGGAGTTCTAGTAAACTTTGAAAAAGGTAAGTACCCCTTTAAACAGCTAAACAGGGTGGGACTGCTTGGAACATACAAAGCATGCTGCTATAAACTAGTGTTATTTAACCACATATGTAAAAGAATGACAAAATTCCAAATATACCACATATTTATGCGTAACTCTAATGACAGTGCGGCAACAGGATATCACTTTAAATCTCCAGGCAGTTTCTTAGCCTGAGACTTTCCTGAAACAACAACAATTAGGATACAGATTTGCCTGAAGTCCCAAGCAAGGACCTCATATTTTTCAAGAATGGAGCACTTCTTACATATTTGTCCAGGGATATATAAACATATAAGCCCAACTGTATTTTGTTCTAGAAACTGAAAATATCCTTAGTAGTCTCAATATTACTTGAATTCAGTTATGGAATATAGCTGCTTGAATGTGTATGAATGGTGGGAGATGTGATGCCTAAAGCACATGATAAAAAAAAATTCTAGAAACATATTAAGATAGGAATAGGAATTGCTAAAAGTAGAATTCATGCATCCACCCAGAGATACTTATTGTCCTGTAATTCAGTCAAAATCACTGAGAGAGTATCACTGTATAGATCTAATGTAAATCAAAGTAATGTGATACTATTATCAAAGAAATAGACAGGCACAATGAAAACAATGCACCCCACCCACACTTGTGCATGCACAGCTTGGCTGAGCCCACGTTCACTTTATATGGGGAGAGAGGAGTAAGTCACTGCCACTTATCTGTGGGGTTGGCTTATCTGCCCCAAGATATAAAGAGATTGTGCATGTTGAAATTTAGTGCTATGTATAAACAGACACGGGGGCAGAGTTACTATTGCGAAGGCACCAGAATTCTGGCATAATATGTGCCACAAAACTGACTTAGGGTGCATTCACACCACGTTTTTGCAATACAGTTCCCATATCAGGTTTTTGATTCCAAAACAAATTCCTCAAAACCTGACTAAACTGTATCAAAACGTGTGTACAAATTTCAACTCGTATACGGTTAAAAACCGTATACGGTTTGAAAAATGATGTCCATCTGCATCCGTTTTTTAACTTTTAACTTTTCACTCCATTTTGAATAAAGTTTCACTTGTTTGATTGAAATTCCAAGAAAAAAAAACTGTGCAAAGTCAAAAAATGTATGGTGAAAACCGAATGGAACCGTATGCACATATGGTTCTGTACGATTCCCATTGACTCCCATGTTTTAAAAAAATGTATACGGTTTAATACAGTTTTTCACCCGGACCAAAAACCGTGGTAGACTATGGTGTTGGGTACGGGGGAAAAAACTGACAAAACCGTACAGGATGCAAAACGGACACAACCTGATGCATCTTTTGCCATACAGTTTTCAATGGAGAGTCAATACATACGGTTTTCAATGCAGTTCCATACAGTTTTCACATTGAAAACGTATACGGGAGCTGTATTGCAAAAACATGGTGTGAATGCACCCTTACATGACATGTTTATAGGGAAGGGGTGTGTGCCGAAAAAAATATGCCTGAACTCTGCAAATTAGGAGTTATTATAAATTCTACCCCAGAGTTATCGATCAGCGTGATAGACTGTGATAAATCTAGATTACACTGTCTAAGATTCTCTGCAGTGTAGGAGAGCACAGGATAGTGCTAAAAATACACCAATGTTGGACGCTTCTTCGGAATAGCAATAAGTATGCCAAGTAGGTATTGAATCCGGTTTATTAGCGATGCTTTTCAAATTCGTACAGAATTCTTCGTCATATGTATAGACACAAACACAGTTTAAATAGACCACTACTGTTACTGGGTCACTTTAAGTCATTGTGACACGTCATCAGTCACTTAAGTGACCCAGTAACAGCAGTGGTCTACTCAATCACAAAAAAAGCCAAATACATATACGGCTAACAACCTTCCTACTGATAGAAGTGATAGAAGATGAATAAATATAGAGATATACATAGAGTACATGGGCAGAATTTTGTAGTAAAAATTGTAGTATTATTATGACTTGTATTGGAATGAATATTCAAATATGCAAATATCAGCATTCTCTTTATGCGTAGCATCAGACTATAAATAAAGAGAAATAAATGAAGAATTTATATACACATACCTGTATCTTGGTACGTGTGTATAAACTCTTAATTTATCAATACAGTGATGTGACAACATGAAGATAATAAACAGTATAAAGATAATGATGTTATGATGTATGATGAAGACCAACGTGAAGTAAGACATCAATGAATAATCATCACAGACAGTGAGGTCTTAGTGTAGGTATAAAATAGTGCAGGAATATTGGATTCAGCATTACATTCTAATGCTGTTAAGTCACAGGGAAAGGTCTTAGCACACAATCTTTTAACAGCACAGTTAGGCTGGGTTCACGTGTGTCCGGCATCCGGTAAAGGTGAATTCAGCCTAAATCTCGCCCAACTGATGCCACAACTGAGGACAACTTGTTATCAGTTGTATGGCATCCGGTGTCCATTGTTTCTGGGCATTGTGAACTGCCCCCTTCAAATGAATGGGATCAGTTCTAGCATCAGTTTCCCTCCGGTGCACGCCGGAGTGAAACTATGCCAGACACAGGACATATGTGAACCCAGCCTAACTATAGTCAGAGTATACAAAAATCCAGAGATGAGACACAAATGACAAAATAGGACTAAAAAAGAAAGCGATGTCACAATAAATACTGTACATAATAAACAGTTGTCACATCCAGCGCTCCGGCCAGGCACGCTGGCCGTGAGCGCTCCCCTTCTCTCACCTCCCCAGCCGGCGGGGCTGGGATTTGCATCGTGGGACGCGCCCGCATGCGAATCCCAGCCCATCACTCACCTCCGTTCTCTCCTGCCCTCTCTGTCCTCCCTCAGTGTCAGCGCTCTCAGATTTAAAGGGCAAGTGCGTCCGTAATTATGTCTTGCACCTGCACCTTTTGTTATAAGTACCTGCACCTCCCACATATCTCTGCCGGATCCTTGTTAGCTTTGTGCCATAGAGAAAGCTTATTCTGTGTTTGCTCTGCCGTGTCCAGGCCCTCTGCTCCGTGTTCTGACCCTGCTCCATGTGCCGCCTGCCAATTGACCTCCTGCTACGTTTTCTGACCACGCACCCTTCCACCAGCCCTGACCTCCTGCTATCCAGACCACGTCTAGCTGAATCCCTCCTGAGCCTCGCATCACCTCAGCTGCCTGTGTGGTCGAGTCGTGACAGGGGTAGCGACGTGGGTGCCACCTGCCGCAACAAGACCATCCCGCTTTGCGGCGGGCTCTGGTGAAAACCAGAGGCATCTTAGACTCCACTCCCTGGCACAGCCCGCATCATCTGCCATACAGGTCCAGCGGATCCACTACCTCCATGTGTGTCCTGCCTACTGCTGTGAGTCTTACAACAGTGAAGTAATCGGAAGCAATTATTGCACAGTGTTCTCACAATATAGGACTAATGTGCACAGTGATGTCACTGAACAGAACAGGAATAAAAAGCATAATGATGTCATAGCTAAATACTAAGGACCAGAGTGTAGGATCACAACAATAGTAAAAATGCCATCATAATGCAAAGATATTGAACACCATGGTGTTATTGTAATGAACACAGTTATGATGTAGTTCAGAGGAAATGCAATGACGTCACAAAAGGTAAAGCTAAAATATAATACATTGTGGGAAAACCCCCTTTAAAACCAGAATACCTAATTCACTGACTAATATTTTGAAAAACTATGAATAATTTAGGCATAAAATATATTCTAAAATAAAATATATAAAGCTGCAGAAACATGAATTCAAAAGAACTTACAAAATAATTACCATATGTTGTGGGTATATGTGAAACTAGCTTATTATATAACCAATACCCTATTAAAATCTACCTTTTAGTATATCTTGTTAAAAATGTATTACAACTATTTAAAGGGATATTCTAGGCAAAAACTTTTTTTTATTTATCAACTGGCTCCGGAAAGTTAAACAGATTTATAAATTACTTCTATTAAAAAATCTGAATCCTTCCAATAGTTATTAGCTTCTGAAGTTTTCTGTCTAACTGCTCAATGATGATGTCACATCCCGGGAGCTGTGCATGATGGGAGAATATTCCCATAGGAGCTGGACAGCTCCCGGGACGTGAGTCATCAGAAAGCAGTTAGACAGAAAACAGCTACTCAACTTCAGAAGCTAATAACTATTAGAAGGATTAAGATTTTTTAATAGAAGTAATTTACAAATCTGTTTCATTTTCCGGAGCCAGTTGATATATATAAAAAAAAGTTTTGGCCTGGAATACCCCTTTAATATCCAGCGACCTGCTGTAAATGCAAATATACAATGATGCTCACATAGAGCTAGTAACTATACATGTCAGAGGTATGTACACTTGGACAGATATATATATAGACAAATTGACAATGCAGTATAACAATAACGTTAGATGGCACTTACGTACTGCAGACTGTGCTTTCTTTTCAGTCCTTAGGGAGGAGGGTAAGTCGTAGGGTAAGATAGAGTTAGAATGGTACTCTGATGTGTACAATTAATATTGGTGATATATTCTATACACAATCTTACCCTACCTAACAGCGGGGGAGGCGCCCCCACTTCAACCGTTGACTCTCCACTCCCTATGGCTGACTAAAACCGTTGTATACATACATGACAATACAAAGCCATTATTTAATGTATATAATGATGCATCATTATACAGCACATCTATGTGTATAATTAGTGAATAAACAATAAATAAATCAATCCTTCACCAAAAAATAAACCTTTGGAATACCTCAATGTGTTTTCCCCCCAGTAACATAATGGTGGCCGGGGTTCCTCAGGAGGTTTTTACCAGAAAAGGTACTGTGCAGGCACAAGTGGAAACAATGTCACAGAAAAAGATATTACCTGCACAGGGAGGCATGCATACAATCAAATTGCATGCCAGTTTGATTGTATGCATGCCTCCCTGTGCAGGTAATATCTGTGGATCAATGATTTATTATTTTTTTCTGTAACATTGTTTCCACTTTTGCCTGCACAGTACCTTTTCTGGTAAAAACCTCCTGAGGAACCCCGGCCACCATTATGTTACCGGGGGGAAACGCGTAGAGGTATTCCAAAGGTTTACATTTTATCCTTCTTTATCTTTTTTTATTGTCCTATTTTTTGGTGAAGGATTGATTTATTTATTGTTTATTCACTAATTATACACATAGATGTGCTGTCTAATGATGCATCATTATATACATTAAATAATGGCTTTGTATTGTCATGTATGTATACAACGGTTTTAGTCAGCCATAGGGAGTGGAGAGTCAACGGTTGAAGTGGGGGTGCCTCCCCCGCTGTTAGGTAGGGTAAGATTGTGTATACAATAGGAGTGCTAGTTAGAATATATTACCAATATTAATTGTACACATCTGAGTACCATTCTAACTCTATCTTACCCTACGACAGTCTCCTCCCTAAGGACTGAAAAGAAAGCGCAGTCTGCAGTACGTAAGTGCCATCTAACGTTATTGTTATACTGCATTGTCAATTTGTCTATATATATCTGTCCAAGTGTACATACCTCTGACATGTATAGTTACTAGCTCTATGTGAGCATCATTGTATATTTGCATATACAGCAGGTCGCTGGATATTAAATAGTTGTAATACATTTTTAACAAGACATAATAAAAGGTAGATTTTAATAGGGTATTGGTTATATAGTAAGCTAGAAACACGAATTCCCACAAGCAATATATATAGATAGATAAAGATTTTTTTATGCAGGCTTGTATTTAAAAAAACTGAATTTCTGAAAAACGTAATTTCATCCGTTTGGTGAAAATATATCATTGTTCTTAGTTTTTTGGAAATGTGATAGAAATTCATACTATATCTTCTTTAGCACAGCAGTATTTTGTATCAGTATGTGTAAGTGAAGACTAGTAGTGGATCTAAAATACAGAAGAGATGCAATTCATTTATTCCTTGTAGGTTCCACTCCTGGTTTGGCTTTTACGTACTGACAAAACAGTGACTGAAATACTGTCATGTGGAAAAGCCTAGCTGCAAGGACAGCTTACAGGGTATCTGTCAGGTCAATTAACTCCCGTTAGCCATGCCGAATAAAGCTTATTTTTCATCAATGTGTGGCATCCGAATGTTGTGCTACCAGGTACTGGCAACAGCTAAAAGGGCTTGAAGAAATTGCTTACTTGTACAAAAAGCACCACACCTGTAAACAGATGACATCCACTGAAGCAGCTGAATACAATGCCAGATGTAGACAGTGTTTTTGGGAAGAAACTTCTTTAAAGGAGTTCTCCACCGTTGGGTGATTTTAGTATGTACCTGGCAGACAGTAATGGACATGCTTAGGAAGGATCTGCGCTTGTCTTTGGGTTAAATGGCTATGTTGTGAGATTACCATAACACTGTGGCTAGCTGTTTGTGAACTAGTATTTCCTGTTTGACTTTTCTTTTTTTGACTACAAATCCCACAATTCAATCTTCCTCCCTCCCACACATCAGCCACCCCACCCATTGAAACATAAATGAGATGCATCCATTCAAATCAGTGTGGTTTTCAATCAGGGTGCCTACAGCTGTTGCATTAGTTCATATTGATCCCTCCACCCATTGAAGCAGACAGGCTCCCTGTCATCAGCTGACTAGTGAGTCAGGTCTTGGCCACATTGCAACCTGGGAAAAATCTGAGACAACATTCATTTTGTATGCTGGTAAAAATAAATATTGGATTGAAAATCACAGAAGAATTGTGAGGAAACCGTCACACACAGGTACAGACACTATATTATGAACTACACTAACTTCACTGCCCCTGTAGCATAGTCAAATAAAAAAAATTCATGGAATACCCCTTTAACCCCTTAACGACGCAGGACGTATATTTACGTCCTGCGCCGGCTCCCGCCGCGATCCTGCATCATATCGCGTCGGTCCCGGCGCTCATCAACGACCGGGACCCGCGGCTAATGCCACACATCGCCGATCGCGGCGATGTGCGGTATTAACCCTTTAGAAGCGGCGGTCAAAGCTGACCGCCGCTTCTAAAGTAAAACTGAAAGTGACCCGGCTGCTCAGTCGGGCTGTTCGGGACCGCCGCGGTGAAATCGCGGCGTCCCGAACAGCTGACCGGACACCGGGAGGGCCCTTACCTGCCTCCTCGGTGTCCGATCGACGAATGACTGCTCCGTGCCTGAGATCCAGGCAGGAGCAGTCAAGCGCCGATAATGCTGATCACAGGCGTGTTAATACACGCCAGTGATCAGCATAGGAGATCAGTGTGTGCAGTGTTATAGGTCCCTATGGGACCTATAACACTGCAAAAAAAATGTAAAAAAAGTGTTAATAAAGGTCATTTAACCCCTTCCCTAATAAAAGTTTGAATCACCCCCCATTTCCCATAAAAAAATAAAACAGTGTAAAAAAAAAAAATAAATAAACATATGTGGTATCGCCGCGTGCGTAAATGTCCGAACTATAAAAATATATCATTAATTAAACCGCACGGTCAATGGCGTACGCGCAAAAAAATTCCAAAGTCCAAAAAAACTTATTTTGGTCACTTTTTATACCATTAAAAAAATGAATAAAAAGTGATCAAAAAGTCCGATCAAAACAAAAATCATACCGATAAAAACTTCAGATCACGGCGCAAAAAATGAGTCCTCATACCGCCCTGTATATGGAAAAATAAAAAAGTAATAGGGGTCAGAAGATGACATTTTTAAACGTATAAATTGTCCTGCATGTAGTTATGATTTTTTCCAGAAGTGCGACAAAATCAAACCTATATAAGTAGGGTATCATTTTAACCGTATGAACCTACAGAATAATGATAAGGTGTCATTTTTACCGAAATATGCACTGCGTAGAAACGGAAGCCCCCAAAAGTTACAAAATGGTGTTTTTTTTTCGATTTTGTCTCACAATTATTTTTTTTTCCGTTTCGCCGTGCATTTTTGGGTAAAATGACTAATGTCACTGCAAAGTAGAATTGGCGACACAAAAAATAAGCCATAATATGGATTTTTAGGTGGAAAATTGAAAGGGTTATGATTTTTAAAAGGTAAGGAGGAAAAAACGAAAGTGCAAAAACGGAAAAACCCTGAGTCCTTAAGGGGTTAAGGTTTGTGTGATGGATAGGTGGATATTTAAACAAAAAAAGGGGACAGATTTGTAAAAAAAAAAAAATCCCTGATCGCTGCCATCTGCCATTCCGATGCAATCAGATCAACCACTTATTGGTCCTCTTTTGGCACTGGAAATGCCCGCTAAACTAGTCACTGGTCACCAATGCAGAATGTGATTGGCTGGGTGGGCATTTGCTTATGTGTCTTTCGTCAAGATGCGAGCATTTGCCAGACAATTCCTTTCAGTTTTAGCAAACAATTTCTTGTCATATAAAAGTATATCAGTATATCAGATATGCTGCCAGCTCATTGATGAAGGTAACCCCTATCACAATATGGTTTGCTTTGGGTTCTAGGCGCAGTAAAACTCTCCATACATTAATTAAATCATGTGTAGTAAAGGAGTTATCCAGAAATAGAAAAACAATTTCTGTCCTCAACGTGTGTGTAGTATTACAGTTTGGCTCCATTCACTTCAATTGATCTGAGCTGCAATACCACACACAACATGAGGACAGGTGTGGCGCTGTTTTTGAAGAAATCAGCTCTGTTTATTTAAGCCTGGATAACCCCTCTAAGATAACCCATGGCCATCACCAGTGTGGCAGCTTATGATGCTCCGCATGTATAGACAACACGTGCTAAATGTCTAAGGCCGCTCTTTTGTCATCCAATTCAAGTGTGTATGTTCTCTCACAATTAGACAAGCACACATCAGAGAAAAGGATTACATCTAGATTTTATGTAATGGATTAACAAACCTTAAGCTTCTTACCGTGCCCCATGGACCAAAATAACTCCTTAGGTAGACTGGGGGCTTATTATTTAAAGCAGAAATTAAACGGACAGAAAGGGATGTACAGTTCATCCTGAAAAGTCTTCACTTCATATCTGTTTATTCCACAGAATATCAGGTAAGGTCACTATTCAACATGAATGCAGCAATGATTTGTATATATTGTTTGGTTTATTTTACTCATCAGTCATCTAACTATGACTATCACTTGGTTTTTTGTTTTTCTGTATATTATCATACTTTGTGTTTAATGTAAAATAGTGATTATTGTTGTTATTAATTATAATATATATTTCACTGAAATAAATGGTATAGGTTAGCATATTAGCGATGAGTGGAATTTCCATTAGGTACAACCATGGCTGAAGGTGGCTCGTGGTAAAAGATGCTTGGTCCTCAGAGTCCAGTAGTTGTCATAAAAGACTGTATACAAGTAATGTAGCTCTATACTGTAAACACCGAATAGACACTGCTGATCTGCATCACGCATGACCGGCTGGATAAACCATCATAAGCATTTCCCATAAACAAAAACCTATATTACTAAGTGCAATAAGTGATCTGCAGTCTAATAGTAGCTCACTTTAGGATAGTGCTACGTGTTCTGTACTATTCTGTAGATTTGGACACCAGGTCTAGCCAGCTCCATTTTATTTTTCCGGTACATTATGGCCCACATTTAACAATCTTTGTGAACTGTCTGGTTTTCCCATCACATCTTCTTAAAATATGAAAAGCTGAGCTGTCATTGGTTGTTATAGACAAAACCAGATAGTTTTGGTTTCAGGCAAATCAACAAATGTGAGACACTGGCCCTCATTTACTTAGAAAATCGGGTTGTAAGTCTATCTTGCTTTCTTACTCGACTGCTTTTTGCCCCTGGAATTTAGTATTATGTCGCATCCTGTTTGTCGCACGTGGGTTTTGTTTGTTTTGGTTTCCAACTCCTCTGAGTTGTCGGGAAAAAGTCCACAACAAATCAACAAATTTGGGTTGGAAACCTTTATAAATACATGGGAAAGCTCAGAAATGTTGGGTTACGCCCCTTTTTCGGGTTTGGGAGAATCCACATCGGGTCCGTCGGGAAAAAAAATTGCATCGTGTCGCAGACTGGCGCACAATGTCTGCGGCATGTCGCAGACAAAGATGCGCCAAAAAAAAACGACAAAACTAGTCGGGTTTAGAATAGTAAATGAGGGCCACTGTGTGTACTGTACAGGACCCTGAAGAAGCTCCTGTCCTCTACATAGAAAGTGATGTACAGCTTCCTGCAGCTAGTTCTGGTTTGCTTTACCTGTATTAGTCATCTGTCAATTTTTTTTATTAACCTACTTGCATTTTTCCTTGTTTGGATTGACATTATAGGGGGCCTAACACACTTTTCCTGAAATTTATAATCCCAAATTACAATATCTTGCATTTAAAATAGTTGCCCCATAAGAGATTAGAATAGTTATTTGAGGGACCGCTGTACCACACTCTTTCATGGCTATTATGGGGTATTTGTGTATTACAGCCCTACACACAACCTCTGCACATGTTTTCATAAATCTCCTCCTATATTTTATAAACAACTTTAAATCAATCATTTTTCTCCATGTATCAGTCTCTTTTTATCTTCTCCTGAAGAAGATAATATCCACCATTCACAGCATACAGATGAGCAAATCCTGCTCCCCATCTCTCACACACAGCGATAAGGAGCAGTGTAGAATTCAGTACAGGAGTGATATAGTAAAAATACTTACCAGAGCTTTCAGCAGCATCTCTATGTGTCTCTCTTCCTTATCTTTCCTTGTACTATAAACCCCTTAGTGACTGAGCCAATTTGAGCCTTATTGCTCAGTTTCCTTGATTTTTTCCTTGATTGTTGCATTTCTAAGAGCTATAACTTTCTTTTTTATTTATCCATCAACAAAGCTGAAAGAGGGCTTGTTTTTTTTGTTTTGTTTGTTTGTACTTTTTAATGGCATATTTGGGGTTTATATAATGTATTCATTCCTTTTTATGAATAATATTTTTGGGTGGGATACTTTAAAAAAAATTGTTTTTGTATTTTTTTGGTGTGTGTTTTAACACCATTTACTGTGTGGTAAAAATAACATTAGAATTTTATTCTCTGGGTCAGTATAATTACAGTAATATAAAAAAAAAAAAAAATTAGTTTTAGGAATGCCAAAACATAACTTTTTTTTTTTGTCCTTACTGAGCTTAGGGGAAGCTTGTTTTTGTGCTTTAAGAGGTAATCCACCCCTAGACATTGTCACGATGCCGGCTGGCAGGAGGTGGATCCTCTGTGCCAGAGAGGGATTGGCGTGGACCGTGCTAGTGGACCGGTTCTAAGTCACTACTGGTATTCACCAGAGCCCGCCGCAAAGCGGGATGGTCTTGCTGCGGCGGTAGTGACCAGGTCGTATCCACTAGCAACGGCTCAACCTCTCTGACTGCTGAAGATAGGCGCGGTACAAGGGAGTAGACAGAAGCAAGGTCGGACGTAGCAGAAGGTCGGGGCAGGCAGCAAGGATCGTAGTCAGGGGCAACGGCAGGAGGTCTGGAACACAGGCTAGGAATACACAAGGGAACGCTTTCACTAGGCACAAGGGCAACAAGATCCGGCGAGGGAGTGCAGGGGAAGTGAGGTATATACATGGAGTGCACAGGTGAACACACTAATTAGAACCACTGCGCCAATCAGCGGCGCAGTGGCCCTTTAAATCGCAGAGACCCGGCGCGCGCGCGCCCTAGGGAGCAGGGCCGCGCGCGCCGGGACAGGACCGACGGAGAGCGAGTCAGGTACGGGAGCCGGGGTGCGCATCGCGAGCGGGCGCCACCCGCATCGCGAATCGCATCCCGGCTGGAGGCAGTATCGCAGCGCACCCGGTCAGTGGATCTGACCGGGGCGCTGCAGTAACGAGAGTGTAGCGAGCGCTCCGGGGAGGAGCGGGGACCCGGAGCGCTCGGCGTAACAGTACCCCCCCCTTGGGTCTCCCCCTCTTCTTAGAGCCTGAGAACCTGAGGACCAGACTTTTATCTAGGATATTGTCCTCAGGTTCCCAGGATCTCTCTTCAGGACCACAGCCCTCCCAGTCAACCAAAAAAAAGGTTTTCCCTCTGACCTTTTTGGAGGCCAGTATCTCCTTTACAGAAAAGATGTCCGAAGAACCGGAGACAGGAGTGGGAGAAATAAGTTTAGGAGAGAAACGGTTGAGGATGAGTGGTTTAAGAAGAGAGACATGAAAGGCATTAGGAATACGAAGAGAAGGAGGAAGAAGAAGTTTGTAAGAGACAGGATTAATCTGGCACAAAACTTTGAAAGGACCAAGATAGCGTGGTCCCAATTTGTAGCTGGGAACACGGAAGCGGACATATTTAGCGGAGAGCCATACCTTGTCTCCGGGAGAAAAAATGGGGGGAGCTCTTCTTTTCTTATCAGCAAACTTCTTCATGCGTGATGAAGCCTGTAAGAGAGAATTTTGGGTCTCTTTCCATATGGTGGAAAGATCACGAGTTATTTCATCCACAGCGGGCAAGCCAGAGGGCAAGGGAGTAGGGAGGGGAGGAAGAGGGTGACGGCCGTACACCACGAAAAATGGGGATTTGGAAGAAGATTCAGAGACTCTGAAGTTATACGAGAATTCGGCCCATGGTAGAAGATCTGCCCAGTCATCCTGGCGGGAGGAAACAAAATGCCGTAAATAATCACCCAGGACCTGGTTAATTCTTTCTACTTGCCCATTGGATTGAGGATGATAAGCAGAAGAAAAGTTTAATTTAATCTTGAGTTGTTTACAGAGAGCCCTCCAGAATTTTGACACGAATTGGACGCCTCTATCCGAGACGATCTGCGTGGGCAACCCGTGAAGACGAAAAATGTGTACAAAAAATTGTTTTGCCAACTGAGGCGCTGAAGGAAGACCAGGAAGAGGAATAAAATGTGCCATCTTGGAAAATCGATCAACGACCACCCAAACAACAGTGTTGCCACGGGATGGGGGTAAGTCTGTAATAAAGTCCATACCAATCAGAGACCAAGGCTGTTCGGGGACAGGCAGAGGGTGAAGGAGACCAGCAGGTTTCTGGCGAGGAGTCTTGTCCCGGGCACAGACAGTGCAGGCCCGCACAAAATCAACAACATCCGTCTCCAGAGAGATGAACGAGAGATGAGTTGCACGGATTTCTTGATGCCCGCATGGCCTGCGAGATGGGAGGAGTGACCCCATTTGAGGATTCCGAGGCGTTGGCGTGGAGAGACGAAGGTCTTCCCTGGAGGAGTTTGCCTGATGGAGGCTGGAGAAGTGGAGATCAGGCAGTCAGGAGGAATGATGTGTTGCGGAGAGAGCTCTACTTCCGAGGCATCCGAGGAACGAGAGAGAGCGTCGGCCCTGATGTTCTTATCGGCAGGGCGAAAGTGAATTTCAAAATTAAACCGGGCAAAGAACAGAGACCACCTGGCCTGGCGAGGATTCAGCCGTTGGGCAGACTGGAGATAGGAGAGATTCTTGTGATCGGTGTAAATAATAACTGGAAATTTAGATCCCTCCAGCAGATGCCTCCATTCCTCAAGTGCTAATTTAATGGCCAGTAGCTCTCGATCCCCGATGGAGTAGTTCCTCTCCGCCGGAGAGAAGGTCCTAGAAAAAAAACCACAGGTAACAGCATGCCCGGAAGAATTTTTTTGTAGAAGAACTGCTCCAGCTCCTACTGAGGAGGCATCAACCTCCAATAGGAAGGGTTTAGATGGGTCAGGTCTGGAGAGCACGGGAGCAGAAGAAAAGGCCGACTTGAGCCGTTTAAAGGCGTCTTCCGCTTGAGGAGGCCAGGACTTAGGATTGGCATTCTTCTTGGTTAAAGCCACGATAGGAGCCACAATGGTGGAAAAATGTGGAATAAATTGTCTGTAATAATTGGCGAACCCCAAAAAACGTTGGATAGCACGGAGTCCGGAGGGGCGTGGCCAATCTAAGACGGCAGAGAGTTTGTCTGGATCCATTTGTAGTCCCTGGCCAGAGACCAAGTATCCTAGGAAAGGAAGAGATTGACATTCAAACAGACATTTCTCCATTTTGGCATAAAGTTGATTGTCACGAAGTCTCTGAAGAACCATGCGGACATGCTGGCGGTGTTCTTCTAGATTGGCAGAAAAAATCAGAATATCGTCCAGATACACAACAACACAGGAATATAAGAGATCACGAAAAATTTCATTAACAAAGTCTTGGAAGACGGCAGGGGCGTTGCACAGGCCAAAGGGCATGACCAGATACTCAAAGTGTCCATCTCTAGTGTTAAATGCCGTTTTCCATTCATCCCCCTCCCTGATGCGGATGAGATTATAAGCACCTCTTAAGTCCAGTTTGGTAAAGATGTGGGCACCTTGGAGGCGATCAAAGAGTTCAGAGATAAGAGGTAGAGGGTAGCGGTTCTTTACCGTGATTTTATTAAGACCGCGGTAGTCAATGCAAGGACGTAGGGAGCCATCCTTTTTGGACACAAAGAAAAATCCAGCTCCGGCAGGAGAGGAGGATTTGCGGATAAACCCCTTTTTTACATTTTCCTGGATGTACTCAGACATAGCAAGAGTCTCTGGGGCGGACAGAGGATAAATTCTGCCCCGGGGTGGAGTAGTGCCCGGGAGGAGGTCAATAGGACAGTCATAAGGCCTGTGAGGAGGTAGAGTCTCAGCTTGTTTTTTGCAAAACACATCAGCAAAGTCCATATAGACCTTAGGGAGACCAGTTACAGGGGGAACCACAGGGTCACGGCAGGGAGTACTGGGAACCGGTTTAAGGCAGTCCTTGAAACAAGAGATACCCCAGCTCTTGATCTCCCCCGTGGACCAATCCAGGGTTGGGGAATGGCGTTGGAGCCACGGTAGTCCAAGGAGAACTTCGGAAGTGCAATTGGGGAGGACCAAGAACTCAATTTTTTCTTGATGAGGTCCGATGCACATTAGAAGGGGCTCCGTGCGGTAACGTATGGTACAGTCCAATCTTTCATTGTTAACACAATTGATGTAGAGGGGCCTGGCGAGACTGATTACCGGTATGTTGAACCTGTTGATGAGAGAGGCCAAAATAAAGTCTCCTGCAGATCCGGAATCCAAGAAGGCCATAGTAGAGAAGGAGAAGGTAGATGCAGATATCCGCACAGGCACAGTAAGACGTGGAGAAGCAGAGTAGACATCAAGGACTGTCTCACTTTTGTGCGGAGTCTGCGTGCGTCTTTCCAGGCGGGGAGGACGGATAGGACAATCCTTCAGGAAGTGTTCGGTACCGGCACAGTACAGGCAGAGATTCTCCATGCGGCGTCGTGTCCTCTCTTGAGGTGTCAGGCGAGACCGGTCAACTTGCATAGCCTCCACGGCGGGAGGCACAGGAACGGATTGCAGAGGACCAGAGGAGAGAGGAGCCGGGGAGAAAAAACGCCTCGTGTGAACAAAGTCCATATCCTGGCGGAGCTCCTGACGCCTTTCGGAAAAACGCATGTCAATGCGAGTGGCAAGATGAATGAGTTCATGTAGATTAGCAGGAATTTCTCGTGCGGCCAGAACATCTTTAATGTTGCTGGATAGGCCTTTTTTAAAGGTCGCGCAGAGGGCCTCATTATTCCAGGATAGTTCAGAAGCAAGAGTACGGAATTGTATGGCGTACTCGCCAACGGAAGAATTACCCTGGACCAGGTTCAGCAGGGCAGTCTCAGCAGAGGAGGCTCGGGCAGGTTCCTCAAAGACACTACGAATTTCCGAGAAGAAGGAGTGTACAGAGGCAGTGACGGGGTCATTGCGGTCCCAGAGCGGTGTGGCCCATGACAGAGCTTTTCCAGACAGAAGGCTGACTACGAAAGCCACCTTAGACCTTTCAGTAGGAAACTGGTCCGACATCATCTCCAAGTGCAGAGAACATTGTGAAAGAAAGCCACGGCAAAACTTAGAGTCCCCATCAAATTTATCCGGCAAGGATAGTCGTAAGCCTGAGGCGGCCACTCGCTGCGGAGGAGGTGCAGGAGCTGGCGGAGGAGATGATTGCTGAAGCTGTGGTAGTAGCTGCTGTAGCATCACGGTCAGTTGAAACAGCTGGTGGCCTTGTTGCGCTATCTGTTGTGACTGCTGGGCGACCACCGTGGTGAGGTCAGCGACATCTGGCAGAGGTACTTCAGCGGGATCCATGGCCGGATCTACTGTCACGATGCCGGCTGGCAGGAGGTGGATCCTCTGTGCCAGAGAGGGATTGGCGTGGACCGTGCTAGTGGATCGGTTCTAAGTCACTACTGGTATTCACCAGAGCCCGCCGCAAAGCGGGATGGTCTTGCTGCGGCGGTAGTGACCAGGTCGTATCCACTAGCAACGGCTCAACCTCTCTGACTGCTGAAGATAGGCGCGGTACAAGGGAGTAGACAGAAGCAAGGTCGGACGTAGCAGAAGGTCGGGGCAGGCAGCAAGG
Organism: Hyla sarda; assembly: GCF_029499605.1. Lineage (NCBI taxonomy): Eukaryota > Metazoa > Chordata > Amphibia > Anura > Hylidae > Hyla > Hyla sarda. Next base: position 224,347,947 of record NC_079189.1, read on the forward strand.
ATCGTAGTCAGGGGCAACGGCAGGAGGTCTGGAACACAGGCTAGGAATACACAAGGGAACGCTTTCACTAGGCACAAGGGCAACAAGATCCGGCGAGGGAGTGCAGGGGAAGTGAGGTATATATATGGAGTGCACAGGTGAACACACTAATTAGAACCACTGCGCCAATCAGCGGCGCAGTGGCCCTTTAAATCGCAGAGACCCGGCGCGCGCGCGCCCTAGGGAGCGGGGCCGCGCGCGCCGGGACAGGAACCACGGAGAGCGAGTCAGGTACGGGAGCCGGGGTGCGCATCGTGAGCGGGCGCCACCCGCATCGCGAATCGCATCCCGGCTGGAGGCAGTATCGCAGCGCACCCGGTCAGTGGATCTGACCGGGGCGCTGCAGTAACGAGAGTGTAGCGAGCGCTCCGGGGAGGAGCGGGGACCCGGAGCGCTCGGCGTAACAGACATCTTATCCCCTATCCAATGCCACCGCCCCGCATCACCAGTCATCTGGCATGGAGCAAAGTTCACTCTGTGCACTGGATGTTTGGGGTGCCCAGCCAAGATCGGATCGCGCGGGTCCCATGCGGCAGAATCCCCGCCATCAGACATCTTATCCTAGGATTTCTAGGGGCGGAGTATGCATTTAACTTTTTTTTACATTTTTTTTTTTATTAAACTTATTATTTTTTTTTTTTACTATTTAACTAGTCCCACTAGGGGGACTTTCACCAGTGATCTTCTAATTGCCGATATAATACACTGGACTACAATAATCGTGTACTATGCTGTGGCCATGGTTTCTCCATGTCAGCTGCTGCTGTTGGTGGCAGCCTGGCAAAAATCCCCTTAGTGACCGCCATAAAAAAACAACACATGCAATTGGATGTACACTTTAAAGACCAAGGATTTTTTTTTGTTAATGTGTCTGTATGAAGGCTTTAATCCAAATTAAGGCTAAATCTATGTTTGTTTTTTTACTTTATTTTTAAACATTTATTACTTTCACTAAATATAAGACAGACACTTTAAGCATCTAAGATGAATTGTTCTGGACTGCAGCAGCTAATGAGTTAAACAGTGAGAATCAGAGATTTATCTGATCCTGTTCATCAGAGTGGGAGCCCAGCTATGACTGACAGCTGGGCTTAGTAATTGATCACACAGGCAGTCTCAATGCCTGTGCAACCCTATGATATACATGTATAGTATAAAGTCTTAAGACAATGCATGAGCATTAAGATTAAAGGTAAATTCATCATAAAAAACTAAAACTCTATAGTGGAGCACATTTTTGCACTTACATGCTGGGGGTCTACTGCTGGTAAGCTGTTTCCTTTTTAATGGCGCCCCTTTTATGACTGGGGAAGAAAGTAGATCTGTAGAATATCTCTATTAGATGACCAGCCTGCAGACATACTGTAAGATGTCCATGCAGAAAGGAATAGGATGGCACTCGCAAATGGGATGCAAATATAAATAAATTTATTAACTTACATAGGTCAGGCGGGTACAAAGGTATGGGAAGGAGCAGACAGGTTGGAACTACGTCCGTTTCACGGCCTCCTGCCGCTTCTACTGGTTCCTGGTAGGAATTAAGCACGGCTCACAGCAGATTGCACTGGGAACCGCACCTGTAACACCTCCAGGAGAGTCAAAATGTGCAGAGGCCAGTAGTGCTATCCCCCATCTCTTTTTTGTTTCATACTGTAAGATGTGATAGTGCCCTGACAAGTCACATCTGTAGTGGTGAGTGGAATATCAATAAAAAAAATGTTTCTTCCAATAATTTTAAACAGTCTCTATTAAAGTTTCTTCAAAGGAGAATAAATAAAATGTAATAGTCAAGGTATCTACTAGGGCAACACTAATGTAGCTGCACAGCTAGACGAGTTTCAGACCTTTGTCCATAAAGGACTATTTACAGGTCATCTTGAAGGAAATCCTTCATTTTCTTTATTTGTTTTTTAAAAGATTTTCTTTGCATGGCTCGTTACAAGACATTTCAGTGTTACAACCTTAGGCACATGTTGATTAACCAGAACTTGAACCTGCTGTACAACATTTCCCCTAAAACGTAATTGGTTAATCATACACCTGTTTATAATTCTACAAAATTCCTGACTTTTCTCAAGTGTTTCATACTAAATATTAATTTTATTCAGATTTATTTTCTGTTCATTCATTTTGCTAAATGATAAAATAGTGTATTAACAGTACTGTACAATCTATTACCAAAATGTAAGTATTAGTAACATATTCCATTAACCTGGCAAGGTGTTTTCTATTACAGTGTCATAACTCTGAGGTTTGTTTTCAATACAATTACTATTGCTTTTTTTCTGCATTCGTTTTTTCATGGTTACAACAATCATACACATATTATGAGGCATAAGAGGTGTTTGCTTTTTGTGGTTCATAGCAATTTGGGTTTCATCGGACACCAACCTTTGCACCACATTCTACTTTCTTTCAGAATGAAGCATTTTAAGTATATCTTTATTGCTGTGCTTCTCATCATCATTGAGCAATGCAAGGCCCAGTCCTGTGTCGTAGATTCGATGAAAGTGAAGGATGACTTTGACATCAAAAGGGTAAGATTCAGATTTCGAACACGAAACCCACTGTTTAATTGTGTTTTTTTTTTTTCTGTTTATTGTATGGAGGGTATAAAAAAATAGGTTAGTGGAATACATTCCTAGCTGATTACTTAAAAATGTTACAGATCAGTTGTTACGCCTAGCGCTCCGGGTCCCCGCTCCCCCCGGAGCGCTCACGGCGTCTTTCTCCCTGCAGCTCCCCGGTCAGTCCCGCTGACCGGGAGCGCTGCACTGTCATGGCCGTTGGGGATGCGATTCGCACAGCGGGACGCGCCCGCTCGCGAATCGCATCCCAGGTCACTTACCCGTTCCCGTCCCCTGCTGTCATGTGCTGGCGCGCGCGGCTCCGCTCTCTAGGGCGCGCGCGCGCCAGCTCCCTGAGACTTAAAGGGCCAGTGCACCAATGATTGGTGCCTGGCCCAATTAGCTTTATTGGCTTCCACCTGGTCCCTGACTATATCTGACCTCCTCCCATGCACTCCCTTGCCGGATCTTGTTGCCCTTGTGCCTAGTGAAAGCGTTTTGTGTGTCTAAAGCCTGTGTACCAGTACTTCTGCTATCCACCCTGACTGCGAACCTTGCCGCCTGCCCCCGACCTTCTGCTACGTCCGACCTTGCTTCTGTCTACTCCCTTGTACCTCGCCTATCATCAGCAGTCAGAGAGGTGAGCCGTTGCTAGTGGATACGACCTGGTCACTACCGCCGCAGCAAGACCATCCCGCTTTGCGGCGGGCTCTGGTGAAAACCAGTAGTGACTTAGAACCGGTCCACTAGCGCGGTCCTCGCCAATCCCTCTCTGGCACAGAGGATCCACTACCTGCCAGCCGGCATCGTGACAGTAGATCCGGCAATGGATCCCGCTGAGGTCCCTCTGCCTTATATCTCTGATATCACCACGGTGGTCGCCCAGCAATCCCGACAGATCGCCCATCTAACCCACCAGCTGTCGGAAATGTCCACCATTGTGCACCAACTTCAGTCACAACTTCAGCAGCAATCATCTCCTCCGCCAGCTCCTGCACCCCTTCCGCAGCGAGTGGCCACTCCTAGCCTCCGCCTGTCCTTGCCGGACAAATTTAATGGGGACTCTAAGTTTTGCCGTGGCTTTCTTTCGCAATGTTCCCTGCACATGGAGATGATGTCGGACCAGTTTCCTTCTGAAAGGTCTAAGGTGGCTTTCGTAGTCAGCCTTCTGTCTGGAAAAGCCCTGTCATGGGCCACACCGCTCTGGGACCGCAATGACCCCGTCACTGCCTCTGTACACTCCTTCTTCTCGGAAATTCGAAGTGTCTTTGAGGAACCTGCCCGAGCCTCTTCTGCTGAGACTGCCCTGCTGAACCTGGTCCAGGGTAATTCTTCCGTTGGCGAGTACGCCATACAATTCCGTACTCTTGCTTCTGAACTATCCTGGAATAATGAGGCCCTCTGCGCGACCTTTAAAAAAGGCCTATCCAGCAACATTAAAGATGTTCTGGCCGCACGAGAAACTCCTGCTAACCTGCATGAACTCATTCATCTAGCCACTCGCATTGACATGCGTTTTTCTGAGAGACATCAAGAGCTCCGCCAGGAAAAAGACTTAGATCTCTGGACACCTCTCCCACAGTCTCCACTGCAATCTGCGCCTAGGCCTTCCGCCGAGGAAGCCATGCAAGTGGATCGGTCTCGCCTGACCCTGGAAGAGAGGAATCGCCGTAAGGAAGAGAATCTTTGTCTGTACTGTGCCAGTACCGAACATTTTTTGGTGGATTGCCCTATGCGTCCTCCACGTCTGGGAAACGCACGCTCGCACCCAGCTCTCGTGGGTGTGGCGTCTCTTGATACTAAGTCGGCTTCTCCACGTCTCACGGTGCCTGTACGGATTTCTACTTCAGCCAGCTCTTCCCTCTCAGCCGTTGCCTGCCTGGACTCTGGTGCCTCTGGGAATTTTATTCGGGAGTCCTTGGTGAATAAATTCCGCATTCCGGTGACCCGTCTTGTCAAGCCACTCCACATTTCCGCGGTCAACGGAGCCAGGTTGGATTGCACCGTGCGTTACCGCACGGAGCCCCTCCTAATGTGCATCGGACCTCATCACGAGAAAATTGAATTTTTGGTCCTTCCCAATTGCACTTCCGAAATTCTCCTTGGACTACCCTGGCTTCTACACCATTCCCCAACCCTGGACTGGTCCACTGGGGAGATCAAGAGTTGGGGTCCCTCTTGTTCCAAGGACTGCCTTAAACCGGTTCCCAGTACTCCCTGCCGTGACCCTGTGGTTCCTCCTGTATCCGGTCCCCCTAAGGTCGTTAGAGACTCTGCCTGCCACAGAAAATGCCTCTCCCCCCCTCCCAGTCCACTCAGGCAAGCCTCGGTGCCTCCTCATGGCCCTCGTCCTGGTGTCACACTGCCCCGTGCCAGGCCTCGCCCTCTGCCCTCCCTCCCCATTCCCACTCCTGCTGTACTGCCTGCCATTGAGGAAACCATCCATTCCTTCCCGGTGTCCTCATCCCAGGGGAGGCAGTCACCGGACAAAAAAAAGGGGAGACCTAAGGGGGGGGGTACTGTTACGCCTAGCGCTCCGGGTCCCCGCTCCTCCCCGGAGCGCTCACGGCGTCTTTCTCCCTGCAGCTCCCCGGTCAGTCCCGCTGACCGGGAGCGCTGCACTGTCATGGCCGTTGGGGATGCGATTCGCACAGCGGGACGCGCCCGCTCGCGAATCGCATCCCAGGTCACTTACCCGTTCCCGTCCCCTGCTGTCATGTGCTGGCGCGCGCGGCTCCGCTCTCTAGGGCGCGCGCGCGCCAGCTCCCTGAGACTTAAAGGGCCAGTGCACCAATGATTGGTGCCTGGCCCAATTAGCTTTATTGGCTTCCACCTGGTCCCTGACTATATCTGACCTCCTCCCATGCACTCCCTTGCCGGATCTTGTTGCCCTTGTGCCTAGTGAAAGCGTTTTGTGTGTCTAAAGCCTGTGTACCAGTACTTCTGCTATCCACCCTGACTGCGAACCTTGCCGCCTGCCCCCGACCTTCTGCTACGTCCGACCTTGCTTCTGTCTACTCCCTTGTACCTCGCCTATCATCAGCAGTCAGAGAGGTGAGCCGTTGCTAGTGGATACGACCTGGTCACTACCGCCGCAGCAAGACCATCCCGCTTTGCGGCGGGCTCTGGTGAAAACCAGTAGTGACTTAGAACCGGTCCACTAGCGCGGTCCTCGCCAATCCCTCTCTGGCACAGAGGATCCACTACCTGCCAGCCGGCATCGTGACATCAGTCCAGTAATATAGAAAAATGTATATGACCTAAATGTCTCATTATTTAGGCATAACTCCAAACTTGTATATAGTTTTATGGAAAAAAAAATATATAGTGCAGTACTGTGCACCATTGTCAAAATTTTCTAAATTACTTTCATTTTTATATCTGCTCCAGAATACCATCACTGAATGCTGTTCTCCCTGCTCCCCAGTGCTTGGAACTGTGAATTAAGAGATGAAACTTCCTGCGCCATCTCCATAGCACCCATAGCCAATGTGAGACCCAGCATGGCAGAAGTTCCATCTTCTAATGTACAATTACAAGTGGTGGGGAGCAAGAGAACGAGGCTCAGGGCTTGGATTTGCTGCCATTTATCTCTGCAGATCCTCTCCAGCTCTATCAGGTTAGATGGGGACCATCGGTGGAAGCCATTTTCAGGAGTTGTTCTATTGGGCTCAATTCAGGGCTCTGGCTGGGCCACTCAAGGACATTGACATAGTTCTCCCTAAACCACTTCTGTGTTGCCTTGGCTGTGCACTTAAAGGGTTACTCCCCTCCCCAGAGTTCTGAACATTTAGTTCCGAATGCTGGGTACGGGCTTCGGGGGTCGCCACATCACAAGGAGGGCGGGGCGACCCCCGAAGCTCACACCCAGCGCTCAGAACTAAATGTACCGAAGTCTGGGGAGTGGGTCAACTTAAGGTCAATCAATGTCTTGCAGGAAGGTAAACCTTTGGCCCAGTGTGAGGTCCAGAGCACTCTAGATCAGGCTTCCATTAAGAATATCTCTGTACTTTGTTCCATTTAGCTTTTTTTGAAGAATAGGAGGTCTGCTGGATATGTAACTACACAAATCTAGACTGCACAAACATACAGCATATCCTATGTAAACTATATATCCTATAATACTGCAGTTAGAGATAAAGATAATACATGCAATACAGTAATAAGGGTATACAAGGTATCACCTAGTTGACGCCCCAGAAGACGCAAACAAAGCAAAACGTTGGGTGATGTTGGAGGTCCTACTGTGCCCCCACTAGGTGATACCGTGTATACCCTTATTACTGTATTGTATGTATTATCTTTATCTCTAACTGCAGTATTATAGGATATATCGTTTACATAGGATATGCTGTATGTTTGTGCAGTCTAGATTTGTGTAGTTACATATCCAGCAGACCTCCTATTCTGCATCTTTGCAGACTTGTCTCTGTTATTATGTATTTTAGTGATTTTAAATGTATGTCTTTTTGAGGCATATATGTTTAATAAAATTGAAATACTTTTTGATCTATATACGCCTATCTTTCTTTGGTATTTTTTTGTTGTAAATAAATACAAACTAGAGGATTTACAAACAAGAATTTTAGCTTTTTTGTAAATAAGAAATTTGTTTTGTGGAGTTAATAGGCTACAAAATAAATCCCAATTAGGGATGAGCGAATCAAATCTGACGAATCCGAATTCATTACCAATTTCAGGAAAAATTTGATTTGCAACTAATGCATATATCAATCGTGCAAATCGCTTCATTAAACTCCATTTAGTGCAGTCCAGGCTCCAGGGCATCTAAAATGGCGGATCCACATGTGAGAATATGGGGCAAGGAATCCTGGGAAGGCAGGAACAAGGGTCGATGGGATGACCCTGAATCACATGCAGCATGCAGCCTATCAGCAGCCAACCACCCCTGTGATGTCACAGCCCTATATAAATGGCAGCCATCTTGCGGCAGTCTTATCAGCGTTCTATTACAGAGAGAGGGACAGACAGCAGTGTGTGTTGCACAGAAAAGTATTTTTACAGCAGCGATTCACCTCCCAGTCACATCAGCGTTCTATTGCAGAGAGAGAGGGACAGAGAGCAGTGTGTGTTGCACAGAAAAACATTTTTACAGCAGCAATTCACCTCTCAGTCACATCAGCGTTCTATTGCAGAGAGGGACAGAGAGCAGTGTGTTGCACAGAAAAGCTTTTTTACGGCAGCGATTCACCTCAAGCCCAAATCCAGCCTTAAAGCACTGATAGGGAAGGGAGTGAGATTGAGAGAGAAAGTGCAATTTTGGGTGTAGTACACAGCGACTGTGTGCTGCAGCACTGGTATGTACAACAACTGAAAAGCTAATAGTAGCCAGGCAGAGCACTAAAAGCATATTGTCCTCTATTACGTATAACCTGTGGGTACCATTTTGTTCCTGATAAAAGTCTTAAGGGCCTAGATACTGTGAAAGGCCAGGCAAAAGTAAACACCTGCTGGTGTTGTAGACAAATACTGTTTTAACTGTACTGGAGCACATTGTCCTCCCCTCATAAGTGCATACCACATACGTACATCTAAGTGGTGTACCATTTTGTTTCTGTTAAACTCTTAAGGGCCTAGATACTGTGAAAGGCCAGGCAAAAGTACACACCTACTGGTGTTGTAGAGAAATACCAACCCTCAGTTGGCATGGCCCGGGAGCAGTCAATGTCCTCCCATTGCCTCTGTCCTATGCTGTTCCCTCCCCAACAGAAGTATCCTATGCTGTGGGTTCAGCTCCACTATTTAGTGAGGATGATATACTAGAGGACCGTCAGCAGTTGCTGCCCAGCCAAGAAGTGGAGGAGACATCCGCTGCTTTTTCTGCTAGGCGGGCAAGTAGTGATGAGGAGAGTGGCGTGGGAGGTGGTGCTGCAGCACTGGTGTATACAACAACTGAAAAGCTAATAGTAGCCCACCAGTTAGGGTTAGCAGAGCACTAAAAGCATATTGTCCTCTATTAAGTGTAACCTGTACGTACATCTAAGTGATGTACCATTTTGTTCCTGTTAAAGCCTTAAGGGCCTAAATACTGTGAAAGGCCAGGCAAAAGTACACACCTGCTGGTGTTGTAGACAAATACAAACCCTCAGTTGGCATGGCCTGGGAGCAGTCCCTGTCCTCCCATTGCCTCTGTCCTATGCTGTTCCTTCCCCCACAGAAGTATATTATGCTGTGGGTTCAGCTCCACTATTTAGTGAGAACGATATACTAGAGAACAGTCAGCAGCTACTGCCCAGCCAAGAAGTGGAGGAGACATCCGCCGCTTCCTCCACTAGACGGGTAAGTAGTGATGAGGAGAGTGGTGTGGGAGGTGGTGTTGCGAGCATTCAGGCTCCTGAAGCAGACACTGTTGAGGAAACTTAGGAGGACATCAGTGACATGCAAACACAACTCAAAAATGATAAAGCCGATCGTACTTGGGAGCCGGGTACAGAAGGTGCTTCATCTTCATCAGGAGAAGAGGGTTGCAGGTTGCCCGTGAAGCAGCAGCTGAGCCAGCAAGGTGGTAGCATGGTTGAGAGTCAGCATGGTGGCAGAAGTGGAAATTATGGAGCCAAATGTGCCCGGGGGAGACCACCTGCTTCGTGGGAAAATCAGCTACTCGGCAGTGTGGCAGTTTTTCATCAAGCATCCGGAGGATGTTAAACTGGCCACATGAAAGATGTGTCGGCAGAAGGTGAAGCGTGGCCAGGGTCCCAATGTTGGCACCACGGCCCTGCGTCAACATATTCAGCGTCACGATAAAGCGGCCTGGGAGAACCGTGGCTCCGATGTGGTGGTCCAACAAGCTGCATCAACAAGTGGCACGCCGCTCCCTGTTTCAGCCAGCCAAGGCTCCACCACCTCAGCCGAAGGGAGCTGTGTGTCATACCCATCTTCTGTCACTCCAGATGCTCCTGCTCCTCCTACTTCGAGTCCATCGGCGAAGCCATGTCCAAGAGACAACAGTATGTGCCTACTCAACCAACGGCGCAGAAGCTGAATGTGCTCCTGTGCAAGTTGCTGATGCTTTCAGAGAACTGATGGCTTGTGCCGAGCAGAGGTGGACAGTCCCAAGCAGTCATTTATTTGCGAAGAAGGCAGTACCAGCCCTGCACAATTTTGTGGAACAGAAGGTGGGCCAGTCCTTGAGCCTGTCGGTGTGTACCAAAGTGCACGGCAGCGTCGACGTGTGGAACTGTAATTATGATCAGTGACAATACATGTCCTTTACGGCCCACTGGGTAAATGTGGTTCCCTCACAGCAACAACAGCAGCTTGGATAGGTCACACCACTTTCACCTCCATGCTCTCAGGCCATTGGTTCTGTGACACTGTGCGACTCCGTCTCCTCATCCTCCACTGTGTCCTTAGCCTCCACTGCACGGACAAGTCTCAGTGCCCCTCCTGCATACCATGTGTGCAGGGCACGGCGGTGTCACACTGTTCTTCACATGGTTTGCCTTGGCGAACGGAGTCACACAGGGGAGGAACTGCTAAAAGTCATTTATCAAGAAATCTAATCATGACTTACTCCACGAAAACTGGAAATGGGAACCATGGTGAGCGACAACGGGAAGAACATCTTGTCTGCGCTGCGACAAGGAAGCCTGAGACATGCACCCTGCATGGGACACGTGTTCAATCTGGTTGTCAAGCGGTTTCTGAAGTGTTCCCCCCATCTGCAAGATATCCTAACAATGGGAAGGAAACTTTTCATGCACTTCAGCCACTAGTACACCGCAAAGCACACCGTCCTTGAGCTGCAGCGTCAGAACAGAATGCCCCAACATAGTCTGATTTGCAATGTTTCCACACGTTGCAATTCCACCCTCCATATGTTGGACCGACTATACGAACATAGATTCCCCTGTGTAACTTCAATGTCAACCAGTGGCAGCTCATACATGACACCTGCCGTTTGCTCAGGCCCTTTGAGGAAGCCACCTTATTAGTCAGTCGCCAGGATTACAGGATGAACAACATCATTCCACTGCTTCAGTGGAAACGATGGCTGGTTAGGGCACTGGAGACGTGGCGCCTACATCTCACGGCCACATGAGCTCTGTGGGGCTGAACTGGAGGAAGAGGGGGAGAGGAACAGGGGAGCACAGTTTATGTTTCGCGAGATGGGCAGTTTTTCTAGTCATTTGACAGGAGATGATGAGCAGGAGCAGCCAGATGAGCTAGATGGTTATGAGGAAGGCAAGACAGAGGACCTAGACACAACATGGCAGTATGCAGTCGAGATGGAGGCAGGGAGTCCCTCTAAGTCCCTTGCACAAATAGCACGATGCTTACTCACTTGCTTGCGTAGTGACTGCTGAATTATCATCATTCGGCAGCGGGATGACTTCTGGCTCTCCACTTATTGGACCCTCACTTCCGGCACAAAATGGGGGCCTTTTTTACACCCACTGAGAGGGAGAACAAACTGACCTACTACAGAGACATCCTACGTAGTCAGTTGGCCGATGCCTATCTGCACCATTGTCCATACTCTCGCAGGTCTGACTTGGGGGGCCCTCTGAGCTCACCTTCCACTGCCATGGCTGCTGGGGAGGGGTGGGGTGTCAGGAGCAGTACCAGCTCTATCAGCAGCAGCCTGAGTCTACAGTCGCTGATGAGTAGCCCTCTTCACCCACATAGCAAAGCAACTCATCAGCAGCAGGTAGACCTGGAGCAGGACCTGGACCAGCAGGTGGCATACATTAACATGATCATGCCAACAAACCTTGAAGATCCTCTGGACTTCTGGGCAACAGAGTTTGCCCTGGAAAAGCTGTCCTGCCTGGCCAGTAGTGTGCAATCAGAGTGGGTTTTAGTGCAGCGGGGGCCATAGTAACCCCAAGGAGAACTCATCTATCCACGGAAAATGTGGAGAGACTGACCTTTGTAAAGATTAATCAGGCATGGATCAGCCAGGATTTCCACCCACCAATGCCTGATGCATCAGAATAGATTGACCATGGTGCCACACCAACACTTCACAAATATGGATAGTGCTAAACATATTTAAGGTGCTGCTCCCCAGTTACAGACATTCCTCTGCATCAGACCACAAGTTAGTATTGAGGATATACATGATGTAAAACTTAACAATATTAATAATATTCTTAGGATAAAAAATATGGACCCAAATTTTTTTTTAAATCAAACAAAAGGAAAGGTGTGCAAAAAACACCATGTGCCACCTACACCACCAAGTAGTAATGTGATGCAATGACCTCTAAAAGGTGGAAGGGAACAATGTATGGTCCATTGTAATCGGGGGGGGGGGGGGGGTAAAAACTTCCCCTGTAAGGCCCTTCTCTCGCATTATTAATTCTCTTCTTGGCAAGTGTTACTCGCCCTAAAAAGTGTGGCCCCACACAGGAACCTCTACCTATTTCCCCCAACAAACACTGCCATTTCCCAGGGTTTTTAGGTGGAAATACAGAGAGTTTCCTGTGTGGGGCCGCCCTTCCCACTTTTCAAGAAGGGAATTAATAGGGCGAGAGTAGGGCCTTAAAAGGGAAGTTTTTTTACCCCCACCTGCTACAATGGACAATACATTGTTACCTTTCACCTTTTTTAGGAAAGTGTTACTCGTCTTAAAAAGGGTGGCACCACACAGGAAACAATTCCTATTTCCACCTAAAAACCCTGGAAAATGGTAGTGTTTGTAGGTGGAAATAGGGAGAGGTTCCTTTGTAGGGCCACCCTTTTTAGGGCGAGTAACACTTGCCAAGAAGGGAATTAAAAATGCGTGACTTGGGCCTTACAGGGGAAGTTTTTACCCCCACCGGTTACCATGGACCATAAGTTGTTCCCTTCCACCTTTTAGAGGTCTTTGCATCACATCAATACTTGGTGGTGTAGGTGTCACATGGTGTTTTTTGCACACCTTTCCTTTTGTTTGATTTAAAAAAAAATGTTGGGTCCATATATTTTATCCTATGCATATTATTAAAAGTTAAGTTTTACGTAATGCATATACTCAATACTTATTTGTACACACTAAACACCTTTACAAAAGAGACCGTTTTCTTCTGCCTACCTGTCTCAGCTACTATTCTGATCCTGCCACCCACATGATGCCACACATCTGATGCCAAGTTCTCCTTTTTTTCACCCACCTTCGTCACAGGTATGGGTATTGCCACCCACCACACCACTCTGTCACTGGGTCACTTTCTGGACTCTTGATGATGCTGATGCCAGCTTCAGGCTGTGTCATTCTGCCACCATATGTTCTTCTCATGCTGATGCCAGCTCCAAGCTGTCTCATACTGCCACCATATGTTCTCCTCATGCTGCTGCCACCTCCAGGCTTTGCCATTCAGCCACTATATGGTCTCCTTATGCTTCCGCCACCTCCAGGCTGTGGTATTCAGCCACTATATGTTCTCATCATGCTGCTGCCAACTCCACTCTGGGTCATTCAGCCACTATGTGGTCTCCTCATGCTGCCGCCTACTCCCCGCTATGCCATTCAGGCACTATATGGTCTCCTCATGCCGCTGCTACCTCCAGGCTGTGTCATTCAGCCACTATATGTTCTCCTCATGCTGCCACCAACTTCATGCTGTGTCATTTAGCCACTATATGGTCTCCTCATGCTGCCGCTACCTCCACGCTGTGTCATTCAGCCACTATATGGTCTCTTCATGCTGCCACCACCTTCACGCTGTGTCATTCAGCCACTGTATGGTCCCCTCATACTGATGCCACCTCAAGGCTCTGTCATTGTGCCGCTCTGTGACAGTGATTCTAATAGCGACGCCTCTGATCTGCATTTCCTACTGAATAACCGTATTATTTCACTAACCCAGCACACACCCTATGCGTGTTATAGCAAGGTAAAGCTTTCTACACCCCTATTGAGGCTCTCTGTAGGCCAGAAATAGCCATTTTTAATAGAGATTCACCAGAAATAAATTCGGACTGAAACAATTTTTTGGGGAAAATGCGGCGAATCAGCCGAATCAAATTTTTCAAAAATTCGCACATCTCTACTCCCCATGTGTTATCTGTACTGTTTCTACTGAACTTATAATTTGTTTGGTTTTGTCTACATTTTAATTTTGTAATTTTTTTTATATGTGTATTTTTTAAATGCAATGAACACCCAATATTATTGTTCAATAAATTTATACCACTGCTAGAAGTAAATTACTGGATAATAAATGCCTCCATGAAAATGTAGGTACTCTGCTGGAAAAAGTTTTTTTCAAATTAACTTGTTCCAGAAAGTTAAACAGATTCGTAAATTACTTTTATTTAGAAAAATCTTAATCCTTCAGTATTTATCAGCTGCTGTATGTTCCAGAGGAAGTTCTTTGTTGTTCTTTTCAGTCTGACCGCAGTGCTCTCTGCTGACACCTCTGTCCATGTCAGGAACTGTCCGGAGCAGGACAGGTTTGCTATGGGGATTTGCTTCTAATCTGGACAGTTCTTGACATGGACAGAGGTGTCAGCAGAGATCACTGTGGTCAGACAGAAAATAAATTAAAAAAGAAAAGAACTTCCTGTGTAGTATACTGCAGCTGATAAGTACTGGTAGGATTAATAATTGCAAATAGAAGTAATTTACAAATCTGTTTAACTTTCTGCCACCAGTTGATATGAAAAAAATACAAAAATAATAATAATCCACCGGAGTACCCCTTTAAGTAGAGATAGGCAAGCTGAGTTCAGCTAACCCGGTCTTGCTCAGAACTTTGGGTTGACAGCAGTTTGTTGAACTTTCAAACACTGCCAGACTCAGCTTGCAAGAGCCTGGCAATGGCAGTAATAATAGCAGAAGGGATGAGAAACACATGGCGCGTTGGCATCTGGGTGAAAGGAGGAAGGACTGGGAACACTGAGATAGCTTTGAGATATCAGCAAGATCACATGGCCTTAGGCTATGTAATCATTGCTTTACATAATGTGCCATGTGCCATATAGCTCCCAGGTCAAAGAGGACACAGCATAGGGGTGGTTTTAAGAAGCTGATAAAGCCATGTGAACTGCATTGCAGCCCCCATTTTGGATAAAGAAAGCTGAAAGTAAGAACGACTGATTCCAGAAAGCCTTCCCAAATCCAAGAGAATTTTAAAGTAAGAAAAGCAAAGATTTGATCCGTGAGCTGACCTCTGACAGTGACATCCTGTCACCTGCAATGCTGTGTCCAGTTGGTGCACTACATATTTCATCCAGCAGTAAACAAGCCTATAAAAGCTTATCACAAGCAGAGCAAAGCATTAATCAGTGGGCTGACCTTAGACAGTGACTTCTTGTAACCTTCAGTGCTTTGTCCAGTTGGTGCACTACAAATCCCAGCCAGCAATGAATGAGTCCATAAAAGCTATCATATTACAATACCTGGCAAGCTGATCAAAGTAGTGGGCTAACCTTCAATTGACCATTAAAAGAATTGCAACTGTGGCGTATGCATTTTAGGCCAACTTACATGTATTTTCTGGCTTTAATTGAACATCCGGTATTACTACCTGGTTAAAAGAAATCTGCAGTAAATTAAACTTCTCCCCTATCCACAGGATATGTGTCTGATAGCGGGGGGTTCGAACAAAACTTTAGATACTTTGAGTAGTAGCTATTACCAGAGCCAATACGTGTCTTTTACAGCCCACTGGGCCAAAATCATACAGAACGAGGCTCCACTGGAACAAGGCCTGGAAATAGTAGTGACAAATCCATGGTTCCGTCGATCCTGTTCAACTTATGTCATCTGCCATCTATTCTCCTTCTTCTCCTCATCCAGTCCTCCTCGATAGACATCTTGCATTCCCCCACAGGGAAGTGCGTAGCTTACCCTCCCCCTCCTCTCCCCACCTGTTATCTGACATTGGGAAACGTGGTCATCGATCATGGCACAAACATTGAACTTTTGAAAAGTTGACTAAACTCTAGCTTCTTACAATAATAACATTTGGCTCACATAAGCAAAAACCAATAAATCACTTAAAAACACCCCCTTTTTTTAGCACACACAAGAGCACCACTTGTAACACTACCTCCTCTCCTCTATGGTGGGAGTTGTAGTTTAGCAACAGCTTGGGTTCGTTAACAATGACACCTTATCTTTATTCTGTAGATCCATAAGGTTACAAGGATTCTGAATTTATGTCGGTTTTAGACTACAGGGTGGGCCATTTATATGGATACACCTTAATAAAATGGGAATGGTTGGTGATATTAACTTCCTGTTTGTGGCACATTAGTATATGTGAGGGGGGAAACTTTTCAAGATGGGTGGTGACCATGGTGGCCAATCCAACTTTAGTTTTTTTAATAGGAAAAGGGTCATGTGACACATCAAACTTATTGGGAATTTCACTAGAAAAACAATGATGAGCTTGGTTTTAACGTAACTTTATTCTTTCATGAGTTATTTACAAGTTTCTGACCACTTATAAAATGTGTTCAATGTGCTGCCCATTGTGTTGGATTATCAATGCAACCCTCTTCTCCCACTCTTCACACACTGATAGCAACACCGCAGGAGAAATGCTAGCACAGGCTTCCAATATCCGTAGTTTCAGGTGCTGCAGAATGGGCAAAACAAAAATTGGAACAGGACCCTCAGTTTACGCAAAAGATTTTGTTCAGTGATGAGGCAAACTTTTATGTGAATGGTGAAGTTAACAAACAAAACCACCGCTATTGGTCTGACACTAACTCACATTGGATAGATCCCTCCAAGACTGTTGGAACACAATAATTGATGGTATAATGTGGTATATGGGGCACAAAGATAGTGGGGCCATTCTTCATCAATGGAAACCTCAAGGCCACTGGATATGTGAAGTTGCTACATGATGATGTGTTTCCCCCTTTATGCACTGAAGCTGGCAGGTTCCCTGAGTTTTTCCAGCAAAATGGTGCACCACCACATTATGGGTGTCAGGTCCGAGCATTCCTAGATGAACAGTTTCCTGGAAAGTGGATTGGTCGTCGGGGGCCAGTTGAATGCCCCCAAGGTCTCCCGATCTGACCCCCTTAGACTTTTATCTTTGGGGTCATCTGAAGGCAATTGTCTATGCTGTGAAGATACGAGATGTGCAGCACCTGAAACTAGGGATACTGGAAGCCTGTGCTAGCATTTCTCCTGCGGTGTTGCTATCAGTGTGTGAAGAGTGGGAGAAGAGGGTTGCATTGACAATCCAACACAATGGGCAGCACATTGAACACATTTTATAAGTGGTCAGAAACTTGTAAATAACTCATGAAAGAATAAAGTCACGTTAAAACCAAGCACATCAGTTTTTCTTGTGAAATTCCCAATAAGTTTGATGTGTCACATGACCCTCTTCCTATTGAAAAAACAAAAGTTGGATTCAAAATGGCCAACTTCAAAATGGCCGCCATGGTCACCACCCATCTTGAAAAGTTTCCCCCCTCACATATACTAATATGCCACCAACAGGAAGTTAATATCACCAACCATTCCCATTTTATTAAGGTGTATCCATATAAATGGCCCACCCTGTATTTTACTACTTTAAAAAAATTATAACTACATGCACCAAAATTAGTATGTTTAAAATTGTCATTTTCTGACCCCTATAACTTTTTTTTTTTCCGCATACAGGGCTATATAGGGCAAATTTTTTGCACTATGGTCTATAGTTTTTATCGGTACCATTTTTGTTTTGATTGGACTTTTTGATCCTTTTTTTTCATGGTATATGAAGTGACCAAAAATGCACAATTTTGGACTTTCGTACGGTTTAACTAACCTTATATTTTAATAGTTCTAACATTTACACAAGCAGCAATAACACGTTTATTTTTTATTACATTATCTTATTTAAAAAATAGAAAATGGCAGGGGATTCAAACTTTTATTAGGAGAGGGGCTTATTCACATTTATAAACAAAAATATTTTTTTTTACACTTTTTACTTTTATTTTTAGTCCCCATAAAGGGGCTATACTATGCAATCTTCTGATTGCATACACTGTTCAATGCTATGCCAGGGCATAGCATTAATCAATGTTATCAGTGCTCCGCTGCTCCAGCCTGCATGGTTGGCTGGGAGCATCAGACCATTGATCGAATGGTGAGGAGGCAGGTAAGGGTCCTCCCGCCATCCGCTGAGCTGCATCTAAAGGGTTAGACAGGTATAAAACAGGTATAAAACATAAAAACACCACATTACTCCCCCCTACATTTAACATGAGTACATTTATTTTTATCCTTTACCCCAGTACCAGCCTGTATACATTTTTTTAACTACTTAAAGACCTTTTGGTTGGTTCTTGTGAAATACACATTAAAGGAATACTGTAGTGGAATAAAATGTATCCTCTATCTGAAGGAAAGGGGATAAGTTATAGATTGCAGGGGGTCCGACCACTGGGACCCACCGCGATCTCTTGTACAGAGCCGCGGCAGTCCACAGGAAGTGTCGTGCCGACCCCGCAGGAAGCTGTGGCAGACACGCCCCCTCCATATATCTCTATGGGATCATGCAGGGGATGGAAAGCCCCCTTCCTGCGGGCTGCTGCGGTCCTGTAGAGGAGATCGCAGGGGTCCTAGTTGTCGGACCCCCGCAAACTATAACTTATCCCCTATTCTTCAAAAAGAGGATAAGTTATATTCCACTACAGTATTCCTTTAATATTTAATTTTATGGACAGAATGTGAATGTGTGATTGGTGAAGGTCATTTTTATAATCCACAATGCCCCCCCAAAACAGGAAACACTGAAAAGACATTATCTTTGTAACATAGATCGTACAGCAATCTTTTTGGGCATTAATGTTTAACTACTTATTTTCTAGTATGGAGGAAAATGGTATGCTATTGGGAAAAAAGACCCAGAAGGCCTCTTTCTTCAGGACAACATCTCTGCTGACTACACAGTAGATGAAGATGGCACAATGACTGCATCATCTAAAGGAAGAGTTAAACTTTTTGGGTAAGTAAAACTTTAACCAGATTTTGTAATCAATTAATTATGCTCAGCCCTATTTATTATCTATATTAGAAGAAGTAAATAATAGGAGAAAATTACATTTTGCGACTACTTTATTGAAAATGTAGAATCTTACAAGTAACCACATCAATTTCATCCTAGGTTCTGGCTCATCTGTGCAGATATGGCTGCTCAGTACTCAATACCAGACCCAACCATACCAGCTAAAATGTATATGACCTACCAGGGGCTGGCTAGCTACTTATCAAGTGGAGGTAAGTTGAAATCCCTTCTGCTGAGCAAAGTTACTTGTTTTATGGATTACCGAGTTGAAAAGTTAAGTAATTAAATAACCACTCCAGGATTTTTTTACTTTATATAGTGCAGCACTGACAAATATCAAATAATAGAGGGTCTTGTGTATTTTTTCTGTCCTATAACACACAATAGAGTATCTTATCAGCTACCGCTAAGGGCTGCAACAAAAAAAACTGAGCAATCTCCGCTGCCAGCTATTAACAGTTTACGTGCTGCTGTCAACGTTGACAGCGGACTTTAAACAGCCGCCCTAAGCCTCATTGGTGGTGCAATTGTTTGGATCAGCTCCCTGCAATGTGATCTCGGGATGCCAATTCAGGGCCTATGGAAGGCTCTACCAATAGAGCACAGATCTAATGGATCGATGCAGTACATATGTACTGCATTGATCTATATAAGCAATCAAATTGTTAATATAAGTCCCGCTTAAGGACAAAGCCAGTTTTCATTTATGTGTTTTCATTTCTCCCTGCTCGCCTTCTAAAAGCCTTAGCTCTTTAAATGTTCCATCTATAGGACCATATTAGGTCTTGTTTGATGAGGGACCGATTTTACTTTGTAAAGAGACCATAAAATCTATTAAGTGCATTTTACAGTAAAAAATTCATGTTATCTTTTCATATCAACTGGCTCCAGAAAGTCAGATTTGTAAATTACTTCTATTAAAAAATCTTAATCCTACCAGTACTTATCAGCTGCTGAAGTTGAGTTGTTCTTTTCTTTCTGACCACAGTGCTCTCTGCTGAACAGGAACTGTACAGAGCAGGAGAGGTTTTCTAAGGGGATTTGCTCCTACTCTGGACAGGTGTCAGCAGAGAGCACTGGTGTCAGACAAAAGAACAACTCAACTTCAGCAGCTGATAAGTACTGATAGGATTAAGATTTTTTCAATAGAAGTAATTTACAAATCTTTTTAACTTTCTGGAGCCAGTTGATATGGAAGAAAAAAATGTTTCACTGGAATACCCCTTTAATTCTGTAGGTTATTATGATGACAAATATACCCTATTTGTATAGGTTTTGCTTTTTTTCAATGTTTAAAATCACCCTATTCTGACCTCTTTAACTTATTTATTTTTCTATCTATGGAACTATGCGAGTAATTTTTTTCAGCTGGGATTCATGGTTTTGACCAAAAATCTGCAATTCTGGTGTTCAATATTTTTTCTTTTTACTCTGTGAACTGTGCCGGATCATAAACATATTTTAATTTGGAAAATTTTGCCAAAGTTCTTTACAGTTTTTATTTGAAAAATGGGTGATTTCAATTATTATTAGGTGTGGGGCTTTTTCTAATAATAAACGTTATTTCTGGTTGTCCCTGACCTTAGCGCCAGTCGTTGGAGGACTTCTTACTACTCCCTGTATGCCCTGACAGCTGTAGACCTTCAGGATCTGCTGGTGCAATTTTTCTTGCAGCTGGGGAGCCACAGATTGCATTTACCTTTTCCCACCCTATGAAATAATAGTTTGTCATGGGTTGTTCAAAATTAAGGAGTTTTCCCGTATTCAAAACTTTTCTCCCATTTGTAGGATAGGTAGCAGCGATCGCTGATGTCCGCCATTACCGGCATGTCCTGGCTGCTGATAGCAGCTGGGACCTGCCGTGCATGACGCGAGCACCGCTCTAGTGCTCGCAGTCATGTACTGTACATGATGTTAATGTGCATCCTGGTGCGCTAAGTACCAGCGCATCATGATGTACATTTAGGTCCATTGTCGTTAAGGGGTTAAGCAGGACCAAAAGGTTCATCCAAGGTGCTTATACCCAAAGTAGTTGTAGCAGAGCCCACTGCCAACATCTATGGAGGTTCAAAAACTAAAAAACGTGTTGTAAAATCCAGCTCTGCTATACCTTCTTCATATATGTGCACCCAGGAAGAGCATTCCTTTTGGTAGTTGTTCTAGATTGAAAACAAGGACAAAAAGTATTGTCCTTCCTGGGTGCATGTATATGGATGGAATGTAACAGAGCAAATTTATTGACACACTTGTCATGTGAAATGTATCTCCTCTACATCCCTTTCATATACATACAGCACCTAAACTCACCTTCTGGCCACTATAGACATTTGCTTGTGCAGAGAGCCCCTACGGCAAATGTTGTATGAGCAACGATGCATATGGTAAAATGTGCATACAGGAGAATGTGCTCAATTATGGTTTGAACCTATAGTTGGTCTAATCTCAGACTAGGCAGTCTTTAAAGTAGCCATACACCTAAGGTAGCAGTCGGCTTAATGCTTATTCAGTCCAGGGGCCTATCTCTCCGGATCCCCAGATATACATAAAAGCTCAGGTCAGTCAAGCATGTGTTCAAAATAGAGGAGGGGGAGATAGGCCACTTCCAGACACCACCAACAGTGGCTTATCTCCGCAAGAACGTAAGTATCAGGAGGTTGAAATCCAACATGCCTTCCCCTGACCTAACTTCTCTAGGGAGAGTCAGGATGGTCAACAGGTTTACTGACACATCTGATGCGTATGGCCAGCTCCATTGATGCGTATGGCCAGCTCCATCCACATCTTCCTGACATATCTCCAACACAAGATTGCAACATATGCCATTGGATACATTATACAAAAAAATGTATAATCTGGTGTACTTCTTTTTTACATTTTTGTTACACAAAGGACACTAATGGCACTTGATGGACCATAATAACTTTTTAAGGTGTACAGTCTTTTTTCACTATGGTATCCATTCATTTGCCAGAACAATTCACAAATGTGAACAGGGCCTAAAAGAAAAGTAAATATTAAATGATTTTGTGTTTTCACAGGGGACAACTACTGGGTTATTGACACAGACTATGATAACTACGCAGTTACATATGCCTGTCGCACTCTTAAAGAGGATGGAACATGTAATGATGGCTATTCCATAATTTTCTCACGCAATCCACGTGGATTTTCACCTGCTATTACAAGACTCGTACGCCAGAAACAAGAAGAAATTTGCATGGCAGGACAATTTCAACCTGTTCTCCAATCTGGTATGTAGCAGCTTTTCTAGGTTGGATTCCCACTCAGTATTTTGGGCCTTATTTTGGTCAGTAGATTTAACGAAAGCACTAGTGGGTCCGAAACACAGAAAAAAAAGGTGCAAACCTTTCCATTGTAGTGGTACAAAGGATGACAAAGGCACTCACCATGTGATGTGTGACTTTTTTTATTATTCAGAACATCAATGCAGGATAAGGCGGCAGCATGCCGCTACGAGTGCAGGGCGCCAGTGCGCATTGATTGGTGACAGCTGTTTCCTTCCCAGAGGAACTTCAACGGACCATTTCCATTATAGTTTTTCTCTGTGTTGGTTACACTTTTGGTTTTGGTAAAACTACTGAGCAAAATAAGACCCAACTTACTTTATGTGAATCCAGCTTCAGCTTACAAAGAGTAACATTCTAAATTTTAAACATATATGCTTTAAAAGGATCTGTCACCAAATAAACTGTTCTAAACTAACCCAGGCTATGTTCCCTAACTACTCATACCACCCCTCTAGGACTGAAAAAAGTGAGGCATTTCACAGCAGGCATGACATCACTGAAACCTGCAGGGAGGAGACCAAACTCACTGTATTCATTGTGGCAGGGAATAGAACAGAGCCACCTAGTGGCTGTTTTTTTATATTACATTTTAAACATATTTCTGTTGATAATTTTAAAAGCAAGTTAATGGGAACGTGTCTGCTAATTACACAAGGAACACCATATTAAAAGTTTTATTTGGTGACAGGTACTCTTTAAATTCTATTGAAGGCAGTTAAAAGAGACTTGTGCTACACTGAGCCACGTGCTCAAAACTGTTGTCTTTTCCTGTCTCCCACCTAGCAGTGATAAGAAATGTAGTTCTCCCAGCTTGGGATGCTAGACTGGCTAAGCATAGAAAAGATCCAAAGTTATTTCCTGGTATATTGCATATCTATCAAATTGAGCATGGACTCCTCTACACAAGCATTGCTCATTTACATAGGAATTTATAAAAAAAGATGCCATAAGCTTTTTATATATTTAGTTACATAGTTAGTATAGTCAAAAAAAGTCATACCTCCATCAAGTTCAACCCAGGATAGACAAGAATATATAGACAAGAACTTAGGACAAGCAATCTAAGTACCCCCAATATTAATGTCAATTTAACTTTCTCATTTTCTTTTTGCAGGAGCTTGCTAAATTATCTGTTTTCCAAGATAACTTTCCATTTGAATATGGAACTGGCACATCCTGAGGGACCACAGCTTAAAGAAATGCACAACTTTTGTTTTTAATTTTAATTTTTTATTTCTTGGTGCAATTACATGTTTTAAATATCATAATTTTAGGAACTGTTGAATTGTGTGTAATGTAA
The DNA here is from genome assembly GCF_029499605.1 of Hyla sarda. Lineage (NCBI taxonomy): Eukaryota > Metazoa > Chordata > Amphibia > Anura > Hylidae > Hyla > Hyla sarda. The sequence goes on from NC_079189.1 coordinate 224,371,132, forward strand.
CTAATGTAATAGTTTTCCAAGTTGTCATGAATGTTTTTCATAAGATTTAAGATCAGCTCATTTTGTTAATCTCTAGATCAGACTATAATTTTTGTAATCTTGTTGCATCAACTTTACATTGTTATTTTTTAAGTCTTAATAAAAATGCTGTTCCAGAATCTTTTAGGATATTTAGATAATGTTCTTTTTTGTTTTGTGTTTGTGAATACATGGAGTTAATTTATTTAATAACATCCATTATAATATTTTCTTAAAAGAATCTGCTAGAGGTATATAATTATTTTATTCTGGTCTCTGAAATGCATATATTTCTAAGGTGGTCTGAAGTCCATATACAACCCCTTAACCCCGTAAGGACTCAGGGTTTTTCCGTTTTTGCACTTTCGTTTTTTCCTCCTTATCTTTTAAAAATCATAACCCTTTCAAGTTTCCACCTAAAAATCCATATTATAGCTTATATTTTGCGTCGCCAATTCTACTTTGCAGTGACATTAGTCATTTTACCCAAAAATGCACGGCGAAACGGAAAACAAAATCGAAAAAAAACGCCATTTTGTAACTTTTGGGGGCTTCCGTTTCTACGCAGTGCATATCTCGGTAAAAATTACACCTTATCATTATTCTGTAGGTCCATACGGTTAAAATTATACCCTACTTATATAGGTTTGATTTTGTCGCACTTCTGGAAAAAATCATAACTACATGCAGGAAAATGTATACGTTTAAAAATGTCATCTTCTGACCCCTATAACTTTTTTATTTTTCCACGTACAGGGCGGTATGAGGGCTCTTTTTTGCGCCGTGATCTGAAGTTTTTATCGGTATGATTTTTGTTTTGATCGGACTTTTTGATCACTTTTTATTCATTTTTTAATGGTATAAAAAGTGACCAAAATACGCTTTTTTGGACTTTGGAATTTTTTTGCGCGTACGCCATTGACCGTGCGGTTTAATTAATGATATATTTTTATAGTTCGGACATTTACGCACGCGGCGATACCACATATGTTTATTTATTTTATTTTTTACACTGTTTTATTTTTTTTATGGGAAAAGGGGGGTGATTCAAACTTTTATTAGGGAAGGGGTTAAATGACTTTTATTAACACTTTTTTTTTGCAGTGTTATAGGTCCCATAGGGACCTATAACACTGCACACACTGATCTTTTACACAGATCACAGGCGTGTATTAACACGCCTGTGATCAGTGTTATCGGCGCTTGACTGCTCCTGCCTGGATCTCAGGCACTGAGCAGTCATTCGCTGATCGGACACCAAGGAGGCAGGTAAGGGCCCTCCCGGTGTCCGGTCAGCTGTTCGGGACGCCGCGATTTCACCGCGGCGGTCCCGAACAGCCTGACTGAGCAGCCGGGTGACTTTCACTTTAGAAGCGGCGGTCAGCTTTGACCGCCGCTTCTAAAGGGTTAATACCGCACATCGGCGATGTGTGGTATTAGCCGCGGGTCCCGGCCGTTGATGAGCACCGGGACCGACGCGATATGATGCGGGATCGCGGCGCGATCCCGCTTCATATCGCGGGAGCCGGCGCAGGACGTAAATATACGTCCTGCGTCGTTAAGGGGTTAAAGGAGATATTCAGCCAAAAGTAGTAAAAATAAAAACTTCAATAAGTTAAATATATATATATATATATATATATATATATGCTCCCCATGACTCCACAAGGTATCCCTCCCAGCTTATTAGTTTCAAAATCGGACCACCATAGCCCTCAAATATTAGCTTTTAAAAATCCAGCTGAGAGATGCAAAATACTATACAAATCTTTTGCTAAGCTTGTTTCCTGAGTAAGCTGCAGGGGGGGGGTTGCCTTGAGAAAGTGCTGAGCAGGTCACATGGTTGGAGAAGCAATGAATATAGATGAGGAGAGGTGTGTGCCTTAGCCAGTCAGGGACAATCACAAACTGCACACTGAAGCACTGGGCTGAGTGAGACGTACAAAGTGAAGTGTCGGGCACAGAAAACTGGTGCTCAACAGTCATCAAGTGTAATAGGAACTACAGGACTTCCTGCCTAGAGGAAAAGCCGGGAGAAACATGGTATGTGTACAGCTCTCGTAGGCTTCAGTGACATCTCGCCTTCTGGGGAACGCCCACTTTCTCCTGCTGGAAGTTCACACACTGTGAGCAAGGGTAAAGGTATGATACAGAGCTTTTTAAAGCTCTGAAATTTTTTTGAAGGGCAGGAGGGGTGTTAGGAGTAGTTAGGGAATATAATCTGAGTTTGTTTAGAAAATATGGTTTGATGACAGGTATTCTTTAACTCCATTTGGGGAGACATGACTGACTGCAACCATTGAGCGAAGATCGCCCCGTGTCTGATGACTCAGGATACAGGGGCCAGAGTATTGTGATGTCACGGCTTTGCCCACTCATGATAGTTTTATTCTTCGGATCCCTATAGACACACTGATAGTTACCAATAATATTTTTTTGCATCACCACTGTGACATACATTTTTCTTATTGCTTGGGAATTACCTGCTTACTATGAAATGAATGCAGATCAAGGGGCAAGAAGGGGTTAAAATCAAATATTATCTGAATATGATTAGAGACTGTACAGAAGTTACTGCCAATGATGCCTCCTTCTCTGATATCACCCTATGCTTTGCTGCTATTAGCTGAGGCTGGACCTCCTTCTTTCCCCCTGGTTTACTCTGCAAATAGTACTGATAGAGAGCTCTCTACATGTATTTGGTTGTTTCTTCCTGCAATAGGACCAGAAAATAGGGAGCATCTAAAATGAAGCACTCTGTATTACCACTATCATGTGCAATGTAAATGCAGGGGGTGGGCAGCATAGGAAATCTGTATAAATTCATCCAGTAGCTGCAGAACCTAGGGTAACATCAGAGGGGTGATCATTTTGCAAACTTATCCTCTACATCCCAGCAACATGCAATTTTGCTTTTGCCTATGGTGTTAAAGAACATCTTCCAAATAAAACAGACTTGTAAAGCTGCACACGTAGTGCAGTATGGCTTCACAGGTCTACTTCTGGCAATAATAATTTGGGGTGCGGTAGATCCATAAAAAAAAAAAACGATTAAGTAAACCCTCTAAAAGAGAGGCAGGGCCCAAGTTCCACTGATCACGAGAAGTACGATCCCTGGAACCTTTGCAATCTTCTGCATGGCACCCCGTCAGTTCCCATAATGGGGCGCGTCGACAAAACGGCGGCCAGCATGCCCCGTCCATGTATCTCTGTGGGAGACCCGAGTTACAGGATCCCCTGTGATCACCCACTTATCCTCTATCTTTTGGATAGGGGATAAATGTTCCTGCACCAGAGAACTCCTTTAATAGGGTTCATTGGTTAGCATTGGTATCTGTTGTATAGGCATGTGGAGGTGTAGGCATGTGCCACTAGTGCATAAAGAAGTAGTGCAGAGGCTCAACTGGTGTGTTTGGGTCTGACTGGAGCTAGAAAGAGGTGTCAAAAGAAGCCATGGTGAGCTAACAAGGTGAACACTTGATAGTCCAGGGCTAGAGATGCCTGGCCCGAAAGGGGTTGGTTTGCAGTGCTCTGTGTATGCTACCACAAAGGTTGTCGGCCTGGATGGAGTTAGCGATCCTGGATGGGGTTAGGAATCTTGCTGTGCCTGATTGCAGCTGTGTAAATGTAAGCCGTTACTAGTGTGGGAGGCCAGAGGTTGACCTAATTAATTAGTATATGGAGGCACAGCGGTAGGTGTAACTAATATAGGGGGAGCACACTAATATAGGGGGGGGGGGTACAGAATTCTGTCTTATATTATATGGGGACACATAGGTTGTCCTAATTACTATATGTGTGTAAAGAGGTGGGCATAACGTTAATATGGAGGTTCAAAGGGAAATCAACTGTTATACAAGGGCTCAGAGTTGCGTCTAACTATAGTATGAAAACCTGTGTAGAAGTAGAAAAGAAAAGACCAGTGGACGGCGCCTCGTGCGTTACCGTAATAACAAAGAGAGGGTGTCTCTCTTACTGGGAGAGGGGTGCAGGCTCTATAATTAGCCGCTCACTTTGAGCATATTGAAAATACGCATATCACCCCATATAGGGGTATGAAGAGATGATGTGAATCCTGTGCAGCCCAGAAGGTCTCAGGGAACAACCAGCCAGTGCCCTGTGAATCAGCGGGAATGAGAAGTACAGAAAAAGGCCTTGGCAAAAGTATCACAATCAGGTCACAGAGATAAAATATCGGCAACTTTATTGATGTACAGCAATATAACGCATTTCAGGGTTATTCTACCCCTTCTTCAGATTGGCATAGTACATACACCACATCATTCATGTGTTACAGCCTGCGCTCCGGTCGCGAGCGCAATGCCCCTGGTCCCGGCGGGGCCAAGATTCACATCGCGGGATGTGCCCGCATGCGAATCCCGACCTGTCACTTACCTCGCACCTCTGTGTCTCAGCTCCGTGCTGGAGCTCTGAAATTTAAATAGCCAGTACGCCCATAATTATGTGTAACACCTGACACAACTCTATCAGTCCTTGCACCTCCCATACTTCTCTGCCGGATCTTCAGTGCTCATTGCCTAAGAGAAAGCGTTCCCATTGCCTGTTTTGCCTACTCGTCTTTCCAGACCTTCCTGCTACGTTTTTTTTACTCCGAACCTTTGCCGCCTACCTAGACATTCTGCTACGTTGACTACGCCTCTGCCTTATCCTCCGGTACTTTGCTTTGCTCAGTAACCTGTGTGGTCGAGCCGTATTGGGGGTAGCGACCTGGGTGTCGCCTGCCACAGCAAATCCATCCTGCCTTGCTGCGGGCTCTGGTGAAGACCAGCAGCACCTTAGACTCCACTCCCTGATGCGGTCCGAGCCATCTGCTACACAGGTAGAGGATCCACATCAAGCTCCATGGCAGCCCGCATTCAGGTGAGTGACAACATGGGGAGTTTTTATACACACATTGATTAATAAACAAGATGGAGGACAGTGCAAGGTGCAAAGGTCAAGGTCTGTGGTAATAATGCAATAAGATAGAATACTAACATAAACCAGATGGAGGTGGACTGTTAAACCTAAATAATATAGGTTGGTGTATAAATGTAAAAGCAACAGTCAGATACAAAGGAGGGATATGTATTGAACACTGTAACCAGCAGGATTCTGTCTGGTTAAAAAGTGATGCCGAGGCTTGCATCACAAAGCCTCGGGGCTGGTGCGTGTCACGGAGGTAAACTTCGGCACACCGCAGCTCCGCTGATATGCAGAAGATGGTAGTTAAGGACGCCTTGCTAGTCGGTATGTCATGTGTCCACAAGCGGCCAATAGAAACAAGGGGGTGTAGATAAGAAGCATAGTCTACACACTGAGGTGCGAGAGAGCATTGGGAGATGCTAGTTACTGCTATCGGCACCTAGGAAAGCCAAGTGCGGTAGCAAGGGGGAATATTAAAGTGGAAAATGAATAAAATGAACGAGATGGCTGGGAACTGAATGAATGTGAAAGATGTATATGTGTAGAGGCACACTAGAATGGAGAAAGTTGCTATGTGGTAAATGTTATTAGTTGTAAATATTAAGAAGGGGAGTAAACATTGAACTGTTCTATATGAATGACATAAAAAGGGGGGAGGAAATGTCAAATATACATGTAGACTGTATACACAAAAAAAATAGGAATATACTAAAATGATGGATATATGAACATATATATAAAAATGAAAGTTAAAATTACAATAAATAATGCAATGAATATGTATATATGTACACTGCTCAAAAAAATAAAGGGAACACTAAGATAACACATCCTAGATCTGAATGAATGAACTAATCGTATAAAATACTTTTGTCTTTACATAGTTGAATGTGCTGACAACAAAATCACATAAAAATTATCAATGGAAATTACATTTATTAACCCATGGAGGTCTGGATATGGAGTCACACTCAAAATCAAAGTGGAAAACCACACTACAGGCTAATCCAACTTTGATGTAATGTCCTTAAAACAAGTCAAAATGAGGCTCAGTAGTGTGTGTGGCCTCCACATGCCTGTATGACCTCCCTACAATGCCTGGGCATGCTCCTGATGAGGTGGCCTCTTGAGGTATGTCACCTAGACCTGGACTAAAGCATCCATTGCGTTGGTGGATGGAGCAAGACATGATGTTCCAGATGTGCTCAATCGGATTCAGGATCTGGGGAACGGGCGGGTCATTCCATAGCATCAATGACACACTCCATCCACATGAGGTCTAGAATTGTCTTGCATTAGGAGGAACCCAGGGCCAACTGCACCAGCATATGGTCTCACAAGGGGTCTGAGGATCTCATCTCGGCACCTAATGGCAGTCAGGCTACTTCTGGAAAGCACATGGAGGGCTGTGAGGCACCCCAAAGAAATGCCATTCCACACCATTACTGACCCACCGCCAAACCGGTCATGCTGGAGGATGTTGCAGGCAGCAGAACGTTCTCCACGGCGTCTCCAGACTCTGTCACGTGTGTCACATGTTCTCAGTGTGAACCTGCTTTCATCTGTGAAGAGCACAGGGCGCCAGTGGCGAATTTGCTAGTCTTGGTGTTCTCTGGCAAATGCCAAACGTCCTGCACAGTGTTGGGTTGTAAGCGCAACCCCCACCTGTGAATGTCGGGCCCACATACCACATTAATGGAGTCTGTTTCTGACTGTTTGAGTGGACACATGCACATTTGTGGCCTGCTGGAGATCATTTTGCAGGGCTCTGGCAGTTCCCCTCTTTGCACAAAGGCGGAGGTAGAGGTCCTGCTGTTGGGTTGTTGCCTTCCTACGGCCTCCTCCACATCTTCTGATGTACTGGCCTGTCTCCTGGTAGTGCCTCCATGCTCTGGATACCACGCTGACAGACACAGCAAACCTTCTTGCCAAAGCTTGCATTGATGTGTAATCCTGGATAGGCTGCACTACCTGAGCCACTTATGTGGGTTGTAGACTCTGTCTCATGCTACCGCTAGAGAGAAAGCACTGCCAGCCTTCAAAAGTGACCAAAACATCAGCCAGGAAGCATAGGAACTGAGAAGTGGTCACCACCTGCAGAACGACTCCATTATTGGAGGTGTCTTGCTAATTGCCTATAATTTCCACCTGTTGTCTGTTCCATTTGCACAACAGCATGTGAAACTGATTGTCAATCAGTGTTGCTTCCTGAGTGGATAGTGTGATTTCACACAAGTGTGATTGACTTGGAGTTACATTGTGTTGTTTAAGTGTTCCCTTAATTTTTTTGAGCAGTGTATATATAAAAAAGTACATAGACATAAAAAATGAGGTATAATATGTAAAAAGATACAAAAATACAATGTCTGGAATTAAAAACAATTACATTCGTTTAGGAATGAAGGATATAAAGTGCATAACTTGAAAATCCCAAAATTTTCACGCTGTCGCAAGACATTGCATCTCTGTGGAACATCCTTGTCTATAGACTCAATGGCGGTCACTGAGAAGTCTAAAAAATTACTATGATGATGTGTAAGTAAAAACAAAAAGGGAGCCAGCACTGGATGACCACTGGGGATGTGCCCGTAATCCACCCCAACGCCAAAGGCGGGTACACTTCACACTCTCTCCAAAGGAAACAGCAACAATCGCCAGGTCCAGTATAGTAGCAAACTGATATTTATTGCATCAATAACAGCAACGTTTCGGCTAAAAGTGAGCCTTTCTCAAGCATAGTGCAAATGACAATGAGTCAAACTTATATATGCAGTGAAGGAACATGATTGGTGACAATACAGGTGCATTACATTAATCATTAGACATTGTGTCCACCCTCAACCCATGATTGGGTAGATGGGCGGTCATGGGATTTCAAATCTGTCAAAATGTCAATAACAGACTTAAACTCTATAAATATTAATATTACTACTTCCCCACATGGAGCGATGGAGTCCGCAGGGATCAGCAATTCTTCTCCAACCTTCCGATTGTTGATTGTTTGTGACCGTTCCCATGCATCTGAGCCGCCGTCTCTTCGCTCCTCCGTTTGTAAACAAAGGAGCTACGGCTGCGCGGATCCCACATAGGTCTCCGCCCAGCCTCAATTCCATAGTATCGTCAGTGATTAGGCTGCGCATGCGCGGGTGCTCCGTGCATCGATCCTGGCCGTCCTGCAGTGAGTACGCAGTGACCGCTGTCAATAAATGGAGCAGCTCTGTGTACTAAATTCACCAGGATCTTGGCCAATAGTAATGGTTATAAAACAGACTGAAAACTGACTAAAATATATAGTGAGGTCAATATGTTAGAAAAAAGAGGGGGTTATATGTATTCTTCGGCAGAATTGCGTAAAATTCCGTGCGTCTTCTCGCTCCATGTGGGTTAGGTGTGAACAAGGTGTCTAAAAATGATACAAAAAGTTACAAAAAGTTAAAATATAGTAAAACCAACGCCTCCCATTGTTTATCATTATAAAAAAAATTATTTATTGGGATCCGCGCAGCCGTAGCTCCTTTGTTTACAAACGGAGGAGCGAAGAGACGGCGGCTCAGATGCATGGGAACGGTCACAAACAATGAACAATCGGAAGGTTGGAGAAGAATTGCTGATCCCTGCGGACTCCATCGCTCCATGTGGGGAAGTAATAATATTAATATTTATAGAGTTTAAGTCTGTTATTGACATTTTGACAGATTTGAAATCACATGACCGCCCATCTACCCAATCATGGGTTGAGGGTGGACACAATGTCTAATGATTAATGTAATGCACCTGTATTGTCACCAATCATGTTCCTTCACTACATATATAAGTTTGACTCATTGTCATTTGCACTATGCTTGAGAAAGGTTCACTTTTAGCCGAAACGTTGCGGTTATTGATGCAATAAATATCAGTTTGCTACTATACTGGACCTGGCGATTGTTGCTGTTTCCTTTGGAGAGAGTATGATGATGTGTAGACGCAGGTCTAGAGCAACTATGTAATTGATATTTCAGATTTAGGTTGCTGCAATGTTTGTTGATAAGGTTTGTAAGACACTGAATAGTGCTGCCTATATACTGGAAGCCACAAGTGCACTCAAGTAAATATATTGTATATTGGGAATCACAGGTCATATGGGTTTTAATTTGAAAGATATCCCCTGTGATACCAAATTTGAATTTGGTTTTGGTATGTGAGAGTATGGAACAGCATTTGCAACATAAATGATTGCATTTGAAGCAGCCTTCCTTAAATAAAAAAAATGGGCTTCTTTTTATTTAGGTTTTTGAGATTACTAGGAGCTAGTATATTTTTCTAGCTCTGCGATAAATAATACAAGGTTTGGGCGGGAGGACAGACCGAAGAAAGGGATCAATAAGTAGAATATCCCAATGTTTAGTTAAAAATTGACTTAATTTGTCAACTATTGTTGGAAAAAGTAGTAATGAAATTGCAAGATCTCTCGTTCAATGTCTCCTGACTATTTGTGGAATTGGTTTTGGGTTTAGATAAACATTCAGCTTGGGTAAGCAGGCTAGCTCGTTTACTTAAAGCTTTAATAAAACTGGACGGATACTTTTTGGCTTTGAATCTGGATTTTATGGTACTAGTTTGTTTTATGTTGTCTTACTGTAAAGTGCAATTCCAGCGAGTGAGAACTTTCAAAATGAAGGTAGCTGTTGCTATCGATCTTTTGTTATCAGAATAGTGGAAAACGGAGACATCCAGGAATCCTGCGTTATTATCAAAGATTTGGTGGGTGAATTCTAGGCCAATTATTGTTATTGAGATAAAATAGAAAGTCTTCTAGATCTGGGGTAGAGCCGTCCCAAACAATGAAAATATAATCTATATAACGTCTATAGTATTTATGATGGTGATTATAGATATAGGTGTCTTCAAAATGGCCCACAAACAGATTAGCAAAACTTGGCGCAAAGCGCGTCCCCATTGCCGTGCCTTTCTGCTGCGTGTAGATTTTATTTAGAAATAAAAAATAATTATGGGTCAGGATGAAGTGAATCCCCTTTAGAACAAATTCTCTTTGTGTCGGGAGTATAGAGTCATCTAGAGAACGATAGTAAGAAATGGCTTCCAAACCCAGACGGTGATCAATAATAGTGTACAAGGATGAGATATTCATTGTGACAAATTTAACATAATCCTCCTGTTCAATTTCTAAAATGGAAGTGATAAAATCGGTGGTATGTTTTAAAAACGAATCTAGTTGAATGACATATGTCTATAGGATAGTGTTGATATAGTGGGATAGATTTAAAGTGAGGGAATTGATACCCAATATGATCGGTCTTCCAGGTGGTTTATCAGTATTTTTATGCACCTTCGGAAGGCGATAAAAAAAATAGGAGGGTCGGGCTCTTGTATAAGTATGTAAATCGCTTCTTGTTTGGATAGGGCACCTTCTGTAAGGTAGTGTTTGATGAGTTGTTTCAACTCTTCAGTACATTCTTTGGTGGGGTTGAAGTTTAGTGCTTTGTAGAAAGTGGTATCGGACAATTGTCTAAGAGCCTCAGGAATGTAATCGTCTCTATTGAGCACTACCACACCGCCCCCTTTGTCTGCTGGTTTGATGATAGTATTGTTAAGAGCAAGGTTTTTGAGGGCTAGCTTTTCTTTCTTAGATATATTGGAAGTGTGTGTATAAAGTTCAAATGGGCACTGTGAGATACAAAAACTTTTGATATGTTGTAAAGAATGCAAAACCAATAGGTTTTGCAAATGCTTTCATTAGAAAATTTTCAGTATTTCATACTGAAAAAGACAGTCGAACAACTGCCCCTCCTGCCTGCTTGGACACATACTAGTCCTGCTGTGTCCAGGCGTCATGGACACACTTCCTTGATTGACAGCTGTGAGTGAAGGCTCACAGCTGGAGGAAAAATCATCCCATTGTCAGCTTGTGTCCCGCTACTGTCAGTGAGGATAAGCTGGGAGTTGTAGTTTTGCTAATGCTAGGGGAGATGTGAGCAGACAGCATACAGAGGGAGGGGGCGGAGACCTGCACAGTGAGGCCACACCCCTCCCTTTGAGAGGAATTCAGACTAGTGAGCTAATTTAAAAGTGTAAAAAAAAAATAAAAAATAAAGGTGCTAGACACATAAAAATTTGATGTACATGGTTAGGATTAGGTACTAAGTGATGTATTAAAAACAATTTTTTTTTGTTGGATCTGACGGGTACGCTTTAAGGTCCTCAAAATCCTTGGAGACTAGTGTGGAAAAAGTCTCGATATAACTACCCCGATGGTGTAGGGGATACAATTGGGATTTTGGGCAAAGACAGGTAAGAAAAGGAATGCATATTAAGTACAAAGTGCAAAAGTACAGTTCTTTCCTATGTGGGAAGTGGATCCTAAGTAAAGGACTCTATGAGCTAACAGTAATCCGAGGGGTCTCTTAGGAATTAGCAGGGACCTGAGACAGAAAGAATTTGCCCTTGAATTCTGTTCAGTTTGTGTTTTGTAATGTTAAAAAATATAATTTGGTCCAGGCACATTGTGGTCTAAATAGATGATAAGATAGTTAAAGGGGTTCTCCGGTGCTTAAACATCTTATCCCCTATCCAAAGGATAGGGGATAAGATGCCTGATTGTGGGAGGCCCGCCGCTGGGGACCCCCGGGATCATGCACGCGGCACCCCGTTTGTAATCAGTCCCCAGAGCGTGTTCGCTCCGGGACTGATTACCGTCGGCTACAGGGTGGGTGGCGTGTGACTATCACGCCCCCTCCCGTAGGCTTGCATTGAGGGGCGGAGCGTGACGCCACACGCTGGCGCAGGCGTGACATCACACGCTGCCCGCCCTGTAGTCGCCGGTAATCAGTCCCGGAGCAAACACGCTCCGGGGACTGATTACAAACGGGGTGCCGCGTGCATGATCCTGGAGAACCCCTTTAAGTATAGAAAGGGCTCATAGCGTGACCCTCCTGTCTGCGTACAGAAATTATGCTGACTGAGTGATGCTGAGAGTTGTCCTTTGGGTGGGTCAAGTATCTTTTAGGCAAATAGTGAACAACTGTATATAGAGGAAAAGGTGTTTAGTATGAAGGATTGTTTCAGCTGAGTTCTAGAATGTCCAAGTGTCCCTATCACCTGTGGCCAGCAACTATCAAGTACAATTGTAGCACTTGAAGAGAACTCTAACCATTGTTGCGTCATGTTGAAGTAAAAAAATGAAGACAACTGTTGAACTGTACAGTGAGAATCCATTCATTAAGAGGGAAATCTATTAACCATTTAAGCAGCAAGTTACAAACTCACTTAGAAGTTATTGTATTTATAAAGGCATTAATCTGCCTAAAGATGTCAACATGGTGCAGTTTTCCGTGTCCTGATGCGTACTTTGTGTCAAAAATGCGCAATTTCCCAGGATTTTGGCAAAATCATTGCTAATTTATCAAATAATGCCATTTTTGCCACTATTTTGCTAATATGGTAAAATTGTGGCAAAAATCAAAAACACAGGAAAACTGCACTGTGTGAACACAGCCTAAATACTACAGACACTTATCACTTGTGTACAATGTTGCTGTATGATAAATCTAGAGTAAAATAACATTTTGAAGAACTATGAAAAAGCTTTGCAGTAAAAAAACATTTATGATGTATAGAGTTGCTGAATCTATACACTCTTTTCTGTATACTGTTGTGGAGTACTGTAGAGTCCCGGAACATCCCAATAATTAACAGCACGCACTCTATACATCCCGTACACTTGGCCACTTTCTGAAAAGGAGAAAGAAAAAGCTGTTAGTTACATGGCCTTGTCACTGATGGTTCACTTTACCAAATATATTTTGCTATACTGATGAATGTAGTTTATGTTTTCTGAACCAGCCATTAAGAGGATGTAATATTCTTTACATACATTTACATAAGTGTGATGATATTGGTAACACTTCTCTATGAGCTGTAAACATTCGCTTCAATGCAGCTTTACTCACAATTCTTTGCATCTCTCCCTGCTCCCAATACTGTTTGGAAACTATTTTTGCTATTTTATCAAGAAAATAAAAACAGTATTGGAATCAGGGCACCCAAAGGCTATAAAATCCTATTTCAAAAATGAACTGTCCGCAGGTCCTCTTTTAATGCATGTTTATGGTTTTGTGACATTTATTTAATAAAAATGAATTCAAAATGCATTTATTGTTTCACACTGTTATATTTTAATAATGTAAATGTGACAACAAAATTTACTTATTCATCAAGTCTTTAGTCAGATATAACCCTCTCACAGAGAAAAGTGCAGCCTATGGCTGACTATTACGTTTTTCTGTCTCCCATACAGCAGGTCTTGAGTTTAAAGGGGTATTCCGGTGGAAAACAATTTGTTTAAATCAACTGGTGCCAGAAAGTTAAACAGGCTTGTAAATTACTTCTATATAAAAAAATATTAATCCTTGCAGTACTTATCAGCTGCTGTATACTACGGAGGAAGTTCTTTTCTTTTTGAGTTTATTTTCTGTGTGACCACAGTGCTCTCTGCTTACACCTCTGACTGTCCATGCCAGGAACTGTCCAGAGCAAGAGCAAATCCCCATATCAAACATATCCTGCTCTGGACAGTTCCTGACATGGACAGAGGTGTCAGCAGAGAGCACTGTGGTCAGACAAACAGGAAATTCAAAAAGAAAAGAACTTCCTGTGGAGCATAAAGCAGCTGATCAGCACTGGAAGGAAGATGAGTTTAAATAGAAGTGATATACAAATCTGTTTAATTTTCTGGCACCATTTGATTTAAAAAATAAAAAAAAATTGCTTTCCATACGAGTACCCCTTTCAGTCCTGGTGGGACGAGGTACCTAGTCTAGAAGGACCTTCCCCTAAATTTTGAAATCTACAAAAGATGTAAGTAAGCAGAAGAGTCATGTGTAGCTTCTCAAGCTGTTCTGTGTGGGAAGCAGGGCAAATAAATTCTGAAAAACGGCAGTGGGCCCTGGTGTCTTTCTGTCCTCGTCAGGTATTAATGTCAGCCATGGGTCTATCACCTACAAAGATGATTGGTATCAAAGATATCAATCCAGTATGAATATTAGCTTATTACTAAACAGATCACTGACTTATTATACATTTTTTCTGATTACAATATAAAGAGCTCTGATCAACCTATTAAAACGTACCGGGACTGTAAGTAAATAAAGTAAAAAATATATTTCTTGTGTTTATTTTGATAAAGGTTTTCAAGTCAGGAGAAAACTCCACTTCATATGTCTTCAAACATCTGTAAAAGAATCAGGAGTGTAATGAATGTAAAATACTATAATTCATATTACTGTATGTGAATACGAAGTATTACAAAATATAAAAACATTTTTTTAAAGATCTTCTGATAATTTGAAACATGCACATACCTTGTTACTACATATTCATCACTCCAGGTCAATGCTACTTGTCCTTCAAAAAGGTTAATAATATTAAGTCTAGAGACCTAAGAAAAAAAAACAATACTTTATTAGTTTTGTATTACTAAGAAAGCACAGTTTAAAGGCTTTGGCCAATCCCTGTTTATGTGCCTTGTTAGGGCATATAAAATGCATTACATAAGTATTCACCTGTTTTCCCTGTTTTTATTGGCAGTATGTTCAGAACGCTGGGTTTGGACGCCCGTGGTCGTGACGTCACACCACGCCCTCTAAGATGTCATGCCGCACCCCCTCTATTAATGTCTATGGAAGGGGGAGTGGCAGCTGTCATGCCCCCTCCAATAGACATGAATGGAGGGGTCGTGGTGTGACATCACAAGGGGACGTGACATGACGTCAGCACCACGGCCGCCCAAACTCAGAATTCTGAACATTATGTCCAGAACGCCGGGTGTAGCATGGAGATCACGGGGGGTTCCAGCGGCCTGACCCCACAATCAGACATCTTATCCCCTATCCAAACTTTCAAAATATAATGTTTATGATCCCGTACAGTAAACAGCGTGAACATAAAAAGAAAATTCAAACACCAAAAATACAGATTTTTAATCACATCTTATAATCTTATAGGGGTCAGAAAAGGATAATTTTATGCATACCAATTTTGTTAAAAAACAAAGTTTGCAATTTTGCAGATAAGAACCTTTCGCTCCATCTAGTCTGCCCAATATTGTGAATACTATCAATAGTCCCTGGTCCTATCTTATATGAAGGATAGCCTTATGCCCAGGGGTCAAGTCCTGGAAAAAAAAAGTACAGGAACTCACCCAAGATTTCCACTCAACGGCTGGTCTCACAGGACTCCTGCACTAATGGGAACGGTGTTCCTGCTGTGGGAAAAGTGCAGGAACCCAGTTCCCACACATTCCGGCAGCCCTGCTTATGCCTATCCCATGCATGCTTAACCCCTTTACTCAACAGCCTGTTTTGATCTTAATGACCAAGGCAAATTTTGAAAATCTGACATGCGTCCACTTATTTGGTAATAACTTTGGAACGCTTTTACTTATGAAAGCGATTCTGAGACTTTTTTTGTGACATATTGTACTTTACATTAGTTTTAAATTTTAATTGATATATTTAGCAGTTTTTGTAAGGAAAAAAAAATTGTGAAAAAAATGAAAAATTAGCATTTTTCTAGATTTGATATTTTCTACTCATACGATAAATAGTCATGCCGCACCAAATTAATGATTAATTCACATCTACAATATGTATACTTTATGTTCCCATTATTTGATAAACATTCTTTTTTAGAATGTTAGAGGGTTTATAAGTTTAGTAGCAATTTTCCAGATTTTCAAGAAAATTGCAGAATCAGATTTTTCAGGGACGTGCAAAAATATTTTTGGGGGACAAATTGATGCTTTCATTGGTACCATTCTGGGGTACATGTTACACTCTGATAATTTTTTATTTTATTTTTATGAGGTGGTATACTTATAAAAATCGATTCTGTGGTTGTTTTTTATTTTTATTTTTTAGGTCGTGCATCATGCGGTATAAATGACATGTTACCGCTACACTGCAGGTTGATACGATTACAGCGATACCAAATTTATATACATTGTTTTATATTTTAGTTCATTTATGGCATAAAAACTATTTTTTTTAAATCATGTTTGTAAGTCGTCGCATTCTGTAACTTTTTTATTTTTTCACTGACGCAATTTTGTGAGGACTCTTTTGCGGGACATGTTGATGTATTTGGGGGGACTATATTTTTTTGAAATTTTTTTTCCACATTTTTTTTTATTGTTTTCACTTTTTTCACACATTATTTTTTTCACTATTATGCACATAATGCAATGGAGAATACATCTGTACTCCATTGAATTATGCCTATGTCAGTCAGTACTGACAGGCATAGGATAGATCAGTCCCTACCTTAGGGACCCTACTCATGTTGCCATGTCAGTACTGAGGCCACTGTCAGTACTCCGGTTGCCATCGGCGCTCTGCTTTCACTTTGCAGAGAGCCAATCAGTGACAGAGGGAGCTCCCTCCCACTGTTGCCCTAATAGACGCTGTGGTCTTAGTGACTGCAGCGTCTACAGAGTTAACCCCGGATCAGAGCGCAGCTGATCCTAAGTGCCCACGGGTGACCTCCTCCGATGGGCCCCCCTCATCACTGATCGCTTAACACAATGAAGCGACGGAGGAGAGGGGGAAGGAGGAGACTCACACCAGATCCTTGCTATTGGCCCGTCTGCACTGACGGACCAACAGCAGTGATCGCTGGCCGAGGAACTACTACGATTGGTCCCTGGCCGGCTTCAGGGAGGCTCGCCTGTGCAGCACAGCCGAGCTCAGTAAACTGTCACAGTGCCCGGCGGCGCTGTGACAGTTTATTCTCATCAGGTACATGTACGTGGTGTTGCGGGAAGTCGTCCCTAATCACCAAGTAAATGTACATGATTTTGCGGGAAGGGGTTAAACTCCTTCACTGTATTTGCAGCTACCACTTCTGCAGGATCCACTACTCTCAGTAAAGTAATACTTCCTAATATTAGTTTTAAATTAGAGGGGAAAAGGTTTAAAACTATGTCCTCTTGTGGTAGTTTATCTTCTCTTAAATATGCTCTCCTCCTTTACCGTGTTGATTCACTTCTATTTAGAAGTCTGTCTCATCTTTCTTCAAAGTTATGCATGTTAAGGTCCTTAACCCTATCCTGGTAAGTTTAATCCTGCAGTCCATGTACTAGTTTAGTAGATCTTCTCTGAACTCTTACCAAAGTATCTATAACCTTCTCAAGTAGTACTGGAGAAAGACCGCAACACACACGATATATTCAATGTGAAAAAGTGGGTTTATTCCATAAAAACGGCAAGCAAAAAAGAAAGCTACATTTCAGTAGTCTCACACCACCATCTTGAGGCATATAACCTTCTCAAGATATGGTCTCCAGTACTGCACACAATACTCCAAGTGAGGTCTCACCAGTGCTCTGTATGAGCACTTCCCTCTTTCTACTGCTTATACCTCTCCTTATACACCCAAGCATTCTGCTCACATTTCCCGCTGCTCTATGACATTGTCTGCCTAGCTTTAAGTCTTCTGAAATAATGACCCCTAAACCTTTTCTCAGATACTGAGGTCAGGACTGTGTCAAATATTCTATATTCTGCCCTGGGGTTTTTATGCCCAAGGTGCATTATCTTGCACTTCTCCACATTAAATTTCAGTTGCCAGAGTTCTGACTATTCCTCTAGTTTACTTAAATCCTTTTTTATTTGGCATATCACTCGTGATCTGTAGTTTTTGTTACAATTTTTTTTTTTTTGATCGTATATAAAGTGACCAAAAATACGCAACTCTGAACTTTGGTATTTTTTTTTTACGTTTACGCCATTAATCATGCAGTGCAATTAATTATATATTTTAATACCTTGGGGATGAATGCCCATTAAGGATGAGACCATTTTTTGCTAATTTTTTGCACTTTATGCATTAATAACTCTGGGATGCTTTTACTTATGAATTTGATTCTGAGATAATTTTTTCGTGACATATTCTACTTTATGTTAGTGTTAAATTTTTGTTGATACTTTCATAACTTCTTGGTGAAAAATTCCAAAATTTCATGAAAAATTTGAAAATGTTGCATTTTTTTACTTTGAAACTCTCTGCTTGTAAGGAAAATGGACATTCCAAATAAATTATATATTGATTCACATATACAATATGTCTACTTTATGTTTGCATCATAAAGTTGACATATTTTTACTTTCTGAAGACATTAAAGGGCTTCAAAGTTTAGCAGCAATTTTCCAATTTTTCACAAAAATTTCAATATCGGAATCTTTCAGGGACCAGTTCAGTTTTGAAGTGAATTCGAGAGTCTTTTCTGTTAGAAATCCCCAATAATGAACCCCATTCTGAAAACTGCACCCCTCAATGTATTTAAAATGAGATTCAGAAAGTTTTTTTTTTTTTAACCCTTTAGGTGTTTCACAGGAATAGCTGCAAAGTGGAAAAGAAAATTTAAAATTGGAATTTTTTACACTAACATGTTCTTATAGCCCAATTTTTTCCTTTTTACAAGGGGCTAAAGGAGAAAAAGACCCCCAAAATTTGTAACCCAATTTCTCCCGAGTAAGGAAATACTTCATATGTGGATGTAAAGTGCTCTGCGAGCGCACTACAGGGCTCAGAAGGGAAGAAGCTACAATGGGATTTTGGAGAGCGAATTTTGCCGTCATGGTTTTTGGGGAGAATGTTGCACTATTTGGGAAACTACACCCCTCAAGGAAAGTAAGAAGGGCTACAGTGAGCCTTAACACCCCACAGGTGATTGACGAACCTTCATTAAAGTGGAACGTGAAAATTAATATTTAGATTTTTTTCACTACAATGCTGGTGTTACTCCAATTTTTTTTCCCTAAGCGGTAATAGGAGAAAATGCCCCCAAAATTTGTTACCCCATTTATCTCGAGTAAGGAAAAAAAAATTTAAAATTTAAAAAACTCCCATGGAAAACTATTTGGGAAACTACACCCCCTCAAGGAACGTAACAAGGGGTACAGTGAGCCTTAACAGCCCACAGGTGATTGATGAACTTTCATTAAAGTGGGACATGAAAGTGAAAAATATATTTTTCACCAAAATGCTGGTGTTACCCCAAATTTTTCATTTTCACAAGCCTTCAAAATTTGTAACCCCATTTCTTCTGAGTATGGAAATACCCCATATGTGGACATAAAGTGCCCTGCGGGCGCACTAAAATGCTCAGAAGAAATGGAGTGCATTGGGATTTTGGAGAGAGAATTTGGTTGGAATGGAAGTCAGGGGCAATGTGCGTTTACAAAGCCCCCATGGTGTCAGGAGAGTGGACCCCCACACATGTAACCCCAATTGGGAAACTACACCCCTCACGGAATGTAACAAGGGGTGCAGTGAGCATTTACACCCCACTGGCGTTTTAAATGGATTAAAAAATCCGTCTCCCACCTGTGGGGTGTAAATGCTCACTGCACCCCTTATTACATTCCCTGAGGGGTGTAGTTTCCAAAATGAGGTCACATGTGAGGGGGTCCACTGTTCTGGCAGCATGGGGGCTCTGTAAACACACATGGCCTTCAATTCCAGACAAATTCTCTCTCCAAAAAACAAATGTTGCTCCTTTTCTTCTGAGCATTGTAGTGCGCCCGCAAAGCACTTAACGTCCACACATGGGGTGTTTCCTTACTCAGAAGAAATGGTGTTCCAAATTTTGGCAATCTTTTTCTCCTATCACCCTTTGTGAAAATGAAAAATTTGGGGTAACACCAGCATTTTAGTGAAAAACAATTAAATTTTTCATTTTCGCGTCCAAATGTAACTAAAATTTGTCAAACACTTGTGGGATGTTAAGGCTTACTGCACCCCTTATTACGTTCCTTGAGGGGCAAAGTTTCCAAAATGGGGTCACATGTCAGTGTTTTTTTTGCGTTTATGTCAGAACAGCTGTAGCCACCCCTGTGCAAATCACCAATTTAGGCCTCAAATGTACATGGTGCACTCTCCTGAGCACAGTTGTGTGCCCGCAAAGCACTTTACATCCACATGAGGTATTTCCGTACTCAGGAGGAATTGTGTTACAAATTTTGGGGGTCTTTTTTTCCTTTAACCTCTTGTGAAAATGAAAAGTATGGGGCAACACCAGCATGTTAGCGTGAAAGATAAAAAAAAATTACACCAACAAGCTGGTGTAAACCCCAATTTTTCCTTTTCACAGGGGGTAAAAAAGCCCCCCAAAAATTTGTAATGCAATTTCTCCCGAGAACGGAAATACCCCATATGTGGCACCAAACTGTTTCCTTGAAATACAACAGGGCTCCAGAGTAAGAGAGCACCGTGCACATTTAAGGCCTAAATTAGGGATTTGCATAGGGATGGACCCAGATGCAAGCATTACACTTGCCTCCACCACCAAAAATACCCTACAGCACTGTTTCCCAAACAGGGTTCTTCCAGCTGTTGCAAACCTCCCCACATGCCTGGTCAGCCACTGCTAACAGCTGGAGGCTCAGTTTTGGAAACAGGGCCGTAAGAGACGTTTTTCATTTTTATTGGGGGGGGGGTAACAGTGTAAGGGTGTGTGTATATGAAGAACAACGACAATTAGGTCTATTAAACTAAGATAGCTAAGGGTTTAACATAGCTTGATCAAGTTACCTTGTAATAGGAAATAATAGTGTGTAAATATAACAATACATAACAGCAATATGGTGAATGTTCTTTCTATGTCGTCTAAGTCAGAAGGATGGCATACCACCATTATTTATTCATTGGTAATCTGTCTGACGTTACAGACAGGGAAAATATAGACATATAGAAAACCTTTAGTGTTAATATAGACATATGACTTTAAGGGGTACTTCGCTGCACACATCTTATACCTTATCCAAAGGATAGGGGATAAGATGTTAGATCACGGGGGCCCCCCCGCTGGGGATCTCCAGACAGGCAGCTGCAGAGTCCGGAACACAGAAGCTTGCAGTTTCCGCATTCGTGACGTCATGGCATGCCCCCTCTATTCATGTCTATGGGAGGGGGTGTGACGGCTCTGTACTAGCCATCACGCCCCATCCCATAGATTAGAATGGAGGAGGCGTGGAGGCCTGCATCGCCAGTCATTGGGCATGG
This sequence comes from Hyla sarda, assembly GCF_029499605.1. NCBI lineage: Eukaryota > Metazoa > Chordata > Amphibia > Anura > Hylidae > Hyla > Hyla sarda. The sequence continues at coordinate 224,392,135 of NC_079189.1, forward strand.
AGCAGAGTTCGCTCCGCGCCACGAATGACAGGGGTGCCTGCCCGGAGATTGTGGTTGCCCCCAGCGGCGGGACCCTCGCAATCTAATATCTTATCCCCTATCCTTTGGATAAGATGTGTGCAGCGGAGTACCACTTTAAAGCTTTCATAACAAACCAGATCTTTTATTTTGAGAACAGAATCCATATTTGGAGGGCATGAACTGTCACTCTCACCTGTCCAGGAGGAGAATGGGGTTGATCGCAGATGTGAACAAGTAGCACTGAAGGAACTGGAAGTTGTACCTTCAGAACCAAATTACCATCTTTAGGGAACATAAAAGGTCCCTTCATGACCGGATCCTTAAAAAAGATGTCAGGGAACATAATTCCAATTTAATATATGTAACATGTATCGCAATTAATTTACCATCCAAATGTATACATAAAGCCTTTTACCTCTTCGCTCTGTTTTAGCGACAACTCATAGAAACATGTCAATGACTCTTACCTCTCTATAGGATAAATATATTATAATATATTAGGTTATAGGTACCATTACAGTTCACTGGGGCATATTTTAATAATGCATAATTTAAACAGACTTAAAGATGTATTCCAGTGGAAAATATCTGTTTAACTAACTCCATAAAGTTAAACAGATTTGTAAATTACCATTACTATCTATAATTTTTTTTAAATCCTTTCAGTACTTATTAGCGGCTGTATACTACAGAGGAAATTCTTTTCTTTTTGGATTTCTTTTCTGTCTGTCTACAGTGCTCTCTGCTGACACATCTGTCCATTTTAGGAATTGTGCAGAGCAAATCCACAAAGCAAACCTATGCTGCTAATAAGTACTGGAAGGATTAAGATTTGTTTAATAGAAGTAATTTACAAATCTGTTTAACTTTCTGGCACCAGTTCATTTAAATAAAAATGTTTTCCACCGGAGTACCCCTTTAAAAAATCACAGTGACTGTTTGACAAATCTGGTAATCTTTGGACTGTATAAAGCACCTATAAATTGGCACATAAAACAAATGATAAATGTGGCATTAGTCATGTAAGACAGTTTTTAGTGTAAACTGTGCCAGAATTCTGGGGCTCTTGCAATAGTAAATCTGACCTATTGTATGTTAAATATTGCAAAAGCTTTGCACCACCTATTTTTAATCTTGACATTCCCTTTCTTAGGTACACATGTTTATGCTGTGTTATTACTCCAGCGGGCCACATGATTGACACCTTTATGCTTTTGATAGGTACAGAATAGTTTTATATTTTTTTAATTTGGAAAATTTTGAAACTCCAATTAAGTCAGATTGGAAAAATACATATAGATATATCTATATATATATAGAAGGATGTGCCACAGTGTAATAACAAGACAGGCATTGTGCAACATAGTATAATGTTATTTTATTTATTTTTATTTTATTTTATTATTATTTGCTATTTATATTAATTCTATTATTATTTTTTTATTTTTTATTTTTCTTATTATTTTTTAGTTATTTTTATTTTTCATTTTTATTATTATTTTCATTTTATTTTATTTTATCTTTTTTATTATTATTTTTTATTTATTATTTTTTATCTTTCCATTACCTATTTTTTATTTACATCTTTATATTTATTTTTATTTAATTTTAATTTTATTTTTATTTTTTGTTTGACTTTACCTACTTCATCTACTTTTCCTACCATTTTTCTATCTCTATTTTTTTCTAGACTATACTTTCTTCATTCACTACTAGGTGTTGCCAGGAGTGACGGCCACACAACGTTCACTGCACCTATCCACACAGGGGGATTCCCCTGATCGGCGCAACTGTGCAGAGAAGGGAACCTAGGACGGGATGATGCAGACGAAGCGAGAGTGAGTCATGTGATTATCACATGACCTACCTCGCTTTCGGAACCATCGACCTGCCCGACTCCCTGCATGACAACCAAAATTGTTTACCCTACCACCGGATGTGACGTGGGGTGATGGAACGGGTCATGTGACCGGGTGTTTCCATCTACCTACACGCCATATGCCTCGGGATATGAATCAGCCATTATGGCGTTTACCTTGTATGGATATAGGGGTGAGTGCAGCCGACATACTCCGCCTACCTGATTGCTATTTTAAACTTTGCACATGTTTATCAATTATGACTGTTTATGCACTTTATGCGATTTTTTATAATATTTTGCAGCCTTCGACCTGCTTTTTTATTTTTAACACACCATTCACTGTTTCTCTTAAATTACAATGGTTTTATTACCTTGTATCTTATGTTGTTGTACACTTATATTTATGTATGTCTTAATGATTTGATTGCATACTCATAATGTTTTAATCACTTGTACACTTTTATATACTTCCTGTTTGTCACTACTATGATGCTTGAGAAAGGCTGCATGGCAGCTGAAACGTTGCTCTGTATTAGTATGGAATAAAGCACTTTATTTTTGCACCTACTCCTGGAGTGCTGCGGATTACTACCTTGGATGTGTGACCGCCTTGACCGGGCTATTTTGCCGCTGGCACCGTTTTACTTATCTGCCTTTTGGATGTGCTGCTCTGTTGGTATTTTGGAAATATATAGATAGCTAGACAGATAGATATATGAATACATATTGGAAAGGCTCTTCAATTTTGGTTTACCTCTGCATTGTGCATGTGTTTAAATTCTTCTAAGGAAGGGAAATCTGGACTTCCTGCTTTTTGCCATTCAAAAAATGGATTTGTTAATATGTTATCCATGTAGTATGTCACATACACAAGATCTGAAAAAGAGCAAGGCTTCAAACTCAGATAATCTAACAAATTAAAGTCGACCTGTTATCTGTCTTCTCTACAGCCAGCACTGAGTGTGAGTCTGAGCCAGCACTGAGAATTATTGTATACACGATAAGATTCAATGCCATCAGAGAAGTAGCGGACTGTCTTAGCTGTTAATCAAGCCCTAGGGTAAGATCTAATACTTACAGATAGCTCTTTTGTAGTATATTTGAAGCCTCTATGTCCACCTATGCTCTCTTATCTCACTTTTCCCATTTCACTTCTCACCCCTCTCTTTTCTATAGACCTGTATGAGCAGCATGTAACCTGATCTGTCATTAAGCTGTAAACACACAAAGAAATACTGATTTTTTTTTTTAGAGTGAATGAAAGTTTATCAAGGGGGAAAGGGGAGGAGCGGAAAAAAGAGGACAATAAGATGGACTCATCAACAAAAAATAAAAATAAGAAGGAGTCGTAATTAAATTAAACTTAATATATGTGAATAAAATCATGATGTAAGTGAAGTACAATATTAGAGCCAAGTTAATTGAGGAAACCGGAAAATTAAAAGGAGGCTCTAGTACCCTGTTGAGCACCCCTCTCTATGGCGGGGCATGGAGGCATACAAGTTCATATAGCATCCAGCAGCACATTTTCGCCTCAGATTTAGCGGCTGGGCCTCTAAATCCTTCACACCGGAAGGTTTTTAAAGCTGGCATCCCAGCTGTTCCCATAAATGCCTGTTTGACCCATTTTACTACTGCTTTTAATTCCTCCAGCTAGATCAGAATAGCCTAGATGGTGGGCAATTCTTTAAAATGACCAATCTGTTTATCTCAGTCCAATGATGCACCCCTCTAAAAGTCTGTCAACTAGGCAAAGAGGCATGTCTAGCAGGCGACAAGCTTTCATCAAGAAGTACACTATCCAACTTAGCCTCTGAGAGCCTTTTTATGGGGCAGTATGGAAATCATTCTTACACCCTGAATATAATTGATTATATTGCCAAATTCTCTGTATTGTGGACTTTGTGAGCTGACTATCCAGAGCATGTTGGGCTCTGTAGACAGAGATTGTTATAGCTGTGAAGCTAATGAAATTTGTATATGACCGTGTTCACATTCACATTTGGGGGCAGGTTATACAGTCAGGGGGTGTGAATGGTGTCCATCGAGGGGAGTTTCTGCAGAACCCCCCCCCCCCCCCCCCCCCGACTGTATAATCCCATCCATCACCTGTAACTCCTATTATAATAATTAAGTTTAGACCCATCTGACTGATTCCCTGAATTGTTAGACAATCTATAAACCCACTATCTCAGGAACAGAATCACACATATCTTAGAAACTGCAAAACGGTGTGGCTCCCTAAGCTACTTATTGTACAATCTCAAGATATATAGCAAGAAATCACAATCCGGCACCACCTCCACACATATACCAAGTATTACACTCAATGCCTACTCACAGAATGGGGCAGTCTGTTACTATAGAGAATGTCCCGTGGTGCTCTGCTTGTAGTAAGTTTCAATAACACAATCTTCATATGAAGAACAAATGGTGGCACTGATCATTAGAGGTAAATTATTTTTATTGGAGTAACACACATCAATACATAAAGCAGGGGTGTACCGCTGACTGAAGGGCACAGCCGTTTCACACCAAATAGTGCTTAGTTGGGCCTGATGAAGCCCAATTAGGTGCAAAACGGCTGTAGCCTCCGTTCAGCTGTACACCCCTGCAACTGTGTTATGTTTTCCCCCTGTGTTGATGTATGTTATTCCAATAAAGAAGAATTTATGTCTAATGGTGAGTGCCGCTATTTGTTCTTTATAGGAAGATTGTAAAATCAAAATTTTTGGGGGTTTGCCACAGGTCCTCTTTAAGTTAGTTGAAATTAGAGTAACCATTTTCATATGAGGATAATTTAGCTGATTACTCCCCCCTTTTTTTTTTTTTTTTTTTTACTAGAGCCTTAATTGTTTTTTTCACCTTTTGACTTTGGAAAATTTGTTAGATTTAATGTTATAAAATGTATGTCAGTTGATGTTCTGTTATCATCTGAAGCATAAAGCACTATGGTTGACTGCCAGCTATCAGCCTGATCTCCATTCTTTGGTTCATGCACGCTTGCTATTACTCCCACAGTGCTAGAGTTGTTGGATATATCCATGTCCCTGATCAAGTAAGTGGAGATCTGTGTTTCTCCTGCAAAACATAAAACATTTATTTATTACTTATGCACAGGCTTTTGGCAACTGAAGTCTATCAGGGCTCTTTAACCCACTAAAACACTAACAATGCTTGATATGTGACATGAAAGAAAATGTTAATATAGCTACATTGCCCTTCATTCTGAAGAATCAACCTCTTATACTGTTGTGTTGTATGCTCAATAGATATGAACTATTCACTGGGCTTTCCTTTAGCAGTGAACGGCACAGAGTATTAGTCACTTAACCCTCTCTAACCCATACCTCTGACGAAGTGGCGCGATATACAAAAAAAGCATTGCATGTTGGTAAAGATTTTATACCCATTATCCTAGTCCTGGTAAGTTCATTTGCGCCACTACTATCCTGCTGTTTTGGAGAAGTATCTGGTAGTCGGTTTTAATCTTAAAGCAAGAAGGCTGCAGGTGGACAAACTGTGCTGTTTTTTATATACAGGCTTATCTCTGGTAAGTGCTACTATCATAGTGGCTATTTCTATATTGCTTGTGCATCTGCACTATGGAGCACTTTTGTTTTATTATTTTAACCCATACGTCTGGCTTCTAAGTAACTGCTATAAAGGTACCATCCATATGGCAAGAGCAAAGAATAGGGGTTTGAGAGACTTTATACAGGGAATCTCTGCATTGAGAAAACATGAATGTTAAGAAAGCGGAGTCACAGGTAAATGCCAAAGACCTCACTGACTGCACAGAGATCATAAACACAGCATCTTAATACAAGTATACTACAATTGTGGTACAGTTATAAATTAAGTTAAGAAGTAACAGACTAAAGACAGACATTGCTAAAATATAACTTTTACTTTGGATATTTTACAGATAATTATCAAGAAAGAAAAATCTTTAAAGGGGTATTCCAGGCAAAACCTTTTTTTATATATATATATCAACTGGCTCCGGAAAGTTAAACAGATTTGTAAATTACTTCTATTAAAAAATCTGAATCCTTCCAATAGTTATTAGCTTCTGAAGTTTTCTGTCTAACTGCTCAATGATGATGTCACGTCCCAGGAGCTGTGCATGATGGGAGAATATCCCCATAGGAACTGCACAGCTCCCAGGACGTGAGCCATCAGAGAGCAGTTAGACAGAAAACAACAACTCAACTTCAGAAGCTAATAACTATTGGAAGGATTAAGATTTTTTTATAGAAGTAATTTACAAACCTGTTTAACTTTCCGGAGCCAGTTGATATATATAAAAAAAAAAGTTTTGGCCTGGAATACCCCTTTAATACAAACATATATGCCCCAGCCACTACATTAGGAGGCCAGGAACTGTACCTGTGGTACCGTAAGTGACCCATCTGGATCGATATGTGACTTTGCCGTTACTAACCCATCAGGGCTGACACCTTATGTCTAGGAGAGAATGGCCTGAGTATATCATCATCCACATATGTCTATCTATTTTTTGTCTCCTGATGAACCCAGAGTAATTTCTGGTAGAAAGTCATAGAGACTGAGACTTTGAAATATATGTTCTTGTGATATATAAAAAATTTTAAGTGCTAATACATCAATGATTCATTAGGGTTTAGGCTATCAATTATTATTAAAGGGGTACGTCGGTGAAAAACTTTTTTTTTTTTTAAATCATCTGGTGCCAGAAAGTTAAACAGATTTGTAAATTACTTCTATTAAAAAAATCTTAATCCTTCCTGAACTTATTAGCTGCTGAATACTACAGAGGAAATTATTTTCTTTTTTAAACACAGAGCTGTCTGATGACATCATGAGCACAGTGCTCTGTGCTGACATCTCTGTCGATTTTAGGAACTGTCCAGAACAGCATATGTTTGCTATGGGGATTTCCTTTTACGCTGGACAGTTCCTAAAATGGACAGAGATGTCAGCAGAGAGCACTGTGCTCATGATGTCAGCAGACGGTTCTGTGTTTCAAACGGAAAAGAATTTCCTCTGTAGTATTCAGCAGCTAATAAGTACAGGAAGGATAAGATTTTTTAATAGAAGTCATTTACAAATCTGTTTAACTTTCTGGCACCAGTTGATTTAAAATAAAAAAGTTTTTCACCGGAGTACCCCTTTAATGATGAAACTGGGTGTTTTCTGTAGTGATACGTCTGGTCTACTGCACCCAACTGAACTATCTGTGCACATACAGTGTGGTACAGTGCATTTATTTTTTTCCCTCTAGGAGTCTCTCCCCCCCCCCCCCCCCCCTTTTGGGGCATATATGTTTGTATTGATGATTTTTCTTTCTTGATAATTATCTTTTAAGTATCTTAAGTAAAAGTTATATTTTAACAACGTCTGTCTTTAGTGCTTTGAGCAATTATTGCTTGGTCCCTTATATGTCTACTAGACATTCCTGACACGTATCTGTGAGCCCTAAGAATTAACACACAAAGTTCTTCAGGAACTTATATAGAATTATTAAGCATTATGTACATAAAACCATCTATATGCAACTCATAATTTGTGTCTTTGCCCTTAAATGTAATAACCAACATGAAAGTGCCTCTGTATCATGTAAGTGGTAAGTGTGTAGTAACCAAATAGATTATTTCCGATTTCCTGATCTTGCCAGAGTAGAATCTGAGTTATCTGATATGTTTATAATGTTTTCCTATTTCATTGACTGATACAAACTTGTGTTGTGTATGTTTTGTTAGTAGATAACCACAAACATACCTAATAAAGCCAGCAAGCCCATTACAGTTAACACTGGTTTTCTCACCATCTGGACATGAGGGGGCTTAGTGTTGTTCATCTGGAATCTTGCGGTCAGTGTCCTCTGAGTAAAGTAGTGAGGGTAATAGTTCATGAAAGCATTATCATTACTTAGCAAGCTGTAGTTCATGCTGGGATTTCCATCTGAATGCATAAAGTCCAGGTGCTGGCCTATTACCTAGATACACATTTTACAATGAAAGTACGGTACAGTGAAAAAAACATTAAAGCATTAATAATTAATTATTAAAACCTATCTAGGATAATGCATTCATCAAATATAATATTATAACTCCCATTCTACTTTATGTAACAACAACTAGTTTCCAGCACAAATCTGCATTATAATTTAAAATTCCTCATTTCAGTAGAGAAAACCTTTTATAAGATTCAATACCCTTACTACCATTATATGAATTATGTGTACTATGACCAATAATTAGATTAGATCATCTATACAGCGCCATTATGTTGTATTAAAATAATTTTTCTGCCAATGTGACATTGGCCTAGATTTACTTATATTGTTGGCTTTTCAAAATTCCTAAGCTTTAAGGAGTCTCCTTTATTAACTGTATGCTTTTTGGCTAGTGAATTTGGTTGGATTTTCATGTGCCCTGTTTTGCGTAATTTTGACCCAATGTATTCTAAAAACCATTTCTGAGGAATATCAAGAACCTATATAGTCAGTTTGAAGGCTACTATAGTAGTTTCTGCTAGGCTTATATTACTTGTGTATGATTTTATAGGTCACAGTTATAGCTGTATGAGAGCTCACACTTTGTTTATTCTGTATATACTTTAGTAAAATAGTTCCCCCAAGAGAAGTTTTCAGTAAGAATAAGTCTATGTGAGTGCACACTCATTACAGTCACTTACGTGGGAATGACACTCTGCTACAATAAAAAGAAGTGAGTGCACAGCCTGTATAACAGTGGTTAACCCCCTAAGGACCAAGCCCATTTTGACCTTAAATGGGCACTGTCAGATACAAAAACTTTTGATATGTTGTAAAGCATGTATAACCAATAGGTTTTGCAATTGCTTTCATTACAACATTTTCAGTATTTCATACTGAAAATGCCAGTCAAACAACTGCCCCCCTGCCTGCTTGGACACATACTAGTCCTGCTGTGTCCATGCATCATCACCTATGTCATGGACACACTTCCTTGATTGACAGCTGTGAGCGCAGGGCTTACAGCTGGAGGAAAAATCCTCCCACTGTCAGCTTGTGTCCTGCTACTGTCAGTGAGGACAAGCTGGGAGTTGTAGTTTTGCTAATGCTAGGGGAGATGTGAGCAGACAGCATACTGAGGGAGGGGGCAGAGACCTGCACAGTGAGGCCACGCCCCCTCACTTTGAGAGGAATTCAGACTAGTGAGCTAAATTAAAAGTGTAATAAAATAAATAAAGGAGCTGGACACATAAAAATTAGACGTACATGGTCAGGATTAGGTACTGAGTGATATATTAAAAAAAGTTTTTTTGTTTGATCTGACAGGTACACTTCAAGGACCAGGCCTATTTTATTTTAGCATTTCGCCTTCTAAAATCCATAATTCTTTTATATTTCCATCCACAGACCCATATGAGGGCTTGTTTTTTGCATGACCAATTGTACTTTGTAATGACACCTCTCATTTTACCATAAAATGTACAACGAACCCCCCAAAAAAAAATTTGGGGAGGAAATTTAAATGAAAACCACAATTTAGAAAATTTTGGAGGTTTTCGTTTTCATGCTGTAAACTTTACGGTAAAAATGACAAGTTCTTTATTCTGTGGGTCAATATGATTTAAATAATACCCATCTTTACATACTTTTCTATTATTTTCACTGCTTTTAAAAAAATATCAAACTTTTTGTACAAAATCAGTATGGTTAAAATCGCTCTATTTTGAACACCTATAACTTTTTCAATCTACTTTAAACGTGGCTGTATGAGGGCTAATTTTTTGCGCCGTGATCTGTACTTTTTATGGATACCACATCTGCGTATATGAAACTTTTAAATCACTTTTTATAAAAAAAAAATTTGGAATGAAATATGACAAATAAGCAGCACTTTTGTTTTTTTTTTTTTTATTGTTTACATTTACGCTGTTCATTGTACGGGATCATTAACCCCTTAAGGACACAGCTCATTTTTATCTTAAGGACATGGGCAATTTAATTTTTGCGTTTTAGTTTTTTCCTCCCTGCCTTCTAAAATCCATAACTCTTTTATATTTCCATTCACAGACCCATATGAGGGCTTGTTTTTTGCGGGACCAGTTGTACTTTGTACTGACATCACAAATTTTAGCCTAAAATGTATGTTTTCACGCTGTACACTTTACGGTAAAAATTACATGTTTTCTTTATTCTCTGGGTCAATTCAATTAAAATGATAACCATGGCTACATACATTTCTATTATTGTACTGTTTTTACAAAATCTCAAACTTTTTTTTTCTTCAAAATCAGTACATTTAAAATTGCCCTATTTTGACCACCTCTAACTTTCTTATTTTTTCTGTATTCAGGGATGTGTGAGGGCTCTGTAGCGATCTGTAGTTTATTTTAGTACCATGTTTGCGTATATGTGACTTTTTGATTGCTTTTTATTAAAATTTTTGCAGTTTGATGTGACAAAAAAACCTGACATTTTTTACTTTTTTTTTTTAGGTTAACGCAGTTCTCCGTAGGGGGTCATTAACATTATATTTTTATAGTTCAGACATTTATGCACGCAACAATACCAAGTATGTTTATTTATTATTTATTTTTTATTTTTGTATTAATATGGGGAAAAGGGGTGATTTAAGACTTTATTGGTAAAGGTGCTTTTTCACTTCTTTTTTATATATTTTCTTACATTTATTGCACACTTTTTTAGTTCCAATAGGAGACTATTTATAGCAATCATTAGATTGCTAATACTCTTCAGTGCTATGCATAGGACATAGCCCTGATCAGTATAATCGACGATCTTCTGCTCTGGTCTGCTGGAAGGCAGCAGATCAGTGCAGAAGACCCTGGGAAACGGACAGAGGCAGGTGAGGGGACCTTCATCCACCATCTTGCCGCACTGCCGCAGATGCCGTGTTCTGTACTGATCACGGCATCTGACGGGTTAATGGCAGACATTAGCGCGATGTCCGCCATTACCGTCTGACAGCTGCCGGGACCAGCCGTGAATGAAGCGATCGCAGCTCCTGCGTTCCCGTCACAGCTGCGCCATAAATGTACAGCGCTGTATGCGAAGTAACGCTATACAGCATGTCTTTAAGGGGTTAACATTATATTTTGATAGTTCGGACATTTACACACGCAGCGATACCAAATATGTTTATTAATTTATTTTTTTAATGCTTTTTGGGGGTAAAATGGGAAAAAGGGACAATTTACATTTTTATTGGGGGAGGGGATTTTTTTTATTATTATTATTATTATTTTTTACACTTTATGTGTTTATGTATCTATAGCAATCATTTGATAACTAATACTGTTCAGTGCTATGCATAGGCATAGCACTGATCAGTATTATCGGAGATCTTCTTCTCTGGTGTGCTCAATCTCAGACAAGAGCAGAAGACCCCTGGAGACGGCCGGAGGCAGGTGAGGTGACTTCCGGCCGCTATTTTAGATGATCGGATCCCTGCAGCAGCGCCGCAAGCGATCCGATCATCCATTTAATCACACGCATTGCCGCAGATGCCATGATCTGTATTGATCACGGCATCTGAGGGGGTAATGGCAGACATCAGCGATTGCTCATAGTAGCCGGGACCTGCAGTGCATGACGCGAGCACCGCTCCGATGCTCGTGGTCATATACAGGACGTAAATGTAAGTCCTGGCACGCAAAGTACCTCCGTATCAGTACGTACATTTACGTCCGTGGTCGTTAAGGGGTTAAGGTTGCGTCCCCCTCAAAATAACTCAACATACAGCCATAAATGTGTAAACCTTGGCAACAAAAGTGAGTACACCCCTAAGTGAAAATGTCCATATAGAGCCCTATTAGCCATTTTCCGTCACCAGTGTCATGTGACTCATTAATATTACAAGGTCTCAGGTTTGAATGGGGGCAGGTGTTTTAAAAGTGGTGTTATCGCTCTCACACTCTTTAATACTGGACACTGGAATTTCCAAATGGCACCCATGACAAAGAACTTTTTGAGGATCTAAAAAAAAGAATTGTTGTTCTACATTAAGATAGCCTAGGCTATAAAAGATTACTAAGACCTTGAAACTGAGCTGCAGCATGGTTGGCCATACAGCTGTTTCATAATACAGGTTCCACTGAGAACAGGCCTTGCCAAGTTGAGTGCATGTGCTTAGCATCATATCTAAAGATTATCTTTGGAAAAATGACATATGAGTGATGCCAGCACTGCTGTAAAGGTTGGAGGGGTGGGGGGTCTGCCTATCAGTGCTCAGACCATACAATGCACACTGCATCAAATTCGCCTGCACAGCTGTCTTTGCAGAAGAAAGCCTCTTCTAAAGATGAAGCACAAGACAACCCTTAACCAGTTTTCTGTAGACAAGCTGTCTAAGGACATGGATTACTGGCACCAATCCAGTTGTTGATAAGACCAAGATAAACTTATTTCGTTTAGGCGGTGGTCACACGTGAATATTTTTGCTGCAGATTTGCTTCTGCAGATTTTGCTGCCCATTAAAGTCAATGGGCAGTCAAATCTGCAGCAGCAAGATCTGCAGCAAAAATACGCACATGTGAACGCACCCTTATATGGCGTCAAGTATGTGGCGGCAAGCAGGTGAGGAGTACAAATACAAGCGTGTGTTGCTTCCAGTCAGGCATGGTGGTGGGAGAGTCATGGTGTGGGTCTGCATGAGTGCTGCTGGCACTCAGAAGCTACAGTTTATTGAGGGACCCATGAATGTCAACATGTACTGTGACCTAAACTCTATTGAGCATCTGTGGGGAACCCTCAAACGGAAGATGGGGGAGCGCAAGGTCTCTTACATATACCAGCTCTGGGAGGCTTAAGGCAGTGCTGAAAATAATGGTGGCCACACAAAGTATTGACACTTTGGGCCCAATTTGGACATTTCCACTTAGGGGTGTACTCACTTTTGTTGCCAAGGTTTAGACATTAGTGTGTTAAGTTATTTTGAGGGGACACAACATTAACCCCTTAGGACTCAGGGTTTTTCCGTTTTTGCACTTTCGTTTTTTCCTCCTTACCTTTAAAAAATCATAACCCTTTCAATTTTCCACCTAAAAATCCATATTATGGCTTATTTTTTGCGTCGCCAATTCTACTTTGCAGTGACATTAGTCATTTTACCCAAAAATGCACGGCGAAACGGAAAAAAAAATCATTGTGCGACAAAATGGAAAAAAAAAACGCCATTTTGTAACTTTTGGGGGCTTCCGTTTCTACGCAGTGCATATTTCGGTACAAATTACAACTTATCATTATTCTGTAGGTCCATACGGTTAAAATGATACCCTACTTATATAGGTTTGATTTTGTCACACTTCTGGAAAAAATCATAACTACATGCAGGAAAATTTCTAGGTAGAGTACGAGCTGATCAGCTAACACCGGACCATCCTCCCAAAACCAACGCACGGCAGGTGTATGGCAGCACCGAATACAGGAACAAGAAAGAAATGCCAGCGAGGTATAGCGGATCCCAGATTTATTAAATGTATAAAAACAGGAACGGTAAATACAGGGTTACGCGTTTCAGGCGTGTAACAGAATGCCCTTAGTCATTTGACTAAGGGCGTTCTGTTACACGCCTGAAACGTGTAACCCTGTATTTACCGTTCCTGTTTTTATACATTTAATAAATCTGGGATCCGCTATACCTCGAAGGCATTTCTTCCTTGTTCCAGGAAAATTTATACGTTTAAAAATGTCATCTTCTGACCCCTATAACTTTTTTATTTTTCCACGTACAGGGCGGTATGGGACTCATTTTTTGCGCCGTGATCTGAAGTTTTTATCGGTATGATTTTTGTTTTGATCGGACTTTTTGATCACTTTTTATTCATTTTTTTAATGGTATAAAAAGTGACCAAAATACGCTTTTTTGGACTTTGGAATTTTTTTGCGCGTACGCCATTGACCGTGCGGTTTAATTAATGATATATTTTTATAGTTGGGACATTTACGCACGCGGTGATACCACATATGTTTATTTTTTTTTTTACACTGTTTTATTTTTTTTATGGGAAAAGGGGGGTGATTCAAACTTTTATTAGGGAAGGGGTTAAATGACCTTTATTAACACTTTTTTTTACATTTTTTTTTGCAGTGTTATAGGTCCCATAGGGACCTATAACACTGCACACACTGATCTCCTATGCTGATCACAGGCGTGTATTAACACGCCTGTGATCAGCATTATCGGCGCTTCACTGCTCCTGCCTGGATCTCAGGCACGGAGCAGTCATTCGTCGATCGGACACCGAGGAGGCAGGTAAGGGCCCTCCCGGTGTCCGGTCAGCTGTTCGGGACGCCGCGATTTCACCGCGGCGGTCCCGAACAGCCCGACTGAGCAGCCGGGTCACTTTCAGTTTCACTTTAGAAGCGGCGGTCAGCTTTGACCGCCGCTTCTAAAGGGTTAATACTGCACATCGCCGCGATCGGCGATGTGTGGTATTAGCCGCGGGTCCCGGCCGTTGATGAGCGCCGGGACCGACGCGATATGATGCAGGATCGCGGCGCGATCCCGCTTCATATCGCGGGAGCCGGCGCAGGACGGAAATATACGTCCTGCGTCGTTAAGGGGTTAAAGGGGTACTCCGGTGGAAAACATTTTTTTTTTTATCAACTGATGTCAGAAAGTTAAACAGATTTGTAAATTACTTCTATTTAAAAATCTTAATCCTTCCAGTACTTATCAGCTGCTGTATACTACAGAGGAAGTTATTTTCTTTTTGAATTTATTTTCTATCTGACCACAGTGCTCTCTGCTGACACTCCTGTCTATGTCAGGAACTGTCCAGAGCAGGAACAATTCCACATAGCAAACCTCTCTTGCTCTGGACATTTTCTGACATGGACAGAGGTGTCAGCAGAGAGCACTGTGGACAGACAGAAAAGAGATTCAAAAAGAAAAGAACTTCCTCTGTAGTATACAGCAGCTTATAAGTACTGGAAGGATTTAGATTTTTAAATAGAAGTAATTTACAAATCTGTTTAACTTTCTGCCACCAGTTGATTAAAAAATAATAATAATATTTTTTTTCACTGGAGTACCCCTTTAACACTGTTATACAGGCAGTGCACTCACTACACTATAGCAGAGTGTCATTTCTTCAGTGTTGCCACATGAAAAGATATAAAAAAATATTTACAAAAATGTGTGAGGTGGACTCACCTATGTGAGATACTGCATCCAATCTCAATGTAATCATATTATATTAGTTTGCTCTAAGGGTAAGGTCACACGTGCCATATTTTGCTGTTTATTTGCTCCTACTTATTTTCCTACACACTGAAGTCAAAAGGTAGCAAAATACCGGTACACCACTGATTTTGCTATTCATTAACTTCAATGGGTAGGAAAATAAGGAGGAGCAAATATGGAGTAAAATATGGCACATGTAACCCTACTCTAATACTAGAAATTTCCAGTTTAGCGCAGGGGTTTTCCTTATTTTTTTGTGAGAAAGCTGCAAAAAGCAGCAAAATGAAGATAAAACACTCAAGGTTAGCTGCAGGATAAGACTGAATTTACTCCTTTATAATGGAAATGGGTGCCAGAAGAGTAAATGCTTCTCAAAGGAGAAGTTTGTGAATTTTAACTACGGCAGCATACAGTATATGACAACAATGTATTGCTGGACTATGTGAACTCATGTCAAACTCTACTCATGCTAAGCCTTTAGTAAGCTTACTTGTCTGCTAATCAGATGACAAAAAGAATCTTAACAATACTATGGGACTGGCCTACTTCTTTAAAGGAAAACGGACAGCTTGGTCCCCCCGCACTAACCAGCGGTACCAGTGCGGAGGACGCTGATCAGTTTGATGCTTACTGGACCAGGCGGATCCAGGCACAGTAGCCTGGCAGTTTTCCTTTAAGGAAATAAACTCTACCCTATAGTTCACACCTGGTTGAAAACAAACATGCATTTCATATTCACATGTTCTATTTATTGGTATAGTTGTGCCACATTTTTGCAATAATTGTGAGAATAGTTTTCTATATTTATAGAGAAATCTGTGATATCCCAAGCTTGAGCAAAACTGGCCCTTGTGCATACAGCCCTAGTGACACTTTTCTTCTTTTTCTTTGTATTTCTATGTTTTATAATGCAAAAACTATTTAATAAAAATTGTCTGTTAAAAAAAAGAAACAAAAACATATCAAATGAATCTCCATACCTTTATTACCATGGCTGCATATGTAACATCGCCTCTCCAAGACTGTGGTGTGGACCAACCTACTAGTGGATCAGCCTCATCATTGTATATTGGAACAGATTGGAACTGTGGAAAGCGTTGGTGAATTTCACTAACAGTGTCAATTTCTTGCTCCAAAATACGAAAGGAACTCCCTCCACCCTACAAGACAAGATATTTTACATTTCTGATAATGCAGTACCATAGTTGCACCACAAGAGGGCAATCACATAAAGGAATAGAAGTAGATGGCTCTACAGTTGTGGGTAGCTCGAAAGCTACATGCTATTGAGATATAGTTAAGTTATCAGAAAATATATTCCCATATGTATTCCACAAAATATATATTTGCATTGCTCTTATGGAATTATGTTTTATAGAGCAAAATAAAGTAACACAAAATAATGAAATTAACTATTTTGAGAATAATTTTCTACAGTAAAATAGTAAAAGTCAATGCTTATGATCATAACAGTTAAAGCAGGGCAGTAGCTCCCATAAGGTGACTGAAGCGATCACCTCAGGCGTGCTGCTGCAAGGGGGCACATCGGCTAAGGATGTCCGAACATGGAGTCCAGCACACATTACACCTGACAGTGATTCCCAGGCAGTGGGAAAGATGACACAAAACTGATGTTGAATTTTCCATCCCGGCCTGTGCACCTGTGACTATAATGCTTTGAGTGAGCACACTGCCGGGACGGGATGCTGCAGCTCTGATCCCTGTGTACCCTCCTTCTCTCATGAAGCAGCTGTGGACTCTGGATTCTCCCTGGTCCCTCAGCAGACTGATGTGTATGGAGGGAAGGAGCAGGGGCGGTGCTGACAGAGGCCTACTCAGCTTCAGGTAATGCACCCCCACCCTTCTTTCACGCCTCTTCACCTTTCTGTCACCCCTCATAACCTCTCTGTCACCCCTCTACACCCTTCTGTCACCTCTGTGCACCCCTAAATGCCCCTCTGTCATCCATGTACACCTTTCTACACCCCTGTCTCCCATGTACACCCCTCTGTCACTGTGTGGGGTGAGGCTGGAGGCATTGTGTGTGGGGAAGGCTGGAGGCATTGTGTGTGGGGTAGGCTGGAGGAATATGGGTAAGACAGGAGGGGGGGGGGTCTGGTCTGGAGGTATTTGAGTGAGGCTGGAAACATGGTGCGTTGTGGGAAGGCTGGTGGCATTGTGTTTGGAGGTGGCTGGATCCATTTGTGGGGAAAAGAGGAGGATAATGCAGGAAAAGCGCAGAGCCTAATATGCTTTGGGGTGCAGGTTCGGCCCTGAAGAGTTCTGTCTGGAAGAGATCATCATGATGTCCTAGACCAGACAGTAAAGAAAAAAAAATGACTCTGATCAGTGAATATGTCATTTGTGAGTCACTGCATATAGCAGTACTGTAATCTACATAAGAAACATATTTAAAAAATTTGGTAGGGGTGGCACGCGAAAAAAAAAATTTGAGGGATGCCCTGAGCCCAAATGGGAGAGGGAGTGCAATCTTCTGTTCTTGCCTCGGGCGCAAAAGGAGCTAGCTACAGCTCTGAGTTAAAGACATATTAAAGGAGAACTCCTGAATAGAAAAATTGTCCTCCATACTGCCGTCAGTAAAACAAATTAAGAGGTACATACCTTCCTTCGCTCCCCCGGTGCCTTCGGTAACCCACTCCTGCTGCCGGGGCCAAAAACGTCACACTGCTGCTCAGCCTATCGCCGGATGAGTCGGGACTCCACTGCGGCCGGTGATTGGCTGAGTGCAGTATGACTCGCCAACCACCAGCAACCAGGAAGAGGATCGCGGTGGAGACAGGAGTGGGTTACCGGAGGCCCCGGGGGAGCGAAAGAAGGTATGTACCTCTTTATTTTTTTTTTACTGCCAACAGTATGGAGGACAATTTTTCTATTCTGGAGTTCTCCTTTAATACTAATAAAACCGCACAATTTTGAACAAAGACATACTGTATACAACCTTTCTTTAAAAACCCTACAGAATGACATATTTTCCTGTACATTTTTTTCATCTACACAAAACAGTTTAGAGCATCTAAACCAATAAAGTTCAACTTACATTTTTTTAACTTATCTAGTACAAACCTTTTTATGCAGTGCAATGTAGTCCATTCTCACTCCAGTCTCCCCAGTAAAGATATTGGTACCATTATAGCAATGGCTAAGTAGACCCCAACAGATAGGTGACCTTGGTGGTGAGCGGCATGAATCTCCTGGGCCACCAAATCTTAACTGTGGACTTGCTTGTTTTAGCCCTTCAGAGCAGGCATCATAGTAATTCTGAAAGCCTGCATAAGTGAATATGTTTGTGATGGTTACTGTTGGCAGGAATGGGCATGGTACAAAAAGTGGCAACTAACATCGAAGTTTATACAATAAAGTATGTTGGTTTCCATGACAGTATGGATTAAACCTGTAGTAAGCACGAGGCTGACAGAAATATTTTTTTTCTTTTTCTAGAAACAGTTTTGTTAAAGGTTATCAGTATTTTCTTTATGGTATGCATACATCTTTATAATGTAAGCTTATATGGGCCGGGCCTATTTTTTCCCACTCTATTTGTCTTTCTTTTTGTATGTGAATTAGCATTCTATGAAATGTGATGGTGCTTTATATCCAAATGTTTACAGGAAAAAAATAGCAGATTCCTCTAAACCAGTGGTTATCAACCTTTTTTGCCTGAGTACCCCTTGACAGCCCATTCCTAAAAACGTGTACCCCCATATTAGAGAGATTTTGTAATGATTATAGTATAATTCATATGCTTTACTTACCTCTATAACAGGCCCCCTGTTCCTCCCCCTATCTCCCCAGTCCCCCTATTTACAGGTGAGGTCTTCTCTAACCGGAGTTGTTTGCTTTGCTTTTCTTTACTATCTGGCCTAGACCGCCATTAAGATTTCTCCCATACCAGACTTCTACACAGAACAAGGCAAACAAACATTTTAGGCTCCTTTCTGCAGGACAATGCCCACCTATTTATAAACTCCCCATATTTATTGTCACACACAGTAATAGTACCCGCGTTGTGTCCCCATAAAGTTGTTAGGCCCCCTCTGTGCCCCCAAATATAGCTGTAGGCCCCCAAACTGCCCCAATATATAGTTGTAGGCCATTATACTGTCCCGCTTTGGTGCTCCACTGCTCCTCTGGTCTGGGGACCTATTTCTATGGCTCATAGCAGTAGGTCCCCGGTCTGCAGGGGCAGTGGAGCAACAAAGCTGATGGTAGTTACTGCCCACAGCAGCCCAGTGCCCGCTCTTCCCCTTTGCTGTCCTCCTGCTCCGCTCCTCGGTGCAATGACGTCAGCCTACCATTTCTTTCAAACTGGTCCAGACCAGTAACCAGTGGCTGTGGCTGCCATTACTGATTTTTTTTTCAAGTATCCCCTGGAGAACTGCTAAGTACCCCTTGGGGTACTTGTACCCCAGAGAACCACTTCTCTAAACAAACCTGCAGATTAATTTACAATCCCTTCATTTCACTATGATTTTTTTTTTTCATATCCGCTATTGGGGAATTCTACTATCAGAGTTAATACCAGTATTCTTCTGTTTGGACTATCATAGTTTTGCCACCAAAATATACATCTAGTAACTTGTTTTATTCTTACATAAATTACATGGGGGCTCCCAAGTAAACCTCTGTGGAAGAGGAGGACCTTTTCTGCACTCCTACAGCACTCCCATAAAGAGGTGAGAACTTCAAGACCCCCTGAATACAAAGATTGGCATAGTGGGGTGTTAAATTCTACTTTCCATTGTCTAAATTTGGACTATATAGTTTTGAACAAGTAAATTCACCAGCAATCAAATCAACAAATGTCGATCTGTAGCAGAAGTGCAAGGGAGAGTCTTCTGGGGATTCCACAACAAAGAAACAATCCAATGCGTTAACATACCCAAATTAGTTTAATGACTTTAATCAAAAAAGAAACAAACCTTATGGTGTAGAGCAGTGATGGTGAACCTTTTTGAGCCCGAGTGCCCGAACCATAATGCACGCCAACTTTTTTCCCCTCAAAGTGCCAGCACAGCAATTAAATCAGAATACACATTAGCTTGGCAGTATAGTTCCCCCACATTAGGTGCAGTATAGTTCCCCCACATTAGGTGCAGTATAGTTCCCCCACATTAGGTGCAGTATATCTCCCCACATTAGGGTTGGCAGTATAGCTCCCCACATTAAGTGCAGTATAGTTCTCCACATTAGGTGCAGTATAGTCCCCCCACATTAGGGTTGGCAGCATAGTTCCCTCCACAAGGTTGGCAGTATAGTTCCCTCCACAAGGTTGGCAGTATACTCCCCCCCCCCCCACAAGGTTGGCAGTATAATTCCCCCCACAAGGTTGGCAGTATAATTCCCCCCACATTAGGCAGGCAGTGTCCCCCCACATTAGGCAGGCGGTGCTCCCCCACATTAGGCAGACAGAGTTTCCCCACATTAGGCAGACAGAGTTCCCCCACATTAGGCAGACAGAGTTACCCCACATTAGGCAGACAGAGTTACCCCACATTAGGCAGACAGAGTTACCCCACATTAGGCAGACAGAGTTACCCCACATTAGACAGACAGAGTTCCCCCACATTAGACAGACAGAGTTCCTCCGCATTAGACAGGCAGTGTTCCCCCACATTAGGCAGTCAGTGTTCCCCCACATTAGACAGACAGAGTTCACCCACATTAGGCAGACAGAGTTCCCCCACATTAGACAGCCAGTGTTCCCCCACATTAGGCAGGCAGTGTTCCCCCACATTAGGCAGGCAGTGTTACCCCACATTAGGCAGTGTTCCCCCACATTAGGCAGTCAGTGTTCCCCCACATTAGGCAGTCAGAGTTCCCCAACATTAGGCAGTGTTCCCCCACATTAGGCAGGAAGTGTTCCCCCACATTAGGCAGACAGTTACCCCACATTAGGCAGGCAGTGTTCCCCCACATTAGGCAGTCAGAGTTCCCCCACATTAGGCAGTCAGAGTTCCCCCACATTAGGCAGGCAGTGTTCCCCCACATTAGGCAGTCAGAGTTCCCCCACATTAGGCAGACAGAGTTCCCCCACATTAGGCAGGCAGTGTTTCCCCCACATTAGGCAGACAGAGTCCCCCCACAGACATACAGCCTCCAGCCATATACAGTGCATGGCTGGAGGCTGTATGTCTGTGTCGGAACACCGAAGATGACTTCCCGCTGGTCACTTACCATGCGCGCGTCATCCTCGGTCCTTCCCGATGCTCCGCTCTGCTCTGCTTTACGTGCACACGAGAGGGACATCAGTGACGTGACGTCCCTGCGTGCTCTACCTTCCGGCGGTCCCTGCGTTTTTAAAGCTAACGCGGGACCGCAGAGAGGTAACCGGGACATCCTTGTGTCCTGAAATGACGATTCGGGACACAGGGATGTCCGGAATGTGACGGGGGCCTGTGGCCGCGTGCCCACAGAGGAGGCTCGGCGTGCCACCTGTGGCACGCGTGCCATAGGTTCGCCATCACTGCCTTATACTAACAGATTAGTGCGGGAGATGCTGATTCCAATGCTGCTTAATAAGAATTTTTTTTTCTATGTGGTCCGTTTCTGGAGTTATGCCCGAAAATCCCAAAATGCTAATTAAGGGGATATTCCAGGAAATTTATATATCAACTGGCTCCAGAAAGTTAAACAGATTTGTAAATTACTTCAATAAATTCCCGAGACACCCTTTCAATTTTGCACCTAAAAATCCATATTATGGCTTATTTTTTGCACCACCAATTCTACTTTGCAGTGACATCAGTCATTTTACCCAAAAATCTACAGCGAAACGGGGAAAAAAATCACAGTTTTTTTTAAAGAAAAAAACGCCATTTTGTAATTTTGGGGGCTTCCGTTTCTATGTAGTACATTTTTCAATAAAAATGACACCTTCGCTTTATTCTGTAGGTCCATACGATTAAAATGATACCCTACTTATATAGATT
Organism: Hyla sarda; assembly: GCF_029499605.1. Taxonomy (NCBI): domain Eukaryota; kingdom Metazoa; phylum Chordata; class Amphibia; order Anura; family Hylidae; genus Hyla; species Hyla sarda. The sequence continues at coordinate 224,414,151 of NC_079189.1, forward strand.
TGATTTTGTCGTACTTCTGGAAAAAATCATAAATACATGCACGAAAATTTATACATTTAAAATTATCATCTTCTGACCCCTATAACTTTTTTATTTTTCTGTGTATGGGCGATATGAGGGCTCATTTTTTGCGCCAGGATCTGACGTTTTTAGCGGTACCATTTTTGTATTGATCGGGCTTTTTGATTGCTTTTTATTCATTTTTTCATGATATAAAAAGTGACTAAAAATAAGTTTTTTTTGGACTTTGGAATTTTTTTGCCCGTACTCCATTGACCATGCGGTGTAATTAATGATATATTTTTATAGTTCGGACATTTACGCACGCGGCGATAACACATGTTTATATTTATTTAAATGGTGTTTTTTTTATGGGAAAAGGGGGGTGATTTGAACTTTTATTAAGGAAAGGGTTAAATCGCATTTATTAAAGGGGTATTCCAGGCCAAAACCTTTTTTTATATATCAACTGGCTCCAGAAAGTTAAAAAGATTTGTAAATTACTTCTATTAAAAAATCTTAATCCTTCCAATAGCTATTAGCTTCTGAAGTTGAGTTGCTGTTTTCTGCCTAACTGCTTTCTGATGACGTCCCGGGAGCTGTCCAGCTCCTATGGGGATATTCTCCCATCATGCACAGCTCCCGGGACGTGACATCATCATTGAGCAGTTATACAGAAAACTTCAGAAGCTAATAACTATTGGAAGGATTAAGATTTTTTAATAGAAGCAATTTACAAATCTGTTTAACTTTCCAGAGCCAGTTGATATATAAAAAAGTTTTTGCCTGGAATACCCCTTTAACTTTTTTTTACAATTTTTTTTTTGCAGTGTTATAGCTCCCATAGGGGGCTATAACACTGCACACACTGATTGCTAGCACTGTTCACTGCAAAGCCATAGCTTTGCAGTGATCAGGGTTATCGGCGGTCGATTGCTCAAGCCTGCATCTCAGGCTTGGAGCAATCAATTGACGAAGGGACACGCCGGAGGCAGGTAAGAGGACCTCCGCTCATGTCCCAGCTGATCGGGACACCGCATTTTCACTGCGGTGGTCCCAATCAGCCCCACTGAGCAGCCGGGCAGCTTTCACTTTCGTTTTAGACGCGGCGTTCAACTTTGAATGCCGCGTCTAAAGGGTTAAATGCGTGCGACACCGCGATCGCTGCTGCGCACTATTAGCCCCGGGTCCCGGCTTCAGATACATGCCGGGACCGACCCGATATGACGCGGGGTCACGTGGGAGCCGGCCAAGGACGTAAATATACGTCCTTGGTCGTTAAGGGGTTAATATAAGTAATTTACAAATCTGTTTAACTTTCTGGAGCCAGCTGATATATAAAAAAAAAAGTTTTTTCCTGGATAACCCCTTTAAGTGCTTTTCTGCCCAACCAGCACCTAACTTTGCAACCTTCATAAATATTCAGGGAGCTGAACTCCATTCTATACAGGGAACATGTAACTGTAGATCCGCTCTACCCACTCTTGTCACATGAGTGGTCCTTTAGCCACATTATCTATCCTCAGGGGCATAGCTATAGAGGTAGCAGAGGTAGCAGTCGCACCGGGGGCCCCCGATGCATAAGGGGACCCCAAAGTACATCTGCCCCATTAGAGACCAATAATATAATTGGCATATAGGGCCCGGTTGTAGATTTTGCATCGGGGCCCATAAGCTACAAGCTATGCCTCTGCCTACCCTGCATAGCTGATCAGCCTCCTCACCCCCCCCAACCCCCACACACAAACACACACACACACGCACTGCATCTAGCAGATCCTGGGGATCAGGTCCTGGGGAGCAGAAATCTCCACACAGATAACATAAAGCAGTAACTGCCCGACCAGGACCTTCTCTGTATGTGCTATATGCTGGAATAAAAAAATGGAAAACGGTACTTCATGGAGTGCCGTTTTCCCTTTTTTACATTTTGGAGTATTGACCTTGGTCGGGTTTTGAAGACAGAGCACCCACAGACTACAAGTCCTACACTGTGCTCTATTCAGAAGTTTTTGTTTGCTACCTGTGATTATGTCAAAATCATGGGACCACTACATGTGTCAGAGAAGCTCAGCAATGTAGAATAGAAGAAAAAGTGGCTAAAGGACATTTACTGATAATGATCATGTGAAAGGAGCCAGGCGGGCAGAAGAGTGCACCAAGGGGCTTAGAATGCCCTAGTGCACAAAAACACTTCATTTGCATATTTTGATTTTCAGGCATAACTTGGGAATGGTGCCATTAAGGAAAAAAAATGTACACAGCGTTGGAATCAGCGTCACATACATCATTATCCTGTACCAGCAGGTTAGTATGGGTGATGCTGATGACAGATTCTCCTTAACAAATGTAATGGTTCTATAAAATCAAATTGATAAGCAATATCCATTGGTCTGCCAATAAACCTGTTTGAGGATGGAAAAAAATACCTGTTACTGTGATGGAGACATTGTCAAAATCATGATTATCTGGTTCATTCCAAGTTTCAAAATTCCATGTTGAGACATGTTCTAAGCCATACCGTTCTGTAAAACACAAGAAAAATAATGTCAAGAAAAATACACAATTGCTATACTCAAAATGTGTATTTAGTAAAAGCAAACAAATAGAACACAACTAAAATACCCTTAAAAGGGTATTCCACTGGAAAACATTTTCTTTTAACTGAACTGGTGCCAGAAAGTTAAACAGATTTGTAAATCACTTCTATTAAAAAAATCTTAATCGTTCAGCTGCTGTATACTACAGAGGAAGTTCTTTTATTTTTGAATTTCCTTTCTGTCTGACCACGGTGCTCTCTGCTGACACCTCTGTCCATGTCAGGAACTGTGCAGGGCAAGAGTGATTTGCTATGGAAATTTGCTCCTGGGCAGTTTCTAGTGAGCACTGTGGTCAGGCAGAAAGGAAATTCAAAAAGAAAAGATCTTCCTCTGAAACATACAGCAGCTGATAAGTACTGGAAGGGTTAAGATTTTTAAATACAAGAACAAATATAATACAATTTACAAATCTGTTTAACTTTCTGGCAACAGTTGATTTAGAAATAAAATTGTTTTCTAGCAAAGTACCCCTTTAAAGCATTATTAACTTTTGAGATGTTGTCCCATCATGTCAAAAGTTTAGATCCAAAAAATTAAAGGGGTACTCCGGTGGTTAAGATTTTTGGCTATATTGCATCTTCTTTTAATGTTCATGTTTTTTGCGATTGACATGTATTGTATGTTTGTGTAGCATGTGTCTTTTTTCTTAGCTGTTTGTGGGCCAGGAAGTTCTGTAGTTCTGTGTTGGATCTCTTAATGTTGTCCACATGTTAGGATTAGGCTGTGGACAACATGTCATGGCTTTTTTTTTCTCTTTCAGAACTGCATGAGAGAAATAAGCCACGCCCCTCCTCTCCCCCTCCAGGTGGTTGCAGATGTGCATGAGAGAAAGAAGCCAGAGCAGGGGGAGAGAGGACATACACCGTTCTGCCCACCCACAATAGGCGGGACAGGACGGGGAAACCGACAGGGACCGGCGTTGAAGATCCACTTACCCGTCGGCGACGGCAGCGGGCGACGATCAGCGGCGGCAGCGGGCGGCGATCGGCGGAAGAAGAGGATGGCGACGCAGCTCCCTGGATCCGACGGAAGCCGGTGAGTTACTTAGCAACATCTGGAGGGCTACAGTCTGAGACCACTATAGTGGTCTCTAAACTGTAACCCTCCAGATGTTGCAAAACTACAACTCCCAGCATGCCCAGAGAGCTGTTTAGGCATGCTGGGAGTTGCAGTTTTGCAACAGCTGGAGGTCTACAGTTTGAGACCACTGCACAGTGATCTCTATACTGTGTACCTCCAGGTCTTGCAAAAATACAACTCCCAGCATACCCACACAGCAGTTTGCTGTCTGGGCATGCTGGGAGTTGTAGTTTTGCAACATCTGGAGGTCGACAGTTTGGAGACCACTGTGCAGTGGTCTCTAAACTATATTTCTCCAGATGTTGCAAAACTGCAACTCCCAGCATGCCTAAACAGCAAACAGCTGTCTCTGCATGCTGGGAGTTGTAGTTGTATACCTCCAGCTGTTGCAGAACTACATCTCCCAGCATGCCTTTCGGTGATCAGTACATGCTGGGAGTTGAAGTTTTGCAACAGCTGGAGGCACACTGATTGGAAAATACTGAGTTAGGTAACAGAACCTAACTGAAGGTTTTCCAACCAGTGTGCCTCCAGCTGTTGCAAAAGTACAACTCCCAGCATGCACGGTCTGTCAGTACATGCTGGGAGTTGTAGTTTTGAAACAGCTGGAGGTTTGTCCCCCCATGTGAACGTACAGGGTACACTCACACTGGCGGGTTTACAGTAAGTTTACTACTTCAAGTATGAGCTGCGGCAAATTTTTCGCCGCAGCGCAAACTCCTAGCGGTAAATTCACTGTAAACCTCCGCCAGTGAGAACGTACCCTAAAAACACTACACTACACTAACACATAATAAAGGGTAAAACACTACATATACACCCCCTTACACTGTCCCCCCCCCCAATAAAAATTAAAAACGTATTGTACGGCACTGTTTCCAAAACGGAGACTCCAGCAGTTGCTAAACAACAACTCACCCTAAATTTTTCATTTTCACAAGGGAAAATAGGAAAAAAGCCCCCCAAAATTTGTAACCCCAATTCTTCTGAGTAAGAACATACCCCATATGTGGATGTAAAGTGCTCTATGGGTGCACTACAATGCTCAGAAGAGAAGGAGCGCCATTGGGATTTTGAAGAGAAAATTTGTCCGGAATTGAAGGCCACTTGTGTTTACAAAGCCCCCATGGTACCAGAACAATGGACCCCCCCCCCCCCCACATGTGACCCCATTTTGGAAACTACACCCCTCATGTAATGTAATAAGGGGTACAGTGAGAATTTACGCCCCACAGGTGTCTGACAGATTTTTGGAACAGTGATCCGTGAAAATGAAAAATTTTATTTTCCATTTGCACAGCCCACTGTTCCAAAGATCTGTCAAACGCCAGTGGGGTGTAAATGCTCACTGCACCACTTATTAAATTCTGTGAGGGGTGTAGTTTCCAAAATAGGGTCACATGTGGGGGGGTCCACTGTTCTGGCACCACGGGGGGCTTTGTAAATGCACATGGCCCCTGACTACCATTCCAAACGAATATTCTTTCCAAAAGCTCAATGTTGCTCCTCCTCTTCTGAGCATTGTAGTTCGCCCGTAGTGCACTGCAGGTCAACTTATGGGGTACCTCCATACTCAGAAGAGATGGGGTTACGAATTTTGGGGGGTATTTTCTGCTATTAACCCTTGCAAAAATGTGAAATTTGGGGGGAAACACACATTTTAGTGAAAAAATTATTTTTTTTTTTACATATGCAAAAGTCGTGAAACACCTGTGGGGTATTAAGGCTCACTTTATTCCTTGTTACGTTCCCCAAGGGGTCTAGTTTCCAAAATGGTATGCCATGTGGTTTTTTTTGCTGTTGTGGCACCATAGGGGCTTCCTAAATGCAACATGCCCCCCAAAAACCATTTCTGAAAAACATACTCTCCAAAATCCCCTTGTCGCTCCTTCGTTTCTAAGCCCTCTACTGCGCCCGCCGAACAATTTACATAGACATATGAGGTATGTGCTTACTCGAGAGAAATTGGGCTACAAATATAAGTATACATTTTCTCCTTTTACCCCTTATAAAAATAAAAAAATTGGGTTTACAAGAACATGCAAGTGTAAAAAATGAAGATTGTGAATTTTCTCCTTCACTTTGCTGCTATTCCTGTGAAACACCTAAAGGGTTAAAACACCTACTAAATGTCATTTTGAATACTTTGGGGGGGGTGCAGTTTTTTTAATGGGGTCATTTGTGGGGTATTTCTAATATGAAGACCCTTCAAATCCACTTCAAACCTGAACTGGTCCCTGAAAAATAGTGAGTTTGAAAATGTTGTGAAAAATTGGAAAATTGCTGCTGAACTTTGAAGCCCTCTGGTGTCTTCCAAAAGTAAAAACACGTAAATTTTATGATTCAAACATAAAGTAGATATATTGGAAATGTGAATAAAAAAAAATTTATTTTGAATATCCATTTTCCTTACAAGCAGAGAGCTTCAAAGTTAGAAAAATGCAAAATTTTCAAATTTTTCATAAAATTTGGGGATTTTTCACCAAGAAAGGATGCAAGTTACCAAAAAATGTTACCACTATGTTAAAGTAGAATGTCATGAAAAAACAATCTCGGAATCAGATTGATAACTAAAAGCATTCCAGAGTTATTAATGTTTAAAGTGACAGTGGTCAGATGTGCAAAAAACGCTCTGGTCCTAAGGTGTAAAATGGTTAATCTATGTTCCCTAAATAGCTAATAAGCACCTGTGTTATCCAATGTAATGTGTATATATTGTCATGTGCCTTTAAATACTGTTGTCATGTGTTGTAACCAAGGAAGGTACCAGCGACCATGTGACCTATAGGAGGACCCCTCCAGAGTCTCCCCCATATAGACTTTGGGAGGAGCTAGTTCAGTCTCTTGTGTAGTTTCTGCTCAGGAACAGTGAGGTCAAGTGCTGAGAGAGTGTCTGGTGTCCTGAGGAGGCCCAAGGCCTACCACGCAGCCACGCTTCCACTAATCCAGTACCCCACAGGTGAACATCAAAATCTGGTAAGCTACATATGGGGTGAAGTCAGTCTAGTCTAGTCAGTCAAGAGCAGTTTGTATACAGTCAGCGTGGGCCTGCAGCAAATTCTCCAAATCCACTACATGTCCCAGCAAGCCCTAAGGTCTCTGAAGTCACTGTCACTTTCTTGGAACTAACTGAGCTGTCAAGACTGTTACACCTGTCTACCTCATTATTTGCCCCGTGCTTAGCTCAGGATCCAGACCTTCGGGTGGTGAAGAGGTTAAACTACGCCCTGGCGTCACGAATACAAGGGGTTAATGCCATCTGCCCCTAGGGTAATAACTTCTACCCTCATTACACTCTCACCACATATTTATTGACCAGGGCATTGCATATGCCATAAAGTATCCAGTATTGTTGACATACTTTGAAAAGTCCCGGAAAATCCCTTTAAAGGGGTACTCTGGTGGACATTTTTTTTTTTTTAATCAACTGGTGCCAGAAAGTTAAACAGATTTGTAAATTACTTCTATATAAAAATCTTAATCCTTCCAGTACTTATCAGCTGCTGTATAATACAGAGGAAGTTTATTTATTTTTACGTTTCTTTTCTGTTTGTCCCCAGTGCTCTCTGCTTACACCTCTGTCCATTTTAGGGACTGTCCAGAGAAGGAGAAGTTTGCTATGGGGATTTTCTCCTGCTCTGGACAGTTCCTGATACGGGCATCAGGTGTCAGCAGAGAGCACTGTGGACAGACAGAAAAGAAATTAAAAAAGAAAAGAACTTCCTCTGTATTATACAGCAGCTGATAAGTACTGGAAGGATTAAGATTTTTTCAATTGAAGTAATTCACAAATCATATTTTTTTATGTTTTCCACCGGAGTACAATGGTTCCTTTAAAAGCAATATGCAGTATGCACCTTCATAACTCCGGAAGGGACTATTCACCCTTAAACATGATTTTGGTGGTCTAAGCTTTGTTTTCCCTGATACAGAGTTCTAATTTTCCTGAACATCTCACTTATAGCTGATTGCTGGTATAGTGCAGTTTTGTAGGAGACTTTAAAACACAACTTTCTTTTCATTTTTTCCCCATAAATACTGCAAGCTGTAATAAAAAAAGGGGCATCGTAATATATCTAACTAGAGAAAATGCCTCTTCTTCCACCTAACAGACCCCTTTTCTTCACCCTTTTGCCGCGATTATGGACTCTTAAAGGAATCTTTGAGTCAGCTCTACATCATACTCAGAGCTCAAGTACCAAAGATGCTGAGCTTCCACATTCCCCCAGCTCTACTTGCCTTTGTACAGGGTTACTCTTCCAGCTCCTCTTCAGTTAGTCAAGGTAGAGAGGGAGGAGACTCACTACAGCCTCTATGACACTTGAACTCTGATCTAGAGCTGGCAGATTCCCTTTATTTTTTGCTCATTGAAGGATCATGTTCCATGCTGCCTATAGAAGGGATGAATGGGGAATTGTTGGAGGCCGACAAAGACAAAGACACACTGCTGTTTTTGCCAATCAGGCTGTGAGTTCAAGTCCCACTAAAGGACATCAGCCGTCATGCCATCTTCCTGGAGTCTGTTTTTGACACCAGTAGCCCGCTCAGCAACTCATAATTGTCTCGGCAAAGGGGTGCAATTGGAGACTGGAAGGGACTGACATGTAGTGACTAACCACTTAACCCCTTAAGGACTCAGGGTTTTTCCGTTTTTGCACTTTCGTTTTTTCCTCCTTACCTTTTAAAAATCATAACCCTTTCAATTTTCCACCTAAAAATCCATATTATAGCTTATTTTTTGCGTCGCCAATTCTACTTTGCAGTGACATTAGTCATTTTACCCAAAAATGCACGGCGAAACGAAAAAAAAAATCATTGTGCGACAAAATCGAAAAAAAACCCGCCATTTTGTAACTTTTGGGGGCTTCCGTTTCTACGCAGTGCATATTTCGGTAAAAATTACACCTTATCAAAATTCTGTAGGTCCATACGGTTAAAATGATACCCTACTTATATAGGTTTGATTTTGTCGCACTTCTGGAAAAAATCATAACTACATGCAGGAAAATTTATACGTTTAAAAATGTAATCTTCTGACCCCTATAACTTTTTTATTTTTCCACGTACAGGGCGGTATGAGGACTCATTTTTTGCGCCGTGATCTGAAGTTTTTATTGGTATGATTTTTGTTTTGATCTGACTTTTTGATCACTTTTTATTCATTTTTTAATGTTATAAAAAGTTACCAAAATACGCTTTTTTGGACTTTGGAATTTTTTTGCGCGTACGCCATTGACCGTACGGCTTAATTAATGATATATTTTTATAGTTCGGACATTTACGCACGCGGCGATACCACATATGTTTATTTTTATTTTTTTTTACACTGTTTATTTTTCTTATGGGAAAAGGGGGGTGATTCAAACTTTTATTAGGGAAGGGGTTAAATGACCTTTATTAACACTTTTTTTTTACTTTTTTTTTGCAGTGTTATAGGTCCCATAGGGACCTATAACACTGCACACACTGATCTCTCATCCTGATCACAGGCGTGTATTAACACGCCTGTGATCAGCATTATCGGCGCTTGACTGCTCCTGCCTGGATCTCAGGCACGGAGCAGTCATTCGTCGATCGGACACCGAGGAGGCAGGTAAGGGCCCTCCCGGTGTCCGATCAGCTGTTCGGGACGCCGCGATTTCACCGCGGCGGTCCCAAACAGCCCGACTGAGCAGCCGGGATACTTTCAGTTTCACTTTAGAAGCGGCGGTCAGCTTTGACCGCCGCTTCTAAAGGGTTAATACCGCACATCGCCGCGATCGGCGATGTGTGGTATTAGCCACGGGTCCCGGCCGTTGATTAGCGCGGGAGCCGGCGCAGGACGTAAATATACGTCCTGCGTCGTTAAGGGGTTAAAGGGGTTATCCAGGAAAAAACTTTTTTTATATATATATCAACTGGCTCCAGAAAGTTAAACAGATTTGTAAATTACTTCTATTAAAAAATCTTAATCCTTCCAGTACTTAAGATCTGCTGAAGTTGAGTTGTTCTTTCCTGTCTAAGTCCTCTCTGATGACACGTGTCTCGGGATCCGCCCAGTTTAGAAGCAAATCCTCATAGCAAACCTCTTCTACTCTGTGCAGTTCCCGAGACAAGCAGAGATGTCAGCAGAAAGCACTGTTGCCAGACAGAAAAGAACAACTCAACTTCAGCAGCTGATAATTATTGAAAGGATTAAGATTTTTTTTATAGAAGTAATTTACAAATCTGTTTAACTTTCTGGAGCCAGTTGATATATGGAAAAAAGTTTTTTCCTGGATAACCCTTTAAATGCTATGGTTGCTGGCAGCATCTAGAGATTATACGATCCACTATCTCCGATTCCTGCCACAGATGGTGGCTGTAGACTGCAGATAGCAGCCTGATTCATATACCCCAACTCAACAATTGACAAACATGTATGTAATAAGTAGGAAAGGGGTTAATAAAGTAAGTTATTTAACTAAGTAAACGGATTCATTTTAATAAGACTAGTGCTAGAGAGAACCTGTAGTTAAAGGGTTATTTAGGGTTATCTGTACTCTGGGCATTATGGCTCCCATCACTGAGCAGCGATGCCCGAAGTATGGCCCGTGAGGGATGAAATCGCTGATTGGCTGTGGCAGTCACGTGACGTCTGCGGTGACAACGGGAGCCTGAATGGGGATCAGTGTGGGATTGGAGAAGTAAGTAAGTGTTAGTTTGTTATTTTTATACATTGGAGACCATGAAAAAATAAAAGCTTCATAACCAAGCAAACCTGTGTACCTGTGTGTACAGAGAAGACTGTCAATCACTGTTTGTGGGCATGGCATGACTCTCACTTTCTCTCCTAGTAGTCCTGTTGAGATTTTTCTCTATATTTAATACAGAAATCCTGCTCTGAAACATATAAACCTATGCAAACCTGACATTAGCCTGTAACATAACATACTGTTCTTCAGCATAAAGCACCTGACAGGTTTGCTTAAAGAGCTCTTTACAGGAAACAGTGTTGTATGTAACCATAGAAGGCTCTGTTCACGCTGCAATATTTGGCATATATTTGGCATGCACATTTAAAAGTTGACAATGGCTATATCAACTAAATATACATGCCCACAAAGTAAGGGTATAGTGCAAATCTCTGAAATTAACTCCAAGTGTAAAAAGTGCGAAACTTGATCTCCGCAGTCCTCACAGCATTATTATAACTGTGGCAAAGCGACTCCTTAGGCTGCAGTTTACTTTAGTCATTTTGTAAAAAAAAATGCTATTTAAACACCAAAAGTTGTCTCACTGACAGATTTTAATGTAATCAACTTCATCAGGGTTTTGTGCCTCTATTTCAATGAAACAGATTAGGATAGCCGTTGGACTTTGTGTACTATTATACTATGTAGAAATATTATACTTCATGTGTTGACTCATGTTGTGAACACAACCTTAGGCATAACTTAATTTTTTTTGTTTTGTTACAAGAACAGAAAAACATCACAGGATAGCCCCAAATTGTGTCTGACAGACCCCATTAACTATAATTTCCTACTAGTGTCTGCCATTTCACCAGTAAAATAGTGCAGTATGCTGCAGTATTTTTTACAGCTTAAAGGGGTACTCCGGTGGAAAACAACTGGTGGCAGAAAGTTAAACAGATTTGTAAATTATTTCTATTAAAAAATCTTTACCCTTCCAATACTTTTTAGCAGCTGTGTGCTACAGAGGAAATTGTTTTCTTTTTGAATTTCTTTTTTGTCTTGTCCACAGTGCTCTCTGCTGACACCTGATGCCTGTAAGATAAATCACCAGCTGACCAATACCAGTGAAAGAGGTGCCTAAAAAATACCTTTTATTTCCATTCTTAAAATTTATAAAAGCAACACATATGTGAATATTGTGCTTGTATTATGTCAGAAAATACCAAAACAAGGAGAAGAGAGCTGTTAAGATATATCAAGGGAGTGCTATATTGCTAAGACATAAGCACCTCCCCTTCTTTTATTTGAGTGTGATAGTTGCAACTCAAATAATAGGAATTACTCCCTTAGTCATCCACTACTGGTGACTAGTTCACCCAACGCGTTTCTGTCGCCTTTTTAAACGACGTCATCAGGGGAGTTTAACAGAACATCAAGAGTTACTTAAAAATAGTATATATGCCAGAGTCCAGTGACCCATCAGACAGTCAGAGAATATTTATAATTCTTCTCCACTACTGCCACACATGCTCTCAATCAAGGGGATATAATAAACCATATGGGTATGCCCCTTTAAGAGTTGAAGTCCTCAGCCAGCGGGGGTTTAACTTATAACCCTCCAGCTGGTGTCAAGTTCTGAGTCTTCATGTAGAATATGTCGGCAGCGCGCACTCTCGCAGTGGCGAAGAGACCGGCTGACTTCCAGATGTTCTGTTAAACTCCCCTGATGACATTGTTTAAAAAGGCGACAGAAACGCGTTGGGTGAACTAGTCACCAGTAGTGGATGACTAAGGGAGTAATTCCTATTATTTGAGTTGCAACTATCACACTCAAATAAAAGAAGGGGAGGTACTTATGTCTTAGCAATATAGCACTGCCTTGATATATCTTAACAGCTCTCTTCTCCTTGTTTTGGTATTTTCTGACATAATACAAGCACAATATTCACATATGTGTTGCTTTTATTAATTTTAAGAATGGAAATAAAAGGTATTTTTTAGGCACCTCTTTCACTGGTATTGGTCAGCTGGTGATTTATATTGTTTTGTTGCAAAGAGGATCTATGAGTATTTCGGTCGTGCACAGGACCATACCTGTTGTGTACAATAGGACCACCGGAGTACCCCTTTAATTATGGAATCTGTGATGAGAGCTCATAATAGATTTTCAGAGACAGATTTTTGTTGCAGACAGGTACAATCCTGTATCATAAACTTAAAGTGTACCTGTCATTATAAAAACTTTTGACATGCCCTACGGACATGTCACAAGTTTTCGTGGCCGGGGTCTGAGTGAACGGTCCCATAGACATTATGGGGGGAATTTATCATTATATATACACAGTTTTCACAATCTTTTTTGTGCAATTCCGTTTTTTTGTGTTTTATTTGTGCAATTTTTGATAGAACTTTACAAGTGGAATTCTAAATCACAGTGTACGGTAGAGCTGATTATGTGGTGAACATCGATTTATCCACTGCGTCTTTTCTCTTTACACGCACAAATTTTGCGCAAGTCCTGATTTTACTGCGCAAATATACACCATTAAGGAGGACACTTAAAATGTTCTAAGAATAAGTCCATCAAGTCCAGCAATATGTAATACATATTTAGATTAGACTCCAGTCTGTACAGACTGTAGATATGTAGAACTGTGTAAAATTCAAACTCCTGTTCTTGATGAGTGCAGGATATTGCACCTGTGTAGAGTGTAACCACGGATGACTGTACAGCTAAGAATACCACTGTATGTACAGGTAGGGAGAAAGAGGTACAGCTGCTAGGTCTATGTATATGTGTGATCATGTGTATGCAACAGAGCTGAGTGTGTGATTGTGATATGCAGCAAAACTGAGTGTGTGACTGCGTGTATGCAGCAGAGCTGAGTGTGTGACTGTGTGTATGCAGCAGAGCTGAGTGTTTGACTGTGTGTATGCAGCAGAGCTGAGGGTGTGATCGTGTGTATGCAGTAGAGTTGAGTGTGTGATTGTGTGTATGCAGCAGAGCTGAGTGTGTGATCATGTGTATGCAGCAGATCTGAGTGGGTGATCATGTGTATGCAGCAGAGCTGAGTGTGTGATTGTGTGTATGCAGCAGAGCTGTGTGTGTGGCTATGTGTATGCAGCAGATCTGAGTGTGTGATTGGGTGTATGCAGCAGAGCTGAGTGCGTGATCATGTGTATGCCGCAAAGCTGAGTGTGTGATTGCGTGTATGCAGCAGAGCTGAGTGCGTGATTATGTGTATGCAGCAGTGCTGAGTGTGTGATTCTGTACATGCATACACATAATCACTCATTCAGCTCTGCTCCATACACATGACGCACACTAATTTCTGCTACATGTACATGATTACAGACTCAGCTCTGGTACATGTACACAGTGTTTACCAACCAGGGTGCCTCCAGCTGTTGCAAAACTGTAACTCCCAGCATGCAAAGTTTTGCAACACTTGGAGGCAACCTGGTTGGTAAAACTGATATAGAGGTAAGGGGACAGATTGTTTAGCGAAATTACATATTTTTAAAAACCCAGCCATTCTGTGTACTTTATAAAGATTTATGATTTTTCTATTGTGCAGATTTTTGTTCAGCGCACACTTCTATATTTGCACAAAATTTATCAAAGGACGCGCACAACTTTTGTAAATTTTGAGCAAGAGTGAAAATTAAACCAGCAGTGTAAAGGGGTAGATCTGTGTCCACAATAGACGCCTTATGATAAATGTCCCCCTATGAGTGCATCCTGGTCATGTGACAGAGAGCCATAAGAGAACATGCGCTTCTCTCGGCTTGTTTTACTGATTGTTCAGGGTCTGAACACCATTAAAAAAAATTGATATGTCTCTATGACAAATCAAAAGCTTTTTATAATGACAGGTACACTTTAATTTCCAATATTAACACTTCTAGCTACTGTAAACAAATTGTGTATAAATAGATACAATACTGAACAACAGTGACAATAATATATTGTCACTATATACACATACCTGATCACTGCCAACATATAGTGTCAACCTGCATAAAGCAAGAGACAAAGGAACAAATTGTTTGCACAACAAAGGCTGTTTACAATAAAAGCTGCTAGTAACACTGCTTGGAAGATGGTTTGTTTTTTGACTGAAAGAATAAGCCAGTGTACCTAGTGAGCAGGTGCTACTGACATTTAGCCTAAGGCACAGGGACCAAGGTAGACACTGACTACAAATGGTCAGCTGCTGCCAGGTTTCAAAGTCTGGAAAATATTTTTACTGATAATTTAAGGCTTACAAAATATTAATGTTCTGAAACAAGATGAAAATATTAATGTTCTGAAACAAGATGACATCTTTAAAAATTGTGATGTTGTTGCCTATTTTGCACTACGACAATGTACTGACTACTTCCCAAATGATCAATGAAAACATATTTATTTCATGCGTTATATAAAAATCAGAACTCCATTCTACTACAGCTACCCCAAGCATGCTCAACTCAAATTCCAACGAAAATCTACTTTTTCCCTTTAGATGACTCAAGAAATCAATTGGCATCTGCCTCAAAGTTTTTTGCCTTCCTCTAAATCAACACAATAGGGTTATAGGCTGAACTTGATGGACTCTTGTCTTTCTTCATCCTTATGAACTATGTAACTGTTTAGTTTTTTTTCGACGTGTAACAAGATTAAAATCTACATAAAATTTTTAGAATATTTGCAAATGTTAATTCACTTTATTTGTACTTATTTTTCTCCATTTACATAGATACTGTAGCTGCCAGCAGCTCTGTCGATAGCCATGTGATCTACCGTACTAACAATGCTTTAGCTGTGTCACCTGACTTGACACATTGTACTGATCTCAATAGTTTCCTGTTTGACATAGGTGGGTTTCTATTTCTTTTTTTTGCTTTCTTAATAAATGTTTAGGCTATGCTCACATATGTGTTCACTTTGATACTCTGCCTTTCCTTCACCATAAAGTAGTTTGGATTACAATTATTCTTCAGCTGTTTCTGGATCAGAACAGGGTTAACATGTTGTTTTTTGGATCAAATCCACCTATGTATCAATTCACAAAGATGCAAAAAAAATATATAAAAATAAACTGTAACTTACCAATGTACCGTTTTGCTGTTAAAAAGACTAGTTGTTTCCATTCAAACACTTGTGTTTTATCTTCAAAACTGGTAAAATATCCTGATGGACTTCCCATTAATTCAAAACCTAAAAAAGATAAAAAGCTTTGATTTACTGACTATTTGTGGGGACTTGCCCATATGCCCCTAGAGGTCCCTCAAATGAGATTGTGTAGTTCTCTATCTACAGAGACAAATCTGTGGTCAAACAATTTATCATAATTTGGGCATATCCTAGCAAAATATCAATATTTACTTTCATAGGAAAAACAATTTTACCCCTTAACGACCAAGGACGAGTATACACGTCATAGTGCTGTCAATAGGGTATGGCACGGGCTCCCGACTCGAGACGGAGCCATACCGGCCGACCCTCAGCTGATTCTTGCAGCTGAGGGCCGGCGTTAATAGCCGAAATGTGGCGTCTAAAGGAACCTGTAAATGCTCCCTGGTGGTCCAGTGGGGTGGATCCCCCCCCCGGTGGTCCAGTGGGGTGGATCGCCCCCCCCCCCCCCGCAGTGCGATCGCAGTGGGCGCTGGCGATTCGCTGCTGAGGTAGCCGGAGGGCTTACCTCTCCTGTAGCGTTGGCTGCGGCGCTGAGAATGATAAAGCTTGGGAGAACCAGGCTTTATCAATCGAGCGCAGAGCACTAAGATCATAAGATCAATGTGGTTCTATGGAACTACATTGATCTGTATGAGGAATCTAATGATTCTTCCTAAAAGTCCTCTAAGGGGACTAAAAGTTTAAAAAGTAAAAAAAAAAGCACACATTAATCCCTTCATTATTAAAAGTTTAAATCACCCCCCTTTTCCCAAATTCCATATAAAAACATAATAAAAATAAAACACAGGTGGTATCACCGCGTACGTAAATGTCCAAACTATAAAAATATAATGTTAATTAAACTGCACGATCAATGGCGTTTACGTAAAAAAACAACAAAGTCCAAAATTGCGTATTTTTGGTCACTTTGTATATACATAAAAATGTTTAAAAACCGATCAAAAACTCCCATCAAAACAATGAAAACTTCAGATTATGGTGCAAAAAATGAGCCCTCATACCTACCAGTAAATGGAAAAATAAAAAAGTTATAGGGGGTCAGACGAGGAAATTTTAAACCTACTAATTTTCGTGCATAAAGTTATAATTTTGTAACAGAAGTGAAATAAAACAAAATTACAAAATGGCGTTTTTTGTTTTCAATTTTCCCCCACAAATATTTTTTTTCTGGTTTCTCCGTAGATTTTGTGGTAAAATTATTGATGTCATTACAAAGTAAAATTGGTGGCACAAAAAACAAGCCCTCATATGAGTTTGTAGGTGGAAAATTGAAAGCGTTGGAAGGTGAGGAGGAAAAAACTAAAGTGCAAAAATGAAAAAAACTGTGTCCCCTGGACATCTTATCCCCTATCCAAAGGTTAGGAGATAAGATGTCTAATTGCAGGTGTCCCGCTGCTGGGGACCCCCGGGATCTCGGCTGCAGCATCCCGCTGTCATTATTGCACAGAGCAAACTCGCTCTGTGCTTTATAACGGTTAATGTCAGTAATGACAGCGGGGTACTGCAGCCGAGATCCCGGGGGTCCCCAGCAGCAGGACTCTCGCGATCAGACATCTTATCCCTTATCCTTTGGATAGGGGATAAGATGTCTAGGGGGCGGAGTACCTCTTTAAGGGGGTTAAAGGGATTCTGTCACTAGGTTTATCCTGCCCTATCTAAGGGCAACATAAACTAGTGACAGAGACACGGATCAGGACAATTTATTACTGTGGTCTGTGCAGCCGTTTGGAAGATATAGTTGTTCATTTTATGTACAGTGGGGATCAAAAGTTTGGGCACCCCAGGTAAAAATATGTATTAATGTGCATAAAGAAGCCAAGGAAAGATGGAAAAATCTCCAAAAGGCATCAAATTACAGATTAGACATTCTTATAATATGTCAACAAAAGTTAGATTTTATTTCCATCATTTACACTTTCAAAATAACAGAAAACATAAAAATGGCGCCTGCAGAGTTAATATCTTGTACTGCCCCCTTTGGCAAGTATCACAGCTTGTAAATGCTTTTTGTAGCCAGCCAAAAGTCTTTCAATTCTTGTTTGAGGCATTTTTGCCCATTCTTCCTTACAAGTCTTCCAGTTCTTTGAGATTTCTGGGCTGTCTGTCACACACACTGCTCTTTTAAGGCCTATCCATAGATTTTCAATTATGTTGAGGTCAGGAGATTGTGAAGGCCATGGCAAAACCTTCAGTTTATGCCTCATGATGTAATCCCCCGTCGATTTCGAGGTGTGTTTAGGATCAATATCCATGTGTAGAAGCCATCCTCTCTTTAACTTCAGCTTTTTCACAGATGGCATCAAGTTAGCATCCAAAATTTGTGGACATTTTATTGAATCAATTTTTCCTTCTACTCGTGAGATGTTCCCTGTGCCACTGGCTGCAATACAACTCCAAAGCATGATTGATCCACCCCCATGCTTAACAGTTGGACAGAGGTTCTTTTCATTAAATTCTGTTCCCCTTCTTCTCCAAACATACCTTTGCTCATTCCAGCCAAAAAGTTCAATTTTAACCTCTTCGGTCCACAGAACTTGTTTCCAAAATGCATCAGGCTTGTCTATATGTTCATTTTTCAAAGTTCAAACGCTGATTTTTGTGGTGAAGACGTAGAAGAGGTTTTCTTCTAATGACTCTTCCATAAGGACCATATTTGTACAAGTATCTCTTTATAGTGGAATAGTGTACCACAACTCCAGTGTCTGCCAGATCTTTCTGGAGGGATTGTGCAGTCAAACGTGGGTTTCGAATTATTTTTCTCACAATCCTGCAAGCTGTACTGTCTGATATTTTTCTTGGTCTTCCAGATCTTGCTTTAACTTACACTGTTCCTGATGACTGCCATTTCTTAATTACATTCCGAACAGAGCATATTGATATCTGAAAACGTTTTGCTATCTTCTCTTAGCCTTCTCCAGCTTTGTGAGCATCAACTATTTTCAGTTTCAGATTTCTAGACAACTGCTTAGAAGAACCCATGGTGCTGATTGTTGGGGCAAGGTCAGATGAGTCTGGGCATTTAAAACCTTTGAGATTGACATCACCTGGTCTTCCCAGATGATGATTGAGAACAATCCATGACACTGGAAGGTCTCAGCTTTGCAAAGGGGGCAGTGCATGCTATAAATTCTGCAGGGTGCCCAAACTTTTGCAGATGCCATTTTTTTGTTTTCTGTTATTTTGAAAGTGTAAATGATGGAAATGAAATCTAACTTTTGTTGACATTTTATAAGAATGTCTAATCTGTAATTTGATGCCTTTTGGAGATTTTTCCATCTTTCCTTGGCTTCTTTATGCACATTAATACAAATTTTTACCTGGGGTGCCCAAACTTTTGATCCCCACTGTACCAGCATCTCTCAACAGCTGTCTGACTGTACATAGAATAATAATCAGTGGGTGGTGGAGGGAAAGGGTCCTTAGAAATATGGAAGACCTGGTATGTCCTTCATCTAAGGATATACTGGCGAATGTCTCAATTTTAACATCAGTGTTGAGGGATAGCCAATGTCATTGTATACATCTACCACAGTAGTGCACCTAAATTCCTGTATTGTATTCTAATGGTTACACATCCACACCGTTTATCTGGTGGAGGATGCCATTGTGGCACTTGTAGTCTGTTGCATTGTATGCATTTTTATGCTGGGGATTGCCCTTAGCAACGGACTACAAGGGCAGGATCTGCTCCCCCAGTATATATGCACAACTGCATTTGGGGTTGAGCACCTCCTGCCATTTGAGATCACGTCTTTGTTGTTGTTTAAATCTTAAACTTGGAGGTGTATAAACTCCCCATTTAATGCGCCTTGATCACTATTAAGGCAGCATTAAGGTTCACCTGTGAGGCCGGCACACATACCAGCCAACTTAGGTGGGGCTTGTAGCCTGTCTCTCCCTCCTCCTATTGTATGTGTGCTCAGTCACACTGTAGGCAACTAGGAGCAGGCTTCGAGTCGGCCTAATGCTGCTGTAATTGCCCACTGGCCCCTGGTTTTTGCTTATCACGCACAGGTAGGTTAGTGTTAGGTCCCGTGCCACTTGAGAAACCTTGGCGTTGGTGTGCGGGCTCTGGTGTGTCCTTAATCTAAGGATATACTGGCGAATGTCTCAATTTTAACATCAGTGTTGAGGGATAGCCAATGTCACTGTATACATCTACCACAGTAGTGCACCTAAATTCCTGTAAAATATGGAAGACCACCAATTGCGTACACATAATGGAAAGGACTATAGGGGAGATTTATCATTGCTGTCTTTGTAAAGTGAGTTCTGTAGTTTTTTTTTTTTTTTTGCTTTGGTTTTGCTGGTTTGTGGACACATTTATCAAAGGGGGGGGGGGGGTGTTAATAAATTTAGCGCACTTAAGCATAAAATAGTCAATCAACTTAGAACACCATTTCTGGCCTAACTTTGACTTGCAACATTTTGAGGGTTTTGCAACTTTTTTTTAAGCCTATGTGCGACAATGACACATCATAAATTTGCAACCACTACAAATTGAAAACTGAAAGTTGATCACATAAGGCTGTTTGCTACCAACAAAAGTGTTTAGGCGCATGTGCGACCTTTTGTGCGCCCGGAGTAAGAAAAAAAAAAATCTCTAAATGCAATGATGAATCACCCCCTATTTGCAGCACTTGGTGTCCTTGATATCATTAAAGGGGTACTCCGGTGGAAAACCTTTTTTTTTTTTTTTTTCAATCAACTGGTGCCAGAAAGTTAAAGAGATTTGTAAATCACTTCTATTAAAAAAAATCTTATCCTTCCAGTACTTATTGGCTGCTGAATACTACAGAGGAAATTATTTTCTTTTTTGGAGCACAGTGCTCTCTGCTGACATCTCTGTCCATTTTAGGAACTGTCCAGAGCAGCATATGTTTACTATTGGGATTTTCTCCTACTCTGGACAGTTCTCTCCTACTCTGTTGAAGTTGAGTTGTTATTTTCTTTCTGACAACAGTGCTCTCTGCTGACACCTCTGCTTGTCTCAGGAACTGCACAGAGTAGGAGCAAATCCCTATAGCAAACCTCTAATGCTTCGGACAGTTCCTGAGACAAGCAGAGTTGTCAGCAGAGAGCACTGTTGACAGAAAGAAAAGAACAACTCAAATTCAGCAGCTGATAATTACTGGAAGGATTAAGATTTTTTAATAGAAGTAAATTACAAATCTGTTTAATTTTCTGGAGCCAGTTGATATAAAAAAATAATAATATTTTTTTCCTGGGATACCCCTTTAAATGCTCTATAGTAGCCAAGTAGAAACTGTAACCTGCACCATTTGAGCCACTGGTGATATTCAAGATTTTTTCAATGGCTTGATGTGTCACCCATGTTTTTTCCAAAGTTCACAATTGAGAGGAAATGTAAAATTGTCATTTAATGCCCCCTAATTCAACAATACAGAGGTGGTAATTCATGGCATGCCTGTATGGTGACAGCTTGTTTTCTTATTAACAGTTTACAACAATGACTAATACCATCAAAGGTTATATGTTTTCTTTTTCTCACCTGGCACCAATTCATTTTCCATCAGAATATCCATAAATTTATCCAGATTAGTGAAGTTGTAATAAACTGTTCCATTAATAACTCTGAGGAAAGAAATCATCTCTATTAGTCTCTATTAATGATTAGGGATTATTTACTAGAAAGTAGCGACATTCATAAAACGAAAAAAAAAAAAAAACCCTCAGAGAAACATTGGAGTGAACGGAGAACTATAAAAGAAGAATAATAGAAAGGTATAACAAATTAAATAAATAGGCTGTATGATACTTAAAGGGGTACTCCAGTGAAAAACATTTTTTTTTTTAAATAAACAGGTGCCAGAAAGTTGAACAGATTTGTAAATGACTTCTATTTAAAAATCTTAATCCTTCCATGACTTATCAGTTGCTGTATGCTCCACAGGAAGTTCTTTTCTTTTTGAATTTCTTTTGTGTTTGACCACAGTGCTCTATGCTGACACCTCTGTCCATGTCAAACTGTCCGGAGTAGGAAAGGTTTGCTATGGGGATTTGCTCCTACTCTGGACAGCTCCTGACATGGACAGAAGTATCAGCAGAGAGCACTGTGGTCAGACAGAAAAGAAATTCAAAAATAACTTCCTCTGTAGTATACAGCAGCTTATAAGTATTGGAAGGATTAAGGCCTTTAAAAAGAAGTACATTTACAAATCTGCTTTACTTTCTGACATTAGTCGATTTAAAAAATTTTTTCCACTGAAGTACCCCTTTAATAGTATCTCTAAAGATATATTATGAGAATATGAGTATTTTAGGAAGCTGCTGTGAAGGCAATACCATAATGTATAGTAAGCTGTGCCCAAAGACAAGCTGGATGAGGATGACAGATTAAGAATCAAATAGGGAAATGATTGTTTATCAGCATAGAGATGTTGTGTCAGGCAAAAAAAACATCACAATTCATTGTTTTTACATGTATAGATGTGCATCATAAAGTAAAGGAAATTGTATAATTAAGACCTTTAAAGTGTACCTGTCACTTGAAAAAACATTTTACATTAAAACATTTTTTTTTTTTTTAATGTAGGGTTTTTCGGACACACCCCTTTGCCATGATGACCATGTCCCTGCAGCTGTGCGTCTGTTCTGTGAGACAAAATACAGGAAGTTTGGGTGGACAAGGAGGGCTCTGTGCAGTGTGGTTCTGTGACATGCTCCTGGCTCACACAGGAGGATGATTGACAAGCCAGGAGCCTGCACAGAGCCCTGCTTGTCCCGCCTTCACTTCCTGTATTTGTCTCTGCACAGGCAATAGCTGCCGGGAGAAAACAGCATTTTTTCACTCAAAAATATACATATTTTTTAACCAATGTATATTACAAATAAACATATAAGAGTATTATCTACATTATATAAAAAGTTTTTGCTAACGACAGGTACACTTTATTACCTTAGAGGTAGACAGGCCAATTGTTATAAGGCCATGGGAGAATGGTGGCCTAAAACTGGTTGGACCCATATGCTTTGCTTCAAAATGACAAGGACTAGTGCAGAAATTTTGTGTCTAGAAGAATGGTTTTTATAAGCTAGAAAGTATGACCCCCTAACAGCCAAGGAAAAGGTGGCAAAGTGAAAAGAAAGATTGGGCTTTTCTGACCTGGGTGGCAAAACCAACAACCAAGAACTGGGTGGCAAAACCAAGATCCCATGGCCTTATAGCAATTGGCCTGTCTACCTCTAAGGTATTTAACCCCTTAAGGACCAGTCCCATTCTGGCCTTAAGGTCCAGAGCATTTTTTTGCCCATCTGACTACAGTCACTTTAACCCCTTAATGACCAAGCCCATTTTCACCTCAAGGACCAGGTCAATTTTATTTTTGCGTTTTCTTTTTTTTCTCCTCGCCTTCTAAAATCCATAACTCCATTATATTTCCATGTACAGACCCATATAAGGGCTTGTTTTTTGCATGACCAATTGTACTTTGTAATGAAACCTCTCATTTTACTATAAAATGTACGGCGAACCCGAATTTTTTTTTTTTAGAGAGGAAATTTAAATGAAAACCAAAATTTTGCACATTTTGGAGGGTTTTGTTTTCACACTGTACACTTTACAGAAAAAATGACATGTGTTCTTTATTCTGTGGGTCAATACGATTAAAATGATACCCATGGCTAGATACTTTTATATTTTTGTACCGCTTAAAAAAAATCTAAAACTTTTTGTACAAAATCTGTAATCTAAAATCGCCCTGTTTTCACCACCTATAACTTTCATTTTTCCATATATAGGGCGGTATGAGGGCTAATGTTTTGTGCCATCATCTGTACTTTTTTTAAATACCACATTTGCATATCGAAAACTTTTAGATCATTTTTTATAAAATTTTTTTTAATAAAAACTGACAAAAAAGCTGCATTTTTGGACTTTTTAAATTTTTTACGTTTACGCCATTCACCGTACGGGATCATTAACATCATATTTTGATAGTTCGGGCATTTACGCACGCGGCGATACCAAATATGTTTTTTTTTTTTTTTTTATTACGCTTTTTGGGGGTAAAATGGGAAAAACTGACAATTTTCATTTTTATTGGGGGAAGGGATTTTTCACTTTTTTTTAAACTTTTTTTTTTTTTTTTACACTTTTTATGTCCCCATAGGGGACTATCTATAGCAATCCTTTGATTGCTAATACTGTGCAGTGCTATGCATAGGACACAGCACTGCTCAGTATTATCGGTGATCTTCTGCTCTGGTCTGCTCGATCGCAGACCAGAGCAGAAGACCCAGGGAGACGGCCGAAGCCAGGTGAGGGGACCTCCGGCCGCCATGCTGGATGATCGTATCCCCGCGGCAGCGCTGCGGGCGATCCCATCATCCAAACAAAGTGCCTCAATGCCGTGATCTGTATTGATCACGGGATCGGAGGGGTTAATGGCGGACATCTATGACGCGAGCACCCTTCCGATGCTCGTGGTCATACACAGGACGTAAATGTACGTCCTGGTGCGGGAAGTCCCGCAAAACCAGGAAGTACATTTACGTCCGAGGTAGTTAAGGGGTTAAGCATTAATAACTCTGGGATGCTTTTACCTTTCATTCTGATTCCGAGATTTTTTTTTTTGACATTTTCTACGTTTATGTAGAAAATGTCATCGATACTTGCATCATTTATTGGTGAACAAATTGAAAATTTTGCATTACTTTTAACTTTAAAGCTCTCTGCTTATAAGGAAAATGGACATTTCAAATAAATTATATATTGATTCACACATACAACATGTCTACTTTATGTTTGCATCATAAAGTTAACATGTTTTTACTTTTGGAAGACATCAGAGGGCTTCAAAGTTCAGCAGCAATTGTCCAATTTTTCATAAAATTTTCAAAATTTGGATTTTTCAGGGACCAGTTCAGTTTTGAAGTGGATTTGAAAGGCCTTCATATTAGAAATACCTCACAAATTACCCCATTATGAAAACTGCACCCTCAAAGTATTCAAAATGACATTCAGTAAGTGTGTTAACCCTTTAGATGTTTCCCAGCAATAGCAGCAAAGTGAAGGAGAAAATACAAAATCTTCATTTTTTACACTCGCATGTTCTTGTAGACCCAGTTTTGGAATTTTTACAAGGGGTAAAAGGAGAGAAATCTTCCTAAAATTTGTAACCCAATTTCTTTCGAGTAAGGAAATACCTCATATTTGTATGTAATGTATTCGGCAGGCACAGTTGAGGGCTCAGAAGGGTAGGAGCGACAATGGGATTTTAGAGAGTGAGTTTCTCTGAAATGGTTTTTGGGGGCATGTCACATTTAGGAAGCCACTATGGTGCCAGAAAAGCAAAAAAACAGCATACTATTTTGGAAACTATACCCCTCAAGGAACGTAACAAGGAGTACAGAGAGCCTTAACACCCCACCGGTGTTTGGCGACTTTTCGTTAAAGTTGGATGTGTAAATAAAAAATAAAATTTTCACAAAAATGCTGGTTTTACCCCAAATTTTACATTTTTACAAGGGGTAATAGGAGAAAATGCCCCCCAAAATTTGTAACCCCATCTCTTCTGAGTATGGAAATACGCCATGTGTGGACGTCAAGTGCACTGGGGGCGCACTACAATGCTCAGAAAAGAAGGAGTCCCATTTGGCTTTTGGAAAGCAAATTTTGCTGAAATGGCTTTTGGGGGGGATGTCCCATTTAGCAAGCCCCTATGGTTCCAGGACAGAAATAAAACCCACATGGCATGCTATTTAGGAAACTACACCCCTCAAGGAACGCAACAAGGGGTACAGTAAGCCTCAACACCTCACAGGTGTTTGAAGACTTTTTGTTAAAGTTGGATGTGTAAATGAAAAAAAACGTTTTTTTCACTAAATTGCAGTTTTTCCCCCAAAATTTTACATTTTTACAAGGTGTAATAGGAGAAAATGACCCCCAAAATGTGTTACCCCATTTCTTCTGAGTATGGAAATAACCCATATGTGGATGTATAGGGCTCTGCTGACGCACTACAATGCTCAGAAGAGGAGGAGCGCCATTGAGCTTTTGGAAAGAGAATTTGTTTGGAATGGAAGTCACGGGAACTACACCCCTCACAGAATTTAATAAGGGGTGCAGTGAGCATTTACATCCCACTGGCGTTTGACAGATCTTTGTAACAGTTGGCTGTGCAAATTAAAAATTTAATTTTTCATTTTCACGGACCACTGTTCCAAAAATCTGTCAGACACCTGTGAGGCGTAAATGCTCACTACCCCTTGTCACGTTCCTTGAGGGGTGTAGTTTCCAAAATGGGGTCACATGTGGATATTTATTTTTTTGCGTTTATGTCAGAACCGCTGTAAAATCAGCCACCCCTGTGCAAATCACCAATTTAGGCCTCAAATGTACATGGTACGCTCTCACTCCTTAGGCTTGTTGTACGTCCGCAGAGCATTTTACACATACGGGGTATTTCCGTAATCAGGAGAAATTGCGTTTTGGGGGTCTTTTTTTCTTTTTACCGCCTGTGAAAACAAAAAGTATGGGGCAACACCAGCATGTTAGTGTAAATTTTTTTTTTACACTAATAGGCTGGTGTAGCCCCCAACTTTTCCTTTTCATAAGGGGTAAAAGGAGAAAAAGCCCCCCAAAATTTGTAGTGCAATTTTTCCCGAGTACTGAAATATCTCATATGTGGCCCTAAACTGTTTCCTTGAAATACGACAGGGCTTCAAAGTGAGAGAGCGCCATGCGCATTTGAGGACTAAATTAGGGATTGCATAGGGGTGGATATAGGGGTATTCTACGCCAGTGATTCCCAAACAGGGTGCCTCCAGCTGTTGCTAAACTCCCAGCATGTCTGGACAGTCAGTGGCTATGCGGAAATGCTGGGAGTTGTTTTGCAAAGGCTGGAGGCTCTGTTTTGGAAACAGTGCTGTACAATACATTTTTCTTTTTTTTTTGTGGGGGAGGGGCAGTGTAAGGGGGAGTATATGTAGTGATTTACCCTTTATTTTGTGTTAGTGTAGTGTTTTTAGGGTACATTCACACTGGTGGGCGTTTACAGCAAGTTTCCCGCTAGGACTTTGCGCTGCGGCGAAACATTTGCCGCAGCTCAAACTTGAATCAGGAAACCCACTGTAAACCCGCCCATGTGAATTTACCCCGTACATTCACATGGGGGTGTAAACCTCCAGCTGTTTCAAAATTACAACTGCCAGCATGTACTGACAGACTGTGCATGCTGGGAGTCGTACTTTTGCAACAGCTGGAGGCACACTAGTTGGAAAACCTTCAGATAGGTTCTATTACCTAACTCAGTATTTTCCAACCAGTGTGCCTCCAGCTGTTGCAAAACTACAACTCCCAGCATGTACGGATCGCCAAAGGGCATGCTGGGAGATGTAGCTATGCAACAGTTGGAATTACGCAACTACAACTCCCAGCATGCCGAGACAGCTGTTAGCTGTCTGGGCATGCTGGGATTTGCAGTTTTGCAACATCTGAAGGGCCATAGTTTAGAGACCACTGCACAGTGATCTCCAAACTGTGGCCCTCCAGATGTTGCAAAACTACAAATACCAGCATGCCCAGACAGCAAACTGCTGTGTGGGCATGCTAGGAGTTGTAGTTTTTCCAAGATCTAGAGGGCCACAGTTTAGAGATCATTGTGCAGTGATCTCCAAACTGTGACCCTCCAGCTGTAGCAAAACTACAAATCCTAGCATGCCCAAACAGCTGTCTACGCGTACGTCCTTGGTCCTTAAGTACCAGTGAGCTAGGACGTACGCGTATGTCCGTGGTTCTTAACTGGTTAAGTGTAGATGAAGAGACAGTTTTAACTTTGATATACTATATATATGTTATATGGGGTACCCTTTAGATATGTACCGCAATGACCATTTGTACTATAAATGATTTTTTTGAATATTTAGTCAAACAGTACAGTTATTTGAAGATCCATACATTCATCCAGTCTGGTGAACGCACTGTTCAATTAATAACTTACAGGAATCTGTTACTAGTAGACAGGGAAATCCATAAAGTTTAACAAGCAATGGGTAGAAAGGTGATTGTGGCAAAATGCATGGAAACAGGAAAGAGGTTTGGGGGGTGGGGGGCAGGAAGATAGTATCTCAAGAGAAAGATAGTACATAACAGAGAACAAAGAAAAGGTTATCAGAAGAAGAATGGTAAAACAAAGAAGATGAAGAGACTGTATAGTACCTAAATTGCTACTGGCTGTAAGAAAATTTGGGGTATATTGGGAAATTCCTGTAAATGTTCCGTAAAGACAATTTCCAGGAAAATACAGAAGAGAGCATAGTTGCTTAGGCAAACTACAGAGCAATAAAATAAATAAAAAGAGTACGTTGTATTTGCAATTCTTTATACATTGTTATTTATATATGTATACATGAACATCATAATGTGTAGGGCTAATGAAAATATCCACATATCAGTTATAGTTGACTATTAAAAATGGTATGACTATACACAAGACATACCATAGAAGAAGACAGGCTGATTGTTATAAGGCCTTCGGAGAGCGAAGACTCAGGACTTGTTGGTCAAATACCCATATGTTTTGTAACAAAAAGACAAGGACCTATTAAAAACTTCTCATTTTTTAAGAGTAATGTTTAATAAAGTTTTAAGATAAAAACATTTAAAAGAAAAAACAGGCAATGTAAAGTTGTAAGGTAATGCATTCAACACAAAATTGCAGAATGAATGAAGTTATTGCACAATACAGAGCATACAGTGAAAAGTTGGAGTTACATATACATCATAATGTAGGAAAGGAAGCAAGTATGGTGCAAGCTCAGAGCTGGGCCTGTCTCTACACAATGGGTACTGGTTGTGTTATACAGCTGAAACTCACTGGCATATCAAAATGTGGCCTCTATTTAGCCTCTACTGTCCAGCAACACAAAAATTGTTGTATATGGGCTTGGGCTGGCCTAATGAAAAAATGTTACTCACATCACCCCGGAGTTGTGATATTCTCCCAGTCGCATGTCAGTGAGTGTGCAACACAGCCTCGCAGTGCTGACATGTGGGGCAAGCTGTCAGGATGCCGCTCAGGTACAGGTTCGTATGGGAGACCCATGATGAGGTCTACAGTCTTTTTCAAGATATTTGCTATAAATAGCGCATAGTTATTATACGTAGCGCATAATGCACGATCCAGAAGAGAAGTTGGGCATGTTGATAGAAGTGCATAATGCGGGGTAAAGGTGCATAATGTGGGATGGGTGATAAGGAAGGTATAGATATCGGGGAGTGCAGATTCCAAGGTTAGTGTATGGTCTTTTTTAGCTTATTTACAACTGCTCTGAACTGTTGGGTTTTCTAGAGTTGAAATCCACCACATTTTACGTGGGAACATTAGTAATATGTTGGGATCTTTCAAAACTGTCAGTGGCACGCCCCTTTTCAGTGGCCACATCCCCTTTTACAGGGACCACGCCTATTTTTCAGATTTTTTGGGGGGCGGATAGATTGATGGTCTGGTTTATAGGGTTATTTAGTCATAGAATATGTTGCACATGACTTTCACCAAATTTCAGCCGCAAAACATGAAAAAAAAGCTAAGGTCCCCAAAAGATAGAAAATAGCATTTTTTTTAAATTTTGCCTCACAAGTAATGTTTTTGTTTCACTGTAGATTTGGTGGTAAAATGAGTGATGTCATTAACAAAAAACACTCGATGGTGCAAAAAAAAACAGCCATTGTATAGGTCTGTAAGTGAAAAATTTTAAGCGCTATGGCTATTAGAAGGCAAGGAGGAAAAAACAAAAGTGCAATAAAGAAAAATACCTGCATCCTTACAGGGTTAAACATGCACCCTTCAACGGTACCCTAGGTGGCTATCACCGGGAGGTTTTTTTTTTTCTACACTGAACCATGGGGTATAAATGGTCACTAAGTTTGTGGCAGCACATATATTGTTTTCCTCACATATCCTTTTTTACACAAATTAGCGTTGTGTCCAACCACCACCGCCGCTGTCCTGAGTCCCACCCCGCCACTTTGCACAATGGAGATGGAGAAGCTGCTGAGTGAGTTCAGCCCCAGCCGCCCCTCCGCAGCCCTGCACTCTGCTGCCCTGCGGCCAGAGCATGCTGTACCCGGACACTGGAGGAGTGCTGTCCTCGGTCACCAGCCTGGCCTTCACCATGAACAGACTCAACGGCCTGAGGATATAATTATATAATTGCCTGTTCCCGGGGTCTGCACTACTTCTGGCTCCTGCGGCGTTCTGCGCTGTTGCTGTGCGCTGCGCAATGACGAGTGACGTCCTCAACGCGACCTCACCGTCAGTGGCACAGCGCACAGTGACAGTTCAGGATGCCGCCGGAGCCAGAAGTAGCGCGGACCCCGGGTACAGGTGATTATAAAACCGGGGATGGGGGAGGCAGTGGGGCAGCGGTGGTGGTCTCTGGCCAGAGGGGAGGCAATCGGGCAGCGGCAGTCGTTGGACTAAGGACAGGCAGGGGGAGAGAAGCGGGTGGCGGCAGCGGTCTCTGGCCCCGCAAAAGCCACTGCAGTTCATTGATTTAAAGCGCCCCCATTTGGGCAAGGTAATTGCCAATACCATCCAGTGTACGGACCATATCCTAGTGTGCAGGGACAGTGGTTGGGCCGAGATTCAGGTCTGACCTGATTCCTACCCCGGATGTGTATCCATTCATGCCACACTGTCATGCATATATCACAATACTGACAGTACTATTTGCTTCTTTCATACTCTTAACTGAAGAAACACGACTTTGAAATACAAAAAAAGTTTATGTAAAAAGGTTTCCTTATTCATTTCTTTAAAGAAACCTTTTTTTTTAACATAACTTGTTATCCTACTAGGGTACTTGAAGCAGCAATCCATGGATCACCTGTATAATGATTTGGAATACTTAGGTTGGGTTCATACTATCAATGGGATTTAGCTGCACAGTTCACACTATGGAATTTCAGTGGTGGAATTCCGACACGGAAATTTCACAGCCGAAAATCTCAGTTATTTTTTCGGCAGAACCAGCACAGAATACATTGTTGCCTATGGGGATGGCAATGTCCATTCAGTCCTAGCGCTGACTGACCTGGCTGGAGATTCTCATTCTGAACCTAGCCTTAATATTCCAAAGAATTATTTAAAAAAATAAAAAATACACTACTTGCCCAAGGGACTAAAACGGGAGCACAATCCACTTGTCTCGTTTTTTCCTCTTCACCCAATAATTTTTCCATCTACAGACCCATATGAGGGCTTGTTTTTTGCGGGACTGATAGTGCTTTGTAATGACACCTTTTACTTTTCCATAACATAAGCTCCGGGGGAAATTTTTTTTTGGGTGAAGTGAAATTGAAATAAAAAAAATATAATTTTGCAAATATGGTGTTTTTCTTTTTTTTTACACCATTTACCTTGTGGTCAAGCTAACATGGTATTTTGCCACTTTAGGTTTATCTGATTACAGCAATACCAAATGATTTGTGGTCAAGGTGGGGTGGTATGCTTTGTCCCTTGTATATGGGTACTATTGGTTCTTTCTACTATAGTAGTGTTATTTTGTATGGCTACTATTTAGGCTAGAATTACATATGTCCGGTGTCAGGTATCTTTTCCCACTGGCACTGTAAAAATTTTGCCAGAGGGAAACTGATGTTAGAACTGATCCTATTAATTCGAATGGAACAATTTATAATCATCCTGTGTCTCAGTTTGGACGTCGAATGATTGGAATCACCAGACCAGCACTAGACAGGGGAACGCATCTTGCTGCATTCTCCGGCCCGGTGTTCAGAAATGATTGACGCTGGATGCTACACAAATTAGCACAAATCAAGTGTGCTAATACACTGTGGATTTCCTACATGCAAAGCTGCTGCAGCAAATGTTTAGTGTATCTGACTATGTGATGGCTTCGCTTCATTGTTATTTAAAAAAAATAAACACTTTACAGATCAAAAATGGACAGAAAATTTTCCTTTTTTTAAATTAAGTAAAAAGTCCTTTTTTCAGCTGTTTCCGATTCGCAAAACATCTGTGTTTAGGAAAATGTTTTCTAATATTGTGGGTCAGTTTTTATCCCCACAATGACTGGTTTGCCCACTGCATTTGCCATAAGCAAAAAATGTAAACAGCTTGTAAAAAGACCAAATAGCAGAAAAAGGCAGGATTTAATGAAAAACAGACATATTTTTAACCCCTTAAGGACCAAGGGCGTACAGGTACGCCTTTGCTCCCTGGTACTTAACCCCTTAAGGACTGAGCCCTTTTTCACCTTAAGGACTCGGCCATTTTTTGCAAATCTGACCACTGTCACTTTAAACATTAATAACTCTGGAATGCTTTTAGTTATCATTCTGATTCAGAGATTGTTTTTTCGTGACATATTCTACTTTAACTTAGTGGTAAAAATTTTTGGTAACTTGCATCCTTTCTTGGTGAAAAATCCCAAAATTTGATGAAAAATGTTTCAATTTTTCACAAAATTTTGAAACTCGCTTTTTTTCAGGGACCAGTTCAGGTTTGAAGTGGATTTGAAGGGTCTTCATATTAAAAATACCCCACAAATGACCCCATTATAAAAACTGCACACCCGAAAGTATTCAAAATGACATTCAGTAAGCGTTTTAACCCTTTAGGGGTTTCACAGGAATAGCAGCAAAGTGAAGGAGAAAATTCACAATCTTCATTTTTTACACTCACATGTTCTTGTAGACCCAATTTTTGAATTTTTGCAAGGGGTAAAAAGGAGAAATGTTTTACTTGTATTTGAAACCCAATTTCTCTCGAGTAAGCACATACCTCATCTGTCTATGTAAAGTGTTCGGCGGGCGCAGTAGAGGGCTCAGAAGGGAAGGAGCGTCAAATGGTTTTTGGGGGGCATGTCACCTTTAGGAAGCCCCTATGGTGCCAGAACAGAAAAAAAAAACACATGGCATACCATTTTGGAAACTAGACCCCTCGGGGAACGTAACAAGGGGTAATGTGAACCTTAATACCCCACAGGTGATTCACGACTTTTGCATATGTAAAAAAAAAAAATTTTTTACCTAAAATGCTTGGTTTCCCTAAAGTTTTACATTTTTAAAAAGGGTAATAGCAGAAAATACCCCCCAAAATTTGAAGCCCAATTTCTCCCGATTCAGAAAACACCCCATATGGGGGTGTAAAGTGCTCTGTTGGCGCACTACAGGTCTCAGAAGAGAAGGAGTCACATTTGGCTTTTTAGAAGGAAATTTTGCTCTGGGAGCATGCCGCATTTAGGAAGCCCCTATGGTGCCAGGACAGCAAAAAAAAAAAACACATGGCATACCATTTTGGAAACTAGACCCCTCGCGGAACGTAACAAGGGATAAAGTAAACCTTAATACCCTACAGGTATTTCACGACTTTTGCATATGTAAAAAAAAAAAAAAAAATTTACCTAAAATGCTTGTTTTCCCAAAAAATTTACATTTATACAAAGGGTTAAAGCAGAAAATACCCCCCAAAATTTGAAGCCCAATTTCTCCCGATTCAGAAAACACCCCATATGGGGGTGAAAAGTGCTCTGTTGGCGCACTACAGGTCTCAGAAGAGAAGGAGTCACATTTGGCTTTTTGAAAGCAAATTTTGCTCTGGGGGCATGCCGCATTTAGGAAGCCCCTATGGTGCCAGGACCGCAAAAAAAAACCACATGGCATACCATTTTGGAAACTAGAGCCCTCGAGGAATGTAACAAGGGGTTAAGTGAACCTTAATACCCCACAGGCGTTTCACGACTATTGCATATGTAAAAAAAAAAAACTTTTCCCCCCAAAAAAAAAATCTTTTCCCAAAAACTTTACATTTTTAAAAAGGGTAAAAGCAGAAAATACCCCCCAAAATTTGAAGCCCAATTTCTCACGAGTACGGCGATACCCCATATGTGACCCTTAACTGTTGCCTTGAAATACGACAGGGCTCCAAAGTGAGAGCGCCATGCGCATTTGAGGCCTAAATTAGGGATTGCATAGGGGTGGACATAGGGGTATTCTACGCCAGTGATTCCCAAACAGGGTGCCTCCAGCTGTTGCAAAACTTCCAGCATGCCTGGACAGTCAACGGCTGTCCGACAATACTGGGAGTTGTTGTTTTGCAACAGCTGGAGGCTCTGTTTTGGAAACCGTGGCGTACCAGACGTTTTTCATTTTTATTGGGGAGGGGAGGGGGGCTGTGTAGGGGTATGTGTATATGTAGTGTTTTTTACTTTTTATTTTTTGTGTTAGTGTAGTGTTTTTAGGGTACAGTCGCACGGGCGGGGGTTCACAGTAGTTTCTCACTGGCAGTTTGAGCTGTTGGAGAAAATTAGCTGCAGCTCAAACTTGCAGCCCGATACTTACTGTAAGCCTCCGCCCATGTGAGTGTACCCTGTACATTCACATTGGGCGGGACATCCAGCTGTTGCAAAACTACAACTCCCAGCATGCACTGACAGACTGTACATGCTGAGGGTTTTAGTTTTGCAACAGCTGTAGGCACACTGAGTAAGGTCACAAACTCCGTGATACATAACCAGTGTTTCAAAACCAGTGTGCCTCCAGCTGTTGCAAAACTACAACTCCCAGCATGTACGGTGCATGGTGTAAGGTGACTGCTGGGAGTTGTAGTTTGCAACAGCTGGAGGCACACCGGTCGTGAAACACTGAGTTAGGTAAAAAAAAAAAAATTGGGTTTCACAACCAGTGTGCCTTCAGCTGTTGCAAAACTACAACTCTCAGCCAACGGGCATGCTGGGAGTTGTAGTTATGCAACCAGCAGATGCACCACTACAACTCCCAGCATGCACTTTAGCTGTTTGTGCAAGCTGGGAGTTGTAGTTATACAACAGCTGAAGGTACACTTTTCCATAGAAAAAATGTGCATCCAGCTGTTGCAAAACCATAAGTCCCAGCATGCCCATAAGGGAATGCTGGGAGTTGTGGTGGTCTGCCTCCTGCTGTTGCATAACTACAGCTCCCAGCATGCCCTTTTTGCATGCTGGGAGCTGTTGCTAAGCAACAGCAGAAGGCTGTAACTCACCTCCTGCTGCTGCTTCATCGCAGGAAAGTCCCTCGCCGCAGCCGTCGCTCCTGGGGCCCCGATCCCAACATGGATGCCGGGGATCGGGGTCCCCAGCACCCGGGGTCGTCTTCCCGCACCCGCCCTCCGGAAGAGGGGCGGAGCGGGTGCGGGAGTGACACCCGCAGCAGGCGCCCTGATGGTCGGCCGGTAATCCGGTCCGGCTAGCGGTGGGGACCGGAATTCCCACGGGCGTATGGATACGCCCTGCGTCCTTAAGGACTCGGAATGCAGGGCATATCCATACGCCCTGCGTCCTAAAGAGGTTAAGGACCAAGGGCGTACCTGTACGCCCGTGGGAATTTCAGTCCCCGCCGCGCACCGGGCGGGGACCGGGCCGGGGTGACTGCTGATATCTATGCCCAGGGGGGTCATCACCCCCCCATGTCGGCGATCAGCGCAAATCGCAAGTGAATTCACACTTGCGATTTGCGCCGATTCCGGGTCATTACGGGTCTATGGTGACCCGGTATAGAAGGGGGATCGCGGATGTCTTAGACACCGACGATCCCCCTGTAGCGATAGGAGTGAAGTGGCAGAGGTGCCACTCCTTCTATCTCTGCTATTGGTGGTCTAGACGCGACCACCAATAGCAGATCGGGGGCGGAGGGGTTTACTTTCGGTTTCCCCGTCCTGCCCACCCACAATAGGCGGGGCAGGACGGGGAAACCGACAGGGACCGGCGCCGAAGATCCACTTACCCATCGGCGATGGCAGTGGGTGACGATCAGCGGCGGCAGCGGGCGACGATCGGCGGAAGAAGAGGACCGCGACGCAGCTCCCTGGATCCGACGGAAGCCGGTGAGTTACTTAGCAACATCTGGAGGGCTACAGTCTGAGACCACTATAGTGGTCTCTAAACTGTAACCCTCCAGATGTTGCAAAACTACAACTCCCAGCATGCCCAGAGAGCTGTTTAGGCTTGCTGGGAGTTGCAGTTTTGCAACAGCTGGAGGTCTACAGTTTGAGACCACTGCAAAGTGATCTCTATACTGTGCACCTCCAGATCTTGCAAAACTACAACTCCCAGCATGCCCAGACAGCAGTTTGCTGTCTGGGCATGCTGGGAGTTGTAGTTTTGCAACATCTGGAGGTCCACCGTTATGAGACCACTATACAGTGGTCTCTAAACTATAGCTCTCCAGATGTTGCAAAACTGCAACTCCCAGCATGCCTAAACAGCAAACAGCTGTCTCTGCATGCTGGGAGTTGTAGTTGCGATCCCTCCAGCTGTTGCATAACTACATCTCCCAGCATGCCTTTCGGCGATCAGTACATGCTGGGAGTTGAAGTTTTGCAACAGCTGGAGGCACACTGGTTGGAAAATACTGAGTTAGGTAACAGAACCTAACTGAAGGTTTTCCAACCAGTGTGCCTCCAGCTGTTGCAAAAGTACAACTCCCAGCATGCACGGTCTGTCAGTACATGCTGGGAGTTGTAGTTTTGAAACAGTTGGAGGTTTGCCCCCCCATGTGAACGTACAGGGTACATTCACACTGGCGGGTTTACAGTAAGTTTACTACTTCAAGTATGAGCTGTGGCAAATTTTTCGCTGCAGCGCAAACTCCTAGTAAATTCACTGTAAACCTCCGCCAGTGTGAATGAACCCTAAAAACACTACACTACACTTACACATAATAAAGGGTAAAACACTACATTTACACCCCCTTACACTGTCCCCCCAATAAAAATAAAAAACGTATTGTACGGCAGTGTTTCCAAAACAGAGCCTCCAGCTGTTGCAAAACAACAACTCACAGCATTTCCGGACAGCCACTGACTGTCCATGCATGCTGGGAGTTTAGCAACAGCTGGAGGCACCCTGTTTGGGAATCACTGGCGTAGAATACCCCTATGTCCACCCCTGTGCAATACCTAATTAAGTCCTCAAATGCGCATGGCGCTCTCTCACTTCAGAGCCCTGTCGTTTTTCAAGGAAACAGTTTAGTGCCACATATGGGGTATCTCCGTACTCGGGAGAAATTGCACTACTAATTTTGGGGGCTTTTTTCCTTTTACCCCTTATGAAAAAGAAAAGTTGGGGTCTACACCAGCCTGTTAGTGTAAAAAAAAAAATTTACTTTTTATTTTCACGGGAGGTAAAAGGAAAAAAAGACCCACGAAATTTGTAACACAATTTCTCCTGGGTACGGAAATACCCCATATGTGGACGTAAAATGCTCTGCGGACGCACAACAAGGCTCAGGAGTGAGAGCGCACCATGTACATTTGAGGCCTAAATTGGTGATTTGCACAGGGGTGGCTGATTTTACAGCGGTTCTGACATAAACCCAAAAAAATAAATACCCACATGTGACCCCATTTTGGAAACGACACCCCTCATGGAACGTAACAAGGGGTATAGTGAGCCTGAACACCCCACAGGTGTTTGACAAAGTTTCATTAAAAGGTGGATGGGAAAATGAAACAAAAAATTTTTTTCACTAAAATGCTGGTGTCAACCAAAATTTTTCATTCTCACAAGGGAAAATAAACAAAAAAGCCCCCCCAAAATTTGTAACCCACTTTCTTCTGAGTAAGAACATACCCCATATGTGGATGTAAAGTGCTCTATGGGTGCACTACAATGCTCAGAAGAGAAGGAGCGCCATTGTGATGTTGAAGAGAAAATTTGTCCGGAATTGAAGGCCACTTGTGTTTACAAAGCCCCCATGGTACCAGAACAATGGACCCCCCCCCCATATGTGACCCCATTTTGGAAACTACACACCTCATGTAATGTAATAAGGGGTACAGTGAGCATTTACGCCCCACAGGTGTCTGACAGATTTTTGGAACAGTGATCCGTGAAAATGAAAAATTTAATTTTCCATTTCCACAGCCCACTGTTCCAAAGATCTGTCAAACGCCAGTGGGGTGTAAATGCTCACTGCACCACTTATTAAATTCTGTGAGGGGT
Source organism: Hyla sarda (assembly GCF_029499605.1). NCBI lineage: Eukaryota > Metazoa > Chordata > Amphibia > Anura > Hylidae > Hyla > Hyla sarda. The sequence continues at coordinate 224,451,635 of NC_079189.1, forward strand.
GTAGTTTCCAAAATAGGGTCACATGTGGGGGGGTCCACTGTTCTGGCACCACGGGGGGCTTTGTAAATGCACATGGCCCCTGACTACCATTCCAAACGAATTCTCTTTCCAAAAGCTCAATGGTGCTCCTCCTCTTCTGAGCATTGTAGTTCACCCATAGTGCACTTCAGGTCAACTTATGGGGTACCTCCATACTCAGTAGAGATGGGGTTACAAATTTTTTTTGGGGGGGGGGGTATTTTCTGCTATTAACTCTTGCAAAAATGTGAAATTTGGGGGGAAACACATTTTAGTGAAATTTTTATTTTTTTTACATATGCAAAAGTCGTGAAACCCTTGTGGGGTATTAAGGCTCACTTTATTCCTTGTTACGTTCCTCAAGGGGTCTAGTTTCCAAAATGGTATGCCATGTGTTTTTTTTTTTTTTGCTGTTCTGGCACCATAGGGGCTTCCTAAATGCGACATGCCCCCGAGCAAAATTTGCTCTCAAAAAGCCAAATATCACTCCTTCTCTTCTGAGCATTGTAGTTCGCCCGTAGTGCACTTCACGCCAACTTATGGGGTACCTCCATACTCAGTAGAGATGGGGTTACAAATTTTGGGGGGTATTTCTGCTATTAACCCTTGCAAAAATTTGAAATTTGGGGGGAAACATTTTAGTGGGGAAAAAAAAATTCATATGCAAATGTCGTGAAACACCTGTGGGGTATTAAGGCTCACTTTATTCCTTGTTACGTTCCCCAAGGGGTCTAGTTTCCAAAATGGTATGGCATGTGTTTTTTTTTTTTTGCTGTTCTGGCAACATAGGGGCTTCCTAAATGCAACATGCCCCCCAAAAACCATTTCTGAAAAACGTACTCTCCAAAATCCCCTTGTCGCTCCTTCGCTTCTGAGCCCTCTACTGCGCCCGCCGAACAATTTACATAGAAATATGAGGTATGTCCTTACTCGAGAGAAATTGGGCTACAAATATAAGTATACATTTTCTCCTTTTAACCCTTGTAAAAATTCTAAAATTGGGTTTACAAGAACATGCGAGTGTAAAAAATGAAGATTGTGAATTTTCTCCTTCACTTTGCTGCTATTCCTGTGAAACACCTAAAGGGTTAAAACACTTACTGATTGTCATTTTGAATACTTTGGGGGGTGTAGTTTTTATAATGGGGTCATTTGTGGGGTATTTCTAATATGAAGACCCTTCAAATCCACTTCAAACCTGAACTGGTCCCTGAAAAAAAGCGAGGTTCATAATTTTGTGAAAAATTGGAAAATTGCTGCTGAACTTTGAAGCCCTCTGGTGTCTTCCAAAAGTAAAAACACGTCAATTTTATGATGCAAACATAAAGTAGACATTGGAAATGTGAATAAAAATAAAATATTTTGAATACCCATTTTCCTTACAAGCAGAAAGCTTCAAAGTTAGAAAAATGCAAAATTTTCAAAATTTTCATCAAATTTTGGGATTTTTCACCAAGAAAGGATGCAAGTTACCATAAAATTTTACCACTATGTTAAAGTAGAATATGTAACGAAAAAACAATCTCGGAATCAGAATGATAACTAAAAGCATCCCAGAGTTATTAATGTTTAAAGTGACAGTGGTCAGATGTGCAAAAAACGCTCTGGTCCTAAGGTGTAAAATTGCCTGGTCCTTAAGGGGTTAAAGGGGTACTCCGGTTAAAACCTTTTATTTTATTTTTTTTAAATGAACTGGTGCCAGAAAGTTAAACAGATTTGTAAATGACTTCTATAAAAAAAATCTTTATCCTTCCAGTACTTATTAGCAGTTGTATGGTACAGAGGAAATTCTTTACTTTTTGAATTTCTCTTTTGTCTTGTCCACAGTGCTCTCTGCTGACACCTCTGTCCATGTCAGGAACTGTCCAGAGCAGCATAGGTTTGCTATGAAGATTTTCTCCTGCTCCGGACAGTTCCTGACACGGACAGAGGTGTCAGCAGAAAGCACTGTGGACAAGACAAAAAAAGAAATTCAAAAAGAAAAGAACTTCCTATGTAGCATGCAGCTGCTAAAAGGTGCAGGAAGTGTAAAGATTTTTTAATAGAAGTAATTTACAAATCTGTTTAACTTTCTGGCACCAATGGATTTTAAATAAATAAAATGCCTGCTCAGCCAAATCAGCGGCCACAACAGTCTCCTGTCTCAGACACTGACTGACTGAGCTAGCAGTGCATTTGCTGATCCTTAAAGACAGCAAGCTGTGCCATAAATCTGGCTTCAGGGGAAGGTAAGTTTGTGTTTTTTTATGTTTCCCCGCAGGCTAAGCACATTAGATAAATAAAATAAAAAAATAGAAAAACTTGGAATACCCCTTTAATATGTCAAGCTCAATGTCAGGGACAGTAGTGTATTTGCATCTACACATGTTAGGTGTAACGCTTGAATAAAAATTACACAAATGTTTTACGGTGCGTTATGGTTTGTTGCACAACATTTATCTTCAGTTAGCAAATTGTTTCTGAAGTCTCTATTATTTAGTGTGGAATAAAAGGGTTAATTTCCAAGCAGGCTGACGTCCAAAAAAAACTGAAATCAGTGTCTAAGGAATGAACAAAGTTCAGCAAAGTTATGAGTTTGCCTCAGCACAATTTTGATCCTGTGAACAGTTAATAAACAATCTTGTGTCCTATTTTAATGCAGCTCCTTTGGACACTTTACATTCTTCTGCACGTCTTCCGGCAATACGGACAACTTACTGTAAATGAACCTGTGTACTTTGAACTTCATGGTATAGTATATATGTCAAATGCACAGACTCTTAGTGCGTCCTTCTGAACTTACAAGCAGCCATACCCCTCAGAAATGCGGATGTGCATGCCATCTAATGCATTCATTTAAAGGTAAGTGTATGTTATCAAGCATGTTGTGGTGACAATTTACACTTGTCGTGTGTTTTTCTGATTCATGAGTGTTTTTTCTCACTTTCGAAGATTTGTATATACAGTGGTCCCTCAAGTTACAATATTTATTGGTTCCGGGACGACCATTGTATGTTGAAACCATTGTATGTTGAGACCATAACTCTATGGAAACCTGGTAATTGGTTCTAAAGGCACCAAAATGTCATCCAAAAATAGGAAAAAGTGAGAATTAAAGAAAAATAAGTAGATAACTAATATAGATAAAGCAAATCCTTGCATATAAAAGTAAAAAAGAGCTGCTAGGAGCTGTAAATCACTGTCTATGTCAGTGTTTTTCCAAGCAGGGAGCCTCCAGCTGTTGCAAAACTACAACTCCCAGCATGCCTGGACAGCAGCTGTTGCAAAACTACAACTCCCAGCATGCCCGGACAGCCAAAGGCTGTTCGGGCATGCTGGAAGTTGTAGTTTTGCAACAGCTGGAGGCTCCCTGCTTGGGAAACACTGGTCTATGTAGAGGACAAGAGCTTCTTCAGGGTCCTGTACAGTATACACAGTGTCCTAAAAAAGTAAAAAGGAGTCGCCCTCACCTGGTGTCCAAAGGAGCAGGTAACCCTAGTACAGGTAAAGTGTACAGAACATGTAATACCTCTCTGTACTGTTGGGGGCGCTACCAGACACCAGTCAGTGCATACACTTCAGTAATACAGGTAAAGAGTAGTACAGAACATGTAATACTTTCCTGTATTGTAGGGGGCACTACCAGACACCAGTCAGTGCATACACTTCAGTAATACAGGGGTTTTACCAGTGAATGCCCATTCTGATTGGTCATTTCTTCCGGCCATTGACACGTTTCACAGATCTGGACTGTCTGTATCATTGTACGTTGAGTCTGGTTTCAACTTACAATGGTCCAGAAAAAAACATTGTATGTTGAATCTATTGTATGTTGAGGCATCACTGTATTGTTGGCAAATTTAGCAAGTGTTGGGAGTTGAAGCAGGCTGGGCAATAAACAGGTACAAGCTAGACAAAAACATGGGTTACTATGTTTATTTTATTAAACTTAAACATGGGCAATACTATAGTCACCAGAATGTTTTTTGAATATGCACAATACATGTTCCTTCTTACTGTAGCAAACAATTTCTTTTAGATTATATAGCACTTGAATTTCACTTGTTAAATGACATTAAATATGGTTTATATTTAATAAACAGAGCTCAAACTGAAACTCATCTTCAGGTTAGGCAGATGGAAGTGTATTGACTAATGACAGACATTTCCTTACTTACTTCACGGGCATGATGTATTGACATGATCATGTTCAGGCCACACTTGTGAAGTGTCTATATGAATGAAGTCCAAGGCATAAGTATACCTTTAAAGGGGTACTCCAGTGGAAAACTTTTTTTTTTTTTTTTTATCAACTGGTGCCAGAAAGTTAAACAGATTTGTAAATCCCTTCTATTAAAAAAAATCTTAATCCTTCCAGTAGTTTTTAGGGGCTGTATACTAAAGAGAAATAAAAAAAAAGAAATGCATTTCCTCTGATGTCATGACCACTGTGCTCTCTGCTGACCTCTGCTGTCCATTTTAGGGACTGTCCAGAGCAGCATATGTTTGCTATGGGGATTTCCTCCTGCTCTGGACAGTCCCTAAAATTGACAACAGAGAGCACAGTGGTCATGATATCAGAGGAAATGCATTTCTTTTTGGGATTTCTCTTTAGTATACAGCCCCTAAAAAGTACTGGAAGGATTAAGATGTTTTAATAGAATTGATTTACAAATCTGTTTAACTTTCTGGCATCAGTTGATTTAAAAAAAAATAAAAATAAAAAGTTTTCCACGGGAGTACCCCTTTAACTCCTAAAGGACATGTGCCACACGATTGTGCGGTGATTAAAGGGAAACCGACAGACTGTTCACCAGTAAAAAACTCAATACACTGGGTTATAGTGCGGACGAACAGCATTCAGATGCAAGGTTACTTACTTGTATTAATAAAGTATTTCCATTATTAAAGGTCTTTAATCTTCTAGTTGCATCTGTGCAATGGAGGCTGGGAGCCATGCTTCCCTTGCCCTCTCCATATCCCCCTCTCTGGCCGGCCCAGTCATAAATTTGCAAAACATTCACTCCCATGTCGCTAGGACATAAGAGCCTGCAGGGGTGCCCAAGTCTCATAGGTGGGCGAAAAGCAACACTGGCCCATCTGGTCCAATGCCACAGAAGAGCTACTGCACCACAAATTGTTGCTGGTTATGTTTATTTTGGCTATTAAAGAAAGGTACCAGAAAACATCCCAGCTTGCAGCATATAAGTCTGTATATTGAAAGACCAGTCACAGTGTCCATGCTTACACATGTTTACCACTGAAACCACTACAATAAAGAATAGCATCAGAATTGGACCATGGAGCAATGGAAGGAGGTGGTTTGGTTTATTGAATCACATTGGGGGGAGATTTATCATTGTGTGTTTAGCTACACACATTTTTAAAACTAGCTTACCACGCTAAGTGTACGTGTGCCTAATCGATGTTACTTTGTACCACCTATCTATAGTAGTTAAAGGGGTTATCCAGTACAGAGAAATCAATAACTAATAGCTCTCATAGTAAAAGTTATATCACAAAGCAATATACTCTTATTACCTATCCAGAAACTGCAGGGCGTTTTCTACGCCCATCCTGCTGTCAGAAAGTAGAATAGTTCTTAGAATTGATGACGCTTGGGCCCGCTCTTCTGCTGATTTGGCAGCAATTTTGAGCCCTAGAAGTCACACTTGGGAAGTGGTAAGGGGCTACCGTGCTCGGACTCCGCTCTGCTCAGCTATTCTATATTCTATGGACACTGTGCCCGTGCCCAAAATCCCTGCCACCCACATCCACATTCTGGTCATGTGAGCCTGCTCTGCCACGATTAGGGGAAAGGTTGTTTTAGGGGTGTATAATAGGAGCATGGACTGACTGGAATGGGCCGGTCACAGAGCAGGGGAATCGCTGCAGGGGATGTCAGGGATTACAGTCAAAATACAAAGCGGAGAGACAGGACAATAAGAGGAAACAGAGTAAGGATGTCCAGGGACCCTTGCTAGCAGCAGATCGGATAAGAAGGCCACCCAGGGTATAGTAAGTATGAAAAACTTCATTATAAAAAGAAATTTACATTCTGGCACTGGATAACCCCTTTAATAAATTATGCATAATCCTTCAAAGCAACAATAGCTCCTAATGGCAGTTAATTTGTTTTCTGCAAGATAATGTGCTCTGCGACACTTCGAAACTTGTTCAGGAATAGAGGAAACATGAGAAAGGGTGTTCAAATTTACCTAACCTAAATCTGATCTGTAAGATGGGCTGAAATGTCCTCCTAATGAGTCCAAATGCTTGAGAAAAAAATATTTCTTTGCTAGAGGCACTAATCCTTATTGGCTGGCCTGGACAATAGCAGGAATCAATCTACCATCCACATATAAAAGAAATGATACGCTGCACTCACCAGGATTCCAACCAAGGTGTCTTTATTCTGGAAAAATAAAACACGCCAGCAGGTACAGCGGGAGAGCGGATTACACAGACAAGCGGGAGGAGTGGCGACAGACCGTTGTGTGCACACAGCACTTCCTCAGGCCATGGAGGAAGGCCTGAGGAAGTGCTGTGTGCACGCAACGGTCCGTCGCCACTCCCACCGCTTGTCTGTGTAATCCGCTCTCCCGCTACACCTGCTGGCGTGTTTTATCTTACCTGAATAAAGAAGACACCTTGGTTGGAGACATTCAAACAGGTTACTGGTGCCGGTACCATTTCCATTTACGTAAGAAGTAATCACTCGTGCAGTGGAAATGAGGTGGACAATAAAAAAGATTAAAAAAAGAAATCACAATTATAAGAGGTCATCATAACAAGTATATAACGGCAATGTCTAGACCTAGGATCATTTTTAAAAATGAGTCTACATGACAAATTGTTATGTTTTCGATGATCTAGCAGTCTAAATTAATATTTAGTGGGGCAAACCCTTCAACTACTTCACCAATATTAAAACCACACAAACACATAGATAATACATAAAACTCTGCCAAAAAACTTTTTGGAAGCAATCCAATCCAAAACGTATGCCCTAGTAGTGATTTAAAGGATTATAGCACATTACTAAATCATAGTGGAAGCTGACAGTGATTGTAGGTTAATAAGAAAATAGAGCACCTAAAGTAAGGTAAAGTAAGGTTTAAGAAACTTTGGAATTGTTCTAATGTTCACAAAAAAACAAGGCTTTGGTGTTAAAAATAGAAGAACTTTACGTTTAAAAAGTGTGACTGTTTAGGGGTGAACAGTCTTTTCACAATATTGTCCAGAATGGTTATAGTGTACACAGTCACCGAAGTTCTTGCAGGTACAGCGATGAAATAAGTATTGAACATGTCTCCATTTTTCTCAATAAATATATCTCCAAAGGTACTATACACATGAAATTTTCACCAGATGTTGGTAACAACCCAATCAAATAAGCTCAGAAATTAAGTTATGTGCAATAATGTGAAATGACATAGGGAAAAAGTACGGAACACGAAGAAAGGAAGGTTCAAAAAGGCATGGAAAGCCAAGACAACAGCTGAAATCTATTAGGAATTAAAAAGCAATCCAGCCATTTATCAGTGCAAATATCAGATGGTTCAGTCCCAACTGATGGCCTACAAAAAGGTCTCATTGCCAAGGCAGCTCTTCATGATGGGTAAAAGCAAAGAGCTGTCTCAAGACCTTCTCAACCTAATTGTTGCAAAACATAATGATGGCGTTTGTTACAGGCACATTTCTAAGCTTCTAAATGTTAGTGGTAATGTGGTCTCAAAGAATACAGTAAGAAATGCACTCCACCACCATGGCCTGTATGAATGCTCACCAAGCAAGACTCCATTGTCGAATATAAAGCATGTTAAAGCTCATTTAGAGTTTTCTGTACAACATTTGGAAAAGCCAGTGAAATACTGGGAGAATATAGTGTGGTCAGATGAGAGCCAAATGGAACTGCTTGGATGCCATAATACATCATGTTTGGGGGAGAAATGGCACTGCACATCACCCTAAAAACACCTTACCAAGAGTGAAGTTTGGAAGTGGGAACATCATGGTGTTGGGCAGCTTTTCAACAAATTGTACTGGCAAATTTCACATAACTTAAGGAAGGACGAATGGGCAAATTTACCAAATATTCTTGATAAAAATCTACCGCCATCAACCAGGATTTATTGAGAAAAATGGTGATGTGTTCAATATTTTTCACCCTCTGTATGTAATTAAAGCATAATAGCAATCCACTAGGATACTCGTGGTAAACAGTGGTATAGTTTTTAACTAAAACCAGAGCATTAAAGCATACATACTGTTCATATATATCCAAAAAGAGGGGAAACCTCTGTGGCTGTGGCACACAGTCACAGAGGTGACAAATGTAATAAGGTGCATGCATCATACTACAGTACAGATTAGCTAAAGAGGAGCAGATGTTCTTTATTTTATCTAATTTGTTATGATCCACATGTGGTTTTGGCTTCACAACTGCATTGAAAAACCTAGGCACTTAATATGTCCCAAAGAGTCTGAAAAGAAGAGTAGTTAGAGAACCACTACTGTGCAGGTAGCTAGGGCATATGCTGGTCCCTGCCATCATTGACCCACAATTGACTTAAATGGGTTGGGCCACCTTTACCATGCTTTTTTATTAAAACACTGCTGTGATTATGAACAATGATTTACACATACAATTCTCTGCAGCCCTGTTCTCTCATCTCTGCACCTTCTTTGTACCCCATCCCTGTATACAGCTGGAAAACTCATTGGGGGAGATTCATCAAAACATGTGGAGGAAAAAAGTTGACCAGTTGACCAGTTTCCCATAGCAACCAATCAGATTGCTTCTTTTATTTTGCAGAGGCCTTGTTAAAAATTAAAGAAGTGATCTGATTGGTTGCTATGAGCAACTGGTCAACTTTTTCTCTCCACAAGTTTTGATAAATCTCACCCATTGTCTGTACATAGCTGCCTATGGAGGAGCACGACAAAAACTCGTCACCGCACCTCCTCCCCTGCGTCTGTGCTCCTTGCTTAAGTGTACTGCTATAAAGGAGGCCATTGACATGTATCGTCACATGCTCTTGTATTATCAGTCATGTATGGCCAATGAGCCAACCAGCTGCATACGGAGACGGGGGAACTGGATGGGAGCTCATACTATGTGTAAGCAACATCTTCATAATCACAGCAGCATTGGAAGTCCTCTCTGGGTGACATTGTGGAGGAGGGCCTGTCTTCGAATTTTTTTATATTTTTTTAATGCAAGAACCCCTGTGGAATGTCAGGTTCCCTCCTTACAAAAAGCTAACATTAACTGTGGTTTGCTGTTTTTGTACAGGCCACTTATCCAGTTATTTGCAGGACAGGTTACAGTCCTGGGACCTTGTGCATTCTATTTTTTGTACTATATAAATCTATTATTGTTTATTTGTGGTTTGGCAACTTGGTGGTGGGGGAGATTGTCCTAAACACCATGAAGTCTAGGTAGGTAGTTTAGGTAGGTAGCAGGGGCTAGGATCGGGAGAATGAGACGTGATTGTTCAAAGTGCCAGTTCCCAAGCTTGCACAAAATGGGTGGATTCCATAGTGGTATTTCTGCAGTGTGCACAGAGCAGGAGAAACACGAGAAACACAATGAAGACAATGGGTGGCTTTTGCACCAGAATCTCTCCGGGCGAATATTCCATAGAGCGCATAGGCCCTAAGGGTACTTGTAGTGGTAATATTAAAGGCATAACTCAATTGTGAAATACAGTCATAAAAATATGAATTATGAAAAATTATGAAAATGATCAAAAATTATCAAAATTATGACCTGGTGAGCACGACATACCAGTGTTTAGAAAAAAAGAGAACTGTGTAGCTGGGCTCACAGAAAGTATTTTAGTCAGTATTTGGTCATTGTTTTGGCAACTATTTTGATCCAAAATCAGGAGTAGAACTACTATACTACTATTTGCACTTTACTTTTTTATGTGTTTTGGACCCACACCTGGTTTTGGTTAAAGATACTGATCAAATGGTCATCAAAATAAGAAATGTAAACCTACTTTGTCTGCTGCATCATCTCCACAGCAACAATGTCATCAATCGAACTCCTTGCCAACAGCACATAAAGGTTATCTTATACGCTAGTTGGGTTAACTAAAAGGCCACCACACTTGCTTGACCGCTCTCACAAATGGTTGCCTATTCTTTCAGACAAATAACAAAAGAATATAAATTCTATTAGACTTTTGGAAGGTACTGGTTCTAGCTGCCATACAGAGTCTTACAGAGAATGCTCCTGAGAAAAATAGGTTTCCTAAAGTCACCTACAGGTAGCTACCCTTTAAGCCAATATCTGAACCATTTAGAGCCTTGAACCATGTTTAGGACTCCCAGCCAAACCAGGCAAATAGGAGTTTTAACCAGGAAGTAAAAAGTCTAACCAAAGGAATGTTTTACAACATTGCTGCAAACACAGACCACCAGTCTTATTTATTTTGGCATCAATTGCTGCTTGAAACACCCATGATACCATTGATAGTTTCTATAAAAATGAACTCCCTATGTGGCGGGTTTACATTCATTAAACATTAACATAATCTGTAAAAGTCAACTCTACACTGGTTGGAGTTCAAAGAACTTCAAACGCAGTCTGAAGAAATGAAATGGCACACTTTAAAGAGGTTCTCCGCCCCAAGATATCTTAACCCCTATCCAAAAGGATAGGGGATAAGATGTCTGATCGCGGGGGTCCTGCTGCTGGGGACGGGGGTGCAGCAAGAGAGATTGCGGGGGTCCCCAGCAGCGGGACCCCCGCAATCAGACATCTTATCCCCTATCCTTTGCATAGGGGATAAGATGTCTAGGGGCAAAGTACCCCTTTAAGGACACTTTATTTGGCAAAGGCAGACCTAAAAACAGAACTCTGTAACAGTAGAAAGACAAGGGAATGGTCATTTTAAGTGGCTTCACACTTCCTCAGGCTTCTGTTACAGGTCTCCAGATAATAGTCTAAATAATAGTCAAGCAAACACCCAAGCACATGATATTCTTACACTATAAGAATTATATATTACTGTAAGATTATCTTTATTACGCTCCTATTAATACAGTGTGGCAATAGATCCCTTGCTGCCAAATGCAATTAAGAGAATAACAACTGTTTGGATAGTTCTTTTTTACATAAACACACATTTTTCTGAAATTAACATATTCATAGCATGGAAGGAAAAAAACAAATATATAATGACTTAATTTCCCCTAATATTTCATACAAAAAATCCGGCAAAACACCATCATTGTAACTTTAATCTATGTTCTGTTTACACATCAATACATGGAGGCCTGCCAATTCTAGAATAATGTATTATACTACGAAGGAGACAGGTTATTGCACTTTTTTTGTGTGTTTAATTAGGTTAGATTTACAAATATAGTCCCATATTTAACGATCTACAAGTTGTGTACCCGGCGTTGCCAGGTTTTTCCTTCCTAATCCTTGTGGTGGAGGAAAATCAATAAAGGAGGAAGCTTTTGACTTCATATCCTATCCTCATATATTGTTGTCTTATCCCAACCCCATATCCTGTCCTCATATTTCAACCTCATATCCCCTCCTCATATCCCGTCCTCATATGCCAATCCCATATCCTGTCCTCATATACCGTCCTCATATCTCGACCTCATATCCCGTCCTCCTATCTTGACCTCATATCACGTCCTCATTGCCTGACCCCATATCCCAAACTCATATCCCGTCCTCATATCCCATCCTCCTATGTCGACATCCTATCCCGTCCTCATATCCTGTCATCATGTCCAGTCCTTATATCCTGACCTCATATCCAAACCTTATATCCCGTCCTTATGTCCCATCCTCATATCCTGTCCTCAGGTGGGACTGATTTGTGATGAAGATATTGTAAGCTGAAAATAGAAGGGGACGTTGCTTTGTGGGACTGGGCGTGATTTGCAAGACAGACTGATGCACAAAAAGGGTAGAGAATAAAAGGGGTTGCGCTTAAACAGTGGGCGTGTCTTTGTTAGATGGGGTGTGGCTTGCAAGCCGGACTGACACATTCACCAGGAGATGCAGAGCGGAGCTTGTGGAGTAAGATATTGGAAGTCCCATATACTTGAAACAAAAACCCATCTTTTATATATAAGGGTGTAGGTAAGGGTTAATTTTATATATTTTTATTTGACATATAAGCAATATGTGTACTAGGTATTATTGAAATTCCCATAGATTTGCATGGGACTTTAAACAAAAACCCAGACCCTCACAAATGGGGGTAAAGGGTTAAATTAACTATTCTATATTTTAAGTGGACATATAAGTAACATGTGACCATGTATTATCGAAATATCTCCAGCTGTTTAAAAATTATGCAGCAACATATTTCCCATAGACTTGTATGGGACTTTAAACAAAAACCCAGACCCTGGCAAATGGGGGTGAGTAAGGGTTAAATTACCTATCCTATGTTTGTTGTTGACATATTAGTAACGTGTGCCAAGTTTCATGTTAATATCTTTAGCCGTTTGGACGTGATGCTGGAGCATAAACACACACATTGAGTTTTATATATATACTAGCTGAGTACCCAGCGTTGCCCGGTTTTTCCTTCCTAATCCTTGTTGGGGAGGAAAATCAACAAAGCAGGAAGCTTTTGACTTCATATCCCGTCCTCATATATTGTTGTCATATCCCAACCCCATAACCCAACCTCATATCCCGTCATCATATCTCGAACTCATATCCTGTCCTCCTATTCCGTCCTAATGTCTCGACCTCATATTCTGTCCTCCTATCCCGTCCTCATATCCTGACCTCCTATCTCGACCTCATATCCCGTCCTCATATCCCGACCTCATATCCTGTCCCCATATCCTGACCTCCTATCCCATCCTCCAACCTCGACCTCACATCCCATCCTCAAATCTCGACCTCCTATCCTGACCTCCAAACCCATCCTCATATTCTGTCCTCATATCTCAACCTCATATCCCATCCTCATATCCCAACCTCATTTCCAGTCCTCATATCCCGTCCTCAGGTGGGACTGATTTGTGATGAAGATATTGTAAGCTGAAAATAGAAGGGGACGTGGCTTTGTGCGACTGGGCGTGATTTGCAAGCAACAACGATGCACAAAAAGGGTAGAGAAGAAAATGGGTGGGGCTTAAAATGTGGGTGTGTCTTTGTGAGATGGGGTGTGGCTTGCAAGCCGGATTGACACATTCACCAGGAGATGCAGAGCGGAGCTTGTGGAGTAAGGTACTGGAAGCCCTATATACTTGCATGGGACTGCATAAAACCCATCTTTTATATAAGGGTGTATGTAAAGGTTAATTTAAATCATATATTTTTATTTGACATATAAATAATATGTGTACCAGGTATTATTGAAATATCTCCAGCCCTACGGAAGTTATGTGGGAACATACATTTCCCATTGATTTTCATGGGACTTTAAACAAAAACCCCGACCCTCACAAATGGGGTAGTTAAGGGTTAAGTTAACTATCCAATATTTTAATTGGACATATACGTAACGTGACCAAGTATTATCAAAATATCTTCAGCCATTTGAAGGTTATGCAGTAACATATATTTCCCATAGACTTGTATGGGACTTTAAACAAAAACCACAACCCTGGCATATGGGGGTGAGTAAGGGTTAAATAATCTATCCTATGTTTGTTGTTGACATATAAGTAACATGTGTGCCAAGTTTCATGTTAATATCCTTAGACATTTGGACGTGATGCTGGAACATACACACATACACACACACTGAGTTTTATATATATACTAGCTTAACCCCTTAAGGACCGGAGGTTTTTCCGTTTTTGCATTTTCGTTTTTTGCTCCTTGCCTTTAAAAAATCATAACTCTTTCAAATTTACACCTAAAAATCCATATGATGGCTTATTTTTTGCGCCACCAATTCTACTTTGTAATGACGTCAGTCATTTTGCCCAAAAATCTATGGTGAAGCGGGAAAAAAAATCATTGTGCGACAAAATTGAAAAAAAAAACGCTGTTTTGTAACTTTTGGGGGCTTCCGTTTCTACGTAGTACATTTTTCGGTAAAAATGACACCTGATATGTATTCTGTAGGTCCATACGATTAAAATGATACCCTACTTATATAGGTTTGATTTTGTCGGACTTCTGGAAAAAATCATAACTACATGCAGGAAAATTAATACGTTTAAAATTGTCATCTTCTGACCCCTATAACTTTTTTATTTTTCCGTGTATGGGGCGGTATGAGGGCTCATTTTTTGCGCCGTGATCTGAAGTTTTTAACGGTACCATTTTTGCATTGATAGGACTTATTGATCACTTTTTATTCATTTTTAAATGATATAAAAAGTGACCAAAAATGCACTATTTTGGACTTTGGAATTTTTTGGCGCGCACGCCATTGACCGAGCGGTTTAATTAATGATATATTTTTATAATTCGGACATTTCCGCACGCGGTGATACCACATATGTTTATTTTTATTTTTATTTACACTGTGTTTTTTTTTTTATTGGAAAAGGGGGGTGATTCAAACTTTTAATAGGGGAGGAGTTAAATGATCTTTATTCACTTTTTTTTTTCACTTTTTTTTTGCAGTGTTATAGGTCCCATAGGGACCTATAACACTGCACACACTGATCTTCTATGTTGATCACTGGTTTCTCATAAGAAACCAGTGATCAACGATTCTGCCGGATGACTGCTCATGCCTGGATCTCAGGCACTGAGCAGTCATTCGGCGATCGGACAGCGAGGAGGCAGGAAGGGGCCCTCCCGCTGTCCTGTCAGCTGTTCGGGATGCCGCGATTTCACCGCGGCTATCCCGAACAGCCCACTGAGCTAGCCGGGATGCTTTCGGTTTCACTTTAGACGCGGCGTTCAACTTTGAACGCCGCGTCTAAAGGGTTAATAGCGCGCGGCACAGCGATCAATGCCGCGCGCTATTAGCCACGGGTCCCGGCCGTTGTTAGAGGCCGGGCCCGACCCGCTATGACGCGGGGCCACGCCGTGGCCCCGCGTTATAGATCGGGAGTGGACACATGACGTTCCAGTACGTCATGTGTCCTTAAGGGGTTAATACCCAGCGTTGCCCGGTTTTTTCTTTCTAATCCTTGTTGCGGAGGAAAACAAACAAAGGAGGAACCTTTTGACTTCATATCCCGTCCTCATATATTGTTGCCATATCCCGACCCCATATCCTGTCCTCATATCCCGACCTCCTATCCTGTCATCATATCTCAACCTCATATCCCGTCCTCATATTCTGACCTCCTATCTCGACCTCCTATCCCGACCTCCTATCCCGTCCTCCTATCCTGGTCCTCCTATCCCAACCTCCCATCCAGTCCATCTATCCCAACCTCCCATCCCGGCCTCCTATCCCGGTCCTCCTATCCCAACCTCCTATCCCGGACCACCTATCCCAACCTCCTATCCCGGTCCTCCTATCCCGACCCGTAATATTATAACATGAAAGAAGAAAGCGTTTACCAGGGTTCACAAAATATTAACCTTTATTGAAGAAAAAATACAACATAATTCCTGAGAACAGGAATAGAGAGAGATTAAACCAGCATGACACTGGACCATTAGTAAAGGCTCATATAATAACAAAAAATGTTCATAATACAAGTGCAAGTGCACAAGTTACATATATAGTAGCCAGTTACATATATAGAAGCCAGTCTCCCTGGCAAAGCGTCGGGCTGTAAGGGCTCACTCCTTACTACTTTTGTAAGCCACAGGGTATTTATATATTTTATATGTATTATTACATTGTTTTTCCACTATATATGTAACTAGTATGTGCACTTGCACTTGTATTATGAAAAAATTTTGTTATTATATGAGCCTTTACTAATGGTCCAGTGTCATGCTGGTTTAATCTCTCTCTATTCCTTTTCTCAGGAATGATGTTGTATTTTTAAGTAGATTTTATCTTTCTTCAATAAAGGTTAATATTTTGTGAGCCCTGGTAAATGCTTTCTTCTTTCATGTTATAGTATTCCCTTTTCAGCGTGGGGTTGTTATTAGTGTGAGGGGAATCCATTGTTTGCTAACCAACCCGTAATATATGTGCACCAGGTATTGAAATATCTCCAGCCGTACGGAAGTTATGTGAGAACATACATTTCCCATTGATTTGCATGGAACTTTAAACAAAAACCCCGACCCTCACAAATGGGGGGTAGTTAAGGGTTAAATTAACTATCCTATATTTTAAGTTGACATATAAGTGACATGTGGCCAAGTATTATCAAAATATCTCCAGCCGTTTGGAAGTTATGCAGTAACATATATTTCCCATTGACTTGTATGGGACTTTAAACAAAAACCTCGACCCTGGCAAATGGGGGTGGTTAAGGGTTAAATCACCTATCCTATGTTTGTTGTTTACATATAAGTAACATGTGTGCCAAGTTTCATGTTAATATCTTTAGCCGTTTGAAAGTTTTTGTGGAATATACATATATACATACATACACACACACACACACACGTTGAGTTTTATAGATATAGATAGATAGATCTGAGACAAAAACTGTCTTATTTGCCTTTAGCAACCAATCACAGCTCAGGTTTAATTTCCTTTATTTCCCAGGTACAACAGAAGCTGAAATGTGATGGTTGGTATGGGAAAGTCACAGTTTTTGTCAGATTGGTAAATCTGGGCTGTAGTTGTGGCCCCTCGAATGGCAAGATACTGATTTCTTTATAACTAAAACATGGGCAAGTTGTATTAGCAAACATACATCAACTGTTTTCCAAATTCTTTTTTAGGAGAACTATCATTCCCATTGTATCATGTTTACAGCTAACCTAAGACAATTTGTGAAAGCATTCTGTGTCTGCAACTAGACCTGCCCACAAGTTAAGCCATAATAAAGGTAGCTCAGATACAGCGAAAGACTTGAGAAAAGGAGACATCATACCGAAGGAAGATTAACCACTAGGTAAGATGACATAACAGATTATTACTATTTCCAATCTGCTTTTCTACAGTTTACTCACAAACACTTTAATTATTATAATAGGAGGTATTAACTTAGATGTTTAGAAGATAAAGTTTATAAACCTTTGTATAAAAGATTCTTTTTTTTTAAGGAAAGCATTCTGCATTTTAAGTTGAGAATAAATGGTCCACAGGCACTGATGTTGGAAATGTTGGTATGCCTTTATCTGCTAGGCCCCTTATTTCCAGTAAATGCTAATGTTAAAGGGGTATTGACAACTTTTAATCCCCTATCTATAGGGGACCTTAATGGGGCTCCCACTGATCACAAAAACAAAGAGCTAAAAACCTGATCAGTGAGAACTCAATCACTAGAATTCCCTCCTATCATTAAAAAAAATGGCCAAAACCTGTTCCATGAATGAATAAAGCGTGTTTTGTACATGCACAACCAGGGCTTCCTTATAGTGCCTAGTGCTTAACTGGGGAGCTCCATTTATTTGGGGGACAATTTAGTCTGATGAGTGACGATGGTGGCCAGTGGTCTGCTCACCTGCAATGTGCTGTTCCAGGAATCTTCTTGTATAGTCTTTCCACAGAAGCAGCCTTTACAAGTAGATCGCCAATATTACTGGGCAGTACTATATCAATTTCATATTGCTGAATGCATAAATGTCCTAACTATTAAAATATTATGTAAATTATCCCATAGAGTGAACGGAGTAAACCTATAAAAGTAAAAAAAAAAAAAAAGTGAACAAAAAGTCACATGTACCCACAATGGGGGTCAGAATAGGGAAATTTTACACGTACCTATTTTGTTAAAAAAAAGTGTGAGTTTTTTAAAAGTAGTACAGTAATAGTAAAGCATGTAAACATGGCTATCATTTTAATCGTATTGACATAAAGAATAAATAGAACATGTCAGTTTTACCATAAAGTGCACTGCATAAAAACAAAACCTAAAAACTGTGGCAATTAAACAGGAACTTTCTGGCAACAGTTGATTAAAAAAACATTTGTTTTCCACTTGTTTCCACCGGAGTTCCCCTTTAACCCCTTAAGGACCAGGCCCATTTTGGCCTTAAGGACTGTCATGAACAACTGGGGGTACAGGGAGACTGAGCCCTACACTGACCCTACAAACACTCTTCCTGCCTACTTGCCCATCCAGCCTAAGCGATCGACAACTGGGCATCGGTCCCTCCCTGCGCTACAGTGCAGTGGCGTAAAAACACATAGAATACACAGTTGGTCCAGGCCAGAAACAGAAACGGAAAACTACTACAACCAGATAAAACAGACAGGATACAAATACTAACAGGGCAGCAAACTGATCAGGAACATAGAACACTGTTCACAAACAGATAAACGAGACATGATATAAATATAAAACACTGTTCAGCCAAAACCTAAATCCAATGGCCGTGTCTGAACATAAACCAAGACAGACATTACAAAAGGAGCAGGCCAATTTTATTTTTTGCATTTTAGTTTTTTCCTCCTTACTTTCTAAAAATCATAACTCATTTATATTTTCATACACAGACCCATATAATGGCTTGTTTTTGCGTTATTAATATAACTTTGTAATGACATCACTCATTTTACCATAAAATGTACAGTGCAACCAAAAAAATATTATTTATGTGGGGAAATTGAAAAGAAAAAAGCAATTTATGAAATTTTGGAAGGTTTTGTTTTCACGCTGTACACTTTACGGTAAAAATTACATGTTTTCTTTATTCTGTGGGTCAGTATGATTAAAATGATACCCATGTTATATGCTTTTCTATTATTGTACTGCTTTAAAAAAATCTCAAAATATTTTATCAAAATTAGTACGTTTAAAATTGCCCTATTTTGACCACCTATAACTTTCGAATTTTTCTGTATACGAGGCGGTATGAGGGCTCATCTTTTGCGCCGTGATCTGTAGTTTTTATCAGTACCACTTTTGCTTATATTTTACTTTTTAATTACTGTTTACAAATTTTTTTGCAATAAAATGTGACAAAAAAAAGCAGCAATTTTGGACTTTTTTTTAATTTTTTAAGTTTACGCCTTACAGTATGATTAACATTATATTTTGATAGTTCAGACATTTACGCACGCGGCAATACCAAATATGTTTATTCATTTGTTTTATTCTTTGGGGGGTAAAATGGAAAAAAAGACTATTTACATTTTTATTGGGGGAGGGGATTTTTCAAATTTGTAAAATTTTTTTAATATTTTGTAACTTTTTTTTTTTTTACACTTTAATAGTCCCCATAGGACATAATTTGATTGCTAATACTGTTCAGTGCTATGCATAGGGGAAAGCACTGATCAGTGTTATCGGCGATCTTCTGCTGGATGATTGGATCCCCGCGGTAGCGCTGCGGGCAATCAGATCTTCCATTTTAAGTGCCACAGATGCCGTGATCTGAGGGGTTAATGGCGGACATCAGCGCGATCGCTGATGTCCGCCATTAACGGTGGGTCCCTGGCTGCTGATAGCAGCCGGGACCTGCCGTGCATGATGCGAGCACCGGTCCGGTTCTCACGTCTTGTACATGGTGTAAATGTACGTCATGGTGCGCTAAGTACCACTGCAGCATGATGTACATTTAAGTCCATTGTTGTTAAGGGGTTAAGGCGCAAGGAAAAAAATCCTGTCATTTTCTTACTACTACAACATACTACTTGGGCTGTAATACAGTATCAGAATGAGTCAGCAAGCACCTTGGGCTGTAATACAGTATCAGAATGAGTCAGCAAGCACCTCCATAACGTCCATAAAGTTTATTCCATAACTTATTACCACAATAAAGTTATAGACTATACAGAAACACAAGCATCACACTACTACATTAAACTACTACTGTGGCATAGCACATTCAGACATGGCACATTTCACATAATAGCCTATGTTTAACTCCTTGATGGATCACTACTCTCTACTTCACTAGGATCTATATTGCTTTAATCTGAGAATTAAAGGGGTACTCCGGGGAACTAAACCCATAGCCCATCCTTTCCCTCTCACCAACCTATGTATTTTTCTAAAGATCATTCATTAGCTATATAGAGCAGTTTCCCTCTTTCAGCTGTCACTTACATGCAGCAAGTGAGAGAAAAACATAATTTGTAGATCCACTTTCTCTCCTAAGTGAGACCTAGCCCCCTCCCTTCAAGACAACACCACCTGATTTCTGTCTAATTTCTGTTTGGTCTAGAGCTCTGGCTGTACAGCCACACCTCCCCTCCCCTCCCTGTGTGAGGAGCTTGTGAGCTGTCAGAGAAGAGCAGTGAAGATTCTCAGTCACAATTGAGCACATAGCTGCTGTTTTTCTGCTGAAAATCGAATCACCGACTTCTTCTATTCAGAGCACAGCGTGATTTATTGCTGGGGGAAGGATAGTCTGAAAGAAAAGACATGTACAGTGTGTGAGTTGCAGGGTGAACATGCACACAGATAGTGAAAGCAGTTGGCTGGCAGCCATTGCAAGAGCTGCACTGACTTCTTGGATTTGTAGTCTGTGCTGCAAACAAGGAAAAAGTATTTAGTAGACATCAGGGGCCAAAGGAGCTGTAAAAACCACATGGATAACAACAGAGGACAGAGAACAGGAATTGTGGTGGCTTTGGGGCATTTTTATGTTTTTTAACTTCCCTGGAGTACCCCTATAACCTAACAAAGTGCAAGAAGCAAAAATAAATACCCTCTCTTACATATTGTATGCAAATATCCTTACTGGAGGAGGTACACCCACAATTTTTGTGCCATCTTATAGATGCTCCAACATGTGTCAGTTAGATGACAACATCCCCTTACGAAGGACCTGTTACTTTTTGGTGTTTATACTGCAAGAATATTGAGGGCGATAAAAACTAAGTGTAGCGTAAATAGCTTTCTATAGCATTCACCTTTATTAGTGTCCTAGATGTCCCCTACTCTGTCTATCCCTGCTGGCTGCCATTCTATCTACTCTACCATTTCACAAGGCTTTATAAAAAAAAAAAAGACTCATCTGTATTTTAATTGCATTTTCTAAATGAAAGTGAGGTAGTGAAGAGGATAAGAAAATTTCATCCACAATATCCAAAAAAGGGTACACATAGTGGGCTGGGGTGAATATTTATAGGTTAACAAAAGAAAGAAAAAAGTAGGCCAACAGGACGCTGCTCATAATGCTTCAGGTGCTGGGTGTGATGTGCACTTCCCTTTAGTGCACTGGTGAAGGAGTGGTGCTTATTGCACTGATATTGACTTTTATTGTGTGAGAAGTGTGCCAGGTGGCAGAATATATATCAATGGTAGAGTTGAGGGATGGAGCTGCAGAAGCTATTAGACTCTACTACAAATAAGAGCTGGGCTGCCTGTAGACCCTGCATCAAGAAGTATGAATGAGGGAAATTATGAATGAATGAAATTATGACTTTGAATTATATAAGAACACTTGAAATGAGGGGGTGGGCTACAGGGGTAAACGGCATTAATAAATTAATGTCTCAGAAGAAATCTATCATGCTGTATTTCAGTGATGAATGGTTGGTGGATGCATTCTAAAACTGTGGCATTGGAAGTAAGAGAGCCTGTTCAGCCCACCCAGCATCAATGACAGGCCCCGTTTACACTACCGTTATGCCCTGTCAATAATGGCCATCAAACTCTCTCTCTTTTTTTTTTAGTTTGATGGCTGTCATTTTGATGGGTCATAACAGGTCCTGATGGACCCCATTATAGTCCGCTATATGTGGTCCTAAAAATAACGGGCTTCACACTTCCGGAGACAAACGGCAATGTGAATGTAGCCTAAGACTGCACCCAGTGAACATTTGCAATAGGTTCCAAAAAGAATACTGGGGGAGATTCATCAAACCTTGTACAGAGGAAAAACAACCAATGAGATCACTTCTTTCATTTTGAAAAGGCCTCTGAAAAATAAAAGTAGTAATCTAATAGGTTGCTATTGGCAACTGGTCAACTTTTCCTCAGCACAGGTTTTGATATATCTCCCCCCATTGTGTATATTGTCCAAGGGAATGGCATTGTGGGTCTATGGCTGGGTGGCCGAGATTTTTCAATCTGTCAAGGAAAACACGGATTTTCCCAATAGCTACCAATCCATACATAGCTTTCATTTCTCATATTGCTCTAGTAAAATGAAATCTGAGCTGTGATTGGTTGCCGTAGACACAGAGAGTTCAAGTCAACTAATCTATGGCTAGAACTATAAGGTGTTAAATAGGCACTGTCATTTGGACAAGCTTTGCATAAATCAGTAGAAAAGCGAATATAAGAAACTTTGTTATATATATATATATAAATATATATATATATATATATATATATATATCTCTAGTGACCTCGCCGCCGCTTCACACCATCTCCCTCTCTCCTGAGCACAGCCCTGATGTCGATTGACCACATGCACCATTCTTTTGTTGGAAGATAAGACGGCAATAAAGACAAGCTTGAAAGTGGTGAGTTGCAGTGTTTTTCTTACTTCATTGATGATACAAGTTACCTGCTGTTCCACGCTTGCACCGCACCTAGCTAAAGGGACTGTTTCATACACCTGCCTCGCAGTTAAGCCCAATAGGATACGCAGTGCCTAGCTCTGTTCTCTACATTATCAGATATATATATATATATATATATATATATATATATCTTATTAGACCAAACACTTCTTTCTCCTGTTATGAAGCTTTTCCCCTCTCCCCTCTTTCCTGTGAAGCTGTATTCCACTCTAAAAATCTGCTCAGCTTTGTCCTTTGTCTACATGACAAGCCAATACAAGTCTATAGAGGGGGAGCTCCGTCCACCAGCTCTGGGAGAGCTGAAAATTAGAGATGAAGCCTGCAGAGCATAAATCTTCAGAAAAATACCATATACAAGAAGTTGTATAATGGCCAAAAATAGTGCAGTTTTTCATTTACACACACAGTGCAGCTTATTCTGAAAAGTCATTTGCTATGACAGGTATGCTTTAAGTTTACTAAGTTTACTATTGAATCCATGCAGAATTACTGGCGGACGTTCCTCATGCATACCTCCTTGCAATTCCATAGTGCGAGCATACCCTAAGGTTTAAACAAAATCGTAGAAAAAGGAATTCTTTTTTTTTTGTGTGCCATTTGGGTAGTATAAACCCAAAAGGCACAAACAACTATTGTGTCCTTTGACGAACATAAGCTAACAAAGCATATAGTCTGCTGTATTATAAGGGGAGTGCTCCTCAGCCATGTTATACACTGTAATGTGACATATGTGTATCATTTTTGTTTTTAGTGGTCAATGATACAAGGTAAACAAAAATGAAAAGCGAGTCTGAAGAAAACCAAGTAGAGGAACAACCAACGTACAACCATATACATCTGGAAAAAAGAGCTAATAACCATGTAAAGATCCTGACGTCACTGAAAAACAACTTAAGAAAAAATTGTACTTGTAGTACCAAAAAAGCCAAGAAGACCTTCACAGGTTTTTTTCCTGTAATCCGATGGCTTCCAAAATACAAATTCAAGGAAAATGCATGGGGAGATATAATGTCAGGTTTAATTATAGGCATTATATTGGTGCCTCAAGCTATTGCTTATTCTCTCTTAGCAGGTCTGAAGCCCATATACAGCTTGTACACATCCTTCTTTGCCAACATCATTTATTTTATAATGGGGACTTCTCGACATGTGTCTGTGGGCATTTTCAGCTTGATCAGCTTGATGGTTGGTCAGATTGTAGACAGAGAAGTGCAGCTTGCAGGTTTTGACCTGGATGAGGATGTTTTCAGGGGTATAAAAGATGGAAATGCTACGGATGTCATCATGAACATAACAACTGTTAATATTACCTTTGGCCCATTAAACATTGAATGTGGAAAGGAATGCTATGCC
The DNA here is from genome assembly GCF_029499605.1 of Hyla sarda. Taxonomy (NCBI): domain Eukaryota; kingdom Metazoa; phylum Chordata; class Amphibia; order Anura; family Hylidae; genus Hyla; species Hyla sarda. Next base: position 224,475,454 of record NC_079189.1, read on the forward strand.
ATCAGTATTGCAGCAGCGCTAACATTTATGGCTGGAATATACCAGGTAAGATAAACTTTGGCTCTGCATATATAGGTCTGCCCTAACCCAAGCACTAACGTAGTATGAACATACCCTAAGGCTATGTTCACACGGCCGAATTTCTGCACAGAATTCTGCATGAAAATTCTGCAGTAAATTCCTAAATAATAGGCCATTCATTTCAATGGTATTCCTGCAGCGGAAATTCTGCTGTAAGAATAGGACAGCAGAATCCCATTGAAGTGTATTGGCTTTAAATTCATGCAGAATTTTCATACAGAATTCAATGCATGAACATCGCCTAACAATTTTAGTAAGTTAGTTTAAGAGTTTTTTTGCTGTGTTTTTCTAGCAATAAAAGGTTTATTTTTTCCAAAAATATGTTGTTTTTTTTTTTTAATTCTAGTTCAGTTTTCAGGTTATCATAAAACAGTGTTTCCCAAGCATGGTCCGCAAGCTACCCCAACAGGTCATATTTTTAGGATTTCCTTAGTCTTTCACAGGTGATATAACTGTGGTGATGTCTAATTCACTGACCATTTTTATATCACCTGTGAAAGACTAAAGAAATCCAGGAAACATGACCTGTTCTGGGTACTTGAGGACCACGCTTGAGAAACACTGTCATAGAATGTTACCCAACAGCCTCAGTTACAGGGAAAATCAGCTCTGTAGGGGCTCATGCACACTGAGGAAATATTTCAAGGAATTTCCTTTTTCAGAAATGGGCTTTTTCCAGGCAAAATTTCATTGACTAATGGGTTTTCCAGACAGATTTCACTAATCAAGTTCCATAGAGAAACTTCTGACGTGTGAACTGAGCAGCAGCCTCATATTGAATTCAATAGGTAGCTGCTGCTAGCGGAATCAATTTCCTTAGTGTGTATGAGCCCTTAGACTATGTGAACACACAGTCTTTTGAGCTTCAAAAAAATGACAGTTTTTAGAGGTAAAATTTGGCACAATTGTTTGTTCTGGCATTTTAAATGGTTTTTGAGGCTTTGCTAACGACTTTTCCAGCCAGTACAACACTTTAAAGAACTAGAATAGAAAGAACAAGCAGCAGCCTCCTATTACCAGCATCCTAGCCATTCTGTGATCAATCAAGTAAGCACCAGGACCAATAGAAGGGGACTGCCACTGCCTGTGATCCATATACAACACTTATCATGTGCCGTTTATTTAAGAACATAGAAGGTAGAAGAAGTCTACAGGTATAGTGAAAAAGATGGGGGTCAGCAGTGGATGGGCAGGGGAGCCCACTGCCATTGTGAGATAGCTAGATAGCAGCATTAATGGGGTGGGGTATTCTAGGGAGTACATTTTTAATAACTCTGCTCAGGGTCTTGTTAAATAAAAAAATAATAATAATAAAAAAAAAATTATATATATATATATATATATATATATATATATTTTTTTTTTTTTTTTTTTTTTACTCTCCCCTCTGCTGCTGCTCTCATGGAGCCCCAGTTCCACTGCACAGCTCTTCCTGGGTTAGGGTCAACACAAGGAATTGCCCACTCGACCAATCAGTGGCTGAGGTTGTACACCACAGCAACCACTGAATGGCTAAACAAATAATTGCATATACTGACCCCAACTGGAATCTGTGAGAACAGCAGTTGCAGGGTAGAAGTGATAGGAAGAATAGGATTTTTTGTCTATTTAACAGGAACCTGAGCACAATTATAAATAAATAAAAAATTTGTACTCCTTGACATACCCCTTTAATTTATAAAGCACAAAACATAGCAGACATAAGTAAGATTACAAATGAGTTGTATTTAAAAAAAAACTTTCACATAGTTAAAATTTTGTGAAAACAGATACAAAATTATGACATTTTTAACCTTTCGAGAATCTGTTTGTCCAAGCAAGTCTTAAAAGTAAACAGGAAAGTTTTATTGAGGTCCCATATGACGGCAAACGCTACAATAATCAATTTTATTGTCCTTAAGGTTAATGACATGAAACACGCAATAGCTATACAACTGAAAACTATTGAATGAAAAAATAGGTCAGAGATACAATCAAAGTGTCGAACACATTAATCTTTACAAAGTCGTGCCACTTATGAATTTTTTATGCTACTTCATAAAGATTAAATGCTACAGCTTATAGAAAATAGATAAGGCAACATAATTTGTATTGAACACCGAGAGATAAAAGTTCAGTGACTCAAACTCTAGAGACAGAGGTGACCATGTTGGATCTCACAGTCACAAGGATATTTGCAAAACTGCTGTTGGTTGGGTATTTAAAGCGTACCTGTCAGATCCCACAAAAAAATAAAATAAAATGTTACTTATTACCTAATTCTGACCATGTATGCCCTTATCACCTATATTTATTATAAAAATACCTCTTTTTCTATTAGCTCACAGTGTTAGAAATCCTCCCAGGGTAAGGGGGTGTGTCCCTCCGTTGTGGTGGTGAGAGATTGATGTGTCTGCTCATTGATGCATCTGACTCATGGACAAGCCCGATGCTGCTGCAGGACTGGTTAATGTCCTAGTAGGTGGTGGGATATTCAGGAGCCATTTTATTTTTTAAATATTTAAAAAAAATTTAAACAACCATTACAAAACATCTTTAATTTTCATTAGTAACAACATAGCACAAGATTTTAGATCTGACAGTGCCCATTTAAAGTTAAAAAGTACCTGTCACCAAATAAACTTTTCTAAAGTAACTTAGGCTATGTTCCCTAACTACTCCTAACACTCCTCCCAGCCTTAAAAAAAAATTTCAGAGCTTTAAAAAGCTCTGTATCATACCTGCTGGGGGACCACTTCCGCCCTTACATCTTTGCAGTGCTGTGATGAATAGAAGACCTCAGGCTCTGTGCAGCTTTCAGTGAGGCTCTGTACAGCTGTCAATCAAGCTCAGTGCAGAGAAAAACTTCATGAGTTTGGTCTCCTGCTAGGCCGGGAGGAGACCAAACTCACTGTATTAATTGTGGCAGGGAAGAGAACAGAGCCACCTAGTGGCCATTTTTTATATTTACATTTTAAACATATTTATGTTGATAATTTTAAAAGAAAGTGAATGGTAAAGTGTCTGCTAATTACACAAGGAACACTATATTAAAATTTTATCTGGTGACAGGTACTCTAAGATTCTGGCACACAATCGACCGTATGCATAAACACTTTTACCGGTAACACTAACCAGTACAGGATTTACATTACATGCCCCTGTGGGAAAAGATGTCTGGTGCAATTCTGTCCAAATAGTGGACTACACTTAATGTGATTTATGACTTTAAAACTTTTCCTGTTGCAAAATAAAGTAAAAGTATTACACTTCTCACAACATTTAGTGCCTTTTGCAGCCTTCCCACACTAAAAACAAACTGTATTTTCAGTGTCTCGCCTCAGTGATTGGCTAAGCAGCAATGGCTCAAAAGATCTTTTTGGGGCACAGGGATGTCTAGGTCATTGCTCCCCAGGACTGCGGCCACTTTAAATAACATGAAGTTGTCGGGAGGCAGCGTGCGCAGGCATGTAAGGTCAGTGACATGCCTCCAGACTGAAGTAGAAGAGCAGCCAAGCAGGAGGACACGGGGGCTGGCCAGAACTGTAATTATCTTTGGTGCTCTGACCACTGCTCCACCGGTCTGGGGACCAGAGGAGCAGCAGAACACCATAGCAGGTGGGCAGTACACAGACATACTGTCTCCAGCCAGAACATTTTTCGCAAGACAATCCCTTTAAGATTTCTTCCACTCACATATATGCCAAATTAATGTCCAAGTCTTGTGACTTTTTCCTATCTGTTGTCCTGCTATTAATCCAACTGTGTATATATAGAGTGTTTTTTACAGTATGGAATAAACAACAGTTACAGCTACAGCTTCATGATGGAAGGTAGGGGGAAAAGTCAAGGAAACAGAAATTCTCCAGATTTTCTGTTAGAATTAATACTGTATGGGAAGTCAGTGAAACTGATTGTATTTCCTCACAAGAGAATTCTTAAACTGTTCAAAATGCTATGATAGTACTAATAATAATTATTAGTAGATGCAAGGAGTGGTATGGAGCAAGATACAATACCACAGCACACAAAGAAAGTAAACCGTTAACTGTGGACATGCCACAACAAAGGTAAGGAAAGGAATCTGGCAAGGAATTTCCATTTAGTAAGGAAAGGGTGGTGGAAACACAAAGTGTGACTGCACCGGACATCATCTAATTTCAGTCTAGTCCTGTTAAAACATTACAAAGGTTCTGTTACATTCCCAAAGAGCAACACATGAACAGTCCAATGGCTTCTAAAACCATTATTTATGAGATCTTTAATACTATATGTCATAAACTGGGCTTTCGAGCAAGCCAATGGCCAGCCATTAAACAGAATATTTATCTACAGATATAATAACCGTAATGGAATGTGTGCTCACTTTAATTATTTGCTTGACTCTCCACAGCTTCTTATGGGCATATTCCGTCTGGGATTTCTGTCAATATATCTATCAGAGCCCATGCTGGATGGCTTTGCTACAGGTGCTTCACTAACAATTTTAACAGCCCAAGTGAAATATCTTCTAGGAATAAAGATCCCCCGAAGCCCGGGTATAGGAATGCTGCTCACAACCTGGATTAATATATTTCAAAACATTCACACTACAAATATTTGTGATGTGGTGACAAGTGCAATATGTATTGCTGTGTTAGTTGCTGCAAAAGAACTTGGAGATCGCTACAAAGACAAAATTAAGATTCCTCTTCCAACAGAACTGGTTGTGATTGTCGTGGCTACACTTGTGTCCCACTACTGCAACCTAAATGAATTATATCACTCAAGTGTCTCTGGTGTCATTCCAACAGGATTCATCCCACCAAAAGTGCCCGATTTTAGCCTTATGGGTAAAATTGCTGTGGATGCTTTTCCTCTTGCTATTGTCAGTTTTGCGTTCACCATTTCTTTGTCAGAAATGTTTGCCAAGAAGTATGCATACACTGTTGAGGCCAATCAGGAGATGTTTGCTATTGGATTCTGCAATATTATTCCATCCTTTTTCCACTGTTTTGCTACCAGCGCCGCACTGGCCAAGACTCTAGTAAAAACCTCAACAGGGTGTAAGACACAGGTTTCCAGTGTTGTTAGTGCAATTGTGGTATTGTTAGTTCTATTATTTTTTGCACCATTATTTTACTCCCTACAAAAATGTGTATTGGCCTGTATAATAATTGTGAGTTTACGGGGGGCTCTTAGGAAATTTAAAGACTTTCCAACTCAATGGCGCCTTAACAAAATAGACGCAATCGTCTGGAGTGTCACTGTGTGTTCTTCTGCCTTAATCAGCACAGAAGTGGGTCTTGCGGTAGGAGTGATATTTTCCATGCTATGCCTTGTTGTACGCACTCAGATACCTCACACTGCCATGCTTAGTCACATACAGGACACTGTTTTTTACGAGGATGGTGACAAATATGAAAATCTACTGCCTATTCCAAAAATCAAGATTTTCCGTTTTGAATCTCCCCTTTTCTATGCAAACAAAGACTATTTTCTAAAGTCTCTGTATAAAAAGGTAGATATGAATCCCAGTCTTGAAATAATCAGACGGAAAAAAATGGAGAAAAAACTAAAGAAGCAAAAAGGAAAAAAACAAGAAGAAAATATGAAAAACAATGATAATGATATACATATAGAGCTTGTGAGTAAGAAAAATGACTTGGAAACTATTATTCTGGATTGTTCTTGCATAGCATTTCTAGATACATCTGGCATCAATGTTCTTAAGGGAATAGTGAAAGATTACAAAGAGGTACAAATCACTGTTCTCTTGGCTTGTTGCAATAGATCTGTCATTGATGCCCTCTGCAGGGGAGCTTACTTTGGAAAACATGACAAGGATATCCATAAGATGTTATTTCATAACATACATGATGCTGTTCAATTTGCCAGAGGGAGCCAGTTGGCCATAACAGATTCTACGGTATAGCTGTTGAGGGATCATTTCACACTGTCTCGCCAAAGCCATAAATTCAATAAAACAAAAACTTGTTTATAGACTGCAAACAAGCGTGTTACACTTTAAATAAAAATAATATATGTAAAGCAATACATTGATTTCCATTTTCACCTGCCTTAACCACTATTTAATTGTTACAAAGTTCATAAATGATACTGCACTGAACAGTAAACTATTTTCTTAAAAATAAATTGCTTTATGTTGTATTTCTAGATTTTATTCTATGCATTATTTTTTTTTAATAAAGAAATATGCAACTATAGCATACTGATACAGTGCCAACACACCGATGAGTTGGGGGCATGCATGCTACAGAATCTTCCAAAAACCATACAAGTGCTCCACGTCTTGTAAAACATGTGTTTGTGTGTGGTATTACAATCTGGCTCAATTCACTTCAATGGAACGAAGCTGCAGAACCACAGCCAACCTGGAAACAGACAGGGAGCGGTTTTTGAAAGAAATTAGTTTTGCTTTTCTATTCCTGGATGACCCCTTTTAATGAGCCCCTTTTCCAACAAACAAGGTGGACCGCATTGGCTGTTTGCAACCGCATACTGAATAGAGGGGAAGAAAGCTGCCCATTCAGTCTGTGGCTGGATCCAGCCACCATACCTGGTGGTATGTGGTCTCAGGACTTCCCTTCTCCAGATGGTGGTATTTCCTTTGTAAACCACAGCAACAGCATAGGTTTGTGGGTGTGTGGTTTCTCAGAATAAGCAAAAGCATTTATAGTACCATTAAACCACACGCTTTGGGAGGTCTATCACATTCAAAAATGTTGAAGTTTAGCAGGTTCCTTCCCCTGTTTTTGCACATAGATTAAGGAATTTGGATGAGTAATATCACTAGAAGTAAATTGAGGACAGTAAAGTCTTGATCAATCAGAAATTCAGTAGATCAAATATCTTTATGAAATATCCACAGTATATTCCATAAATGTCTGATAGATACTGCTACCAACTCTATGATCTACACCATCTACAGGTCCAGAATCACTTTGTCAACAGGCACTGGCATCAGCTCCTGCTCAGACACATGGGTGGTGGCCAATGATGATGTGACTCTAAACCAGAAGGCACAAGTATACCACCATTACAAGCCTCCGGCGCTGCACCCGAAGCTCTAAACGAATGCCGGGTGCAGCAGGGAGATCGCGGGGGGGGGGACTTCACATGTAACTAATTCACTGTAAGCGGAATTTCAGCTGTGTGCAGTCCGCAGCGGATTAGTTACGTGTGAACATACCCTTAATTTTTCTCTCCTAAAGACTTCATAACACAGAACAGCCAATACCATGCTCTAGATTCCTTCTCCCCAAGGGCATAATTTTACATTTGGAAACATTAAACTGTAGTTTTCATTGTTTTGGACACTTATCTAGTAAAGCTAAATCATTTTCCATATTACAGATACCTTCAGGAACATCACCCCGATTGCACACTTTTATGTCTTCAGCATACAGACAATCCTTACCTACCAAACCTTCTATTTCACCTACAAATACATTAATAAGAGGACCCAGAGCAGACGCTTGTGAGACTATACTAGTAACAAGTTTATGCTCCAAATACACATAACAAAACCCTCCAATATCTAACCTTCGGGAACTGCAAATTTACTGAACTATCCAGGGATTAGGTCTAATTTTCTGTCCAGATAGGTGATATCTATGACATACCTTCATCCCATATATATAGTGGTCTGTGATTTTAAATGACCATAAAATAACAGCTCAGTGATTATTTTTGAGCATTTTTACTTTATACATTTGTATACTTGTGTATGATGCTATGTAGCACTGTATATTCATTTTGTTTTGTTACAGCTTCTAAAAGCTCCATGTAGAATCATGGTGGTTGACAACAGGGATGAAAGCCTGGAGGGGACTAGTACTGGCAGAGAAACATGTGGTAACACTTGTGCTCTGAGCCACAAAACTAAGTAGGAAGAGCATGGAAAGGTGCAGTGAAAAGTACTGTTATCAGGCAGGGTGCCAGCTTTTCCCCTCTGCAACACCCTCAGGCTGAGGGACTTAAAGGGGTACTCCAGTGGAATACTTTTTTTTTTTAATCAACTGGTGCCAGAAAGTTAAATAGATTTGTAAATTGCAATCATACCAAGAAAATGAAGAACTGAGCACTCACCGATATATATCCTACATGTGCAGGTAATCACCGACGGACCATACATCTTCGGCGGGGAGGCTATAGATGGCCGGGGGAGCTCAGATGTCAGATTTGTAAATTACTTCTATTTAAAAATCTTTATCCTTCCAGTACTTATCAGCTGCTGTATACTACAGAGGAAGTACTTTTCTTTTTGAATTTATTTTCTATCTGTCCACAGTGCTCTCTGCTGACACCTCTGTCCATGTCAGGAACTGTCCAGAGCAGGAGTGGTTTTCTATGGGCTCCTGCTCTGGACAGTTCCTGAGACAGACAGAAGTGTCAGCAGAGAGCACTGTGGTCACACAGAAAAGAAATAAAAAATAAGAAAAGAACTTCCTGTGGAGCATTAGCTAATAAGTACTGGAAGGATTAAGATTTTTAAATAAGTCATTTACAAATCTGTTTAACTTTCTGGAGCAAGTTGATATGAAAAAAATTGCTTTCCACTGGAGAACTCCTTTAAATGGTTACTGGTTACACAGTGCCACCTAGTGTGAAAGTTAAGTTAAACTGCCATGTCTCTAGAAAATTGCAACCGAGATTGTTATACCAGTGTATGAAAACGTTCAATAAACTAGCATGTTTGGATTGCACTGGTTTGCAACTGTCTGCTTTTAGGGGGGGAAAAGTGTGAGGATAGATGTCAGATTAGGCATAAAGAAGCACTGCATAGACCAATAAAAACAACTCATATCCCTTAGGCCCCTTTCACACTATAAAAAATTAATCTGTAATGAACGTCCGTCAAATATAATCTTGAAAATCGTCCGTTAAACGGCCGTTAGAAAAACCCCAACGGCCATTAGAAAATCCCATTATAGTCTATGGGATTTTTCTATTAGCCGTTTTAACCAGTTATCGCCCGTTATTAATAACGCGCGTTATTTTGTGACGGGCGAATGAACGGAAGAAATAGTGCATGCACTATATTTCTCCCGTTACTATCGTCCGTCACAAAATAATGTCCGTTATTATTAACTGGCGATAACAGGTTAAAACGGCTTTTAGAAAAATCCCATAGACTATTATGGGATTTTCGAACAGCCGTTTAGGCCGATTTCCAAGGTTTTTATAACGGAGATAATAACTCGCTCTGTGCGTAATGACAGTCGATAGAGGGTCTGGAGCATCGTTAGGTCATGGCTCCGCCTTGTATTGAGGCGGTGGGCCGTGATGTCACAAGGAGGCGGAGCCATGACGTAACGATGCTCCGGCCCCTATATTGCCCGTCATTATGCACAGAGCGAGTTTTCTCTGTGCAGTAATGAAAGCGGCTGCTGCAGCCGAGATCCCGGGGGTCCCCAGCGGCGGGACCTCGCCATATGACATCTTATCCCCTATCCTTTTGATAGGGGATAAGATGTCTAGGGGCGGAGTACCCCTTTAAAGGACAACTGCAGCGCTAGCAAATTAGGGCCCAAATGTAATAATATCACAAGTTTTATATAAGTTTCTAAATGGGATCCATTACCTGGCTGGTCCCGTTTCTCCTCTATGCCGGAAGTCATCTCCTGGTCCCCTAACGCGCGTAGCGTCGACCTATTATTCTCTATAGAGCCGCCATGTTGGTCGACGCTACGTCACAAATGCCCATAATGCGCCGGGGGATTGCTTCACTTCCCCTGCCGCTAGTCGTGCTGGCCCCTCTCCTCCCATCTTATAAATATTCATAATGTTATTTTGCGCTCAGCCCTGATTAGCTGAGCGCACAGTAGGGGCCGCAGCCTATCAGTACATGTGGTGAGGGTGGAGAGGGCTGATGAGCTGGGAGGATGGGAGGAGATAACCACAAGAGAAGGATCTGTGGGCATCACTTTATTATAATTTATTATAATTTCCTCGGGGGGGGGGGGGGATGAGGGGGAGAGAGCAGCAGCTAACAGGAAGCTGGCGCAGGGAGTCATGGGAAATGTAGTCTTTATGACATGGCTGCTTACTGCTACAGGTGGCAATTACAAGAGAATGGCTGGGCCAAATTTGACAAATGAGGTATCATTGGAAAGGTCTTTGAAAGAGCTATCAGATGAGGTAAACTTTTTTTTTAATGTATGAGCGCTGCAGATGTCCTTTAATGTCATCTGTTTGCACCTGGTTTATAATGCTGAGGGATTACTACTACTCCCATTATGGAACAGGCTGATTTCCATGATGGGAGTAGTAGTTCCCCCAGCTGCAGGAGTCTGCCGGTGGTTGGGGAGAGTACATTCATGTTTGTCCTACTACCCCCATCATGGAACAGTATCTGTTCCATGTTGGGTGTAGTAGTACAGGGGATAAGGAATTGATTGCACCGGGTCTCACTTCTGATGCGATCAGCAGTTATAAAACAGGGGAGCGGGCGGCATGCTGCGCTCCCCTGCAATCTACATACTACTGTGTAAACTTTCATTTTGATTTCCCCCGCACCGAGGAGCTATTCAGGGCTCCCCCATGCATATTTATAATAATTCATTGGCCCCAGTGTGTTTATAATAATTCACTGGCCCCAGTTTGCTTATCCTTATTCCCCCCAGGGTCCTTATTTCCCCTCCCGCTGCCTGCTCATCTTCTTGGAGCAGGGCAGCAGCGGGAGATGTCGGGAACAGGCAGAGGTGAATGAATGAATGAAGCCAACATGTCCCGCATGTAGGCTTCATTCATTCACCGCCGCCTGACATGCCCGCTGCTGCCCTGCTCCTAGCGCACCGCCAGGACATGTCTATTCTCTGCTGCTCATCTCCATACCAGAATGTGATGAGCAGCAGAGAATAGACATGTCTCGGCAGTGCGCTGATTGCACTAGGAGCTGGGCAGCAGCGGGACATGTCGGACGGCGGTGAATGAATGAAGCCTACATGCGGGACATGTCCGTTCCCAACATGTCCCGCTGCTGCCCTGCTCAACATAAGGAGCAGGCAGCGGGAGGGGGAATAAGGACACTGGGGGGGGGGGGGTGGTAAGGATAAGCACACTAGGGCCAATTAATTATTATAAAAACAATGGGGCCAATGAATTATGAACACACTGGGGCCAATTAATTATTATAAATATGCATGGGGGCATACATTTGGGGGGAAATTAGTTGTTTAAAACCCCCGCCAGGAGCCCTGAATGGCTCCTCAGTGCCGGACATTCAGGGCTCCCGGTAGGGAATTTAAAAGTGAAAGTAAAAATGCACCATACATCGCAGGGGAGCGGAGCATGCGGCCCTCTCCCCTGTTTAATAACTTCTGATCGCATTGGATCTCAAAAGTGAGACCGGTGCGATCAATCCCTCAGCCCCTGTACTACAACCCCCATGATGGAACTGAGTCTGTTCCATGATGAGGGTAGTAGTAAAAACACTAATGTAGCCTCCCCAGCCACCGGCAGACTCCCGCAGCCGGGGAACTACTACTCCCATCATGGAAACAAGTCTGTTCCATTATAGGAGTAGCTGCGGGAGTCTGTAGGCAGAGGTTTTAAAATGACCATAAAATAACGGTACACAATAACGGGTCTTAATGGATGACGGACGTTATTCAGCCGTTAGCACCTGTTATTTCATCCATTTTTAATGATCTATTAACACAGATAAATGTACAACAACAGGTGAATACACTGTAGGGTGAAAGCAGCCTTAATAGTGACAACGCACACATAAATACTTACAAAGCTGTAATGAGGTCCAACAACCAGTGAATTCGGACTTGCACAATGCCACTATGTGGAACAGAAGATATGTATGCCAGGTTAAGATTTTGGTCTTTACCCAAAAAATATGTCTCTGCCTTGTCATGTGGTAAGGGAGGGCTGAAAAATACAATGAATGAATTTGTCACAAAAAATGCAATACATAACTGATTACAAAAATTTTTATGATGGGGTTGTTATTTAAAAGGGTACGACAGAATTTGTACAAGGCTATAAACACTTCTGAAAATTTTTTTTTTTTTTTTTACATATATAGTATTAATGGTTACTTTGAGTAAAAAAGTTCTAGGCCGCAGTCCTTCGTTGCTCCGTGCAACAAATTATTGGAGAGCCGGGCAGGAGATCGCGGGTGGTTCCAGCGGCCGGATCCCTTTCCTCCCCTGGCAACCTCCCCATCCACCCCCCCCCCCGTGATCAGAAATCTTATCCCCTATCCTTTGGATGTCTAGGGGCAGAATCTCTCTTTAAAAGGAAAATGGTCACCCGCACTATAACAATACAGCGGGTTATAGTGCGGGTGAACAGGAGACCGATGCAGGGTTGCACGGACTGCTATACCTGCCTGTCTTGCACTTTGAGGCGGGCACGCTGGCTGGATTTAAATATTCATAAGCGCTGGTCATGTGAGAGCTCGTGCCTACTGAGCGCTCACATGACTGGCACTTATGAATATTTAAATCTAGCCATCTGGGGCCGCCTCAAAGCGCAGGTCAGCGCTGGACGAGGGGGACCTTTGGTGGATCTGGGCATCGGACTGCAGGTAGGTATAGCAGTCCGAGACCCCGCATCTGTCTCCTGTCCACCAGCACTATAACCCGATGTATCGTGTTATAGTGCGGGTGACCGTTTTCCTTTAAGTGCATATTCAATATTGTTATATTTGGGTGGACAGTATATATGAACTAGCGCCATGCCCTTTGATTGGATCTGGATAGCATATGATACATTTTATGGCTGTGTTTATTTAATAATGAACTGCACATATCATTGTATACCGCCATTGTGCTTAATTAACTAGGCTTTTGTCACATGCTGACGTTTTAATTCCGTCTGGATACCCCCTGTTTTTTTTTTTTTATTATTATCTAATAAAGTTATTTTATTAACAGTTTAGTGTTTTTTTTTCATTCAATTCTCTAAGGTATACAATACTTACATTGTAGCAGAATGTAATTTCTTTAGTGTTATATGAAATGAGGACAAGCAGGGCTCTGTACACTGAGGACAAACAGGGCTCTGTGCACTGTGGACAAGCAGGGCTCTGTGCACTGAGGACAAGCAGGGCTCTGTGCACTGAGGACAAGCAGGGCTCTGTGCACTGAGGACAAGCAGGGCTCTGTACACTGAGGACAAGCAGGGCTCTGTACACTGAGGACAAGCAGGGCTCTGTACACTGAGGACAAGCAGGGTTCTGTACACTGAGGACAAGCAGGGCTCTGTGCACTGAGGACAAGCGGGGCTCTGTGCACTGAGGACAAGCAGGGCTCTGTGCACTGAGGCTCTGTGAAATGTCCCCGGCTCACACATCAGGATGATTAACAAACTAGGAGGCTGCACAGAGCCCTGCTTGTCCTGCCCTGACTTCCTGTATTTGGACTCCTCATAGAGATACACAGGCAATAGCCACAGCGACAGCATTTTTTTCACCCAAAAATATACAAATTGTTTAATAAATGTATATTACAAATATACATATAATAATATTATCTACATTACATCAAAAGTTTTGTTAACAGGTACACTGTAAAAAAAATGTGAGCGGTATAGTCCCAAATGTGAAATACAATATATAGATAGATAAATAGATATTTTTTTATTTTATGTTTTATACAAAAAAAAAAAAAAATCATCATTTCTTTAAGGGGACTTTATGCATTTTTATTTGGGGGAGGGGAATTTATTTTTATTTTTATAAACTATAACCAATGTATTGGGTTTAATGTGGGTGAACAGGCTGTCAGTTTCTCTTTAAATGGGTACTCCACTGGCCAGCGTCACACCCCCTCCCATAGACTTGCATTGAGGGGGCGTGGTTGTATGTCACAAGGAGGTGTGGTCAACTCCCGCAGCACAAAAACAGCGTTCGGAACTTTTACTTCCAAACGCTGGCCAATGAAGTACCCCTTTAAGGCTAAGAATGGTGGGTTTATGCTTTTACTTTAAATCCCTCATTTCTCTTCCTGATTTATGAAAGCCCACTTGTAAGTGTTCCTTGTGAGTGGTGGTTGTGTGTGTCCCTAATATCTTTTTCTTGTCCATTCCAATGTACAAAAAAATATTTTTGCTAATTTTGGAGGGTTTTGTTCTTACACAGGGCACTTTATGGTAAAACTGACAGGTTCCCTTTATACTGTGGGTTAATATTTTTAAAACTGTTCCCATATTTACTTAGTTTTTCTATTATTGTACTACCTAAAAAAAGGAAGAAAAAAAAATTTGAAAATGCCCTATTCTGACTACTATAACTTTTTTCAATTATCAGTATAATGGGCTGTACGAGGGCTTATTTTATTAGCCATGATTTGTACTTTTTCTTGCCCTTATTTTTGCTTTGATGCCATTTTCTAGCGTTTGGTAATTTTTTTTACGCTCATGCCATTCACTGCACACGATCATAAACATCTACTGATAGAGTCTGTAAAGTAGAATGGCTGTATCAGAGGAGCAACGATCGGGCATCACGGAGAAAGGTAAAAAAAACGCTGCCCAGCTGCAGTGCAATCGTGGGTCCCATAAGCCCCCAGAAACCACCAGCACCTTCATTTTACATACAGAAGATATGATCGACATTGATCATAGCATCTAAAGGGTTAAGGGTGGACATCTGCTTGATTGCTGATGTCTTCTATGAAGCTCGCTTCATAGCCATGTCATAAATGTACCAGCCTGCAGTGCTGTACATTTACAACATATGTTCTTAACCCCTTAAGGGCATTGGTAAATGTACGTCCTGATGCACTGGTATGTCGCACACCAGGACTTACATTTACGTCTTGTGCATGCACTCTTTTCATGCAGAAGGCAGTCCAGAGAAGAAGATCGACGATTTTACTGATCAGTGCTATGCCTAAAAACTGCTCAGTAATAGCAATTAATACATTGCTATAAATAATCCCCTATGACAGTGATGGCGAACCTTTTTGAGCCCGAGTGCCCAAACCGTAATGCACGCCAACTTTTTTTCCCTCAAAGTGCCAGCACAGCAATTAAATCAGAATACACATTAGGGTTGGCAGTATAGTTCCCCCACAATAGGGTTGGCAGTATAGTTTCCCCACATTAGGGTTGGTAGTATAGTTCCCCCACATTAGGGTTGGCAGTATAGTTCCCCCACATTAGGTTGGCAGTATAGTCCCCCCCCACATTAGGTTTGCAGTACAGTGCCCAAACCGTAATGCACGCCAACTTTTTTTTCCTCAAAGTGCCAGCACAGCAATTAAATCAGAATACACATTAGGGTTGGCAGTATAGTTCCCCCACATTAGGGTTGGTAGTATAGTTCCCCCACATTAGGTTGGCAGTATAGTCCCCCCCACATTAGGTTGGCAGTATAGTCCCCCCACATTAGGTTGGCAGTATAGTTCCCCCACATTAGGTTGGCAGTATAGTTCCCCCACATTAGGTTTGCAGTACAGTTCCCCCACATAAGGTTGGCAGTATAGTTCCCCCACATTAGGTTGGCAGTATAGTTCCCCTACATTAGGTTGGCAGTATAGTTCCCTCCACATTAGGTTGGCAGTATAGTTCCCTCCACATTAGGTTGGCAGTATAGTTCCCCCACATTAGGTTGGCAGTATAAGTCAGAGCAAAGAAAAAAAAAATGATATAGACCAGCTCACCCCCTCTGCATAGACGGCACACACAGCAGCACCAACACAGGGTCAACTAGGAAGCTCGGAAAGGCACTAGAGCTGGGTCTCCAGGTGAAGCAATTCCAAGCGTAGAACAGGATATCCTGCTCCCAAAGGAATAGGATAAAATCCGACTTTATTAGAATTCCATTGAATTCCATTGTGCAGGTAGTTAAAAAAATATGACTAAGACTTACTGTTAAGTCGAAACGCGTCAGCGTTTTGTTTGTGTTTTTATTCCCCCTCTTTTTCATATTTTTTCACCTACCTGCACAATTTTAATGGAATTCTAATAAAGTCGGATTTTATCCTATTCCTTTGGGAGCCGGATATCCTGTTCTACGTTTGGCAGTATAAGTATATTAGGTTGGCAGTATAGTTCCCCTAAATTAGGTTGGGAGTATTCCCGCACATTAGGTTGGCAGTGTTCCCAAACATTAGGTTGGCAGTGTTCCCAAACATTAGGTTGGCAGTGTTCCCCCACATTAGGTTGGCAGTGTTCCCCCATATTCGGTTGGCAGTGTTCCCCCACATTAGATTGGCAGTGTTCCCCCACATTAGGTTAACACTGTTCCCCCACATTAGGTTAACACTGTTCCCCCACATTAGGCTGGCAGTGTTCCCCCACATTAGGTAGGCAGTATAGTCCCCCACATTAGGTGCAGTATAGTTCCAACACATTCAGTTGGCACAGTTCCCCCACATTAGGTTGGCACTGTTCCCCCACATTAAGTGCAGTATAGCTCCCCACATTAGGTGCAGTATAGTTCCCCCACAGACATACAGCCTCCACCCATATACAGTGTATGGCTGGAGGCTGTATGTCTGGGTACTGCCCCACGTCAGTGTCCCGACCAACGGTCCTCCGGTCTGGCCATAGCAGTAGGTCCCGAGAGCGAGGGAGCGGTGGTCGGAAAACCGAAGATGATGTCTCGCTGGTCACTTACCATGCGCGCTTCATCCTCGGTCCTCCTCCTTCTCCTCCATGCTCCGCTCTGCTTTTGGGCGCACGCACGGAGGGGCGGGGGGAATGGGGGGGGGGGCATTATATTTGGGGGTCACATAACAGGGGGCATTAAATGTGAGTGGCACATGATGGGGGGCATTATAAGTCAGGAGCACATGACAGGGGGGCATTATAAGTTAGGAGCCTATGTCAGGGGGAATTATATGTGGGGGGCACATGACAGGGGGGCATTAAAAGTTAGGAGCCTATGTCAGGGGGAATTATATGTGGGGGGCACATGACAGGGGGGCATCATACGTTAGGAGCTTATGTCAGGGGGGCATTATATGTGGGGGGCACATGACAGGGGGCAAATGTCAGGTGCCCCTCACATATAATGCCCCCTGTCATGTGCCCCCTGTCATGTGCTCCTAACTTAAAATCCCCCTCGTCATTTGCCCTTTTATGTGCATTCCCGCCCGAGCAGCTCTCTCTGTTTTTACCTTTATCACAGGCAGCTCTATTCTTGCAGAGTGTGTGCCGCGGGGACGAGATCTACGGGCGCCGGCTCGATGATGTGACGTCATCGCGCCGGCCTGCCGTGGATGGAGTCCCCGCGGCGCACTCTGCAAGAATAGAGCATCTGCTCACCGCTGCTGGCAAGACCTGACCCCGGGCACATTGTGCGAGTGGCTCCCGTTGGCTCCCCCGCTCCTGCCGCCCCGAGCATAGCGGAAGTTCAGGGAAGTCCAGTGCGGCGGAGCGCATCAAATGGCAACCATGGCCGCATGCCCAAAGAGGGGGCTCGGCGTGCCACCTGTGGCACGCATGCCATAGGTTCGCCATCACTGCCCTATGGGGACATAAAAAATGGTAAAATGAATGGTAAAAAAAAAAAGTTTAAGAAAATGTGAATAAGCCCTACCCCCAATGAAAATTGAAATCGCTCTTTTTTCCATTTTACCCAAAGTAAAAAAAAAATGTAAAATAAACATATATTTGGTATCAGCACATGCGTAAATGTCCGAAAGTCCGAAAAAATTTCCGAAAAAATCCAAAACTGCTGCTTTTTAGTAAAATCACATTCCCCAAAAATTTATAAAAAGCGATTAAAAAGCCACATATATGCAAAAGTGGTACCAATGAAAACTACATGGATAGCAATATGCAATTGTAAACATACTTATTTTGGTAAGGAATTTGGAGATTTTCTAAAATCAGTACAATAATAGAAAAGCATGTAAATAGGAGTGTCATTTTAACCCCTTAAGGACACAGCCAATTTTGGTCTTGAGGACACAGACAATTTCATTTTTTTTCTCCTTGCGTTCTAAGAGGCATAACAGACTCATTTTTGCATTCTAAGAGGCATACAGACTCATTTGAGAGCTTGTTTTTCGTGTGAACAATTGTACTTTGTAATGATTCCTTTCATTTTACCACCAAATTCATGGAGCAACCAAAAAAATATTATTTGAGTGAGTAAATTAAAAAGACTTTTATGGGGTGTAATTTTTTCTCTTTACCATGCACTTTAGGGTAAAACTGACATGTTTTCTTTATTCTGTGGGTTAATTAAAATTATACCCATGTTTATATACTTTTCTATTACTGTACTACTTTAAAAAAAAAAAAATTAACAAAATAATTGTTTAAGATTGCCCTATTCAGAATTTTTTTTTCCACTATAGTGCAGTTTTTTCCCCAAATTTACCATTTTTACGAAGGGTAATGGGAGAAAATGCCCTCCAAAATTTGTAACCCAATTTCTTCGGAGTATGAAAATACCCCATGTTAGGATGTGAAATGATCTGCGGGTGAACTACAATGCTTTTGGAAAGCAAATTTTACTGAAATGGTTTTTGGGGGGCATGTAGCATGTAGGAAGCCCCTATGGTGCCAGAACAGCAAAAAAATAAATCAAAAACCCACATGGCATACTATTTTGGAAACTACACCCCTCAAGGAATGTAATAAGGGGTACAGAGAACCTTAACACCCCACAGGTGTTTGACGACTTTTCGTTAAAGTTGGATGTGTAAATGAGATTTTTATTTTAAAAAATTCCTTAAAATGCAGGTTTTCCCCAAATTTTACATTTTTTACATGGGGTAATAGGAGAATATGCCCCCAAAAATACCCCATATGTGGACATCAGGTGCACTGCGGCACACTACAATGCTCAGAAGAGAAGGAGCACCATTGAGCTTTTGGAGAGTGAATTTGTTTGGAATAGAAGTCGGGGGCCATGTGCGTTTACAAAGCCCCCCGTGGTGCCAGAACAGTGGACCCCAAACATGTGACCCCATTTTGGAAATGACACCCCTCACAGAATTTAATAAGGGGTGCAGTGAACATTTAGACCCCACTGGCGTTTGACAGATCTTTGGAACAGTGGGCTGTGCAAATGAAAAATTACATTTTTCATTTTCACGGCCACTGTTCCAAAAATCTGTCAGACACCTGTGGGGTGTAAATGCTCACTGTACCCCTTATTACATTACATGAAGGGTTTAGTTTCCAAAATGGGGTCACATGTGGGGGGGGGGGGGTCCATTGTTCTGGTGCAATGGGGGCTTTGTAAACACAGATGGTCTTCAGTTCCGGACAAATTTTGTCTCCAAAATCCCAATGGCGCTCCTTCTCTTCTGAGCATCGTAGTTCGCTCGCAGAGCACTTTACATCCACATATGGGGTATGTTCTTACTCAGAAGATGTGATGTTACAAATTTTGAGGGACTTTTTTCCTCTTTTCCTGTGTGAACGTGAAAAATTTAGGGTAACACCAGCATTTTAGTTAAAAAAAAATCTTTTTTTCTTCATTTTCCCATCCAAATTTTACGAAAATTCATCAAACACCTGTGGGGTATTAAGGCTCACTATACCCATTGTTACGTTCCGTGAGGGGTGTAGTTTCCAAAATGGGGTCACACGTCGATATTTATTTTTTTGCGTTTATGTCAGAACCACTGTAAAATCAGCCACCCCTGTGCAAATCACCAATTTAGGCCTCAAATGTACATAGTGCACTTTCACTCCTGAGCCTTGTTGTGCGTCCGCTGGGCATTTTGCGCCAACATATGGGGTATTTCCGTACTCAGGAGAAATAGCGTTACAAATTTTGGGGGTCTTTTTTTCCCTTGTACCTCTTGTGAAAATAAAAAGTATAGGGCAACACCAGCATGTTAGTGTAAAAGTTTTTTTTTTTTAGTTTTTTTTTACACTAACAGGCTGGTGTAGACCCCAACTTTTCCTTTTCATAAAGGGTAAAAGGAGAAAAAGCCCCCCAAAATTTGTAACGCAATTGCTCCTGAGTATAGAAATACCCCATATGTGGCCCTAAACTGTTTCCTTGAAATACGACAGGGCTCCGAAGTGAGAGAGCGCCATGCGCATTTGAGGACTAGATTGGGGATTGCATAGGGGGTGGACCTAGGGGAATTCTATGCCAGTGATTCCCAAACAGGGTGCCTCCAGCTAAACTCCCAGCATGCCTTGACGGTCAGTGGCTGTCCGGAAATGCTGGAAGTTGTTGTTTTGCAACAGCTGGAGGCTCTGTTTTGGAAACCATACAATACATTTTTCATTTTTATTGGGGGGGGGGGGGGGGGGGACAGTGTAAGGGGGGTGTATATGTAGTGTTTTACCCTTTATTATGTGTTAGTGTAGTGTAGTGTTTTAAGGGTACATTCACACTGGCGGGGGTTTACGGGGAGTTTCCCGCTAGGAGTTTGCGATGCTGCAGAAAATTTGCCGTGGCTCAAACTTGAGGCAGGAAACTCACTGTAAACCCGCCCTTCTGTTCTGTTACCTAACTCAGTATTTTCCAACCAGTGTGCCAGCTGTTGCAAAACTACAACTCCCAGCATGTACTGATCACCAAAGGGCATGCTGGGAGATGTAGTTATGCAACAGCTGGAGGTATGCAACTACAACTCCCAGCATGGCGAGACAACCTTTTGCTGTTCGTGCATGCTGGGAGTTGTAGTTTTGCAAGATTTAGAGGGCCACGGTTTAGAAACCACCTCACAGTGATCTCCAAACTGTGGCTTTCCAGATTTTGCAAAACTACAAATCCCAGCATGCCCAAACAGCAAACTGCTGTGTGAGCATGCTGGGAGTCGTAGTTTTGCAAGATCTAGAGAACCACAGTTTAGAGACCACTGCACAGTGATCTCCAAAGTTTACCCCTCTAAATCTTGCAAAACTACAAATCCCAGCATGTCCAAACAGCTGTCTGGGCATGCTGGGAGTTGAAGTTTTGCAACATCTGGAGGGCTACAGTTTAGAGACCACTGTATAGTGCAACAACTCACCAGCTTCCATAGTCTGCACCAAGGAGAGCAACACCAGGGAGACACACCTCACTCGCTGCCCGCCGTCAGTAAGTGACCACCGGTCAAATCACAGTTCCCCCGTTCTGCCCGGACTACCGTGGGTGGGCCGAACGGGGGAACCGAACTTTAACCCCCGCCACGATCTACTATTAGTCAGTCGTTTCTGACCTATCTGACATGGGAGGGGGGGGGGGGGGTCTCATACCCCCCCCCCCAGGCGTATTCCTGCAGGCATACAGGTACGCCCTGGGTCCTTGAAGGGGTATTCCAGGCAAAAACTTTTTTTATATATCAACTGGCTCCGTAAAGTTAAACAGATTTGTAAATTACTTTGATTAAAAAATCTTAATCCTTCCAATAGTTATTAGCTTCTGAAGTTTTCTGTCTAACTGCTCATTGATGATGTCACGTCCCGGGAGCTGTGCATGATGGGAAAATATCCCCATAGGAACTGCACAGCTCCCGGGACGTGAGTCATCAGAGAGCAGTTAGACAGAAAACAACAACTCAACTTCAGAAGCTAATAACTATTGGAAGGATTAAGATTTTTTAATCGCAGTAATTTACAAATCTGTTTAACTTTACGGAGCCACTTGATATATAAAAAAAGTTTTGGCCTGGAATACCCCTTTAAGTACCAGGGAGTCAGGGCGTACCTATGATTGACACACAGGTCTCAGCGCATGCGCCCTTCAACTTATGTAACATGCGCGCTGCTGCGTGTCATCCAGCACGCACTCGCTCCTCCAGCGAGCACGTGCTCCCCCGCTCTCTGCACCTAGCCCTGCGCAGGCGCACTGAGGACGCCGGCGGCGGGAGCGAGCGCTTGCTGGATGACACGCAGCAGCGCGCACTTTACATTAGTTGAAGGGCGCATGCGCTGGGACCTGTGTGTCAATCACACAGCGGTCCCAGCAGTGAGATACAAAGTGGGCGTGTGGGCATTACATACCTCGCACCACGCCTATCCGACGGTCAGTGGCTTTGATTAAAAGCACTTTTTAGCATCACGAAAGCCTGCAAATATGGGGTAAAATAATTGCTGTACACAACACCTGCACACAGTACAAAGGCTGTGTGCAAGTTATTACACTAACATTTCATGACAGTTGCGCTTTAAGGACCCATGATGTACATGTACGTCCGTGAGAATTTCGGTCCCCGCCGCACGCCGGGCGGGGACCGGGGGGTGACTGCTGATATCAATCAACAGACACCCCGTGCAAATGCCCAGGAAGGGTCATCAGACCCCCCCCCTCCCCCCCTCCATGTCCCCATGAATTCACACCGGCGATTTCCAAAATTCCGGGTCATATGGGTCTATGGTGACCCGGAAAATAAGGGGGATCGGGGTTGTCCAAGACACCCTGGATCCCCCTGAAGGGATAGGAGTGAGGTGGCAGGGGTGCCACCCCTCCTATCCCTGCTATTGGTCATCTAGAAGCGATAGCAGATCAGGGGCGGGGAGGTTAACTTTCGGTTTCCCCGTTCTGCCCACCCACTGTAAGCTGGGCAAAACGGGGAAACCGAGGAGGACCAGCGCCGAAGTCCACCTACCCATCGGCGGCAGGCGGCAAACGGCGGGCGGTGATGACGTGCGGCTGGCTCCCTGGATCCTACGGAAGCCGGTGAGTTGCCTAGCAACATCTGGAGGGCTACAGTTTGAGACCACTCTGGAGAGCTACAGTTTAGAGGCCACTGCACAGTGATCTCCAAACTGTAGCCCTCCAGCTGTTGCAAAACTACAAATCCCAGCATGCCCAAACAGCAAAAAGCTTTCACGGCATGCTGGGAGTTATAGTTGCGCACCTCCAGCTGTTGCATAACTACATCTCCCAGCATGCCCTTTGACGATCAGTACATGCTGGGAGTTGTAGTTTTGCAACAGCTGGAGGCACACGGGTTGGAAAATACTGAGTTAGGTAACAGAACCTAACTGAAGGATTTCCAACCAGTGGGCCTCCAGCTGTTGCAAAAGAACAACTCCCAGCATGCACGGTCTGTCAGTACATGCTGGGAGTTGTAGTGTTGAAACAGCGTGAGGTTTGCCCCCCCCCCCCCCCCCATGTGAAAGTACAGGGTACATTCACACGGGCGAGTTTACAGTGAGTTTCCTGTAAATTTTTCCTAGCAGAAAACTCACCGTAACCCGCCAGTGCGAATGTACCCTAAAAACACTACACTACCACATAATAAAGGGTAAAACACTACATGTACACCCATTATACTGCGCCTCCCAATAAAAATGAAAAACGTAGCAGGGTTTCCAGGCATGCTGGGAGGTTAGCAAAAGATGGAGGCACCATGTTTGGGAATCACTGGCATAGAATACCCCTATGTCCACCCCTATGCAATCCCTAATTTAGTCTTCAAATGTGCATGGCGCTCTCAAACTTCGGAGCCCTGTCGTATTTCAAGGAAACAGTTTAGGGCCACATATGGGGTATTTCCATACTCAGGAGAAATTGCACTACAAATTTTAGGGGTCTTTTTCTCCCTTTACCCCTTATGAAAAGGAAAAGATGGGGGCTACACCCATGTGTTAGTGTAAAAAAAAAAAAAAAAAAAAAAAATAAAACACATTTACACTAACATGCTGGTGTTGCCCCTACTTTTTATTTTCACAAGCGGTAAAAGGAAAAAAATAAATTTCTCCTGAGTACGGAAATACCCCATATGTGGATGTAAAATGTTCTGCGGACGCACAACAAGGCTCAGGAGTGAGAGCGCACTATGTACATTTGAGGCCTAAATTGGTGATTTGAACAGGGGTAGCTGATTTTACAGCGGTTCTGACATAAATACAAAAAAATAAATACCCACATGTGACCCCATTTTGGAAACTACACCCCTCACGTAATGTAACAAGGGGTGCAGTGAGCATTTATGCCCCACAGGTGTCTGACAGATTTTTGGAATAGTGATCCATGAAAATGAAAAATGTAATTTTTCATTTGCACAGCCCACTGTTCCAAAGATTTGTCAAATGCTAGTGGGGTATAAATACTCACTGCACTCCTTATTAAATTCTGTGAGGGTCACATGTGGGGGGTCCGCTGTTCTGGCACCACGGGGGGGGGGGCTTTGTAAACGCACATGGCCCCTGACTTCCATTCAAAACAAATTCACTCTCCAAATGCTCAATGGCACTCCCTTCTCTTCTGAGCATTGTAGTGCGCCAGCAGAACACTTGACGTCCACACATGGCATACTTCCACACTACAGAAGAAATGGGGGTTACACATTTTGGCGGTCATTTTCTCCTATTACCTCTTGTAAAAATGTAAAATTTGAGGAAAAACCAGCATTTTAGTGAAAACATTTTTTTTTTTCATTTACACATCCAACTTGAACAAAAAGTCGTGAAACACATGTGAGGTGTTAAGGCTCACTGTACCCCTTGTTACGTTCCTTGAGGGGTGTAGTTTCCAAAATAGTATGCCATGTGTGTTTTTTTTTGCTGCTGTTCAGACACCATAGGGGCTTCCTAAATGTGACATGCCCATCAAAAACCATTTCAGTCAAATTTGCTTTCCAAAAGCCAAATGTGACTCCTTCTCTTCTGAGCACTGTAGTTTGCCCGCAGAGCATTTTACATCTCAACATGGGGTATTTCCATACTCAGAAGAGATGGGGGTTACAAATTTTGGGTGGCATTTTCTCCCATTACCTTTTGTAAAATGGTAAACTTGGGGAAAAAACTGCACTTTAGTGAAAACATTTTTTTTTTCATTTACACATCCGACTAACGAAAAGTTGTCAAACACCTGTGGGGTGTTAAGGCTCACTGTACCCCTTGTTATGTGCCTTGAGGGGTGTAGTTTCCAAAATGGTATGCCATGTGGGGGGGTTACTGCTGTTCTGGCACCATAGGAGCTTCCTAAATGCGACATGCCCCCCAAAAACCATTTCAGCAAAATTCACTCTCCAAAATCCCATTGTTGCTCCTTCTCTTCTGAGCCCTCTACTGCGCCCGCCAAACACTTGACATACAAATATAAGGCATTTCCTTACTCGAGAGAAATTGGGTTACAAATTTTGGGGACTTTTTCTCCTATTACCCCTTGCAAAAATTCTAAAACTGGGTCTACAAGAACATGCGAGTATAAAAAATGAAGATTTTGAATTTTCTCCTTCACTATGCTATTCCTGTGAAACACCTAAAGGGTTAACACACTTACTGAATGCCATTTTGAATACTTTTAGGGGTTACAGCATACCTGCCTCTTTCACCCTTTGATACTGCGATATCTCTTCTGCAGTAAGTGCTCAGAAAGCCTCATTTGCTTTCCCTGATAGTTTCCCAGCCAGGATAGTGACCCATTGCTCTGATGGTACTTGGTGTAGTGAGCACTGCCTCTCAAAGTCAGCCAAATACCCATCAATTTCTTCTTCATTTTTCACAAAGGTTTTAAAAGCAGTAAATGGAATTTTCTTTACCGCAGCAGTGGGTAGAGGGGCAGGAACTGCATGTGTAATGGGCTGTCTAGCTCTTACCAGTTCCACTTCTTGTCTCCTCTTAGTTTCGATCTCCTCCTTTGCGTCCCAGAACAGCTGGTTTATTAGTTCCGTGACAAGGCTAATCTCCGCTGTACAATAGCAGTAAGTACATCGTCCTCACTGATAGGTGCAATAGGTTCAGTTACCTCCATGGACCTATCCCTTTCGTCCAGCTCCAGCAGGTCAGCTATCAGCTCTCTCCGTGGTCTGTTACTGGCACTCCTACCACGACTCTCCAATAAATCTTTTAGTGTGGGTCTTTTCAGCCTGGCATACCGAGACTCCATTCAGCACTTGCTCTTTGGATAAAAGGACGATCCCACCGTTGCCACCAATGTAACGGCTACCCAGGTAGAGAGAGGGTATCAGCCGTTGATGACGTCCTCTTCCCTGCAAGCTGCTGTGTCAAAGAAAAGCTGGTATAATCCTATTCACAATATCCAGAGGGAGAGTCAGGTTTAGCTGTAAAAGAGCAGAGTAATATTCCCAAATAATCCCCTTTCAAGAACGAGACAAGGCTACGTTTGAAGGATCATGAAGAACTCTTTATTGTGGAACAAGTGTCTTCTTTTATAGGAAGGACATCACAGGGGGAAGGGTCAGTAAAGACAATACAGGTGGAAGGTAGTCTGTGAGATAATCCAATAAAGGCAATACAGTTGACAGATAGTCTGGGAGATAATCCAACAAAGGTAATTAGCTCTCCCTATACAGTGCCTTGAGAGCAAAAGGTGTATTGTGCACAGAAAGTGTATGAAAACAGTAAATAAAAGTATTTTAACTCTGAGCTTTATGTCACTGGACACATCAACTAAGGGGTACAAATAGTGATGTCCTTAAGTCCATCCAAGTAGGTAGGGTGACTCTAGGATCTGTCACAAGTATAACTACCGAACGGCCGGTTGCATTCTCTGGTAATGGTATTTCTCATACATTATCCATGCGAATAACTCCAGCTATTTTAACAGTCCAGGCATGTAGTATAGTCTTGTTACAAAATCCACTTCAAAACTGAACTGTTCCCTGAAAAATTCTGATTTTGAAAGATTTGTGAAAAGTTGGAAAATTGCTGCTGAACTTTGAAGCCCTCTGATGTCTTCCAAAAGTAAAAACATGTCAACTTTATGATGAAAATATAAAGTAGACATATTTTATATGTGAATCAATATATAATTTATTTGGTATGTCAATTTTCCTTACAAGCAGAGAGCTTCAAAGTTAGAAAAATGCTACATTTTAAATTTTTTCATCAAATTTTGAAATTGAAGAAATGATGAAAGTATCAACGAAAATTTTACCACTAACATGAAGTAGAATATGTCACAAAAAAACAATCTCGGAATCAGAATGAAAAGTAAATGCATCCCAGAGTTATTAATGCTTAAAGTGACAGTGGTCAGATGTGCAAAAAATGGCCGGGTCCTACACTGAAAATTGGCTGGGTCCTTAAGGGTTTAAAATTGGCATCTTCTGACCTCCATAGTTTTTACATTTTTCCGCATACTGGACAATATGAGGGCTAATTTTTTGTGCCATGGTCTGCAGTTTTTATCGGTACCATTTTTGTTTTGATAGGACTTTTTGATCGCCATTATTCATTTTTATATGGCATATTACTTGTACACAATCGAGCAGTGGACAGAGGGGTGTAGAGGAGCGTACATGGGTGACAGGGGTGTAGGAGTGGACAGAGGGGTGTAGAGGAGCATACATGGGTGTAGAGGAGTGTACAGAGGGGTGTAGAGGAGGGTACATGGGTGACAAGGGTGTAGAGAAGCGGACATGGGTGACAGGGGTGTAGAGGAGTGTACATGGGTGACAGGGGAGTAGAGGAGTGGACAGAGAGGTGTAGAGGAGCGGACAGAGGGGTGCAGAGGAGCAGACAGAGGGGTGCAGAGGAGCGGACAGAGGGGTGCAGAGGAGCGTACATGGGTGACAGGGGTGTAGAGGAGTGGACACAGGGGTGTAGAGGAGTGTACAGAGGGGTATAGAGGAGCGTACATGGGTGACAGGGGTGTAGGAGTGTACAGGAGGGGTGTAGAGGAGCGTATATGGGTGACAGGGGTGTAGAGAAGCGGACATGGGTGACAGGGGTGTAGAGAAGCGGACATGGGTGACAGGGGTGTAGAGGAGTGGACAGAGGGGTGCAGAGGAGTGTACATGGGTGATAAAGGGGTGTAGAGGAGTGGACAGAGGGGTGTAGAGGAGTGGACAGAGGGGTGTAGAGGAGCGTATATGGGTGACAGGGGTGTAGAGAAGCGGACATGGGTGACAGGGGTGTAGAGAAGCGAACATGGGTGACAGGGGTGTAGAGGAGTGGACAGAGGGGTGTAGAGGAGCGTACATGGGTGACAGGGGTGTAGGAGTGGACAGAGGGGTGTAGAGGAACGTACATGGGTGACGGGTGTAAGGAGTGGACACAGGGGTGTAAAGGAGTGTACAGAGGGGTATAGAGGAGCGTACATGGGTGACAGGGGTGTAGGAGTGTACAAAGGGGTGTAGAGGAGCGTATATGGGCGACAGGGGTGTAGAGAAGCGGACATGGGTGACAGAGGTGTAGAGAAGCGGACATGGGTGACAGGGGTGTAGAGAAGCGGACATGGGTGACAGGGGTGTAGAGAAGCGGACATGGGTGACAGGGGTGTAGAGGAGTGGACAGAGGGGTGTAGAGGAGCGTACATGGGTGACAGGGGTGTAGGAGTGGACAGAGGGGTGTAGAGGAACGTACATGGGTGACAGGGGTGTAAGGAGTGGACACAGGGGTGTAAAGGAGTGTACAGAGGGGTATAGAGGAGCGTACATGGGTGACAGGGGTGTAGGAGTGTACAAAGGGGTGTAGAGGAGCGTATATGGGTGACAAGGGTGTAGAGAAGCGGACATGGGTGACAGGGGTGTAGAGAAGCGGACATGGGTGACAGGGGTGTAGAGGAGTGGACAGAGGGGTGTAGAGGAGGGTACATGGGTGACAGTGGTGTAGAGAAGCGGACATGGTTGACAGGGGTGTAGAGGAGTGGACAGAGGGGTGTAGAGGAGCGTACATGGGTGACAGGGGTGTAGAGAAGCGGACATGGTTGACAGGGGTGTAGAGGAGTGGACAGAGGGGTGTAGAGGAGTGGACAGAGGGGTGTAGAGGAGCGTACATGAGTGACAGGGGTGTAGGAGTGGACAGAGGGGTGTAGAGGAGCGTACATGGGTGACAGGGGTGTAGAGGAGTGTACAGAGGGGTGTAGAGGAGCGTACATGGGTGACAGGAGTGTAGAGAAGCGGACATGGGTGACAGGAGTGTAGAGAAGCGGACATGGGTGACAGGGGTGTAGAGGAGCGGACATGGGTGACGGGTGTAGAGGAGTGGACAGAGGGGTGTAGAGGAGTGTACATGGGTGACGGGTGTAGAGGAGCGGACAGAGGGGTGCAGAGGAGCGTACATGGGTGACAGGGGTGTAGAGGAGAGTACAGAGGGGTGTAGAGGAGTGGACAGAGGGGTGTAGAGGAGTGGACAGAGGGGTGTAGAGGAGCGTACATGAGTGACAGGGGTGTAGAGGACAGAGGGGTGTAGAGGAGCGTACATGGGTGACAGGGGTGTAGAGGAGCGTATCCAAACGCAAGAACGGCAATCCAGCGTGGGTAAGTAGAAAATCCAGACTTTATTAGCTCACGGTAAAAATGGTACAAGCAACCAGCAGATCAGACGCGTTTCAGGCGCATGAGCCCTTCGTCAGTGATGTCAGCCCTCTGCACAGGTGTCAGTTAAGTACCGGACAGGTGATGGGCGGATCTCTTACTACCAATCAAAATCCCTTTAAGTCAGCTGACACCGGTGCAGAGGGGAGGATGCTAATACAATACAAAATATAAAATATAAAATGCAAGTAAAAGTACAAAAATTGCTAAAACAGTACACTAATGGGCGATGTGGACATAGATGGTTAGGACACATTTAGAAAAGCAGTGGCATAAAACAATGTCATAAAAATATGCTTTAAACATATAAATAATATATGTATGACAAAACTGCATTTTCAAACGTGCAGGTTGCAATGCGGTATTAATAGTGGAATAGCAATTCCCTTTTTTAGATTTAACCCTTTGGGGGCACTAGTACCCAAGGTGAATTGCCAGTATGCTTCACGTTCAAGTAATTTTCGCCGCATGCAACCAACACGAGGTCCTGTGTGAACACGCTCTATTGCACATATTTGAAAACCGTTGGTGCTTCCACCATGAATGGTTTTAAAATGCAAAGACGCTGCTGAGCGATTTCTAATAGCATTACTAGATATATCATTGAGATGCTCAAGTGCCCTTACTTTTAACTTTCTAGTAGTTGACCCTACATATTTCAGCTGGCACTGTGAGCATTCAATGACATAAATTACATTGTGATGATTACAATTAATGTAATCTTTTATGCCATAGTTTTTAATTTGCTCTGCATCTGAAAAATGTGTACATAACTTGGCATAATTACATGTTCTACAAATCCTGCCACCACACTTATAAAATCCCTTATTACTCAACCAGTTTGTGCTGTGTCTACTATTTGACAGCACTAAACTAGGAGATAACATATCTCCCAAACTTTTGGCTTTTTTGGGGACTATGTGGCATCCTTTGGACAGAATTTTAGCTACAATCTCGTCCTGTCTAAGAAAATGAAGATGTCTGTTGATAATGCTTTTGACCTGCGTGAATTGAGGTGAATAAGTAAGCGCAATGACCGGTTGACTTTGAAAATCTGGGCCACGTGATTGTATTTAGTTATTGGATGGAGAAATCAAGAGGGAACGATTCTTCTTAGCAACTGTAGAGGAGCGGACAGAGGGGTGTAGAGGAGCGTACATGGGTGACAGGGGTGTAGAAGAGTGGACAGAGGTGACAGGGGTGTAGGAGTGGACAGAGGGGTGTAGAGGAGCGGACAGAAGGGTGAAGAAGAGCGTACATGGGTGACAGGGGTGTAGAGGAGCGGTCAGAGGGGTGTAGAGGAGCGGTCAGAGGGGTGTAGAGGAGCGTACATGGGTGACAGGGGTGTAAGGAGTGTACAGAGGGGTGTAGAGGAGTGTACATGGGTGACAGGGGTGTAGAGGAGTGGACAGAGGGGTGTAGAGGAGTGGACAGAGGGGTGTAGAGGAGCGTACATGGGTGACAGAGGTGTAGGAGTGGACAGAGGGGTGTAGAGGAGTGTACAGAGGGGTGTAGAGGAGCGGACATGGGTGACAGGGGTGTAGAGAAGCGGACATGGGTGACAGGGGTGTAGAGGAGTGGACAGAGGGGTGTAAAAGGGTGGACAGAGGGGTGTAGAGGAGCGGACATGGGTGACAGGGGTGTAGAGGAGTGGACAGAGGGGTGTAGAGGAGTGTACATGGGTGACAGGGGTGTAGAGGAGTGGACAGAGGGGTGTAGAGGAGTGTACAGAGGGGTGTAGAGGAGCGTACATGGGTGACAGGGGTGTAGAGGAGTGGACAGAGGGGTGTAGAGGAGTGGACAGAGGGGTGTAGAGGAGTGGACAGAGGGGTGTAGAGGAGTGGACAGAGGGGTGTAGAGGAGCATACATGGGTGACAGGGGTGTAGAGGAGTGGACAGAGGGGTGTAGAGGAGCGTACATGGGTGACAGGGGTGTAGAGGAGTGTACAGAGGGGTGTAGAGGAGTGGACAGAGGGGTGTAGAGGAGTGGACAGAGGGGTGTAGAGGAGTGTACATGGGCGACAGGGGTGTAGAAGAGTGGACAGAGGGGTGTAGAGGAGTGGACATGGGTGACAGAGGGGTGTAGAGAAGTGTACAGAGGGGTGTAGAGGAGTGTACATGGGTCGACAGGAGGCTGAACATGGGTGACAGGAGGGGTGGACGGGAGTGAAAGGGATGACAGGAGGGTGAACATGGGTGACAGGAGGGTGGATGAGGGTGAACATGGGTGACAGGAGGGTGGAAGGGAGTGAAAGGGATGACAGGAGGGGGTGAACATGGGTGACAGGAGGGTGGATGAGGGTGAACATGGGTGACAGGAGGGTGGACAGGGGTGACAGAGGGGTGGACAGGGGTGACAGAGGGGTGGAAGGGAGTGAAAGGGATGACAGGAGGGGGTGAACATGGGTGACAGGAGGGGGTGAACGGGAGGCAAAGGGATGACAGGAGGGTGAACATGGGTGTGAACAGGGGTGACAGGAGGGTGGACAGGGGTGACAGGAGGGGTGGACATGGATGACGGGGGTGGTGAACATGGGTGACAGGAGGGTGGACAGGAGTGACAGGGGGGGTGGACGGGAGTGAAAGGGATGACAGGAGGGTTAACAGGGGTAACAGGAGGGTGGTGAACATGGGTGACAGGAGGGGGTAAACATGGGTGACAGGAGGGGGTAAACATGGGTGACAGGAGGGGGTGAACATGGGTGACAGGAGGGGGTGAACATGGGTGACAGGAGGGGGTGAACATGGGTGACAGGAGGGGGTGAACATGGGTGACAGGAGGGGGTGAACATGGGTGACAGGAGGGGGTGAACATGGGTGACAGGAGGGGGTGAACATGGGTGACAGGAGGGGGTGAACATGGGTGACAGGAGGGGGTGAACATGGGTGACAGGAGGGGGTGAACATGGGTGACAGGAGGGGGTGAACATGGGTGACAGGAGGGGGTGAACATGGGTGACAGGAGGGGGTGAACATGGGTGACAGGAGGGGGTGAACATGGGTGACAGGAGGGGGTGAACATGGGTGACAGGAGGGGGTGAACATGGGTGACAGGAGCGGGTGAACATGGGTGACAGGAGCGGGTGAACATGGGTGACAGGAGCGGGTGAACATGGGTGACAGGAGCGGGTGAACATGGGTGACAGGAGCGGGTGAACATGGGTGACAGGAGCGGGTGAACATGGGTGACAGGAGCGGGTGAACATGGGTGACGGGGGGTGGACGGGAGTGAAAGGGATGACAGGAGGGGGTGAACATGGGTGACAGGAGGGGGTGAACATGGGTGACAGGAGGGGGTGAACATGGGTGACAGGAGGGGGTGAACATGGGTGACAGGAGGGGGTGAACATGGGTGACAGGAGGGGGTGAACATGGGTGACAGGAGCGGGTGAACATGGGTGACAGGAGCGGGTGAACATGGGTGACAGGAGCGGGTGAACATGGGTGACAGGAGCGGGTGAACATGGGTGACAGGAGCGGGTGAACATGGGTGACAGGAGCGGGTGAACATGGGTGACAGGAGCGGGTGAACATGGGTGACAGGAGCGGGTGAACATGGGTGACAGGAGCGGGTGAACATGGGTGACGGGGGGTGGACGGGAGTGAAAGGGATGACAGTAGGGGGTGAACATGGGTGACAGGAGGGGGTGAACATGGGTGACAGGAGGGGGTGAGCATGGGTGACAGGAGGGGGTAAGCATGGGTGACAGGAGGGGGTAAGCATGGGTGACAGGAGGGGGTAAGCATGGGTGACAGGAGGGGGTAAGCATGGGTGACAGGAGGGGGTAAGCATGGGTGACAGGAGGGGGTAAGCATGGGTGACAGGAGGGGGTAAGCATGGGTGACAGGAGGGGGTAAGCATGGGTGACAGGAGGGGGTAAGCATGGGTGACAGGAGGGGGTAAGCATGGGTGACAGGAGGGGGGTGAACATGGGTGACAGGAGGGGGTGAACATGGGTGACGGGAGTGAAAGGGATGACAGGAGGGTGAACATGGGTGTGAACAGGGGTGACAGGAGGGTGGAAAGGGGTGACAGGAGGGTGGAAAGGGGTGACAGGAGGGTGGACAGGGGTGACAGGAGGGTGGACAGGGGTGACAGGAGGGTGGACAGGGGTGACAGGAGGGTGGACAGGGGTGACGGGGGGGGTGAACATGGGTGACAGGAGGGGGTGAACATGGGTGACAGGAGGGGGTGAACATGGGTGACAGGAGGGGGTGAACATGGGTGACAGGAGGGGGTGAACATGGGTGACAGTGGGGGTGAACGGGAGTGAAAGGGATGACAGGATGGTGAACATGGGTGTGAACAGGGGTGACAGGAGGGTGGACAGGGTTGACAGGAGGGTGGACAGGGGGGGTGGATATGGATGATGGGGGTGGTGAACATGGGTGACAGGAGGGTGGACGGGAGTGAAAGGGATGACAGGAGGGTGGACGAGGTGGACAGGGGTGACAAGGGTGGTGAACATGGGTGACAGGAGGGTGAATGAGGGTGAACATGGGTGACAGGAGGGTGGACAGGGAGGGGTGGACAGGGGTGACAGAGGGGTGGACGGGAGTGAAATGGGTGACAGGAGGGGGTGAACATGGGTGACAGGAGGGGGTGAACATGGGTGACAGGAGGGGGTGAACATGGGTGACAGGAGGGGGTGAACATGGGTGACAGGAGGGGGTGAACATGGGTGACAGGAGGGGGTGAACATGGGTGACAAGAGGGGGTGAACATGGGTGACGGGGGGTGGACGGGAGTGAAAGGGATGACAGGAGGGGGTGAACATGGGTGACAGGAGGGGGTAAGCATGGGTGACAGGAGGGGGTAAGCATGGGTGACAGGAGGGGGTAAGCATGGGTGACAGGAGGGGGTAAGCATGGGTGACAGGAGGGGGTAAGCATGGGTGACAGGAGGGGGTAAGCATGGGTGACAGGAGGGGGTAAGCATGGGTGACAGGAGGGGGTAAGCATGGGTGACAGGAGGGGGTAAGCATGGGTGACAGGAGGGGGGTGAACATGGGTGACAGGAGGGGGTGAACATGGGTGACGGGAGTGAAAGGGATGACAGGAGGGTGAACATGGGTGTGAACAGGGGTGACAGGAGGGTGGAAAGGGGTGACAGGAGGGTGGAAAGAGGTGACAGGAGGGTGGACAGGGGTGACAGGAGGGTGGACAGGGGTGACAGGAGGGTGGACAGGGGTGACAGGAGGGTGGACAGGGGTGACAGGAGGGTGGACAGGGGTGACGGGGGGGGTGAACATGGGTGACAGGAGGGGGTGAACATGGGTGACAGGAGGGGGTGAACATGGGTGACAGGAGGGGGTGAACATGGGTGACAGTGGGGGTGAACGGGAGTGAAAGGGATGACAGGATGGTGAACATGGGTGTGAACAGGGGTGACAGGAGGGTGGACAGGGTTGACAGGAGGGTGGACAGGGGGGGTGGATATGGATGATGGGGGTGGTGAACATGGGTGACAGGAGGGTGGACGGGAGTGAAAGGGATGACAGGAGGGTGGACGAGGTGGACAGGGGTGACAAGGGTGGTGAACATGGGTGACAGGAGGGTGAATGAGGGTGAACATGGGTGACAGGAGGGTGGACAGGGAGGGGTGGACAGGGGTGACAGAGGGGTGGACGGGAGTGAAATGGGTGACAGGAGGGGGTGAACATGGGTGACAGGAGGGGGTGAACATGGGTGACAGGAGGGGGTGAACATGGGTGACAGGAGGGGGTGAACGGGAGTGTGAACATGGGTGTGAACAGGGGTGACAGGAAAGTGGAAAGGGGTGACAGGAGGGTGAACAGGGGTGACAGGAGGGTGAACAGGGATGACGGGGGAGGTGAACATGGGTGACAGGAGGGTGGACAGGGGGGGTGGACATGGGTGACAGGAGAGAAAGGAATGACAGGAGGGTGAACATGGGTGACAGGAGGGGGTGAACATGGGAGACAGGAGGGGGTGAACATGGGTGACAGTGGGGGGGGTGAACATGGGTGACAGTGGGGGGGTGAACATGGGTGACAGTGGGGGTGGACGGGAGTGAAAGGGATGACAGGAGGGTGAACATGGGTGTGAACAGGGGTGACAGGAGGGTGGACAGGGGTGACAGGAGGGTAGACAGGGGGGGTGGATATGGATGACGGGGTGGACGGGAGAAAAAGGGATGACAGGAGGGTGAACATGGGTGACAGGAGGGTGGACAGGGGTGTGAACATGGGTGACAGGAGGGTGGACAGGGGTGACAGGAGGGTGGTGGACAGGGGTGACAGGAGGGTGGTGGACAGGGGTGACGGGGGGGCAGACTGGGTGACGGGGGGGTTTACAGGGGTGACAGGAGGGTGGACAGGGTAGACAGGAGGGTGGACAGGGGGGGGCGGACTGGGTGATGGGGGGCGGACTGGGTGACGGGGGGGTGGACAGGGGGTGTACATGGATGACAAGGGGGGGCAGACTGGGTGACAAGGGGGGGGCAGACTGGGTGACAGGGGGGGGTGGACATGAGTAACGGGGGGGGGGGGGGGGTATAGGGTGGACCCGGGTGATGGGGGGGGGGGGGGTTGGACAGGGTTGAGAAGGGGTAACAGAGGGGTGGAAAGGGTACAGTACCTTAAGCAGGCCGGCCCGCGCAGCTTGCAGGTCCATGGCAGGCACAGGAGTCCGACGCAGGTGAAGATCGTTCCGCCCCAGGGACCCATTTTCGTCTAACTGCGTCGCAAGGTAGAAGGGGGACGCAGGGGATGCAGTGGGGAGGGGGACGCTGTATGCGCAGGTTTCCCTTCCCCCCTGCGCCGCCAGTCATAAGCGCGCAGGCCGGGGCAGGATATTTAAAAAATAAAAATAAAATCACAACAAAATCCCGCGGCACCACGCCCAGTTGTGAACGGCACACACGTGTGCCGTGGCACCGTGGTTGGGAATCACTGATCTAAACAAATGTCAGGTGCAGCAGGGAAATCAGCGGCAGGACCCCCACGATCAGAGATCTTATCCCCTATCCTTTGGATAGGGGATGAGATGTCTATGGGCGGAGTATCCCTTTAAGGACAATTTTATTTTTGCGTTTTCGTTTTTTCCTCCTTGCCTTTTAAAATCCATAACTTTTTTATATTTCTATCCACAGACCCATATGAGGGTTTATTTTTTGCCAACCATTTGTACTTTGTAATTACATTACTCATTTTACCATAAAATGTATGGCAAACCCAAAAAAATATTATTTGTGTGAGGAAATTTTTATGAAAACTGCAATTTAGCAAATTTTGGAGGGTTTCCTTTTCACGCTGTACACTTTACGGTAAAATGACATGTTTTCTTTATTCTGTGGGTCAATACAATTACAATTATACCCATGATTATATATTTTTCTATTATTGTACCACTTTTAAAAAATCTCAAACTTTTTTTTTACAAAATCGCCCAATTTTGACCACCAATAAATTTTTCATTTTTTATTATACGGGGATGTGGGAGGGCTCAATTTTTGCATCATGATCTGTAGTTTTTTTTAAGTACCACTTTTGTGTATATGTGACTATTTGATCACTTTTTACTGATACCAAATATGTTCAATAATTATTTTTTTTACGCTTTTTTGAGTTAAATGGGGAAAAAGGGTGATTTAAGTTCTTATTACTTGGAGGGGATTTTTAAATTTTATTTTTTTTTACTTTTATTTTTAACCTATTATGTCCCCATAGGAGACTATCTATAGCAATCATTTGATTGCTAATACTATTCAGTGCTATGCATAGGCATAGCACTGATAAGTATTATCGGTGATCTGCAGGAAGGCAGATCAGTGCAGAAGACCCCGGGAGAGTGGCGGAGGCAGGTGAGGGGACCTTCGTCCGCCATCTTAGCTAATCCCTGCGGCCGTGCCGCGGGCGATCAGATCAGCCATTTCAATAGCCGCACTGCCACAGGTGCAGTGATCTGTATTGATTACGGCATTTGAGGGGTTAATAGCAGACATCAGCGAGATTACTGGTCTGCCATTACTGGCGGATGCTGGCTGCTGACAGTAGCCGGGACCTGCCGTGCATGACGCGAGCACCGCTCCAGTGCTCGCGGTTATGTACAGGACGTAAATGTACTTCCTGGTGCACTATGTACCAGCGCATCAGGATGTACATTTACGTCCATAAGGGATTTTAAAAAAAAAACACTGAAAAAACCAATAACAAACATATTTAGGGCAATGGCAAAAGAAGAAATAGGCAGTCTGGCGCTGCTACTTCACACACCTGAGGACTTCCTTAGAAAATGACACAATGCTGCAGCATCCAAATACACATATAAGCAGTGGTGGTGCAAAGCTTGCGTGAAAGCTTACAGTACATCTACGAATCCAAGGAAAGAAAATGACTCAAGTGCACTCACCACATCTGCTGCTTCTTCAGTGATCTTTATTTCGTGTCACATAGACAAGGTGCAGGGAGGTGACACAAGGGAGGTCATTCAGGGCTACTCAGTAAGGGGCCTTATGAAGCGCTTGTAGCGTGAGACGGGTCCGTAGCCTTGAATGACCTCCCTTGTCTCTGGTCCTTGTCTATGTGACACAAAATAAAGATCACTGAAGAAGCAGCAGATGTGGCGAGTGCGCTTGAATCGCTTTCTTTCCTTGGATTCGTACAAACATATTTACAATTGCCGCATGCGTTAGTTGCCCAATCTATTAAATAATCACATTCCAGATCTTGCACGGTGAACGGCATAAACGCAAAAAAAATTCAAACGCCAAAATTGCTGATTTATGGTCACATCACATTTCAGTAAAAAAACTTTATAAAAAGTGATCAAAAAGTCACATATATGCAATAGGGGTACAGTTAAAAATGAACCATAGCACAGCCCTGTAGAAGGAATAATAAAAAAGTTATAGGGGTCAGAACATGGCATTGAACAGATTTATTATTAGTTGTTTTTTTTTGCCTTTTTTTAACCATAAAACCAAGCAAAAATATTCCGAGTTTGGTATCATTGTACTGACCCATAGAATAAAGTTTTCATGTCAGATTTACCGTATTGTGAACTTGTGAAAAAATGATTACACCCCCCCCCCCCCCCCACAAAAGTGCACAATTCCATATT
Organism: Hyla sarda; assembly: GCF_029499605.1. NCBI lineage: Eukaryota > Metazoa > Chordata > Amphibia > Anura > Hylidae > Hyla > Hyla sarda. The sequence continues at coordinate 224,513,700 of NC_079189.1, forward strand.
TTTTTTCTATTTTGCCTAACACATATTTTTTTTCTGGCTCGGTAATACATTCTATCGTAAAATAAAGTAAGCCAATGAAAAGTACAACTTGTCCTGGCAAAAAATAAGCCCTGATACAAAAAGTTATAGGTCTTAAAATGTGAGGAGAACGTAAGACTAAATAAAAAATTGCTGGATTTTTTTTTTTTTTATAAATCAACTGGTGCCAGAAAGTTAAACAGATTTGTAAATTACTTCTATTAAAAAATACTAATCCTTCCAGTACTTATTAGCTGCTTAATACTACAGAGGAAATGATTTTCTTTTTGGAACACAGAGCTCTCTGCTGACATCATGACCACAGTGCTTTCTGCTGACATCTCTGTCCCATTTTAGGAACTGTCCAGAGCAGCATATGTTTTCTATGGGGATTTTCTCCTACTCTGGACAGTTCTTAACCCCTTAAGGACCGGAGGTTTTTCTGTTTTTGCATTTTCGTTTTTTGCTCCTTGCCTTTAAAAAATCATAACTCTTTCAAATTTACACCTAAAAATCCATATGATGGCTTATTTTTTGCGCCACCAATTCTACTTTGTAATGACGTCAGTCATTTTGCCCAAAAATCTATGGTGAAGCGGGAAAAAAAATCATTGTGCGACAAAATTAAAAAAAAACGCTGTTTTGTAACTTTTGGGGGCTTCCGTTTCTACGTAGTACATTTTTCGGTACAAATGACACCTGATATGTATTCTGTAGGTCCATACGATTAAAATGATACCCTACTTATATAGGTTTGATTTTGTCGGACTTCTGGAAAAAATCATAACTACATGCAGGAAAATTAATACGTTTAAAATTGTCATCTTCTGACCCCTATAACTTTTTTATTTTTCCGTGTATGGGGTGGTATGAGTGCTAATTTTTTGCGCCGTGATCTGAAGTTTTTAACGGTACCATTTTTGCATTGATAGGACTTATTGATCACTTTTTATTCATTTTTAAATGATATAAAAAGTGACCAAAAATGCACTATTTTGGACTTTGGAATTTTTTTGCGCGCACGCCATTGACCGAGCGGTTTAATTAATGATATATTTTTATAATTCGGACATTTCCGCACGCGGTGATACCACATATGTTTATTTTTATTTACACTGTGTTTTTTTTTTTTATTGGAAAAGGGGGGTGATTCAAACTTTTAATAGGGGAGGAGTTAAATGATCTTTATTCACTTTTTTTTTTCACTTTTTTTTTGCAGTGTTATAGGTCCCATAGGGACCTATAACACTGCACACACTGATCTTCATCATTGATCACTGGTTTCTCATAGGAAACCAGTGATCGATGATTCTGCCGCTTGACTGCTCATGCCTGGATCTCAGGCACTGAGCAGTCATTCGGCGATCGGACAGCGAGGAGGCAGGTAGGGGCCCTCCCGCTGTCCTGTCAGCTGTTCGGGATGCCGCGATGAGCCGCGGCTATCCCGAACAGCCCGACTGAGCTAGCCGGGAACTTTCACTTTCACTTTTAGCCGCGCGGCTCAGCTTTGAGCGCGCGGCTAAAGGGTTAATAGCGCGCGGCGCCGCGATCGGCGCAGCGCGCTATTAGAGGCGGGTCCCGGCTTCACTATGACGCCGGGCCCGCCATGATATCACGCGGGGTTACTGTGTAACCCCGCGTTATATCAGAAGAGCAGGACCAAGGACGTACCGGTACGTCCTTGGTCCTTAAGGGGTTAAAATGGACAGAGATGTCAGCAGAGAGCACTGTGCTCGTGATGTCAGCAGAGAGCTCTGTGTTCCAAAAAGAAAAGAATTTCCTCTGTAGTATTCAGCAGCTAATAAGTACTGGAAGGATTAAGATTTTTTTTTTATAGAAGTAATTTACAAATCTGTTTAACTTTCTGTCACCAGTTGATAAAAAAAAAAAATAGTTTTTAGACATGTGGTTATATGCAGCAAGGCAGTCATTCTGGAGTGCTAAAGAAACAGTATTATAAAGGGTGCGTTCACACGCTCTTTGTTTTTGCGGGTTTTCCGCTGCGTATTTGAAAGGGGCGGGCTCTTCTCGGCTGTCCATAGCAGATTTTGCGCAGCGGAATTTACGCCGCAGTCCCTACTGACTTCAATGGGGCTTGCGGCGGATTTTCCGCAGTGTAAATTCCTCCGTGGAAAATCTGCTGTGGATAGCCGAGAAGAGCCCGCACCCTTTCAAATACGCAGCAGAAAACCCGCAAAAAAAAAAAAAAAAAAGCGTGGGAACGCACCCAAAAACGGGTTGTCCCAAGATTACAACTTATTGCCTATGCATAGTATAGAGCAGTGTTTCTCAACTAGGGGGCCTCCAGCTGTTGCAAAACTACAACTCCCAGCATGCCCGGACAGCCGAAGGCTGTCCGGGCATGCTGGGAGTTGTAGTTTTGCAACAGCTGGAGGCTCTCTGGTTGGGAAACACTGGTCTAGGTGATAAGTATCTGAACAGTATAGGTCTCAGCAGTACGCTCCCCACTATTCAGATACTTATCACCCATCCTATAGTGATAAGTTATATTCTTGGGATAACAACTTTATAAATAAGGGCAGACCAAGAAATGAACACCTCAGCACAGTATACTTAGCACTTACCAAAATCCGGTGCTTTTCCAGAAATGTTTCATTTCCTTTCTAGACTGTGTCGGGTCTACATTGATGATGTAGCTTCCTGCCAGTATGCCGGGCATTAAGACCATGGCGAGAAGAAGATTCAATAACCCCATGTCCTGTAACTGTACATAATCTAGTTTACGACACTGTAATAAGCAAACAAATCTTCTAATAACAAGAGCTTCCTAAACTGAGGTCATGTGTACGCTGGTAGAAAGCTACTTCCTATTTACAGGGGGGGTTCCCTGCAGCGTGGAAGATGCAGCCAATTACACGGCAGACACAAAGCACGTCACCCCTGTCAGCACCATTGGTATGCTCCAAATCTGCACAGCTACATTGAAAGTTTAGAGAAATGCTGGTACACAAGAATAACTCGTATACTCTCTAGTTATAGGAAATACACCTTTGGCACATCACTGGTTTGTCTGGATACCAGAAAAGGAGATCTGCATGGGGTATGACAGGTATAGATTTGTGCCACAAATAGCGCCAATTCCTAAAGAAAGTTTTATCACATTCCCATTTTTACTTTTCAGAACTTTTTAACCCCTAAGGGTACGTTCACACGCGCAGATTTACAGCGTATTTTAGGCTGGGTTCACACTACGGTTTGTAACTACGGTTCCCGTACACGGCTGGGCTTAATCGCGGCGCCCGCACTCAGACGTATTCGGGAACCATAGTTAATGCATGTCTATGAGCCGACCGTATTGAACCGCGGCCTCCGGTCGGCTGCATTTTCGGCCGTATGCGGTTTCCCGACCGTAGGCAAAAACGTGGTCGACCACGTTTTTGCCTGCGGTCGGGAAACCACATACGGCCGAAAAAGCAGCCGACCGGAGGCTGCGGTTCTCTACGGTCGGCTCATAGACATGCATTAAATACGGTTCCCAAATACGGCCGAGTGCGGGCTCCGCGCTTAAGCCCCGCCCACCCCTCCTCCCAGCCGTATACAGGAACCTTAGTTACAAACCGTAGTGTGAACCCAGCCTTACACTGCAAATCCACTGGTGAAGGCCCACTCTATGCTGGCTTTACCTGTGCCTCCTCGTAGTGGCAATACGCCGCTACCAGCAGGCACACTGCGATGTGCGAGTCGCAGTATACTCACACATCGCGGGAGCTCTCTGCCTAGCTCAGAGCAGGGAGAGCGGCCGCGATGTGCAAGTACGCCGCGCACATCGCTGCACTGTCTGCTGGTAGCGGTGTATTGCCGCTACCAGCAGGCACATGTAAAGCCAGCATAGAGCAGGGCCTTCACCACCGGATCCGCAGCTAAATACGCTGCGAAAATCCACGCGTGGGAATGTACCCTTAAGGACTCCGTGCATTTTTGCATTCTAAAAATTATAACGCTTTCAATTTTGCACATAAAATTCCATATGATGGCTTATTTTTTGCGTCACCAATTCTACTTTGTAATGACGTCAGTCATTTTACCCAAAAATCTACAGCGAAACGGAAAAAAATTCATTGTTTGACAAAATTGAGGGAAAAATGCAATTTTGTAACTTTTGGGGGCTTCTGTTTCTACGCAGTGCATATTTCGGTAAAAAAATTACACATTCCTTTTATTCTGTAGGTCCATACGATGAAAATGATACCCTACTTATATCGGTTTGATTTTGTCGTACTTCTGGAAAAAATCATAACTACATGCAGGAAAATTAATACGTTTAAAATGGTCAATTTCTGACCCCTGTAACTTTTTTATTTTTCTGCGTATGGGGCCGTGTGAAGGCTCAATTTTTGCACAGTGATCTGAAGTTTTTAGCGGTACCATTTTTCCATTGATAGGACTTTTTGATTGCTTTTTATACATTTGTGCATTATCTAAAAAGTGACCAAAAATACACTATTTTGGAATTTTTTTGCGCGTACGCCATTGACCGTGCGATTTATTTAATGATATATTTTTATAATTCAGACATTTCCACACGCGGCGATACCACATTTGTTTATTTTAATTTTTATACACAGGTTTTTTTTTTTTTTTTAAATGGGAAAAGGGGGGTGATTCAAACTTTTATTAGGGGAGGTGTTTTTTTCCCATAGGGAGCTATAACACTGCACACTGATCTTTTACATTGATCACTGGTTTCTCATAGGAAACCATTGATCAATGATTCTGCTGCTTGACTGCTCATGCCTGGATCTCAGACACTGAGCAGTCATTCGGCGATCGAACAGCAGGAGGCAAGGTAAGGCCAGTCGGGGGTAGTTTAGTTTCACTTTAGACGCGGCGATCAACTTTCAACACCTCGTCTAAAGGGTTAATAGTGAGCGGCACCGCGATCAGTGCCGTGCGCTATTAGCCATGGGTCCCAGCCGTTGCTAGGAGCCGGGCCCGACCCGCTATAGAACGGGAGCGGACTCAGGACGTACTGGTACGTCCTTGGTCCTTAAGAGGTTAAAGGAGAAGTATAATGGAAAGCTACATGAATGTTGAACGATGCAATCCCTTCTTTTGTTTGCTTGGTGACAACTTTTCTGTGATGTTGGACTACCCTCAACAAGAATTGTTTTTGTTGTTCTTCCCTCAGCAATTCCTCTTTCTGCAGTATCATTGACTACCTTAAAGGGGTACTCCACTGGAAAACACCTTTTTTTAATCAACTGTTGCCAGAAAGTTGAACAGATTTGTAAATTACTTCTATTAAAAAATCTATATCATTCCAGTACTTATCAGCTGCTGTTATGATCTGCAGGAAGTTCTTTTCTTTTGAATTTCGTTTCTGTCTGACCACAGTGCTCTCTGTTGACACCTCTGTCTCTGTCAGGAACTGTCCAGTGCAGGATAGGTTTTCTATGGGGATTTGCTCCTACTCTGGACAGTTCCTAAAATGGACAGAGGTGTCAGCAGAGAGCACTGTGGTCAGGCAAAAAGGAAATTCAAAAAGAAAATAACTTCCTGTGGATCATAAAAGCAGCTGATAAGTACTGGAATGATTAAGATTTTTTAATAGAAGTAATTTAAAAATCTGTTTAACTTTCAGGCACCAGTTGATTTTAAAAAAAGTTTTCCAATGGAGTACCCCTTTTAACCTGTTAAAGACCATGGACATCTCTGCTTCGCAGGTGGCTAATAACCCTTTAGATCGCCTCTGTCAAAGCTTAAGCGGCGTCTAAAGTTGCCTTTATCCCAACCTGGTGGTTCAGTGATCCACTGCTGAGGTAGCCTGAGGGCTTAACTCTCCTGCTTGCCAGCTCCGGTGTTCAGAATGATAAAGCCTGGCAGGGCCAGGCTTTATCAATTGAGCGCAGAGCACACAGATCAATGTGGTTTTATGGAACCACATTGATCTGTATGAGGAATCTAATGATCCCTCCTAAAAGTCCCCTAAGGGGACGAAAAGTGTAAAAAAAAAAGAAAGTTTAAAAAAAGGTTAAAAACACACACACATTAAGTTTAAATCCCCCCCCCCTTTTCCCAAATTCCATATAAAAATATATATATTAACATAATAAAAATAAACATATGTGGTATCGCCGTGTGCGTAAATGTCCGAACTATAAAAATACATTGTTAATTAAACCGCATGGTCAATGGCGTACGTGCCAAAAATTGCGTATTTTTGGTCACTTTTTATACCATAATAAAAGGAATAAAAATTGTACCGATTAAAACTTCAGATCACAGCGCAAAAAATGAGCCCTCACACCACCCCGTACGTGGAAAAATAAAAAAAGTTATATGGGTCAGAAGATGATCATTTTAAATGTATTAATTTTCATGCATGTAGTTATGATTTTTTCTAAAAGTACGAGAAAATCAAACCTATATAAGTAGGGTATCATATTAATCATATGGACCTACAGGATAAAGATAAGGTGTCATTTTTACCGACAAATTTACTGCGTAGAAAACAGAAGCCCCCAAAATTTACAAAATGGTGTTTTTTCTTCAATTTTGTCACACAATTTTTTTTTTTTCCCCGTTTCGCTGTAGATTTTTGGATAAAATTACTGATGTCATTACAAAGTACAGGGTGGGCCATTTATATGGATACACCTTAATAAAATGGGAATGGTTGGTGATATTAACTTCCTGTTTGTGGCACATTGGTATATGTGAGGGGGGAAACTTTTCAAGATGGGTGGTGACCATGGCGGCCATTTTAAAGTTGGCCATTTTGAATCCAACTTTTGTTTTTTCAATAGGAAGAGGGTCATGTGACACATCAAACTTATTGTGAATTTCACAAGAAAACAATGATGTACTTGGTTTTAACATAACTTTATTCTTTCATGAGTTATTTACAAGTTTCTGACCACTTATAAAATGTGTTCAATGTGCTGCCCATTGTGTTGGATTGTCAATGCAACCCTCTTCTCCCACTCTTCACACACTGATAGCAACACCGCAGGAGAAATGCTACCACAGGCTTCCAGTATCCGTAGTTTCAGGTGCTGCACACCTCGTATCTTCACAGCATAGACAATTGCCTTCAGATGACCCCAAAGATAAAAGTCTAAGGGGGTCAGATTGGGAGACCTTGGGGGCCATTCAACTGGCCCACGATGACCAATCCACTTTCCAGGAAACTGTTCATCTAGGAATGCTCGGACCTGACACCCATAATGTGGTGGTGCACCATCTTGCTGGAAAAACTCAGGGAACGTGCCAGCTTCAGTGCATAAAGAGGGAAACACATCATGTAGCAATTTCGCATATCCAGTGGCCTACATGATGATGTGTTTTCCTCTTTATGCACTGAAGCTGGCAGGTTCCCTGAGTTTTTCCAGCAAGATGGTGCACCACCACATTATGGGTGTCAGGTCCGAGCATTCCTAGATGAACAGTTTCCTGGAAAGTGGATTGGTCGTCGTGGGCCAGTTGAATGGCCCCCAAGGTCTCCCAATCTGACCCCCTTAGACTTTTATCTTTGGGGTCATCTGAAGGCAATTGTCTATGCTGTGAAGATACGAGATGTGCAGCACCTGAAACTATGGATACTGGAAGCCTGTGCTAGCATTTCTCCTGCGGTGTTGCTATCAGTGTGTGAAGAGTGGGAGAAGAGGGTTGCATTGACAATCCAACACAATGGGCAGCACAATGAACACATTTTATAAGTGATCAGAAACTTGTAAATAACTCATAAAAGAATAAAGTTATGTTAAAACCAAGTACATCATTGTTTTCTTGTGAAATTCACAATAAGTTTGATGTGTCACATGACCCTGTTCCTATTGAAAAAATAAAAGTTGGATTCAAAATGGGCGACTTCAAAATGGCCACCAAGGTCACCACCCATCTTGAAAAGTTCTCCCCCCCTCACATATACTAATGTGTCACAAACAAGAAGTTAATATCACCAACCATTCCCATTTTATTAAGGTGTATCCATATAAATGGCCCACCCTGTAGAATTGGTGGCGCAAAAAATAAGCCATCATATGGATTTATAGGTGCAAAATTGAAAGGGTTATGATTTTTAAAAGGTAAGAAGGAAAAAAACGAAAGTGCAAAAACAAAAAAATGCTTGGTCCTTAAGGGGTTAAGAGCGTTCACATGGCTGTTCTACATCCCAAGTAGACGTGTGTTTGATCAAGAGGTTTTAATCTAGGACTTGAACGTAATTTTTCCGTTGCTGGAGGCGAAAACGCTGCCTCTTTGTCACTAGGTGCTGACAATGATGATGGAGATAAGTCTTCCAGTATAACTGTCTTATTGATTTCAGTGATAGCTTTGTAATGTTTATTCATAAATGAATCATTTTTGTCTTCTTTTGTACACTTAGGGGGAGATTTATCAAAACCTGTCCAAACGAAAAGTTGCTGCGTGTCCATAGCAACCAATCAGATTGCTTCTTTCATTTTGCAGAGGCCATGTTAAAAATGAAAGAAAATATCTGATTGGTTGTTATGGGCAACTCAGCAACTTTTCCTATGGACAGGTTATGATAAATCTCCCCCACAGTCCTTATTTTCCACTCATTGAAGAACTCATATGATCTTCTCTTTGTGCCCTAAGAAATTCTTTATCTTCTTGTGATACACTTTCCAAATCTGCCGTTTCACATTTGCTTTATCCGTTTTTCTCGATTTCTCCTTACCCCGATTTTGGTATGCTTTGTACAGCTTCTGTATACCAGAACGGATATTCTCCTCCGTCTTAACAGGGATATTTGCTTTCCTCCACACTTCCTGTCGTTTAGTACTGGTAGATTTAGCAGCATCCGAAAGTGTTTCTTTCATTTCCTTGTGATGGTAAATAAAAGGTGAGTATTGGCCGGGGTCAGGGCACAGTATTTATAGTGTTACCTGTGTAACCTGCCAGCCATGCCATCATCCACTGTTCTCCTGCACTCTGGTCCTTCCTCTGGCCCCAGCAGGCCTCCATATGAGTCTCTGATCACACTGCTTGGGAAACACTGCTGTACGGAGGTAGTGAAGGGGTCCATATATACACACACAGGACAAGCTTTGTATGTGTGGTATGGCAGGGTGTGAGGTGCAGGGCAGATGTTGTTACCCTAGGGGTAGATGGCATTAACCCCTTGTGTTTGTGATGCCTGGGGGGGGTTTATCCTTAACCACCCGAAGGTAATACCGCTGGTCCTGGGCTAGGCACGGGGGCTGAAGACACCGACACAAAGTTACGGACAACGGTAGCTTTACTGAAGGTAGACAGTTGTTATAGTTATATGCAGTACAGCCAGGGCCCAAGGAGGTGACCAGTGACACAGAGGCCTTGCAGGCTTGCTGGGACTTGTAGTTGGATGGAGAATTTAATGCAGGCCATGCTGGGTAAACAGATGACTTGACTAGACTGACAGGACGGTGACTTTTTCTTACTTGCACTTGACTTTGAGGCCTCCACTACTTTGGACACACGCACTAGGCACGACTTTACTGGACCTCAGCAGGAAGCAAGAGAGAAAAGAGAGAGAAGCTAGCTCCACCCAGGGTTGATATGGGGAAGACTAGCAGGAAGCTTTGGGGTAAGCTGGTCACTGGTACCTCCTGGGTAACAATCACATGGTACATTTTATTAAAGGCATAACACATCTTTTAATATACAACATATATACAAATGGGGAAACAACTACAGGGGGCCTTGGGACACTGCCTAACAGGGCAGGAAAAGCATGGGGCAACACCATCCTGTACTGGGCTACCACATGTCCCAACAGAGCAGGCATATTTACCCTCCCTTGGCTCTCCACTCATGACAGGAGCGGCTTGCAGTTCTTGGCCGGCTGTACGAGTCATCTGTGACTCGTAATGATGCACACAGTCCTGAAGCCGCCTGCCGCTGTGGTGCCAGCCACACACTGCTGTGCTATACCTGCGTGCCTCAGAGAAATGATCACATGGCTCGCACACACAAGCCTGCTGGGCGGCAGCGCAACTGCAAAATGTTTAATAAGAATAACCCCCCCCCCCCCCCCCCCCTCAGCTCTGCGGCGTCAGCGCCCTAAAACAGCCGCTTGGGCCACCTTATTATTGCGCCGGGCCTGGGTTTAAGTTTTAGATCTCTGGCGGGGGGTGGTGATTGGGATCCGACCACTGCCCCCCCCCCGCAATCTCCTTTTCTGAGACCCTGCCCTATATAAGTAGGGGATAGGTTTTTCCCCATGGCATATCTTCTTTAAAAATGCATCCCTCCACACTTTTGCTGAGACCAGAGGGACAAGTCACACTCCTAACTCTGCCCTCAGCCACACTCCTTACCTCACCCTCAGCCATGCCCACACATGCAGAATGGAAATATAATGTTGTCAGTCTGTCACCTAAGTTGCCCCCCTGTAGGTGGCAGCTTCCCTGTATGGAGAAGTCCCCCTGTAGGTAGCAGTCACCTGTAGATAGTTGACCCCCTGTAGGTAGCAGCTGCTCAGTAAGTAGCAGTCCCCTGTAGATAGCTGTCCCCCTGTAAGTAGCAGTCCCCTGTAGATAGTTGTTGCTCTGTAAGTAGCAGTCCCCTGTAGATAGTTGCTACCCTGTAGGTAGCAGCTGCTCTGTAAGTAGCAGTCCCCTGTAGATAGCTGCCCCCCTGTAGGTAGCAGCTGCTCTGTAAGTAGCAGTCCCCTGTAGATAGTTGCTACCCTGTAGGTAGCAGCTGCTCTGTAAGTAGCAGTCCCCTGTAGATAGTTGCCCCCCTGTAGGTAGCAGCTGCTCTGTAAGTAGCAGTCCCCTGTAGATAGTTGCTGCCCTGTAGGTAGCAGCTGCTCTGTAAGTAGCAGTCCCCTGTAGATAGTTGCCCCCCTGTAGGTAGCAGCTGCTCTGTAAGTAGCAGTCCCCTGTAGATAGTTGCTGCCCTGTAGGTAGCAGCTGCTCTGTAAGTAGCAGTCCCCTGTAGATAGTTGCTACCCTGTAGGTAGCAGCTGCTCGGTAAGTAGCAGTCCCCTGTAGATAGTTGCCCCCCCTGTAGGTAGCAGCTGCTCTGTAAGTAGCAGTCCCCTGTAGATAGATGCCCCCCTTGTAGGTAGCAGCTACTCAGTAAGTAGCAGTCCCCATTGATAGTTGTCCCCTGGCAGCTTTATAAGGGAAGAATTAATGGCCGGGCTGGCCATACTCACTGCTCCTTTTGGTCCAGTCCTCCACAGTCCACTGTCTTGCCGCTGCCTCTTCCTTTCTTGACAGTGGCCCGAGTATAGTAACGTGACCACGGATACGCATCACGCCTCATTATACTACCTCCCGGCAATCACTGCTCTCTTAAAGTGGGAATGGCTTCTGGCCCCAGTGAACTTCAATGCTATTTAGGCAAAGTGGGCAGAGCTGGAAAGTTTAAAACAGAAGTGGGACATGAGATGGCCATTCCTGGTTGGTGAGAGATGATCCCAAAAATGGGAATGTCAGGCCAGATCTGGGACGGTTGGGAGCTGTGAAAAAAAAAACTGGAGTCTGATTGGTTGCCATGGGCAACTGCTCCACTGCGCAAGGGGTCATAAATCTCCCACTATATCACCCTGCTTAGCTACCCCTGCTCTATAACATTATGGCTGCAGATTGGACTGTATTTTCCATGTGACAGGTTTTCTAATAAACAACATTAGGAGCCAAAGAGGGCAAAAAGTTGCATGTTTAACGCATATGCTTAAAAAGAGCTGTAAAGCTGTAAACAAATTCCTACCAATGTGTTTAAAGGGGTACTCCGGGGGAGTCAACTTATCCTTTTGGCATTTTAGCCCTAAAAGGGTTCTCCACTTACGCACAGGATAGGCCGGGATAAGTGTCTGATCGTGGGGTCTGAACGCTGAGACCGCTCCGGCTGTACAGGATATTGCAGGTGGTCCCAGCAGCTGGATCCCTGCGATCACTCACTTATCCCCTTATCCTGAGGATAGCAGATAAAAGGAGATAAGGCGACTTCCCCAGAATCCAGATTAGGAGATAAATGAATTATCGCAGGGGTGGTCGTCACACCCCCTCCCATTGACTTGCATTGAAGGGGCGTGACCATGATGTCACAAGGGGCATGACCGACCCCGCAGTGCAAAAACAGCGTTTGGAACATTTACTTCCAAACGCTGGCCAGTGGAGTACCCCTTTAAGGGTACGTTCCCACACGGCGTATTTTGCCGCGTATTTGGTGCTGCGTCTTTTCCTACCCATTGACTTCAACAGAGAAAATAAAATACGCAGCAGCGAATACGCAGCAAATACACCGTGTGGGAATGTACCCTAAGGCTGCAGGCTAATTATCGGTACTGCAACTAATAACTGTCTTTGTGTAAAATTGCTGTAAAAAATGTGCTAGGATGAGCGAACTTACAGTAAATTCGATTTGTCACGAACTTCTCGGCTCGGTGGTTGATAGCTTTTCCTGCATAAATTAGTTCAGCTTTCAGGTGCTCCTGTGGGCTGGAAAAGGTGGATACAGTCCTAGGAGACTCTTTCCTAGGAATGTATCCACCTTTTCCAGCCCACCGAAGCACCTGAAAGCTGAACTAATTTGTGCAGGATAAATAATCAACTGCCGAGCTGAGAAGTTCGTGATGAATCAAATTTACTGTAAGTTCGCTCATCTCTAAAATGTGCGTTTGTTCACAAATGTTAATTATGCAAATTGTGGTTAAATGTGCAATTTTTTTACAGCGATTTTGTCCATTCGCTGCAATTACATGCACACTTATTAGTTGTAATACCGCTAATTAGCTGCAACTTGTGACCAAAGCCTGAGGTGAGGAGTCATTCACAATGCGGAAAATTTGCGTTATGTCCCCCCAGAAATCACAGGTGGATATTTTCACAAATTTGCATGTTCTGCCCATTGCAAGGATGGTCAGAAATGTGCCATCTCCATGTTCATTGTTTCTACAGACACCAAAATCGGGATTCTCGTAGCAGATGTTTCAGTCACAGATATTCTGCCATGTGAACATAGCCTTAAAGGGGTACTCCGGCGCTTAGACATCTTTGGATAGGGGATAAGATGCCTGATCGCGGGACCCCCGCGATCAGGCATAGGGCTGGGCGGTATACGGGTTCATACCGAATACCAAATTTTTTGGGCTGCACAATATGAATTTTCCCCCATACCGCAATACTGGTTGGGCCCCTCCCCCTCGGGAATGTATTATCAGTCCAGCGCAGCGCTGTCCCCACATCAGGGAACTAATCCTATGTGACCCGCCAGCACTGTTCTGCTCCCCCCAATTAATGATCAGCCCAGCAGGGTACAACTCACAGATGTCAAGCACTGCCCTCCTCCTCTTTGTTGGGGGCCGCCGGGCATTGGAACTCACTGTACGCCATTGGTCTCCAACCTGCGGACCTCCAGCTGTTGCAAAACTACAACTCCCAGTATGTCCGGGCATGCTGGGGGTTGTAGTTTTGCAACAGCTGGAGGTCAGAAGGTTTGAGACCAATGCTGTACACTGTATCCCTATGCCCGGGCTGCAAAAGATACAGAAAATAAACTTAACTCACCCACCTCGGCCGCACGCTGGGGACGGGGGGAGGACAGCTGTCAGCCTATCACCGGCCAGAGCGATGCCCTGCCCCGGCCAGTGATAGGCTGAGCCCACTGTCATGTAAGAATAGCACTGGCGGGTCACATGATTTGGGGGGGGTGAAAATACAGTTATATACCGCGGAACCACCGTAAGTTAAAAAAAATACCGTGATACACATATTTGGTCATACTGCCCAGCACTAATCGGGCATCTTATCCCCTATCCTTTGAATAGGGGATAAGATGTCTAAGCGCAGGAGTACCCCTTTAAGGGGAAACCCAGAAGCAGGAAAGGTAATACCATTCCTTGCTCATGAGCACTATACTTATGCCTCAATGTCATCAGAAGTATAACAGGGACATGTACTGTACAGTGATCATCGCATGCTGGCAAAATGACACATGCAAGGACCATTGGTTGCATTACATATGTTTTACACATAGATATGCCCAAATATAATAAGAGTTAAATTCCATGTCCTGGTTTTCCAATACGGTTGCTGCGTGGATTGTATCAATTAAATGACGTCACTAGTGTTTTACCCACATATGGATTACAACCCTGTCAACAACCCTGTCTCTACTTCAGTGTTTCCCAACCTGGGTGTCTCCAGCTGTTGCACAACTACAACTCTCTTGGCATGCCCGCTTCTGTGCCCACAGACTGCACCAGTAGTGTGTCCCAGGAGGTCCTGTACTACAGCCTGTGCACCCTCCTACACGGTCAGTTATGCAAATTGTATAGAATAATAATGAAAGTAAATTTTGAGGTGCCATAGACAGGTATGCTTTGAGAAGACGTTTGATGTATAAAACCATTTCCCTGGCTTCCATATATGCGATACAATCTCTGGAAGAAAAAGCCGCAGCAAGGCCCCACGGAGACTGCGGAAACTGCCAGACCACACGTAGCTCCAGCATCAGCCATACCATGTCACGTGAACAACATTACAGTCACGTGACAGCGTCTTCAAGTGACCTCCCAATTAGAAGGCCCCGCCTCTTCCTCCGCTTGTCCAATCAGAGCCTTCACGGAGACGTTGGAGCGAAGTTTGAAAATTACGGCGCACGGTCCGGCCTCTGGCGCCCCTTCTCCCTCCCTCGTAGAGAGCGCTGTTTCAGGACACAGGAGGGGGACAACGGAACCCGATAATGTCACGTTACGCGAGGAAGAGGTGAGGGCGGCGTGGGTGTGACGTCGTGCTGTACGCCAGCCGTTGCCTGACCATAACCATGAAGAATACGTACAGTAGTATGTGAGGAATGTCAGCGGCGGGGCCTACCTGTAGTCTATAGTCGGGCGGTGAGATACTTTACTGCACCGCCCAGATAGGTGACCTGATAGTGTATTGCAGAGCCCACAGGGGGGCGCTACAGGCACAAATACCATTCTGTGGGACGTAGTAGTAGTAGTGCTGCTGCGGGGCATTTCCGGTCCTACTGGTACCTCATAGCATACCCATAGCCCAGTGTTTCCCAACCGGTGCCTCCAGCTGTTCAAGAACTACAACTTCGAGCATGCCCGGACCCTGGTTGAGAAATACTGCCGTAGCCCAGGATTTCCCAAGCAGGGTGCCTCCAGCTGTTTCAAACCTAACCCCCACTTTCTCTCAAATGAATTTGCAGACCAGGGACCCGAGTTTTGTCAGAGACCCCCTTTCCACCCTTCCTGAGTGCATGCTCCATGGCATTCAGCTACATACTGTAAGGCAGTGGTCTCCGACCTGTGGACCTCCAGATGTTGCAAAACTACAACTCCCAGCATGCCCGGACAGCCAAAGGCTGTCCGGGCATGCTGGGAGTTGTAGTTTTGCAGCATCTGGCGGTCCGCAGGTTGGAGACCACTTCTGTAAGGGTTCGCCCTGCCTCTGATGCATTTCTGTTCATCTGCTTTTAGTGCAGAAGACCCTCTGCATAATGGACCTCACTGGGGTCCATCAGGTTTCGGGCATGGTGTCTGCCAATTCTTAGCCCAGATTTATTCTACGATTAGTGCCTCTGCAGATACATCAGCAGAAACTCCAAATCCGTCTGCCAACCTGTCTGTGCTCAGATCAGCGTGGGCCACATTTAATTCAGTGACTCCAATGTCGTCACCACGTTCAGGTCATTTCTTGAAAAGTATCACTTTTGGCTCCGGCTAAAAAGCGTGGACTGCCAAGCCAAAACTGATATGCATTAAAAAAAAAAATTACCTGAACGTAGTCAATAAGAGGGAGACTTATCAAAACCTGTACAAAGAAAATGTTGCCCATAGTAACCAATCAGATCGCTTCTTTCATCTTGCAGAGGCCTTATGTATGAAAGAAGCGTTCTGGTTGGTTGCTATGGGCAACTTTTCCTCTGGACAGGTTTTGATAAATCTCCCCCTAGGTGACTATGTTCGGGTCATGGAATTGAATGGTGTCCGGACCAATCCGTGCACAGATAACGTCCGCAGCTGATTTTGAGTTTCGGCCCACATATCGTGCCTTGGAGGTACAAATCTTGATGTGAATGACTCCAATATATCCATGCCTCAGAGGCACTAATCGTGATGTAAGCGGCAGACAGAGGTAGAAGTGCAGAATCCACTATGGTGTAGTGTTTGGCATACACCATAAATGCTCCGGTGTCACATGATCTTGGCAGACTGCAGAGACTTGGTGAATATAGGCACGTCGGGATAGAGCTGGGTGGTATGACCAAAAATGTGTATCACAGTATTCTTGTAAATTATGGCGGTTCCACGGTATTTTCCCTCCCTCCCCTAACCCCATCATGTGACCCACCGGTTTACCAGCGCTGCGCTGTCCCCCACATCGGGGAACTAATCAAATGTGACCCGCAAGCGCTGCTTCCTCCCCCCCCCCCCCCGCTCAAATAATTATCAGCCGCTGTACTGTACTATACTGAGCCCGGGCTTCAAAAATAAGCAAAATAAACTTTAACTCACCTTTCTACGTTCCCCGGTTGCTCCGGTACCGGCCTCACGGTCCCTCCGCTGCTTTTGCTGCTTCCTGGGGATGGGAACGTCACAGAGCCGCCAGCCTATCACCGGCTGCAGCGATGTAATATTTTCCACTGTATCTATACTGTATGCATATGTGCAATATAAGTTAACTTTTTTTAAATAAAAATCGGTGGAGGTCTCAGCACTGAGACCCTACTGAACAATACCTTTCACATGTCTGCATGACATTAGAAGTTTTTCTGAATTAAGGTAAAGCTTTTATAAATTATACATACCTTAATATCTCATTTCATGCACCTTGTAACACTTTTAGATTTTGTAATAATTGTGTTTTCCATATTTATACTGTTATATAAAACTCACCTTGTCTCCAAAAATGGTTTAAAGTGTACCTGGCATTAACAAAAACTTTATATAATGTAGATAATACCATTATATGTATATTTGTAATCTACATTGGTTAAAAAAGTGTGTATATTACATAAAAAAAGTGTGTATATTACATAAAAAAGTGTGTATATTACATAAAAAAGTGTGTATATTTTTGGGGTAAAAAATGCTGTCCAAATGCAGGACAAGGTAATCGTCCTCCTGTGTGAGCCGGGAGCATGTCACAGAGCCTCAGTACACAGAGCCCTGCTTGTCCACCCACACTTCCTGTATTTGGTCTCCTCACAGAGACCCAAAGACAACAACTGCAGGGACACAAATGTACACTTTTTTTTTAACCAACAAATATACATATATAAAAAAAAAATAGCTGAACACGAGGTCATTTTAACAGTATAGCTGTTAAAGAAGAATGGTAGATGGTTTAGAAAATGTATCAGTGGAAAAAGAGGTCGTCTTCTTCCGAACGGATCCAGGCAACAGTAGTCATAGAACCAAAACATGACCTTCCTTCAAAGAATCCTTCAAGTGGTGCTCCGCCCCTAGACATCTTATCCTCTATCTAAAGGATAGGGGATGATATGTCTGATCGCTGGGGACACCCGTGGTCTCCCCACTCGTGGCGTCACAACTACACCCCCTCAATGCAAGTCTATGGGAGGGGGCGTGACGGCCTTCATGCCCCCTCACATAGACTTGCATTGAGGTGGCATGGTCATGACCCCAGTCACCGAGTAGTTCTCATGGCACTCCATGTTAAGAGATCTGCTTTGGTGGATAATATCCACAGCCATTCTGTAGGAAATGTCCTTCCTGACTCTTGGCTAGTCATCAATGGATGCCAGTCTCAGGCTTGGTTCACATCACGTTTTTGCCATACTGTTTTCAATCCGTTTTTCTTAAGAAAACCGTATGGCAAAAAAAACGCATGGAACAGTATGGGAAAAAGTAAACCGTTTGCATTTTTAAACTGTATACTGTTTTTAAAAGTGCATACAGTTCCGTCTGTTTTTATAAAAAGAAAAATAACATGTTTTTGATAATTTTGTCCATTTTTAATGGGAGGGGTGTTGGGTGGGGACGTTAGGATGCAAATGCGCATGTGCAAAGTAAAAACCGTATACGGTTTCCCGTATGGAACTGTATACATGTGCGTTTCCCAATGACGTCCATGTTAAAAAATAAAAATAAAAAAAAAAGAAGGTATGCAGTTTTGACTCCGGTTTAAAAACCGTACTGCAACCACATACTTTTTTATTTTTTTTTTTTTTTTGTACATGGCCGTCAACGGGAAACACATGTATACAGTTCCATATGGGAAACCGTATATGGTTTTTACTTTGCACATGCGCCTTTGCATCCTAAAGTCCCCAAACTCCAGTTGGCTGAAGCTGAACACCGCACTTGGGAGGCATGTTTCTGCCTGTGTAAGCAGCTCTGTTTTCATCATTTGGTGTGTTATAGCCCCAGGACTGGGACCTTTCTCCATTCCAATGATACAGTTGGCATTCCCAGTGTAGTGTGGAGAACATGTCCTAAGCAGCAATGCTTTTTGCAGGTAAATGAAAACAGGCTGGCACTCAATTGGAAGCATTAGAATCTTTTCATTTATTTACAAGGAAATATTACTGATCTCAAATTGATTTGATGTCTGTAATGTCGTCTTGATTTGATGTCTGTAATGTCGTCTTGATTTGATGTCTGTAATGTTGTCTTGATTTGATGTCTGTAATGTCGTGCAAATAAACTAAGATTCTTCTGCTTTGAAGTAAGTGCCAGCCTGTTTTGTTATGTACTTAAAGAATCAGTCTTGTTCCAGTGCACTTTGAGGTGAAGACTAAGACTAGGTTCAGACTCAGAAATCTCCAGCCGGAGAGCCTAGAAGGTTTTCATAAATCTCCCCCACAGTCCTTATTTCTGCCCCTATCTCTCTCATCTGTTGGAATTATTACTAGGTGAGTGAAGCATTTACCTTGCTGCTACAGAGTTGTTCAAACACTTTGGGATGCTTTATCAAAACCTGTGCAGAGGAAAAGTTGCCCATAGCAACCAATTAAATTTCTTTCATTCTTAACAAGGCCTCTGCAAAATAATAGAAGCGATCTGATTGGTTGCTATGGGCAACTCAGCAACTTTTCCTCTGGACAGGTTTTGATAAATCTCCCCCTTTGACTCTCTGTTCATGCTCTTCAAAGGGCCGCTCTTTAAGCCTCCAAAACTACCTTGGCTGTTCTGCCATCACCAAATCTTACCATTTATCAGGTAAAGTGTCTACCTTTTAAGTTAACAACCATTCCATGCAGTTTATCAGACCTATTTGATCAGTACAATGGCATCCCCAAGGCTAGTTGCTGTGAAAAATGCAGGCCACAAAGCAGACCTTTATTTAAAATTTTCTTGTGTTTTGACCAACCCCCCCTGGAACTGGTGTAGGACATCATATGGTGCTGTATCACCCAGTGACATTTACAAGAAAATTCGTTTTTTGAAGTTGCCCTAAAATCCTTTTCTAGATTCAGTGTAGGACATAATTTCTGCCCTTTGTTTGGTTTATCCTGGACCTGTCTTTTATTTTATTTTTTTCCTCTTCTCATGTTGATTTTTGGTTGTTCGTCCTGAGATAAGGACATATGTGTTCCTGTTTATTTTTGCTTTTCTTTTGTATTACTTAGGTTTGTTTCTTGCTGCTTTTTATACAATAAACCTAGGCTGTTTTGGATGTGACTGTGTCAATGCTTTCTTCATACCTTATACTAAAAGGCAAAAGCACTCCCTGGTGTGACAACTTCAGCATAAAAATACAAAATAAGTGAGCCAAGGATCAACTCGCCTAAAACGGTTGTGCAAATTCCGGCACAATATGTATATGCACTTAGTCATTTAAGGCTGCTGCACATTCCACCTCATGCTCCCAAGCGTGAATAATAGATTCCAATACCACTCCAACCGCCACAGAGGAAACTAGGCGCTGCCAGTAAGGGGGTCCAAAAGGGATAATAAAAACCTATTTTATTACAACATGCTACATATTACGAAACTGGACCAGTTTCTTCAGGCATGACAAAAATCGCTTAATGCTCAAAATAAATTCCCACAATTCCAATCACATTTACACAAAAATTTACACAAAACAGATATAAAAAGCATCCAAAAACGTAAAAAAATATTATATTAACCCCTTAAGGACGCAGGACGTAAATGTATGTCCTGGTGAGGTGGTACTTAACGCACCAGGACGTACATTTACGTCCTAAGCATAACCGCGGGCATCGGAGCGATGCCCGTGTCATGCGCGGCTGATCCCGGCTGCTGATTGCAGCCAGGGACCTGCCGGCAATGGCCGACGCCCGCGATAGAACATAGAACAGATCAGTATTAGCAATCATGGTATTGCTATGAATAGTCCCCTATGGGGACTATTCAAGTGTAAAAAAAAATGTAAAAGTGAAAAATCCCCTCCCCCAATAAAAAAGTAAAACGTCCGTTTTTTCCGATTTTACCCCCAAAAAGCGTAAAAAACATTTTTTATAGACATATTTGGTATCGCCGCGTGCGTAAATGTCCGAACTATTAAAATAAAATGTTAATGATCCCGTACGGTGAACGGCGTGAACGAAAAAAAATAAAAAAAGTCCAAAATTCCTACTTTTTTAATACATTTTATTTAAAAAAAAATTATAAAAAATGTATTAAAAGTTTTTTATATGCAAATGTGGTATCAAAAAAAAGTACAGATCATGGCTCAAAAAATGAGCCACCATACCGCCGCTTATACGGAAAAATAAAAAAGTTAGAGGTCATCAAAATAAAGGGATTATAAACGTACTAATTTGGTTAAAAAGTTTGTGATTTTTTTTAAGCGCAACAATAATATAAAAGTATGTAATAATGGGTATCATTTTAATCGTATTGACCCTCAGAATAAAGAACACACGTCATTTTTACCATAAATTGTACGGCGTGAAAACAAAACCTTCCAAAATTAGCAAAATTGCGTTTTTCGTTTTAATTTCCCCACAAAAAGTGTTTTTTGGTTGCGCCATACATTTTATGATATAATGAGTGATGTCATTACAAAGGACAACTGGTCGCGCAAAAAACAAGCCCTCATACTAGTCTGTGGATGAAAATATAAAAGAGTTATGATTTTTAGAAGGCGAGGAGGAAAAAATGAAAACGTAAAAATTAAATTGTCTGAGTCCTTAAGGTCAAAATGGGCTGAGTCCTTAAGGGGTATAACCTCATTAAGCACTTCCAGGGCCAATGTGTTAAACATAAAAATCTAGTAAGATTCCCTGTTGGTCAGGGCTTGAAAACGGTTGTTAATATCGAGAGGAATAGTTTCAATGATGACCAATTGAAACACCCTAGCGTCTCCTCCATGCTTTAAACAAACATGGCGAGAGACGCTATGTTTCATGAAGGAATTCAGTATATTGGAACAGTGTTTATTCATCCTCTGTCGGACAGTCTGAATAGTACGTCCAATATACTGAATTCCACACGCACAAGTAAGTAAACAGCATAACTAGAACCACATGTAAATAATGTTTTCACACAAAAAATCTCACCTGTGTAGTTGGAATTTAGTGTTTGAATTCCCACCGGAGCAATCCATTCACACAACAAACAACGGCTAGAGCCACACGGAAAGGAGCTCGTCCGCCTGACTGCGTCACACGAACAATGTCATGTGAGGCAGCAGTGTCTTGATGCTGTAAGTGACTATTCTTAGGTTTGACCCGTAACTTGCTTGTGGCCAATATATTGGCCTAGTATCCTCCGTGGAGGTTGGAGTTGTATTGGAATCTATTCTTCATACCTTATGTCACTTTCCTAGTGGTATTGCATATACCTTGGTGCTATGTCCCCCAATGAATGTAATGGGAAGGGTTTTGTGGAGTTCAAAGAATATAATTATGTTTATGTTGGCTATATTTAGATTTTGTCCTAAAATATAACTTTTCTTCCATAATATAGTGAGATGTTGGCTTCCTCTGTCATCTCCAGCACAAATCAAGCCCTAGCAAGTCTTATGGATATTTGGGATGGACTGGGTATTAAAGAAGATATGCGTTTGCGGAGGATTGAAGAAGTAAAAAAGCACATTGAGGTGAACCTTTCTACTGTCTTGCATTTTAATATATAATAGACAACCCCTTTTGACTTGGCGCTCAGCTGATCTTAGTGGATCTAGCTTCTCAAAGCTATCCAGTGCTGAAGAAGACAAAGGGGTGCATTGTAAAACTATGCATTGTTGAGGAAGACAGAAGGGCAAAAAATTTCAGTCACTTTGGTTATTTAAAGTTTTGGAACAAGGATAGGCATGTTGCCATATCTACTGACTAATGGGGCATGTGGCTTTGAAAGGAATCTGTCATCAGTATGTATGTACAGGCTTGTAGTGCGGGTGACAGTGATGACAATAATAATTACCATTCCCACCTATGTTTTGCTGCAATCCCTATTCTTCAGTACATGCAAATAACCTGCTTGGTGTACCGGGGTGTTCCCCAGCTCCCCTTGCATGGTGATGTCTATGCCTCCTACCCGGTTTTGAGCCTCTGCAGAGTGGAGCTCCATTCTGAAGCAGAGGAGGCTCAGCACAGGGGAAGAGCCAGTAATGAAAAGGTGAATTCGGGTAGAAGAGCTGTCATGGTGCACATCTACAATCTTGTATAATGATCTGATTGCTTCGTAATGAAAAGGTGCCCGCCGGACGTTATGGCATGGGAAGCTTGGAAACACCGGTGCTCCAAGCAGGTCACTTGCATGTACCGAGATTGCAGAGACCTGTAAGGTTTACTGTCATTTGCCCTACAAGTCTGTACAACAGGTTAGTGCAGGTGGAACTGATGACTACTGATGCTAAATGGATGCTACAGGTCTGTTGTGTGGGGTTGTTTTTACAACACAAAGTTTAAACCAGAGTTTCATTTGCATAAGAACAGATAGTGTTTTGATAATGGAGTTAACCAAAAATATGGGTACCTATAAGAAAATAGAGCATTATCACAATTGTTTTTGCTATTGATGATTTAACTTTAGAAAAGGCAATCAATAAAAGACTGTTAAGGGTTTAACCAGCACTTTACCAGGGCTGGAACAGGTGGAGAGGCTTGTGCCCCTTCATTATTTACCAGGCACGGCTCCATACATTTGGTAGCAGCTCTTCCTGGTATCACAGCTATCTGCAGATGCTACAAATACACAGAGCTGTGCCAGGTAATCAGCCGTTTGATGGAGGTGCAATGAGTTGTACTTTGTTTGATCTGATATTAGTGGCATATCCTGAAGATAAGCAATCAGTATTTTCCTGGAAAAAAAAACTGTAAAGCTTCTTATCATAGATTATACAGGCCTTTTAAAATGCTTTGTCCCCAATATTCTTACATAAAATTTCTTGTGCATTTTTTTATTTTTTTAACCTATCTTTAAATTGTGTAGGAATTGTTTAACCGGATGATACACGAAGAAAGGGAAATGAAAGATAGAATTGAGAAAAGCATTCTCTTCTGCAGGAAAGAATTGAAATCTCTCTGCCATGATTTATCTGTTGAAGAGTATAAGGTAAGCCATGTTGGTGGGCTCTTTTAAGGGAATGTGTCACCAAATGTATATATTTTTTATTTTATTTTTTTAGAGGTTAAATAAATTTTTCACATTTTAGAAATATTTTTAGAAATATTTTTTTTAAAACCTGTGGTAAAATATAGAAAATGTAAAAATAACTTGTCATATTTCCCACTCTTGACATGCAGAGGTAGCTAACATGCGTAATCTGGTGAAAACAAGGGACCTGCTGCAAAATGTGGTCTTGCTCGTCTACACCTTCCTCTTGTGTCTGTATGAGGGAGGGGGGGGGGGAGGAATTTGTAGTATTTTCAATTCCACTAGGCAGAGCCATTTTGTTGGTGATTGAAGAATGGTAAAGTACAGACTACCAAAAGTCTCTTAAACACTTTCTTCTCTAACATCTCAGCTGTGTTAAAAATTTTATATTGTGTGTGTGTGTGTGTGTGTGTATGTATGTATGTATATATATATATATATGTATGTATATATATATATATATATATATATAATGTGTGTGTGTGTGTATATAATATATACATATATATATATATACCGATATATATTAGGGCTGCACGATTTGGGGAAAATGTGCAATTGCGATTGTGGAGGTAAATATTGCACTTTTGATATGTGATTGCGATATAATAAACAAATGGCGAAACCCCTCCTATATCATGGACAATCCCCTCATTTCATATAGCCAACCCCCCCCCCCCCCCCAAATTTCATGTTCATTGGCTGAAAAGAAAAGCGATTGGATAAGAGATGGGAAGAAATGAGCCTAATTCCTCCTCCACATTTTATGTGCCTGGCCTGGTATAGTTGGCGTAGTCCACATACTCTCCAGCGCTGTTACGTAGCTTTATGGTGTAGCGCAGCTGCGTGGGTGGGAGCACTGGGGGGGGGGGGATGTTTTTTCCTTCTCGCCTTCTTAAAGCCATAACTTAATTTTCCAGCTAAAGACCCATATAAGGGCCTGTTTTATGCGCCACCAATTGTACTTTGTAATGACATCACTCATTATAATAAAAAGAGTGGTGATTTAACCTTTTATTAGGGGAGGGGCTTATAAAGATTTTTTTTTTTTTTTTACAATTGTTTAGTCTCCATACGGAAGAGTTTTCCTAACAGTGTGCCTTCAGCTGTTGCAAAACTACAACTCCCAGAATGCCTGGACAGCCTTTGACTGTCCGGGCATGCTTGGGGTTGTAGTTTTGCAACAACTGGAGACACACTGTTTGGAAAACCCTGCCCTATGGGGACTAAACAATTGTGTGTGTGTGTGTGTGTGTGTATATATTTTTTTAGGGCTCCACGATATATCGCAATCCCAATTGAATCGCTATAATTAGGGATTGCGATATGTCGATGCAGCCCTTTGCAAGATTTTGTGATTAAACAGTGACCCGTACAGTGGTAAGCTAAGCTCCCGTGCAGCATTGCCCGGCTTGGCACCTCCACTGCCATGGGGACCATTACTTGCATTCTTGTGACTGCAGACACAGATCAATGCTGTGCCATAGGCAAAGCATTAAAGGGGTACTCCCCTGGAAAACTTAATTTTTTTTAATCAACTGGTGCCAGAAAGTTAACCTCTCAAGGACCAAGGGCGTTAACCTCTCAAGGGCGCCCCCCCCCCATGTCGGCGGTTGTCGGTGAATTCACACCGGCGATCTGCTGCGATTCCGGTCATACGGGTCACGTGTGACCCGTTGACCTGGAGCTGGAAGGTGATCGGCAGGGTATTATACACCGCCCATCACATCCTGTTGTTGGGGGGAGGTGCCGATCACGTCACCTCCCCAGATGAGCTGCTATTGGTCGGACCGACCAATAGCTCCTGGCAGAGGAGGGAGGGGTTAATTCCAGGGACCCCCCCCCCCCTTTGACCAGATCTGTGCCCCTCAGGGCAGAAGTGTCCCCCTGCCACCTGTAGTTCACGGTGAGTTTGTGTGGAGGGACAGGTAGGAGTTGGGGGAGGGGGGTAATTTGGCCACCTTTTTTTTTAATGAACATTTATCAAACACCCATGGTGTGTTAAGGCTCAATGTACTGCTTGTTACGTTCCTTGAGGGGTTTAGTTTCCAAATTAGTATGCCATGTTTTTTGCTGTTCTGGCACCATAGGGGTTCCTAAATGCGACATGCCCACCAAAAACCATTTCAGCAAAATTTGCTTTCCAAAAACCAAATGTGCCTCCTCTTCTGAGCATTGTCGTTCGCCAGCAGATCACTTGACGTCCACACATGGGGTATTTCCATACTCAGAAGAGATGGGGTTACAAATATTGGAGGGCATTTTCTCCTATTACCCCTTGTAAAAATGTAAAATTTGGGGGGAAAACCAGCATTTTAGTGAAAAAAAAAAATTAATTTGCACATCAGACTTTAACGAAAAGTCATCAAACATCTGTGGGGTGTTAAGGCTCACTGTACCCCTCGTTTCATTCCTTGAGGGGTGTAGTTTCCAAAGTGGTATACTATGTGAGTTTTTTTATTTTTTTATTTCTCTATCGGCTCCATTGGGGGACACAGACCGTGGGTGTATGCTGCTGTCTCTAGGAGGTGTGACACTATGGTAATAAAAAAAAAAAAGGTTGGTTCCTCCCAGCAGGATATACCCACCTCCAGGCCCTGAGCTAATCAGTTTTAGCTTAGTGTCTTGCAGGAGGTGGACATGGTCTGGAATTCTCCAGACCAGGTCTTCTGATTTATTGTTTTCCTAGTATAGGGACGTGTTAGTTTTTTTATTCCTTTTTCTTTCTTGTTCTTGTGACTCCGGTTCCCTGTTTCCCCATTGCGAGTAAGGGGGCACAGACATTGCGTATATGCGCTGTTCACCCCCCCTCGCCAACGGTCAGCGCCTGGGTTGGTACCTCATGGGTCCGGGTCCCCCTATTCCCCTGCTCGCCTCGCTCGCGCATAGCAGCTAGGCGTGATGCAGGCGACAAAATCTGACTGAAGACCTCATGGAAGACTCCATTAGGTAAGTTCTTCTGACTGAGGTAAGTACATTTCCCTTTCTCCCTTAGGTGCGGACTTGCAACCTCTGGAGACCCTCAGTTTTTTGTCCACCTTTTTAGGTTTATGGGGCTGGCTTACTCTGGGGCTTCACTTTTATTCTGGGGTGAGCAGTGGCATCTTAGGGGGCATGCATTCTATGTTTAAATGTGTGAATGTGTTTTTTCTACTTCACTGTGTGTGTGGTTTTTACTGTGCGGCTATGACCGCAGCGCTTATATACGGCTGACAGCCGCGGCGCTCGTTCTGACCGGGCGCTCTGAGCGCCGGCTTACTTTCGTTTTCTCCGGCAGCCACTGCCGGCGTTTGGGCCGCCCGCTCACTTCCCCCCGAGCGCATATGCGGCTGACATGTGCGCTCGGGACAAGGAGCGGGCGCCATTACGGCTTCTTCTCGCTCCTCTCATAGCTCCGCCCCCTGGGCTGTCGGAGCTTCCTAGAGACGCAAAGCGGCCTCCAATCAGCGCCGTGGGCGCGAATTTCAGTAGGGGCCAATCAGATTGTGCCTCTGCCTCAAGCACGCCCCTCTCTGGCTATTGGCTGGCCCATTTTTCACTCTGCAGCTGCCAGGGGACACAGTCTGTAGTGAGAAAGTTCCTGTTTTTCTCATTGTCCGCCCAGAGCTGTTCCTCCCTCTAAACAGATAACCAGAATGTCTGTGTCTTGTTTTGTCTGTAAGCTCTGTAATGCTAAGATGCCTGGCTCTACTGAGCCCACTTGCTCTGCCTGCTCCACTGCTCCCCCAGACCCCCTGGTACCCCCGGATGCCCCTTTTGGTTCTGGTGGATTCAGCCGCCCCTCCAGCCTGGGTTTCTTATCTGACCCAGTATATGGCTGACTTGACTCAAGTCTCCCGTTCAGTGGCTGAGGCCTCCCGGGAAGTGGCGTCCGCCTTGAAGGGGTCTGCCCTACGCCGGCCCTCTCTGGGGGCCCGCTCCTCTTCCCCCACATACATTACGGTCTCACAAGCGTACTAGGGGTGCCTCGTCAGACTCTTCCATTGAGTCTTCAGATAGGTGTGGGCGCTCCCCCCGTGGGTCCCCCCCCCCCCCCCCCGTTATCTGGTCACTAACGTCGCTCCTCCAGAGGACGTTCTCGGAGTCGCGGTTCTGCCACGCCAGAGTCGCATACCCGGTCAGGGTCACCACCCTCCAGGACTGCCTCCACTCGTCGCATTCTTCTGGCGAACTGGCTGACGAGGTTTCCGAATCGGCATCTGACTCAGAGGACCACTCGGGTACAGTTATAACGGTGAACTCATTGGTCGCAGCCATAAGAGACACCTTTCACTTAAGAGGACCCAGGTTCTTCGGACGTAACTCCTGAAGTATCCTTTCATCGTGCTAAGCCAGCACCTCAAAGGTTCAGCTCTCACGCTGACTTTGACGCCATTCTGGAATCTGCATGGAAACATCCAGACAAGAGGTTCCCAGGAATGAAGACGATTCAAGAACGTTATCCATTTGACAAGGATCTTGTCACTACGGGGGTTCCCCTCCTTCAGTGGATCCACCAATCTCCCGAATCTCTAAGGCTCCTACACTGCCACTGGCAGATGCGGCTGCCTTCATGGATTCCACGGACAAGAAGGTGGAGTCCTTAGCAAAGTTTGCCACTGAAGCAGCTGGCTCTTCGCTTTGCAAGGCCCTATCGGAGTGGTGCCTATAACTCCGTCAGGGTATCCTAGCGGGATCCCCCCAGAGGCTCCCTCGTCCCGGGCACGCCCATCTTGGAAGTCGAACACCAACCGTTTCGGCCGGTTTGCAACCAAATCAGGCAACCACAAACCCACTCCCGCATGAAGTGAAGCCCCCACCCGCAGTTTTTTCTCGGGTGGGAGGTCGCCTCTTACTTTTTCGAGGCATCTGGACCACACACATTCAGGACTCCTGGGTCAACGGTTACCGAATCGAATTTGCCATTGGCATTTTCAATTCGTAGCGCTCCCCTTTGGCCTGGCTACGGCTCCTCAGGTCGTTACCAAGATCCTTGCGCCAGTGATGGCCCTGTTGCGGTCGAGGGGAGTCTCGGTGATACCCTACCTGGTCGACCTTCTCATCAAGGCTCCCACCAGAGCTCAGTCTCTGGAAAATGTGGATGTCACTCTTCACACTCTGGATAGCTTCGGGTGGATGGTCAACCGGGACAAGTCAGTCCTCTCTCCCACCCAGTCTCTGATCTTCTTGGGACTTCACTTCAACACTGCCCCTGCCCAAATTTGCCTTCCGCCGGTCAAACGTCTGACTCTTTTATGTCGGGAGTCCGCTCCCTTCGGGCTCGGGTCCCAGTTTCCATCCGCACTGGTATGAAAGTCCTGGGTTGGATGGTGGCGGACATGGAGGCCGTACCCTTTGCCCAGCTTCATTACCGCCCTCTTCAGTTGGCGGTTCTTCCCTCGATGGGACAGATCTCCTCTGTCCCTCGATCGCAAGATTGTTCTCCCTCCAGGATCCGTCAGTCTCTGCTCTGGTGGCTCCGCTCCCCCCTTCTTCTTCAGGGGAGGTAATTTCTTCCCCTTCACTGGCAGGTAGTTACAACGGATGCCAGTCTGTCGGGCTGGGGCGGTCTGTTCGGGGATTGGACGGTTCAGGGACTCTGGTCTCCCTGAGAAGCCCTTCTTCCTATAAACATATTTGGAACTATGGGCTATTCTTCCTTGTCTTTTTCTTTTGGGAGTCTCGGTTTTGGTCCTGTCCCGTCCTGTGTGGCGTACATAAATCGCCAAGGCGGCTATCGCAGCTCGGCAGCCATGACCGAGATGACAAAGATTCTCATCGGGGTGGAAAGCAAGGTTCCGGCCATTCGACGTTTCTCTTTCCGGGGTTCGGCGACCTCTGGGGCATTCCAGACGTGGTCCTCTTCGCATCTCTCTGCACAATCGGAAGATCCTTCCTTTTGTGTCCAAGTCCCGGGACCCTCAGGCTCTAGCTGTGGACGCCCTAGTGATCCTTGGGCGGGGTTTGCCCTACCCTCTCCTTCCGATCCTTCCCAGAGTTCTGAGGAAGCTCAAAGCAGAGGATGTTTCTGCCATTCTGGTAGCTCCAGATTGGCCCTGAAGGTCGTGGTACGCCGACGTAGTCAGGCTCCTGGACGACGCTCCACTGTGCCTTCCGCTTCGTCCGGACCTGCTCTCACAGGGTCCTCTTTGCCACCCCAATTTACAGTTGCTGCATTTGACGGCGTGGCGGTTGAGACCGTGGTTTTGAGGGCCCGCGGGTTCTCTTCCCAAGTCTTTCTCACCATGCTCAGGGCTTGTAAGCCCTCCTCGGCAAAAATGTACCACCGTACTTGGCGGTCTTATTTTCGCTGGTGTGAAGCTCAGGTCCTGTCTCCTGTGACTTTCTCGGTTCCCCGTCTTCTCTCCTTTTGCAGTCGGGTTTGGAACTGGGTTTGTCTCTCAGTTCCTTTAAGGGTCAGTTTTCGGCCTTTTCTTTTCCAGCATCCTCTGGCTTCTAATTCTCATGTCCGGACCTTCCTTCAAAGAGTGGCTCATCCTGTCCCTCCTTACCGGTCACCCTCTCTCCCTTGGGACTTGAAGACGGTTCTGAGTGCCCTCCAGGGTGCACCCTTTGAGCCCCTTAGAGAGGTGTCTCTGCGCCTCCTTTCTTGGAAGGTGGCGTTTCTTGTTGCTATCACCTCCATCTGGAGGGTGTCTGAATTGGCGGCTCTCTCCTGCCGTTCTTCGTTCTGGTGGTCCACCAGGACAAGGTTGTTTTCCGGCCAGATCCTTCCTTTTTGCCTAAGGTGGTTTCGGCTTTTCATCTCAATGAGGACGTTGTCCTCCCGTCTTTTTGTCCCGCTCCTTCTCATCCTAAGGAGCGTTTACTCCACAAACTGGATGTGGTTCGGGCTGTTAGGTCCTATCTCTCTGTTACTTCTTTGTTTCGTCAGTGTGATTCCTTTTTCGTCCTCACGGAAGGTCGTCGTAAGGGACAACCTGCTTCCAAGGCCACCATTTCTCGGTGGATTCGGTCCGCCATTTCAGAAGCAAATTGCTTTAAGGGGAAGATTCCTCCTTTCAGGCTTGTCGCTCATTCTACCCATTCTGTTGGGGCATCCTGGGTTCTCCAGAACAGAGCCTCGGCCTCGCAGATTTGCAAGGCGGCTACCTGGTCGTCTTTGCACACTTTCTCAAGGTTCTACAGGGTTCATACCTTTGCATCGGCTGATGCTAGTCTGGGCCGTAAAGTGTTGCAGGCGGCAGTGGAATGGCCGTCTGCCTGACTGCTTATCTGCCCACCCAAGGGACGGCTTTGATACGTCCCACGGTCTGTGTCCCCCAATGGAGCAGATAGAGAAAAGGAGATTTTTTTAAAACTTACCGTAAAATCTCTTTCTCGAAGGATCCACTGGGGGACACAGCTCCCGCCCCTTTTTTTTTTTTTTTCTTCGGTTCTCTGTCCGAGGGTGTGTTCAGTTGTATTTTTTCTTCTTGTTCTCGGACAGTTTGGGTCTTCTTTGACCTGTCTGTCCTCTCCTATTGCTCTGGAACTAAAACTGATTAGCTCAGGGCCTGGAGGTGGGTATTTCCTGCTGGGAGGAGCTGACCTTTTTTTATTACCATAGTGACACACCTACTAGAGACAGCAGCATACACCCACGGTCTGTCCCCCCCAATGGATCCTTCGAGAAAGAGATTTTACGGTAAGTGTTAAAATATCTCCCTTTTTTTTTATTTATTTTTGCTGTCCTGGCACCATAGGGGTTTCCTAAATGTGACATGCCCCCCCCAAAACCATTTCAGAAAAACTCCCTCTCCAAAATCCCATTGTCGCTCCTTCCCTTCTGAGCCCGCCGAACATTTTACATACACATATGAGGTATTCCCTTACTCGAGAGAAATTGGGTTACAAATTTTAGGAAGATTTGTCTCCTTTTACCCCTTGTAAGAATTCAAAAACTGGGTCTAAAAGAACATACCAGTGGAAAAAAATGAAGATTTTAAATTTTCTCCTTTACTTTGCTGCTATTCCTGTGAAAAACCTAAAGGTTAACAAAACTTTATGAATGTCATTTTGAATACTTGGGGGGGGGGGGGGGGTGCAGTTTTTATAATGGGGTCATTTATGGGGTATTTCTAATAATGTCCTTCAAATCCACTTCAAACTGAACTGGTCCCTGAAAAATTCCGATTTTGAAAATTTTGTGAAAAATTGGAAAATTGCTGCTGAACTTTCAAGCCCTCTGATGTCTTCCAAAAGTAAAAACTTGTCAACTTTATGATGCAAACATAAAGTAGACATATTCATATTGTATATGTGAATCAATATATAATTTATTTGGGATGTCTATTTTCCTTACAAGCAGAGAGTTTCAGAGTTAAAAAAAAAAAAAAAAAGCAAATTTTTCACATTTTTTATAACATTTTGGAATTTTTCCCCAAGAAATGATGCAAGTATCGTAGAAAATTTACCATTATGTTAAAGTAGAATATGTCATGAAAAAACAATCTCTGAATCAAATTTATAAGTAAAAGAATCCCAGAGTTATTAATGCTTAAAGTGACAGTGGTCAGATGTGCATAAATGCTCTGATCCTTAAGGTGAAAATGGGCTTGGTCCTTAAGGGGTTAAAAAGATTTGTAACTTACTTTGTTAAAAATCTTAACCCTTTCGGTACTTATCAGCTGCTGTATGTTCCAGAGAAAGTTATTTTCTTTTTGAATTTCCTTTCTTTCTGACCACAGTGCTCTCTGCTGACACCTCTCTGTCTCGGGAACTGTCCGGAACAGGTTTGCTATGGGGATTTGCTCCTACTCTGGACAGTTCCTAAAATGGACAGAGGCGTCAGCAGAGAGCACTGGTCAGACAGAAAGGAAATTTGAAAAGAACTTCCTCTGGAACATACAGCAGCTGATAAGTACTGGAAGGGCTAGTATTTTTAAATAGAAGTAATTTACAAATCTGTTTAACTTTCTGGCACCAGTTGATTTATTTAAAAAAAAAAAAAGATTTCCGGTGGAGTACCCCTTTAATCAATGCTATCGGTGCTCCATTTCTGCAGGCTGCTGAGGCTGCCTGCATTTTTGGAGCGCCGATCAGACAGGACAGACGAAGTTAGGGAACTCCCGCCGTCCTCTCAGCTGATAGGGACCCGGCTGCAACTTTGATTGCGGCGTCTAAAGGGTTAATGCCGGACATCACTCGGATCAGTGATGTTAGTCATTACCAGTATGAAGCGAGCTCCGTTCCTGAGCTTGCTTAATACACCCGCCGCACGACTGTACAGTTTTTAACCCCTTCAGGACCCATGAAGTACATGTATGTCATGAATCCGCTCCCGTTCTATAACGCAGGGCAACGGCATGGCCCTGCGTCATAGCGGGTCGGGCCCGGCCTCTAACAACGGGCGGGATCCGTGGCTAATGGTGTGCAGCACAGATCGCGGTGCCGCGCGCTATTAACCCTTTAGACGCGGCATTCAAAGTTGATCACCGCGTCTAAAGTGAAACTAAAATGTTGCCGGTTAGCTCAGGGAGCTGTTCGTGATCGCCGCGGGTCCCTACCTGCCTACTTGCTGTCCGATCGCCGAATGACTGCTCAGTGCCTGAGATCCAGGCATGAGCAGTCAAGCAGCAGAATCATTGATCAGTGGTTTCCTATTAGAAACCATTGAACGATGTAAAAGATCAGTGTGTGCAGTGTTATAGCCCCCTATGGGGCTAATATTCCCTAATAAGTTTGAATCACCCCCCCTTTTCCCATTTAAAAAAAACAAAAAACTGTGTAAATAAAAATAAACGTGTGGTATCGCCGCGTGCGGAAATGTCCAAATTATCAAAATATATAATTAATTAAACCACACGGTTAATGGCGTATGCGCAAAAAAATTCCGAAGTCCAAAATTGTGTATTTTTGGTAACTTTTTATATAATGAAAAAATGAATAAAAAGCGATCAAAAAGTCTGATCAATACAAAAATGGTACCGCTAAAAACTTCAGATCACGGTGCAAAAAATGAGCCCTCATTCGCGGAAAAGTCAGAAGATGACAATTTTGAACGCATACATTTTCCTGCATGTAGTTATGATTTTTTCCAGAAGTACGACAAAATCAAACCTACATAAATTTTAACCGTATGGACCTATAGAATAAAGAGAAGGTGTCATTTTTACTGAAAAATGTACTGTGTAGAAACGGAAGCCTCCAAAAGTTACAAAATGGCATTTAAAAAAAAAAATTCGGCTCACAATGATTTTTTTTGCTGCTTCGCCGTAGATTTTTGGGTAAAATTACTGATGTCATTACAAAGTAGAATTGGTGGCGCAATAAAATAGCCATCATATGGATCTTTAGGTGCAAGATTGAAAGAGTTATGATTTTTTAAAGAAAAGGAGGAAAAAACGAAAATGCAAAAACAGAAAAACCCTCGGTCCTTAAGGGTTACCGGCGACCGGCCGTAGTGGGGTTAATCTCCTCCCAGCACTGGGCACTGCTAGGTGGAGAGCCAGTCGGCCGCACAGTGGAGGGGCCGAGCTTGGCCATGCTGCATGGGTGCTTAGCTTACCGCTGTGCGGGCCACTGTTTAATCGCTATATTTTGCAAAGGGCTGCATCAGACTTATCGCAATCCCAATTATCACGATTCAGTTGGGATCGCGATATATTGTGGAGCCCATATATATGCATATAGATATATATATATATATATATATATATATATATATATATGTGTGTGTATGTGTTTAATATATTTTACCACTTTTTTTTCTCCCTAAATGTACTAACCAATTTGTTGTTTGTTTTTTCCCCTTCTCGTTTCAGATCCGTGTATGCATAGGGCTACTTCGAATTCGGTGGACTACGACGATGGCCAGTGTTTTTATTTGTTTTGTTTTGTTACTAATAATAAAAATGGTTAAAGGGGTACTCGGCTGGAAAACATTTTTTTAAGTCAACTGGTTAAACAGATTAGTAAATTACTTCTATTAAAAAATCTTAATCCTTCCAGTACTTATCAGCTGCTGTTATGAAACTCTTTTTGAGTTTCCTTTCTGTCTGACCACAAGTGCTCTCTGCTGACACCTCTGTCCATGTCAGGAACTGTCCAGAGCAGGATATGTTTGCTATGGGGATTTGCTGCTATCCTGGACAGTTCCTAAAATGTACAGAGGTGTCAACAGAGAGCACTTTGGTCAGACAGAAAAGAAATAAAAAAAATTAAAAAAAACTTCCTCTGTAGTATACAGCAGCCGATAATTACTGGAAGGATTAACATTTTTTTAATAGAAGTAATTTACAAATCTGTTTTACTTTCTGGCACCAGTTGATTTAAAATAAAAAATAAAACGTTTTCCAGCAGAGTACCCCTTTTAAATAACATTTTTAAAAACATGTTGTGGTTTTTATTTTTATTTTTTCCATTTACTTTACTTTACAGGCTTAGTAGTGGAAGCCATCTTATAGACAAAATCCATTACTAAGCCCCAAAAACAGCTAGCGCTAACCCCTAATTATTACCCCATTACCCACCGCCACAGGGGTACTGGGAAGAGCTGGTACCAACAGGCCTGGCGCATCAAAAATGGTGCTCCTGGGCCTAGGTGATAACAGGCTGGTGTTATTTAGGGTGGGCAGGGCCAGTAACAATGGTCCTCACCCACCCTGGTAACATCAGGCTGTTGCTGCTTGGTTGGTATCTGGCTGAGAATGAAAATATGAGGAACCACACACTTTTTTTTGTACAAATAATTAAATATTTAATAAAGTGTGTGTTATTCCCCATATTTTCATTCTCAGTCAGATACCAACCAAGCAGCAACAGCCTGACGCTACCAGGGTCGTCGAGGACCATTGTTACTGGCCCTGCCCACCCTAAATAACGCCAGCCTGTTACCGCCCAGGAGCGCCATTTTTGACGCTCTGGGTCTGTTGGTATTGGCTCTACCCGGCACCCCTGTGGCGGTGGGTACCGGGGTAATAATTGGGGGTTAGCGCTAGCTGTATTTTGGGCTAACGCAAAGCCCTGGTTTAGTAATGGATTCTGTCTAAGACAGGTTCCACTACTAAGCCTAGTAATGTAAATTAAAAAAAACACAACACGTTTTAAAAAGTTTTATTTCTAAAAACACTCCCCCACAAGCCCTCATTAACCATTTCATTATTAAACAAAACGAAAAAAAAAACAGTAATCCTCGTAGTCCACCAAATCCAAAGTAGTCCTGTAGTGCAAATACGGATCTGAAATAAGAAAAAAAAAACACAAGATTGGTCAGCACATCTATGACGCTCTCCCCTGGAGAGAACACCCATAAAGCAGGGTTTCTAAACAGAGAGCATCCAGCTGTTGCTAAACTACACCCCCATTTTTTTCAGACAGCCTTTGGCTGTCTGGGAATGATGGGGGTTGTAATTTAGCTATCACATATAACACAGCGGATCACTGATTATTCCCTGAGTGACTCCCGTGCATTCAATCTAGGGGCTTCATCTTCCACAGTACAAGTCCAGCAATTATACAGGTAAATGAATGCACAGTAAACGAGGATTGCGTTAATCCAAAAACTTTATCCAGAAAACGTTTTTTCAGCTGTTGTTCAAAGAGGTACCTATGGACAGGTAAGGGTTAATCACCCAGTGATAAAGTAGCAGCAGTTCGTTGATCAGGCACTATTGGAAATCACCTGCCTCCACCGAGGTCTCCTATTCCTTGCCATGATCTGTAGAATCTCCTGCGAGTTGGAAGTGAAGCTGCTCAGTGTGTCTGAGCGCCGACCATCAGGCTGGCGACATTTCAGAAAACTGTTCCCTGTAGAGAAATGTGTCTAAGCAGCTTATGATAAATGCGGAGTCAGTAAATCCACTCTGGCTGAGATGCGCACACCCGCCCCATACTATTGGCGGTTGGGGTGGGGGGGTGCAGCCTCGCTCTGCTCAATATTTTGCATCAGCTCCCTGGACACATATCACTGCAGGATAAAGCAAACTGTATCCTCGCTATGAGAGTGGAGAGATGGGACAGAAGCTGAGAACAGGGATGTTGAAAACTGTCCCTGCTGCTGCGGCTCACTCTTGCCGCTGCTGTAAAACTATGAACCCGATCCCCACGGCTCCAATCAGCCTAGGGGGATGTAGAAATGTGTGTCACTGCTGCTGGCTCTCTCCATCCCGATTCCCGTGGCAAGGATGTAGGAATGTGATCCCTAGTGCAGAGGCAGGGGAGACCGCTATCATTCGCTGCTCTCTCCTGCCTTTTATTACTGCTTCTTCAATTCAGTGTACCCGTGCCTCACTGCTTCCCCCACCCACCCGCACAGAAGTAGGGAAGAGCGCGATCACCGCTCTCCCCTGCCTCGACGATGTATAAAATCTGTGGGGAAACATCCTCCCACTGTCAGCTTGTGTCCCGCTACTGTCAGTGAGAACAAGCTGGGAGTTGTAGTTTTGCTAATGCTGGGGGAGATGTCAGCAGACAAAGGTGCTAGACCAAGCATGTCAAACTCAAAGGCTAACATGGGCCAAAAAAACAAGGTTTATGTGGGCCGCATTAGGTTGGCAGTATAGTTCCCCCACGGTAGGTTGGCAGTATAGTTCCCCCACAGTAGGTGGGCAGTATAGCTCCCCCACAGTAGGTGGGCAGTATAGCTCCCCCACAGTAGGTGGGCAGTATAGCTCCCCCACAGTAGGTGGGCAGTATAGCTCCCCCACAGTAGGTGGGCAGTATAGCTCCCCCACACTAGGTGGGCATTATAGCTCCCCCACAGTAGGTGGGCAGTATAGCTCCCCCACAGTAGGTGGGCAGTATAGCTCCCCCACAGTAGGTGGGCAGTATAGCTCCCCCACAGACATACAGCCTTCAGCCGTATAGTTTATGGCTGGAGGCTGTATGACTGTTTACTGCCCCATTTCAGTGTTCCAACCACCACTCCTCCTATGGGCCATAGCAGTAGGTCCCGGGACCGGAGGAGCGGTGGTCAGAACACCAAAGATGACGTGCTGGTGAGTGGTGACTTACCATTCCCGCGCGTCGTCCTCACTTCTCTGCTCCGCTCTTCTCCTATGGGCACACGCACGGTACATCAGTAATGTCCCCTACGTTTTTAAAACCTTGGGGACGGAGCCCATTATGACCCTAAGGACGGGAGCATTTTTTGCAAATCTGACCACTGTCACTTTAAGCATTAATAACTCTGGGATGCTTTTACTTATAAATTTGATTCAGAGATTGTTTTTTCGTGACTTTGTTAGTGGTAAATTTTCGTCGATACTTGCATCATTTCTTGGTGAAAAAATTCAAAAATTTAGTGAAAAATTAGAAAATGTTGCATTTTTCTAACTTTGAACCTCTCTGCTTGTAAGGAAAATAGACATACCAAATAAATTATATATTGTTTCACATATACAATATGTCTACTTTATATTTGCATCATAAAGTTAACGTGTTTTTACTTTTGGAAGACATCAGAGGGCTTCAAAGTTTAGCAGCAATTTTCCAATTTTTAGCTAAATTTTCAAAATCTGAATTTTTCAGGGACCAGTTCAGGTTTGAAGTGGATTTGAAGGGTCTTCATATTAGAAATACCCCATAAATGACCCCATTATAAAATCTGCACCTCTCAAAGTATTCAAAATGACATTCAGTAAGTGTGTTAACTCTTTAGGTGTTTCACAGGAATAGCAGCAAAGTGAAGAAAATTCAAAATCTTCATTTTTTTACACTTGCATGTTCTCGTAGACCCAGTTTTTGCATTTTTACAAGGGGTAAAAGGAGAAAAATCCTCTCAAAATTTGTAATCCAATTTCTCTCGAGTAAGAAAATACCTCATGTGTATGTAAAGTGTTCGGCGGGGGCAGTAGAGGGCTCAGAAGGGAAGGAGCAACAATGGGATTTTGGAGAGTGAGTTTTCCTGAAATGGTTTTTGGGGGGGCATATCACATTAGGAAGCCCCTATGGTGCCAGGGCAGCAAACACCCCCCCCACATTGCACACTATTATGGAAACTACACCCCTCAAGGAACGTAACAAGGGGTACGGTGAGCCTTAACACCCCACAGGTGTTTGACAACTTTTTGTTAAAGTTGGATGTGTAAATGAAAAAAAAAATTCACTAAAATGCTGGTTTTTCCCTAAATTTTCCTTTTTTACAAGGGGTAATAGGAGAAATGCCCCCCAAAATTTGTAACCCCATTTCTTCTGAGTATGGAAATACCGCATGTTTGGACGTCAAGTGCTCTGCTGGCCCACTACAATGCTCAGAAGAGGAGAGCCATTGAGCTTTTAGAGAGATAATTTGTTTGGAATGGAAGTCGGGGGCCATGTGCATGTGGACCCCCCCACATGTGACCCCATTTTGGAAACTACACACCTCACGAAATGTAATAAGGGGTACAGTGAGCATTTACACCCCACTGGCGTTTGACAGATCTTTGAAACAGTGGGCTGTGCAGACAAAAAAAAATAACATTTTTCATTTTCACTGACCACTGTACAAAAATCTGTCAGACACCTGTGGGGCGTAAATGTTCACTGTACCCCTTTTTACATTCCGTGAGGGGTGTAGTTTCCAAAATGGGGTCACATGTGGGTATTTCTTTTTTTGCGTTTGTCAGAACCGCTGTAAAATCAGCCACCCCTGTGCAAATCACCAATTTAGGCCTCAAATGTACATAGTGCGCTCTCACTCCTGAGTCTTGTTCTGGGCTCGCAGAGCCTTTTTTACGCCCACATATGGGGTATTTCCATACTCAGGAGAAATTGCGTTACAAATTTTGGGGGTCTTTTATTCCGTTTACCTCTTGTGAAAATAAAAAGTAAAGGGCAACATCAGCATGTTAGTGTAAAAAAATGTTTTTTACACTAACAGGCTGGTGTAGACCCCAACTTTTCCTTTTCATAAGGGGTTAAAGGAGAAAAAGCCCCCCCCCCCCCCCCAAAATTTGTAGTGAAATTTCTCCCGAGTACGGAAATACCCCATATGTGGCCCTAAACTGTTTCCTTGAAATACGACAGGGCTCCGAAGTGAGAGCGCGCCATGCGCATTTGAGGACTAATTTAGGGATTGCATAGGGGTGGACATAGGGGTATTCTACGCCAGTGATTTCAAAACAGGGTTCCTCCAGCTGTTGCTAAACTCTCAGCATACCTGGACAGTCAGTGGCTGTCCGGAAATGCTGGGAGCTGTTGTTTTGCAACAGCTGGAGGCTCCGTTTTGGAAACACTGCCATACAATACGTTTTTCATTTTTATTGGGGGGGGGGGGGGACAGTGTAAGAGGGTGTATATGTAGTGTTTTACACTTTATTATGTGGTAGTGTTGTGTTTTTAGGGTACATTCGCACTGGCGGGTTACGGCGAGATTCCCGCTAGGAATTTGTGCTGCGGCGAAAAATTTGCTTATACTTGAATCAGGAAACTTACTGTAAACTTGCCCATGTGAATGTACCCAGCTGTTTCAAAACTACAATTCCCAGCATGTACTGACAGACCGTGCATGCTGGGAGTTGTAGTTTTGCAACAGCTGGAGGCACACTGGTTGGAAAACCTTCAGTTAGGTTCTGTTACCTAACTCAGTATTTTCCAACCAGTGTGCCTCCAGCTGTTGTAAAATTACAATTCCCAGCATGTACTGATCACAGAAGGGCATGCTGGTAGATGTAGTTATGCAACAGCTGGAGGTACACAACAACAACTCCAAGCATGCAGAGACTGCACAGTGATCTCTATACTGCCCTCTAGATCTTGCAAAACTACAACTCCTAGCATTCCCACACAGCTTTTTGCTGTTTCGGCATGCTGGTATTTGCCGTTTAGCAACATCTGGAGTTCTACAATTTAGAGACCACTGAACAGTGATCTCTAAACTGTGGACCTCCAGATGTTGCAAAACTACAAATCCCAGCATGCCCAGACAGCAAACAGCTGTGTGGGAATGCTAGGAGTTGTAGTTTTGCAAGATCTAGAGGGCAGTATAGAGATCACTGTGCAGTGGTCTCTAAACTGTAGACCTCCAGCTGTTGCAAAACTACAAATCCCAGCATGCCCACACAGCAAACAGCTGTCTGGGCATGCTGGGAGTTGTAGTTTTGCAACATCTGGAGGGCTACAGTCTAGAGACCACTATAGTGGTCTCAGACTGTAGCCCTCTAGATGTTGCTAGGCAACTCACCGGCTTCCATCGCATCCAGGGAGCCGTCCTCTTCTGCCGCACCCAGATCTCCGTCGCCGTCCGCTGATTACCGTCGCCCGCTGCCTCTGAACAGGTAAGTAGATGTCGGCGCCCGGTCCTCTTCGTTTCCCCCCGTTGTGGCCCGCATATTGTGGGTGGGCAGGACGGGGAAAAAGTAAAGCCCCCCCCCCCCCTATTGGTGGTCGCGTCTAGACCACCATTATCAGGCATAGGAGGGGTGACACCCCTGCCACCTCACTCCTATGCCTTCAGGGGGATTTTGGGTGTCTTAGACAACCGCGATCCCCCTTATATTCTGGGTCACCATAGACCCTTAATGACCCAGAATCGGCGCAAATCGCAAGTGTGGATTCACTTGCGATTTTCGCCGATCTCCGACATGGGGGGGTCTAATGACCCCCCTGGGCGCGTGACAGGGACCGAAATTCCCACGGGCGTATGGATATGCCCTTCGTCCTTAAGTACCAGAATGCAAGGGCGTATGCATACGCCCTTCGTCTTCAACAGGTTAAAGTTAACACGGGGCCACAGAGAAGTAACCGGGGCATCCTTGTGTCCTGACAAGATTTTTCTGGACACGGGGATGCCCCGAATGTGACGGTGGCCCTCTGCCGGGCCACAAAGATATGCATTGTGGGCCGCATGTTTAACACCCATGTGCTAGACTCATAAAAATTAGATGCATATGGTCAGGATTAGGTACTGAGTGATGTATAAAAAAAATAATAAAAAATGTTGTTGGATCTGACGGGTATGCTTTAACTAATGTTACATCACAATTTTATTAATATATTAAAAATAAAAAGTGACAAATTCCCTTTAAAGAGTACCTGTCCTCAACAAAAACTTTTAATATGTTGTTCATAATCATTAATGAAGAGATATTGTAATAAATCTTCATAAAAAATATTATTTATACCAGTTTTTTCATTTTATACTTTTGGCCACTAGGGGTCACTCTTCTATGCCTGGTC
Source organism: Hyla sarda (assembly GCF_029499605.1). Lineage (NCBI taxonomy): Eukaryota > Metazoa > Chordata > Amphibia > Anura > Hylidae > Hyla > Hyla sarda. The sequence continues at coordinate 224,555,263 of NC_079189.1, forward strand.
TGCAAGCAGCATCCTATGCTTTTCATAGTAAGTGTACAGCTTTTAGGACTAATGCTGAAGGGCTCTGGTCCTTCCACAGGAAGTTCAGTATTCTCAGCTCAGGACTCGCTCCCAGCCTGTGAGCTACAAGCCTACACATGCCTCTCATATAACAGCCAGTCACCTCCCCCTCCCCCCTGCTCTGTGTTCTCCCTGCCCCTCGCCACACGTTATCTTATACATTGTATTATCTCACTGCACTCCCTGCTCTGTGCCCCCCCCCCCCTGACATTCATCTTAATCACTGCCTCTGTAATTGCTCCCTCAGCCCCTGGTTCTCAGCATTGACTTTTTAGTGCAGAGAGAGACAGGCTGCCATCCCTCACCTGTACTTAGTCTGTATGCACACTGCAGAGCAGTGTTTCCCAACCAGGGCACCTCCAGCTGTTGCAAAACTACAACTCCCAGCATGCCCGGACAGCTGTTGGCTGCCTGGGCATGCTGGGAGTTGTAGTTTTGCAACAGCTGGAGGTGCCCTGGTTGGGAAACACTGCTGCAGAGGGAGAGCAGCATACAGGAAGACTGGCAGAAGCAGAGTCCCGGCCAGGCTTCATGTGACATCATGCCTGCCGGGACCCGCCTCCTTCCACCCCTCAGAAAGACAGTGTTCTGAGCTAATGAAGAGGAATAAAAAAAGGTATTTCCACAGCGTTTTAAACCTCAATAAACACAGGGATAGGCATAGTTAGAGAAAGGGACAGATGGGAAGGGGGATCAGGGAAAGTTTAGATGATGACAGGTACTCTTTAATGTAAAACATACCTGTCATTTCAGGTAACTTTTCTGCCCATTATATAACTTGTATACAGAATTTTATTGCGGAGAGATGGACTGGTTCTCTAGGACTGCTGTGCACTTTATGAATGGTATGCAGTGCGAGTTGTGTGGGCTTATGTAATATTGCAGCTATGGGAATGGAATGTAAGTGAGGTGTGGATTCTGTTGGGATGATGTTACATCTGTAGGTGGTGGTGTATAATTGGGAGATAGGGATGTATAGATCAATGGATCAACGTAAGTATGGAAATGGAGTGTTCAGCATGGAAGTGATATTTATTACTTCCCTGCTTGAACATTCCATTTCCATTCTTACGTTGATCCATTGATCTATACATCCCTATCTCCCAGTTATACACCACCACCTACAGATATAACATCATCCCAACAGAATCCACACCTCACTTACATTCCATTCCCATAGCTGCAATATTACATAAGCCCACACAACTCGCACTGCATACCATTCATATAGAGGGACATTTATCAATGTTTGCTTATGTATTCATTTTTTTAGTAAATTTTTCCTTACATTTTTTTTTTGCTTATGTCTGACTTATTTATCAACTGGTTTCAGCCTGTTGATAATTTTCTTTCACGTAAGCAATTTTTTCTTTTTTACTTTGGTAGTAGCTTTTTCTGCTCCATGTTTGAGCTGGAGTAAATTTAGTCAATTTTTAACGCTGTTGCGACTTTTTTTTGCGCAGTTGCGACTGTCACAGTTAATAAATACCTGACAACCCGTAGTCCATTTTAAAATTTTTACTACGTAGTTAATTTTTGCGACAATTTTGCGACAATTATAGTAAAGAAAACCTGACTAAAGCCGTTGATAAATGTCCATAATAGTGCACAGCAGTCCTAGAGAACCAGTCCACCATCTCTCCGCAATATATTTTTTGCTCTGCAAAAATAATTTGGTGTATCTTTAGGGGAAAACACCTGGACTGAAGTTCTCGAACACCCCACAGAGTTCTGCCATGCAGGCTTATTTTCTAATATTTAGTTGTCCCTGAGTTAGCGGTTAGAGGCTGGCTGCTGTATCTCTCATACACACTCAAATGGAGATCCTTCTCCCCTATATCTTCAGCACATCCTCAGGGCCTTTATAGAGCAGTGCTGAGCAATGTAAGCTGTAAATTCAGCACTGGGGTGAGATCTTATATTTCCCTTTAGTCTCTGTCTGCCTCTGTCTCTTTCCAGCCACTGCCCCCTTTTCACCTCCACCCTTCTCAATAGACTTTTATGGGTAACATGTAAACTGATCTCTCAGTGAGCTCTCATCTCCTCTCTTTCTACACTGACAGTGAATGATGTGTTTAGAAGGTAGGGTGAGCAGCAAAAGGGAACACTCTTTCATAGGCTGTGTATGAAAGGAAGTGCGCCTGATGTTCTTCATTCCCTGTGCATCCAATTCCACTTTACCTGTATTTTCTGAAAGTGGTACAAGGTGAGAAAACAAAAACAAGAGTATGATTGCAAACAACCTTTTGCTTTAATCAATGTATGGAAATCTGTTATACATCCTATCAGAGTAAAATCCCCCATTCCCAACACACCTCCGCCTTATCTGTTCATCACAAAGTTCCCCATATGCAAAGGTGGTTGACTGTCTAATTTGTATGATTGCCTCCCGACTCGCCTACAAATGATGTTAATGGAGAGAGGTGTCGGGCATGTTGAATTTTTACCTGCAGGCAAAATAAACAATGCAATGTTTAATCTCTTAATGCTCTAACTGATGTTGCCTGCACATAAAGCCAGTGATAACACTTCTTATGGGGGAAATTCTCCATGTTTAATTTTACAGATTGATGAAAGTATGACTATGCTTCAGATTGAGAGGGATTTGAGATTGAGATTAGAACTTCTTACAAAACAGAAGAATGAACGAATGGAAGAATTAAGGATGCTTCAGGAAAAAGACCAGGAGCTTTGTTCTGATCTCTGTGTTACCCCTTACTATATTCCATCTGGATGCATCCCCAGTCTTGCACAGATAAAAGAACTTAAGGAACACATCACAGTTCAAACAGAAGAAAAGGTAACTAGTAAGACTAAAACTGATATGGGACGTGGAGTAATAGGGAGTCACCAAAGATGCCATTGTAGGGAGTTTAATTTATGGATTAAAAAAATTAATGTATATGTAGAGAATTACAAAATGTATACTTACCAATCCCGCGCCACTGTCTGTTTCCCAAATATAAAATGTTCACTGCGGTCCCCTTCTTCAAAACTTCCACTGATGTGCCATGCAGAAAGGAGATGCCCGCTCAGCAAAGACAACATAGAGAAATTTATGCTATCAAAGCTGAGAGGGCATTTCCTGTCCACTTAGCATGTCAGTGGAAGTTTTGCAGAATAGGGCCTAGGCGGAAACCAAGCATCAGCAGGGGAGTATAACACTTAAGTATACATCTTTTCTATGCAGCCCCAGAAGCATATTTAAAGATTTAAAATGCCTGGACAACCCCTTCAGTATAAAAATAACTGCCTTAAAAGGGTTATCCAGCCAGAGGTTTTTTTTTTTCCTTATTAACCCCTTGGGGACGGAGCCCATTATGACCCTAAGGACGGTAGCATTTTTTGCAAATCTGACCACTGTCACTTTAAGCATTAATAACTCTGGGATGCTTTTACTTATAAATTAGATTCCGAGATTGTTTTTTCGTGACATATTCTACTTTATGTTAGTGGTAAATTTTCGGCGATACTTGCATCCTTTCTTGGTGAAAAATTAAAAAATGTCATGAAAAATGTGAAAATTTTGCATTTTTCTAACTTTGAAGCTCTCTGCTTATAAGGAATATGGATATTCCAAATAAATTATATATTGATTCACATATACAATATGTCTACTTTATGTTTGCATAATAAAATTGATGAGTTTTTACTTTTGGAAAACATCAGAGGGCTTCAAAGTTCAGCAACAATTTTCCAATTTTTCGCACTGCGAGCGAACTACAACGCTCAGATGAGAAGGAGCGCCATTGAGCTTTTAGAGAGATAATTTGTTTGGAATGGAAGTTGGGGGCCATGTGCATTTACAAAGCCCCCCATGGTGCCAGAACAGTGGACCCCCCCCCCACATGTGACCCCATTTTGGAAACTACACCCCTCACGGAATGTAATAAGGGGTACAGTGAGCATTTACACCCCACTGGCGTTTGACAGATCTTTGGAACAGTGGGCTGTGCAAACAAAAAAATTACATTTTTCATTTTCACGCACCACTGTTCCAAAAATCTGTCCGACACCTGTGGGGCGTAAATGCTCACTGTACCCCTTATTACATTCCGTCAGGGGTGTAGTTTCCAAAATGGGGTCACATGTGGGTATTTATTTTTTTGGGTTTATGTCAGAACTGCTGTAAAATCAGCCACCCCTGTGCAAATCACCAATTTAGGCCTCAAATGTACATAGTGCGCTCTCACTCCTGAGCCTTGTTATGCGCCCGCAGAGCATTTTACGCCCACATATGGGGTATTTCTGTACTCAGGAGAAATTGCGTTACAAATTTTGGGGGTCTTTTTTTTCCTTTTACCTCTTGTGAAAATAAAAAGTAAAGGGCAACACCAGCATGTTAGTGTAAAATTTTTTTTTACACTAACAGGCTGGTGTAGACCCCAACTTTTCCTTTTCATAAGGGGTAAAAGGAGAAAAAGCCCCCCAAAATTTGTAGTGCAATTTCTCCCGAGTACGGCGATACCCCATATGTGTCCCTAAACTGTTTCCTTGAAATACGACAGGGCTCCAAAGTGAGAGAGCACCATGCGCATTTGAGGACTAAATAGGGATTGCATAGGGGTGGACATAGGGGTATTCTACGCCAGTGATTCCCAAACACGGTGCCTCCTGCTGTTGCTAAACTCCTAGCATGCCTGGACAGTCAGTGGCTGTCCGGAAATGCTGGGTGTTGTTGTTTTGCAACAGCTGGAGGCTCCGTTTTGGAAACACTGCTGTACAATAAGTTTTTCATCTTTATTGGGGGGGACAGTGTAAGGGGGTGTTTATGTAGTGTTTTACTCTTTATTAGGTGTTAGTGTAGTGTAGTGTTTTTAGGGTACATTCACACTGGCGGGTTACGATGAGTTTCCCGCTAGGAATGTGTGCTGCGGCGAAAAATTTGCCGCAGCTCATACTTGAAGCAGGAAACTTGCTGTAAACCCGCCCGTGTGAATGTACCCTGCAGCTGTTTCAAAACTACAACTCCCAGCATGCACGGTCTGTCAGTACATGCTGGGAGTTGTAGTTTTGCAACAGCTGGAGGCACACTGGTTGGAAAACCTTCAGTTAGGTTCTGTTACCTAACTCAGTATTTTCCAACCAGTGAGCCTCCAGCTGTTGCAAAACTACAACTCCCAGCATGCACGGTCTGTCAGTACATGCTGGGAGTTGTAGTTTTGAAACAGCTGGAGGCACACTGGTTGGAAAATACTGAGTTAGGTTCTGTTACCTAACTCAGTATTTTCCAACCAGTGTGCCTCCAGCTGTTGCAAAACTACAATTCCCAGCATGACTGATCACAGAAGGGCATGCTGGGAGATGTAGTTATGCAACAGCTGGAGGTATGCAACTACAACTCCCAGCATGCCGAGACAGCTGTTTTCTGTGTGGGCATGCTGGAATTTGTAGTTTTGCAACATCGGGAGTGCTACAATTTAGAGACCACTGAACAGTGATCTCCATACTGTGGACCTCCAGATGTTGCAAAACTACAACTCCCAGCATGCCCAGACAGCAAACAGCTGTGTGGGCATGCTAGGAGTTGTAGTTTTGCAAGATCTAGAGGGTAGTATAGAGATCACTGTGCAGTGGTCTCTAAACTGCAGACCTCCAGCTGTTGCAAAACTACAAATTCCAGCATGCCCACACAGCAAACAGCTGTCTGGGCATGCTGGGAGTTGTAGTTTTGCAACATCTGGAGGGCTACAGTCTAGAGACCACTATAGTGGTCTCAGACTGTAGCCCTCTAGATGTTGCTAGGCAACTACTCACCGGCTTCCGTCGCCGCCCGCCGATCCCCGTCGCTCCGCTGCCTCTGGAGGGGTAAGTGGACTCCGGCGCCGCTCCTCTAAACCACCAATAGCAGAGATAGGAGGGGTGGCAACTCTGCCACCTCACTCCTATCACTTTAGGGGGATCGTGGGTGTCTTAGACACCCGCGATCCCCCTTCTATTCCGGGTCACCATAGACCCGTAATGACCCGGAATCGGCGCAAATCGCAAGTGTGAATTCACTTGCGATTTGCGCCGATCGCCGACATGGGGGGGGTCTAATGACCCCCCTGGGCATTTGCACGGGGTGCCTGCTGATAGATATCAGCAGTCACCCCGGCCCAGTCCCCGCCGAAATTCCCACGGGCGTATGGATACGCCCTTCGTCCTTAAGTACCAGGACGCAAGGGCGTACGCATACGCCCTCCATCCCCAACAGGTTAAAAAAAAAAAAAATTCTCTCCTGCTCTCCAGCGGTGCCACCTGTGGTCCCAGGCTGCTCTCTTCTTAATGCCAGAAATGGTGACAACTGGACCCAGAGTGATGGCTGCAGCAATCACTGCAGTCACTGGCTGCAGCAATGTCCCACCTCGGCCAGTACTTGGCTGAGGGGCAGTGTGACACTCTCGACCCCGACCTCACTCCGTGCCAAGGCTTCACATTTTCTGGCATAAAGAAGTGCAGCTGGGGGCCGGAGTGGGACACTGGAGGCAGCACTGTGGCACAGGAGGTAAGTTATTTATTTAATTTATTTTATTTTATTTTAATATATATATATATATATATATATATATATATATATATATATATATCACAAAAGAAGACGTCCGGCACTCAGGGAATGGCAGGTAAAACTTATAAATGGCTTTATTCAAAACACAATAGGCAGAATCTAATATATATATATGCCAAAGTTGTAAACCTCCCCTCCCGCTGGATAACCCATTTAACCCCTTAAGGACAAAGCCCATTTTGGCCTTAAGGACCATAGCGTTTTTTGCACATCTAACCACTGTCACTTTAAACATTAATAACTCTGGAATGCTTTTAGTTATCATTCTGATTCAGAGATTGTTTTTTCGTGACATATTCTACTTTAACATAGTGGTAACGTTTTGTGGTAACTTGCATCCTTTCCTTGTGAAAAATCCTAAAATTTGATGAAAAATTTGAAAATTTTGTATTTTTCTAACTTTGAAGCTCTCTGCTTGTAAGGAAAATGTGTATTACAAAAAAAAAAATTTTATTCACATATACAATATGTTTACTTTATGTTTGCATCATAAAATTGACGAGTTTTTATTCTTGGAAGACACCAGAGGGCTTCAAAGTTCAGCAGCAATTTTCCAATTTTTCACAAAATTTTCAAACTCACAATTTTTCAGGGATCAGTTCAGGTTTGAAGTGGATTTGAAGGGCCTTCATATTAGAAATACCCCACAAATGACCCCATTATAAAAACTGCACCCCCCAAAGTATTCAAAATGACATTCAGTCAGCGTTTTAACCCTTAAGGTGTTTCACAGAAATAGAAGCAAAGTAAAAGAGAAAATTCACAATCTTCATTTTTTACACTCGCATGTTCTTGTAGACCCAATCTTAGAATTTTTACAAGGGGTAAAAGGAGAAAATGTATACTTATATTTGTAGCCCAATTTCTCTCGAGTAAGCACATACCTCATATGTCTATGTAAAGTGTTCGGAGGGCGCAGTAGAGGGCTCAGAAGCGAAGGAGCGACAAGGGGATTTTGGAGAGTACGTTTTTCTGAAATGGTTTTTGGGGGGCGTGTTGCATTTAAGAAGCCCCTATGGTGCCAGAACAGCAAAAAACCCTCACATGGCATACCATTTTGGAAACTAGACCCCTCGGGGAACGTAACAAGGAATAAAGTGAGCCTTAATACCCCACAGTTGTTTCATGGCTTTTGAATATGTAAAAAATAAAAAAATTTTACTAAAATGTGTGTTTCCCCCCCAAATTTCACATTTTTGCAAGGGTTAATAGCAGAAAATACCCCACAAAATTTGTAGCCCCATCTCTTCTGAGTATGGAGGTACCCCATAAGTTTACCTGAAGTGCACTATTGGCGAACTACAATGCTCAGAAGAGAAGGAGTCATATTTGGCTTTTTGAGCAAATTTTGCTCGGGGGGCATGTCTCATTTAGGAAGCCCCTAAGGTGCCAGAACAGCAAAAAAAAAAAAAAAAACATGGCATACTATTTTGGAAACTAGACCCCTTGAGGAACGTAACAAGGGGTACAGTGAGCATTTGCCCCCACAAGTGTCTGACAGATCTTTGGAACATTGGGCTGTACAAGTTTTCATTTTCACAGCCCACTTGTTCCAAAGATCCGTCAGACACCTGTGGGGGGTAAATTCTCACTGCACCCCTCATTACATTTCGTGAGGGGTGTAGTTTCCGAAATGGGGTCACGTGGGGTTTTTGTTTTTTTTGCGTTTGTCAAAACCGCTGTAACAATCAGCCACCCTGTGCAAATCACCTCAAATGTACAATGGTGCACTCTCCCTTCTGGGCCTTGTTGTGCGCCCCCAGAGCACTTTGCGCCCACATATGGGGTATCTCCGTAGTCGGGAGAAATTGCGTTACAAATTTTGGGGGGCTTTTTTCCCTTTTACCTCTTGTGAAAATGTAAAGTATAGGGCAACATCAGCATGTTAGTGTAAAAAATTTAATTTTTTTACACTAACATTCTGGTGTAGACCCCAACATTTCCTTTTCATGAAGGGTTAAAGAAGAAAAAGCCCCCCCATACCTTGTAACGCAATTTCTCCCGAGTACGGCGATACCCCATATGTGGCCCTAAACTGTTGCCCTGAAATACGACAGGGCTCCAAAGTGAGAGCGCCATGTGCATTTGAGGCCTAAATTAGGGACTTGCATAGGGGTATTCTAAGCCAGTGATTCCCAAACAGGGTGCCTCCAGCTGTTGCAAAGCTCCCAGCATGCGTGGACAGTCAACGGCTGTCCGGCAATACTGGGAGTTGTTGTTTTTCAACAGCTGGAGGCTCTGCTTTGGAAACAATGGTGTACCGGATGTTCTTATTGAGGGAGGGGGACTGTGTAAGGGTATGTGTATATGTAGTGTTTTTAACTTTTTATTTGATTTTGTGGTAGTGTAATGTAGTGTAGTGTTTTTAGGGTACAGTCACACAGGCGTTGGGATTACAGCGAGTTTCCCAGCACAAAATTTGCTGCATCTCAAACTTGCAGCGAGAAACCCACTGTAAAACCCTCGCCCATGTGAGTGTACCCTGAACATTCACAGGGGGGTGCAGCAGCTGTTGCAAAACCACAACTCCCAGCATGCATGGTCTGTTAGTGCATGCTTGGAGTTATAGTTTTGCAACAGCTGGAGGCACACAGGTTAGGAAACACTGAGTTAGAAACAGACAATGTTTCCCAACCAGTGTGTCTCCAGTTGTTGCAAAACTACACCTCCCAGCATGCCCAGACAGCTGGAGGGCATGCTGGGAGTTGTAGTTCGGCAACATCTGAAGGGCCAGATGTTGCTGAACTAAAACTCCCAACATGCCTGGACAGTCAGTGCATGCTGGGAGTTGTAGTTTTGCAACAGCTGGAAGAGCACAGATTGGAGACCTTTATACAATGGTCTCCAAACTGGGGCCCTCCAGATGTTGCAAAACTACAACTCCCAGCATGCATGGTCTGTTTGTGCCTGCTGGGAGTTATAGTTTTGCAACAGCTGGAGGCACACAGGTTAGGAAACACTGAGTTAGAAACAGACAATGTTTCCCAACCAGTGTCTCCAGTTGTGGCAAAACTACAACTCCCAGCATGCTCAGACAGCTGAAGGGCATGCTGGGAGTTGTAGTTCGGCAACATCTGAAGGGCCAGATGTTGCTGAACTAAAACTCCCAGCATGCCTGGACAGTCAGTGCATGCTGGGAGTTGTAGTTTTGCAACAGCTGGAAGAGCACAGATTGGAGACCATTATACAGATTGGAGACCATTATGCATGCTGGGAGTTGTAGTTTTCAGACTCCTAGAAGCAGCAGTTAAGATCTTCACTGCTGCCTCTGAGGACCATATACTTAACTGCCGGTGCCGCCGCTCCTCATCCACGTGGCCGGTCCCGAGCTGCTCTTCGGTCCCGCCGCTGGTTCGGGTAAGGCCGCCGGTCCCCTCCTGTGTCCCCCCCCCCCATGCTGCAGGTCCCCGCGAGCCCCCGCAGCCATCGTCCCCCGTTCTGCCCGACTTCCAGGGGCGGGCAGTGTGGGGGATCTGAACATTCACCCCAGGTCACTGTGATTGGTCCACAGGGACCAATCACAGTGATCGCTGACCAGGACCATCAATGGATGGTCCTGGGGGGTGAAGCAGAAGTTGTCCCCTGCTGGAAACAGCAGGGCTTCTGCTGGTTAACCCTTGCGATGCTGCGCATCGCCGGGTTAACTGAATGTCATTTATAAACGTCGGGATGCGCGTACGCACTGCACAACCCGGCGTTTATATATGACATTCTGCGGGAAGGGGTTAAAGAGCATTTCTGTGCAAAACCTATTGATGGCCAACCCACTAAAAGCCCCCCCCCCCCCACACACACACACACACACACACACACACACACACACCCCTCTATAATTTTTTACCTGTGCATTTACATTAAAGTTTTTTAACCAGATAATTTATGTTGACACATGCTCTTGTTCACAGAGAAAGCGCCTTCAGGTCTTTTCCACACTCAGAGCCGAAATCCGCCAGTGCTTGGACGAAATAGGTCGTCAGCCTGAGAATTCTCTAGAGCAAGATGCCGTTTGTGAGGATGAAGAGGCCTTTTTTCTTACACCAGAAAATATCAAAGCACTTTCAGTTCTAAAAGCACAGGTTTGTATTTGGCTGTACATTTTACTGTGTGTTTTTGTAAACTAGGATAAATGCTTTTAAGGTGTTGTCCAGTATAGGAAAAATGCTGCGTTTTTTTTTTTTTTCAAAAAATACACAACTACTGTCCACAGGTTTTGTGTCATACTGCAGCCCAGCCCCATTACCTTCAATAGAGCTGAACTGCAATACCAGAGACAACCTGTGGAGAGTAGTGTTGCTGATTTAAAAATGTGAAAACAGATTTTTCTATCTGATCTTTGAATGAAAGTTATTTATGATCAGAGGCAATATATGTCTAGACTATGACTAGACCTTATCACGGTATACTTTTATTCATCTAAGGCTTAATCCATTACTGGCTCTGTGTTCCAGCTTGAAATAAAAAGGGAAGACCTCCTTTCCATATTAAACACGGTTAAAGAGAAAGTTAATTCCTTGTGGGATCTGCTGAAGGTTGCCCAGGAGGAGAGAACAGCATGTCAAAAGGTTTCTGGGAGTTCCATTTCTGAAGAACTAAGAATGGTAAGTTTTTTTATTTTCCAGAGTTTTCTTCTTAAACTGTATGCAACAAATACGTTAAAACAGGGAAATACAACTGTTTTTAGTAAAGGTCCATTTACCTGGGCCTGTAGTCAGGTAAAAGTCCAGGATATAAAGCTATTTACATCAAGATTTATTCTTATTTTTAAGTATTATAAACTAGGTCAGGAACTTAAAATTATTTTAAGCCAGATAAAAATAAAATTATAGGCCCTGCCTTATAAAACACATATGACATCCTGATGCTGGGTAGTGTAAGAACCTTGTGTGCCGCCTACAGTTTCCCCTCCTGATGGCAGACCTGCACCTGATATCATAGATGTATTAAAGGAGACACTGCCCTCTTTCATTGCTTCTATGCTGGCAAGTCTGTGAGTCCAGATTGCTGGTATCTCTAGTGTCAACTTGGCCTGCAGTCTTCCCCCTTGTTTTAGAACCCTACAGAACAAAACTTATAGCATGTCACTAATACATGTCTGAAGCTTTAAAAAAAATTAAAAATAGGTACTCTTTAAAGGGAATGTAATGCCTGGATTTCTCGAGTGCTTCATTGGGTACACAGGATCCATGGGTATATGCTGCTTGCCGCTAGGAGCCTGACACTAGGCAAAAAATAAAAGAAAGTCTGCTCCTCCCGGCAGGATATACCCGCCCCCTGGCTCTGAGCAACACAGTTTTAGCTTAGTGTCAGCAGGAGGCAGACACAGGTCTAGATTTCTCCAGACCTGGTCTTATTTCTTTTGTTTTTTTTCTTAGTCCCAATCTATATTTAGATTTTCTCTCCTTTTTATGTTTTTTCTAGCGTGGGGCTACAGGAGCATGGCGCTGCATGATCCCCCCACCTGCGAGCTAGGTGCACGGTGCATTGCAGCATGGACTGTTAACCCTTCCTCGCCACCAACCAGCGACTAGTGCCCCTGTTTGCCAGCTGGGCTGGCTTAAGGCAGGTGGCCCTTAGCTGGTCGAAGACTTTCTAGGTGAGTATGTTCTATGTGGGTGAGTATGTTCTCCTCCCCACACCCCACCCCCATCCCCCGCCCAAATTCACCTGTCATCTGTTGCACGGCTCCGGTTTCCTGCACGGAAGATATGATCCCCCTTCGTTTTTTTTTGTGCAGCCAGATGCCTTTAATCCGGAAGGTGAGGCATCCGCCTCAGCTTCCTTGTTCCTCAGGCGGTCCTACGTGCTTAGCGCACTGCGGCCCCGCTCCTGTGCACACCCGGCTTCTTCTGGGCCACGGGCGGTGAAACTAATTGAGCCCGTGGCTTGGGCCTAGACATAGCTCTGCCCATTTTTCGGCGCCAGTATTGCGTGCCCGGGATCATGTGAGCTCCTCCTCTTCTGCCCCTGTCCTTGGCCTCTCTCTTTTCGGCGTGCGCTCCTGGAGCAGCCTTTAGCCTATCATGTGGGAGCACACGCTGCAGGGGGCTGTATTTCTCCTCCTCCTCTCCTTTACCCTATCGGGCTAAAGCGCACACTCTGGGGGTCTGGACTCTGGCCACGCCTGAGGTTGCACATGCTGCACAGGTCAGCTGTCCCCTCCTTCCCTGCTCCTGACCCAGCTTGGACCTGGCTGGACACACTACTCTTCTCAGCCTGCTGCTCAGCTAGACATATCTGCCGGCCATCTCATTCTGCTGTCTGCGCCAGCTGTATCCTTCAGGACTGGACACAAGAACCTGGGTGAGATCACTCCTTGTCTGGCTGGCTGGCTGTCTGACTTACTAGTGTCTTTCTCTATCGGCTCCATTGGGGGACACAGACTCTAGGTAAATGCTGCTGTCTCTAGGAGGCATGACACAATGGTAACCAAAAAGTCGGCTCCTCCCAGCAGGATATACCCGCCTCCAGGCCACTGAGCAATTCAGTTTTTGCTTAGTGTCTTAAGGAGGTGGACATGGTCTGGTGTTCTCCAGACCAGGTCTCATATTTTTTATTTTCTTAGGTTTAAGGAATGTGTTAGTTCTTTATTCCTTTTTATTTCTGTTTTCAGGTGGGGACTCAGGAACGCAATGTTCACTGTTTCCCCATTGCGAGAGGTGGCAGGCATCTTGGATGTACTGTTAACCCCCTCTCGTCAACGGTCAGCGCCTTGGGTTGTACCTCATTGGTCCGGGTCCCCCTACCTCCCTGTTCGCCTCGCTATGAGCTTGGCTTGGCGCAGGTGAAAAGGTTGACTTAAGACTACAGTCTGAAGACTTCTTTAGATAAGTTCTTCAGCATGAGGGGAGTATCTTTTCTCCCTAGGTCTTGCAACAGCTGGAGACCCTCTGTTTTTGGCCCTATCCTGCAGAAGCTGGGGCTGGCCTGAGTTATCTTATTCCCCTGCAGGTGGATTGTTTTTTATTATTGGGGGAGCAGTGGCTACAGTACACAATAAGGACAGTAAGGGGGCACTTTATTAAGTGTGTGTGTGTTTTATAGTACACACGCCGCAGGCTTCTCCATGCGGGTGGGTGCGCTTTTTACTTTCACTTTCGGCAGCCGCGGCTGCCGACGGCACTTCGCCCGCTCCGTCCCTGGGAACACACAACTCACTGCAAACGGCGTGTGCGCTCGGGGTTCGGAGCGGGCGCCATTACAGAGTGAGTCCCGCTGTATCCTTCGGTGGCCCGGCGGACGTTAGCTCCGCCCACCTGGCCGCATAAGCGCCTCAGTAGCGCAAAATGGCCACCAATCAGCGCGGTGCACGTGCTGGGGCCGTGCAGGGGCCAATCACAGAGCTCCTTGCCCTGACCCGGCCTCTTCCTTCTATTGGCCGGTGTCTTTTCTCTCTTCCCTCAGCACGGTGCGGAGTTCTCCTCACAGCAGCTGCCTTGGGACACAGACTTGGGGGAGACTGTTCATTTTTTTGTCATGTCCGTGCCCAGAACTGTTCCTCCCTCTAAGCAGATATTGGGAATATTAGTTACACATTACGCTTGTAAAAACTCCTCTGCAAAAATGCCAGGTCCTGCTGAACCCACTTGTTCTGCCTGCTCCACTGCTCCCCCAGACCCCCCCTGCTATTTCTAATCCAGGTGCCCCTTCAGACCCAGTGGGTTAGGCCGCCCCTCCAGCCTGGGTTTCCTCCCTCTCCCAGTCTATATCCGACTTGGCACAAATCTCCCGTTCTGTGGTGACTGCCTTGGAGAGGTCTACCCTTCACCGGCCCTCTAGAAGGTCCCGTTCCCCTTCTCCCTATGCTTCGCATAAGCGTAATAGGGGTGTCTCCTCTGACTCGTCCCCAGATTCTTCTGGTAGACACGGGGGTTCCTCTCACAGGTCTCGCCCGACCACTTCTTCAGGCCACACGCGTCACTCTTCCAGAGGACGTTCCCGGGGTCACCGCTCTGGCTCTCCTGAGTCACGTACCAGGTCGGAGTCACCCTCTTCCAGGGCCGCCTCCACTCTTTCGCACTCTCCTGGAGAGCTAGCGGCCGAGGGTTCCGATTCGGACTCGGTGGACACGGTGAACTCATTGGTTATGGCCATAAGAGACACCTTTTAACCTAGAGGACCCAGGAACTTCGGACGCAGCTCCAGAAGTATCCTTTCATCGTGCCTGACCGGCACCCAAGGTATTCAGCTCTCACGCTGAATTTGAGGCCATTCTAGAATCTGCCTGAAAGCACCCTGAGAAGAAGTTTCAGGGACTGAAGAAAGTCCAAGCGCGATATCCTTTCGCCAAGGACCTTGTCTCCAAAGTGATGCAGCGGATGCAGCGGCCTTCAAGGATCCTGCAGACAAAAAGGTTGAGTTGTTAGCGAAGTATACCTTTTGAAGCAGCGGGTTCTTCCCTGCTTCCTGCCTTCGCCTCCACCAGGGTGTCTAAGGCCCTCTCGGTTTGGCATTCCCAACTCCGTCAGGGCATTCTTTCAGGTTTTCCCCCGGAAGAACTGTCTGCTCTGGCCCTCCAATGTTCCAAAGCTGGAGATTTCCTGTGTTCGGCTTCCTTGCACTCAGCTCGCTGCGCTGCCTTTGCCACCGGTAATCTAGTTGCCCTCCATCGTTCCATTTGGCTTAAAACTTGGAACGCGGACGCTGCATCTAAGTCTCTCACCGAGATTCCTTTTACTGGTTCCCGACTTTTTGGCAAGCGCCTGGATGAGATTATCTCTAAGGCGACAGGGGGCAAGAGCTCTTTATTACCTCAAAACAAGTCTAGCACCTCCTTCCGCAGGAAGTCTTCTTCCTTTTGGACGTCTGGCCCTTCTAAACGGTCCAGCCAGGCGCCTCCACGGGACAAGAAGGTCCCCTTTTTCAAAGCGCGTCCCTCGTGGAAGTTTGGACACCAACCGTCCCGACCGTTTTGCGGCCAAATCGGGCAACCGCAAACCCACTTCTGCATGAAGGGACGCCCCCACCCGCAGCTTTTTCTCAGGTGGGAGGTCGCCTCTTGCTTTTTCGAGACATTTGGACCACACACATTCAGGATTCCTGGGTCAGGAAAGGGACAAAGATCCTCCTCTGGGCGGAACAAGTTGTTCCAGCCATTTCGGCGATCCACATTCCAGAAGTGCTCAACTGGGAAGCGGATTACCTCAGTCGGTCCTCAGCCGACCCCGGAGAGTGGTCTCTTCTTCCGGAGGTGTTCGCGCAGATCTGTGACCTCTGGGGGTCCCCAGACGTGGACCTCTTCCCGTCTCGACACAACCGGAAAATTCTGACGTTTGTGTCAAAGTTCAGAGACCCCCTGGCTCTAGCCGTGGATGCCCTAGTAATTCCGTGGTCAGGCTTTGTACTGCCCTACCTGTTCCCTACTCTCCCCCTCCTTCCCAGGGTTCTGAGGAAGCTCAAGGCGGAAGGAGTCCCTGCCATTCTGGTGGCTCCAGACTGGCCTTGAAGGGTATGGTACGCCGACGTGGTCTGGCTTCTGGACGACGTTCCGTTCTGTCTTCCACTTCGTCCAGACCTACTGTCACGGTCCCCTTTGCCACCCCAATTTACAGTCGCTGCATTTGACAGCGTGGCGGTTGAGACCGCGATTCTAAGGGCCCGCGTCTTCTCTTCCCAGGTAATTCGCACCATGCTCAGGGCTCGCAAGCCCTTCTCTGCAAAAATGTATCACCGTATCTTGCGGGCTTACTTTTGTTGGTGCAAAGCTCAGACTTTTTCTCCAGTTACCTTTTCCGTTACCCGTCTCCTCTCCTTTTTGCAGTTGGGGTTGGAACAAGGGCTGGCTCTCAGCTCCATTAATGGTCAGGTTTCGGCCCTTTCCATTCTCTTTCAGCGTCCTCTGGCTTCATAGTTACATAGTTACATAGTTAGTATGGTTGAAAAAAGACATACATCCATCAAGTCCAACCAGGGAATTGAAGGGAAGGGTGTAAGGGGATAAGGGAAAGGGATGTAGTTTTATAATTCTGCATAAGCATTAATGTTATTTTGATCCAGGAATGTATCTAACCCTGTTTTAAAGCTGTTAATTGTTCCTGCTGTGACCAGTTCCTGAGGTAGACCGTTCCATAAATTCACAGTCCTCACGGTAAAGAAGGCGTGTCGCCCCTTTAGACTAAACCTTTTCTTCTCCAGACGGAGGGAGTGCCCCCTCGTCCTTTGGGGGGGTTTAACCTGGAACAGTTTTTCTCCATATTTTTTGTATGGGCCATTTATATACTTATATACGTTTATCATATCCCCCCTTAAACGTCTCTTCTCAAGACTAAACAATTGTAACTCCTTTAATCGCTCCTCATAGCTAAGATGTTCCATGCCCCATATTAGTTTAGTCGCGCGTCTCTGCACCCTTTCCAACTCCGCAGTGTCCCTTTTATGAACAGGCGACCAAAACTGAACAGCATATTCCAGGTGAGGCCGTACCAATGCTTTATAAAGGGGGAGTATTATGTCCCTGTCCCTTGAGTCCATGCCTCTTTTGATACATGACAATATCCTGCCGGCTTTGGAAGCAGCAGCCTGACATTGCATGCTATTCTGTAGTCTGTGATCTACAAGTACACCCAGATCCTTCTCTACCAGTGACTCTGCCAGTTTAATCCCCCCTAAGACATACGACGCATGCAGGTTATTAGTACCCAGATGCATAACTTTACATTTATCCACATTGAACCTCATTTGCCAAGTGGATGCCCAGACACTTAGTCTATCCAAGTCATCTTGTAACTTATGCACATCCTCTATAGACTGTACTGTGCTACAAAGCTTGGTGTCATCTGCAAAGATAGAAACAGAGCTGTTAATACCATCCTCTATATCATTGATAAATAAATTAAACAGCGGGCCCAGTACTGAACCTTGGGGTACACCACTAATAACCGGGGACCAATCAGAGTACGAATCATTGACCACCACTCTCTGGGTACGATCCATGAGCCAGTGTTCAATCCAGTTACAAACTAAAGTTTCCAAGCCCAAGGACCTTAACTTACCTGTCAGACGTCTGTGAGGGACAGTATCAAACGCTTTGGCAAAATCCAGAAACACTATATCCACAGCCATTCCTCTGTCAAGGCTTCTACTCACCTCTTCATAAAAGCAAATTAGATTGGTTTGACAACTTCTATCCTTAGTAAACCCATGCTGGTTATCACTTATAATACTATTATCCCCTATGTATTCCTGTATGTAATCCCTTATAAGTCCTTCAAACAATTTACCCACAATGCACGTTAGACTTACCGGTCTATAATTGCCTGGCGAAGACCTAGAGCCCTTCTTGAAGATTGGTACCACATTAGCCTTGCGCCAGTCCCTTGGCACAATACCAGACACCAGAGAATCTCTAAATATCATGAACAAGGGTACAGATATTACTGAACTTACCTCTCTAAGAACTCTTGGGTGTAGTCCATCCGGCCCTGGAGATTTGCTTACATTTACTTTACTTAACTTACCTTTTACCATCTCTACATTAAGCCAGTTCAATACATTATATGATGTGTTACCAGCACTGACCTGGCCAATGTCAGCTCCTTTTTCCATAGTGTATACAGAACTAAAGAACCCATTCAGTAGCTCCGCCTTCTCTTGATCGCCCGTGACAACCTCCCCATTATCATTATTAAGGGGTCCTACGTGCTCTGTCCTTGGTTTTTTTGTATTTATATATCTAAAAAAATATTTTTATTACATTTTTACAGATTTTATTAAGCTCCTTGTACTGTTTAAATGTTATAGCTGACCCATCAGATTTGAATTTTTTGAAGGCTATTTTTTTGTTGTTTATTGCTCTTTTAACCTCATTTGTCAGCCATGTAGGATTTAGTTTTAATCGTTTATATTTGTTCCCCTTTGGTATATATTTAGCTGTATAGTTATTTAGAGTTGATTTAAAGATGTCCCATTTACCTCCTGTATCAGTATTTGAGAACACCTCCCCCCAGTCTAGGCCCTGTAGTGCAGCTCTCAGCCCAGGGAAATTTGCCTTTTTAAAGTTATATGTTTTTGCTTTCCCCGTCTGTCTTTGTTTTCTACATTTTAAGTCAAAAGTAACTATATTGTGGTCGCTATTACCAAGGTTTTCCCGCACAGTTACATTACCAATCAGCTCTGCGTTGTTGGAAATGATCAGATCCAACAAGGCATCACTTCTTGTTGGTTCCTCCACAAACTGGCCCATAAAATTATCCTGCAATAAATTTAGGAATTTTCTCCCCTTTGTAGTTTTAGCCGGCCCCCAATTTATATCTGGATAGTTAAAATCTCCCATTATTACCACTGTACCTGCCCGGGCGGCCCTCTCTATTTGTTTATACAGCCGACCTTCTATCTCTTCAGTGATATTAGGGGGTCTGTAGATTACACCAAATATTATTTTTTCAGTATTTCCCTCCTTTTGTAATTCTACCCACAGTGATTCCACATCCTCAGAATCATCACACACTATGGCATCGTTCACACTGACTTTCATACCACTTCTTACATACAGACAGACTCCACCACCTTTTCTGTTCATTCTATCCTTGCGAAACAATGTAAATCCCTGCAGATTAACGGCCCAGTCATGCGAGGAGTGACCCCAACTATATCAATATGTTCCTCCAGTATCAAGGCCTCAAGCTCCCCCATTTTATTTGCTAGGCTTCTGGCATTTGTGAACATACACTTTACATTTCCATTAAGTTTTACACATATAGTCTCACTAATGGGATTTTCAGAGTTATTGGGGTTAATGTTATTATTTGTGTTATAAGGGCTAATTTTACTATTTAAGTTATTGGGGCTAATGGGATTTTTTGAGTTATTGGGTCTAACGTTATTATTTAAGTTATTGGGGCTAATGGGATTTTTTGCGTTATTGCGTCTAACGTTGTTATTTAAGTTATTGGGGGTAACGGTATTTTTTGAGTTAATGGGGCTTATTGTAGTTATTGAGTTATTACGGCTAATGGAATTTTTAGAATTATTGGGATTACAATTTTTCGGGCTACATTTATTTTTACAGCTGGTTTGTAACGCATGAATTTCCTTATCCACTGCTCTTAACCTCCCCCCACAGGACTCCTCTCCACCCACCATTATGTCCTGACCCCTCTCTAACCTATCCATCCCACTGTCTGCTTTCTTTGCTTTATTATCCTCCCCCCACTCACCTAGTTTAAAAACTCAACCACCCCTTCCAGGATTCTCTCCCCCAGCACAGCAGACCCCCTTCCATTCAGGTGCAAATTATCCGTAGAATAGAGTTTGTACCCCAATGAAAAGTCAGCCCAGTGCTCTAAAAACCCAAACCCTTCCCCCTCACACCACGACTTAAGCCATGCATTTAACTCCCTAAGCTCCCGCTGTCTTTCCTGCGATGCGCATGGCACAGGAAGTATTCCAGAGAACACAACCTTAGAGGTCCTTCCCTTCAGCTTGGCACCTAGTTCCTTGTAATTATTCTTCAAGGACCTACACTTAACATGTATTCTGTCGTTGGTTCCCACATGGACCACAACAGCGTGGTCATCCCCAGCCCCCCCCCCCCTAGTAATTTGTCCACCCTTTCCACCACATGTCGAACCCTGGCACCAGGGAGACAGCAAACCATTCGGTTGAGGTGGTCTTGGCGACAAATTATTCTATCCGTCTTTCTGATTATAGAATCCCCTACCACAACTAACTGTCTTGGCCTACCTGCGTTACCATCCCCCACACTACTAGTTAAGCTGTTCCCCCGGCTGTTAGGGAGACCAGTATCCACTAGGGTTGCCATCTCTGATACTGAGGCCCTCGCATTATCGCCCAACTTGGCAATTTTACTTGGGAGATCAGAAGCAGAAGTGACCTTCCTTTTCTTTGCCCCCTTTCCAGTCCCTCTAACTACATTAACCCAGCTCCCTACTTGGGCCTTCTGGCTAGTTTCTCCAACCTCCATTTCTACCCCACTAACTGCTTGCTCTGTAAGATTGTCAATCGCCCTCAATGTTGCATTTTGCTCCTCTAGATCTCTAATACGAGCTTCCAGGTGGGCAACATGCTCACATTTGTCACAGCGGTATTCACCCTGAAGCTGCTGCTCCAGAGATGTATACATGTGGCACAATGTGCACTGAAGAAAACCTCCAATCCTGCTGTCCATATCCTTGGTGACAAACAGCTGTTATTAACTATTAAGAAAAACTACTTTTATCAAGGGAGTGTAATACTTACAGTTACAGTGGGTCCTGCTTACAACTCCTGCTTTTTAAACTTCTCAGATGTAACACTTAATAATACAACACTTTAGAATACAAACCCCAGCTTCAGCTAGACTCAGTCAGAGCAGGGCTCACAGAGTTTCCCAGTTAGTTTTATACACCTTCCAATTCTCATGTCCGGACCTTCCTTCAGGGCATGGCACACGCTGTCCCCCCTTACCAGTCCCTTTCTCCCCCTTTGGACTTGAACTTAGTTCTAGGCGCTCTTCCGGACACACCCTTTGAGGCTCTTAGGGAGGTTCCCCTTCCCCTACTATCCTGGAAAGTGGCTTTTCTTATTGCCATTACTTCCATTAGGAGAGTATCTGAACTGGCAGCTCTTTCCTGCCGTCCTCCTTTCCTTGATAATTCATCAGGACAAGGTTGTTTTCAGGCCAGATCCGTCCTTCTTACCTAAGGTCGTTTCGCCCTTTCATCTCAACGAGGACATCGTCCTTACGTCCTTTTGTCCTGCTCCTTCTCATCCCAGGGAGCGCCTGCTCCACAAATTGGATGTGGTACGGGCAGTTCGGACTTATCTTTCTGTCACCTCTTCCTTTCGTCAGTGCGATTCTTTTTTTCGTCCTTACGGAAGGTCGTCGGAAGGGACAGCCTGCTTCCAAGGCCACCATTTCTAGGTGGATCCGATGTGCTATTTCGGAAGCTTACCGCTGCAAGGGGAAGATCCCACCCTTCAGGGTTTTGGCTCATTCCACCCGCTATGTGGGAGCATCCTGGGCTCTCCAAAACAAGGCTTCGGCCTTGCAGATCTGTAAAGCGGCCACCTGGTCGTCTTTGCACACTTTTTCGAGATTCTACCAGGTTCATACTTTCGCAATTGGCTGATGCTAGTCTGGGCCAAAAAGTGTTGCAGGCGGCGGTGGTACCGCCGACTGCCTGACCTGTTTTTTCTCAGCCCACCTAAGGGACGGCTTTGGTACGTCCCAGGATCCATTAGGGGACACAGCTCCCGCCCCTTTCTGGGGTTCCTTTTCGGGAGCCGGGAGCGTGTCACAGAGACTCATCGGTGCACAGAGCCCCGCTTGTCCTCCCACACTTCTTGTATTTTGTCTTTTCACAAAGACACACAGGCAGAAGCTTCAGGGACAAAAATATGCACCTTTTTTGACCAATATATATTACAAATATACATAAAGGGGAGATTTATCAAAATGTGTGCAGAGGAAAACTTGCCCAGTTACCCATAGCAACCAATCAGCTTGCTTCTTTCATTTTTATGAAGGTCTGTGAAAAATGAAACAAGCAATCTGGTTGCTATGGGCAACTGGACAACTTTTCCTCTGCACAGGTTTTGATAAATTTCCCCCATAATGCTATTTTCTACATTATATAGTTTTTGCTAGTGACGGGTACACTTTAAAGTACATGTTTAGACTTGTTGAGATTCATATCAAGGGACAAGTGACTAATACAGTTGTCTTTGCATTTCAGTTGGAAAGTGAACTAGCAAGGCTTGATGAGCTTAAAATGGCAAATCTGAAGCAAGTGATCTTAAATATAAGACAGGAATTAAATTCATACTGGGATAAATGTTTCTACACCCTCGAGCAAAGAAAGCAATTCACAGCATTCTATAGTGGTAAGTTACTTACACAAACTGCTTTAATAATTTTAGTAGTTCTGTCTTACCTAACAGGAATGTGTCATGCATTTTTTTATATCATTTTAATTATTCGAATATCATGAAACATGTTGTTTTTTTTTGTTTTGTTTTTTATCTGTTGGTTTTCAGATTATTTTTCATTATGGTGGAAGCCATTTTGCCTTAGCTTCTGCTCTGATCTGTTTCCAGCATTTACAGAGATTCAGTAGCCATATGAACAATGTGAAACCATAGTAAGCTGTGACCATTGCCTATTGTGAATGGCCTGATCAGTCCTATCAGTATACTGTTGTCTTTCATTGTAATCCTTCCTCTGATAAATTATAGAATGCTTGTTTTCTCGGGCGGTTTCATTGGGGGACACAGAGACCGTGGGTATATCTTGCTGCAACTAGGAGGCTGACAGTAGGCATACAAAAGAAAGTCGTCCCCTCCTGGCAGGATATACCCCGCCTACTGACCCTGAGCAAATCAGTTTTAGCTTAGTCTCAGTAGGAGGCAGACACAAGTCTGGCATTCTCCAGACCTGATCTTTTTTTATTTTATAACTAGGGCTGGTTTTTAGGTTCTTTTCTCCTTTTTAGTTTCTTGTTTTTAGGTGGGGGTTCACGAGCATGATGCTACCTGTTCCCCCATATGCGGCTAAGGGGCATAAAGTATGGACTGTTAACCCCTTCCCGCGAACGGCCAGCGCCTGGGGTTGCACCTTGAGTCCAGGTACCCTTATCTTCCCTGCTCGTCCCGCTGTCTCAGCCTGACGTGATGCAGGTGACTATAGCTGGCTGAAGACATCTTAGGTGAGTGTGGCTGTATACAGGGTGAGTAGATCATTCCCCCCTCCCCCTCTCTACTCTCCCACCACCGCTTTCTATCTATTATGCATGGGTCCTTGCTTGGGGGGGGGGATTTTCATCTGTAGCCTTTATTGGGGAACATGTGTTTTAAGGTGGTGTGTTTTTAACTGCCTCCTTGCAGGCTCAGTAGCTCTTTCGTCTATCCGGGATGCTGGCTGATGCTTTCGTTTTCACCTGCGCTCAGGCAGGCGCGCGGAGAGTGTTGAATAACTAAGACGCGGCCGGGTCCGGCTCTCTTCTCCGCCCGCAGTTGAGCGTGCTGGCCGAGCTCCCGCCCCGTTGCTGCTGGCCAAAGCTTGCTTTGCACGCACACCAGAGGTCACTGATTTACCTTGGTGCATGCGCTTTGGGGGTCATTTTCTTCCTTCTCCAATGGGGTCTGTTCTGGGGCAGAGGCATTCTCTGGGACGCTGCTCAGCAGCCTTGGAGTCCGCCCGATTCATGGCCTTTGCTTCGGGTAATTTGGTTGCCATTCGCCGCTCCATGTGGCTGAAGGCATGGCATGCAGATGCTGCTTCAAAGAAAACAGTTACCTTTCTCCGGTTCCCAGCTCTTTGGGAAAAGACTAGATTAAATTATTTCCGAAGCTACTGGGGGTAAAAGTGACCCGCAGAACAAACCTTTCGGCCCCTTACGGTCCTTTGCATCGGGTCGCCCTCCCAAGCAGGAGCACTCCCAATCTCTGAAAAGCCCCTTCCTGGAAGTCAGACAACAGTCCTAACGGTTTGGCAGCCAAGTCAGGTGACCGTAAGCCTTCCTCCTCCTGAAGGGGCGCCCCCACTCGTGTCCTCTTCTCGGGTGGGAGGTGGTCTGTCTCTTTTTCGGGACGTTTGGCTTGCTAAGGTTCAGGACTCTTGGTACGGGACGTCATGTCAGAGAGTTATCGGATAGAGTTCGCTTCTCTCCCCAGGGATCGTTTCTTCCGATCCCATCCTCCTCGATCCCCTTCTTTGGCGGCGGCCTTCCAGGTCGCTTTAAGTACGCTTCTCGCTCAGGGAGTGATCGTGCCAGTTCCGCCAGGGGAGAGTTTCCTCTATCGTCTCTATTGGGGGACACAGAACCTTGGGTATATGCTGCTGTCTCTAGGAGGTTCGACACTATGGCAACCAAAAAGTCGGCTCCTTTCAGCAGGATATACCAGTCTCCAGGCCACTGAGCAATTCCGTTTTTGCTTAGTGTCTTAAGGAGGTGGACATGGTCTGGAATTCTCCAGAGCAGGTCTCATATTTTTTATTTTTTAGGTTTAGGGAATGTGTTAGTTCTTTATTCCTTTTTATTTCTGTTTTCAGGTGGGGATTTAGGAGCACAATGTTCACTGTTTTCCCATTGCGAGAGGTGGCAGGCATCTTGGATGTACTGTTAACCCCCTCTCGCCATCGGTCAGTTCTTGGGGTTGTACCTCATGGGTCCGGGTCCCCCTACCTCCCTGTTCGCCTCGCTATGAGCTTGGCTTGCCGCAGGTGAAAATGCTGACTGAAGACTCCATGAGGTAAGTTCTTCAGACAAGGTGAGTATATCTCCCTCTCTACAGGTACTGGATGAGCCCTTGCAACCTCTGGAGACTTGTGACCACTCTTATACTATTTTTCTGGGGTCTGCCTGGAGGGTATTGTTCCTTCCTTATTCTCTATATGGAGCCCCCCTTTTTATATGGAAAGGGGCTCTTTTTATTCATGTGGGGAAGTACAGTGGTGCTTTGTCTGTGGTGTTTTTTCCCTGCACTCCGGGCCAGGGATTACTATACGCGCGGCTGCCGGCTTCAGCGGCAGCAGCGCTTTTACTTTCATTTGTCGCGCTGGCCGCCGTCAGCTGGGAAACGGCCAGCGGGTTATCTCCGTCCGCTCCCGTCCTTGTGGACGCACATGTGGTTCGCAGGTGAGCTCGGGGCTGGGAGAGGGCGCCATTACAGGGGCTTCACAATAGTTCAGGTAGCTCCGCCCACCGCCTTGTACTGTTCTCCTACGCGAAAACTCTCTCCTATAAGCGCTCTGTGCGCACAGACAGGAGATTTCTCAGCCCATCGGTGTGCCCTTATTCTAGCCCAGCGCCTTCAGCGGTTCTCTCTGTTTCTGTGTCTCTCTCTCTCCCTCTTGTTCTCCCTCTTCGAACCTGTCGGTCCCTGCACTGGTGGCTCTGCCTTCCCCTCCACTGGCAGGTGGTCACGATGGATGCCAGCCTGTCGAACTTGGTATTTTCAGGGATCAGACTGTTCAAGGCCTCGGCCTCCCCGAGAAGCCTTTCTTTCCATGAACATCCTGGATCTGAGGGCGATATATCTTGTCTGAAGCATTGGGAGTCCCTGCTTCAGGGCCACCCTGTCCGTGTCCAGTCGGACAACGCCACGGCCTTGGCGTACACCAATCGGCAGGGCGGCACTTGCAGCCATGTACGAGGTGACAAAGATCCCCCTTTGGGCGGAACGCGGAGTTCCGGCCATTTCGGTTATTCTCATTCCGGGAGTGCTCAACTGGGAATCTGGTTTCCTCAGTCAGTCCTCAGCCGACCCCGGAGAATGGTCTCCTCTTCCAGAGGTGTTCGCACAGATCTGCGACCTCTGGGGGACATCGGACGTGGATCTCTCTGCGTTTCGACACAACTGGAAGATTCAGACGTTGTGTCAAAGTCCAGGGACCCCCCTTGCTCTGCCGTGGATGCCCTAGTAATTCCGTGGTCAGATTTTTTTCCTGCCCTATCTGTTCCCTCCCCTCCCTCTTCTTCCAGGGTTCGGAGGAAGCTCAAGATGGAAGGAGTTTCCGCCATTCTGGTGGCTCCAGACTGGCCCCGAAGGTCATGGTACGCCGCCATGGTCTAGCTTCTGGACGACTTTCCATTCCGTCTCCCACTTCGTCCAGACCTACTGTCACAGGGTTCACTCTGTCTCCCCTTTTTACAATCGCTGCATTTTACGGCGTGGCGGTAGAGACCGCGGTTCTAAGGGGCCGCGGCTTCTCTTCCCAGGTCATTCGCACCTTGCTCAGGGTTCGCAAGTCCTCCTCTGCGAGGATTTATCACCATACCTGGCGGGCTTACTTTCGTTGGTGCAAAACTCAGACCTTTTTTCTCCAGTTACCGTTTCTGTTTCCCGTCTCCTATCCTTTTTGCAGTCGGGGTTGGAACAAGGACTGACTCTCAGCTCCCTTAAGGGTCAGGTTTCGCCCCTTTCCATTTTCTTCAGCGTCCTCTGGTTTCCAATTCGCATGTCCGGACCTTCCTTCAGGGCGTGGCACACGCTGTCCCCCCTTTACCGGTCCCCTTCTCCCTCTTGGGACTTGAACTTAGTCCTAGATGTTCTCCAGGACGCCCTTTTGAGCCTCTTAGGGAGGTCCCCCTTCGCCTCCTATCCTGGGAGGTGGTTTTTCCTTGGTTATTACTTCCATTAGGAGAGCATCTGAGCTGGCAGCTCTTTCCTGCCGTTCTCCTTTCCTGATAGTTTTTCAGGACAAGGTTGTTGTCCAGCCAGACCCGTCCTTCTTACCTAAGGTCGGTTCGCCTTTTTCATCTCAACGAGGACATTGTCCTTCCGTCCTTTTGTCCAACTCATTCTTATCCAGGGAGCGCTTACTCCACAAATTGTGGTACGGGCTGTTCGGACTTATCTTTCTGTCACCTCTTCCCTCCACCAGTTGGATCTGATGTGCTATTTCGGAAGCTTACCGCTGCATGGGGAAGGTCCCGCTCTTCAGGGTTTTTTGGCTCATTTGACTGCTCGGTGGGAGCATCCTGGGCTCTCCGAAACAAGGCCTCGGCCTCGCAGATCTGTAAAGCGGCCACCTGGGTGTCTTTGCACACTTTTTCGAGCCTTTTACCAGGTTGATATCTTCGCATCGGCTGATGCTAGTCTGGGCCGTAAAGGGTTGCAGGTGGCGGTGGTACACCCAAGGGATGGCTTTGGTATGTCCCAAGGTTCTGTGTCCCCCAATGGAGCTGATAGCGAAAAGGAGATTTTTTAGATTTACCGTAAAATCTCTTTCTTGAAGGATCCATTGGGGGACACAGCTCCCACCCTTTTCTGGGGTTCCTTTTCGGTTATCTGTCCGAGGGAGTGTTCAGTTGATTTCTCTTCTGGTACTCGAACAGTTCGTGTTTTTTTTTTTTTTTCTCCTTTGACCTGTCGGTCTCCTCCTATTGCTCTGGGACTAAAACTGAATTGCTCAGTGGCCTGGAGGTGGGTATATCCTGTTGGGAGGAGCCGACATTTTGGTTGCCATAGTGTCGAACCTCCTAGAGACAGCAGCATATACCCAAGGTTCTGTGTCCCCCAATGGATCCTTCGAGAGAGAGATTTTTTGGTAAGTCTAAAAAATCTCCTTTTTAGGGGGTTCTACTCGAATCTCTTCGTCATCCCCAAGAAGGAGGGCTCTGTCCGTCTAACTCTGGACCTCAAGTTACTCAACCACCATTGCCGCATGGAGTCCCTCCACTCCGTGTTGGCCGTGTTGGTTTCCGTGGACCAAGGGAAGTTTTTAGTCAGTGGAAATCCGGGATGCTTATCTCCACATCGCCATTTTCCCCCTGCCCATCAGAGTTTCCTTCGCTTCGCTGTTCCTGCAGGTCACTTTCTATTCATGGCTCTTCCTTTTGGCCTTGGTACGGCTCCCACGGTTTTAACCAAGGTCATGGAGGCCATTCTTTGGGCCCAGGGGATCTTGGTCTTTCCCTTTCTGATCTTGGTCTTTCCCTTTCTGGACTTATAATCAAAGCCCCATCCCGGTCACAAAATTTGAATAGCCTTCTTCTCAAAGTACAGCCGACGTACCGCTGATGCTGGGCACTTTGAGGGAGGCTTCGTTCGAACCTCTCCGGGACTCCTCTCTTCTCATTCTTTTTGTGGAAGGTCTCCTTTCTCATGGCAGTTACCTCCATTAGGAGGGTCTCTGAGCTGGTGGCTCTTTCCTGTCACTCCCCTTTTTGGTCCTTCATCAGGCAAAGGTAGGTTTTTGGCCTCCCTCCTTTTTGCCCAAGGTGGTTTCCCCTCGTTGTTCCTTCTTTTTGTCCGGCTCCTTCCAATGCTCAGGAGCATTCCCTACGCAGTCTGGACGTTGTTCAGGCTGTCTGGATATCTTTCAGTCACCTCCTCTTTTCAGAAGGGTGACCTTTTCGTGATTCCAGAGGGTAGTCACAAGGGTCTTTCAGCTTCCAAGGCGACCATTTCGCAGTGGATCCATTCTGCCATCTTGGAATCGTACCGTCGCAAAGGTCCCACCTTTTCGGGTGACTGCGCATTCCATGCGTTCCGTTGGGGCTTCTTGGGCGCTCTGCAATAGGGTGTCAGCCCTGCAAGTTTGCAAGGAAGCCACCTGGTCGTCCTTACACACTTTCACTAAATTTTACCAAGTGCACACATTCGCTTCAGCTGACACCAGTCTGGGTCGCAAGGTGTTGCAGGCGGCTGTGGCTCAGTCTTCTGTCTGATTCTGTGTTGGGTATTTTTTCCCACCCCGGGGGACTGCTTTGGTATGTCCCACAGTCTGTGTCCCTCAATTAAACCGATCGAGAAAAGTTGATTTTTTTTTTTATGCTTACCGTAAAATCTTTTTCTCGGAGGTTCCATTGGGGGACACATCACCTACCCATTGTTTGTTGCTAAGGTTCATTTTTATTTTGTCTGGTGCCCTGGGACACCTGCTGGTTTCTTTCTCTGTCTGTTCCCTCCTACTGCTTTGGGACTAAACTGATAAGCTCAGGGTCAGTAGGCTGGGTATATCCTGCCAGGAAGGGCCAACCTTCTTTTATATGCCTAGTGTCGGCAAGATATACCCACGGTCTGTGTCCCCCAATGGATCCTCCGAGTGAGATTTTACGTTAAGCATTAAAAATCTACTTTTTTTCTACAGAACAGGGAGTCTGTTTATTATGCTAAGTATGCTAAGTTGTTTGGGAGGGGTGGAGCATTTAAATTAGATTGGCAGTGCTTTCCCCTACTCCTGTCCCACACATACTTGTCATTGCTATTCTACAGTCAAGTCCCATCCCCCACAGTAATATCTTAGAGCTCTGTGCACTCACAGATGGCTTGTACTGTACCTGGAACCATCAGGGTTGATTGCAAACAGATAAGGTGGCTGGGCAGAGTAGCCAGTGAGTTGGGGAAAAACATCCACAACTGGGAAAGGAGAGAATAGAGAGAGTTAGAAAATGACATATATTTGCAAAAAGTGTATAACTATACATAAACTTCAACTTAGAATGTGATCCTGCAGATTGGAATACCCCTTTAATGACCGATATCTGTGATCATGCTGCTGTCGGTCATTTAACCTTTTAAATGTGTCAATAGTGGCATTTAAAAGTACAAATTGATGCTGACTGGTTTCAGGTGACTAATTGCCACCCCTCCAACTCTAGTTAATAAGGAGATCGAAGGACTTCTAAAGGCCTCCCTGCCACCCATAAGCAATCCAAAGAGAGCTTATAACAGTCCCTATGGGGACCTAAAAAGTTCGAATCCCCCCCCCCCCCCCTCTTTTTCCCAAAATAAAACAAAACCTAAATTTGGTATCATTGTAATTGTATTGCCCTACAGACTGAAGATAATATGTAAATTTTAGGGTAAAATGCACCGCACAGTCTGACCCCACAAATATTTATTTGGTTTTGCGGTAGACTTTTGTGGTAATAGGAGTACTGCATTTGAAAATATAATTTCTCTATCGGCTCCATTGGGGGACACAGATCATGGGTGTATGCTGCTGTCTCTAGTGGGTGTGACACTATGGTAATAAAAAAAGTCGGCTCCTCCCAGCAGGAAATATACCCGCCTTCAGGACCTGAGGTAATCAGTTTTAGTGTCTTGCAGGAGGTGGACATGGTCTGGAATTCTCCAGACCAGGTCTTCTGATTTTTTGTTTTCCTAGTATAGGGACGTGTTAGTTTTTTATTCCTTTTGTTTTCTGTTTTCAGGTGGGGACTCAGGGACTCGGTTTCCCCATTGCGAGTTAGGGGGCACAGACATTGCGTATATGCGCTGTTAACCCCCTCTTGCCAACGGTCAGTGCCTGGGTGGTACCTTGTGGGTCCAGGTCCCCCTATTTCTCTGCTCGCCTCGCTCGCGCATAGCAACTAGGCATGATGCAGGGACAAAAAGCTGACAGAAAACTTCACAAAAGTCTCCATTAGGTAAGTTTCTTCTGACTGAGGTGAGTACATTTCCCTTTCTCCCCTAGGTGCAAGGACTTGCAACCTCTGGAGACCCTCAGTTTTTGCCCACCTTTTCAAGTTTATGGGGCTGGCTGGTACTGGGGTGAGCAGTGGCATCTTTGGGGCATAATTTCTTTATTACACTGTGTGTAAGTGTGTTTACTTTCCTCACTGTGTGTGACTGAGTTTTACTATGCGGCTGTGCAGCAGCGCCTTATATGCGGCTGACAGCCGCGGTGCTTTTACTGGCCGAGCGCACGGAGCGCCGGCTTACTTTCATTTTCTCCGGCAGCTGCTTCCGGTGTGTATGCCTCCCGCTTACTTCCCCCGAGCGCAAATGTGCTGACATGTGTGCTCGGGACAGGGAGCGGGCGCCATTACTCCTACGTCCCCGACTTGTACTTAGCTCCGCCCCCAGGGGCCGGAACTCTCGGGAGGCGCTTCCTTGCATTGTGTGTGGGGAATTATACTGTCGGGCGCGTGAAGCGCCGTCTTACTTCACTCCGGCAGCTGCTTCCGGTGTGTATGCCTCCCGCTTACTTCCCCCGAGCGCATATGTGCTGACATGTGTGCTCGGGACAGGGAGCGGGCGCCATTACTCCTACGTCCCCGACTTGTACTTAGCTCCGCCCCCAGGGGCCGGAACTCTCGGGAGGCGCTTCCTTGCATTGTGTGTGGGGAATTATACTGTCGGGCGCGTGAAGCGCCGTCTTACTTCACTTCGGCAGCTGACCGCTGCTGGGGGGGGGATGTGTGGCGCCCGCTTGCATGTGCATATGCGGCTAGCATGTGCGCTTGGGGCAAGGGGCGGGCACCATTACTCTTGTTCTTCTTGGCGGCCGGGGCGCTGTAGCTCCGCCCACAGGGCCGCCGGAGCTTACTGGAGGTGCGCATCGCCCTCCAATCAGCGCTGTGCGCGCGATTCAGGTGGCGGGGCCAATTGGCAGTGCCCCTGCTCTGGGAATGCCCCTCTCAGGGGTTAACTCTTTACTGACATAGTGGACGCTATTCTGCCCTCTCTCTAAACTGACAACTAGACTGCTAGTCTCTATTTTGTCTCTATAACATATTATTCCTAAAATGCCCACTGACTCTGCCTGCTTCACTGCTCCCCCAGACCCCCCAGTTTCCCCGGATGTTACAATTCCGGTCCCAGTATATGGCTGACTTGATTCAAGTCCCCCTTGTGGGGGCTGAGGCCTCACGTGACATGGTGTCTACCTGGAAGAGGTCTGCCCTGCGCCGGCCCTCTGGTGGGTCCCGCTCCTCTTTTACACAAGCCTCACACTCTCACGAAGCGTACTAGGGGTGTTTTGTCTGACTTTTACATTGAGTCTCCAGGTATACGTGGGCGTCCCTCCGTGGGTCTCTCCTCCCCGTGTCATCTGTTCAGACGTTGCTCCTCCAGAGGATGTTTCCGGAACCGCCGCTCTGCCCCGCCAGAGCCGCGTACCCGGTCAGGGTCGCCCCCCTCCAGGGCTGCCTCTATGCGTTCACTTTCTCCTGGTGAACTGGCGGATGAGGCTCCTGAATCGGCATCTGACTCAGAGGGCCGCTCGGATATAGTTGAAACGGTGAACTCATTGGTTGCGACCATATGAGACTCCTTTCACTTAGAGGACCCAGGATCTTCGGACGTTACTCCTGAAGTATCCTTTCATCGTGCTCAACCCAGCACCTCAAGGGTTCAGCTCTCACGCTGAACTTCACATCCTTCTGGAATCTGCATGCAAACATCCGGACAAGAGGTTCACGGGAATGAAGAGGGTTCAAGTGTGTTACCCATTCGCTAAGGACCTTGCTTCTAAGGTGGTTTCCCCTCTCTCAATGGTTCCACCAATTTCCTGCCTCTCTAGGCTACTACACTGCCGCTGGAAGAGGCAGCTGCCTTCAAGGACTCGACGGACCAGACGGTGGAGTCCTTGGCGGAGTTTGCCTCGGACACAGCAGGCTCTGGCTCCGAGGCCCTATTGTTGTGGTGTCCACAACTCAGTCTGGGTATCCTGGCGGGATTTCCCCCGGAGGGTCTATCTTGCTTTGGTTCTCCAATGCTGGGGTATTCTGTGCACAGCTTCCATGCAGTCAGTGGTGCTGCCTTTGCTGTGGGTCTCTTAGCGGCCCTCCGCCGCCCCATGTGGCTTAGGGCATGGGATGTGGATGCCGCCTCCAAAAAGGTCTCTTACCGGGTTGCCTTTTACTGGTACCCGTCTCTTGACAAGTGCCTTCACGAGATTATCTCTGTGGCGATGGGGGTAAAAGTTACTGGTTGCCTCAAAATAAGGCTTGCTTTTCTTCCCAGGGGAAGTCCTCTTCCTTTTGGTCCTTTCGGACCTTTGGCTCCAATAAGGGGTCTCGGCAGGCACCTTCGCGGGACAAGAGGTCCCCCTCATTCCGGGCACGTTCGTCTTGGAAGTCGGACACCAACCATTCTGACCAAATCGGGTAACCGCAATCCCACTTCCACCACCCGCAGGTTTTTCTCGGGTGGGAGGTAGTCTCTTACTTTTTCGAGACATCTGGACCACACACATTTAGGAAGTCCCAAACACCCCGGTTTCCTCCTCCGGGAAGCAGTTTCAGGAGGCCCTCTAGTCCCTACCCAGGGAGTCATTGTCCCCACTCCTACAGGGGAATATTTGCGGGGCTTATTATTCCACCTTTTTTTGTGGTCTCCCAGGAAAGGCGGTTCTGTACGTACGATTCTTGGCCTCAAGTGTCTCACCGCCATCTTCTCTGCCACTTCCGTGGCATCCAGGGCACAAGAGGAGTTTCTTCCTCGGTGGGCATCAAGGATGCCTACCTTCATATTCCTATATTTCCCGGCCATCTGCGGTTCCTCCGCCTTCCGGTTCCGAAGGGGCTTTTTCATTTCATAGCCTACCCTTTGGTCTGGCCACTGCTCATCGGGTCTTTGCCTTGATCCTTGCACCAGTTATAGTCCTGTTGCGATCGTGCGGAGTCTCGGTGATTCCTTACATGGACGACCTTCTCATCAAGGCTCTCATCAGAGTCCAGACTCTAGAGACTGTGGATCTTACACTCCAGACCCTGAATCGCTTCGGGTGGATGTTCAGCCAAGACGAGTCGGTTCTCTCTCTCACCCAGTCTCTGATCTTCTGGGACCTCACTTCCACGGTCCCTGGACGGATTTGTCTTCCGCCGGACAACCGTCTGACGCTCCTGTCTTGTGTCCACGCTCTCCGGGCCACGGCCTCGGTTTCCATCCAAATTCGTATGGAAGTCTTGGGTCAGATGGTAGCAGCCATGGAGACCGTACCCTTTGCCCAGTTTTCATTACGGTCCCCTTCAACTGGCGGTTCTCTCTCTATGGGACAGATCTCCTCTGTCTCTTGATCACAAGGTTGCTCTCCCTCGTCGGATCTGTCAGTCTCTGCTCTGGTGGCTCCATTGCCCCCTTCTTCAGGGGTGACCATTCCTTCCCTACACGGGCAGGTAGTCACTACAGATGCCACTCTGTCGGGCTGGGACGGCATGTTCAGGGATTGGTCGGTTCAGGACCTCTGGCCTCTCCAGGTAGCCCTTCTTCCAATACACATTCTGGACCTGGTGGCGATTCTTCTTTGTCTTCTTCATGGGGGGTCCCATCTTCTGTCCCGTTCTGTCCCCATCCAGTCGGACAACACCTTGACATCAGTCTGCACGGCGGCGCTCGCTGTTCGGCAGCATTGCCGAGGTGTCAGATTCTCCTCTGGATGGAAAGTATGTTTCCGGCCTTTTTCGGCCGTTCCTTCCGGGTGTGCTCACTGGGAAGCGGACTTCCTCAGACGACCCCAGCGAGTGGTCTCTACATCCAGTAGTCTTCGCGCAGATCTACGACCTCTGGGGCATTCTTGACGGAGACCCTTTCGTGTCCGGCACAATCGGAAGATTCTTTCATTTGTGTCGAGGTCCCGGGACCCCCTGGCTCTAGCCGTGGCTGCCATTGGGATTCCTTGGGCGCGGTTTCCCCTGCCCTCTCTGTTTTCTCTCCTTGCTCTCCTTCCCAGGGTTCTGAGGAAGCTCAAAACAGAGGACGTCCCCGCCATTCTGATAGCTCCAGATTGGCCCCGAAAGTCGTGGTACGCCGACGTAGTCTGGCTCCTGGACGACGCTTCACTGCGCCCTCCGCTACGTCCGGACCTGCTCTTTTAGGGTCCTCTTTGCCTCCCCAAATTACAGTTGCTGCATTTGACGGCGTGGCGGTTGGGACCGCTGTTTTGAGGGCCCGCGGATTCTTTTCCCAAGTCATTCACACCATGCTCAGGGCTCGTAAGCCCTCCTCCGCAAGTATTTACCACCGTACTTGGCGCTCTTATTTTTGTTGGTGTGAAGCTCAGGACTTATCTCCTGTAACCTTCTCGGTTTCCCGTCTTCTCTCCTTTTTGCAGTCGGGTTGGAACTGGGGTTGTCTCTCAGTTCCCTTAAAGATCAGGTTTCGGTCCTTTCTGTTTTTTTCCAGCGGCATCTGGCTTCTAATTCTCATGTCCGGACCTTCCTTCAAGGAGTGGCGCTTTCTGTTTCCTCCTTATCGGTCACCCTCTCCCCCTTGGGGCTTGACTCTGGTTCTGAGTGCCCTCCAGGGTAAACCCTTTGAGCCCTTAGAGCGGCGCTTCTTGTTGCCATCACCTCCATCCGGAGGGTGTCTTAATTGGCAGCTCTCCCCTGCTGTTCTCAGTTTCTGGTGATCCACCAGGACAAGGTTGTTTTCCGGCCAGATCCTTCCTTTTTGCCTAGGGTGTTTTCGGCCTTTCCTCTCAATGAGGACATTGTCCTCCTGTCTTGCTCCTTCTCATCCTGAGGAGCGCCTACTACACTAGCGGGATGCAGTCCGGGCTGTTCGGTCTTATCTCTGCATCACTTCTTCGTTTCGTCAGTGTGATTCCTTTTTCGTCCTTACAGAAGGTCGTCGTAAGGGACAATCTGCTTCCAAGGCCACCTTTTCTTGGTGGATTCGGTCCGCCATTTCGGAGCCTCGCTGTAAGGGGAAGATTCCTCCTTTCAGGGTTGTGGCTCATTCTACCCGTTTCTGTTGGGGCATTCTGGGCTCTCCAGAATAGAGCTTCGGCCTCGCAGATTTGCAAGGCGGCTACCTGGTCGTTTTTGTTTTTTTTGCACACTTCTCGAGTTTCTGCAGAGTTCATACCTTCGCATCGGCTGATGCTAGTCTCGGCCGTATAGTGTTGCAGGCGGCAGTGGAACGGCCGTCTGCATGACTGCTTATCTGCCCACCCAAGGGACGGCTTTGGTACGTCCCACGGTCTGTGTCCCCCCAATGGAGCCGATAGAGAAAAGGAGATTTTTGTTTACTTACCGTAAAATCTCTTTCTCGAAGGATCCATTGGGGGACACAGCTCCCGCCCTCCTTTGGGGTTTCCTTTGATTCTCTGTCCGAGGGTGTGTTCAGTTATGTTTTTTTCTTCTGGTTCTCGGACAGTTTGGGTTTCCTTTGACCTGTTGGTCCTCTCCTATTGCTCTGGAACTAAAACTGATTACCTCAGGGCCTGAAGGCGGGTATATCCTGCTGGCAGGAGCCAACTTTTTTTATTACCATAGTGTCACACCTCCTAGAGACAGCAGCATACACCCACGGTCTGTGTCCCCCAATGGATCCTTCGAGAAAGAGATTTTACGGTAAGTAAACAAAAATCTCCTTATAATGTTCATGAATCTATATCTATATATGAATGACAATAAGGAAAAAATTATTACAAATGGCAGAAAAATAAAGAGAACGTTAATTTCATGGTAAGGTGCACCGCGTAATTTGACCCCACCTATATTTTTTCTTTGGTTTCACAATAGAATTTTGTGGTAAAATGAGTGGTCCCACACAAAAAATGAAAAGAAAAAACATAAATGAGAATTGGCTGCGTTCTGAAAGAGTTATAACCTTTTATATGTGGGTGTTTTAATAAACCAACCTACATTCTGGATTTTTTTTTTGCGTTATAGATGACTTTACAGAAGATCTTTTAAGTCAACATGATGAAGAGGTTGTTAAAATGAAAATGCTGTATGACAAATGCCAGATAATTCTGGATGCAGTGGCGAAGTGGGAAACTAGCTGGACCCAGTTTGTTATATTAGAGGTGAGGTATATTACGTCAACTTTCTTATCAAAATGTTTTGCAGCTCACTGACGCACACAAAAGTCACTATGTAGGCAACTAAGGTAAAGTTTAACATTTCAGAAAAAAAATTGTGCTCGTTACAAAAATTGATTTTTATGAATATAAAGCATCCATAGCTGGGAACAAAGGTATTCCTGAATAATGCTTCTGAAGCCCTGGTGCAATGCACTTTTAACTTTGCTGACAGTTACTGCTTCTAATCTGAACTACTTATATTCAGTTTTAACAGTTGACGAGACAGACTGCACCTACAGCATCTCTTAAAGGGGTACTCCGGTTCTTAGACATCTTATCCTGTATCCAAAGGATAGGGGATAAGATGCCTGACCGCGGGAGTCCCGCCGCTGGGGACCCCCGTGATCTTGCACGCGGCACCCCGTTTGTAAATATATAATTTATTTATTTATTTTATTTAACATGACTATCAAACTGATTACACGAACAATATACCTTCAGTATAATAGCTGCCCCACTTCCAGGCTTATTAAGGTACAAAAAAGAACAAGAACATAACCCCTTTTTTGTTCATATGTATAACTAGTGACGTGCTTGGCTCAGATGAGTAGCTAAGCCATCCCACCTTTTCTGTCTCTGCGTCAGCCTTTAAAGGGGTTATCCAGGAATAGAAACACAAAGCTATCTTTTTTCAAAAATTGTGCCAAGTGTGCAGTATAAACAGCGTAGCTTCTTTCACTTCAATGGACCTGAGAGTGATATTATACACAACCAGAGGACAGGAGCGGCGCTGTTTTTAATTTTATATATATATATATATATATCGGCTTTGTTTCGCTATCCAGAATTACCCCTTTAATGAACAACGGGCTGGCTTAGCTGTTAAACCAAGCAAAACAGACATCCCTTCAAACACATTACTAGTTACCTGCTATAACACAGGATTGTGCCCCCTTTCTGTGTTGGAATGAACCCAGAAATCGAGCAATTCCGATAGCTGGACATAAGGATATTAGTAAGTGTAATATACATTAATATCAGACCCACAAAAACTACTTATCATGCTGAACACCACCTTTAAACATTAGGTAATTTTCTGATCCCTCTTCTTTTTTTTTTTTTTTTTAATATGTGGAGGTGGAAATTGACACATAACTTGACAAATGTGTATTAATACTTCTGTCATTTCTTTCAGAAAAAGGCAATGGATCCCAACAGATTCTCTAATAGAGGAGGAACATTGCTTAAGGAGGAGAAAGAGCGTGCAAAACTTCAGAAATTGCTATCTAAGGTAACTAGCACATGTTGCACAAAATTTTATGGATTATGAAAGTTTCCGAAGAATTAAAGCCTTTATATTGCTTTCTACTGTTAGCTAGAGGAAGATCTGAAGTCCCGGATAGATCTGTGGGAGGCTGAGCAAGGTTGTCCATTTTTAATTAAAGGCAATAAATTTATGGATTATGTTGCTAGTCAGTGGGACATGCTAAAGCAGCAAAAGGAGCGAGAGAAACAAGATCGGGTGAGTTCCTGCACATAGTCCAATGCTTTATACTTTCCTGCCTCACCATTTACTATAAACGGTTTAACATTTCTTACAGACGCAAAAGAAAGAAGAGACAACACCCTTTAAAACGCCGATCAAGAGGCCTGCTGGACTGTGCTCACAGGGTACACCAAGTAGCAAAAATAGAAAGGCGAGTACGCTAAATTGTTTGCCACTACATTAGGTGTAAATTTATTTCCACTTGGCCCAACCTAAATATTTAGGTTGTAATACTTGATCTTTCACCCCATTGTATTGATTCCAAACTACATGTTCTTCACATGAGTACTTTCACTTACTCCTCCATAAATTTTTTTAATTGGTTTTACACTAATAAAAAGGAATACATATTTAGTGGTTACAGCTCAGGGAGCATCTCTTTATTTTTGGGGTAAATGCAGGAAGACACAGGTTATCCTCAAATTCTTCCCTTTATAGTAATATCGTACATTATGTGGTGTACACATTTAGGGTCTCTAGCACTATGATAATACTTTGGTGATAACTGTTATTTTAATATGTTTCCTTGAATTATTTGCAGCTCAATGGAACAACAAATTCAACCATGTCTCGCACAAATATAACACATTCCAGTGGAAGTCAAACAGGAAAAGTACCGCTTGCCACAATTAAGGTAACAAAAATGTTGTGTGGTAAACTTATATAAATTTGCTTGAGGGCTATGCAACTAAATAAATAACTTTGTAAGTATTAACAGGTTTTCCACAATGACTAAACTTTGATAATTCTTGTGAGAAAGCTATGGTCACCTTAAGAAAGTATTGTTAACCTTTATAAATTGGTTTCTTTTATTTTTAGAAAGTTCTGTGCTTTAGTCTTAATTCTGTTTCTAGAGGATTCTAAATTTGTTAGTACATGAGGCAAAAAAAGTTTACTTGCACTCTGTATCCTGTCCTAAGGTGTATGGCTGTCAGTCAAGGCTAGTGTAAGAACCTAACATACAAGTTGAGCCAATATGGGTGAAGATATATGCATTGCATCGTTGAAAATACCATACTTAAAATTTATAGTGTTTAGAAAACATTCAACTCTGTGATTAGACCATCAAATCTATTCCATTAAAGCAATTGATATGACCAGTGTACTAAAATTGGTGATTGTAAGCTTCTGGTGCCACTGAGAGATACATAACCCATGGTTCCCAGATGTGATTAAATCTCGGTGCAGTTTTTAGTCTGATTAATGGCACAATTGACACAACTATAAAAGATTCAATGCATGGCAAATCTATTATAAATAAACTTTCAGACCCCCATAAAACCAAAGAATTGTATCTAGCCATCTACCCTTTTGCATGTGGTGGCATTGATTTGCTCAGTAGGGTGCTTTCTGTGTGTCCAGACCAAAGCCCAGGCAAGATCTGACTGATGGCATAATTTTCAGAAAGGCACCGAATTAAGACACAATGATTTCAAGTAATGTGTATGCTTCTAGATTTCCCCCTTGGCCATTTGGGTACTTTGTCAGTACGTGTCATGTGAAACTCTAGAAAGGAAGAAAAAAGGACTGTCTGGGATATTGGTATTAAAGTATTATCCCCCAGCTCACTGATTCAGTTTTATAAAGATTACCTATTGGCTGCTGTCATTTGTAGCCTTCCATACACTGTTATTTTGTGCCCTACACATGGTGATGAAACAGTTTCCAGTAAATTGCCTATTATGTGCCAGCCCTTTACTCTCAGCAATGGTAAAGTCATTGAGCCAGTGTAATGATGTAGTTTGCTTTGCAGACTCCTATGAAAACTAGAGATACCCCTGTGAGAACTCCATTGCAGGACAGTAACAAACAAGCAGTGGCATTCTCCGGCCAGCCTGGCAGCTATTCAGAGTTTAAGGTAAATGCATGCTTTTATTTAAAGCTACTTTCTGGACAAAACCAGTTTTTTTTGTTTTTGAGCTCTCCACATCCACAAAGAGAAAAAAAAAAAAAAATATATATATATATATATATATATATATATATATATATATATATATATATATATATTTTTTTTTATTTCCATTTGTTCCAGTTCTTTTCTAATCTCTTGTATACCTTCCTTCCTTTGCATCCTATTACTTCAAATTTCTTGACTCTATCCACCAATTTTAACCATTTCACAAACTGTGGGGGAGAACCATACCCTTAGTATTATCAGTCAGGCCAGCCCCAAAAGTTTTGATAAAATCTCTGTACTCAACCTCTTCCAGCTCAATATTTAAGATGAGTGCTCGACCACAGAATCGCAACTGAAAAGTCTCTCTTCACCTTTTAAAGTACTTTTTGTCAAACATTTTGTAGTTTCTCATACTCAAGGAGCATATGAACTAATCCTGCCTTCTCTTTCGGACACCTTGGGCATCTAGTGTCTCTCCTCAAACCCATTTTACCCAGTGACAAACAAGATTTTGTGATTTTTAACTGAAGCCTTTGAGATATAATTAACCACCGCATTCCAGTCCTCTATAGCAGTGGTTCTTAACCTGGGTTCGATCGAACCCCAGGGGTTCGGTGAGTCAGGCTCGGGGGTTCGGCGGGGGAGGCCCACCTGGTGTTTTTGCCTCGGCACATCCCCGTGTTCCGAAAGATGCTTTCGGAACACAGGGACGCCTCTGTTAAGTCCCTACGGCCCCGCGTTTACTTAAAAAATGCGGGGACCGTCGGAAACTAGCGCACGCAGGGACGTCACTCACGTCCCATGCATGCGCCCATGGCAACGGAGCTTGGAAAAGAAGCAAGAAGGACGCGTGCTGGCAGTTGGTAAGTGTTGTCGGTGTTCCGTCCAGTGATCCTCCGGTCCTGCTATGGCCGGACCCGAGGAGCGGTGGTCGGAACACTGAAGTGGGGCAGTACACGGGCATACAGCCTCAAGCCATACTGTATGGCTGGAGGCTGTATGTCTGTAGGGGAACATACTGCACATAATGTGGGGGGGAACTATACTGCCAATGTAATGTGGGGGACTATACTGCCAGCCTAATGTGGGGGACTATATTGCACCTAATGTGGGGGAACATACTGCCAGCCTAATGTGGGGGACAATATTGCACCTAATGTGGGGGAACATACTGCCGGCCTAATGTGGGGGGGACTATATTGCACCTAATGTGGGGGGACTATATTGCACCTAATGTGGGGGAACATACGACCAGCCTAATATAGCAGACTATATTGCACCTAATGTGGGGGAACATACTGCCAGCTTAATGTGGGGGACTATATTGCACCTAATGTGGGGGGACTATATTGCATCTCATGTGGGGGGACTATATTGCACCTAATGTGGGGGAACATACTGCCAGCTTAATGTGGGGGACTATATTGCACCTAATGTGGGGGAACATACTGCCAGCCTAATGTGGGGGGACTATATTGCATCTCATGTGGGGGGACTATATTGCACCTAATGTGGGGGAACATACTGCCAGCTTAATGTGGGGGACTATATTGCACCTAATATGGGGGAACATACTGCCGGCTTAATGTGGGGGACTATATTGCACCTAATGTGGGGGAACATACTGCCGGCTTAATGTGGGGGACTATATTGCACCTAATGGGGGGGGGGGGGACTATATTGCACCTAATGTGAGGGAACATACTGCCAGCTTAATGTGGGGGGACTATATTGCACCTTATGCGGGGGGACATACTGCCGGCCTAATGTGGGGGGACTATATTGCACCTAATGTGGGGGGACTATATTGCACCTAATGTGGGGGAACATACTGCCAGCTTAATGTGGGGGACTATATTGCACCTAATGTGGGGGAACATACTGCCAGCTTAATGTGGGGGACTATATTGCACCTAATGTGGGGGAGCATACTGCCAGCTTAATGTGGGGGACTATATGGCACCCAATGTGGGAGAACATACTGCCAGCTTAATGTGGGGGACTATATTGCACCTAATGTGGGGGGGACTATATTGCACCTAATGTGGGGGGGGGGGGGGGGAACACTGCCTGCCTAATGTGGGGGGAACACTGCCTGCCTAATGTGGGGGGGGAACACTGCCTGCCTAATGTGGGGGGGAACACTGCCTGCCTAATGTGGGGGGGAACACTGCCTGCCTAATGTGGGGGGGAACACTGCCTGCCTAATGTGGGGGGGAACACTGCCTGCCTAATGTGGGGGGGGAACACTACCTGCCTAATGTGGGGGGGAACACTGCCTGCCTAATGTGGGGGGGAACACTGCCTGCCTAATGTGGGGGGGAACACTGCCAGCCTAATGTGGGGGGAACACTGCCTGCCTAATGTGGGGGGGAACACTGCCAACCTAATGTGGGGGGAACACTGCCATTGTTGCGAAAATGACATGAGTGGCACTTGCCAAGGTAAAGCCGCGCATTTCTGAACTGAAAGACAACAGCAGAAGTCACACTGATTTGCAGTAAATATTCATTATGTTTTTGTGTGAAAATCATGTTTTCATGGTTTTGTTAATGGTTTTGATCATTTTGTTTTGTGCACCTATGTATAAATATATACTTAAATATATACCTCCTATGTTTTGAATTTTAAAAAAATTACATTTTATTTTTCCAATTAAGAGGGGTTCGATGAATGCGCATATGAAACTGGTGGGGTTCAGTACCTCCAACAAGGTTAAGAACCACTGCTCTATAGTGA
Organism: Hyla sarda; assembly: GCF_029499605.1. Classification (NCBI taxonomy): domain Eukaryota; kingdom Metazoa; phylum Chordata; class Amphibia; order Anura; family Hylidae; genus Hyla; species Hyla sarda. The sequence goes on from NC_079189.1 coordinate 224,597,978, forward strand.
TTTCCCCTAATTCTTGTGCCAATTTTTCTCTACTCCTAGGATATTTTTATAAAATCTGACTTTCGATCAATTTCTTGTCAAATTTTCCCACTTTCTTCGCATTTCCCACATACCTTTCTAACATTTCAAACACCACATGACTCCCAATCACCCAATTTTTATTTCTTTATCCTTGTGAAATGCGTTGTGTAATTGCATATATTAGGGCTGCAGCTAACTATTATTTTAATAATTTTTTAGTTGACATTATTTCATTGATCGTAAAAAGAAAGTGGTTCAGCTGATTTAACTTGAAAAATTATGTACAATGGCCACATTAAAACAGTTTCTAGGCAAGTTTGGACTTATTTCTCTTAAAGGAAATCTGTCATCAGAATCACCTGCACTAAACCTGTTACACAGGCTTGTAGTGCGGGTGATCCTGATTAAAACGCTTCTTACCTGGTTAAAAATGGTTCAGCGCTTCTTAAGATATCTATATCTTTAGTTTTCTGTTATTTCCTGGCTTGGGACTCAGTGGGAGGTGTTATCATCATCTCGGACTCGTCTAAACGTCATTCTAGCTGGGCAGAGCGGCCGCCCGGCTCATGAATATTCATGAACTTATCCTCGTAGTCTAACTCCTTTTTCTAGGTCTGGTGGGGAGGGCCGCGCATGCGCCACGTTCCGTACACCCGGAAGTGGCGTTCTCCCCCCCCCCCCCCCGGCTTCACTCTAGCTGCGGCCCAATACAAGTAAGAAGACGGGCTGCATGAGTGAAAAGCCGGGGGGAGAACGCCGCTTCCGGGTGTACGGAACGCGGGGCATGCGCGGCCCTCCCCACCAGACCTAGAAAAAGGAGTTAGACTACGAGGATAAGTTCATGAATATTCATGAGCCGGGCGGCCTCTCTGCCCAGCTAGAATGACGTTTAGCCGAGTCCGAGATGATGATAACACCTCCCACTGAGTCCCAAGCCAGGGAATAACAGAAAACTAAAGATATAGATATCTGAAGAAGCGCTGAACCATTTTTAACCAGGTAAGAAGCGTTTTAATCAGGATCACCCGCACTACAAGCCTGTGTAACAGGTTTAGTGCAGGTGATTCTGATGACAGATTTCCTTGAAGGTTTATTTTGTTTAGTTTTTTGCTTTTTTGTATACAATAAGAAAAGGGGGCTTATTTTTATTGGAGGAGGGGTTTATTTACATTTTAATAAAACAATTTTAGTAATTTTTTTTATTTTTTAGGGTCTATGCAGTCTTCATAGCATGGCCCCCTAGTGTCTGTAGTACAGACTCTAGTACTACAGACACTAGGATGCAATGCTCTGCACATACCCCCATGTGTATAGCAGTGTGCGTGTAGTACCCACACACTGCTATACATATGGGGGTATGTGCAGAGTATTGCACCCTAGTGTCGGTAGAAGACACTAGGGCGCAATGATCTGTACATACCCCCATTTGTGTAGCAGTGTTCAATGGCCTGGGTAACTGTGGCAGCATGAGCCGGGCACATTATACAGCAGACTAAATAACCTACCGCCGGCAGGTGATTTTACAACAGTGATCTGAATGAGGTCCTCCAGGGCAGGCTGAGGCTCCAGAAAACTGCAGAGGCACAAAGTATCGTGCAAACAGACGGCAGAGGTGGGGTAGAGGAGAAGTCTACAGCGCCCCTGATTGGTGAGCTTAGAGGGTCAAGTACTGTTAACTTAGAGGATGCGGCGGCCTCATGACTGCCAGTGCCCACACATTCCCTTTGCAACGACGACAACAAATCCAGTTATTTAATATTATCGATAAAATCTAATAATCGTTGGAGTTCTAGCACATATGCAAATTTGTGATTTTTTTCCCCTATCTGATACAGTGCTTTCGTTTCTTCTCAAGTCAATCATTTCTTTTCCCTCACCAATTGATGTACTTTACATTCACCAAGTTTTTCCGAACCCACATAATCTTAACATTTAAAGGAGATCTGCAGCCGTATATAACTTATTCCCTTTCCGCGGGATAGAGGATAAGTGTTTGATCACGGAGGGTCCGACTGCTGGGACCCCCTGCGATCTCCCATGCGGGGACCCGGCACTGCCACACCTCTGCACGGCTAGTGCTTGTGTCGTCAACCTCAGCTATATGGGAGAGGCGGGGATGCACGAACTCTGCATATCGGCCTCTTCTATACAGATACATGGAGGTGGCGTGTAGGCACAGCTCTCGCAGGCTTCAGTGACGTCGCTTCTGCTGGGGAGCGCCCATTTTCTCCTGCCGGGAGCTCACACAATATGAGCAAGGGAAAAGGTTGGATACAGAGATTTTTAAAGCTCTGAAATTTTTTTTAAGGGCAGGAGGGGTGTTAGTAGTAGTTAGGGAATATAATCTGAGTTAGTTTAGAAAATATGGTTTGATGACATGTACTCTTTAACCCTCTAAGGACACAGCCCATTTTGACCTTAAAGGAGAACTCCGTAATAGGAAAATTATCGTCCATACTGCCGGCAGTAAAAAAAATAAACAGGTACATACCTTCCTTCGCTCCTCCGATAACCGGCTCCGGCCTCCACCGCGATCCTCTTCCTGGTTGCCAGTGGTTGGCGAGTCATACTGCACTCAGCCAATCACCGACCACAGCGAAGTCCCAACTCGGCCAGCGATAGGCTGAGCGGCAGTGTGACGTTTTTGGCCCTGGCACATGTGACCCCATTTTGTAAACTACACCCCTCACGGTATGCAATAAGGGGTGCAGTTAGCATTTACACCCCACTGGCGTTCGACAGATCGTTGGAACAGTGGGCTGTGCAAATGAAAAATTTTATTTTTCATTTTCACGGACCACTGTTCTAAAAATCTGTCAGACAACTGTGGGGTGTAAATGCTCACTGCAACTCTTGTTACATTCGGTGAGGGTTGTAGTCTCCAAAATGGGGTCACATGTGGGGGGAGAGTCCACTGTTCTGGCAGCATGGGGCCTTTGTAAATGATTCAATTCCAGCCAAATTCTCTCTCCAAAAGCCCAGTGGCATTCATTCTCTTCTGAGCTCTGTAGTGCGCCCGCACAGTACTTTACATACACATTTGGGGTATTTCCTTACTCAGACGAAATGGGGTTACAAATTTTTTATTTTTTTTTATTTTTACTATTACCCCTTGTGAAAATGAAAACTTTGGGGTAACACCATCATTTTAGTGATTTTTTTTTTTTTTTTCATTTTCATGTCCAACTTTTCATGTCAAACACCTGTGGGGTGTTAAGGGCTCACTGTACCCCTTGTTACATTCTGTGAGGGGTATAGTTTCCAAAATGGGGTCACATGTTGGTGGTATTTTTTTTGCATTTATGTCAGAACCGCTGTAACGATCAGCCACCCCTGTGCAAATCATAAATTTAGGCCTCAAATGTACATGGTGCGCTCTCAATCCTGAGCCTTATTGTGCGCCCGCAAATCACTTTACGTCCACATATGGGATATTTCCGTACTCAGGAGAAATTGAGTTTAAAATTTTGGGGGTCTTGTTTTCCTTTTTCCTCTTGTGAAAATGAAAAGTATGGGGCACCACCAGCATGTTAGTGTAAAAAATGACTTTTTTACACTAACATGCTGGTGTAGACCCCAGTTTTTCATTTTTTTAAGGGGTAAAAGGAGAGAGAGCCCCACAAAATTTGTAACTCAATTTCTCCCGAGTACGTAAATACCCCATATTTGTTACCATGAAATACAACAGGGCTCCGAGGTGAGAGAGCGCCATTGGGCGTTTGACGCCTAAATTAGGGATTTGCATAGGGGCGGATACGGATGCAAGCGTTACACTTGCCTCTGCTGCCAAAAATACCCTACGCCAGAAATTCCCAAACAAGGTGCCTCCAGCTGTTGCAAATCTCCCAACATGCCTGGACAGTCAATTGCTGTCCGGCATGCCGGGAGTTGTTGTTTTGCAACAGTTGGAGGCTCTGTTTTGGAAACGCATTTTTATTGGGGAGGGGGGTGGGTAATTGTGGAAGGGTGTATATGTAGTGTTTTACCGTTTATTTTTGTGGTAGTACAGTATAGTGTAGTTAGTGTTAAGGGTACATTCACACAGGCGGAGGTTTACAGTGAGTTTGAGTTGTGGTTGAAAATTTGCAGCAGCTCTAACTTGCATTGGGAAACTAGCTGTAAACCCCTGCCCCTGTGAATGTACCCTGTACATTGACATTGCAAAACTCCAGCTTTTGCAAAACTACAATTCTAAACATGAATCATGAACTGGCAGACTGTGCATGCTGGGAGTTGTAGTTTTGCTACAGCTGGAGGCATACTGGTGGGAAAACACTGAATTAGGTAACTAACTGTGTTTATCCACCAGTGTGCCTCCAGCTGTTGCAAAACTACAACTCCCAGCATGTGCTGACAGCTGCTTGTTGCCGGGCATGCTGGTAGTTTTGCAAGATCTGGAGAGCCACAGTTTAGAGACCACTGCACAGTGATTTCCAAACTGTGGCACTCCAGATCTTGCAAAACTACAAATCCCAGCATGCCCAGAAAGCAAATGTCTGTCTGGGCATGCTGGGAGTTGTAGTTTTGCAACAGCTGAAGGCACGCAACTACAACTCCCAACATGCCCAGACAGCCGTTTGCAGTCGGGCATGCTGGCAGTTGTAGTTTTGCAACATCTGGATGACTACAGTTTGGAGACCACTGTATAGTGGTTTCTAAACTGTGGTCCTCCAGATGTTGCAAAACTACAACTCCCAGCATGCCCAGACTGTAAGGGGGAGGGCACTTACCCCCGGCATCGTGGAGGCTGCCCGCCGGACCTCCGGACACCTGCCGCTCCCATCGATTCCACCACCCCTGCACACCCGATTGCTGATCGGGTTAATCAAATGGGGTCCAGGGTGTCGGGCGGGAGTAGTCTCCCGCTGGACACCCTGGAACTTTAGCTTATTAACCCGATCAACGTCGTGGGAGCGAGCATTTAATGAACGCCGTATATATACTGCGGAAAGGTATTGCGTCATCCGCCGTATATATAGGGCGTTCTGCATGAAGGGTTAAAAGAGAATTTCTCTGCCCTTCCTTATTGAATTTCCTGATTCCAACCATACCGAGATATTACTTTCATTTACATTAACCTTTCTAATATACTTCATAAGAAAATAATTTCCTTTTAATATAAATCATGGCTTATAGAATCATAGCATTGTCCCAGCTAAAGCACAGGTATGGACAAAGTCCAGTAAGTGAGGGTGGGCTAGCACTACTCTGTGCTCTCTCCTGTCTGATAGCACTCCTCTGTGCTCTCTGCTGTCTGATAGCACTCCTCTGTGCTGTCTGATAGCACTCCTCTGTGCTCTCTGCTGTCTGATAGCACTCCTCTGTGCTCTCTCCTGTCTGATAGCACTCCTCTGTGCTCTCTCCTGTCTGATAGCACTCCTCTGTGCTCTCTCCTGTCTGATAGCACTCCTCTGTGCTCTCTCCTGTCTGATAGCACTCTTCTGTGCTCTCTCCTGTTTGATAGCACTCTTCTGTGCTCTCTCCTGTCTGATAACACTCTTCTGTGCTCTCTCCTGTCTGATAGCACTCTTCTGTGCTCTCTCCTGTCTGATAGCACTCTTCTGTGCTCTCTCCTTTCTGATAGCACTCCACAGTGCTCTCTCCTGTCTGATAGCACTCCACTGTGCTCTCTCCTGTCTGATAGCACTCCACTGTGCTCTCTCCTGTCTGATAGCACTCCACTGTGCTCTCTCCTGTCTGATAGCACTCCACTGTGCTCTCTCCTGTCTGATAGCACTCCACTGTGCTCTCTCCTGTCTGATAGCACTCGTCTGTGCTCTCTCCTGTCTGTGCTCTCTCCTGTCTGTGCCATGGGGTGGAAAACAAATTTTTTTTTTTTCAGATCAATTGGCTCCAGAAAGTTAAACACATTTGTAAATTACTTCTATTAAAAAATCTTAATCCTTCCAGTACTGATCAGCTGCTGTATACTACAGAGGAAATTGAGTTGTTGTTTTCTGTCTCACTGCAGTGCTCTCTGCTGACACCTCTGTCCATATCAGGAGCTGTCCAGAGCAGGAGCAAATCCCCATTTGTCAGCAGAGAGCACTGTGGTCAGGCAGAAAAGAAATTCCTCTGTAGTATACAGCAGCGAAGTACTGAAAGGATTAAGATTTTTTTTTTAATAGAAATCTGTTTAACTTTCTGCCACCAGTTCAGTAAAAAAAAAATTATAATAATTTTGACCGGCGTACCCCTGTGACCTCTTAAGGATGCAAGGCGTACCTGCACCCAGTCCCAGTCTATAACGCAGGGTTACGCCGTGACCCCATGTCATAGTTGGTCCCGGTGGCTAATGAAAGCTGGGACCCTGGGCTAATAGCTTGCGGCACCGATCGTTGTGCAGCGCTATTAACCCTTTAGATGCAGCGTTCAAAGTTTATCGGTGCATCTAATGTAACAAAAATACTCTCCCAGCAGCTCAGTCGGGCTGGTCGGGACCATGGCGGTGAATTAGAGATGTCCTGATCATCTAGAACGCGAGCGTAAGGTCTGTTACCTGCCTCCGGCACTTCCGAACAGCGATTGATTGCTCCAAGCCTGAAATCCAGGCTTGAGCAATCGACTGCTGATAACACTGATCTTTGCCATGTTAATGCATGGCAGTGATCTGTGTAGAAGATCAGTGTGTGCAGTGTTATAGCCCCTAGAGGGGGCTATAACATTGCAAAAAAGTGTGAAAAAAAAGTTTTATGAAGATCATTTAACCCCTTCCCTAATTAAAGTAAGAATCACCCCCCTTTTCCCATAAAAAAAAAAAAACTGTTAATAAAAATAAACATATGTGGTATCGCCACGTGCGGAAATGTCCTAACTTTTAAAATATATTGTTAATTAAACCATACAGTCAATGGCGTACACGCAAAGAAATTCCAAATCCAAAATAGCGTATTTTTGGTCACTTTTTATATCATGAAAAAATGACTAAAAAGCGATCATAAAGTCTGATCACTGACTTCTGATCACTGCACAAAAAATGAGCCCTTATACCGCCCCGTACGCAGTACCAAGTAAGACCATATCAAACCTAAAAATGCACTGCATAGAAACAGAAGCCCCAAAATTTACAAAATGGCATTCTTCAATTTTGTCGCACAATTAATTTTTTTTCTGTTTTGCCGTGGATTTTATGGTAAAATGACTGTCACTGCCAAGTAGAATTGGTGAAGCAAAACACAAGCCAGAATATGGAATTTTAGGTGCCAAATTGAAAGGGTTTTGATTTTTAAAACGTAAGGAGGAAAAAAACGAAAGTGAAAAAACCTTAAGGGGTTAAGAGTCCTTAAGGGGGGGTTAATGTTTTGCCAAGATGTACAACATATAAAAAGTTTTTGAATCTAACAGTGCCCATTTTAATGACCAAGGCAACCTAGATTTTACATTTTCTGCTTGTACGACAGTCATGCCACACCAAATAATTGTTTCATATCTACAATATGTCTACCTTATATTCCCATCATTTGTTAAACATTACTCTTTTAAAATGTTAGAAGGTTCATAAGTTTTGCAGCAATTTTCTATTTTTTTTATGAAAATTTCAAAATCTGATTTTTCAGGGATCAGTTCTGTTATGAAGTGGATTTGAGGGTCCTGTATGTTACCCCCATAAATCACCCCATTTGAAAAACGGCATACATTGTTAAAGCAGTCAGAATGACATTTAACCCTTTAACGACGCAGGACGTATATTTACGTCCTGCGCCGGCTCCCGCGATATGAAGCGGGGTTGCGCTGCGACCCCGCATCACATCGCGTCGGTCCCGGCGCTCATCAACGGCCGGAACCCGCGGCTAATACCACACATCGCCGATCGCGGCGATGTGCAATATTAACCCTTTAGAAGCGGCGGTCAAAGCTGACCGCCGCTTCTAAAGTGAAAGTATCCCGGCTAGTCAGTCGGGCTGTTCGGGACCGCCGTGGTGAAATCGCGGCGTCCCAAACAGCTTGCAGGATACCGGGAGGGCCCTTACCTGCCTCCTCGGTATCCGATCGACGAATGACTGCTCCGTGCCTGAGATCCAGGCAGGAGCAGTCAAGCGCCGATAACACTGATCACAGGCGTGTTAATACACACCAGTGATCAGCATAGGAGATCAGTGTGTGCAGTGTTATAGGTCCCTATGGGACCTATAACACTGCAAAAAAAAAAGTGTTAATAAAGGTCATTTAACCCCTTCCCTAATAAAAGTTTGAATCACCCCCCTTTTCCCATTAAAAAAAATAAGTGTAAATAAAAATAAACATATGTGGTATCGCCGCGTGCGTAAATGTCCGAACTATAAAAATATATTGTTAATTAAACCGCACAGTCAATGGCGTACGCGCAAAAAAATTCCAAAGTCCAAAAAAACGTATTTTGGTCACTTTTTATACCATTAAAAAATGAATAAAAAGTGATCAAAAAGTCTGATCAAAACAAAAATCATACCGATAAAAACTTCAGATCACGGCGCAAAAAATTAGCCCTCATACCGCCCTGTACGTGGAAAAATAAAAAAGTTATAGGGGTCAGAAGAGGACATTTTTAAACGTAGAAATTTTCCTGCATGTGGTTATGATTTTTTCCAGAAGTACGACAAAATCAAACCTATATAAGTAGAGTATCATTTTAACCGTATGGACCTACAGAATAATAAGGTGTCATTTTTACCGAAATATGCACTGCGTAGAAACGGAAGCACCCCAAAAGTTACAAAATGGCGTTTTTTCCTCGATTTTGTCGCACAATGTTTTTTTCAGTTTCGTCATGAATTTTTGGGTAAAATGACTGATGTGTCTGCAAAGTAGAATTGGTGACGCAAAAAATAAGCCATAATATGGATTTTTAGGTGGAAAATTGAAAGGGTTATGATTTTTAAAAGGTAAGGAGGAAAAAACTAAAGTGGAAAAACCCTGAGTCCTTAAGGGGTTAAGAAGTTTCTTAACCCTTTCGGCCTTTCACAGAAATGACGTATTTAGAAATATCCCATATGTGGCCTTTTTATTAAAAAAAATTTAGGTTGTTCTTCATGCGGGATAAATGATATGGTAACTTTTTTTATTTTTTAACTAAAATAGTTTTAAGTTGCCGTATTCTGATAGCCGTAACTTTTATTTTTTATTTTTTCAATGACACAATTGGGGAACTATTTGGGTGTATAATAAAAAAAAAATATTTTTTTATTTTTTCACATTTAAAAATTTTTTTTTTTACACATCACTTTTATTTTTACTGATCATATATATAATACAGTGCAGTACTCACCTGTGCTGCACTGTATTAAGTCTCTGCCTGTCAGTGTTACACTGACAAGCATAGTATAGCAGATCAGACTGTGCCTCAGGTAGAGACTGATCGTGCTGTCACACTGACTGCAGAATCTATGGGGTTAATTATCCGGATCGGAGCCCAGCTCCGATCCTGACAGCAGCAGTGGGCTCCCCTGATGTGGCCCCCTCTCCCTCAGATTGCTTCAGTGAGTGAATTCATTGGGGAAGGAAGAGAGACTGCTCAGACTCCCATTGAAATCCTATTGGTCTGTCACATTCTATTGGCCACCAGGTCTGCCATGTTTCTAATAGCATGGCTGAATAGGAGGCCTGTCAGTAATAAATAAGTAATGCAGTGTGTTAAGTGAGCAAATGATTACTGTTTGATATGTAAACAAAAAATACAGTTTAGGAAAGTCTATTAAAAATTCCCTTCCCTTAAATAATGCATATCTTCACTTACAAAATCACTTTCCAATTATTAATCCTACTCTGTGAATGCTGCTCACCTGCAAGTGTTGGAATGCAGTGGCACAAAAACTCCTATATTCTGCCAGCACCCCCTACAAATGAAATTTCCGCCTGGTCACTAAGGGATTGGGCACAGCCTATTACACTGTGGCTGGATTTAGCAATCTGCCTGAAACCGAATCTGTCTGGTGTTGCCCATAGCAACCATCACATCTCAACTTTCACTTTACCAGAACTGAGAAGCTGAGCTATGATTGGTTGTTTTGGGTGGCACCAGTTTTGGATTGATAAATCTGGGCCTGTGTGTGTATTTAGATTTTAATCTTTCTCCTCCATGGTGCCTTCCTTAATTAAGATGATCCCACCACCTGAATTTTTTATTCATTATTTTTGCTTTTTTTAACCTTATTTTAGCCCTGTATGTGCTGCTCACTCTCAGTGAGTTCCATAGAAAAGAAATGGGAAGAGGCGTTACCAGGCAGGCGCGTTGTCATCTGAAGCCCTGCCGGAGAATACTTCCACCCTTCCTCTTCTATGCTGCACTTGGACTTGGGAGAGAGATAGGAGTGGACTTGCTGTGCTGCCATTTATCTGCACAGAGCTTTTCTCACTATGCTCTCCTGGCCAGCAATCACTCTTAGAAGGGAGGGGGTGCGAGGAGGCGCACACAGCTCCCAGCTTTTGCCTGCTTGATTTACAGGAAGAGAGTGCAGCGCTGAGCTGATGATGGTCCCACCTGCATTTCCAAATTTTTATCTTAGTCGGACCACTGCAGGAAACAATCCTGACAAGGGAGAGGAATGCAGGCAGGACAGAACAAGGACATCCAGTGGCCGGATATCTAAGGGACTTAAGATATACCTTTCCACCCTTTATATATTAGTAACATATGTACCAATATACATCATATTAAAAGTTAGTACAAATGACAAGTACCATTTAACCACACAATGTTAAATGGACAGTTTAAAAATATAAGTCTTGATATTGGATCAACTTGTATCTTGGGTTTAATTGCTTGTGCATTGTAGCTTAAATATAATGACAATTGAGATGTTTATATGCGTTTGAGTTTGCTATATTGTCATAGTAGCTTATTTTCTTTTTTCCTTTCCTGACTAGTAGCAAGTGAAATGTTTGCTTCAATTCTTTTACAGGAGGAAATATCCAAGAAATCCAGCAAAGAGGCAATTTTTAATTCCACAATCAATGAGAACCTCTAACGTCCCCACTGATACATTCCAGGAAGTGAACTCTTGTAGCTTATTCCATCAATGGTTTCTTTCTCCGCATATATTAAATTGCATTAATACTATTGGAGGTAACAGTTTTATGCATTAAACCAATATCAGTCAAGAGACCACCTGCTAGAAGCCACGGGCATTCTTTAACATGGCTAACTTTCCAGGTGACTACAGCTGGTGCCCTTTAAAGACTTGTTTTGCTCTGGCATATAGATCTTTATGCAGTTGCTATGTTTTTTAATGTCTGCTGCCTTTTTTTATATGCTCTTATTCAAATATCTGTATGGCTTGTGGGGAAATCTGTGTATTTATTGGGGTCTCATAAGTAGGATCCATTTGATATATTTGTAAATAAAGAGAAATATTAACTCCTGGGTACCTGGTTTATTTTCTGTTAACCATTTGTGGTTCTGATAACGTGCAGCTAAAATAAAAGCTAAGAGCGCTTTTTTAAAGGGGTACTCCGGTGGAATTTTTATATATTTTTTCAAATCAACTGGTTCCAGAACTTCTATTAAAAAAATCTTAATCCTTCTGGTAGTTATCAACTGTTGTACACTACAGAGGAATTTGAGTTGTTCTTTTCTGTCTGACCACAGTGCTCTCTGCTGACACCTATGTTCAATTTAGGAACTGTCCAGAGTAGAAGCTAATCCCCATAGCAAACCTCTCCTGCTCCGAACAGTTCCTGACAGAGGTGTCAGCCGAGAGCACTGTGGTCAGACAGAAAAGAAATTTTAAAAGAAAAGAACTTTCTCTTTAGTATCCAGCAGCTGATAAGTACTGGGAGGATTAAGATTTTTTAATAGAAGTAATTCACAAATCTGTTTAACTTTCTGGCACCAGTTGATTTGATAAAAAAAAAAATTCCACCGGAGCACCCCTTTAATAACAGAACACGGAGACCCGAGCTGTCAAAATTCCTTCTATTTTGGATTTATTAGTCCCTTTGATTGCTTTTAGCTGGTTAGGTTTAGCATTGATATTACTTGCTTCAGCCTTTACCCATTTTCCATACAAGAGTTTAGAAAAATATACAATTAGCCAAGACCATTTACATGCACATGAATGTTAAATGGAGGATAAGGCCATGTCACAATTCCCTGGTACTGTTCCGACAATATTACATTTCTATGCTCATTAGTGTCAATCATTTGTATTATAAGTGGAATAATGCCCATAAAATGTAAAGGAAGTTCCATTTTGTAGACCAATGTTATATATGTCTGTGTTTCTATGATCTTCTTTAATGCAGATTTGTGTGCGAGTAATGTCTTTGGCCTTTTCTCTCTTGCTGAGTTTTCACTCTTGAGAATTGTTACTGTTTAGATATGGCAACCTGATAACACACAATGTCCTAAATTAGGAAACAGAACGTACGTGGGCTTTTTTTTGTTTTGTTTTTATAAATATGATAGTGTTGTGTTCCGGATGAATATTGAAGCAAAAAAAAAAGATGGGGGAAAAAAAAAAAAAACGTGCCTAGCTCTGCCTCACGGCTCCTGTTTGTGTCCATCTGGTCCCCAGATTTTATCTAGTCTTCCTGCTTCAGAGACGAGTGCTGGGTGCAGCAACCTGCGCTGCACCCGACTGGCCAAGACTGGACAGCAGGTCCTGCACCAAGCATTCATTTCGGAAGAAGTAGGATGACAGAAGATGCACTAAACTGGAACTGTGGTAGACCTGGGGCCATGTAAGTTTTTTTTTTTTTCTATTTCCCCCTTCCCCTCAGCACATATTAATTTTAACAAGGCTGGATAACCCCTTTAACTTTTTTTTTTTTTCTCTTCCAAGAACGGATCTGCCCTGTCCATGTATAATACAATGTCATAACTCCACTTTTTAAAGGTTTTGCAAGCGAGTGTGTTTTTTTATTCAGTTTGCTTATGTACAATTTTTTATACGGTTATTTTAACTGCAATAAAGAAATGTGGCATTGCTTTAAATTGTGAGTAGTCAATCATTCATAATTCTACTTGTCTAACTTGTTACCAAGGAATTTACAACCTGAAGTGCTAAATTTTATCGTGTCCTGAGGACCTGTCTGTTTGAAGATCTAGTTTACACTAGGGATCGACCGATTATCGGTTTGGCCGATAATCACGTTTTTGGACATTATCGGTATCAGCAATTACTTTGCCGATAATGCCCCGCCCCGAGATGACCGTCGCTGCCGCTGCCCCATTGCCTCCCCCATCCTCTGCCCACATACCGCCACCGCTGCCTCATTGCCTCCCCCCATCCTCTGGCCACATGCCGCTGCCCCATTGCCTCCCCCCATCCTCTGCCCACATACCGCCACATCGCCTCCCAGGGTCCGCGATCCTTCTGGCTCCTGCGCTGTTGCTTTGCGCTACGCTGCGCTGCATAATGACGAGTGATGTCCCCAACACGACGTCACTGTCAGTGCGCACAGTGACAGCTCAGGACACCGATGGAGCCAGAAGGATCGTGGACCCCAGGAACAGGTAATTATAACACCGGGGATGGGCGGAGGCAAAGGGGCGGCGGCGGTATGTGGGCAGAGGATGGGGGGGAGGCAATGGGGCAGCGGTATGTGGCCAGAGGATGAGGGGAGGCAATGGGGCAGCGGCATGTGGCCAGAGGATGGGGAGGCAATGGGGCAGCGGCGGCGGTATGTGGGCAGAGGATTGGGGGGGGTGGGGGGGCGATGGGGCAACTGGTGGTTGGACTCAGGACCCCAGGACAGGCAGGGGGAGAGAAGCGGGCGGCGGTCTCTGGCCCGGCAAAAGCCGCTGCAGTTCATTGATTTAAAGCGCCCGCTTTAAATCATTGATCTGCAACGGCTTCTGCCCCGCCGGGGGGGGGGGGGGGGGGGGGAGGTTGAAATAGCCGATAACTTATACCGGAATATCGGTATAAGTTATCGGCTGTAAAGGTGACAGATTATCAGTTTCGGCCCTAAAAAATCGGTATCGGTCGATCCCTAGTTTACACCAAGCTTCAATATTTAGCAGTCTGATGTTTTAAGTCTTTCATTAAATATTGCATTTTACATATCCAATATATGAGTCCAGAGTAGTGAAACTAGGAAAGTGTCTCCTTTTGGCAATAAAAAAAACTTTCATTTCCCCCCAAATATTACACAAATTTAGATCTCTAAAACCTGTCTGTCTGTTAGGTTTAAATTGTTTGCATTTTCTGTAGTTCTGATGTGTACCTATGTATCTTTTTTTTACTAATTATCATGCAGCACGATGTGTGTTATAGTAATTTGTGTAAAAATGATCCATTTCAAAATCTGCATCTAAATGGACAAAGCGGGAGCTTTTTCCCATGCTTTCAGCTGTACATTGCTGTGCCGTATGAGATGAGCTTCCTGTTGCATCTCCATAGGACCCGTATCCAGCAGTGAGACCCAGTGTAATGTTGTTCTATAATGCTTGTTCTCGTCACAGGAGCTGTGTTTGCTACATAGCAGGTAAGCCTTGGCTGCTATTAGCAGCCGGGGACATGCTGAGAGATAGCAGAAATCAGCATTCACGCTGATATCTGCCATTAACCCTATAGATGCTGTTATCAATGCCGATCACGGCATCTATAGTCAAAATGGAGGTTCGGGTGGGCTGTCGGAGGTCTTTCACCTTCCTCCTGCAGAGCCAGGCTGTACAAAAAGATTGCTGATTGCTAATCTTACATATTACTGGACAGTATATAGCAATCCCCTACGGGGACTTAAAGTGTAGAATATGTTCTTTTTAAATATATAAAAGCCATCCCTCTGATAAAAATATAACCACCACCTTTTCCCATAAAAAAGTTATAAAAAAATAAATAAACATTAGGTATTGTTTTAATCATATTGACGCATAGCATAATGATCATGTCAAGATTTTCTTCACTGTACATTTAATGGTAAAATGAAAGATGTTACTGTGAAGTGGAATTGGTCCTGCAAAAAAAGCAAGCCCTCAAAGGTCTCCATGAATAAAAAAATAAATGTGTTATGGGGTGAATTTATCATTGTGGGTGTAGTTGAAGCATTTCTGCACATCTTTTTGTGTGTGCTTGTAGTGTGTAGGTGCACTAAGTTTATTAAATCTCACGGGGCATTTGATAAAATTCAGGTATGCATTTACTCAAATTTCACGCTACACACACCAGAAAGCTAAGCTAAGTCTGGACTGGTATATTTTCTATGCAACTCTTTGGTGGTTTTTGAATAAAAATATATGCAAATAAAAGATACTGTTGATAAATTCATTACCACTGCAAAAACTAACCTCAACAACTGGTCTGTACACACTTTAACCTCTTGGGGACACA
This sequence comes from Hyla sarda, assembly GCF_029499605.1. Classification (NCBI taxonomy): domain Eukaryota; kingdom Metazoa; phylum Chordata; class Amphibia; order Anura; family Hylidae; genus Hyla; species Hyla sarda. The sequence goes on from NC_079189.1 coordinate 224,613,250, forward strand.
GGGTGTATGGGTCCTTAACCCCTTAAGGACACATGACGTTCTCATACGTCTCCATTTCCGAGTCCTTAAGGACACATGACGTATGAGAACGTCATGTGTTTTACCGGCCCCCCGCAACCATCTGGAGCGGAGCCGGTCCCCGATGCCTGCTGAAATCGTTCAGCAGGCATCGGGGCATATCGCCCAGGGGGGTCATTATGACCCCCCATGTCGGCGATGGCCGCAGATCGCTGGACAATTCAGTCCAGCGATCTGCGGCGGATTCCGGGTCAATCGGGTCTCCAGTGACCCGGAATTACAGGCTGTTCGGGGCCGTCTCCGACGGCCCCGAACAGCCAGAGCCAGCAGGGGTGAGGTGGCACTGGTGCCACCTCACGATCGCCCTGATTTGTCGGCCGGATTACCGGCCGACCAATCAGGGCGCCTGCTGCGGGTGTCACTCCCGCAACCCGCTCCGCCCCTCTTCCGGAGGACGTGAGCGGGTGCGGGACGTGCACCCCGGGTGCTGGGGACCCCGATCCCCGGCTCCCCTGTTGGGATCGGGGCCCCAGGAGCAGCGGCGGCGGCGGAGACGACGAGGGACTGACCTGTGCGGCGAGGATCGTTGGAGGTGAGTGACAGCCTCCTGCTGTTGCTTAGCAACAGCTCCCAGCATGCAAAAAGGGCATGCTGGGAGCTGTAGTTATGCAACAGCAGGAGGCAGACCACCACAACTCCCAGCATGCCCTTATGGGCATGCTGGGACTTGTAGTTTTGCAACAGCTGGAGGCACATTCTTTCTATGGAAAAGTGTACCTTCAGCTGTTGTGTAACTACAACTCCCAGCTTGCACAATCAGCTAAAGTGCATGCTGGGAGTTGTAGTGGTGCATCTGGTGGTTGCATAACTACAACTCCCAGCATGCCCGTTGGCTGTCGGTGACTGCTGAGAGTTGTAGTTTTGCAACAGCTGAAGGCACACTGAGTTAAGTAGCAAACCAGTGTGTCTCCAGCTGTTGCATAACTACAATCCCCAGCATCCCCAGCCAAAGTAGTATGCCTCCAGCTGTTGCATAACTACAACACCCAGCATGCCCTTCCGCTGTCCGTACATGCTGGGGGTTGTAGCTTTTGCAACAGCTGAAGGCACACTGGTTGCAAAACACTGAGTTTGTTACCAAACTCTGTGTTTCACAACCAGTGTGCCTCCAGCTGTTGCAAAACTACAACTCCCAGCATGCACTGATAGACCGTACATGCTGGGAGTTGTAGTTTTGCAACAGCTGGATGTTCCCCCCCCCCCCCCCAATGTGAACGTACAGGGTACACTCACATGGGCGGAGGATTACAGTAAGTATCCGGCTGCAAGTTTGAGGTGCGGCAAAATTTCTGCCGCAGCTCAAACTGCCAGCGAGAAACTACTGTGAACCCCCCGCCGGTGTGACTGTACCCTAAAAACACTACACTAACACACAATAAAATAAAAAGTAAAAAACACTACATATACACATACCCCTACACAGCCCCCCTCCCCTCCCCAATAAAAATGAAAAACGTCTGGTACGCCACTGTTTCCAAAACGGAGCCTCCAGCGGTTGCAAAACTACAACTCCCAGCATGCACTGATAGACCGTACATGCTGGGAGTTGTAGTTTTGCACTGATTCCCCCCCCCCCCCAATGTGAACGTACAGGGTACACTCACATGGGCGGAGGATTACAGTAAGTATCGGGCTGCAAGTTTGAGCTGCGTCAAATTTTCTGCCGTAGCTCAAACTGCCAGCGAGAAACTACTGTGAACCCCCCGCCCGTGCGACTGTACCCTAAAAACACTACACTACACTAACACAAAATAAAATAAAAAGTAAAAAACACTACATATACACATACCCCTATACAACCCCCCTCCCCAATAAAAATTAAAAACGTCTGGTACGCCACTGTTTCCAAAACGGAGCCTCCAGCTGTTGCAAAACAACTACTCCCAGTATTGCCAGATAGCCGTTGACTGTCCAGGCATGCTGGGAGTTTTACAACAGCTGGAGGCACCCTGTTTGGGAATCACTGGCGTAGAATACCCCTATGTCCACCCCTATGCAAGTCCCTAATTTAGGCCTCAAATGCGCATGGCGCTCTCACTTTGGAGCCCTGTCGTATTTCAAGGCAACAGTTTAGGGCCACATATGGGGTATCGCCGTACTCGGGAGAAATTGGGCTTCAAATTTTGGGGGGTATTTTCTGCTATTACCCTTTTAAAAAATGTAAAATTTTTGGGAAAACAAGCATTTTAGGTAAAAAAAATATATATTTTTTTACATATGCAAAAGTCGTGAAACACCTGTAGGGTATTAAGGTTCAAATTACCCCTTGTTACGTTCCCCGAGGGGTCTAGTTTCCAAAATAGTATGCCATGTGTTTTTTTTTTTTGATGTCCTGGCACCATAGGGGCTTCCTAAATGCGGCATGCCCCCAGAGCAAAATTCGCTTTCAAAAAGCCAAATGTGACTCCTTCTCTTCTGAGACCTGTAGTGCGCCAGCAGAGCACTTTTCACACCCATATGGGGTGTTTTCTGAATTGGGAAAAATTGGGCTTCAAATTTTGGGGGGTATTTTCTGCTATTACCCTTTTTAAAATTGTAAAAATTTTGGGAAACCAAGCATTTTAGGTAAAAAAAATATATATTTTTTTACATATGCAAAAGTCGTGAAACACCTGTAGGGTATTAAGGTTCACATTACCCCTTGTTACGTTCCCCGAGGGGTCTAGTTTCCAAAATGGTATGCCATGTGTTTTTTTTTTGCTGTTCTGGCACCATAGGGGCTTCCTAAATGCGGCATGCCCCCAGAGCAAAATTTGCTTTCAAAAAGCCAAATGTTACTCCTTCTCTTCTGAGACCTGTAGTGCGCCAGCAGAGCACTTTTCATCCCCATATGGGGTGTTTTCTGAATCGGGAGAAATTGGGCTTCAAATTTTGGGGGGTATTTTCCTCTATTACCCTTTTTAAAAATGTAAACATTTTGGGAAAACAAGCATTTTAGGTAAAAAAAAATATTTTTTTTTACATATGCAAAAGTCGTGAAACACCTGTAGGGCATTAAGGTTCACGTTACCCCTTGTTACATTCCCCGAGGGGTCTAGTTTCCAAAATGGTATGCCATGTGTTTTTTTTTTTTGCTGTTCTGGCACCATAGGGGCTTCCTAAATGCGGCATGCCCCCAGAGCAAAATTTGCTTTCAAAAAGCCAAATGTGACTCCTTCTCTTCTGAGACCTGTAGTGCGCCAGCAGAGCACTTTTCACCCCCATGCGAGGTGTTTTCTGTATCGGGAGAAATTGGGCTTCAAATTTTGGGGGGTATTTTCTGCTATTACCCTTTTTAAAAATGTAAAATTTTTGGGAAACCAAGCATTTTAGGTAAAAAAAATATATATTTTTTTTACATATGCAAAAGTCGTGAATCACCTGTAGGGTATTAAGTTTCACTTTACCCCTTGTTACGTTCCCTGAGGGGTCTAGTTTCCAAAATGGTATGCCATGTGTTTTTTTTTGCTGTCCTGGCACCATAGGGGCTTCCTAAATGCGGCATGCCCCCCAAAAACCATTTGTCGCTCCTTCCCTTCTGAGCCCTCTACTGCGCCCACCGAACAATTAACATAGACATATTAGGTATGTGCTTACTCGAGAGAAATTGGGTTTCAAATACAAGTAAAAATTTTCTCCTTTTTATCCCTTGCAAAAATTCAAAAATTGGGTCTACAAGAACATGCGAGTGTAAAAAATGAAGATTTTGAATTTTCTCCTTCACTTTGCTGCTATTCCTGTGAAACACCTAAAGGGTTAATACACTTACTGAATGTTTTTTTGAATACTTTAGGGGGTGTAGTTTTTATAATGGGGTCTTTTATGGGGTATTTCTAATATGAAGACCCTTCAAATCCACTTCAAAACTGAACTGGTCCCTGAAAAATAGTGAGTTTGAAAATTTTGTGAAAAATTTCAAAATTGCTACTGAACTTTGAAGCCCTATGGTGTCTTCCAAAAGTAAAAACTCATAAATTTTATGATGCAAACATAAAGTAGACATATTGTATATGTGAACCCAAAAAAAATATATTTTGAATATCCATTTTCCTTACAAGCAGAGAGCTTCAAAGTTAGAAAAATGCAAAATTTTCATTTTTTTCATCAAATTTTGGGATTTTTCACCAAGAAAGGATGCAAGTTACCATAAAATTTTACCACTAAGTTAAAGTAGAATATATCACGAAAAAACAATCTCGGAATCAGAATGATAACTAAAAGCATTCCAGAGTTATTAATGTTTAAAGTGACAGTGGTCAGAATTGCAAAAAACGCTCCGGTCCTTAAGGTATAAAATGGCCTGGTCCTTAAGGGGTTAAGGACGCAGGGCGTACCTGTACGCCCTGCGGATTTTCGTTCCTTGCTGGGCAGGGACCAGACCGGGATGCTTGCTGAAATCATTAAGCAGGAATCCCGGCACATCACCGGGGGGGGGGTCCTGAGGGGCACCGCCACCAAATTAGTGCGTTTATAATCCCTCTATTTTTTCTGACCTATAACTTTTTTACTTTTCCATATAAGCAGTGGTATGTGGGCTCATGTTTTGCACTGTGATCTGTACTGTTTTTTAATACCACATTTGCATATATAAAACTTTTAATAAATTTTTTATTTTAAAAAATTGGGAAATGTTATAAAAAAAAGCAGCAATTTTGGACTTTTTTATTTTTATTACGTTCACGCCTTTCACCGTACAGGATAATTAACATTCTATTTTAATAGTTTGGATATTTACGCACGTGGCGATACCAAATATGTTTATTAAAAAAAAATGTTTAAATTTTTTGGGGGTAAAATGGGGAAGAAGGGACATTTTACATTTTTATTGGAGGGGATTTTTCCAAATTTTTTTTTCTTTAATTTTTTTTTTACCTTTTTTACTTTTATTTTTACACTTTTTAGTCCCCATAGGAGACTATTTATGGCAATCACATGATTGCTAATACTGTTAAGTGCTATGCATAGGGCATAGCACTGATCAGTGTTATTGGTCATCATCTCCTCTGGTCTGCTCAATCTCAGACCAGAGCAGAAGATGCTGGGAGACGGGAGGAGGCAGGGGAGGGGACCTCCGTCCACCATTAGATGATCGGATCGCCACGGCAGTGCTGCGGGCGATCCGATCATGCATTTTTCTGTGCACTCTCCCTCAGATGCCATGATCTGTATAGATCACAGCATCTGATGTGCTAATGGCAGACATCCGCGTGATCGTGGATGTCTGCCATTACCGGCGAGTCCCTGGCTGCGATCAGCGATGCTCGCGGTCATGTACAGGACGTAAATGTACGCCCTGGTGCATTAAGTACCACCGCACCAGGATGTACATTTACGTCCTGTGTTGAGGGGTTAAATTAAAAAAATAAAATTATTTATATATATATATATATATATATATATATATATTCCTGTTTTATTATAAATTTTTTTTGCTCTTAGGGCAGGATAGAGCTTAGTAGGTAAGGTTAGGAAGTATTGCACCACAGCACACACACTAATAAAGTTTTCCCACACATACATACTCTCTCCCCCCCCCCCCATTAGAGTAAGGAAATGGCCCGCAGGGTGTTTTCGCCCTCATACAGCCCCTTAGACAGAAAAATAGTTATACTATGGCCCAGATTTATCAAACTGTATGAGAGAAAAAGTGGAGTGATTTCCCCACAGCAGCCAATCACACCTCAGCTTTCACTTTACCAGAGCTCGTTAGCTGAGCTGTGATTGGTTGCTGTGGGAAAATCATTCCACATTTTCTCTCACACAGTTTGACAAATCTGGGCCATAGAGGTCAGAATAGAGCAATTTTTTTTGTCACACACTGAGACATATTCACACACTGAGACACTTCTATGCCAGCATGAGACATAATGTGCCAGAAAAATCCACAAACCAACCAAATATATATATATATATATATATATATATATATATATATATATATACACATACATACAGTGGGGATCAAAAGTTTGGGCGCCCCAGGTAAAAATTTGTATTAATGTGCATAAAGAAGCCAAGGAAAGATGGAAAAATCTCCAAAAGGCATCAAATTACAGATTAGACATTCTTATATGTCAACAAAAGTTAGATTTTATTTCCATCATTTACACTTTCAAAATAATAGAAAACAAAAAAAATGGTGTCTGCAAAAGTTTGGGCACCCTGCAGAGTTAATATCTTGTACTGCCCCCTTTGGCAAGTATCACAGTTTGTAAACGTTTTTTGTAGCAAGCCAAGAGTCTTTCAATTCTTGTTTGCGGTATCTTTGCCCATTCTTCCTTACAAAAGTCTTCCAGTTCTTTGAGATTTCTGGGCTGTCTGTCACGCATTGCTCTTTTAAGGTCTATCCATAGATTTTCAATTATGTTGAGGTCAGGAGATTGTGATGGCCATGGCAAAATCTTTAGTTTACGCCTCTTGATGTAATACCCCGTAGATTTCGAGGTGTGTTTAGGATCATTATCCATTTGTAGAAGCCATCCTCTCTTTAACTTCTGCTTTTTCACAGATGGCATCAAGTTAGCATCCAAAATTTTCTCAAATTTTATTGAATCCATTTTTCCTTCTACTCGTGAGATGTTCCCTGTGCCACTGGCTGCAATACAACCCCAAAGCATGATTGATCCACCCCCATGCTTAACAGTTGGACAGAGGTTCTTTTCATTAAATTCTGTTCCCCTTCTTCTCCAAACGTACCTTTGCTCATTCCGGCCAAAAAGTTCAATTTTAACCTCATCGGCCCACAGAACTTGTTTCCAAAATGCATCAGGCTTGTCTATATGTTCTTTTGCAAAGTTCAAATGCTGATTTTTGTGGTGAGGACGTAGAAAAGGTTTTCTTCTGATGACTCTTCCATGAAGACCATATTTGTACAAGTATCTCTTTATAGTGGAATAGTGTACCACAACTCGAGTGTCTGCCAGATCTTTCTGGAGGGATTGTGCAGTCAAATGTGGGTTTTGAATAGTTTTTCTCACAATCCTGCAAGCTGTTCTGTATTATATTTTTCTTGGTCTTTCAGATCTTGCTTTAACTTCCACTGTTCCTGATGACTGCCATTTCTTAATTACATTCTGAACAGAGGATATTGACATCTGAAAACGTTTTGCTATCTTCTTATAGCCTTCTCCAGCTTTGTGAACGTCAACTATTTTCATTTTCAGATTTCTAGACAACTGCTTAGAAGAACCCATGGTGCTGATTGTTGGGGCAAGGTCAGATGAGTCTGGGCATTTAAAACCTTTGAGATAAACATAACCTGGTCTTCCCAGATGATGATTGAGAACAATCCATGACACTGGCAGGTCTCAGCTTTGAAAAGGGGGCAGTGCATGCTTTAAATTCTGCAGGGTGCCCAAACTTTTGCAGATGCCATTTTCTTGTTTTCTGTTATTTTGAAAGTGTAAATGATGGAAATAAAATCAATTTTTTTTTTGACATATTATACGAATGTCTAATCTGTAATTTGATGCCTTTTGGAGATTTTTCCATCTTTCCTTGGCTTCGTTATGCACATTAATACAAATTTTTACCTGGGGTGCCCAAACTTTTGATCCCCACTGTGTATATGTATATATATATATATATATATACACACATACATATACACACATACAAAAGGGGTTTGGCAACAAATTTGCATAGGAAACCTGCATATGTATTAAGGTTTCCTACTCCAAAATCACAGAAATGCTTGAAAATTGCTGCAAAGGCTGCTAACACTTGCACTTGTGTGTTACTATGGAATAAAGCTACCACTTTTTCTGCAATTTTGGAGTGCTGCATCTACCTTTTTTCTTTTGATGAATATTTGGTCCCGGACTTGGACCGTTGTTTTGCTGTGTTCATCACCATTTATATTACTTCTGACGTAGCTCTCTTGCTTGTTTGTAGGTAGATCGATAGGACAGTGTTTCCTAAATAGGGTTTCTCCAGCTGTTGCAAAACTACTACTTCTTGTAGTTTTGCAACCGCTGGAGGCACCCTGGTTGGTAAACACTGACATAGATACATAGATACACTTAGAAAAACAGCAGCACTCAAATTCCAGTGAACAAAGTTTGAGGCTTTATTCAACCAAACATCAAGGGAGCGACGTTTCAGCCGTCTCGCACGGCCTTTGTCAAGCAGTGAATGGTACATAGTGAGAGGTTTATATAATACACAGGTGTAGTACAATTAACAATGTGATTGTTTACAATTAAGTGAAGTATGGTACAGTGAATTATGATCATAGGAAACGGCATAAAACAAACATTACACACATGTAGGGCTCCTGTTGCATATGAAAAAGCATAGTGTGTAAAAATATAACACAGCAAACAGTCTGTACATAATCCGCAAATTGGTGTATGAATGTGACAAGTGTACCTTCCTGGTAGGGGGAGGAGCTCCAACGCGCATATCACCTCTGCTGAGACGCATGAGAACGCCAAGTAGCGTACAGTATCTCCACGCTGTCTTAGTTTCCAGTCTGCGCCGAAAGTGACTTCATAGTAAACACAGGCACATGTGTGGGTCCACACATGCGTGCTATCTCTTCGAACCCGTTGTGCGCCATCTTGGGACTTGGCAAACCTAGCTGGCAGGCACTTCTCCCTTCGCATCTGTGCAGGTATGATTTTTGCGGATTATGTACAGACTGTTTGCTGTGTTATTTTTATACACTATGCTTTTCATATGCAACAGGAGCCCTACATGTGTGTAATGTTTGTTTTATGCCCTGTTTCCTATGATCATAATTCACTGTACCGTACTTCACTTAATTGTAAACAATCACATTGTTAATTGTACTACACCTGTGTATTATATAAACCTCTCACTATGTACCATTCACTGCTTGACCAAGGCCGTGCGAGACGGCTGAAATGTCGCTCCCTTGATGTTTGGTTGAATAAAGCCTCACACTTTGTTCACTGGAATTTGAGTGCTGCTGTTTTTCTAAGTGGATTTATTTGACCCAGGACCGGGGGTATCCAGCGTGCACCAACTACTCATCCTACTGTGCTGCCCATATCTCTATACTAACGTTTTGGTCTTTTGGAGCTTGCACTTTTCCAATTTTTGGATACAACTTTTTTGGACCTTTTCATTATCAACATGGCTACCTCAGCCAACGTCTACTCATACACCAGCAGTGATGTGGACCACATTCTAGGAAGAGGATCCTTCTTTCCTACTTAAACCATCAGCATGAGATCTCCAGAGGAGTTATGAATATGAATCTAAAAGACTGTTGTCTCTTAATCTTCATGCAGCTACAATGCGAGAGTATTTTCGCCAGCATCTCTGATAGGTGCCATTGACACACAATGTTTTTGTCTTAAGAACTATATCAATGTACCAAGTGATTATACCCCTGTATTTCATGCTCCGATTTTGGACACATTTAACACTTTGGTAAAGAGGGATGTCAATAACTTAAAAAATGATTCTGCACAATTTTTTTCACCTAATTTAAATAAGGAGGAGATGTCTGCGATGGCAGGACTTGTCCAGGACCACAACCTGGTTATTAAACCAGCAGACAAGGCAGTTGTGGTAATGGACAAGGGCAAGTACATCGCAGAGGTCAATAGACAATTGAGTGATGGTGTAACAGATCAAAAAACTTCGATTGACCCTAGATGGGAGGTAGAGAGAGCCATCAGGGGATATTATTTCCTGCACTTGAGAAAGGCCTTGTTGATAAAGCATTGTATGACTTTTTAATAGTGAAACATCCAATTACGCCCTACTTGTACATCTTACCAAAGATCCACAAATTGTTGCAGGACCCTCCCGGGCGCCCTATTATGTCAGGGAGGGGTTCTGCAACGAGTCATATTTCAATTTTCTTGGACAAGGTCCTTCGACCTTATGCCAGCAGGGCAGCCTCATACATACGCGATACATCCCATTTTCTAGAAAAAAAATACAAAAAGTTTTTATTCCCGATGGAGCTATTTTGGCATCACTCGATATTGTGAGCCTTTACACCTCGATTCCCCATGAAGGTGGTATCAAGGCTGTAAAACAGGCCATCACTGGAGATTTTTCTGTAGACCAAGTGAACTTGCTCCTTGACCTTTTGGGGGTGGTCCTTACGAGGAACTTCTTCAAATTCAATGAGCAATTTTACATACAATGCATCAGGACCGTGATGGGGACGAACATCGCACCAACGTATGCGAATGTGTTCGTCGCCCGTCTTGTGAAGGACGTCATCTCTGTGTCCCACCACTTCAGGCATGTGCTGGGGTGGTGGAGATACATTCACGACGTCTTCCTCCTCTGGTCCGGAGATGTGAATCAATTGCATGCCTTTCATGAATATCTCAACCGTATACATGATAATATCAAATTCACTCTTACCTACTCTACTACAGAAGTCCAGTTTTTGGACACTTTGTTACAGATAGATGGTAACTGTCTGCGGACTGACCAATTTGTAGAACCCACAGACAGTAATTCTATCTTAAGATTTGATAGCCAACACCCTAAACACATGTTAAAGTCTCTACCCACTAGCCAGATGTTAAGAGCAAAAAGGATAGTCAGCTCGGATCAGAGGTTGGCATTAGCCCTTGACAAAATGGCGTCCAACTTCGCTGAACGTGGCTATCCTCACAGATTGATTGAGGAATGTAAACAGAAGGTTCTACATATGCCTGAAGACACTACACGTACACAACAACAGCGGGGCTCTATCAAAAGAGTAGCGTTTGTCTCCACTCTTTCAGGAATCTCAGGTAGAATCTCGGGAGTGCTGCAGAGACATTGGCACATCCTGAGAGATGGATATGAAAATGTGAGGGATTTTTTATCCCCCCCCCCCCCCCACTAATGTCTTACCGTAGGTCTGGCAACCTCAGGGATCGCCTAGTACGGGCCCATGTAGGAGGGAAATACCCAAAACAGAGTTATATTACAAGTGCCAATTTTGGATTGTTCCCCTGTAGGTCATGTGTGAATTTTTCCCTAATGCAAAATGGGAGCAAATTCACACAACCTTCTACAGGACAAGAATACCAGATTAAACACTATCATACATGTAATTCTACTTATGTAATATATGTGCTGTGGTGCCCCTGTAAACTCATTTATGTGGGAGAAACAACCTGGGATTTCAAAACCAGAATCAATCATCACCGCTACACAATTAGGAAAAAGTGACAAACATTTTGATGAACTAGGTCATACAGAACGTGAACTCCGTTTTATGTTATTGGATCACATCCCTCCACTGAAAAAAGGTGGCGATCGTACCAGCAGGTTAAGAATAATATTTCTCCCCTGTGTATATATATGTGCCCTAGACTGCCTACGCAAAACCTGGTGTATGTTTAGTATTTTTTATAATTTTTTTATAACCTTTCTTGTTCTTTCCTCCCATACCACTGGCACTGATTCATCACCATCTGGGAAACTGAGCACCTTTTTCAGGCTGTGAGCGGAGATGTGCAGAAGTAGAAGCAAAGATGGGTACGTGGATGCCCAGATGCCCCTCTTATGAGCGAACCGAGGGACCGTCACCTGATTGGTTGTCCATTCATGGTGGCGGAACAACGGTATGTATATCGGAACGGTTTTCCGTCCCGAGACAACGCTCCGGAATTTGGGGACATCCCCACCCCCACGATGCGCTGGTACATCCAGTTAATACCTGCACAGATGCGAAGGGAGAAATGCCTGCCGGACGGCTAGATTTGCCAGGTCCCAAGATGGCGCACAACGGGTCCGAAGAGATAGTACGCATGCGCGGACCCACACATGTGCCTGTGTTTACTATGAAGTCACTTCTGGCGCAGACCGGAAACGAAGACAGCGTGGAGATACTGTACGCTACTTGGTGATATGTGCTTTGGAGCTCCTCCCCCTACCAGGAAGGTACACTTGTCACATTCATACACCAATTATGATTTTTGCAGATTATGTACGGACTGTTTGCTGTGTTATATTTTTACACACTAAGCTTTTTCATATGCAACAGGAGCCCTACATGTGTGTAATGTTTGTTTTATGCCCTGTTTCCTATGATCATAATTCACTGTACCGTACTTCACTAAATTGTAAACAATCACATTGTACTACACCTGTGTATTATATAAACCTCTCACTATGTACCATTCACTGCTTGACCAAGGCCGTGCGAGACGGCTGAAACGTCGCTCCCTTGATGTTTGGTTGAATAAAGCCTCACACTGTGTTCACTGGAATTTGAGTGCTGCTGTTTTTCTAAGTGGATTTATTTGACCCAGGACGTGCACCAACTACTCATTCTACTGTGCTGCCCATATCTCTATACTAACTAGAGAGAGAGAGATAGATAGATAGATAGATTGATATGAGAAAGATGATAGATAGATATTGTTGTAGAAAATCTAGACTTGTAATAATTCGGGCTCAGTGGTGTCTGCCAGGATAGCGAATTCGCAATAGTTGATTAAACACAGACAGACAGTCAGTGATCCAGCAACTGATTCCTTCTCCAGTATAGCAAAGAATCTCCTGGGGAGGTCAGTGTTCAGTTTATTAATGTACACAACAAAGAGGGAGGGGTTACAGTAGCCACTCCCACATATACAGTATCAGGTGTCACACCTACAGCCACTTGTCTCAAAGGCACTCCCACAGTGGACACAGACAAGTTACAATATGGTTACAACATTGTGCACTGAGGCCTGCACGTCACTGACCACCAACACATCTGCAGCTGTGCCAATAGCCAATAGCAACAAACCACACTGCACAACATTACACTCACCATGAAGGCAATGTGACAAACAAGAAAATATTTCCACGACAGTTCCCCCCTTTTTGTCATATTCCTTCCTAGTGGTATATTACCTAGAGGAAAGAAGAACTAGATAGGCCAAGTCAGCCCCCCCAATGAAGGCAAACCCAAGGCCATTCCCACCAGGAAGTCCAGAAATGTAATAGTCCAGAAATGTAATAAAATAGTCCAAAATTGAAGGTTGTTGATCTTCTTGCTTCAAACTTCCGGCTTCAAACTTGTGATGTGGTGGCTTGATCTTCATAGTAGAGTGGTCTTGATATCATGATGTGATTGGTTGCTCGATCCCTGGCAATTCTCTCCATCAGACAGCAGGAACATCGGGTAAATGCATATATGATGAGGATGGAAAAGAATAGCATTGATATATATAATCCAATCCGCTTCAACCAGTTACCAATTGACCAAATGAAATCTCCAAAACTGCCTAATGCTTTAAACGGATTCCATCCTTCCTCTGCAATCGCCCATGCCCTGCCCTGTAGATCCTTGATCTTGTCCTGCATTTGATCCTTGGTGTCTGCGATCCAGGTGCAGCTATCTCTTCCTATGAATTCACAAAAACCCACCCTTAGCTGCCAACAAATAGTCCAAAGCCATTTTCTCCTGAAACAGGAACATTTTTATCTGTCTCTGTTCCTCAGAGATCTCCTTTACAGCTTCCACAGTTTCATTAAACATTTGATCCACTATAGATGAGAAATTGTTTAATCTGTTCATAAGCTCTATCCCCCACCCCGTCCATGCAGGAAACCATGCCCAAGCTTCATCGGACTTAGTAAATCACTCCCTTTTGCTCTTCCAGTGAAATTTTAATTTCACATGGGTAGAGAAATCCTCCTCAGATGTAATATAAGAGGCTGGTACTAATTTGACCAATTCAAATGCCCATTGACCCTGGGGGAATTACCTTATATGCTGAGGATCCACAAAGGAAATAGTAGGGACCAGACAAACCAATGCCGGGACCCCCAACTGGACGGTGTTCTGCTTGTGCGATTACCCGAACAATTTGGGGAATCTCTTCACTAGTCTGGGTCCCACAGAACCTGTTCCAACAGACATATTCAGGTCCTTCTAATCTACCAGGTTCACCTGAGAAGTCAAGAACATCATTGTCCAAGCCGATTGTAACACCATTTTTACATGTGGTGGTTCCCAGGTCGTTATTTCCAAAACTAAAATCAAAACACACCCGTGGATCACCCAGTCTTCCAGAAACCCAGATAGGTTTGCTGAGGGTTCTGCATGAGTTACGGTCATGGTTTAAATTATACAGACCCTCCCTTCCCATTCTGTCATCCAGAAATGTGCTGTTGAGTTCAATTGTTAGATCCCTACCACCTCCCGTGGACAACCCAAAACTATATGTGGCATAGATGGCTGCCATGGCCGATGTGCTCTGACTAGGGGGCGGGAGGGAGCACACCCAACAGTTGGTAAGATTGGCGGCTTTAGCCAACTGCACATGTATTCTGAATAACAGATTAGGACGGTCACTCATACACAAACCTAGGGTTACAAAAACAAGACAGTATACTGATACTTAGACCCTGTTACGCTGAGCGCTCCGGGTCCCCGCTCCTCCCCGGAGCGCTCGCAGCATCCTCTCATTCGCAGCACCCCGGTCAGACCTGCTGACCGGGTGCGCTGCAATATCACTCTCAGCCGGGATTCGATTCGCGATGCGGGAGGCGCCTGCTCGCGATGCGCATCCCGGCTCCCGTACCTGACTCGTTCCCCGTCTGTCTTGTCCCGGCGCGCGCGGCCCCGCTCCTTAGGATGCGCGCGCCCCGGGTCTCTGCAATTTAAAGGGCCACTGCGCCACTGATTGGCGCAGCAGGCTTAATCAGTGTGTTCACCTGTGCACTCCCTACTTATACCTCACTTCCCCTGCACTCCCTCGCCGGATCTTGTTGCCATTGTGCCAGTGAAAGCGTTTCCTTGTGTGTTCCTAGCCTGTGTTCCAGACCTCCTGCCGTTTCCCCTGACTACGATCCTTGCTGCCTGCCCTGACCTTCTGCTACGTCCGACCTTGCTCTTGTCTACTCCCTTGTACCGCGCCTATCTTCAGCAGTCAGAGAGGTTGAGCCGTTGCTGGTGGATACGACCTGGTTGCTACCGCCGCTGCAAGACCATCCCGCTTTGCGGCGGGCTCTGGTGAATACCAGTAGCAACTTAGAACCGGTCCACCAACACGGTCCACGCCAATCCCTCTCTGGCACAGAGGATCCACCTCCTGCCAGCCGAATCGTGACAGTAGATCCGGCCATGGATCCCGCTGAAGTCCCACTGCCAGTTGTCGCCGACCTCACCACGGTGGTCGCCCAGCAGTCGCAACAGATAGCGCAACAAGGCCACCAGCTGTCTCAACTGACCGTGATGCTACAGCAGCTATTACCACAGCTCCAGCAACAATCTCCTCCGCCAGCTCCTGCACCTCCTCCGCAGCGAGTGGCCGCTTCCGGCCTACGATTATCCTTGCCGGATAAATTTGATGGGGACTCTAAGTTTTGCCGTGGCTTTCTTTCGCAATGTTCCCTGCACTTAGAGATGATGTCGGACCAGTTTCCTACTGAAAGGTCTGAGGTGGCTTTCGTAGTCAGCCTTCTGTCTGGGAAAGCTCTGTCATGGGCCACACCGCTCTGGGACCGCAATGACCCTGTCACTGCCTCTGTACACTCCTTCTTCACGGAGATTCAAAGTGTCTTTGAGGAACCTGCCCGAGCCTCTTCTGCTGAGACTGCCCTGCTGAACCTGGTCCAGGGTAATTCTTCTGTTGGCGAGTACGCCATCCAATTCCGTACTCTTGCCTCCGAATTATCCTGGAATAATGAGGCCCTCTGCGCGACCTTTAATAAAGGCCTATCCAGCAACATTAAAGATGTGCTGGCCGCACGAGAAATTCCTGCTAACCTGCATGAACTTATTCATCTTGCCACCCGCATTGACATGCGTTTTTCCGAAAGGCGTCAGGAGCTCCGCCAGGATATGGACTTTGTTCGCACGAGGCGGTTTCTCTCCCCGGCTCCTCTCTCCTCTGGTCCTCTGCAATCCGTTCCTGTGCCTCCCGCCGTGGAGGCTATGCAAGTTGACCGGTCTCGCTTGACACCTCAAGAGAGGACACGACGCCGCATGGAGAATCTGTGCCTGTACTGTGCCGGTACCGAGCACTTCTTGAAGGATTGTCCTATCCGTCCTCCCCGCCTGGAAAGACGTACGCTGACTCCGCACAAAGAGGAGACAGTCCTTGATGTGAACTCTGCTTCTCCACGCCTTACTGTGCCTGTGCGGATATCTTCTTCTACCTTCTCCTTCTCTGCTATGGCCTTCTTGGATTCCGGATCTGCAGGAAATTTTATTTTGGCCTCTCTCATCAACAGGTTCAACATCCCGGTGACCAGTCTCGCCAGACCCCTCTACATCAATTCTGTTAACAATGAAAGATTGGACTGTACCGTGCGTTACCGCACGGAACCTCTCCTAATGTGCATCGGACCTCATCATGAAAAAATTGAATTTTTGGTCCTCTCCAACTGCACTTCTGAAATTCTTCTCGGATTACCGTGGCTTCAACGCCATTCCCCAACCCTTGATTGGTCCACAGGAGAAATCAAGAACTGGGGTACTTCTTGTCACAAGGACTGTCTTAAACCGGTTCCCAGTACTCCCTGTCGTGACCCTGTGGTTCCCCCTGTATCCGGTCTTCCTAAGGCTTATATGGACTATGCTGACGTTTTTTGCAAAAAGCAAGCTGAGACTTTACCTCCTCACGGGCCTTATGACTGTCCTATTGACCTCCTCCCGGGTACTACTCCACCCCGGGGCAGAATCTATCCTCTGTCTGCTCCAGAGACTCTTGCCATGTCTGAGTACATCCAGGAGAATTAAAAAAAGGGGTTTATCCGCAAGTCCTCCTCTCCTGCCGGAGCTGGATTTTTTTTTGTGTCCAAAAAAGATGGCTCCCTACGCCCTTGCATTGATTACCGCGGACTTAATAAAATCACGGTAAAAAACCGCTACCCCTTACCTCTTATCTCGGAACTCTTTGATCGCTTACAAGGTGCCCACATCTTTACCAAACTGGACTTAAGAGGTGCTTATAATCTCATCCGCATCAGGGAGGGGGACGAATGGAAGACTGCATTTAACACCAGAGATGGACACTTTGAGTATCTGGTCATGCCCTTTGGCCTGTGCAACGCCCCTGCCGTCTTCCAAGACTTTGTTAATGAATTTTTCGTGATCTCCTACATTCCTGTGTTGTGGTTTATCTGGACGATATTCTGATTTTTTCTGCCAACTTAGAAGAACACCGCCAGCATGTCCGCATGGTTCTTCAGAGACTTCGGGACAATCAACTTTATGCCAAAATGGAGAAATGTCTCTTCGAATGTCAATCTCTTCCTTTCCTAGGATACTTGGTCTCTGGCCAGGGACTACAAATGGACCCAGATAAACTTTCTGCCATCTTAGACTGGCCACGCCCCTCCAGACTCCGTGCTATCCAACGTTTTTTGGGGTTCGCCAATTATTACAGACAATTTATTCCACACTTTTCCACTATTGTGGCTCCTATCGTGGCTTTAACCAAGAAAAATGCCAATCCCAAGTCCTGGTCTCGCTTTGCGGCGGGCTCTGGTGAATACCAGTAGCAACTTAGAACCGGTCCACCAACACGGTCCACGCCAATCCCTCTCTGGCACAGAGGATTCACCTCCTGCCAGCCGAATCGTGACAGACCCGTTTCCCGTATATTTCTGCAGCTTCTTGCAGTGGCTGGCGCAGATCCAGATGTCCTTGTCCTGAGGCTTTAGAGATGTTGGTGATGAGCTTCCACCCCCTTCTGTTGGAATTACGACCCAATCACCTGGTTGGATGGAATGTAAACCAGTTATTGAATGTAGGTCAGGGATAGATACATGGACATGATGGTGGATCATAGAAAGCCTGTGTCGCAGGGGCTGCATACTTTCTGTCAGCAGTACAGTCCTGTCTTAGGGCCGACTTAATAACTATGTATTAATTTATTGGGGGCAGCGCAGAGATCTCTACATGATCTATTTATACCCAGGACTGTATCTATAACAAGGAATAAAATTAGATTTTTACACCAGCATAGACTGTAAGAGCAGTGAGACTATGGGACGCTGCCAGAAGACGTGGTCATGGTGAACTCTGTAAGATAGTCAGAAAAGGGCCCAGATAAATTTCTGGAGATAATAACATTACAGGTCATTGATACTGGGGAAAGAACGATTATCCAGAAATGTATTCTGATGCTATTTGTAATCAGGAATGGATTTTTCTTTCCTCACTAGTATGTGGCAATTACCATCAGCCATTTAAGGATTATTATTATTAATTTTTTTATGCATGAATTCAGTAGGGGCACAATAAGGATAAAGGCTGAACTTGATGGACTCTAATCTTTTTATATTTAACCTTATGAACTATGTAACCATGTTTTATGCCTATTCACAAACAAAATTTTGTACAGGGATACATTGTGGGGACATTAATGAGCATTTCATACTGGATTAAAAGTATTCAGAAGACATTCTGGCCAAAGCGGACTCGTGTTTGCCATCATCTTAACTATTTTGTTTTTAACCGTCCCATTTAACTTTTTTCAAACTTGCCACTATTCTAGGGGTGGTATGCGGAGTGTGAACCCTGTTAATGCACAATAATGCAGAAACCAGACCAGCAAAATAGGTATAGGAGCTTACTCTACAGGATTTGTTGCCAGACAGTCATGCTAATCATCTGTACACTGCCTTGCCTGAGTCTTATGTCACTATATAATATATATATTTCTCTCCCCTTTTCTTCCTCCTCAAAAGGAAGAAGAGATGCCGGGTATAGGATGAGGGGGACCACCTTGCACTTTGTCAGATGACCTGCTGGAAGATGTTGAGTTTTTACCTGGTTCAAGATCTCTTGTACTGACTATGACCTTTCATAGTAAAAGTGGACAGATGCCTATGGCACGGACACATCCTGGTGATCCCGTTTACAGGGTCCAGAGCCTTAGAAGGATACATAATCGGTCTGTATCTAGCCCCATGGCGTTGAGTCAAGACCCCTTTGGCATGCCCTTCGCTCTTGTAGCAGAATAGGAATAAGGGCAGCTCGTAGTTGGGAAGGCCTAGGGCGGGGGCTGGAGAGAGTACTTGAACCAGTGTTTGTAGTGTCAGCCAGTCATCATCTGTCAAAGTAAAGGGTGTTGTGGAGGCTTCTCATAAAGATGACCCAGGGTTGTGGTAATGTTTGGTACCCGATCTCTACAATAATTTATTTACCCCAGAATAGCTCAGTTTATAGGAGGTTTGTGGCCTAGGAAAATCTTTCAAAGCTTGTACCCTTTGGGCTGGCAAATATTGACTGCCCTGCAATATGCAATGTCCCAGGTGACCTCATGTTCCTGTTGATGTTAGTAGATTTATCAGAGACACAGTATGACAATAACAAGTCGATCAGTATGGACAACAGATCAACAGATTATTGACACACTGTGGGAGAAAGACATGACTATTGTCAGACATCCACTGGTCTAATACCAGCTTCAGTCACTATACTCATATGGTCTGGTCACCAAGCCCTGCGATAAACGTGTCCGACTCTACTGCTGACCCTGTAATGAGAAAGCAAAAAGGTATCGACATCGTGAGTCCAGTGATACAAAGAAGAAGAAAAAATACATTAGTGAGGTCAGTCACACCAAGACAGGATAAATCGGGTGGTATAGAGACCAAATCAGGTGGTATAGAGACCAGCAATGTGTGTAAATTAGGGAACATTGGGGTGTCATTCAAAATAATCTTATTGATATGTACAAGCCTATCAGTGACCTTCTGGGAAAAGGGACGTGTAGCAAGGGGACTGGACCTTAATTAATCTACACCTTTACTATAACGGTCTATCTGCACCTTCATACTATCCATTTGCTCTACATTAATTAAGGGGATATTATGGTATATATTGCACTGACAAGATGTGGAGACCAAAACGGTTTCTAATCTCATCATCCCATCAGCGCAACACAAACAACACACATGAGACTATCTGCAATATTGATGTGTTGAAGCGCAGATTAGTGCCTTATAAGGGATACCATGGTAGCCAAGTGAGTGTAGAACCAGGATTTGTCCCAACTATCACCAAAGACACATCTCCAGTGAGATCAGGCTGTCTGGTTCCTGGATGCAAGGTATGGCAACAATGGTGCATATCCTTTCATCCATGAGCGCACCGGCCACCACAATACCCGTTGGGGTGATGAGGCCTGAATCATCTGATAAAATGTTTGCTGTGAAAAAGTTTATAGGGATATTATCTTAAAGCAGCATAAATATTATGGCTGTACTTGGTGTTTGGGGTTACCCATATCCATGTCCACATGCATTGTGATTCCTGAAAGATAATGCTAAATATGAATGGTTAGATAAACGCATTGAAATTCTTACAGGTAAAATCAATTGTCTCCAACACAAAGAAATGCTCCTCCCCTGTCTTTCCAATTATTTACTGATACCTTTTCCTATGTAAATTAGTCTAGGCCTAAACTTACACTATGTGTTCCTTACATAGTGACATTCAAATAGAAAGAATTTCAATTACAAAACGGAATAAAAACATTACAGTTTGAACTCATTTACATCCCTACAGAGGTAGAAATGCAGATACGGAACAACCTGGGCACAATACAATATATATATATATATATATATATATATATATATATATATACACTCATCTCTTTCTCTACGGAACAAACTTGTTACTGACACTTATAAAACCGAACATTTCTATACAATATGGGGTCTTTGTTTCACATTGACCATTTGCCATATATCCTGTTTACTGAACTCTTTAAGACAAAACCAAGCCCCCTCTATAGAGTTTGGCAATAACCCTTTTTAACAAAAAAAAAATCCATATAACTCTGAATCAGTACTCCACCAAGATACCTTCTACTATAATCCCACATAGGGGACACCTACCCCACACAGGGGACAAATAAATACCCACACAGGGACATGAAATACCCACACAGGGACATATTAACTACTCCACACAGGAGAAACTCCACACAGGAGACAATAACTACTCCACACAGGAGAAACTCCACACAGGAGACAATAACTACCCCACACAGGGGAAAACTATCCCACACAGGGAAAAAAATGACTCTTACTTTTGTGAACATGGAAGCAAAACTCTTACTTCCATGAACACAAAAGCAAATGGGTATGTTAGTGGAATGCTTTTCAGTTAAAACTTATGGACTATCAACATAGGGAGAGGGCTCAAAGCTCAAATGTGATAATTATTCAGCTACAGAAATTGTTTACAGAGACTTAAAATGGCTGCCAGTCACATGAGCACAAACAAAAGAGAGAAGGGCGGGAAACTACAAGTAGTTAAAAACATTTAAATAAAGAGGTTAGAAAGAGCGGCAAAGACGGTTTAAAAAATTTTTTTTTTTTTTTTAAACAAAGAGGTTACAAAAATGGCGGGAAAATTACACTTTGAACAAAGAGAATACACCACTTCAATGGGTTTGTGAAACACCTTGCTCAAATCACCTTCCCTCCAGCACAGCACAATGTGACTAAACACAACCAAACACAATTCTAATATTCCAACAATATGGTCAATGTGAACACTCCGCTTATCAGAAATACTCTAAAAACACAGACAACACAATCTATATACAAACATGGGCCACAATGCTGGTAATTTCCCTTAATGGCAGACACAATCACTGGCTATAACTAAGGCAGCCTCTGTCCCAATAGCTGGCCAGATAGGCCGTATGAGTTGAACCATAAGTCAAATTTTAAAAGTTACAAAAAGAAATACAATGTTTCTTACGTTAAAAGACCGGTCAGAGTTACGGCTTCAAAACATACAGATTATCCATTAAATGCAGCTATTGAAACATAGGTGCCTCCTACCTGGCTCGCCAAATGTTGTAGAAAATCTAGACTTGTAATGATTCGGGCTCAGTGGTGTCTGCCAGGATAGCGAATTCGCAATAGTTGATTAAACACAGACAGACAGACAGTCAGTGATCCAGCAACTGATTCCTTCTCCAGTATAGCAAAGAATCTCCTGGGGAGGTCAGTGATCAGTTTATTAATGTACACAACAAAGAGGGAGGGGTTACAGTAGCCACTCCCACATATACAGTATCAGGTGTCACACCCATAGCCACTTGTCTCAAAGGCACTCCCACAGTGGACACAGACAAGTTACAATATGGTTACAACATTGTGCACTGAGGCCTGCACGTCACTGACCACCAACACATCTGCAGCTGTGCCAATAGCCAATAGCAACAAACCACACTGCACAACATTACACTCACCATGAAGGCAATGTGACAAACAAGAAAATATTTCCACGACAATATGAGAAAGATTATAGATATATACAGGGCCAGACAGGCCATCGGGCATACCATGCATTTTCCCGGTGAGCCGGGCCATCCGTGGGCCTTGCTGTCCCCCTGCCTATCTTAAACACTCTGGAGCTGAAGCCTGAGGCTGTCGCCTTAAATGGGCACTGTCAGCAACTTTTACTGACTTTTACTGTTTTATTGTCACCCGCCAGCGCGCTCGATCGCCAGCGCTATCGGGATGCCTATGCCCGATAGCGCTGTCATCTGCTTGCCTCCCGCCAGCGCCATCAGTCGACAGCGCTATCGGGATCCTTATGCCCGATAGCACTGTCAACCGCTTGCCTCCCCGCCCGCTGCACTACTCCCCGTCCCCTGCTAACTCTCAGGGAACGGGGAACAGAAAGTAGAGCAGCGAGCGCAGCTAAAGTAGTACTGCGCATGCGCAGCACTACGCAAATAGCGTAGGTAGGTAGATTAGTGTAGGTTGTAATTTAGCATAGTTTAGGCACCACAACTCACAGCATGGGAGTTGTAGTTTAGGACAACAACTCCCAGCATGCCCAGACAGCTAAAGGCTGCCAGGCATGCTGGGAGTTGTAGTTTAGAACTACAACTCCCAGCATGCCCAGACAGCTAAAGGCTGCCCAGGCATGCTGGGAGTTGTAGTTTAGCTTAGATTAGACAGCGAAGGGACTACAACTCCCAGAATGCCCAGACAGCTTAAGGCTGCCCAGGCATGCTGGGATTTGTAGTTTAGGACTACATCTCCCAGCATGCCTAGACAGCTGAAGGCTGCCCAGGCATGCTGGGAGTTGTAGTTTAGCTTAGATTAGACAGCAAAAGGACTACAACTCCCAGCATGCCCGGACAGCTAAAGGCTGCCCAGACATGCTGGGAGTTGTAGTTTAGCTTAGATTAGACAGCGAAGGGACTACAACTCCCAGCATGCCCAGACAGCTTAAGGCTGCCCAGGCATGCTGGGAGTTGTAGTTTAGCTTAGACAGCGAAGGGACTACAACTCCCAGCATGCCCAGACAGCTTAAGGCTGCCCAGACATGCTGGGAGTTGTAGTTTAGGAATACAACTCCCAGCATGCCCAGAGAGCTAAAGGCTGCCCAGGCATGCTGGGAGTGTTAGTTTAGCTTAGATTAGACAGCAAAAGGACTACAACTCCCAGCATGCCCGGACAGCTAAAGGCTGCCCAGGCATGCTGGGAGTTGTAATTTAGCTTAGATTAGACAGTGAAGGGACTACAATTCCCAGCATGCCCAGACAGCTTAAGGCTGCCTGGGTATGCTGAGAGTTGTAGTGCAGTGAAGGGATCACAACTCCCAGCATGCCCAGACAGCTGAAAGCTGCCCGGGCATGCTGGGAGTTGTAGTGCAGTGAAGTCACCACAACTCCCAGCGTGCCCAGACAGCTAAAGGCTGCCCAGGAATGCTGGGAGTTGTAGTTTAGCTTAGACAGGAAAGGGACCACAACTCCCAGCATGTCCACACAGCTGAAGGCTGCCCGGGCATGCTGGGAGTTGTAGTGCAGTGAAGTCACCACAACTCCAAGCATGCCCAGACAGCTAAAGGCTGCCCAGGCATGCTGGGAGTTGTAGTTTTACACAGGTATAAAGTAGTTAGCGTAGTGTTAGCTCAATTTTAGCGTAGCTTTAGTTTAGTGTTAGTGCAGTTTTACAGTTTTTAGCGTAGCATAGTGTTAGTGCAGTTGTAGCGTATTTAGCATAGCGTAGTGTTAGCGCAGTTGTAGCGTAGCTTAGTGCTAGCATACTTTTAGCGTATTTAGGGTAGTGTAGTGTTAGCATAGTTTTTGCGTATTTAGCGTAGCTTAGTGTTAGCACAGTTTTAATGTATTTAGCGTAGCTTAGTGTTAGCGCAGTTTTAGTGTATTTAGCGTAGTGTAGTGTTAGCTCAGTTTTAGCGTAGAGTAGCTTAGTGTTAGCGCAGTTTTAGTGTATTTAGCGTAGTGTAGTGTTAGCACACTTTTAGCGTATTTAGCGTAGCTTAGTTTTAGCACAGTTTTAATGTATTTAGTGTAGTGTAGTGTTAGCACAATTTTAGTGTATTTAGCGTAGCGTATTGTTAGCGTAGTCTTAGAGTGGTGAGCCAGCGTAGTCTTAGAGTAGTTAGCGTAGTGTAGTGTTAGTCCAGTTCTAGCATAGTTGGCGTAGTTGTACACGGGTGTAGTGTAGCTAACTTAGTTTTACAGGCAGATAAACTGTAGTTTAGAGAGTTTAGCATGGGGTGTAGCGTAGCTTAGCTTAGTCATAAAGTGAAGGAGTTACAACTCCCAGCCAAAGGCCGTCCGGGCAGGATGGAAGTTGTAGTTTTGCAAAAGTAGCAGAGGCAGTTACGCTCTGCTACATTAATGCAGTATACAGCCATCTGTATAGATGGCTGGATACGGTGATCAGAAGGCCACTTACCCACCTCCGTTCCTGCTCAGTCACTGGATGTGTAGCAATGCAGGAAGATGACGGAGCTGGAACAGGGGTGGTAAGTTATGCTCTCCAGGTACTAACCAATTTTTTTTGTGTTTTTCTTCTCGTTTCAGATACGTGAATGCGGAGAACTACATCGGAATCGGTGGACTACGATGATGACCTGCAGTTTTTTCTTTTCTTTTAATAAAATGGTTAACGAGGGCTGTGGGGGAGTGTTTTTCCTAATAAAAATGTTTTAACTTGTGTGTGCTTTTTTTCTTTGTTATTACTTTAAAGGCTTAGTACTGGAAGCCGTCTTGTAGACGGAGTCCATTACTAAGTCGGGGCTTAGCGTTAGCCCCAAAAACAGCTAGCGCTAACCCCCAATTATTACCCTGGTACCCAACACCACAGGGGTACCGGGAAGAGCCGATACCAACAGGCCTAGAGAGCAAAATATGGCGCTCTTGGGCCTAGGCGGTAACAGGCTGGCGTTATTTAGGCTGGGGAGGGCCAGTAAAGATGGTCTTCGCCCACCCTGGTAACGTCAGGCTGTTGCTGTTTGGTTGGTATTTCGCTGAAAATGAAAAGACGGGGAACCACACACGTTTTTTTTTTTTCAATGTTTAAAAAACAAACCAAAAAAAACGTGTGTGGTTCCCCGTCTTTTCATTTTCAGCCAAATACCAACCAAACAGCAACAGCCTGACGTTACCAGGGTGGGCGAGGACCACCGTTACTGGCCCCCCCCAGCCTGTTACCGCCTAGGCCCAAGTGCGCCATATTTTGCGCTCTAGGCCTGTTGGTATCGGCTCTTCCCGGTACCCCTGTGGCGGTGGGTACCGGGTAATAATTGGGGGTTAGCGCTAGCTGTTTTTGGGGCTAACGCAAAGCCCCGACTTAGTAATGGACTCCGTCTACACAACAGCTTCCACTACTAAGCCTGTAAAGTAATAACAAAGAAAAAAAGCACACACAAGTTAAAACATTTTTATTAGGAAAAACACTCCCCCACAGCCCTCGTTAACCATTTTATTAAAAGAAAAGAAAATACTGCAGGTCATCGTCGTAGTCCTCCGCATTAACGTATCTGAAACGAGAAAAAAAACACAAAAAAAATTGGTTAGTACCTGGAGAGCCTAACTTACCACCCCCGTTCCAGCTCCGTCATCTTCCTGCATTGCTACAAGTCCAGTGACGGAGCAGGAACGGAGGTGGGTAAGTGGCCTTCTGATCACCGTATCCAGCCACCTATACAGATGGCTGTATACTGCATTAACGTAGCAGAGCGCAACTGCCTCACACCAAAAAAATTGGTTAGTACCTGGAGAGCCTAACTTACCACCCCCGTTCCAGCTCCGTCATCTTCCTGCATTGCTACAAGTCCAGTGACGGAGCAGGAACGGAGGTGGGTAAGTGGCCTTCTGATCACCGTATCCAGCCATCTATACAGATGGCTGTATACTGCATTAACGTAGCAGAGCGCAACTGCAAAACTACAACTTCCATCCTGCCCAGACGGCCTTTGGCTCTCTGGGCATGCTGGGAGTTGTAGCCCCTTCACTTTATGACTAAGCTAAGCTACACCCCACGCTAAACTCTCTAAACTACAGTTCATATGCCTGTAAAACTAAGTTAGCTACACTACACCCGTGTACAACTACGCCAACTATGCTAGAACTGGACTAACACTACGCTAACTACTCTAAGACTACGCTGCTAAAACTAAGCTACGCTAAATACGCTAAAACTGCGCTTACACTACACTACTCTACGCTAAATACACTAAAACTGCGCTAACACTAAGCTACTCTACGCTAAAACTGCGCTAACACTACATTAAGATAAATACACTAAAACTGCGCTAACACTAAGCTACGCTAAATACAATAAAACTGCGCTAACACTAAGCTACGCTAAATACGCTAAAACTATGCTAACACTACACTACGCTAAATAGGCTAAAAGTACGCTAACACTAAGCTACGCTAAAACTGCACTAACACTACGCTATGCTAAATACGCTAAAACTGCGCTAACACTACGCTATGCAAAATACGCTACAACTGCGCTAACACTATGCTACGCTAAAAACTGTAAAACTGCGCTAACACTAAACTAAAGCTACGCTAAAATTGAGCTAACGCTATGCTAACTATGCTAAAATTGCGCTAACACTACGCTAACTACTTTATACCTGTGTAAAGCTACAACTCCCAGCATGCCTGGGAAGCCTTTAGCTGTCTGGGCATGCTGGGAGTTGTGGTGACTTCACTGCACTACAACTCCCAGCATGCCCGGGCAGCCTTCAGCTGTGTGGGCATGCTGGGAGTTGTGGTCCCTTTGCTGTCTAATCTAAGCTAAACTACAACTCCCAGCATGCCTGGGCAGCCTTTAGCTGTCTGGGCATGCTGGGAGTTGTGGTGACTTCACTGCACTACAACTACCAGCATGCCCGGGCAGCTTTCAGCTGTCTGGGCATGCTGGGAGTTGTGGTCCCTTCACTGCACTACAACTCTCAGCATACCCGGGCAGCCTTAAGCTATCTGGGCATGCTGGGAGTTGTAGTCCCTTCACTGTCTAATCTAAGCTAAATTACAACTCCCAGCATGCCTGGGCAGCCTTTAGCTGTCCGGGCATGCTGGGAGTTGTAGTCCTTTTGCTGTCTAATCTAAGCTAAACTACAACTCCCAGCATGCCTGGGCAGCCTTTAGCTGTCTAAGTACGCCTGGAGTTGTAGTCCTAAACTACAACTCCCAGCATGCCTGGGTAGCCTTAAGCTGTCTGGGCATTCTGGGAGTTGTAGTCCCTTCGCTGTCTAATCTATGCTAAACTACAACTCCCAGCATGCCTGGGCAGCCTTTAGCTGTCTGGGCATGCTGGGAGTTGTTGTCTTAAACTACAACTCCCATGCTGTGAGTTGTGGTGCCTAAACTATGCTAAATTACAACCTACACTAATCTACCTACCTACGCTATTTGCGTAGTGCTGCGCATGCGCAGTACTACTTTAGCTGCGCTCGCTGGTCTACTTTCGGTTCCCCGTTCCCTGAGAGTCAGCAGGGGACGGGGAGTAGAGCAGCGGGCAGGGAGGCAAGCGGTTGACAATCGGTGCAATCGGGCATAGGGATCCCGATGGCGCTGGCGGGTGACAATAAAACAGTAAAAGTCGGGCCACAGAGGCCATGAGAGCTCCGTGCAGCTTCAGCTATCACAGGGAGAGGAAATCCTCTCCCTGTGATTGCCAAACTGAGACTGCTGTGCGCGTCGATGCGTGACGGTTAAATATGTCACGTGACAAGTGTGAGCCAATAGGATGTCATGGAGGCGGAGCATCTCATTCTAGGGCAATTCTCATTGTATGGCAATGCACCGTTGCGCCTGCTGGGGAAGTCTGCCCGATAGTGAGCACACTACCAGGCAGACAAAAAGGCCTTTTTAATATAGTAAAACAAAAATTAAAGGCAGGGAGGGGTTTAGGGATAAATGGGCAATAGGCAGGGACAGGAAAAAGAAAAAGGATCGTGGGAGCTACTCTTTAAGTGCTGGGGCTGTCACCTTAACCCCTTAACGACGCAGGACGTATATTTACGTCCTGCGCCGGCTCCCGCGATATGAAGCGGGATCGCGCCGCGATCCCGCATCATATCGCGTCGGTCCCGGCGCTCATCAACGGCCGGGACCCGCGGCTAATACCACACATCGCCGATCGCGGCGATGTGCGGTATTAACCCTTTAGAAGCGGCGGTCAAAGCTGACCGCCGCTTCTAAAGCGAAAGTGAAAGTGACCCGGCTGCTCAGTCGGGCTGTTCGGGACCGCCGCGGTGAAATCGCGGCGTCCCGAACAGCTAGCAGGACACCGGGAGAGCCCTTACCTGCCTCCTCGGTGTCCGATCGGCGAATGACTGCTCCATGCCTGAGATCCAGGCAGGAGCAATCAAGCGCCGATAACACTGATCACAGACGTGTTAATACACGCCTGTGATCTGTGTAAAAGATCAGTGTATGCAGTGTTATAGGTCCCTATAGGACCTATAACACTGCAGAAAAAATGTAAAAAAAAAGTGTTAATAAAGGTCATTTAACCCCTTCCTTAATAAAAGTTTGAATCACCCCCCTTTTCCCATAAAAAAATAAAACAGTGTAAAAAAAATAAAAATAAACATATGTGGTATCGCCGCGTGCGTAAATGTCCGAACTATAAAAATATATCATTAATTAAACCATACGGTCAATGGCGTACGCGCAAAAAAATTCCAAAGTCAAAAAAAGCGCATTTTTGGTCACTTTTTATACCATTAAAAAATTAATAAAATGTGATCAAAAAGTTCAATTAAAACAAAAATCATACCGATAAAAACTTCAGATCACGGCGCAAAAAATTAGTCCTCATACTGCCCTGTACGTGGAAAAATAAAAAAGTTATAGGGGTCAGAAAATTACATTTTTAAACGTATACATTTTCCTGCATGTAGTTATGATTTTTTCCAGAAGTGCGACAAAATCAAACCTATATAAGTAGGGTATCATTTTAACCGTATGGACCTACAGAATAATGATAAGGTGTAATTTTTACCGAAATATGCACTGCGTAGAAACGGAAGCCCCCAAAAGTTACAAAATGGCATTTTTTCTTCGATTTTGTCGCACAATGATTTGGGTAAAATTACTAATTTCACTGCAAAGTAGAATTGGCGACGCAAAAAATAAGCCATAATATGGATTTTTTGGTGGAAAATTGAAAGGGTTATGATTTTTAAAAGGTAAGGAGGAAAAAACGAAAGTGCAAAAACGGAAAAACCCTGAGTCCTTAAGGGGTTAAGAGCTCCGCACATAGAGGGAGAGAGGCCTAATCTCCTCCCAGTGATCATAGAGCTGACAGAGAGGAGAGACAGCCCACCACTGAGGAAGCAAGACCATGAGTTCTGTCAGTCACTTTTCTTAACTTATCTTCCACTTGGAAAGAGTCTCCTGTGATCCTGGCCGGGCTGTGAGGTGAAATCATCATCATTACCATCAGGACCCAGGTCTTATCTCCTCTCTGGCTGCTCATGTGTTATCTGGAAGGTTTGTTTATACCAGCAAGTTTAACACTTACACTGCCTGGCAGAGCAGCCAGTCATGGGGGGATGGGAAACATATAGTGCCATCAAGACACAGAGTATGTCCCTTCTAAAGCCTTTTGTTCACTTCCCCAAGCCCCCCTTGTCCTCTGCAGACCACTCTGTCTATCCCTGATCCCTCCATCCATCCATCCCTGATCTCTACGTCCATCATTGATCCCTCCATCCATCCATCCCTGATCCCTCTGTCCATCCCTGGTCCCTCTGTCCATCCATGACCCCTCCATCCATCCCTGATCCCTCCGTCCATCCCTGATCCCTCCATCCATCCCTGATCCCTCCGTCCATCCCTGATCCCTCCGTCCATCCCTGGTCCCTCTGTCCATCCAAAATCCCTCTGTACATCCCTGATCCCTCCGTCCATCCCTGATCCCTCCGTCCATCCTTGATCCCTCTGTCCAACCATAATCCCTCTGTACATCCCTGATCCCTCTGTACATCCATGATCCCTCTGTCCATCCATGATACCTCTGTCCATCCATGATCCCTCTGTCCATCCCTGATCCCTCCTTCCATCCCTGATCCCTCCATCCATCCCTGGTCCCTCTGTCCATCCATGATCCCTCCGTCCATCCCTGGTCCCTCCGCCCATCCCTGGTCCGTCCATCCATCCCTGATCCCCTATCCATCCCTGATCCCTCTGTCCATCCCTGATTGCTCTGTCCATCCCTGATCCCCTATTCTGCTGGTGAAGTCACTGGGGGGAGTTATCATTGGTTTTACCCTGGTTTTGTGGTACAAAACCAGCAGACAATACACTGCAGAAAAAATGTACTCTAGTAATATACTTTAGTGTTATACAGGTATATCGCCTGTTGTATGTATGGGCATCAGTTTCTTAACTCCATATAAATATGGAACTCCCAGACGAAGGTAACATACGGAAATGTGCGTTGGAGTGGTGCTATCCCGGCTCCTGCCACCACTTTGTCTCCTGTTCATATTTTATTAGGTCTGTATTCTATATGGTCTGCTTGTATGCACTTGTCACTTACCCATTTGGCACCTTATTCCTATTTACATATATCTTTATTGATAGATTGTGGGCAGGACCGGTGATAACACCTTATTGATGCTGTTTTTCTCTCGCTATTCACTTTTTATATTGTATGTACCGTATTTATCGACGTATAATACACACATTTTATGCTAAAATTTTTAGCCTAAAGTCTACAGGGATGTGGAAATCGCCCGACACCCGGGACAAGTAGTTTTGGGCGCCGGTCAGGTGAATTTCTCATAGATTTAGCCCTGTATCGGGCTAGCAGGACAGACCGACTTCCCCCTTATTTTTCTTTAATGCTGGTGTGAGGCGCAGAAGCCGATGCAGTCTGCAGCTCACACCGGCACTCAGGGTGTATGGCGGGGGCGGCGACCCCCAGCTGATTTAAGTAGCCGGGGGCCACTGCTCAAAGAACCCACCCCGTGCCCCTGTCTGTCCACCTTCACACACAGAAAACCTCCCCGTGCAGTGCAGTCTGTCCTCCTCACACAGAGCAGTCATTATGGAGGTCAGGAGCTGTGCACGGACGTCCTCCCCCCCCACCCCCCTGCTCTGTGTGTTCCCCGTGCAGTGCAGTATGTCCTCTCTCCCCTCCCCTCCCCCCTGCTCTGTGTTTTCCCCGTGCAAACTTGCAGCCTCCCCGTGGTAGATGAGGTCCTGTGGAGACAGAGCAGGGGGAGGAGCTGTATGCGGGGGAGGGGATTGAGCTGTGAACCGAGCTGTGTACCGAGCTGTGTGCGGGGGATGGAGCTGTGTACCGAGCTGTGTACCGAGCTGTGTACCGAGCTGTGTACCAAGCTGTGTTCATCCTCGCTCTCCCCCTGCTTCTTGTGTAATGTAGAGCGGGGGGTGTGAAGCTCAGGTGAGAAGGCAGGGCATGCAGGCGGCGGGAAGGGTGGTTGTATATGTATGTAATGTATGATTAGGGGGGGTGTATCAGCGGCGGGTGTATGTATGATGTGTGTATGATGTCTGTGTGTGATGTGTATATATGATGTGTGTATGTGTATGTAATGTATGATAGGGGGGGCAGCGGCGGGTGTATGTATGATGTGAGCATATGTATGGTGTATATGTATGGTTTGAGTGTATGTGTGATGTGTGTATGATGTATATGTGATGTGTGTATGGTGTCTGTGTATGTGTGTATGTAATGTATGATGGGGGCAGCGGTGGGTGTATGTATGATGTATGTATGTAATGTATAATATAGGGGGCAGTGGCCTGTATATGTGTATGTATGATATGTGTATGCATGTATGTTTTGTACAGGGGCGGACTGACAAGTGCTGCTGCCAGTTGTGCAATCTAATTTATTTATTTATTTTTAGTGTCTTCTGGCCACCAGCACTAAATTGCACCACCAGAATCCCACCCCTTCATACTTGCCCGACGACCAAGAGCCCCACGGATGCATGCAAACACGCCCGAACCAAAACTACAACTTCCAGCATGTTACACCATAACCTAAACTGTAGAACTATAAAGTTTAACATGCTGGGAGTTGTAGTGTTGGTTCGGGTCAGCTGCAGAGCCATAGGCTGCATCAGGGCATGCTGGGTGTTGTAGTTACTAACTGCAATTCCCAGTATTCCTTGACACAGCCTATGGCTCTGCAGCTGACACAAACCAAAACTACAACTCCCAGCATGTTACACAATAACCTTAACTGTACTACTATACAGTGCAACATGCTGCAGCACCCACACAACCATAGGCTGCATCAGGGCATGCTGGTTGTTGTAGTTATCTAGTAACTAAATGCAACTTCCAGCATTTCCTGACACATAAATTAGAGTAAATAAAATGCACCACATAAACTGGAGAAGCAGAACACCCCCCCCCCCCCGCCCCCCAGTAGCACAGCGGCGTTCAGTGTTTTCCAAGCAAAAGACTCAATATATAAATCCCTATGAAGACTGAAAAATAGTGATTAAAATATTTTAAAAAGTGCGTATATATGTGAATAAGCCCCTTTCCTAATAAAAGTTCTGATAAGAAATGATTCCAATAAAAACTACAGATCACGGCACATATGATTACCCTCATACATCCCTGTATATGGAGAAATTGGAGTTATAGGGGTCAGATGGGGTGGCGCTAGCTACAGCCCTCCCGCCGCTAATAGCCCGGCATGCTGCGATCACCGTGGCCGCTATTAAACAATTAGATCACCGCTGTCTAAGTTGACAGCAGTGTCAAAAGGGATCTTAAATCCATCCCTGGTGGTCTAGTGGGGGGGGGGGGGATCGTACTATTTTGGTTGAAATTATTTTATCTATCAGGACAAGTGCATTTTCTCGAGGGACAAGTAGATTGTGTTCCGCTTTAGTCCCTTGGACAAGTATTTTTTTTTTTTAAATTTCCACACCCCTGGTCTATCTGCGTGTTATACGTCGATAGACTGTTTGTGACCACGGGCGCTTTAAATCATTGAACTGCAGCAGCTTCTGCCTGGCCAGAGTCCCACTACCACTGCCCAATTCCCTCCCCGTCCCCGGTTTTATAGTTATATGTCCCGCCGCCGCCCTTGCCCAATTCCCTCCCCGTCCCCAGTTTTATAGTTAAATATCCCGCCGCCGCCACGGCACAATTCCCTCCCCGTCCCCGTTTTATAGTTAAATATCCCGCCGCCGCCACTGCCCAATTCCCTCCCCGTCCCCAGTTTTATAGTTACATGTGCCCTGGGGACTGCGGTCCTTCATGCTCCAGCGGTCTCCTGATCTGTCACTGTGCGCTGTGAGCGTAATGACGAGGGACGTCCTCAACACGACATCACTCGTCAGTCAGTGCGCGGCGCACATTGACAGATCAGGAGACCGCCGGAGCATGAAGGACCGCAGTCCCCAGGGCACATGTAACTATAAAACCGGGGACAGGGAAGGAATTGTGCCGTGGCGGCGGTGGGATATTTAACTATAAAACCGGGGACGGGGAGGGAATTGTGCCGTGGTGGCGGCGGGATATTTAACTATAAAACCGGGGACGGGGAGGGAATAGAGCAGCGGCACTCTGGCCCCAGAGAAACCACTGCACGTCAATGATTTAAAGCGCTTGCTTTAAATCATTGAACTGCAGAAGCCACTAGAAACAGTTTATCGAGATACACATGCACACACGCACCCTCATTTTTCCAAGTATATTTTGGTTAAAAAAAACTTTTTTACCAAAATTTCCTTGGAAAAATGAGGGGGCGTGTTATAGGCAGGTGCGTGTTATACCCCGATAAATACGGTAATTGTTTTTCTTATATGTTTAATAAACTTGTTGCCGCTCAGACATATTATTTATTCATAAGTGACTCCGATTGGTTTTCTTTGTTGCCTGGTTTTGTGGTGTACATTGGTCCCACAGTTTGTCTCACATGCTGGTCAGAGACATTTAACCCCTTAAGGATGCAGCTCATTTTCACCTTAAGGACGCAGCCCTTTTTCGCAATTCTGACCACTGTCACTTTATGCATTAATAACTCTGGGATGCTTTTATCGATTATTCTGATTCTGAGATTGTTTTTTCAGGACATATTCTATTTTATGTTAGTGGTAAATATTCATTGTTACTTGCATCCTTTCTTGGTGAAAAATCCCAAAATTTCAAGAAAATTTAGAAAATTTTGCATTTTTTTAACTTTAAAGCTCTCTGCTTGTAAGGAAAATTGATATTTCAAATAAATGTTATATTGATTCCCAAATTCAATATGTCTACTTTATGTTGGAATAATAAAATGGACATATTTGTAGTTTTTGAAAAAATTAGAGGGCTTCAAAGTATAGCAGCAATTTTCAAAATTTTCATGAAAATTGCAAAATCTGAAGGGACAGATGTTACAGAGCTACAACTCCCAGCATGCCTGGGCAGTCTAGGCATGCTGAGAGTTGTAGTTTGGCAGTATCTGGAGGGCTACCACTGTAATAGTGGTCTCGAAAACTGTGACCCTCCAGATGTTACAAAACTACAACTCCCAGCATGCCGAGACAGCCTTTGACTGTCTGGGCATGCTGGGAGTTGCAGTTTGGCAACCACTAGAAGGGCAACAGTAAAGATCGCTTTACTGCCACCTTTCTCCCCCCCCCCCCCCCCCCCATCGTCGCTTCGTATCGGCCGCCATCTTCTCCCCCCCGTTCTGCCCGACATCCAGGGGTGGGCAGAGCTGGGGGTTTCCATGGCAACCGCCTGTCGTGCACTGCCATTGGTCAGAACTGATTTCTGAATAATGGTAGGGGATTGGAGGAGATCACAGCGCTGCAACCTCGCTCCTATCCATCAGGATAATCGGGGCTGTCACTGATCATCCCTATTTTCCAGATGATCAGGTCACCAGAGACCTGGAATAGGAGAAAACATCAGCCCGGAATAGGAGAAAATCGCATGTCTGAATTGACTTGCGATTTTCTCCGATCGCCGACATGGGGGTCTCAGGACCCCCCTCTGCAATGTGCTGGGATGCCTACTGAATGATTTCAGCAGGCATCGCGGTCCGGCCCCAACCGGCTAGAGGCGAGGACTGGAATTCCCAAGGGCGTATCCATACGCCCATGTCCTTAAGGACTCGGGATGCAGGGCGTATGCATACGCCCTACGTCCTGAACAGGTTAATTGCGACTTTTGCCTTAGAAGGTTTTTCACAAAGAATATACCAAGTGGGGATTTCAGCTGGTATTATTCAGTGATCAGGAATTTATCATGTGCGACTTTTTAGTTTGTCACATGTTTTGTTGTAGCTGCGCTAACTGAGGCGCAAATCTACACCAGCCCTGACTTGGCTTACAAAACTAACTGCAAACAGTATTATTATCCCACATTTTATTGCACAGGCTAAAAAGTTGCAGAGGGGGAACCAAACAAAGTGCATACTGAAGTCAAAGATGTGATCAGGTGCACTTCTTTTTAGCCCATTAATTTGTGTGGTGAGAACTGTGTACCTGCACCAAATTTATCAAATAGCACAGGACATGTGATAAATCTGGTGCTGATCACATTTCTTACATCAGTACTCCACTCTGTATGGTGATTCCTTTAGGTTTTGTAAGCTAAGTCAGTGCTGGTGTCGATTTGCTCCTCTGTTAGTGCATTTGCACCAAAACATGCAACAAACTGAACTGAAATCACGACTTGGTATGTTCTTTCTAAAAATACTTTTAAATGAAAAGTCGCTAAACTTTGGCACAAAAAATTACTGCACCACAGAAAAGTACCAAAAAACTGGAAAAAAGTGATTAAAATATTCACAAATTTCCCTCAGTGTGTACATATTTTTCATTACTTATCCTTTACTGGTCCTGAGTTATATCCTGTAAATCTTTTATTAGAAAAATATAAATCATAACAAACACAAAACCAGCACAACTTTGCCATAACGGAAAACAACGAAATGAAATAACATAAACCCATACTTTTCATTTAAATAAAAGAACAAAAATCCTGCCTAAACGTCCAGCCCAGCTTTTCCTAAAAATACTAGCACTACACCATACATAACCACACACACACTCACATGCATGCATACCTAATGTGCAAAAACCAAAAATAAAATAGCATTATTTCGTTTTAACTAAAAAACACCCAAACTTGGGGAAATCACACATTACAAAAACACAACAAGCACTCCCACGGCACACAATTTTTTTTTTTATACTTTACATTTTTTTTTTTATAATTAATAATAATACCATATTATCCACATACTACACATGTGCACACACATAACCATTTCTTTACAACATATTAAAAAAAATAAAAATGAAATCTACAACCCAAAAACAGCCAAATTTGGGAAAATCACATATTACAAACAGAAAACATAACAAGCATAAAAAATAAAAAAATTTTATAAATAAATAAGTCTACAACGGATACAAAGATCCAAAAAAAAATAAATGGTTCCACTGCCATCTATCACTACTATAAACACTATATAATACACAAACAAATATATAAAATAAACAAAAATATATTTACTATGGATACTATACATATAACCTATATACAAATATAAGGCAGCTTTCACACTAAAAAATTAATCAGTTTTAAAGATCCGTTTGATGTTCCGTTAGAAAATCCCATACGTCCGTTAGAAAATCCCATTATAGTCTATGGGATTTTTACATTATCCATTTTAATTCGTTATAGTCCGTTATTAATAACGGACGTTATTTTGTGACGGGAGAATGAACGGAAGAAATAGTGCATGCACTATTTCTTCCGTTACTATCTTCTGTCACAAAATAACGTCCGTTATTAATAACGGACTATAACGGATTAAAACGGATAATGTAAAAATCCCATAGACTATAATGGAATTTTCTAACGGACGTATGGGACTTTCTAACGGATGTTTAATGGCCGATTTTCAGGGTTTTCATAACGGAACATCAAACGGATCTTTAAAACGGATGAATTTTATAGTGTGAAAGCAGCCTAATAAAACAACCTACTCTAAACTGTCCCTTCACCCACACCACCCGCCCTCCTGTACATGGGCCAGAGCCCATACAGTTCATAGTCCTCAATGTCCTGTCCATAACTGACCCATGCCAGGTCCACCAAAACAAACAACCACCACCACCCACAAATACACCCTCCCAACCTAAAACTCCTCCAAACCCACTTTACCATAACCAGCGTTATAATATACATAAACAAACAATACAACCCACTTTAGGCCCAAGTTCGGTGCCTGTAAGCCCTTCATAACCTTAACATCTGAAAACAAAACAAAAAGCTATAGTGCACATGCATTAGCCCACCACCAGGAAGAAGGATGGCAATCCTGATACATACAAAATTTACATTCTTTCCCTAACTCCACCCTACCTCTCTCCCTACCATTATCCCTAAAAATAAACTGACCCTACTATCACCCTAACCCTGTCCCTACATCACTGTCCCTAACCAAAACAAGGGTACTCTACCCAAAAGGTCTAGTACCTAGGGCACATCAAAACAAAACCCTCTCCATAGATGAGAAGCCCTACTGGTACCAAGACTGCCATACTCCAAAGACGTTATCTTCCTAAGGTCACCGGTGATGTTCCTACAGACCTCCACCTCGGAGAGGACTTTCCGCTGTGTAGATACTAAACACTGTGCGTTCCACGTGTAGTACCTAACTACTGCGCTATCTAGGAATAAAGTGCCCCGATCACGGCCACCCAGGGTCCTGAATGCCCCATAAGCCCATTCCGGGTAGGTAAGGCCGGCAAGTCGACTACAGCCGATGGAGGCGCCCACCTGGTTGTAGACCCCTATATTAAAGGGACAATGAAGCAGGAAATGGTCCATGCTTTCCAGCATGTCCCCGCACTCTTCTCGGGGACATCCCCGGTCATCAGATCTCCTACACTTCAAATTGTCCCTCACATATAGCTTCCCTTGAAAGCAGTCCCAAAACTTCTGGGGGATCCTTTTCATGTTCAAAAGATACAACCCCACCCTCAGATCCCAACCTGGGCAGTCCCTGAGCGCCTGAGGCTTCTGGAAGTGGGTCTGCCTTGCCTGGGTCCTGATCTCCCATACTCCCAGACCCCACCGACGTATCGCTTTCAGAGTCGGAGTAGCGTAAGCCGGAAGATATCCATGGGGTGTATGGAGGTCCTTCTCTTGCCCTCCTGTCTCCCATTCCTGGAAGAAAGGCCAAAACCATTCCCTGCAGGAGAGTACCCACGAAGAAGCCCTCTCTGACCAGAGGTTTGAGATGTTAGCTTTCAAGAAGGTGTTCGTTAAGAACACCACCGGGTTTACCATAGATAAACCCCCTAGTCTCCTTGTGCGGTACGTAACCTCCCTCTTGACTAGCCTCTGGCCAGATACATACGCTGCCCAGATAGATAAACAAGGGGAGCAGGTACGATTTGATCAGGTGTACCCCTTCCCTGAGGGTCATAGACCAACCCTTCCACTGATCCACCTTCTGAGTGGCATCCTGGAGCTTACCATCCCAGTTTTTGGTGGGATAATCATCCTGGCTGAATGTGATGCCCAGAATTTTTGATGAGTCTTGGGGCCCTGGGAGGGTGTCCGGGAGATCAAACGTGGGATCTCCCCCTCCCAGCCAGAGACACTCACACTTATCCTGGTTGATCTTAGACCCGGATGCCTCCGAGTAGCGGTCCACCTCTGACATCACCACATCTACCTCCTCTCTCTTGTGGACACGAAAATGGTGACATCATCAGCGTACGCCACCACTCTCTGGGCGACATCCAGCTTCGCCAGACTCCCGCCAATGGCCCACAATCTACCCTCCGGATGAAGGGATCGATTGCGAACACGTATAAATGCGGGCTCAAAGAACAACCCTGACGGACTACTGACCCCACCACAAAAGCCGGTCAGACCACCCATTCACCAGCGGGAAACTCTCTGCCCCTGCATATAAAGTCACAAGCCAATTAACAAAAGTACACGGTAAGCCATATCTCAGGAGGACAGACCAGAGGTATTCGTGGTTCACCCGATCAAATGCTTTGGCCTGATCCATGGACAGCAAGTACCCCTTCCAGAGACCTGCATTACTCCGCTCCACTGCCTCCCGGACACCGAGAACGGCACTTAAGGTCCTTCGGCCAGGAACCGAGCAATGCTGTGCCCCCCCGAAAGGACCCAGAGTGCAAACTTCACCAACCGATTAAACAGTATCTTGGCCAGAAGCTTCCTATCCGTATTGAGAAGAGCTATGGGCCTCCAATTCTCAATACGGCTGGGATCTTTACACTTTGACAGAAGAATCAGGGCGGACCTCCTCATTGACTTCGGCAGAGTGCCCGAGGAGAGACACTCATTGAATACCTCAGTCAAGAGGGGAGCTAAGGACTCCTTAAAGGTCCTGTACCACTCGGATGTTAAGCCATCCGGACCTGGCGACTTCTTGGGGGCAAGCCCCTCGATCGCCAGTCTCACTTCCTCTTCCCTGATTTCTTCTGCCAAAACATCAAGAGAGGGGTCTACCCCTGGCTCAGGAATGGTTTCAGCCAGGAAAGCCGACATCTTGTCCTGTTCTAGATCCTTGCTTCCCAAGAGGTGTGAGTAGAAGGATCTGACAACCTCCAAGATCCCTGATCTGCACCGATTCAGAGATCCTGTACTATCAATCAGTCCTGAAATGACTTTACTACTCACTGACATCTTACAGTTTCTGTAAGGGTCGGGCAAGAGGTACTTCCTGAAATCCCTCTCAAAAACCAAAGATGCGTGCCAATCGTACTGACACCTCATCAGCAAGGACTTCACTCTGGAGATATCCTCTCGGCTACCTCCAGTCGAGACAAGGAGCTCGAGTTTCCTCCTCAGACCCTGATACAAGCGGTACCTGTTCAGGGACCTGAGGCTCGAGAGCTGGCGGAAGAACCCCGCAACCTGCTTCTTGAATATCTCCCACCACTCTGACTTACTACTACATAGGTCCAGTGAAGGTACCTGACTCTGAAGAAAATCTTCAAAGGACTGTCTTACCTCAGCTTCCTCCAGGAGGGACGAATTCAGCTTCCAATAACCTTTACCCATCCGGGGGGTCTCTGAAACATTAAGGGAAAACAAAATCATACAGTGATCGGAGAATTCCACCTCAACCACGGACTCTGCGGAAGAGATGGCTTCCTCCTTTAAATAAAACCTGTCTATTCTAGACCTGCAGCTACCTCGATGATAGGTGAAACCCGCGTGGCCTGAGGGGCTCCGGAAGTGGGCATCCTCTAGACTAGCTTCCCTAACTATACTATTGAGAGCTATGCTATCATAAGCCAACCGATCATTGGAGCCTCTCGTATCTTGGGATCTCGTGACAGTATTTAAATCCCCTCCAAAGATCACTTGCCGACTCGTAAAAAGAAAGGGCTTAATCCTCATAAAGAGATCTTTCTGTCCCCACTTTGTTTGTAGGACAGGGCCCAGTTCCCCCTGGAGGCTCCCCCACTTCAGGCACCCCATCCTCGACCCCCCCCCCCCCTCCAAGGAGGGGGAGGAGATGGCATCGAGTACAGAGTACCGGTTAGACAGATCAATCAGAGGGGGGGGGGGGGGGCAGGTAGGCTTCCGCTTGGGACCTGGTCTGTAGCACGGGGACTAGAGGGCTCTGACCTCTTCTTTCCCCCTTTTCTGCCCTTCTTTTTTGGCCTCTCTTCACCCTCCTCATCCACACTTTCACAGTGGGAGGAATCGGAAAGATCAGCCTTGCTGCCTTCTTCTCTACAGATTTTCATCATTTCCTCATCCAGAACATTCTCCTCCAGGGCCACAGAAGTTTCAGGACTAACCTCTGGAGCAGGGCCAGAAGCTACCCCTGCCACATGGGAACTCTCCAGTTCCCTGCTCCTTCTCCGATTACCCTCCCACCTCAGCTTGGCGGGACTTTTCCTCCTGACCCTGTTGCACCTTCACCCGCACTCGTGCCCTCCCCAGCTGAGGCAACATTACTGCTCTCCCCAGCCAAGGTGACCATCACCCGGGCAAAGGCTCTAGGACAACGGCTGAAAGGGTGTCCTAAGACACCACACAGATGACACCTGATCCGCCTACAGAATGCGGCAAGATGACCTACCCCACCACACAGCTGCAGGGTACAGGCTGTGCTAAAGTGAGTGGGGCTGCCACACCTGTGACAGACCTTGGGCTGCCCCTGGTAGAAAATTTTGATTCTGTCTCTCCCAAGAAAAGCAGCTGAAGGGATGTGGGCAACTTTGCTCCCCGAACGCTTCAGTTTGACTGAAAACGTCCAGGCCCCAGACCAGATCCCATGTTCGTCATAGTTCTTTTTTGGCATGTCCGTCACATCCCCATATCAGCTGAGCCAGGTCACAATGTCATAGCAAGATAGTGACTCATTACATGTCAAAACGGTCACTTTCTTGGCCAATTTCTGACGGGATATCGCCTTTACGGGTGGGGGACTCCTGCATAACAATCACCCGCAGGAGACCCCCATCCGCCAAGCCGCTGCCATCACTGCAGTCACTGCCATCATCCTCTTCCTCACTGGAGGGAGGTAAGGCCACCTGAGCTGGGTTTATGTGGTCTTCACTCAGGGTAAGTGGGGGGTCAGGGGTAACAGTGGTGGTACACACAGGTCCAGTGTCCATATCCCCCTCACTGACATCACCCTCCTCTCCTCCCTCCATCTCCTCCTCCTCACTCTGGCAGTCATCTTGGTGACTTTCTTTTTCTGCACCTCTGGAGACCCGCATTTTGGGTAACCGCTCTTCATTAAGAATCTTCTCGCTGAAGAAGCCGGCTCCCTCCACAATGTCCGCTCTCAGCTGAACAATCTCTTCCACCTCTTTCTTTAATGTTCTCACCTTTGCAGTGAATGCTGCTCTCTTGCACTTGGCTGCCGTATCCGCCTGGTAACTTGCGAACTTTATGTCTTCTCTAAGACCACAAAGCTGTTTTCCAAGCTGTTCATATTGGGCCATCTTCGCCTGGATTCTAGTTCCGAAAGTTGCCAGGGATTCCCTTGGCCTCTTTATCCCCCATTGCTGGGGTTCTGAGGAGCCCGAGGTAGAAGCCTTCACTCCACTCCTCTGCCTGGAAGAACTTCTTTTTCTTGCAGGGCTTTTGCTGGAAGCTTTGCAGCTCCCAGCAGGGGACGGGGGAGGGGGCCCCACGTTACTGTGGGCCCTGGTGATTCTCCTCACCCCATCCTGGCTACTGGCCGTTGCATGCTCCTTGACACCCCCCGCCGGCCGAGAACGGGGAGTGCATGATGAAGCCCCAAGGTCTCCATAGCAGGAAAACCTACCCAGGTGCCTGCCATACAGCTGGAGAGGGGCGGATGAAAACTATGCTACTGTGGAAGTCTCTGGAAGTAATAGGAGCTCAGACACACCCAACCTCACTCCAGAGCTGGACTCACTATTCTGCTGGTGAGGTCAATGTGTACATACATTACATTACTTATCATGTACTAATCCTGAGTTATACTCCAGAGTAGGGCTGCAGCTAACGATTATTTTAATAATCGATTAGTTGTTGATTATTTTATCGATTAATCGATTAATGGAAAAAAAAAATCAAAATGCCAAAAAAAGGGGTTCAGCTGATTCTACTTGAAAAACTATGTACAATGGCCATATTAAATGTTTCTAGCATGCGAGGGAAATCGCCCCTGCGATCTGCGGCGTTACCGGGCTGATTGGGTCTCTGGGACCCGACCGCCCGGTAATTTTGCATGATCCCGGTTGTCACAGACTGCCAGGACCATGCTGAAGTATAGAAGCGAGGTGGCAAGCCTGACACCTCCTCCTATCCCTTGCGGTTGCTAACCGACCAATCGCAGGGGGGCGGTTACTTCCTCCCGCCCTGCCCGGCCCCTGGAAGTCCGGAGAGAACGGTAGGAAGACCGGAGGACGCGGCGGGGGACGGGGCAGTGCTTACCTCATCCCTGAAGACCCGGATCCCGGCGGCGGCGGTGGCGACAGGTGAGTGGATCTTCGCCGGCGTTGTGGGACCTTTGCAGCAGTCCAGACCGCCGTAAAGCGATCTGGACTGCTCCATCTGGTCCCCTTACACTACAACTCCCAGCATGCCCAGACAGCCCTTGGCATCTGGGCATGCTGGGAGTTGCAGTTTTGCAACATCTGAAGGTCCACAGTTTGGAGACCACTGTGCCCTTCCATATGTTGCAAAACTACACATCCTCAGCATGCCCTTACTGTCCAGGCATGCTGGGAGTTGTAGTTCTCTAACATCTGGCCCTTCAGATGTTGCAGAACTACAACTCCCAGCATGCCTGGACAGTTTTGGCATACTGGGAGTTGTAGTTTTGCAACATCTGGAAGGGCACAGATTGGGAACCACTGTATTAGTGGTCTGCAAACTGTAGTCCTCCAGATGTTGCAAAACTACAACTCCAAGCATGCTGGGAGTTGTAGTTCAGCAACATCTGGCTCTAAACTACTACTTCCAGCATGCCTGAGAATGCTGGGAGTTGTGGTTTTGCAACAACTGGAGGCACACTGGTTGGGAAACATTGTCTGTTTCCTAACTCAGTGTTTCCCAACCCGTGTGCCTCCAGCTGTTGCAAACTATAACTACCAGCATGCTCTGATAGACCGTGCATGCTGGGAGTTGTAGTTTTGCAACAGCTGGAGGTTCCCACCCCCCCTGTGAATGTACAGGGTACATTCACAATGGCAGGGGGCTTACAGTGAGTATCAGGCTGCAAGTTTGCGATGCAGCAAATTTTGCGCGGCAGCTCAAACTCGCAGCGGGAAACTCGCTGTAATCGCCCACCCGTGTGACTGTACCCTAAAAACACTACACGAACACAAAATAAAATAAAAAGTAAAAAACACTACATATACACATACCCCTACACAGCCCCCCTCCCCAATAAAAATGAAAAACATCTGGTATGCCACTGTTTCCAAAATGGAGGCTCCAGCTGTTGCAAAACAACAACTCCCAGTATTGCCGGACAGCCGTTGACTGTCCAAGCATGCTGGGAGTTTTGCAACAGCTGGAGGCACCCTGTTTGGGAATCACTGGCGTAGAATATCCCTATGTCCACCCCTATGCAAATCCCTAATTCAGGCCTCAAATGCGCATGGCGCTCTCACTTTGGAGCCCTGTCGTATTTCAAGGCAACAGTTTAGGCCACATATGGGGTATCGCGGTACTCGGGAGAAATTGACTAACAAATTTTGTGGGGCTTTTTCTCCTTTCACCCCTTATGAAAAGGTGAAGTTGGGGTCTACACCAGCATGTTAGTGTAAAAAAATTAATTTTTTACACTAACATGCTGGTGTTGCTCTATACTTTTCATTTTGACAAGAGGTAAAAGGGAAAAAAGCCCCCCAAAATTTGTAATGCAATTTCTCCCGACTACGGAGATATCCCATATGTGGGCGCAAAGTGCTCTGGGGGCGCACAACAAGGCCCAGAAGGGAGAGTGCACCATGTACATTTGAGGTGATTTGCACAGGGGTGGCTGATTGTTACAGCGGTTTTGACAAACGCAAAAAAAAAAAAAAAAAAAACACATGTGACCCCATTTCGGAAACTACACCCCTCACGGAATGTAATGAGGGCTGCAGTGAGAATTTACACCCCACTGGTGTCTGAC
The DNA here is from genome assembly GCF_029499605.1 of Hyla sarda. Taxonomy (NCBI): domain Eukaryota; kingdom Metazoa; phylum Chordata; class Amphibia; order Anura; family Hylidae; genus Hyla; species Hyla sarda. Next base: position 224,658,103 of record NC_079189.1, read on the forward strand.
AGATCTTTGGAACAGTGGGCTGTGCAAATAAAAATTTTTGTACAGCCCACTGTTCCAAAGATCTGACTAACACCAGTGGGGGGTAAATGCTCACTGTACCCCTTGTTACGTTCCAGGGGTTTAGTTTCCAAAATGGTATGCCATGTGGGGGTTATTTTGCAGTCCTGGCACCATAGGGGCTTCCTAAATGCGACATGCCCCCCGAGCAAAATTTGCTCTCCAAAAGCTAAATGTGACTCCTTCTCTTCTGAGCATTGTAGTTCGCCCGCAGTGCACTTCAGGTCCACTTATGGGGTACCTTCATACGCAGAAGAGATGGGGTTACAAATTTTGGGGGTCTTTTCTGCTATTAACCCTTTCAAAAATGTGAAATTTTGGGTGAAACACATTTTTGTGAAACATTTCTTTTTTTTACATATGCAAAAGTCGTGAAACACCTGTGGGGTATTAAGGCTCACTTAATTCCTTGTTACGTTCCTCAAGGGGTCAAGTTTCCAAAATGGTATGGCATGTGTTTTTTTTTTGGCTGTTCTGGCACCATAGGGCTTCCTAAATGCAACATACCCCCCAAAAACCATTTCAGAAAAACGTACTCTCCAAAATCCCATTGTCGCTCCTTCGCTTCTGAGTCCTCTAGTGCACCCGCCGAACAATTTACATATACATATGAGGTATCTTCTTACTCGAGAGTAATTGGGCTACAAACATAAGTATAAATTTTCTCCTTTTACCCCTTGTAAAAATTCAAAAATTGGGTCTACAAGAACATGCAAGTGTAAAAAATGAAGATTGTGAATTTTCTCCTTCACTTTGCTGCTATTCCTGTGAAACACCTAAAGGGTTAAAACGCTGACTGAATGTCATTTTGAATACTTTGGGGAGTGCAGTTTTTATAATGGGGTCATTTGTGGGGAATTTCTAAGATGAAGACCCTTCAAATCCACTTCAAACCTGAACTGGTCCCTGAAAAATAGTGAGTTTGAAAATGTTGTGAAAAATTGGAAAATTGCTGCTGAACTTTGAAGCCCTCTGGTGTCTTCCAAAAGAAAAAACACGTCAATTTTATTATGCAAACATAAAGTGGACATATTGTATATGTGAATCAAAAAAAAAATATTTGGAGAGAGCTTCAAAGTTGGAAAAATGCAACATTTTCAAATTTTTCACAAAATTTTGGGATTTTTCACCAAGAAATGATGCAAGTTACCACTAATTTTTTTTACCACTATGTTAAAGTAGAATCTGTCACGAAAAAACAGTCTCGGAATCAGAATGATAACTAAAAGCATTCCAGAGTTATTAATGTTTAAAGTGACAGTGGTCAGATGTGCAAAAAACGCTCTGGTCCTAAGGTGTAAAATGGCCTGGTCCTTAAACCAGCGTACATTTGATACTGCCGCATGGATAACTGTCTGAACTATTAATAAATAATAATAAAATGTTAATGATTCACTAATATTTTAATAGTTCAGACAGTTAACCATGCGGTAGTATCAAATATATAAAAGAAAAAGTTATTTAACTTTTTTTGTATAGCAATAGGAAAAGGGGGAGCTAATTTTTATTGGGGGAGCAGTAAATTTTCATTTTTTAATATAGCACTCCTATACACATGTATATGTGCAGACTGCAGACCATTGCTTTTACAGACCCCTTTAGACCACAGGGCCCTCCTTTAGACCGCAGGGCCCTCCTTTAGACAGCAGGGCCCTCCTTTAGACAGCAGGGCCCTCCTTTAGACAACAGGGCCCCCCTTTAGACAGCAGGGCCCTCCTTTAGACAGCAGGGCCCTCCTTTAGACAACAGGGCCCCCCTTTAGACAGCAGGGCCCTCCTTTAGACAGCAGGGCCCTCCTTTAGACAGCAGGGCCCTCCTTTAGACAGCAGGGCCCTCCTTTAGACCGCAGGGCCCCCCTTTAGACCACAGGGCCCTCCTTTAGACCGCAGGGCCCTCCTTTAGACAGCAGGGCCCTCCTTTAGACAGCAGGGCCCTCCTTTAGACAGCAGGGCCCTCCTTTAGACAACAGGGCCCCCCTTTAGACAGCAGGGCCCTCCTTTAGACAGCAGGGCCCTCCTTTAGACAGCAGGGCCCTCCTTTAGACCGCAGGGCCCTCCTTTAGACCGCAGGGCCCTCCTTTAGACCGCAGGGCCCCCCTTTAGACCGCAGCCCCCACATGTTAAAGTAGAATATGTCACGAAAAAACTGTCTCGGAATCAGAATGATAACTAAAAGCATTCCAGAGTTATTAATGTTTAAAGTGACAGTGGTCAGATGTGCAAAAAACGCTCTGGTCCTAAGGTGTAAAATGGCCTGGTCCTTAAACCAGCGTACATTTGATACTGCCGCATGGATAACTGTCTGAACTATTAATAAATAATAATAAAATGTTAATGATTCACTAATATTTTAATAGTTCAGACAGTTAACCATTTAAATTAACCAGTTAAATTTTTTTATATAGCACTCCTATACACATGTGTATGTGCAGACTGCAGACCATTGCTTTTACAGACCCCTTTAGACAGCAGGGCCCCCCCTTTAGACAGCCGGGCCCCCCCTTTAGACAGCAGGGCCCCCCTTTTAGACATCAGGGCCCCCCTTTAGACAGCAGGGCCCCCCTTTAGACAGCAGGCCCCCCCTTTAGACAGCAGGGCCCTCCTTTAGACAGCAGGGCCCCCCTTTAGACAGCAGGGCCCCCTTGAGACAGCAGGCCCCCCCTTTAGACAGCAGGGCCCACCTTTAGACCGCAGGGCCTCCCTTTAGACCGCAGGCCCCCCCTTTAGACCGCAGGGACCTCCTTTAGACCACAGGGCCCTTCTTTAGACCGCAGGGCCCTCCTTTAGACAGCAGGGCCCTCCTTTAGACAGCAGGGCCCTCCTTTAGAGCGCAGGGCCCTCCTTTAGACCGCAGGGCCCACCTTTAGACCCCAGGGCCCCCCTTTAGACCACAGCCCCCACCTTTGTAGACAGCAGAGCCCCCCTTTAGACCGCAGCCCCCACCCTTGTAGACAGCTCATCTGCAGCTGTCCTCTGTCGGGGGCTGCTGCTCCGCTGCACAGTTCTCCTGTTCGCATCACGTTGTGCTATGGAGGACCATGTGACACACACGTCACTCTGCTTCCTCCGTAACGTTACGCGGGGCACAGGGGAGGAGGTGGAGTGACGTGTATGTCACATGGTCCTCCATAGGACAACGTGATGCGGACGGGAGAACGGGGCAGCGCAGCGGCAGTCCCCGACAGAGGACAGCTGTAGGTGAGCTGTCTACATGGGTGGTATAAAGGGGGGGCCCTGCTGCCGCTGCCCGACATGTCCCCACTGCTGCCTTGCTCCTATCGCGTTCGAATTTCTCACCTCACACCGGCGGTGCGCTGATTGCACTAGGAGCAGGGCAGCGGCGGAGACATGTCGGCTTCATTCATTCATTCACTGCCGCCACTGACGGCAGACAACGAATCGGGCGATTATTCGATAACGGGATTCGTCGACAACGAATCTCATTATCGATTTTAATCGATTACATTGATTAATCGTTGCAGCCCTATTCCAGAGCTGTACTCACTATTCTGCTGGTGGAGTCACTGTGTACATATATTACATTACTTATCCTATACTGATCCTGAGATATATCCTGTAAATCTTTTTATTATAAAATATAAAACATAACAGGCATAATCAATAATACATAACATAAACTCAGCTTACATGCGCCATAAATATGAAACAAAATAAGACAAATTGTCATTATAACAAAAACTAAACTTTTACCAGCCAGTCCAGTTTCAACTAAAACTAATTACGTACACGTATATATAAACTAATGAAATAATATGTGTACCCCAACACCATACATCACACCAAACTCACACCACTTACACAAACAAAAACTCTGCCATAAACATAAACATAAACATACATATAAACATACATTCTCTCTCTCTCTCTCCCTCTCTCCCTCTCTCCCTCTCTCCCTCTCTCCCTCTCCCTCCCTCCCATTCCACACTCACTCACACCCATCCTCACCACCATCATTAGCGGATATCACACTCATACCCATCCTCTCCTAATATATATATAAAAAATTTCAAAACAAATTTCAAAACAAATAGATCCGGCTGCCTTAACTAAAACGAAAGGTAACAAAACATTAGTAAGCATAAATATACGGAAATACAGGTAAATGAATAACAATAACAACTCTTTCACTATCTAATCCCAAAGCCCCTCTGGCCATGAGATGGTATAAATGTCCAGTCCAGTCCATAATCCACACCAGGAGCCAGTCATCATGGAGTCCAATATTGTTCATCAATGGCTCCACCCAGCTCACCTCTTACCCCCCATTCCCCCACCCAACCTATTCTATAGCCTCCTATATACATATATACAAGAAAGTAAAAGCAAGGCCTATTCAGCCATGCCACCAAAAGGTTTGCCACACAACATAATTACTTAAACACATACTATACACTTATTAACATAAACATAACTATATACATAACATAACTATACATATAACTACATTACTATATACATAACATAACAATTGTAAGGCCCAAGTTCAGTTACCTGCAAGCCCTTCATACACTCATTTCCCTAAAACAAAACAAAAAGCTAAAGGTGACATGCGCCAGCCCTCCACTGGGATCAGAGTATGGCAGACCAGATACCAAATAATTTTTAAACCTATCCCTCACCTACTTTCCCTAGACTCACACTATCGCTGACCCTAAAGTTTAAGCTGTCCCTACACACTGACCCTACCACTCTATCCCTAACCAGAATTAACGTGCCTCCCCCAAAGGGTTCAGCATCTAGGGCACATCAAATGAAAACCCTCTCCATAGGAGAGAAGCCCTACTATTACCCAAGCTGCCATACTCTAAAGACCTGATCTTCCCGAGGTCACCAGTGATATTCCTACAGACCTCCACCTCGGAGAGGACTTTTCGCTGTGTAGATACTAAACACCGTGCATTCCACGTGTGATACCTAACCACTAAGCTAACTAAAAATAATGTGCACCGATCTCGGCCACCCAGGATCTTGAATGCTCCATAAGCCCACTCCGGATAGGCAAGGCCGGCAAGTTGACTCCAGCAGATGGAAGCGCCCACCCTGTTGTAGACCCCTATATTAAAGGGACAATGAAGCAGGAAGTGGTCCATGCTTTCCAGCGTGTTCCCGCACTCTTCTCGGGGACAGTTCCGGTCATCAGAGCTCCTACACTTCAGGTTGTACCTTACACATAGCTTCCCCTGAAAGCAGCGCCAGGCCAAGTCCCAAAACTTCTGGGGGATCCGTTTCGAGTTCAAAAGACTTAATCCAACCCTCAGATCCCGACCTGGGCAGTCCCTGAGCGCCAGAAGCTTCTGGAAGTTGGTCAACAGAACCTGTTTGTCAAGGGAACGCCTTGACTGGGTCCTGATCTCCCACACTCCCAGACCCCACCGACGTATCGCCTTCAGAGTCGGGGTAGCGTAAGCCGGAAGATATCCATGTGGTGTACGGAGGTCCTTCACTTGCCCTCCTGTCTCCCATTCCTGGAAGAAAGGCCGAAACCATTCCCTGCAGGAGAGTACCCACGGAGGAGCCCTCTCTTTCCAGAGGTTTGCAATGTTGGCTTTCAAGAAGGTGTTCATTAAGAACACCACTGGGTTTACCATAGATAAACCCCCTAGTCTCCTCGTGCGGTACATAACCTCCCTCTTGACTAGGTTCATCCTGTTCCCCCATAACAGTTGGAAAAACAGGCTATAGATCCTAGTGTAGTAAGCCTCTGGCAAGATACATACGCTGCCCAGATAGATAAACAAAGGGAGCAGGTACGATTTGATCAGGTGTACCCTTTCCCTGAGGGTCATAGACCAACCCTTCCACTGGTCCACCTTCTGAGTGGCATCCTGGAGCTTACCATCCCAGTTTTTGGTGGGATAATCATCCTGGCCGAATGTGATGCCCAAAACTTTTGCTGACTCTTGGGGCCCTGGAAGGGTGTCCGGGAGATCAAACATGGGATCCCCCCCTCCCAGCCAGAGACTTTCACACTTATCCCGATTGATCTTGGACCCGGATGCCTCCGAGTAACGATCCACCTCCGACATCACCACCTCGACCTCCCCCTTTGAGGAGATGAAAATGGTGACATCATCAGCATACACCACCACTCTCTGGGTGACATCCAGCTCCACGAAACTCATCCCGACTCCCGCCAACGGCCCACAATCTACCCTCTGGACGAAGGGATCGATTGCGAACACGTATAACAGCGGGCTCAAAGGACAACCCTGACGGACTCCGGACCCCACCTCAAAAGAGCGGCCAGACCAACCGTTCACCAGTGGGAAACTCTCTGCCCCTGCATATATGGTGACAAGCCAATTCACAAAAGTACTCGGTAAGCCATATCTCAGGAGGACGGACCAGAGGTACTCGTGGTTCACCCGATCAAATGCTTTGGCCTGATCCAGGGACAACAAGTACCCCTTCCAGAGACCCACACTACTCCGCTCCACTGCCTCCCTGACACTGAGGACAGCACTTAAGGTGCTTCAGCCCGGAACAGAGCAGTGCTGGGCCCCCGAAAGGAGCCGGGGTGCAAACTTCACCAAACGATTAAACAGTATCTTGGCCAGAAGCTTCCTGTCCGTATTGAGAAGAGCTATGGGCCTCCAATTCTCAATCCGGCTAGGATCTTTACCCTTTGAGAGAAGAATAAGGGCCGACCTCCTCATTGACTTCGGCAGAGTGCCCGAGGAGAGACACTCATTGAATACCTCAGTCAAGAGGGGAGCTAAAGACTCCTTAAAGGTCTTGTACCACTCGGATGTTAAGCCATCCGGACCTGGAGAATTCTTAGGGGCAAGCCCCTCAATCGCCAGTCTCACTTCCTCTTCCCTGATTTCTTCTGCCAAAACATCAAGATAGGGGTCTACCCAGGAAAGCCAGGAAAGTCGACATCTTGTCCCGATCTAGATCCTTCCTCCCCAAGAGGTGTGAGTAGAAGGATCTGACAACCTCCAGGATCCCTGATCTGGACCGATTCAAAGATCCCGTACTATCGATCAGTCCTGACATGACTTTACTACTCACTGACATCTTACAGTTTCGGTAAGGGTCGGGCGAGCGGTACTTCCCGAAATCCCTCTCAAAAACCAAAGATGCGTGCCTATCGTACTGACACCTCATCAGCAAGGATTTCACTCTAGAGATATCCTCTCGGCTACCTCCAGTCGAGACGAGAAGCTCGAGTTTCCTCCTCAGACCCTGATACAGGCGATACCTGTTCAGGGACCTGAGGCTCGAGAGCTGGCGGAAGAACCCTGCAACCCGCTTCTTGAATATCTCCCACCACTCTGACTTACTACTACAAAGGCCCAGTAAAGGTACCTGACTCTGAAGAAAATCCTCAAAGGACTGTCTTATCTCCGCTTTCTCCAGGAGGGACGAATTCAGCTTCCAATAACCTTTACCCGTCTCTGAAACATTCAAGGAAAACAAAATCATACAGTGATCGGAGAATTCCACCTCAACCACGAACACTGTGAAAGAGACGGCTTCCTGCTTTAAATAAAACCTGTCTATCCTAGACCTGCTGCTACCTCGATGATAGGTGAAACCCGCGTGGCCTGAGGGGCTCCGGATGTGGGCATCCTCTAGGCGAGCTTCCCTAACTATGCTATTGAGGGCTATACTATCAGAAGCCAGCAGACCATTGGAGCCTCTCCTATCTTGGGACCTAGTGACAGTATTGAAGTCCCCTCCAAAGATCACTTGCCGACTTGTAAAAAGGAAGGGCTTGATCCTCATAAAGAGGCTTTTACGGTCCCACTTTGTTTGTGGGGCATAGATGTTAATGAGCCGGAGCTCTTGCCCCTTCATGAGGACATCTAAGATCAGGCACCTCCCCATTTCCAACTCGATAACCCGTCTGCATTCAACAGGAGCGGTAAAAAGGACCGCCACCCCACTATACGGCTCAGCCGCAAGAGACCAGTGGGAGGGGCCGTGCCTCCACTCTCTCCTGGCTTTTTCCAGGGAGGCTAGATCTGACAACTTGGTCTCTTGCAGATACAAAATGTCGGCTTCAACTCGGCCGAGAAAATCAAAGGCTGCAAATCTAGCCATATCGGACTTAATGCTGGCACAGTTAATGGATGCCAGCGTCAATGGGGTGAGTGCCGCCATCCTGAGTGATCGAGTTGGATGGCCTATCCCCTTTACCTCTTACCCTTCTTCTTCCCCCCTTCCCCATCAGAAGAAGTCCCCCTTTCCTTCTTTTTAGACCTCTTTAGGGATGCTGACATATCCATCCCACAATCCTCATCTCCTGACCCAGGGGCCACCTGCCCTCCCAAGGAAGTTACCTCAGAAGGAACAGGCTCAGCACCTCCCGGAGGTTCCTCCGCCTCTGAACAAAGACTCTCAGCCTCCCCCTCCAAAGAAAGGGAAGAGTCCTTGCCAAGGGCCCGATACCTATTGGATAGAACGATCAGAGGGGGGTTGGTCAGGCTTTTCCCAGGCACTTGGCCTGCAACACCGGAGGAGGAAGATGATGCCCTGAGTACCCTCTGGCCCTGCCTCCTTCTGCTGCACTTTTGTTTTTCCTTTTGCCCTTTCCCATCTTCCTCATCCAAACTTTCATATTGAGAGGAACTTGAGGAAATGGCTCTATTTGCCTCCTCTTTACGAAGTTTCCTTGTCTCTTCATCTAACTCGGTGTCCCCAAGAGCCTCAGCTGTCTTCTCTGAGCCAGCGTTGGGAGCAGGATCCCGGACTACACCTTCTACCAGGGAACTTTCAAGATCCCTGCTCCTTCTGCGCCTCTCCTCCCTCCTAAGCTTAGAGGGGCTCTTGTTCTTAACTTTCTTCACTGGCTCTAGTGCCCCTTCTCCTCTGCTGGTCCCCACCCCAGATGAGGCAACCTCACTGCTCTCCCCATCCCGGGTGGTCACAGCATTGGAGAATGAGCGGGGACACCGGCTAAATGGGTGTCCAAGGTCACCACACAGGTTACAGCGAATCCGGCCACAGGTGGCAGCCAGATGACCCTCCGCACCGAACAATGCGCACATCTGCTTAGTGCAGTTTGCGCTAAAGTGTGTGGGATCACCACACTTGTGGCACAGCTTCGGCTGTCCCTGGTAAAAGACTTGGATCCTATCGCGGCCGAGAAAGGCGGCTGATGGAATGTGTGCGACAGTGTTACCTGAACGGCGGAGGCGGACGGAAAACGTACAGGCTCCAGACCAAATGCCATGTTCATCCAGATTTTTCTTGGGGACGTCCGTCACCTCCCCATACCTTCTCAGCCAGGTCATGATGTCATAGCAAGAAAGAGACTCGTCATGTGTCATAACGGTCACTTTCTTGACAAAACTCTGGCGGGATACCGCCTTCACAGCGAAATCCTGCCAGACAGGCTCGTCCTTCACCAGTGCGTGATTAGACCAAAAGAGCTCAAGCCCTTCTGGCTTCACAAAACTGATGTCGAACTCAGAGGTACCGAAGGGGTGGATCAGAGCAAAGATGTCATTAGCCCTGAATCCCATCTGGAAAAGAAGCTCCACAACTTTTGCCCTAGAAGGGCATGCATCACTGTCTCTCCATACCAGACGGGCCACATTCCTCCGACCACGCTCCTGCCCGCTTGTTGGAAGGGACCAGACCACCTCCCCATTATGCTCTCGGAATGCCCCAAGTCCATGTCTTTCTATCCAAAAAGACAAGTCGACCTCCCGATCCTCTACCTGGAGCGTTCTATCCCCTCTCCTTAAAGCCTCCAGGAGGCGCTGTTGCAAGATACCTTCCCCTGGATTAAGAGATGAGGATCCCCTGGGACCCCCAGCAGCGACATTAGCATAACTCCTTATTGGAGCAATCGCTACCGGGGGGGGGGGGGGGGGGGGGTTGGGGCAGCCGGACCGACACCACTCCCCCCAGAAAACAACAGTAGAGGCAGTAACATTACACATAACACTTGTGCCTGTCTCCTCCTGCCTAGCTGCACTGGACTGGCCGGGATGTAATCTTGCTGGCTTTATGATGCCGGGCTTTACACTTGCATCATTGGCTTCATTGGGCACACTCAACCTTGCAGCAGTCTTCCCTTTAGGAATATCGGAAGAAGCTGCTTTGTCGCATACTTTGCCCTCAGCCTCCGCCAATACCTTGGCTTCAATTTCTTTAACTGCAACTAACATTGCATGGGTTGTATCATGTCCATGTTCCTGTGGTACCAGTCCTCCACTGCCAGCTCCACCCACCACAGCGCCACAACTCAAAAGAGCCAGACACCGCTGACTGGGCCACCGAGAATGGCGCTCCGGTTCCAGACACCTGGACACTCCCCCCTTTGCCTGTAGAAGAGTGCTCCCCAGTGCCAGACCTGTTCTGGGAGCTGCCCTCTCCCTTGTCTTTATAATTGTCCGGCCGCCCGAGCTCCATACCAACCTCTGCCACCTGGACACTCCCCCCTCACCTGCAGAGGAGTGCCCCGCAGCGCCAATATCCCCTAACTGGGGACATGCTACCTTGTCCGCAACACTGTCCGGCCCCTTGGCCGTATCTTTGCAGGTGCTGGCCCCGCTACTATGACAAGCGAGGTCAGCGCTTTCCCCCATCTTTACTGTATTATCCCCGGTGTTCTGGCCCCGCTCCACATTTGCAGAAGGGGGGAAAGGCAGATTACCAGGGTCTGCACCCTGAACTGACTTTGCAGCCGGCCCAGGGTACACGAAAGGAACATAAATCAAGCTTACTTGCTCAGATGTTTTTTTCTGTCTTTTCTTCTTCTTTTTTTATTATTTGTTCCTCTCCAAGGTCGTCACCAAAACTAAAATTATCCAAATGCATGGGGGACTCCATCTTTACAATTTGTGCCAGCAGGGCGCCACAACAACCTTCCTCCTCCTCGCCAGCACTCTCGCCCGATGAAGGTGGTAATGCCACTTGTCCTGCAGGTAGACTTGCTTGGGACATGTTCATACCCTGCATTGGCTGCGGCTTGGCTTCCACAGCTTCCCTGCTTGCCAGCACCTTAGCCTCTTCAGCCTCCATTTCTTGGACCTCATCCTTACTACTGCTCTCATCTGCTGAACAATCACCCCCAATCTCCTCTTCTTTTACTGTGGATTTCATCCTGGAGGAGCGATCCTCATTAAGAAGTTTCTCCCTAAATAAATCGCTCCCCTCCAGGACAGCCATTCTCCTCAGCTCAGTCTCCTCCAGCTCCAGCCTCAAGGACTTAACCCTTGCAGAGTACTCTGGTTTCCTCCGCTTGGTAGTTGTGCTCACCTGATACTTTGCAAACTTTAGCTCCTCTCTCAGCTCCCTCAGCTTCTTCCCAAGGAGTTCGTACTCACCAATCTTGGCAGCAAGTCTGGAGCTGTATGTTGCCATAGACTCCTTGGGTCTTCTCTGGCCCCACTGCTCCACAACCTGGCTCTTGGAGGAGCTCTTCTGTGCTGCAGAGACCTTCTTTAAACCTGTCTTGCTTGCAGGCTTTTCTTCCTGGCTGAGAGCCTTGCGGCTCCCAACCATTGCTGGAGGGACAGAATCCACATCGCTGCGGACCCTGCCAGATCTTCTAACCCCTCCAGCCGGGGCACTGGCTGGTAGCTTTCCCTCTACACCCCTCGCCAGCCTGGACCGAGGAGTGGAGGTCAGGGGATTCATGCTGATGGCTTCCCCAGGAAGCTGCCACCTTCCTGGGAAAGCAGGTGGAAAAATCAGCCTCTCTCCTCTGGAAGTCTGGAGTCTCAGGAGCTCAGCAACAGACACACCTAGTGACCACACCCTCCAGAGCTGTACTCACTATTCTGCTGGTGAGATCACTTTGTACATACATTACATTACTTATCCTGTACTGATCCTGAGTTATATCCTGTAACTCTTTTTATTATAAAAATCCAAAACACATCCAATACAAAACATAAAACAAAAACAAGCTTAACCAGCTATAACAAACATAAAAATAAAATTACAAAAACAAACTCTGCCTAACCGGCCAGCCCAAATTTACTAAAATACACTTTTTTTTTCTTTTGCCCATACCAAAATAACTCACACAAACACACATACAAAAAAAACATGAACAGAAAAATAACCCAACTTGGCTTATAAAAAATATATAAACATAAAATTCAGCACGACTTGGCTATAAAAATAAAACAAAAAGGAACATAAAAGTAGCACAACTGGCTATAACTCAAAAATTATCCTCACCCAGGGAAGAGAAGAAAAAAAATGAATAAATAAATTACTAAGCACAACTTGCTTAAAAAAACAAATAAATAAATAAATAATAAAAAAAAAACAAAAAAAACAGCGCGGAGTTGCGGCCGGAGAGAGGGCCCAAAGAGCCCAGCCCCACGCACCGCCCCCGCACGGCCGCAAGGCCCGCGAAGCACGCCCAGCGCGGCAAGGAGCCGAGGACGGCCAGAGAGGATCTGCGCACGGCAGACCCAAAAAGAGCAAGCCAGAACCGAAGAGAAGGACAACACCGCCGAAAAACGAGACCGCGAAGCCGGAGGCGAGGAGAGCAGAGACACTGGAGGGGAGCAGCCCCCCCAAGGAGAAACATAAACATACACAAACATACACATACACATTAATACATATGACACCACTTTACTACTGGCCCGACTGCCACTATACACTATATAATATAAAACAATATAAATACAAAACACAATATATACAAAAATCACAGAAAATATACAAAATATAATAAATACACTACAGAAAACAACAGAAAACACCTACACTAAAACTGTCCCCTAACCCACACCACCCCTCCTGTACATGGGTCAGAGTCCATACCGTCCATACAGTTCTCAAAGTCCAGTCCTTAACTGACCCATGTCAGGTCCCCAAAACACCACAAAAACACAACCCACAAATACACCCTCCCCACCTAACACTCCTCCCAACCAACTTATATACAAACTTATACACTCTGAACCACAACCCCCTTTAAGCCCAAGTTTGGTTGCCTGTAAGCCCTTCATACCATGTCTACTGAAAACAAAACAAAAAGCTAATGTGCACATGCATCAGCCCACCACCAGGGAGAAGGATGGCAGACCTGATACATAAATCATTTTATACTCTTTCCCTAACTCCCCCTACAATTCTCCCTAATTCTATCCCTACAATAAATCTGACCCTGCCCTCACCCTATCTCTACCCCTATAACACTGCCCCTAACCAAAATAAAAGGTACTCTACCCAAAAGGTTTAGTACCTAGGGCACATGAAATGAGAAACCTCTCCACAGGAGAGAAGCCCTACTGGTACCAAGACTGCCATACTCCAGAGACCTGATCTTCCCGAGGTCACCGGTGATGTTCCTACAGACCTCCACCTCGGAGAGGATTTTCTGTTGGGTTGACACTAAGCACCGTGCGTTCCACGTGTAGTACCTAACCACGAAACTGACTAAGAATAAAGTGCCCCGATCTCGGCCACCCAGGTTCCTGAATGCCCCATAAGCCCACTCCGGATAGGCAAGGCCGGCAAGTTGACTCCAGCCGATGGAAGCGCCCACCCTGTTGTAGACCCCTATGTTAAAGGGACAATGGAGCAGGAAGTGGTCCATGCTTTCCAGCATGTCCCCGCACTCTTCTCGGGGACATCCCCGGTCATCAGATCTTCTGCACTTCAGATTGTCCCTTACACATAGCTTCCCCTGAAAGTAGCGCCAGGCCAAGTCCCAAAACTTCTGGGGGATCCTTTTCATGTTTAAAAGATACAACCCCACTCTCAGATCCCGACCTGGGCAGTCCCTGAGCGCCAGAGGCTTCTGGAAGTGGGTCAACAGAACCCGTTTGTCAAGGAGACGCCTTGACTGGGTCCTGATCTCCCACACTCCCAGACCCCACCGACGTATCGCCTTCAGAGTCGGGGTAGCGTAAGCCGGAAGATATCCATGGGGCGTGCGGAGGTCCTTCACTTGCCCTCCTGTCTCCCATTCCTGGAAGAAAGGCCAAAACCATTCCCTGCAGGAGAGTACCCACGGAGGAGCCCTCTCTTTCCAGAGGTTTGCAATGTTGGCTTTCAAGAAAGTGTTCGTTAAGAACACCACGGGGTTTACCATAGATAAACCCCCTAGTCTCCTCGTCTGGTACGTCACCTCCCTCTTGACTAGGTTCAACCTGTTCCCCCATAACAGTTGGAAAAACAGGCTGTAGACCCTAGTGTAGTAGGCATCTGGCAAGATACATACACTGCCCAGATAGATAAACAAGGGGAGCAGGTATGATTTGATCAGGTGTACCCTTTCCCTGAGGGTCATAGACCAACCCTTCCACTGGTTCACCTTCTGAGTGGCATCCTGGAGCTTACCATCCCAGTTTTTGGTGGGATAATCATCCTGGCCGAATGTGATGCCCAGAATTTTTGCTGACTCTTGGAGCCCTGGAAGGGTGTCCGGGAGATCAAACGTGGGATCTCCCCCTCCCAGCCAGAGACTTTCACACTTATCCCGGTTGATCTTGGACCCGGATGCCTCCGAGTAGCGGTCCACCTCTGACATCACCACATCGACCTCCTCCCGTGAGGAGACGAAAATAGTGACATCATCAGCGTACGCCACCACTCTCTGGGCGACATCCGGCTCCGCCAGAGTCATCCCGACTCCCGCCAACGGCCCACAATCTACCCTCCGGACGAAGGGATCGATTGCGAACACGTATAACAGCGGGCTCAAAGGACAACCCTGACGGACTCCGGACCCCACCTCAAAAGAGCGGCCAGACCAACCGTTCACCAGCGGGAAACTCTCTGCCCCTGCATATAAGGTGACAAGCCAATTCACAAAAGTACTCGGTAAGCCATATCTCAGGAGGACGGACCAGAGGTACTCGTGGTTCACCCGATCAAATGCTTTGGCCTGATCCAAGGACAGCATGTACTCCTTCCAGAGACCCGCACTACTCCGCTCCACTGCCTCCCTGACACTGAGGACAGCACTTAAGGTGCTTCGGCCTGGAACAGAGCAGTGCTGGGCCCCCGAAAGGAGCCGGGGTGCAAACTTCACCAACCGATTAAACAGTATCTTAGCCAGAAGCTTCCTGTCCGTATTGAGAAGAGCTATGGGCCTCCAATTCTCAATCCGGCTAGGATCTTTACCCATTGAGAGAAGAATCAGGGCTGACCTCCTCATTGACTTCGGTAGAGTGCCCGAGGAGAGACACTTATTGAATACCTCAGTCAAGAGGGGAGCTAAAGACTCCTTAAAGGTCTTGTACCACTCGGATGTTAAGCCATCCGGACCTGGCGACTTCTTGGGGGCAAGCACCTCGATCGCCAGTCTCACTTCCTCTTCCCTGATTTCTTCTGCCAAAACATCAAGAGAGGGGTCTACCCCTGGCTCAGGAATAGTTTCAGCCAGGAAAGCCGACATCCCTTCTCGATCTAGATCCTTCCTTCCCAAGAGGTGCGAGTAGAAGGATCTGACGACCTCCAGGATCCCCGATCTGGACCGATTCAGAGATCCCGTACTATCAATCAGTCCTGAGACCACTTTACTACTCACTGACATCTTACAGTTCTTGTAAGGGTCGGGCGAGCGGTACCTCCGGTAATCCCTCTCAAAAACCAAAGATGCGTGTCTGACACCTCATCAGCAAGGACCTCAGATTTCTGACACCTCATCAGCAAGGACTTCACTCTGGAGATATCCTCCCGGCTACCTCCAGTCGAGACAAGGAGTTCAAGTTTCCTCCTCAGACCCTGATACAGGCGGTACCTATTCAGGGACCTGAGGCTCGAGAACTGGCGGAAGAACCCCGCAACCCGCTTCTTGAATATCTCCCACCACTCTGACTTACTACTACAAAGGTCCAGTAAAGGTACCTGACTCTGAAGAAAATCCTTAAAGGACTGTCTTATCTCCGCTTCCTCCAGGAGGGACGAATTCAGCTTCCAATAACCTTTACCCATCCGGGGGGTCTCTGAAACATTCAAGAAAAACAAAATCATACAGTGATCGGAGAATTCCACCTCAACCACGGACACTGCGGAAGAGATGGCTTCCTCCTTTAAATAAAACCTGTCTATCCTAGACCTGCAGCTACCTCGATGATAGGTTAAACCCACGTGGCCTGAGGGGCTCCAGATGTGGGCGTCCTCTAGGCGAGCTTCCCTAACTATATTATTGAGGGCCACGCTATCGTAAGCCAGCGGACCATTGGAACCTCTCCTATCTTGGGACCTCGTGACATTATTGAAGTCCCCTCCAAAAATCACTTGCCGGCTAGTAAAAAGGAAGGGCTTAATCTTTGCGGCCCCACTTGGTTTGTGGGGCGTAGATGTTAATGAGCCGGAGCTCTTGCCCCTTCATGAGGACATCTAAGATCAGGCACCTCCCCATTTCTAACTCAATAACCCGTCGGCATTCAACCGGAGCGGTAAAAAGGACCGCCAACCCGCTATACGGCTCAGCCGCAAGAGACCAGTGGGAGGGCCCGCGCCTCCACTCTCTTCTGGCTTTAACCAGAGAGGCTAGATCTGACAACCTGGTCTCCTGTAAAAGGAAAATGTCGGCTTCAACACGGCTGAGAAAATCAAAGGCTGCGAATCTAGCCATATCCGACTTTATACTGGCACAGTTAATGGATGCCAGCGTCAATGGGATGAGTGCCGCCATCATGGGTGATTGAGTTAGACGGCCTCACCTTTATTTTTTCTTCCCCTTCTTCTTAGCCCCCTCATCCCCAGAAGAAGAAGAAATGGCAGGACCGCTTTAACCTCTTTTTTTTTTACTCACTCTGGTCCATATGGTCCCCGTCTCCATCCGACCCCGGTCTAGCCCTGCCGTCCGAGGAAGGTGCCTCAACAGGACAGGGCCCAGTTCCCCCCAGAGGCTCTTTCTCCCTGGGCACCCCGCCCTCACCTTCCCCCACCAAGGAGGGGGAGGAGATGTTATCAAGGACGAGGTACCGGTTTGACAGGTCAACCAGAGGGGGGGCAGTCAGGCTTCCGTTTTGGACCCGGCCCGCAGTACGAGGGAGAGAGGGCTTGGACCTCTTCTTTCTCCCTTTCCTTTTGCCCTTGTCTTTCTTTTTGGCCTTCTCTACACTCTCCTCATCCACACTTTCATAGTGGGAGGAATCGGAAGAGTCGGCCATATTGCCTTCCTCTTCGCCCAGTCTCCTGATCTCCTCATCCAGCACGTCCTCCTCCAGGGCTTCAGTAATTTCAGGGCCAGCTTCAGGAGCAGGGGCCGGAGCTACCCCCGTCACTTGGGCACTCTCCAGCTCCCTACTCCTCCTCCGATTTTCCTCCCGCCTTAGTTTGGCGGGGCCCTTCCTCCTCACTAGCCCTGGTGCACCCCCATCCCTGCTCGTACCCTCTCCAGCCGAGGCAACTTCACAGCTCTCCCCAGCTGGAGCGGCCGCCGCACGGGCAAAGGAGCTAGGACAACGGCTAAAAGGGTGCCCGAGGACACCACACAGATGGCAGCGGATCTGCCTACAGGATGCGGCCAGATGACCCACCCCACCACACAAAGCACAGACCTGTACAGTACAGGCTGCGCTAAAATGGGTGGGGCTACCGCACCTGTGACAGACCTTAGGCTGCCCCTGGTAGAAGACCTGGATCCTGTCACATCCAAGGAAGGCGACTGACGGAATGTGGGCAACCGTACTCCCTGAACGCCTGAGTTTGACGGAAAACGTCCAGGCCCCGGACCAGATCCCGTGCTCATCAAAGTTTTTCTTGGGCATGTCCGTCACATCCCCATACCGACCGAGCCAGGTCATGATGTCGTAACAAGAAAGTGACTCGTTACGGGTCAAAACGGTCACCTTCTTGACTGAGATCTGACGGGAAATTGCCTTTACGGCAAAATCCCGCCAGCCGGGCTCGTTCTTCGCCACCTCGTAGTTTGACCAGAAGAGTTCGAGACCCTCTGGCCGAACGAAACTGACGTCAAACTCGGACGTACCGTAGGGGTGGATCAGGGCAAAGATGTCACTCGCCCTGAATTCCATCTGGAGGAGGAGCTCAACCACTTTAGCGCGAGGTGGGCATGCATCCTCACCCCTCCAAATCAGACGGACCACATTCCTGCGGTTATTGTCCTGCCCAGTTGTCGGGAGGGACCAGACCACCTCCCCATTCTGCTCTCGGAAAGCCCCCAAACCGTGCCTCTCTATCCAGAAAGACAGGTCGACCTCACCCCTTCCCTCTACCTGGATTGACCTGTCTCCCCTACGCAGAGCCTCCAGGAGGCGCTGTTGCAAGTAACCCCCGGGGACGGACGGAGACGGGGACCCCCCTGGACCCCCAGCAGCGACATTAGCATAGCTCCTAGGAGCAGTCACTGCCGGGGGGGGGGGGGGGGGCAGCCGGGCCAGACACAGAACCACCATTCACACCACCACTCACATCATCCTTTTTTCCATCCATACCACTACTCCCACCAACATTCACTCCACTGACACTCCTCTCATCCACAACACTACTGCACTCAGCATTCTCACTCATACCCTGCCTAACTGATTCTGGGCTGGCTGGGAATTGTAGTACCGCTGGCTTAACTACATTCTTTTTTCCTGGCTTGGCTGCTGCTGCTGCTGATGGCTCCTCCTCCTGACTGGGCAATGACGCCTCCTGAGTCTGGGGCTGCCCCCCCGAGCGCACCCCAGCTCCTCCCATGGCGCCATTGCCGGACACTGATCCCGGCACCGGGACACTCCCCCCCTCACAGGGGAGTGCCCCACAGTGCCCGCAGAACAAACTGTACTCGGGGGAACGCCCCCCGAGCCCACGGACTCAACGCTCTCTGGCGCCCGGACACTCCCCCCCCTCACAAGGGAGTGCCCCGCGGCGCCAGTAGTGCCCACAGTACTTGGGGAACCGCCCCCCGAGCACACGGCAGCGTAACTTGCCTCTGGCACTTGGACACGCCCCCTGCCACCCTGGGGCGGTCCTGCAGTGCCAGAGCTGCCCGGCATGAGCCCATCCTGCCCTTCCCTACCGACAGGATGGGTGGGCTTCACAACTATTGCGCCCTTAGCCTTTCCTGACGCCTTACTATACTCCCCATGCTGGCCCCGCTCCACCACAGGAACGGGGTCTGGCAGTTTGGGGGAGCCTGCAGCCTTAACCAGCTTTGCAGCTGGCCCAGACTGCTGGAAAGGGACAAACACATATTGTACAGTCTCCTTTGTCTTGCGCTTCTTGGACCTCTGTTGGACCACCACATCCTCACATTCCTCGTCCTCAAAGGTGAAATTCTGGAGGTGGGCTGGGGACTCCTGCATCACAATTGCCCTCAGCAGACCCCCAGCCTCACCCTCCACGTCATCCTCCTCACTCTCGCTTGGCGGAAGTGCCACCTGTCCAGCCTCAATGTAGCTGTCCTGGGTCTGGGTGTCACCTGGAGTAGCTACAACTCCCTCACTTTCCTCCATCTTCTCCTCTTCCTCCTTAACCTCTTCACCACCATCCTCACTATCTTCGCCACCACTACTCTCCCCATCATCCACCTTCACCTTACCTGGGGATTTCATGGCGGCAAACCGATCGCTGTTGATCAGCTTCTCCTTGAAGAGACCGCTCCCCTCCAGTATCTCCGCTCTCCTCGCCTCCAGCTTCACAATCTCGCCCTTCAGCGATGTTATCCTTCTCTTCAGTTCTGGCTTGCTCTTTCTGGATCCGGCGCTCATCAGACTCTGGGCCGCACGCAGATCCTCTCTGGCCATCCTCAGCTCCTTGCCGCGCTGCTCATACTCCGCAAACCTTGCGGCCATGCGGGAGCAGTACATGGAACTGGACTCGCCGGGCCCACTCTCCGACCATATCTCCACACTGCTTTTCCGTGCCCCTCTTCCACCTGTGGATCACTGGCTCACACCCGTAGCCTGGGAAGCAGGGCCTGCATTTCTGCAGACTCTGCCAGATCTTCTCCCGGCCGGAACAATGGCTGTTGAAGTTTTCACTCCACTCCCCGCCAGCCTAGAACGGGAAGTGGAGCCATGAGGCTCCATTGCAGGAGGCTCTTCCCCAGGAATCTGCCACCTTCCTGGGAAAGCAGGTGGAAAAAATCTGCCTCTCTCCACTGGAAGTCTGGAGTCTCAGGAGCTCAGCAACACACAGACACACCTAGTGACCACACCCTCCAGAGCTGTACTCACTATTCTGCTTGTGAGGTCATTGTGTACATACATTACATTACTTATCCTGTACTGATCTTGAGTTATATTGTGTTATACTCTAGAGCTGTACTCACTATTCTGCTTGTGAGGTCACTGTGTACATATGCTACACTGTGGTCTGCTGTGCTGTTACAATGTGCCCGCTAACCACTGCCTGACAGAGCTGCCACTGACGTAACAAGGAAGGTGAGAGCCTGCAGCGAACACTGAGGTTTTTTTAGGCTTAAAAACGCCAGAAAAACTGCCACTGTTTTTCCCTGCGTTTTGGTGTTTTTTCTGGCGTTTTTACCTTTGTGTGGAATTTGCCTTTTTTGGCCCCTTTGGCATTGTTTTTCCAAATTTGTTGGGTACCAAAAAAAAAAAAAAAAGGATGCAGTAGGGATGAAAAAAATGGATTTAACGATGGATTTATAACAAATGGATTTATAACAAAATTTTAATTACATTTTAATAAAGTGTGTGTGTTTAACTTTTTGTTCTCTATTTTTATTTTTTATTTTTTAGGTAGTACTACTACCCCCAGCATGGAATAGACTGTTCCATGATGGGAGTAGAAGTACTCGTACTAACCTTTTCAGGACATAGGGCGTATGCATACGTCCTGCATCCCGGAAAAAGGGCGTATGCATACGCCCGTGGGAATTCCGGTCCCTGCCGCTAGCCGGTTGGGATCGGACCGGGATGCCTGCTGAAATCATTCAGCAGGCATCCTGGAACATCGCCGAGGGGGGTCCTGAGACACCCCCATGTTGGCGATCGCAGAAAATCACATGTCAATTCAGACATGCTATTTTCTGCTATTACGGGCTGATCGGGTCTCTGGTGACCCGATCGCCCGGAATATAGGGATGATCGGAGCTGTCGGTGACAGCCCCGATCATCCTGAGGGATAGGAGCGAGATTGCAGTGCTGCGATCTCCTCCTTTCCCCTTCCATTAGTCAGAAATGAATTCTGA
Organism: Hyla sarda; assembly: GCF_029499605.1. Taxonomy (NCBI): domain Eukaryota; kingdom Metazoa; phylum Chordata; class Amphibia; order Anura; family Hylidae; genus Hyla; species Hyla sarda. Next base: position 224,679,226 of record NC_079189.1, read on the forward strand.
CCAATGGCAGCGCACAACAGGGGGTTGCCATGGAAACCCCCCGCTCTGCCCACCCCTGGATGTCGGGCAGAACGGGGGGGAGAAGATGGCGGCTGGTACCTGGAAAGAAGATGCCGTGGGGACCACCAATCATCGGTGGAGACAGCGGAGATCAGCGGCGCTGGGGGGAGGAGGGAAGTGTCAGTAAAGCGATCTTTACTGCTGCCCTTCTAGTGGTTGCCAAACTGCAACTCCCAGCATGCCCAGACAGCCAAAGGCTGTGTGAGCATGCTGGGAGTTTTAGTTTTGCAACATCTGGAGGGTCACAGTTTGGAGACCACTATTACAGTGGTGCCCAACCGGTGGCCCTCCAGATGTTGCCAAACTACAACTCTCAGCATGCCTAGACTGCCCAGGCATGCTGGGAGTTGTAGTTCTGTAACATCTGTCCCTTCGGATTTTGCAATTTTCATGAAAATTTTGCAAATTGCTGCTATACTTTGAAGCCCTCTAATTTTTTCTAAAAGTAAAAATATGTCCATTTTATGATGCCAACATAAAGTAGACATATTATATATGTGAATCAACATAAAATGTATTTGGAATATCCATTTTCCTTACAAGCAGAGAGATTCAAAGTTCGAAAAAAGGCAAAATTTTCTAAATTTTCATGAAATATTGGATTTTTCACCAAGAAAGGATGCAAGTAACAACGGAAATTTACCACCGAAATAAAGTAGAATATGTCACGAAAAAACAATCTCAGAATCAGAATAATCGGTAAAAGCATCTTAGAGTTATTAATGCTTAAAGTGACAGTGGTCAGAATTACAAAAAAGGGATGCGTCCTTAAGGTGAAAATGAGCTGCGTCCTTAAGGGGCTAATAGACATATCACCCTGGGTGATATTCCTGACACCCGATGCGATCGTCCATAATATAGCAGAGATGCGGAGCTGCTCTATACAGCGCTCTCATCTGTGGTCTGTTCTCCTGCCGGCCAGCGATGTGAATAGAAATTCACATCACTCATTTATATTTTCTGCCCAGAGTGGGGATTGGCCGGATGGTTGCAGCCAATCACCGCTCTCAGAGGGAAATATGAATGAGTGATGTTCTATTCATATCACACGCCAGTGTGAGGTGGAAACCTGCATTATACACACTAATATAACTCAGCCCTGGTTACACATAACAGGGACTACAACTCCCAGCATGTGTCATTCAGGAGTCCCGTCCCCTCTTCCCGTCCCCCCTTTACACATAGAAATCATCCCCAGTCCGAGATTTATTCCCCAGCCCCTGCAGTCCATAAATCCCCAGCCTGTGCACTTTGTCCTCCTCCTGTTCCGTTCAGTGAACACAGACAGAGCAGGGGGAGGGGAAATGAGGAGACGTGAGAGTTGTGATTGGCTGGAACCATCTGGCCAATCACAGCTCTCTGCGGGAAATATGAATAGGTGCATATACGGCAGTGCAGGGGACCATAGAAGAGCGGCCAGCCGCATATATACATTATACAGGAGGATTGCTATGGGTGTCAAAAGTGACACGGCGATCTGTAGTACTACCTAAAAAATTTGAAAGAAAAAAAAGGAAAAACAGACACACACACACACACACACACACTACATTTTTATTATTGTCGGCTAAATTTTTAGTGCCCTGCCCGCCCACATAAATTGATCACTGTTTAAAAATTAATAAAAATTGTGTTATAAAAAAAGATAAATTTAATTAAATAGATTTTCTTCCATCACTACTGTATCTTTTTTATAATTTTTTTTTTAATGGTACCCTACGAAATGTTAATAAAAAAAAGTATCTCCATCACCTTTTTGGATCGCTAAAGTCCAAAAAAGAATAAAAACCACTGGCAAAAACACCAAAGTTAAAACCAACATGGCGTTTTACTTGGTGTTTTTTCACTTCCATAGACTTCTATGGGAGGAAAACGCCACGATTTCTGTGCAAAACACGCCAAACTAGGTTTTGTAGGGTGTTTTGGAAAACCAGCCTCTGAGCCCAAAATAGCTGAAAAACGGCAAAAGGATTTAAAAAATGCCAAAAGTGAAAAATGCCAAGTGGATCTGGCATTTTGCAGTTTACTATTGACTTGCAGCTAACATCTGGATGCTGTGTTTTTTTTTGCAGAAAAAACGCCATGTGGCAAAATGGGCATTTTTATGGCGTTTTTGCTTGAAAATCCTCTGTGGAATTCCAGCCTTATTGCTTATATTGGTCTCAGTATACAGAATTTGGTCAGTAACAGTACGATGTTCATATGCATGGTCAGAATTCTCCTTGTATACTGGTTTTATTGCTAATAATGGTCTCAGTATACAGGATTTGGTCAGTAACAGTACGATGTTTATATGTATGGTCATAATCCTCCTTGTATACTGGTATTATTGCTAATAATGGTCTCAGTATACAGGATTTGGTCAGTAACAGTACGATGTTCATATGTATGGTCATAATCCTCCTTGTATACTGGTATTATTGCTAATAATGGTCTTAGTATACAGGATTTGGTCAGTAACAGTATGATGATAATATGTATGGTGATAATATTTCTCGTTGTATACTGGTATTATTGATAATATTGGTCTCAATATACATGATTTGGTCAGTAACAGTATGATGGTAATATGTATGGTGATAATTTTCCACCGTGTATACTGGTATTATTGATAATATTGGTCTCAGTATACAGGATTTGGTCAGTAACAGTGTGATGGTAATATATATGATCATAATATTTTCTCCTTGTATACTGGTATTATTGATAATGTGGTGTCCCGGTACTGTATAGTATACCGTACCTTGTATGGTGGTCCCCAAAGTCAGAGTTGCTTCGTTCCAGTGGGGTCCTCCTGGTGGGATAGCCCCTAGTCGCCTCTTCCTTCTTCAATTCTATGATGTTTACATGTATTATATTTATTTATCTATATAGTGTCGCAGGACCTTAGGTCACATGACTAATGTTAATTCTAGTAAGGTATGTTGAAGGACCTTCCTAGGTCACGAGTGTTGTCACATGGTTAGACCATAATTCCTTGTAAAGTGAATGACAGATGGTATGGACCAATGAGCTTAAGGCCAGCCCCTACCCATATAAGGGGGCTGCTAGCAAATCCTCGCTCTCTTGCTCCTGAGCTGCAAAGCAAGCAGCATATCTCTTGGGTTCCGGACTAGTGGAGAGAGAGAAGTGATCCGTGCAACTTACAAAGACAAGCCCTCAGCCTGAATCTAATCGTGAGTTACGATATCAATCCCCGCTAAAGCTAGTGTGACTGCTGGACCTAAACTCAATCCCCTAAATCCAGCGGAACAGCACTTATTCGTTTTCTAAGCTCAGAACTCATGGTCCCAACTAACTGTCAGGATCTTAATAGACTCTTGTACAAAGACTGTTTCCGGTTAATGTTGCATAAAAGCTGCAGTAAAAGTTCTGACCGCTTTCTGAAAAAGTTTTTGGCCCGCACCAGGTATGTGTAATTTGTATTGCCCGACGCCCGGGACATGCAGTTCCGGGTGCCGGACAGGTAACTAAGGAGGAGGGCAGGGTAAGTGAAGCCTCCCGGCATTTAGCGCTGCTTGCCCGAAGCAGGGCTAAATGCCTGAAGGCTTCACTTACCCTGCCCTCCTCCTTATTCGGCCCGAGTCTGATGAGGGACGTTGCGCATGTGACGTCCCTCCGCCGACCCGCACAGGAGGACGTCAGTGTCGTCAAGCCGCCACCGGTGAGGATAAGCGCAGCGCAGGACATATGTCTGTGTCTGTCTGTCTGTGTGTGTGAGAGTTGGGGGGGGGGACGACAGTGCTACCTAATGTGGGGAACCTGCTACTACCTAATGTGGGGAACCTGCTACTACCTAATGTGGGGAACCTGCTTCTACCTAATGTGGGGAACCTGCTACTACCTAATGTGGGGAACCTGCTACTACCTAATGTGGGGAACCTGCTACTACCAAATGTGGGGAACCTGCTACTACCTAATGTGGGGAACCTGCTACTACCTAATGTGGGAAATCTGCTACTACCTAATGTGGGGAACCTGCTACTACCTAATGTGGGAAACCTGCTACTACCTAATTTGGGGAACCTACTGCTACCTAATGTGGGGAACCTGCTACCACCTAATGTGGGGAACCTGCTACTACCAAATGTGGGGAACCTACTACTACCTAATGTGGGGAACCTGCTTCTACCTAATGTGGGGAACCTGCTACTACCTAACATGGGGAACCTGCTACTACCTAATGTGGGGAACCTGCTACTACCTAATGTGGGGAACCTACTGCTACCTAATGTGGGGAACCTGCTACTACCTAATGTGGGGAACCTGCTACTACCTAATGTGGGGAACCTGCTTCTACCTAATGTGGGGAACCTGCTGCCTACCTAATGTGGGGAACCCCCAGAAGTAGCACCACCATCATCCGTCAGCTCATGCTATTACCAGACGGGGATAGGGGGAATGGGGGGGGGGTTGCTGGTGGATGATGAGGGATGCATGATGGGGGCATTATATGTAAGGGGCGTATGTGGCCCAGCCTCACCCAGCTGCTACCTCCAGTGGCCCCCAGATAATTTGAGTTTGAGACCCTTGCTCTAGCCTAATGTTTATATAGTATAAATTTTCTGTTAAATCCAGTTATGATTAACATTTGGCCCCTCCCATTTCTGTCTCTGTCTCTTGTTCTGTCTCAAAATGGGCTGCTTAATATTAAATGCCCAGGCCTATTTTTGGTCCCAGTCCAGCCCTGGATAGGTAGGTATGACATAGATAGATAGATAGATACTTCAAAAAAGGCGCAGCACACCCAGACAGCATATGATGCAAAATAACTGAGCTTTATTGGCTCATGTTGGGCAACGTTTCGATGGTATCACACCATGCTTGATAAAGATGGTGTGATGGTGTGATACCATCGAAACGTTGCACAACATGGGCCAATAAAGCTCAGTTATTTTGCACCATATGCTGTCTGGTGTTGTAGAATATCCAGACTTGTAATAATTCGGGCTCAATGGTGTCTGCCAGGATAGCGAATTTGCAATAGTTGGAAAAACACAGACAGACAGAGTCAGTGGTCCAGCAACTGATTTCTCCTTCAGCATAGAAAGAAATCCCTGGAGGAGGTCAGTGTTCAGTTTATTTATGTACACAACAAAGAGGGAGGGGTTACAGTAGCCACTCCCACATATACAGTATCAGGTGTCCCACCTACAGCCACTGTATCAAAGTCACTCCCACAGTGGACACAGACAAGTTACAATATGGTGATCCAGGCTATAACACTGTGGACTGAGGCTTATATGTCACCGACCACCAACACATCTGCAGCTGTGCCAATAGCCAATAACAACAAACCACACTGCACAACATTACGCTCACCATGAGGGCAATGTGACAAACCAGAAAATATTTCCACGACAGTTCCCCCCTTTTTGTCATATTCCTTCCTAGTGGTATATTACCTAGAGGGAAGAAGAACTAGATAGGCTAAGTCAGCCCCCCCAATGAAGGCTAACCCAAGGGCCATTCCAAGTCCAGAAATGTAATAAAATAGTCCAAAATTGAAGGTTGTTGATCTTCTTGCTTCAAACTTCCGGCTTCAAACTTGTGATGCGATGGCTTGATCTTTACAGTAGATTGATCTTGATGTCACGGGGTGGTTCATTGCTTGATTCTGGTGATTCTCTCCATCAGGCCACAGAACAATTGGGCAAGTACATATAAAATTAGGATAGAAAAGAATAGTATTAATATATATATACTCCAACTCGCTTCAACCAATCACCAGTGGGCCAAATCTCCACAGTCACCTAATGGTTTGCTAAACTGACTTCAACATCATTTTTACACACTGTGGAGATTTCCAAGTCATTGACTCCAAAGCTGAAATAAAAACACACCCGCCAATCACCCAAACCCTGGCTGAGGGTTATGCATGAGTTATGGTCATGGCTAAAGATATACAGACCCCCCCTTCCCATTCTGTCATCCAGAAATGTGCTGTTGGGTTACAATTGTTAGATCCCTACCACCTCCCATGGACAACCCAAAACTATATATGGCGTAGATTGCAGCCATGGCCAATGTGCTCTGACTAGGGGCGGGATGGAGCACACCCAACAGTTGGTAAGATTGGCGGCTTTAGCCAACTGCACATGTATTCTGAATAACAGATTAGGACAGTCATTCATACACAAACATAGGGTTACAAAAACAAGACAGTAAACGACACTGATACTTAGACCCATTTCCCATATATTTCTGCAGCTTCTTGAAGTGGCCGGCGTGGATCCAGATGTCCTTGTCCTGAAGCTTTAGAGATGTTGGTGATGTATCAGGACTTGGAAAGACCAGTGTAGCTTCTACCCCCTTCTGTTGGAGCTTTATAATTATGACCCAATCACCTGGTTGGATGGAATGTAAACCAGTTATTGAATGTAGGTCAGGGATAGATACATGGACATGATGGTGGATCATAGAAAGCCTGTGTCGCAGGGGCTGCAGACTCTCAGTCAGCAGTACAGTCCTGTCTTAGGGCCGACCTAATAACTATGTATTAATTTATTGGGGGCTGCACAGAGATTTCTACATGATCTATTTATACCCAGGACTGTATCTATAACAAGGAATAAAATTAGATTTTTACACCAGCACAGACTGTAAGTGCAGTGAGACTATGGGACTCTGCCAGAAGACGTGGTCATGGTGAACTCTGTAAGAGAGTCAGAAAAGGGCCCGGATACATTTCTGGAGTTATTAACATTACAGGTCATTGATACTGGGGTAAGAACGTTTATCCAGAAATTTATTCTGATGCTATTTAGAACCAGGAATGGATTTATTTTTTTTATTTTTTTACTCACTAGTATGTGGCAATTACCATCAGCCATTTAACCTCTTCAGGACACAGGGCGTATGGATACGCCCTGCATTCCGAGTCCTTAAGGACCGAGGGCGTATCCATACGCCCGTGGGAAACCCTGTCCCCACCGCTAGCCGGTTGGGGACCGGAGCCGGATGCCTGCTGAAATCATTCAGCAGGCACCCCGGCACATCGCCCAGGGGGGGTCCTGAGACCCCCCCCATATCGGCGATCGGAGAAAATCGCATGTCAATTCAGACATGCGATTTTCTCCAATTCCGGGCTGATCGGGTCTCTGGTGACCCGATCACCTGGAAAATAGGGCTGATTGTTGTCAGCAACAGCTCCGATCAGCCTTAGGGATAGGAGTGAGGTCGCAGAGCTGCAATCTCCTCCTATCCCCTGCCATTAGTCAGAACGCAGTTCTGACCAATGGCAGCGCAGGACAGGGGGTTGCCATGGCAACCCCCTGTTCTGCCCGCCCCTGGATGTCGAGGGGATCTGGGAAGAAGATGGAGGCCGTACCTGCAGGAGAAGATGCCTGGGGACCCGGGATCTTCGTGGAACCTACTGGATACTTGCTCAGGTAGGGAATCGACGGTGGGGGGGAATTGAAACTGAAAGTAAAACGATCTTTACTGTGGCAACCACTAGGAAGGCCAAACTGCAACTCCCAGCATGCCCAAACAGCCAAAGGCTGTCTGGGCATGCTGGGAGTTGTAGTTTTGCAACATCTGGAGGGTCACAGTTTGGAGACCACTGTTACAGTGGTGCCCAAACGGTAGCCCTCCAGATGTTGCCAAACTACAACTCTCAGCATCCCTTGACTGCCCAGGCATGCTGGGAGTTGTAGTTCTGTAACATCTGTGCCTTCAGATTTAGCAATTTTCATGACATTTTTGAAAATTGCTGCTCTGCTTTGAAGCCCTCTAATTTTTTTTAAAAAGCAAAAATATGTCCATTTTATGATACCAACATAAAGTGGACATATTGTATTTGTGAAGAAAAATAACATTTATTGTGAATATGCATTTTCCTTACAAGTAGAGAGCTTCAAAGTTAGAAAAATGCTAAATGTTCAAAATTTTCATGAAATTTTGGTATTTTTCACCAAAAAGGATGCAAGTAACGCCGAAAATTTACCACCAAAATAAAGTAGAATATGTCACGAAAAAAACAATCTCAGAATCAGAATATTCGGTAAAAGCGTTTTCGCGTTATTAATTCGTAAAGTGACGGTGGTCAGAATTGCGAAAAAGGGCTCAGTCCTTAAGGTGAAAAAGGGCTTCGTCCTTAAGGGGTTAAGGATTATTATTTTTTTTTTTTTATGTATGAATTCCGTAGGAGCACAAAAAGGATAAAGGCTGAACTTGATTGACTCTAATCTTTTTATTTTTAACCTTATGAACTATGTAACAAAATTTTGTACAGGGATAAACTGTGGGGACATTAATGAACATTTCATACTGGATTAAAAGTATTCAGAAGACATTCTGGCCAAAGCGGACTCGTGTTTGCCATCATCTTAACTATTTTGTTTTTAACCGTCCCATTTAACTTTTTTCAAACTTGCCACTATTCTAGGGGTGGTATGTGGAGTGTGAACCCTGGTTAATGCACAATAATGCAGAAACCAGATCAGCAAAGTAGGTATAGGAGCTTACTTTACAGGATTTATTGCCAGACAGTCATGCTAATCATCTGTACACTGCCTTGTCTGAGATTCTATGTCACTATATAGTATATATACTTCTCCACCCTTTTCTTCCTCCTCAAAAGGAAGAAGAGATGCCGGGTATAGGATGAGGGGGACCACCTTGTACTTTGTCAGATGACCTGCTGGACAATGTTTAGTTTTTCACTTGGTTCAAGATCTCTTGGACTGAGTGGGCCTCAACAGAGTTAAAAGTGAGTCTAAACTATATCACCAACCTTTTGTAATAAAGTTGGACCGGTGGCTGCGGCATGGACACATCCTGGTGATCCCCTGATTACAGGGTCCAGAGCCTAGACGGATACATAATTGGTCTGAATCTAGCCCCATGGCGTTGAATCAAGACCCTTGTGGCAGGCCCTTTATAATCTGAAAAAAGACAACTCGTAGCTGGGAAGGCCTAGGCCGGGGGGGGGGGGGGGGGGGGGGGAGGTAGTTCTTAAACCAGGGTTTGTAGTGTCACCAGTCATCATCTGTCAAAGCAAAAGGTGTTGCGGAGGCTTTCTTGTACAGAGGACCTAGGGTTGTGGCAATGTTTGGTACCCGTTCTCTACAATAATTTATTTACCCCAGAATAGCTCAGTTTATAGAAGGTTTGCGGCCTAGGAAAATCTTTCAAAGCTTCTACCCTTTGGGCTGTCGGATATTGACTGCCCTGCAATATGCAATGTCCCAGGAAGGTGACCTCATGTTCCTGTTGATGTTAGAAGATTTATCAGAGACACAGTATGACAATAACAAGTCGATCAGTATGGACAACAGATCAATAGATTATTGACACACTGTCGGAGAAAGACATGACTATTGTCAGACATCCACTGATCTAATACCAGCTTCAGTCACTATACTATACTCATATGGTCTGGTCACCAAGCCCTGCGGTAAATGTGTCCGACTCTACTGCTGACCCTGTAATGAGAAAACAAAAAGGTATTGACATCGTGAGTCCAGTGACACAAAGAAAAATCCATTAGTGACAGGATAAATCAGGTGGTATAGAGGCCAGCAATGTGTGTAAATTAGGGAACATTGGGGTCTCATTCAAAATAATCTCATTGATATGTACAAGCCTATCCGTGACCTCCTGGGAATAGGGACGTGTTACAAAGGGGACTGGACCTTGACTAATCTACACTTTTAATATAACGGTCTATCTGCACCTTCATACTATCCATTTGCTCTACACTAAGGGGATAGTATGGCAGCCAAGTGAGTGTAGAACCAGAGCTTGTCCCGACCGTCACTAGAGTTGGGGTGATGAGGCCTGAATCATCTGATTAAATGTCTGCTCTTAAAAGTTTTTTACAGGGACATCATCTGAAAGCAGGAAGCAGGATAGATATTATGGCTATAGCTAGTGTTACCAGCTGGTGTGTGCCGCTTACCATTATCCATATTCATTGTGATTCCTGAAAGATATGCTAAATACAAAAGGTCAGATAAACGCATGGAAATTCTTACAGGTAAAATCAATTGTCTCAAACTGTCTCAATTGTCACAATTGGCTCCTCCCCTGCCTTTCCAATTATTTACTGATACAAAAACCTTTTCCTATGTAAATTAGTCTAGGCCTAAATTCACACTATGTGCTCCTTACACAGTGAAATTAAAATAAAAAGAATTTTAACTAACAAAAACATTACAGTTTAAAAAAAAAAAAAAAACAATACAGTTTAACCCCTTAAGGACGCAGTACGTACTCAAACGGCCCCTTTTCCGAGTCCTTAAGGACTCAGGACGTTTGAGTACGTCCTGTCAAATCCCGGCCCCCCGCCGCTAGCTGGAGGGGAGCCGGTGCCCGATGTCTGCTGAAATCGTTCAGCAGGCATCGGGGCATATCGCCTAGGGGGGTCATTATGCCCCCCCATGTCGGCGATGGCCGCAGATCGCTGGACAATTCAGTCCAGCGATCTGCAGCAGATTCCGGGTCAATCGGGTCTCCATTGACCCGGTGACCCGGAATTACTGGCTGTTCGGGGCCGTCTCCGACGGCCCCGAACAGCCAGAGCCTGCAGGGGTGAGGTGGCACTGGTGCCACCTCACGATCGCCCTGATTCGTCGGCCGGATTACCGGCCGACCAATCAGGGCGCCTGCTGCGGATGTCACTCCCGCAACCCGCTCCTGTCCTCTTCCGGAGGACGTGAGCGGGTGCGGGACGTGCACCCCGGGAGCTGGGGACCCCGATACCCGGCGTCAATGTTGGGATCGGGGCCCCAGGAGCGACGTCCGCGGCGGCGACGACCGTTGGAGGTGAGTGACAGCCTCCTGCTGTTGCTTAGCAACAGCTCCCAGCATGCAAAAAAAGGCATGCTGGGAGCTGTAGTTATGCAACAGCAGGAGGCAGACCACCACAACTCCCAGCATGCCCTTATGGGCATGCTGGGACTTGTAGTTTTGCAACAGCTGGAGGCACATTTTTTCTATGGAAAAGTGTACCTTCAGCTGTTGTGTAACTACAACTCCCAGCTTGCACAAACAGCTAAAGTGCATGCTGGGAGTTGTAGTAGTGCATCTGCTGGTTGCATAACTACAACTCCCAGCATGCCCGTTGGCTGTCGGTGACTGCTGGGAGTTGTAGTTTTGCAACAGCTGAAGGCACACTGAGTTATGTAGCAAACCAGTGTGTCTCCAGCTGTTACATAACTACAGTCCCCAGCATCCCCAGCCAAAGTAGTATGCCTCCAGCTGTTGCATAACTACAAGACCCAGCATGCCCTTCCGCTGTCCGTACATGCTGGGGGTTGTAGCTTTTTGCAACAGCTGAAGGCACACTGGTTGCAAAACACTGAGTTTGTTACCAAACTCGGTGTTTCACAACCAGTGTGCCTCCAGCTGTTGCAAAACTACAACTCCCAGCATGCACTGATAGACCGTACATGCTGGGAGTTGTAGTTTTGCAACAGCTGGATGTTTCTTCCCCCCCCCCCAATGTGAACGTACAGGGTACACTCACATGGGCGGAGGATTACAGCAAGTATCCGGCTGCAAGTTTGAGCTGCGGCAAATTTTCTGCCGCATCTCAAACTGCCAGCGAGAAACTACTGTGAATCCCCACCCGTGCGACTGTACCCTAAAAACGCTACACTAACACACAATAAAAAGTAAAAAACACTACGTATACACATACCCCTATACAACCCCCCTCCCCTCCCCAATAAAAATGAAAAACGTCTGGTACGCCACTGTTTCCAAAACGGAGCCTCCAGCGGTTGCAAAACTACAACTCCCAGCATGCACTGATAGACTGTACATGCTGGGAGTTGTAGTTTTGCAACAGCTGGATGTCCCCCCCCCCCAATGTGAACGTACAGGGTACACTCACATGGGCGGAGGATTACAGTAAGTATCCAGCTGCAAGTTTGAGCTGCGGCAAATTTTCTGCCGCAGCTCAAACTGCCAGCGAGAAACTACTGTGAACCCCCGCCCGTGTGACTGTACCCTAAAAACACTACACTACACTAACACACAATAAAATAAAAAGTAAAAAACACTACATATACACATACCCCTACACAGCCCCCCTCCCCAATAAAAATGAAAAACGTCTGGTACGCCACTGTTTCCAAAACGGAGCCTCCAGCTGTTGCAAAACAACAACTCCCAGTATTGCCAGATAGCCACTGACTGTCTAGGCATGCTGGGAGTTTTACAACAGCTGGAAGCACCCTGTTTGGGAATCACTGGCGTAGAATACCCCTATGTCCACCCCTATGCAAGTCCCTAATTTAGGCCTCAAATGTGCATGGCGCTCTCACTTTGGAGCCCTGTCGTATTTCAAGGCAACAGTTTAGGGTCACATATGGGGTATCGCCGTACTCGGGAGAAATTGTGTTACAAATTTTGGGGGGTATTTTCTGCTTTTACCCTTTTTAAAAATGTAAAATTTTTGGGAAAAGAGGCATTTTAGGTAAAAAAAAATATTTTTTTTTTACATATGCAAAAGTCGTGAAACACCTGTGGGGTATTAAGGTTCACTTAACCCCTTGTTACGTTCCCCGAGGGGTCTAGTTTCCAAAATGGTATGCCATGTGTTTTTTTTTTGCTGTCCTGGCACCATAGGGGCTTCCTAAATGCGGCATGCCCCCAGAGCAAAATTTGCTTTCAAAAAGCCAAATGTGACTCCTTCTCTTCTGAGACCTGTAGTGCGCCAGCAGAGCACTTTTCACCCCCATATGGGGCGTTTTCTGAATCGGGAGAAATTGGGCTTCAAATTTTGGGGGGTATTTTCTGCTTTAACCCTTTGTAAAAATGTAAATTTTTGGGGAAACCAAGCATTTTAGGTAATTTTTTTTTTTTTTTTACATATGCAAAAGTTGTGAAACCCCTGTGGGGTATTAAGGTTCACTTTACCCCTTGTTATGTTCCCCAAGGGGTCTAGTTTCCAAAATGGTATGCCATGTGGGGTTTTTTGCTGTCCTGGCACCATAGGGGCTTCCTAAATGCGGCATGCCCCCAGAGCAAAATTTCCTTCAAAAAAGCCAAATGTGACTCCTTCTCTTCTGAGACCTGTAGTGCGCCAGCAGAGCACTTTTCACCCCCATATGGGGTGTTTTCTGAATCGGGAGAAATTGGGCTTCAAATTTTGGGGGGTATTTTCTGCTATTACCCTTTTTAAAAATGTAAAACTTTTGGGAAACCAAGCATTTTAGGGAAACATTTTTTTTTTTTTTATATATGCAAAAGTCGTGAATCACCTGTGGGGTATTAAGGTTTACTTTACCCCTTGTTATGTTCCCCGAGGGGTCTAGTTTCCAAAATGGTATGCCATTTTTGCTGTTCTGGCACCATAGGGGCTTCCTAAATGTGACATGCCCCCCAAAAACCATTTGTCGCTCCTTCCCTTCTGAGCCCTCTACTGCGCCCGCCGAACAATTAACATAGACATATGAGGTATGTGCTTACTCGAGAAAAATTGGGTTTCAAATACAAGTAAAAATTTTCTCCTTTTTACCCCTTGCAAAAATTCAAAAATTGGGTCTACAAAAACATGCGAGTGTAAAAAATGAAGATTGTGAATTTTCTCCTTCACTTTGCTGCTATTCCTGTGAAACACCTAAAGGGTTAAAACGCTGACTGAATGTCATTTTGAATACTTTGGGGGGTGCAGTTTTTATAATGGGGTCTTTTATGGGGTATTTCTAATATGAAGACCCTTCAAATCCACTTCAAACCTGAACTGGTCCCTGAAAAAAAGCGAGTTTCAAAATTTTGTGAAAAATTGGAAAATTGCTGCTGAACTTTGAAGCCCTCTGGTGTCTTCCAAAAGTAAAAACTCATCAATTTTATGATGCAAACATAAAGTAGACATATTGCATATGTGAATAAAAAAAATATATATTTTGAATATCCATTTTCCTTACAAGCAGAGAGCTTCAAAGTTAGAAAAATGCAAAATTTTCACATTTTTCATCAAATTTTGGGATTTTTCACCAAGAAAGGATGCAAGTTACCACAAAATTTTACCACTATATTAAAGTAGAATATGTCATGAAAAAACAATCTCGGAATCAGATTGATAACTAAAAGCATTCCAGAGTTATTAATGTTTAAAGTGACAGTGGTCAGAATTGCAAAAAATGGCTGAGTCCTTAAGGTGAAAAAGGGCTCAGTCCTTAAGGGGTTAAACTCATCTACATCCCTACATAGGTAGAAATGCAGATAGGGCACAATGCAATATATATGCACTCATCGCTTTCTCTTCAAAGACTTACATGTTACTGACACTTTTAAAACCAAACATTTCTATCTTCTGCAACTATCCAATATGGGTTCTCTGTTTCACATTGACCATTTGCTGTTTATCCTGTTTACTGAACTCTTTAAGACAAAACCAAGCCCCCCCTAGGGAGTTTGGCATTAAACCTAACTATTTGTTTTACCAAAAAATTCCATATAACTCTGAATCAGTACTCCACCAAGGATACCTTCTACTATTCTAAACCCCACACAGGGGACAACTGAACTACCCCACACAGGGGAAACCTATCCCACACAGGGAAACCTACCCCACACAGGGGACAAATAAATACCCACACAGAGACATGAAATACCCACACAGGGACATATTAACTACTCCACACAGGAGAAACTCCACACAGGAGACAATAACTACCCCACACAGGGGAAACCTATCCCACACAGGGAAACCTACCCCACACAAGGGACAAATAAATACCCACACAGGGACATGAAATACCCACACAGGGACATATTAACTACTCCACACAGGGAAAAAAAATGACTCTTACTTTTGTGAACATGGAAGCGAAACTCTTACTTCCATGAACACAAAAGCGAATGGGTATGTTAGTGGAATACTATTCAGTTAAAACTTATGGACTATCAACATAGGGAGAGGGCTCAAAGTAGTGAGCTCAAATGTGATAAATATTCAGCTACAGAAATTGTTTACAGTGACTTAAAATGGCCGCCAGTCACATGAGCACAAACAAAAGAGACAGAGAGAAGGGCAAGAAACTACTTTTAAACAAAGAGATTACAAAAAGGCAGGAAAAAGGTGACAGTTTTTTCCTCCCCAATTTTCCCCCCAGAAATATTATTTCTTTTGTTGTGATGTCTGGGCTGGAAGTCAGCCGGCCTCTTCGCCACTGCGGGAGTGCGCGCTGCTGTTATACATTCCCAGAACCTTCTAAACCGTATGCCAGTGGAATGATAGATGAATCACCACTGACAGCAGGCTTCACGGTACCGATATGGTCTAAACTATATATTTTTTTAAAGAGCATATAGGACATTGGTTGTCTTACCACACTATATATGTCATTTTTTCACATACCCCTAAATATCTTGCTATCACCCCTGAGGACGTCGCCAAATGGGCGATAGAAATGCGTCGGGTGAGCGGAATTTGCCATCTTTTATCATCAGCATAGAGGCTATAGTGATTAAGGTTGTGCTGATGCTAAACAAATGAGCACCCTTGATTTAATGTTTTTCAACAGCTCTATGATTTGTAGGACATATATCACTATATGAGCACGTGAAAACACTCTATTTGTTTTGGAGATTTTAGGTATTAATATTAAAGGTTATGTTTTAGGCTCCTCAAGCACTAGTTATTATTTTGGTCTAACTGGTGATACTCTATACTTTCTATGCCTTGAGGATCATTGTGAATAACAGTCGTGTGCAGGACCTATATAGTTGTTGTGCGATATTATGTAAAAAGTTTAGTTGCAAAGTACAATTGGTCACGATAAAAAATAAGGCTCTGTGGATGAAAAAAATAGATGACTTATGTCACTTAAAAAGTAAGAAGGTAAAAAATAAAACGCAAAAATTAAAGTTGGTCAGGTCATTAAGGGGGTGGTGCAGTGAAAAATAACATATCAGTTATAGATCGCTAGGAGTCCGAACATTGGGACCCACCGCGATCTCCTGAACGGGTCCCCTGCAGTCTGCCGGAAGCAGCCGTTCCGAGCCCCGCAGGACGACACGGCCTGTTGGCCGCTGCTCCATGCAAACTGCCGGGGACCCGTTTAGGAGATCGCGGTGGGTCCCAGCGGTCAGACCCCGCGCGATCTATAACTTATCCCCTATCATTTGGATAGGGGATACGTTATTTTTCACTGCACAACTCCTTTAAGGTCAAAACAAGGTCATTAAGGGTTAAAGGGGTATTCCGGTGCTAAGACATCTTATCCCCTATCCAAAGGATGGGGATAAGATGCCTCATCGCAGAGGTCCCGCCGCTGGGGACCCCTGTGATCTTGCACGCAGCACAGCTGTCACGCCCCCTCCCATAGGCTTGCATTGAGGGGGGCGGAGCGTGACATCACACGGGAGGTGGGGCCGTGACATCACAATGCTCCAACCCCGTGATCTCCAGTAATCAGACCCGGAGTGAACATGCTCCGGGGACTGATTGTAACGGGGTTCTGCGTGCAAGATCACGGGGGTCCCCAGCGGCGGGACCCCAGCGATCAGGCATCTTATCCCCTATCCTTTGATTAGGGGATAAGATGTCTTAGAACCGGAGTACCCCTTTAAAGGGTACAGTCATGCTATGTATGGTATATGAAATCATTTGTGCATGTTGTTTCCAAGCCTAAATTGCACTACATTGTATGTATGTGTATGATGATTGGTTGTTAATAAAGTTTTTTCAATACAAGAAAAAAACTCCTTGGTTGTGCACCTGCTCGTGAGGTCATCGACCAACTGCCACGATGGATGTTGCAACAACAACAACTCCTCTGATGTCCTGTGGTTGCTGTGATTTTTCCCCTTAAAGATGCCTGATAGACGACACAGATCTCCAGTATTCCCTGGATCATCTATTGTAAGTGCTACTGAACCCAATAAACACAGAACAATACATCCACATTGGGCAGTGTAGGATAAAGGGGGTGCTGTTCATAATAAAGATTCACCTGTCCAGAGGAGAAGTTGCTGAGTTGCCCATAGCAACCAATCAGATCGCTTCTTTTCTTTTTATAAAGGTCTCTGAAAAATGAAAAAAAGCAATCTGATTGGTTGCTATGGGCAACTCAGCAACTTTTCCTCTGGACAGGTTTTAATAAATCTCCCCCAATGTGTACATGATATTTGTAATGGCGGCAATGGGGATCTTAAAGGAAATAAAACTGTCATTCCTAAGAAAGCAGCCAGTAAATCATAATGTTATATGGCCGCCATTAAGTGAACCCATGGGGGGAGATTTATTAAAACCAGTCCAGAGGAAACATCGCCCAGTTGCCCATAGCAACCAAACAGATTGCTTCTTTCATTTTGCAGAGGCCTTGCTAAAAATGAAAGAAGCGAGCTGATTGGTTGCTATGGGCAACTGGTCGACTTTTCCACTGGACCGGTTTTGATAAATCTTCCCATAGAGTGATATGAACAGGGTCTGCAGACTGTATATGAAGACTAAATAAAAAGGAGCCTTATCAAAACCTGTGCAGAAGAAGAGTGGTGCAGTTGCCATAGCAACCAGATTGATACAACTTTTAAAATGCATTTTATTTAAATGAAACCATCTGATTGGTTGCTATGGTAATCTGTCTCTCTCTCTCTCTCTCTCTCTCTCTCTCTCTCCTCTCTCTCTCTCTCTCTCTCTCTCTCTCTCTCTCTCTCTCTCTCTCTCTCTCTCTCTCTCTCTCTCTCTCTCTCTCTCTCCTCTCCTCTCTCTCTCTCTCTCTCTCTCTCTCTCTCTCTCCCCCTCTCTCTCTCCCTCTCTCTCTCTCTCTCTCCCTCTCCCTCTCCCTCTCCCTCTCCCTCTCCCTCTCCCTCTCCCTCTCCCTTCTCCCTCTCTCTCTCTCTCTCTCTCTCTCTCTCTTCTCTCCTCTCTCTCTCTCTCTCTCTCTCTCTCTCTCTCTCTCTCTCTCTCTCTCTCTCTCCCTCCCCTCTCCCTCTCTCCCTCTCTCCCCCCTCAGGATTGGATAAATCTCCAATTGTTATATGTGTCCATAATGTTTTTATGTTTCCATCAGTTTATAGGCACTATAGGGCCCACACTCAGGGGAAGCTTTTATCATGCGAGGAGAGCTTTTTTTTTTTTATTATCAAATAGCCGACATTTAAAATAATTGATTTGAGTTGTTGAAAATGAAAGCTGTGTTGGATATTTAACCCCTTGGGGACGGAGCCCATTATAACCCTAAGGACAGGAGCATTTTTTTCAATCTGACCTTTATCACTTTATGCATTAATTACTCTGGGATGCTTTTACTTATAAATTTGATTCAGAGATTGTATTTTTTTGTGACATATTCTACTCAGTCGGGCTGATCGGTATCATCGTGATAAAATTGCGATGTCCCGATCAGCTAGCACGCGAGCGGAGGTCCCCTCACCTATAACACCAGTCAATGCAAACCGCCTATAACACTGGTCAATGCAAAGCTATGGCTTTGCAGTGGTCAGTGTGTGCAAAAAGAAAGTGAAAAAAGAAAGTGAAAAAAGAAAGTTAATAAAGGTAATTTAACCCCTTCCCTAATCAAAGTTTGAATCACCCCCCTTTTCCCATAAAAAAAGCAGTGTAAATAAAAATAAACATATGTGGCATTGCCG
Source organism: Hyla sarda (assembly GCF_029499605.1). NCBI lineage: Eukaryota > Metazoa > Chordata > Amphibia > Anura > Hylidae > Hyla > Hyla sarda. The sequence continues at coordinate 224,697,838 of NC_079189.1, forward strand.
CGTGCGGAAATGTCCGAATTATAAAAATATATTGTTAATTAAACCGCACGGTCAATGGCGTACGCGCAAACAAATTCCAAAGTACAAAATAGTGTATTTTGGTCACTTTTTATATAATGAAAAAATGAATAAAAAGCGATAAAAAAGTCCGATCAATACAAAAATTGTACCGATAAAAACTTCAGATCACAGCGCAAAAAATGAGTCCTCATACCAGCCCGTACGCGGAAAAATAAAAAAGTTATAGGGGTCAGAAGATGAGAATTTTTAACATATACATTTTCCTGCATGTAGTTATGATTTTTTAAAAAAGTACTACAAAATCAAACCTATATAAGTAGGGTATCATTTTAACCGTATGGCCCTACAGAATAAAGAGAAGGTGTAATTTTTCCGAAAAATGCACTGCGTAGAAACAGAAGCCCCCCAAAGTTACAAAATTGCATTTTTTTCTTCAATTTTGTTGCAGAATGAATTTTTTTTCCGTTTCGCCGTGGATTTTTTGGTAAAATGACTAATGTCCCTGCAAAGTAGAATTGGTGGTGCAAAAAATAAGCCATCATATGGAATTTCATGTGCAAAATTGAAAGCGTTATGATTTTTAGAAGGTAATGAGGAAAAAATGAAAATGCAAAAACGGAATAACGCTGAGTCCTTAAGGGGTTAAGTTTTGAAGTGAATTTGAAGGTCTTTATGTTATAAATCCCCTATGATGGACCCCATTATGAAAACTGCACCCCTCAAAGTATTCAAAATGACATTCAAAAAGCTTGTTTACCCTTTAGGTGTTTCACAAGAATAGCAGCAAAATGGAGGAGAAAAATCAAAATCTCAATTTTTTACACTAACATGTTATTGTAGCCCCATTGTTTTCATTCGTACAAAGGTAAAAAGGCCTCCCAAAACTTGTAATTAATTTTCTCTCGAGTAATGAAATACCTCATATTTGGATGTAAAGTGCTCGGTGGGTGACCTAGAGGACTCAGAAGGGAAGGAGCGACAATGGGATTTTGGAGAGCGAATTTTGCTGAAATAATGTTTGGGGGGCATTTAGGAAGCCCCCATGATGTCAGAACAGTAAAAAAAAAAAACATATGGCATACTATTTTGGAAACCACACCCCTCAAGGAATGTAGCAGGGGGTAAATTGAGTCGTTATACCCCACAGGTGATTGACAAACCTTTGTTAAAATGGGACGTGCTGGTGTTACCCCAAATTTTTCATTTTCATAAGGGGTAATAGGAGAAAAAGGCCCCAAAAATTTGTAACCCCATTTCTTCTGAGTATGGAAATACCGCATATTTGGATGTAAAGTGCTCTGCAGGTGCACTACAATGCTCAGAAGAGAAGGAGCTCCATTGGACTTTTGAAGAGAGAATTTGGAGGGAATGGAAGTTGGGGGCCATGTGCGTTTACAAAGCCCCCATGGTGCCAGAACAGTGGACCCCCCAAGAGTCCTCCTAGGTCGCCGCCCCAAGAGGCCTCCTGGGTCGCCGCTCCCCAAGAGGACTCCTGGGTCGCCGCCCCCCAAGAGGACTCCTGGGTGTCTGCCCCCCAAGAGGCCTCCTAGTTCACCGCCCCCCAAGAGGCCTCCTGAGTCGCCGCCCCCCAAGAGTCCTCCTGGGTCGCCGCCCCCCAAAAGTCCTCCTGGGTCTTCGCCGCCAAGAGTCCTCCTAGGCCGCCGACCCCCAAGAGTCCTCCTAGGTTGCCGCCCTCCTAGAGGCCTCCTGGGTCGCCGCCCCCCAAGAGGCCTCCTGTGTCGCCTCCCCCCAAGAGGCCTCCTGGGTCGCCGCCCCCCAAGAGGCCTCCTGGGTGTCCGCCCCCAAGAGGCCTCCTGGGTTGCCGCCCCCAAGAGGCCTCCTGGGTCGCCGCCCCTCAAGAGACCTCCTGGGGCGCCTCCACCCAAGAGGCCTCCTGGACAGCCGTCCCCCAAGAGGCCTCTAAGTTCGCCGCCCCCCAAGAGGCCTCTAAGTTCGCCGCCCCCCAAGAGGCCTCTAAGTTCGCCGCCCCCCCCAAGAGGCCTCCTAGGTTGCCGCCCCCCAAGAGGCCTCCTAGGTTGCCGCCCCCCAAGAGGCCTCCTAGGTTTCCGCCCCCCAAGAGTTCCCCTGGGTCACCGCCCCCCAAGAGTCCTCCTGGGTCTCCGCCGCCGAGTCCTCCTAGGCCGCCGCCCCCCAAGAGTCCTCCTAGGCTGCCGCCCCCTAAGAGGCCTCCTGGGTCGCCGCCCCCAAGAGGCAATCTGGGTCGCCGCCCCCTAAGAGTTCCCCTGGGTCACCGCCCCCAAGAGTCCTCCTGGGTCTCCGCCGCCAAGAGTCCTCCTAGGCCGCCGCCCACCAATAGTCCTCCTAGGCCGCCGCCCCCCAAGAGTCCTCCTAGGCTCCCGCCCCCTAAGAGGCCTCCTGGGTCGCCGCCCCCAAGAGGCCTCCTGAGTGGCTGCTCCCCAAGAGGACTCCTGGGTCGCCGCCCCCCAAGAGGCCTCCTGGGTGTCTGCCCCCAAGAGGCCTCCTGGGCCGCCGCCCCCTAAGAGGCCTCCTGGGTCGCCGCCCCTCAAGAGGACTCTTGGGTCGCCGCCCCCCAAGAGTCCTCCTGGGTCTCCGCCCCCCAAGAGTCCTCCTAGGTCTCCGCCCCCCAAGAGTCCTCCTAGGCCGCCACCCCCTAAGAGGCCTCCTGGGTCTCCACCGCCAAGAGTCCTCCTAGGCCGCCGCTCCCCAAGAGTCCTCCTAGGCTGCCGCCCCCCAAGAGGACTCCTGGGTCACCGCCCCCCAAGAGTCCTCCTGGGTCGCCGCCCCCCAAGAGTCCTCATGGGTCTCCGCCGCCAAGAGTCCTCCTAGGCCGCCGCCCCCCAAGAGTCCTCCTAGGTTGCCGCCCTCCTAGAGACCTCCTGGGTCGCCGCCCCCCAAGAGGCCTCCTGGGTCGTCACCCCCCCAAGAGGCCTCCTGGGTCGCCACCCCCCAAGAGGCCTCCTGGGTGTCCGCCCCCAAGAGGCCTCCTAGGTTGCCGCCCCCAAGAGGCCTCCTGGGTCGCCGCCCCTCAAGAGACCTCCTGGGGCGCCTCCCCCCAAGAGGCCTTCTGGACAGCCGTCCCCCAAGAGGCCTCCTGGGCAGCCGTCCCCCAAGAGGCCTCTAAGTTCGCCGCCCCCTAAGAGGCCTCTAAGTTCGCCGCCCCCCAAGAGGCCTCCTAGGTTGCCGCCCCCAAGAGGCCTCCTAGGTTGCCGCCCCCCAAGAGGCCTCCAAGGTTTCCGCCCCCCAAGAGGCCTCCTGGGTCGCCGCTCCCCAAGAGGACTCCTGGGTCGCCGCCCCCCAAGAGGCCTCCTGGGTGTCTGCCCCCTAAGAGGCCTCCTGGGTTGCCGCCCCCCAAGAGGCCTCCTAGGTGTCTGCCCCCCAAGAGGCCTCCTGGGTCGCCACCCCCCAAGAGTCCTCCTGGGTCGCCGCCCCCAAGAGGCCTCCTGGGTCGCCGCCCCCCAAGAGGCCTCCTGGGTCGCCGCCCCCCAAGAGGCCTCCTTGATCGCCGCCCACCTAGAGTCCTCCTAGGCTGACGCCCCCCAAGAGTCCTCCTAGGCTGCCGCCCCCTAAGAGGCCTCCTGGGTCGCCGCCCCCAAGAGGCCTCCTGGGTCGCCGCTCCCCAAGAGGACTCCTGGGTCGCCGCCCCCCAAGAGGCCTCCTGGGTGTCTGCCCCCCAAGAGGCCTCCTGGGTGTCTGCCCCCCAAGAGGCCTCCTAGTTCTCCACCCCTCATATGGCCTCCTAGTTTGCCGCCCCCCAAGAGGCCTCCTAGGTCGTCGCCCGCCAAGAGGTCTCCTAGGTCGCCGCCCCCAAGAGGCCTCCTAGGTCGCCGCCCCCAAGAGGCCTCCTAGGTCTCCGCCCCCCAAGAGGCCTCCTGGATCGCCGTCCCCCAAGAGGCCTCCTGGTTCGCCGCCCCCCAAGAGGCCTCCTAGGTTGCCGCCCCCAAGAGGCCTCCTGGGTTTCCGCCCCCCAAGAGGCCTCCTAGGATGCTAGGATGCCGCCCCTCAAGAGGCCTCCTGGGTCGCCGCCCCCCAAGAGGCCTCCTGGGTTGCCGCCCCCCCAAGAGGCCTCCTGGGTTGCCGCCCCCCAAGTTGCCACTCTCCAAGAGGCCTCCTGGGCAGCCATCCCCCAAGAGGCCTCCTAGTTCGCGGCCCCCCAAGAGACCTCCTAGGTTGCCGCCCCCCAAGAGGCCTCCTAGGTTTCTGCCCCCCAAGAGGCCTCCTGGGCTGATGCCCCCCAAGAGTCCTCCTGGGCTGACGCCCCCCAAGAGTCCTCCTGGGCCGCCGCCCCCTAAGAGGCCTCCTGGATCGCTGTCCCCCAAGAGGCCTTCTGGTTCGCTGCCCCTCAAGAGGCCTCCTAGGCTGCCGCCCCCCAAGAGGACTCTGGGTCGGCGCCCCCCCAAGAGTCCTCCTGGGTCGCCGGCCCCCAAGAGTCCTCCTGGGTCTCCGCCGCCTAGAGTCCTCCTAGGCCGCCGCCCCCCAAGAGTCCTCATAGGTTGCCGCCCTCCTAGAGGCCTCCTGGGTCGCCGCCCCCCAAGATGCCTCCTGGGTCGCCGCCCCCCCCCAAGAGGCCTCCTGGGTCGCCGCCCCCCCAAGAGGCCTCCTGGGTCGCCGCCCCTCAAGAGACCTCCTGGGCAGCCGTCCCCCAAGAGGCCTCTAAGTTCGCCGCCCCCCCCAAGAGGCCTCTAAGTTCGCCGCCCCCCAAGAGGCCTCCTAGGTGCCGCCCCCAAGAGGCCTCCTAGGTTGCCGCCCCCCAAGAGGCCTCCAAGGTTTCCGCCCCCCCAAGAAGCCTCCTGGGTCGCCGCTCCCCAAGAGGACTCCTGGGTCTCCGCCCCCCAAGAGGCCTCCTGGGTGTCTGCCCCCTAAGAGGCCTCCTGGGTTGCCGCCCCCCAAGAGGCCTCCTAGGTGTCTGCCCCCCAAGAGGCCTCCTGGGTCGCCGCCCCCCAAGAGTCCTCCTGGGTCGCCGCCCCCCCAAGAGGCCTCCTGGGTCGCCGCCCCCCAAGAGGCCTCCTGGGTCGCCGCCCCCCCAAGAGGCCTCCTTGGTCGCCGCCCACCTAGAGTCCTCCTAGGCTGACGCCCCCCAAGAGTCCTCCTAGGCCGCCGCCCCCTAAGAGGCCTCCTGGGTCGCCGCCCCCAAGAGGCCTCCTGGGTCGCCGCTCCCCAAGAGGACTCCACGGTCGCCGCCCCCCAAGAGGCCTTCTGGATGTCTGCCCCCCAAGAGGCCTCCTGGGTGTCTGCCCCCCAAGAGGCCTCCTAGGTTGCCGCCCCCCAAGAGGCCTCCTAGGTGTCTGCCCCCAAGAGGCCTTCTGGGTCGCCGCCCCCCAAGAGGCCTCCTGTGTCGCCGCCCCCCAAAAGGCCTCCTTGGTCGCCGCCCCCCCAAGAAGCCTCCTGGGCCGCTGATCCCCAAGAGGCCTCATGGGCAGCCGTCCCCCAAGAGGCCTCCTAGTTCGCCACCCCCCATATGGCCTTCTAGGTCGTCGCCCGCCAAGAGGCCCTAGGTCGCCGCCCCCAAGAGGCCTCCTAGGTCGCCGCCCCCAAGAGGCCTCCTAGGTCGCCGCCCCCAAGAGGCCTCCTAGGTCTCCGCCCCCCAAGAGGCCTCCTGGATCGCCGTCCCCCAAGAGGCCTCCTGGTTTGCCGCCCCCCAAGAGGCCTCCTAGTTTGCCGCCCCCAAGAGGCCTCCTGGGTTTCCGCCCCCCAAGAGGCCTCCTAGGATGCCGCCCCCCAAGAGGCCTCCTGGGTCGCCGCCCCACAAGAGGCCTCCTGGGTCGCCGCCCCCCAAGAGGCCTCCTGGGTCGCCGCCCCCCCAAGAGGCCTCCTGGGTCGCCGCCCCCCAAGAGGCCTCCTGGGTTGACGCCCCCCAAGTTGCCACTCTCCAAGAGGCCTCCTGGGCAGCCATCCCCCAAGAGGCCTCCTAGTTCGCGGCCCCCCAAGAGACCTCCTAGGTTGCCGCCCCCCAAGAGGCCTCCTAGGTTTCTGCCCCTCAAGAGGCCTCCTGGGCTGACGCCCCCCAAGAGTCCTCCTGGGCTGACGCCCCCCAAGAGTCCTCCTGGGCCGCCGCCCCCTAAGAGGCCTCCTGGATCGCCGTCCCCCAAGAGGCCTTCTGGTTCGCCGCCCCTCAAGAGGCCTCCTAGGTTGCCGCCCCCAAGAGGCCTCCTAGGTTGCCGCCCCCAAGAGGCCACCTAGGTTTCCGCCCCCCAAGAGGACTCCTGGGTCGCCGCCCCCCAAGAGTCTTCCTCGGCCGCCGCCCCCCTAAGAGGCCTCCTGGGTCGCCGCCCCCAAGAGGCCTCCTGGGTCGACGCCCCCCAAGAGTCCTCCTGGGCCGCCGCCCCCCTAAGAGGCCTCCTGGGTCGCCGCCCCCAAAAGGCCTCCTGGGTCACCGCCCCTCTAGAGTCCTCCTAGGCCGCCGCCCCCCAAGAGGCCTCCTGGGTCGCCGCCCCCCAAGAGGCCTCCTGGGTCGCCACCCCCTAGAGTCCTCCTAGGCCGACGCCCCCAGGAGTCCTCCTAGGCCGACGCCCCCAAGAGTCCTCCTAGGCCGCCGCCCCCCAAGAGGCCTCCTAGGTTGCCGCCCCCCAAGAGGCCTCCTAGGTGTCTGCCTCCAAGAGGCCTCCTGTGTCGCCGCCCCCCAAGAGGCCTCCTGAGTCGCCGCCCCCAAGACGCTTCCTGGGTCGCCGCTCCCCTAGAGAACTCCTGGGTCGCCGCCCCCCAAGAGTCCTCCTGGGTGTCTGCCCCCCAAGAGGCCTCCTGGGTTCCTGCTCCCCAAAAGGCCGCCTTGGTGTCTGCCCCCAAGAGTCCTCCTAGGCCGCCACCCCCTAAGAGGACTCCTGGGTCGCCGCCCCCCAAGAGGCCTCCTGGGTGTCTGCCCCCCAAGAGGCCTCCTGGGTCGCCGCCCCCCAAGAGGCCTCCTGGGTCGCCACCCCCCCAAGAGGCCTCCTGGGTCGCCGCCCCCCAAGAGGCCTCCTGGGTCGCCGCCCCCCAAGAGGCCTTCTGGTTCGCCGCCCCTCAAGAGGCCTTCTAGGTTGCCGCCCCCAAGAGGCCTCCTAGGTTGCCGCCCCCAAGAGGCCACCTAGGTTTCCGCCCCCCAAGAGGACTCCTGGGTTGCCGCCCCCCAAGAGTCCTCCTGGGCCGCCGCCCCCCTAAGAGGCCTACTGGGTCGCCGCCCCCAAGAGGCCTCCTGGGTCGACGCCCCCCAAGAGGCCTCCTGGGTCGCCGCCCCCGAAGAGGCCTCCTAGGTCGCCGCCCCCCAAGAGGCCTCCTGGGTCGCTGCCCCCCAAGAGGCCTCCTGGGTCGCCGCCCCCCAAGAGGCCTCCTGGGTCGCCGCCCCCCAAGAGGCCTTCTGGTTCGCCGCCCCTCAAGAGGCCTTCTAGGTTGCCGCCCCCAAGAGGCCTCCTAGGTTGCCGCCCCCAAGAGGCCACCTAGGTTTCCGCCCCCCAAGAGGACTCCTGGGTTGCCGCCCCCCAAGAGTCCTCCTGGGCCGCCGCCCCCCTAAGAGGCCTACTGGGTCGCCGCCCCCAAGAGGCCTCCTGGGTCGACGCCCCCCAAGAGGCCTCCTGGGTCGCCGCCCCCGAAGAGGCCTCCTGGGTCGCCGCCCCCCAAGAGGCCTCCTGGGTCGCTGCCCCCCAAGAGGCCTCCTGGGTCGCCACCCCCCTAGAGTCCTCCTAGGCCGACGCCCCCAAGAGTCCTCCTAGGCCGACGCCCCCAAGAGTCCTCCTAGGCCGCCGCCCCCCAAGAGGCCTCCTAGGTTGCCGCCCCCCAAGAGGCCTCCTAGGTGTCTGCCTCCAAGAGGCCTCCTGTGTCGCCGCCCCCCTAGAGGCCTCCTGGGTCGCCGCCCCCAAGACGCTTCCTGGGTCGCCGCTCCCCTAGAGAACTCCTGGGTCGCCACCCCCCCAAGAGTCCTCCTGGGTGTCTGCCCCCCAAGAGGCCTCCTGGGTTCCTGCTCCCCAAGAGGCCGCCTTGGTGTCTGCCCCCAAGAGTCCTCCTAGGCCGCCACCCCCTAAGAGGACTCCTGGGTCGCCGCCCCCCAAGAGGCCTCCTGGGTGTCTGCCCCCCAAGAGGCCTCCTGGGTCGCCGCCCCCCAAGAGGCCTCCTGGGTCGCCGCCCCCCAAGAGGCCTCCTGGGTCGCCGCCCCCAAGAGGCCTCTTGGGTCGCCGCCCCCCTAGAGTCCTCCTAGGGTGACACCCCCCAAGAGGCTTCCTAGGTTTCTGCCCCCCAAGAGGCCTCCTGGGCTGACGCCCCCCAAGAGTCCTCCTGGGCCGCCGCCCCCTAAGAGGCCTCCTGGATCGCCGTCCCCCAAGAGGCCTTCTGGTTCGCCGCCCCTCAAGAGGCCTTCTAGGTTGCCGCCCCCAAGAGGCCTCCTAGGTTGCCGCCCCCAAGAGGCCACCTAGGTTTCCGCCCCCCAAGAGGACTCCTGGGTTGCCGCCCCCCAAGAGTCCTCCTGGGCCGCCGCCCCCCTAAGAGGCCTCCTGGGTCGCCGCCCCCAAGAGGCCTCCTGGGTCGACGCCCCCCAAGAGTCCTCCTGGGCCGCCGACCCCCCAAGAGGCCTCCTGGGTCGCCGCCCCCAAGAGGCCTCCTGGGTCAACGCCCCCCTAGAGTCCTAGGCCGCCGCCCCCCAAGAGGCCTCCTGGGTCGCCGCCCCCCAAGAGGCCTCCTGGGTCGCCGCCCCCCAAGAGGCCTCCTGGGTCGCTGCCCCCAAGAGGCCTCCTGGGTCGCCACCCCCCTAGAGTCCTCCTAGGCCGACGCCCCCAAGAGTCCTCCTAGGCCGACGCCCCCCAAGAGTCCTCCTAGGCCGACGCCCCCCAAGAGTCCTCCTAGGCCGCCGCCTCCCAAGAGGCCTCCTAGGTTGCCGCCCCCCAAGAGGCCTCCTAGGTGTCTGCCTCCAAGAGGCCTCCTGTGTCGCCGCCCCCCAAGAGGCCTCCTGGGTCGCCGCCCCCAAGACACTTCCTGGGTTGCCGCTCCCCTAGAGAACTCCTGGGTCACCGCCCCCCAAGAGTCCTCCTGGGTGTCTGCCCCCCAAGAGGCCTCCTGGGTTCCTGCTCCCCAAGAGGCCGCCTTGGTGTCTGCCCCCAAGAGTCCTCCTAGGCCGCCGCCCCCTAAGAGGACTCCTGGGTCGCCGCCCCCCAAGAGGCCTCCTGGGTGTCTGCCCCCCAAGAGGCCTCCTAGGTTGCCGCCCCCCAAGAGGCCTCCTGGGTCGCCGCCCCCCAAGAGTCCTCCTGGGTTTCCGCCGCCAAGAGTCCTCCTAGTCCGCCGCCCCCCAGGAGTCCTCCTAGGCCTCCGCCCCCTAAGAGGCCTCCTGGGTCGCCGCCCCCAAGAGGCCTCCTGGGTCGCTGCTCCCCAAGAGGCCTCCTGGGTCGCTGCCCCCCAAGAGGCCTCCTGGGTGTCTGCCCCCCAAGAGGCTTCCTTGGTCGCCGCCCCCCAAGAGGCCTCCTAGGCTTCAGCCCCCCAAGAGGCCTCCTGGGTCACCTCCTCCCAGGAGTCCTCCTGAGTCTCCGCCGCCAAGAGTCCTCCTAGGCTGCCGCCCCCTATGGGGACTCCTGGGTTGCCGCCCCCCAAGAGTCCTCCTATGCCGCCGCCCCCTAACAGGACTCCTGGGTCACCGCCCCCCAAGAGGCCTCCTGGGTGTCCGCCCCCCAAGAGGCCTCCTAGGTTGCCGCCCCCCAAGAGGCCTCCTGGGTCGCCGCCCCCCAAGAGTCCTCCTGGGTCTCCGCCGCCAAGAGTCCTCCTAGGCCGCTGCCACCTAAGAGGATTCCTGGGTCGCCGCCCCCCAAGAGGCCTCCTGGGTGTCTGCCCCCCAAGAAGCCTCCTAGGTCGCCGTCCCCCAAGAGGCCTCCTGGGTCGCCGCCCCCCAAGAGTCCTCCTGGGTCACCGCCCCCCAAAAGTCCTCCTGGGTCTCCGCCGCCAATAGTCCTCCTAGGCCGCCGCCCCCCAAGAGTCCTCCTAGGCTGCCGCCCCCCAAGAATCCTCCTGGGTCACCACCCCCCAAGAGGCCTCCTGGGTCGCCGCCCCCCCAAGTAGCCTCCTGGGTCGCCGCCCCCCAAGAGGCCTCCTGGGTCGCCGCCCCCCAAGAGGCCTCCTAGGTTGCCGCCCCCCAAGAATCCTCCTGGGCCGCCGCCCCCTAAGAGGCCTCCTAGGCTGCCGCCCCCTATGGGGACTCCTGGGTTGCCGCCCCCCAAAAGTCCTCCTATGCCGCCGCCCCCTAACAGGACTCCTGGGTCACCGCCCCCCAAGAGGCCTCCTGGGTGTCCGCCCCCCAAGAGGCCTCCTAGGTTGCCGCCCCCCAAGAGGCCTCCTGGGTCGCCGCCCCCCGAGAGTCCTCCTGGGTCTCCGCCGCCAAGAGTCCTCCTAGGCCGCTGCCACCTAAGAGGATTCCTGGGTCGCCGCCCCCCAAGAGGCCTCCTGGGTGTCTGCCCCCCAAGAAGCCTCCTAGGTCGCCGTCCCCCAAGAGGCCTCCTGGGTCGCCGCCCCCCAAGAGTCCTCCTGGGTCACCGCCCCCCAAAAGTCCTCCTGGGTCTCCGCCGCCAATAGTCCTCCTAGGCCGCCGCCCCCCAAGAGTCCTCCTAGGCTGCCGCCCCCCAAGAATCCTCCTGGGTCACCACCCCCCAAGAGGCCTCCTGGGTCGCCGCCCCCCAAGTAGCCTCCTGGGTCGCCGCCCCCCAAGAGGCCTCCTGGGTCGCCGCCCCCCAAGAGGCCTCCTAGGTTGCCGCCCCCCAAGAGGCCTCCTGGGCTGACGCCCCCCAAGAATCCTCCTGGGCCGCCGCCCCCTAAGAGGCCTCCTGGATCGCCGTCCCCCAAGTGGCCTCCTGGGTCGCCACCCCCCAAGAGTCCTCCTGGGTTTCTGCCGCCAAGAGTCCTCCTAGGTTGCCGCCCCCCAAGAGGCCTCCTGGGTCGCCGCCCCCCAAGAGTCCTCCTGGGTTTCCGCCGCCAAGAGTCCTCCTAGTCCGCCGCCCCCCAGGAGTCCTCCTAGTCCGCCGCCCCCCAGGAGTCCTCCTAGGCCTCCGTCCCCTAAGAGGCCTCCTGGGTCGCCGCCCCCAAGAGGCCTCCTGGGTCGCTGCTCCCCAAGAGGCCTCCTGGGTCGCTGCCCCCTAAGAGGCCTCCTGGGTGTCTGCCCCCCAAGAGGCCTCCTTGGTCGCCGCCCCCCAAGAGGCCTCCTAGACTTCCGCCCCCCAAGAGACCTCCTGGGTCACCTCCTCCCAGGAGTCCTCCTGAGTCTCCGCCGCCAAGAGTCCTCCTAGGCTGCCGCCCCCTAAGGGGACTCCTGGGTTGCCGCCCCCCAAGAGTCCTCCTAGGCCGCCGCCCCCTAACAGGACTCCTGCGTCACCGCCCCCCAAGAGGCCTCCTGGGTGTCCGCCCCCCAAGAGGCCTCCTAGGTTGCCGCCCCCCAAGAGGCCTCCTGGGTCGCCGCCCCCCAAGAGTCCTCCTGGGTCTCCGCCGCCAAGAGTCCTCCTAGGCCGCTGCCACCTAAGAGGATTCCTGGGTCGCCGCCCCCCAAGAGGCCTCCTGGGTGTCTGCCCCCAAGAAGCCTCCTAGGTCGCCGTCCCCCAAGAGGCCTCCTGGCTCGCCGCCCCCCAAGAGGCCTCCTGGGTCGCCGCCCCCCAAGAGTCCTCCTGGGTTTCCGCCGCCAAGAGTCCTCCTAGTCCGCCGCCCCCCAGGAGTCTTCCTAGTCCGCCGCCCCCCAGGAGTCCTCCTAGGCCTCCGTCCCCTAAGAGGCCTCCTGGGTCGCCGCCCCCAAGAGGCCTCCTGGGTCGCCGCCCCCAAGAGGCCTCCTGGGTCGCTGCTCCCCAAGAGGCCTCCTGGGTCGCTGCCCCCCAAGAGGCCTCCTGGGTGTCTGCCCCCCAAGAGGCCTCCTTGGTCGCCGCCCCCCAAGAGGCCTCCTAGGCTTCCGCCCCCCAAGAGGCCTCCTGGGTCACCTCCTCCCAGGAGTCCTCCTGAGTCTCCGCCGCCAAGAGTCCTCCTAGGCTGCCGCCCCCTAAGGGGACTCCTGGGTTGCCGCCCCCCAAGAGTCCTCCTAGGCCGCCGCCCCCTAACAGGACTCCTGCGTCACCGCCCCCCAAGAGGCCTCCTGGGTCGCTGCCCCCCAAGAGGCCTCCTGGGTGTCTGCCCCCCAAGAGGCTTCCTTTGTCGCCGCCCCCCAAGAGGCCTCCTAGGCTTCAGCCCCCTAAGGGGACTCCTGGGTTGCCGCCCCCCAAGAGTCCTCCTAAGCCGCCGCCCCCTAACAGGACTCCTGCGTCACGCCCCCCAAGAGGCCTCCTGGGTGTCTGCCCCCCAAGAAGCCTCCTAGGTCGCCGTCCCCCAAGAGGCCTCCTGGCTCGCCGCCCCCCAAGAGTCCTCCTGGGTGTCCGCCCCCCAAGAGGCCTCCTAGGTTGCCGCCCCCCAAGAGGCCTCCTGGGTCGCCGCCCCCCAAGAGTCCTCCTGGGTCTCCGCCGCCAAGAGTCCTCCTAGGCCGCTGCCACCTAAGAGGATTCCTGGGTCGCCGCCCCCCAAGAGGCCTCCTGGGTGTCTGCCCCCAAGAAGCCTCCTAGGTCGCCGTCCCCCAAGAGGCCTCCTGGCTCGCCGCCCCCCAAGAGGCCTCCTGGGTCGCCGCCCCCCAAGAGTCCTCCTGGGTTTCCGCCGCCAAGAGTCCTCCTAGTCTGCCGCCCCCCAGGAGTCTTCCTAGTCCGCCGCCCCCCAGGAGTCCTCCTAGGCCTCCGTCCCCTAAGAGGCCTCCTGGGTCGCCGCCCCCAAGAGGCCTCCTGGGTCGCCGCCCCCAAGAGGCCTCCTGGGTCGCTGCTCCCCAAGAGGCCTCCTGGGTCGCTGCCCCCCAAGAGGCCTCCTGGGTGTCTGCCCCCCAAGAGGCCTCCTTGGTCGCCGCCCCCCAAGAGGCCTCCTAGGCTTCCGCCCCCCAAGAGGCCTCCTGGGTCACCTCCTCCCAGGAGTCCTCCTGAGTCTCCGCCGCCAAGAGTCCTCCTAGGCTGCCGCCCCCTAAGGGGACTCCTGGGTTGCCGCCCCCCAAGAGTCCTCCTAGGCCGCCGCCCCCTAACAGGACTCCTGCGTCACCGCCCCCCAAGAGGCCTCCTGGGTGTCCGCCCCCCAAGAGGCCTCCTAGGTTGCCGCCCCCCAAGAGGCCTCCTGGGTCGCCGCCCCCCAAGAGTCCTCCTGGGTCTCCGCCGCCAAGAGTCCTCCTAGGCCGCTGCCACCTAAGAGGATTCCTGGGTCGCCGCCCCCCAAGAGGCCTCCTGGGTGTCTGCCCCCCAAGAAGCCTCCTAGGTCGCCGTCCCCCAAGAGGCCTCCTGGCTCGCCGCCCCCCAAGAGTCCTCCTGGGTCACCGCCCCCCAAAAGTCCTCCTGGGTCTCCGCCGCCAATAGTCCTCCTAGGCCGCCGCCCCCCGAGAGTCCTCCTAGGCTTCCGCCCCCCAAGAATCCTCCTGGGTCGCCGCCCCCCAAGAGTCCTCCTGGGTCGCCGCCCCCCAAGAGGCCTCCTGGGTCGCCGCCCCCCAAGAGGCCTCCTGGGTCGCCGCCCCCCAAGAGGCCTCCTAGGTTGCCGCCCCCCAAGAGGCCTCCTGGGCTGACGCCCCCCAAGAATCCTCCTGGGCCGCCGCCCCCTAAGAGGCCTCCTGGATCGCCGTCCCCCAAGTGTCCTCCTGGGTCGCCACATCCCAAGAGTCCTCCTGGGTTTCTGCCGCCAAAAGTCCTCCTAGTCCGCCGCCCCCCAGGAGTCCTCCTAGGCCGCCGCCCCCTAAGAGGCCTCCTGGGTCGCCGCCCCCAAGAGGCCTCCTGGGTCGCTGCTCCCCAAGAGGCCTCCTGGGTCGCTGCCCCCCAAGAGGCCTCCTGGGTGTCTGCCCCCCAAGAGGCCTCCTGGGTCGCCGCCCCACAAGAGGCCTCCTAGGCTTCCGCCCCACAAGAGGCCTCCTGGGTCACCTCCTCCCAGGAGTCCTCCTGAGTCTCCGCCGCCAAGAGTCCTCCTGGGTCACCGCCCCCCAAGAGGCCTCCTGGGTGTCCGCCCCCCAAGAGGCCTCCTAGGTTGCCGGCCCCCAAGAGGCCTCCTGGGTCGCCGCCCCCCAAGAGTCCTCCTGGGTCTCCGCCGCCAAGAGTCCTCCTAGGCCGCCGCCCCCCAGGAGTCCTCCTAGGCCGCCGCCACCTAAGAGGATTCCTGGGTCGCCGCCCCCCAAGAGGCCTCCTGGGTGTCTGCCCCCAAGAAGCCTCCTAGGTTGCCGCCCCCCAAGAGGCCTCCTGGGTCGCCGCCCCCAAGACGCCTCCTGGGTCACCGCCCCCCTATAGTCCTAGGCTGCCGCCCCCCAAGAGGCCTCCTGGGTCGCCGCCCCCCAGAGGCCTCCTGGGTCGCCGCCCCCCAAGAGGCCTCCTGGGTCGCCGCCCCCCAAGAGGCCTCCTGGGTCGCCACCCCCCTAGAGTCCTCCTAGGCCAACGCCCCCAAGAGTCCTCCTAGGCCGACGCCCCCCAAGAGTCCTCCTAGGCCGCCGTCCCCAAGAGGCCTCCTAGGTTGCCGCCCCCCAAGAGGCCTCCTAGGTGTCTGCCTCCAAGAGGCCTCCTGTGTCGCCGCCCCCCAAGAGGCCTCCTGGGTCGCCGCCCCCAAGACGCCTCCTGGGTCGCCGCTCTCCTAGAGAACTCCTGGGTCGCCGCCCCCCAAGAGTCCTCCTGGGTGTCTGCCCCCCAAGAGGCCTCCTGGGTTCCTGCTCCCCAAGAGGCCGCCTTGGTGTCTGCCCCCAAGAGTCCTCCTTGGCCGCCGCCCCCTAAGAGGACTCCTTGGTCGCCGCCCCCAAAGAGGCCTCCTGGGATTCTGCCCCCCAAGAGGCCTCCTAGGTTGCCGCCACCCAAGAGGCCTCCTGGGTCGCCGCCCCCCCAAGAGTCCTCCTGGGTTTCCGCCGCCAAGAGTCCTCCTAGTCCGCCGCCCCCCAGGAGTCCTCCTAGGCCTCCGCCCCCTAAGAGGCCTCCTGGGTCGCCGCCCCCAAGAGGCCTCCTGGGTCGCTGCTCCCCAAGAGGCCTCCTGGGTCGCTGCCCCCCAAGAGGCCTCCTGGGTGTCTGCCCCCCAAGAGGCCTCCTGGGTCGCCGCCCCCCAAGAGGCCTCCTAGGCTTCCGCCCCCCAAGAGGCCTCCTGGGTCACCTCCTCCCAGGAGTCCTCCTGAGTCTCCGCCGCCAAGAGTCCTCCTAGGCCGCCGCCCCCCAAGAGTCCTCCTAGGCTGCCGCCCCCTAAGGGGACTCCTGGGTTGCCGCCCCCCAAGATTCCTCCTAGGCTGCCGCCCGCTAAGAGGATTCCTGGGTCGCCGCCCCCCAAGAGGCCTCCTGGGTGTCTGCCCCCCAAGAAGCCTCCTAGGTCGCCGTCCCCCAAGAGGCCTCCTGGGTCGCCGCCCCCCAAGAGTCCTCCTGGGTCACCGCCCCCCAAAAGTCCTCCTAGGTCTCCGTCGCCAATAGTCCTCCTAGGCCGCCGCCCCCTAAAGAGTCCTCCTAGGCTGCCGCCCCCCAAGAGTCCTCCTGGGTCACCGCCCCCCAAGAGGCCTCCTGGGTCGCCGCCCCCCAAGTAGCCTCCTGGGTCGCCGCCCCCCAAGAGGCCTCCTGGGTCGCCGCCCCCCAAGAGGCCTCCTAGGTTGCCGCCCCCCAAGAGGCCTCCTGGGCTGACGCCCCCAAGAATCCTCCTGGGCCGCCTCCCCCTAAGAGGCCTCCTGGATCGCCGTCCCCCAAGTGGCCTCCTGGGTCGCCGCCCCCCAAGAGTCCTCCTGGGTTTCTGCCGCCAAGAGTCCTCCTAGTCCGCCGCCCCCCAGGAGTCCTCCTAGGCCGCCGCCCCCTAAGAGGCCTCCTGGGTCGCCGCCCCCAAGAGGCCTCCTGGGTCGCTGCTCCCCAAGAGGCCTCCTGGGTCGCTGCCACCCAAGAGGCCTCCTGGGTGTCTGCCCCCCAAGAGGCCTCCTGGGTCGCCGCCCCCCAAGAGGCCTCCTAGGCTTCCGCCCCACAAGAGGCCTCCTGGGTCACCTCCTCCCAGGAGTCCTCCTGAGTCTCCGCCGCCAAGAGTCCTCCTAGGCCGCCGCCCGCCAAGAGTCCTCCTTGGCTGCCGCCCCCTAAGGGGACTCCTGGGTTGCCGCCCCCCAAGAGTCCTCCTAGGCCGCCGCCCCCTAAGAGGACTCCTGGGTCACCGCCCCCCAAGAGGCCTCCTGGGTGTCCGCCCCCCAAGAGGCCTCCTAGGTTGCCGCCCCCCAAGAGGCCTCCTGGGTCGCCGCCCCCCAAGAGTCCTCCTGGGTCTCCGCCGCCAAGAGTCCTCCTAGGCCGCCTCCCCCCAGGAGTCCTCCTAGGCCGCCGCCACCTAAGAGGATTCCTGGGTCGCCGCCCCCCAAGAGGCCTCCTGGGTGTCTGCCCCCAAGAAGCCTCCTAGGTTGCCGCCCCCCAAGAGGCCTCCTGTGTCGCCGCCCCCCAAGACGCCTCCTGGGTCGCCGCCCCCCAAGAGTCCTCCTGGGTGTCTGCCCCCCAAGAGGCCTCCTGGGTTCCTGCTCCCCAAGAGGCCGCCTTGGTGTCTGCCCCCAAGAGTCCTCCTAGGCCGCCGCCCCCTAAGAGGACTCCTTGGTCGCCGCCCCCCAAGAGGCCTCCTGGGTGTCTGCCCCCCAAGAGGCCTCCTAGGTTGCCGCCCCCCAAGAGTCCTCCTGGGTTTCTGCCGCCAAGAGTCCTCCTAGTCCGCCGCCCCCCAGGAGTCCTCCTAGGCCGCCGCCCCCTAAGAGGCCTCCTGGGTCGCCGCCCCCAAGAGGCCTCCTGGGTCGCTGCTCCCCAAGAGGCCTCCTGGGTCGCTGCCACCCAAGAGGCCTCCTGGGTGTCTGCCCCCCAAGAGGCCTCCTGGGTCGCCGCCCCCCAAGAGGCCTCCTAGGCTTCCGCCCCACAAGAGGCCTCCTGGGTCACCTCCTCCCAGGAGTCCTCCTGAGTCTCCGCCGCCAAGAGTCCTCCTAGGCCGCCGCCCGCCAAGAGTCCTCCTTGGCTGCCGCCCCCTAAGGGGACTCCTGGGTTGCCGCCCCCCAAGAGTCCTCCTAGGCCGCCGCCCCCTAAGAGGACTCCTGGGTCACCGCCCCCCAAGAGGCCTCCTGGGTGTCCGCCCCCCAAGAGGCCTCCTAGGTTGCCGCCCCCCAAGAGGCCTCCAGGGTCGCCGCCCCCCAAGAGTCCTCCTGGGTCTCCGCCGCCAAGAGTCCTCCTAGGCCGCCTCCCCCCAGGAGTCCTCCTAGGCCGCCGCCACCTAAGAGGATTCCTGGGTCGCCGCCCCCCAAGAGGCCTCCTGGGTGTTTGCCCCCAAGAAGCCACCTAGGTTGCCGCCCCCCAAGAGGCCTCCTGTGTCGCCGCCCCCCAAGACGCCTCCTGGGTCGCCGCCCCCCAAGAGTCCTCCTGGGTGTCTGCCCCCCAAGAGGCCTCCTGGGTTCCTGCTCCCCAAGAGGCCGCCTTGGTGTCTGCCCCCAAGAGTCCTCCTAGGCCGCCGCCCCCTAAGAGGACTCCTTGGTCGCCGCCCCCCAAGAGGCCTCCTGGGTGTCTGCCCCCCAAGAGGCCTCCTAGGTTGCCGCCCCCCAAGAGGCCTCCTGGGTCGCCGCCCCCCAAGAGTCCTCCTGGGTTTCCGCCGCCAAGAGTCCTTCTAGTCCGCCGCCCCCCAGGAGTCCTCCTAGGCCTCCGCCCCCTAAGAGGCCTCCTGGGTCGCCACCCCCAAGAGGCCTCCTGGGTCGCTGCTCCCCAAGAGGCCTCCTGGGTCGCTGCCCCCCAAGAGGCCTCCTGGGTGTCTGCCCCCCAAGAGGCCTCCTGGGTCGCCGCCCCCCAAGAGGCCTCCTAGGTTTACGCCCCCCAAGAGGCCTCCTGGGTCACCTCCTCCCAGGAGTCCTCCTGAGTCTCCGCCGCCAAGAGTCCTCCTAGGCCGCCGCCCCCCAAGAGTCCTCCTAGGCTGCCGCCCCCTAAGGGGACTCCTGGGTTGCCGCCCCCCAAGAGTCCTCCTAGGTTGCCGCCCCCCAAGAGGCCTCCTGGGTCGCCGCCCCCCAAGAGGCCTCCTAGGTTGCCGCCCCCCAAGAGGCCTCCTGGGCTGACGCCCCCCAAGAGTCCTCCTGGGCCGCCGCCCCCTAAGAGGCCTCCTGGATCGCCGTCCCCCAAGTGGCCTCCTGGGTCGCCGCCCCCCAAGAGTCCTCCTGGGTTTCTGCCGCCAAGAATTCTCCTAGTCCGCCGCCCCCCAGGAGTCCTCCTAGGCCGCCGCCCCCTAAGAGGCCTCCTGGGTCGCCGCCCCCAAGAGGCCTCCTGGGTCGCTGCTCCCCAAGAGGCCTCCTGGGTCGCTGCTCCCCAAGAGGCCTCCTGGGTTGCTGCCCCCCAAGAGGCCTCCTGGGTGTCTGCCCCCCAAGAGGCCTCCTGGGTTGCCGCCCCCCAAGAGGCCTCCTAAGCTTCCGCCCCCCCAAGAGGCCTCCTGGGTCACCTCCTCCCAGGAGTCCTCCTGAGTCTCCGCCGCCAAGAGTCCTCCCAGGCCGCCGCCCCCCAAGAGTCCTCCTTGGCTGCCGCCCCCTAAGGGGACTCCTGGGTCACCGCCCCCCAAGAGGCCTCCTGGGTGTCCGCCCCCCAAGAGGCCTCCTGGGTGTCCGCCCCCCAAGAGGCCTCCTAGGTTGCCTCCCCCCAAGAGGCCTCCTGGGTCGCCGCCCCCCAAGAGTCCTCCTGGGTCTCCGCCCCCAAGAGTCCTCCTAGGCCGCCGCCCCCCAGGAGTCCTCCTAGGCCGCCGCCACCTAAGAGGATTCCTGGGTCGCCGCCCCCCAAGAGGCCTCCTGGGTGTCTGCCCCCCAAGAAGCCTCCTAGGTCGCCGTCCCCCAAGAGGCCTCCTGGGTTGCCGCCCCCAGAGAGTCCTCCTGGGTCACCGCCCCCCAAAAGTCCTTCTGGGTCTCCGCCGCCAATAGTCCTCCTAGGCCGCCGCCCCCCAAGAGTCCTCCTAGGCTGCCGCCCCCCAAGAATCCTCCTGGGTCACCGCCCCCCAAGAGGCCTCCTGGGTCGCCGCCCCCCAAGTAGACTCCTGGGTCGCCGCCCCCCAAGAGGCCTCCTGGGTCGCCGCCCCCCAAAAGGCCTTCTAGGTTGCCGCCCCCAAGAGGCTTCCTCGGTCGCCACCCCTCAAGATACCTCCTCGGTCACCGCCCCCCAAGAGGCCTCCTTGGTGTCTGCCCCCTAAGAGGCCTCCTGGTTTGCCGCCCCCCAAGAGGCCTCCTAGGTGTCTGCCCCCCAAGAGGCCTCCTGGGTCGCCGCCCCCCAAGAGTCCTCCTGGGTCGCCGCCCCCAAGAGGTCTCCTGGGTCGCCGCCCCCCAAAAGGCCTCCTTGGTCGCCGCCCACCTAGAGTCCTCCTAGGCTGACGCCCCCCAAGAGTCCTCCTAGACCGCCGCCCCCTAAGAGGCTTCCTGGGTCGCCGCTCCCCAAGAGGCCTCCTGGGTCGCCGCCCCCCTAGAGTCCTCCTAGGCCGACGCCCCCCAAGAGTCCTCCAAGGCCGACGCCCCCTAAGAGGCCTCCTGGGTCGCTGCCCCCCTAGAGTCCTCCTAGGCCGCCGCCCCCCAAGAGGCCTCCTGGGTCGCCGCCCCCCAAGAGGCCTCCTGGGTCATCGCCCCCCTAGAGTCCTCCTAGGCCGACGCCCCCCAAGAGTCCTCCTAGGCCGACGCCCCCCAAGAGTCCTCCTAGGCCGCCGCCCCCCAAGAGGCCTCCTAGGTTGCCGCCCCCCAAGAGGCCTCCTAGGTGTCTGCCCCCCAAGAGGCCTCCTGGGTCGCCGCCCCCCAAGAGGCCTCCTAGGCTTCCGCCCCCCAAGAGGCCTCCTAGGCTTCCGCCCCCCAAGAGGCCTTCTGGGTCACCTCCTCCCAGGAGTCCTCCTGAGTCTCCGCCGTCAAGAGTCCTCCTAGGCCGCCGCCCCCCAAGAGTCCTCCTAGGCTGCCGCCCCCTAAGGGGACTCCTGGGTTGCCGCCCCCCAAGAGTCCTCCTAGGCCGCCACCCCCTAAGAGGACTCCTGGGTCACCGCCCCCCAAGAGGCCTCCTGGGTGTCCGCCCCCCAAGAGGCCTCCTAGGTTGCCGCCCCCCAAGAGGCCTCCTGGGTCGCCGCCCCCCAAGAGTCCTCCTGGGTCTCCGCCGCCAATAGTCCTCCTAGGCCGCCGCCCCCCAGGAGTCCTCCTAGGCCGCTGCCACCTAAGAGGATTCCTGGGTCGCCGCCTTCCAAGAGGCCTCCTGGGTGTCTGCCCCCCAAGAAGCCTCCTAGGTCGCCGTCCCCCAAAAGGCCTCCTGGGTCGCCGCCCCCCAAGAGTCCTCCTGGGTCACCGCCCCCCAAAAGTCCTCCTGGGTCTCCGCCGCCAATAGTCCTCCTAGGCCGCCGCCCCCCAAGAGTCCTCCTAGGCTGCCGCCCCCCAAGAATCCTCCTGGGTCACCGCCCCCCAAGAGGCCTCCTGGGTCGCCGCCCCCCAAGTAGCCTCCTGGGTCGCCGCCCCCCAAGAGGCCTCCTGGGTCGCCGCCCCCCAAGAGGCCTCCTAGGTTGCCGCCCCCCAAGAGGCCTCCTGGGCTGACGCCCCCCAAGAGTCCTCCTAGGCCGCCGCCCCCTAAGAGGCCTCCTGGATCGCCGTCCCCCAAGTGGCCTCCTGGGTCGCCGCCCCCCAAGAGTCCTCCTGGGTTTCTGCCGCCAAGAGTCCTCCTAGTCCGCCGCCCCCCAGGAGTCCTCCTAGGCCTCCGCCCCCTAAGAGGCCTCCTGGGTCGCCGCCCCCAAGAGGCCTCCTGGGTCGCTGCTCCCCAAGAGGCCTCCTGGGTCGCTGCCCCCCAAGAGGCCTCCTGGGTGTCTGCCCCCCAAGAGGCCTCCTGGGTCGCCGCCCCCCAAGAGGCCTCCTAGGCTTCCGCCCCCCAAGAGGCCTCCTGGGTCACCTCCTCCCAGGAGTCCTCCTGAGTCTCCGCCGCCAAAAGTCCTCCTAGGCCGCCACCCCCCAAGAGTCCTCCTTGGCTGCCGCCCCCTAAGGGGACTCCTGGGTTGCCGCCCCCCAAGAGTCCTCCTAGGCCGCCGCCCCCCAAAAGTCCTTCTGGGTCTCCGCCGCCAATAGTCCTCCTAGGCCGCCGCCCCCCAAGAGTCCTCCTAGGCTGCCGCCCCCCAAGAATCCTCCTGGGTCACCGCCCCCCAAGAGGCCTCTTGGGTCGCCGCCCCCCAAGTAGCCTCCTGGGTCGCCGCTCCCCAAGAGGCCTCCTGGGTCGCCGCCCCCCAAGAGGCCTCCTAGGTTGCCACCCCCAAGAGGCTTCCTCGGTCGCCACCCCTCAAGATACCTCCTCGGTCACCGCCCCCCAAGAGGCCTCCTTGGTGTCTGCCCCCTAAGAGGCCTCCTGGTTTGCCGCCCCCCAAGAGGCCTCCTAGGTGTTTGCCCCCCAAGAGGCCTCCTGGGTCGCCGCCCCCCAAGAGTCCTCCTGGGTCGCCGCCCCCAAGAGGCCTCCTGGGTCGCCGCCCCCCAAAAGGCATCCTTGGTCGCCGCCCACCTAGAGTCCTCCTAGGCTGACGCCCCCCAAGAGTCCTCCTAGACCGCCGCCCCCTAAGAGGCCTCCTGGGTCGCCGCTTACCAAGAGGCCTCCTGGGTCGCTGCCCCCCTAGAGTCCTCCTAGGCCGACGCCCCCCAAGAGTCCTCCAAGGCCGACGCCCCCTAAGAGGCCTCCTGGGTCGCTGCCCCCCTAGAGTCCTCCTAGGCCGCCGCCCCCTAAGAGGACTCCTGGGTCGCCGCCCCCCAAGAGTCCTCCTGGGTCTCCGCCGCCAAGAGTACTCCTAGTCCGCCGCCCCCCAGGAGTCCTCCTAGTCCGCCACCCCCCAGGAGTCCTCCTAGGCCGCCGCCCCCTAAGAGGCCTCCTGGGTCGCTGCTCCCCAAGAGGCCTCCTGGGTCGCTGCTCCCCAAGAGGCCTCCTGGGTCGCTGCCCCCAAGAGGCCTCCTAGGTCGACGCCCCCCAAGAGTCCTCCAAGGCCGACGCCCCCTAAGAGGCCTCCTAGGTCGCTGCCCCCCTAGAGTCCTCCTAGGCCGCCGCCCCCCAAGAGGCCTCCTGGGTCGCCGCCCCCCAAGAGGCCTCCTGGGTCACCGCCCCCCTAGAGTCCCCCTAGGCCGACGCCCCCCAAGAGTCCTCCTAGGCCGCCGCCTCCCAAGAGGCCTCCTAGGTTGCCGCCCCCCAAGAGGCCTCCTAGGTGTCTGCCCCCCAAGAGGCCTCCTGGGTCGCCGCCCCCCAAGAGGCCTCCTAGGCTTCCGCCCCCCAAGAGGCCTCCTAGGCTTCCGCCCCCCAAGAGGCCTTCTGGGTCACCTCCTCCCAGGAGTCCTCATGAGTGTCCACCGCCAATAGTCCCCCTAGGCTGCCGCCCCCCAAGAGTCCTCCTAGGCTGCCGCCCCCTAAGGGGACTCCTGGGTTGCCGCCCCCCAAGAGTCCTCCTAGGCCGCCACCCCCTAAGAGGACTCCTGGGTCGCCGCCCCCCAAGAGGCCTCCTGGGTGTCCGCCCCCCAAGAGGCCTCCTAGGTTGCCGCCCCCCAAGAGGCCTCCTGGGTCGCCGCCCCCCAAGAGTCCTCCTGGGTCTCCGCCGCCAATAGTCCTCCTAGGCCGCTGCCACCTAAGAGGATTCCTGGGTCGCCGCCCCCCAAGAGGCCTCCTGGGTGTCTGCCCCCCAAGAAGCCTCCTAGGTCGCTGTCCCCCAAGAGGCCTCCTGGGTCGCCGCCCCCCAAGAGTCCTCCTGGGTCACCGCCCCCCAAAAGTCCTCCTGGGTCTCCGCCGCAAATAGTCGTCCTAGGCCGCCGCCCCCCGAGAGTCCTCCTAGGCTGCCGCCCCCCAAGAATCCTCCTGGGTCACCGCCCCCCAAGAGGCCTCCTGGGTCGCCGCCCCCCAAGTGGCCTCCTGGGTCGCCGCCCCCCAAGAGGCCTCCTGGGTCGCCGCCCCCCAAGAGGCCTCCTGGGTCGCCGCCCCCCTAGAGTCCTCCTAGGCCGACGCCCCCCAAGAGTCCTCCTAGGCCGACGCCCCCCAAGAGTACTCCTAGACCGCCGCCCCCCAAGAGGCCTCCTAGGTTGCCACCCCCCAAGAGGCCTCCTAGGTGTCTGCCCCCCAAGAGGCCTCCTGGGTCGCCGCCCCCCAAGAGGCCTCTTGGGTCGCCGCCCCCAAGAGGCCTCCTGGGTCGCCGCTCCCCAAGAGGCCTCCTTGGTCGCCGCCCCCCAAGAGGCCTCCTGGGTGTCTGCCCCCCAAGAGGCCTCCTGGGTTCCTGCTCCCCAAGAGGCCGCCTTGGTGTCTGCCCCCCAAGAGTCCTCCTAGGCTTCCGCCCCCCAAGAGGCCTCCTGGGTCACCTCCCCCCAGGAGTCCTCCTGAGTCTCCGCCGCCAAGAGTCCTCCTAGGCCGCCGCCCCCCAAGAGTCCTCCTAGGCTGCCGCCCCCTAAGAGGACATCTGGGTTGCCGCCCCCCAAGAGTCCTCCTAGGCCGCCACCCCCTAAGAGGACTCCTGGGTCACCGCCCCCCAAGAGGCCTCCTGGGTGTCTGCCCCCCAAGAGGCCTCCTAGGTTGCCGCTCCCCAAGAGTCCTTCTGGGTCGCCGCCCCCCAAGAGTCCTCCTAGGCCGCCGCCCCCCAGGAGTCCTCCTAGGCCACCGCCCCCTAAGAGGATTCCTGGGTCGTCGCCCCCCAAGAGGCCTCCTGGGTGTCTGCCCCCCAAGAGGCCTCCTAGGTCGCCGTCCCCCAAGAGGCCTCCTGGGTCTCCGCCCCCCAAGAGGCCTCCTGGGTGTCTGCCCCCCAAGAGGCCTCCTGGGTTCCTGCTCCCCAAGAGGCCGCCTTGGTGTCTGCCCCCCAAGAGTCCTCCTAGGCCGCCACCCCCTAAGAGGACTCCTGGGTCGCCGCCCCCCAAAGAGTCCTCCTGGGTCTCCGCCGCCAAGAGTACTCCTAGTCCGCCGCCCCCCAGGAGTCCTCCTAGTCCGCCACCCCCCAGGAGTCCTCCTAGGCCGCCGCCCCCTAAGAGGCCTCCTGGGTCGCTGCTCCCCAAGAGGCCTCCTGGGTCGCTGCTCCCCAAGAGGCCTCCTGGGTCGCTGCCCCCCAAGAGGCCTCCTGGGTGTCAGCCCCCCAAGAGGCCTCCTAGGTCGCCGCCCCCCAAGAGGCCTCCTAGGCTTCCGCCCCCAAGAGGCCTCCTGGGTCACCTCCCCCCAGGAGTCCTCCTGAGTCTCCGCCGCCAAGAGTCCTCCTAGGCCGCCGCCCCCCAAGAGTCCTCCTAGGCTGCCGCCCCCTAAGAGGACTCCTGGGTTCCCGCCCCCCAAGAGTCCTCCTAGGCCGCCGCCCCCTAAGAGGACTCCTGGCTCACCGCCCCCCAAGAGGCCTCCTGGGTGTCTGCCCCCCAAGAGGCCTCCTAGGTTGCCGCCCCCCAAGAGTCCTTCTGGGTCGCCGCCCCCCAAGAGTCCTCCTGGGTCTCCGCCGCCAAGAGTCCTCCTAGGCCGCCGCCCCCCAGGAGTCCTCCTAGGCCTCCGCCCCCTAAGAGGATTCCTGGGTCGCAGCCCCCCAAGAGGCCTCCTGGGTGTCTGCCCCCCAAGAGGCCTCCTAGGTCGCCGTCCCCCAAGAGGCCTCCTGGGTCGCCGCCCCACAAGAGTCCTCCTGAGTCACCGCCCCCCAAAAGTCCTCCTGGGTCTCCGCCGCCAATAGTCCTCCTAGGCCGCCGCACCCCAAGAGTCCTCCCAGGCTGCCGCCCCCCAAAAGTCCTCTTGGGTTGCCGCCCCCGAAGAGGCCTCCTGGGTCGCCGCCCCCCAAGAGGCCTCCTGGGTCGCCGCCCCCCAAGATGCCTCCTGGGTCGCCGCCCCCCAAGAGGCCTCCTAGGTGTCTGCCCCCCAAGAGGCCTCCTGGGTCGCCGCCCCCCAAGAGGCCTCCTGGGTCGCCGCCCCCAAGAGGCCTCCTGGGTCGCCGCTCATCAAGAGGCCTCCTGGGTCGCCGCCCACCAAGAGGCCTCCTGGGTGTCTGCCCCCCAAGAGGCCTCCTAGATCGCCGTCCCCCAAGAGGCTTCCTGGGTCGCCGCCCCCCAAGAGTCCTCCTGGGTCACCGCCCCCCAAAAGTCCTCCTGGGTCTCCGCCGCCAATAGTCCTCCTAGGCTGCCGCCCCCCAAGAGGTCTCCTGGGTCGCCGCCCCCCAAGAGGCCTCCTGGGTCGCCGCCCCCCAAGAGGCCTCCTGGGTCGCCGCCCCCCAAGATGCCTCCTGGGTCGCCGCCCCCCAAGAGGCCTCCTGGGTGTCTGCTCCCTAAGAGGCCTCCTTGGTTGCCGCCCCACAAGAGGCCTCCTAGGTTTCTACCCCCCAAGAGGCCTCCTAGGTCGCCGCCCCAAGAGGCTACCTGGGTCGCCGCTCCCCAAGAGGCCTCCTGAGTCGCCGCCCCCCAAGAGTCCTCCTGGGTCACCGCCCCCCAAGAATCCTCCAGGGTCGCCGCCCCCCAAGAGGCCTCCTGGGTCGCCGCCCCCCAAGAGGCCTACAGGGTCGCCGCCCCCCAAGAGGCCTCCTGGGTCGCCGCCCCTCAAGAGACCTCCTAGGGCGCCTCCTCCCAAAAGGCCTCCTGGACAGCCGTCCCCCAAGAGGCCTCCTGGGCAGCCGTCCCCCAAGAGGCCTCTAAGTTCGCCGCCCCCCAAGAGTCCTCCTAGGCCGCCCCCCCCAGGAGTCCTCCTAGGCCACCGCCCCCTAAGAGGATTCCTGTGTCGCCGCCTCTCAAGAGGCCTCCTGGGTGTCTGCCCCCCAAGAGGCCTCCTAGGTCGCCGTCCCCCAAGAGGCCTCCTGGGTCGCCGCCCCAAAAGAGTCCTCCTTGGTCACCGCCCCCCAAAAGTCCTTCTGGGTCTCCGCCGCCAATAGTCCTCCTAGGCCGCCGACACCCAAGAGTCCTCCTAGGCTGCTGCACCCCAAGAGTCCTCCTGGGTCGCCGCCCCCCAAGAGGCATCCTGGGTCGCCGCCCCCCAAGAGGCCTCCTGGGTCGCCGCCCCCCAAGAGGCCTCCTGGGTCGCCGCCCCCCAAGACGCCTCCTGGGTCGCCGCCCCCCAAGAGGCCTCCTGGGTGTCTGCCCCCTAAGAGGCCTCCTGGGTTGCCGCCCCACAAGAGGCCTCCTAGGTTTCTGCCCCCCAAGAGGCCTCCTAGGTCGCCGCCCCAAGAGGCCTCCTGGGTCGCCGCTCCCCAAGAGGCCTCCTGAGTCGCCTCCCCCCAAGAATC
Organism: Hyla sarda; assembly: GCF_029499605.1. Lineage (NCBI taxonomy): Eukaryota > Metazoa > Chordata > Amphibia > Anura > Hylidae > Hyla > Hyla sarda. The sequence continues at coordinate 224,723,956 of NC_079189.1, forward strand.
CTCCTGGGTCACCGCCCCCCAAGAGGCCTCCTGGGTCGCCGCCCCCCAAGAGGCCTCCTGGGTCGCCGCCCCCCAAGAGGCCTACTGGGTCACCGCCCCCCAAGAGGCCTCCCGGGTTGCCGCCCCCAAGAGGCCTCCTGGGTCGCCGCCCCTCAAGAGACCTCCTGGGGCGCCTCCACCCAAAAGGCCTCCTGGACAGCAGTCCCCCAAGAGGCCTCTTGGGCAGCCGTCCCCCAAGAGGCCTCTAAGTTCGCCGCCCCCCAAGAGGCCTCCTAGGCTGCCGCCCCCTAAGAGGACTCCTGGGTCTCCGCCGCCAAGAGTCCTCCTAGGCCGCCGCCCCCCAAGAGTCCTCCTAGGCTGCCGCCCCCTAAGAGGACTCCTGGGTCGCCACCCCCCAAGAGTCCTCCTGGGTCGCCGCCCCCCAAGAGTCCTCCTGGGTCTCCGCCGCCAAGAGTCCTCCTAGGCCGCCGCCCCCCAAGAGTCCTCCTAGGTTGCCGCCCTCCTAGAGGCCTCCTGGGTCGCCGCCCCCAAGGAGGCCTCCTGGGTCGCCGAACCCCAAGAGGCCTGCTGGGTCGCCACCCCCCAAGAAGCCTCCTGGGTGTCCGCCCCCAAGAGGCCTTCTAGGTTGCCGCCCCCAAGAGGCCTCCTGGGTAGCCGCCCCTCAAGAGACCTCCAGGGGCGCCTCCCCCCAAGAGGCCTCCTGGACAGCCGTCCCCCAAGAGGCCTCCTAGGTTGCCGCCCCCCAAGAGGCCTCCTAGGTTTCCGCCCCCCAAGAGGCCTCCTGGGTCGCCGCTCCCCAAGAGGACTCCTGGGTTGCCGCCCCACAAGAGGCCTCCTAGGTGTCCGCCCCCCAAGAGGCCTCCTGGGTCGCCGCCCCCCAAGAGGCCTCCTGGGCCGCAGACCCCCAAGAGGCCTCATGGGCAGCCGTCCCCCAAGAGGCCTCCTAGTTCGCCACCCCCCCAAAAGGCCGCCTAGTTCGCCGCCCCCCAAGAGGCCTCCTAGGTCGCCGCCCCCCAAGAGGCCTCCTAGGTCGCCGCCCCCAAGAGGCCTCCTAGGTCGCCGCCCCCAAGAGGCCTCCTAGGTCTCCGCCCCCCAAGAGGTCTCCTGGATCGCCGTCCCCCAAGAGGCCTCCTGGTTCGCCGCCCCCAAGAGGCCTCCTAGGTTGCCGCCCCCAAGAGGCCTCCTAGGTTGCCGCCCCCAAGAGGCCTCCTGGGTTTCCGCCCCCCAAGAGGCCTCCTAGGATGCCGCCCCCCAAGAGGCCTCCTGGGTCGCCGCCCCCCAAGAGGCCTCCTGTGTCGCCGCCCCCCAAGTTGCCGCCCTCCAAGAGGCCTCCTGGGCAGCCATCCCCCAAGAGGCCTCCTAGTTCGCCGCCCCCCAAGAGGCCTCCTGGGTCGACGCCCCCCAAGAGTCCTCCTGGGCCGCCGCCCCCCTAAGAGGCCTCCTGGGTCGCCGCCCTCAAGAGGTCTCCTGGGCCGCCGCCCCCCAAGAGGCCTCCTGGGTCGCCGCCCCCCAAGAGGCCTCCTGGGTCGCCGCCCCCAAGAGGCCTCCTGGGTCGCCGCCCCCCAAGAGGCCTCCTGGGTCGCCGCCCCCCTAGAGTCCTCCTAGGCCGACGCCCTCGTAGAGTCCTCCTAGGCCGACGCCCCCCAAGAGTCCTCCTAGGCCGCCGCCCCCCAAGAGGCCTCCTAGGTTGCCGCCCCCCAAGAGGCCTCCTAGGTGTCTGCCCCCAAGAGGCCTCCTGGGTCGCCGCCCCCCAAGAGGCCTCCTGGGTGTCCGCCCCCCAAGAGGCCTCCTAGGTTGCCGCCCCCCAAGAGGCCTCCTGGGCCGCCGCCCCCCAAGAGTCCTCCTGGGTCTCCGCCGCCAAGAGTCCTCCTAGGCCGCCGCCCCCCAGGAGTCCTCCTAGGCCGCTGCCACCTAAGAGGATTCCTGGGTCGCCGCCCCCCCCAAGAGGCCTCCTGGGTGTCTGCCCCCCAAGAAGCCTCCTAGGTCGCCGTCCCCCAAGAGGCCTCTTGGGTCGCCGCCCCCCAAGAGTCCTCCTGGGTCACCGCCCCCCAAAAGTCCTCCTGGGTCTCCGCCGCCAATAGTCCTCCTAGGCCGCCGCCCGCCAAGAGTCCTCCTAGGCTGCCGCCCCCCAAGAATCCTCCTGGGTCACCGCCCCCCAAGAGGCCTCCTGGGTCGCCGCCCCCCATGTGGCCTCCTGGGTCGCCGCCCCCCAAGAGGCCTCCTGGGTCGCCGCCCCCCAAGAGGCCTCCTAGGTTGCCGCCCCCCAAGAGGCCTCCTGGGCTGACGCCCCCCAAGAGTCCTCCTGGGCCGCCGCCCCCTAAGAGGCCTCCTGGATCGCCGTCCCCCAAGTGGTCTCCTGGGTCGCCGCCCCCCAAGAGTCCTCCTGGGTTTCTGCTGCCAAGAGTCCTCCTAGTCCGCCGCCCCCCAGGAGTCCTCCTAGGCCGCCGCCCCCTAAGAGGCCTCCTGGGTCGCCGCCCCCAAGAGGCCTCCTGGGTCGCTGCTCCCCAAGTGGCCTCCTGGGTCGCTGCCCCACAAGAGG